>NC_064618.1:439669299-440947513 GCF_023898315.1 Schistocerca nitens
TATATATATATATATATATATATATATATATATATATATATATATATATAATTTTTTTTGCACCTTCGCTATATGCATTACATTTGAAAATATTTCTCAGTGTTACAAGACTTAATATTCACCATTTCCTGAGCAGAAAACGTAACATTTGTATAGGACGAGAATTACAATGAGATAAAACCACCAAAAAGAAGTTTCATTTGAAAAACAAGTAAACTCTGTTTTTAAATATCGGTTAGCAATATAACACAGTTTTTTTACAGACCTCTGTGTTACGAGACATCAACCACATCCTGTAAGTACAACAGTTCGAAGAAGAAGAAGGATTTTTGTACAAAAATCATAGATAACAAAAGACTGAGGTTTTCATTATCCTTTTACATGGGTATTGCCTGAGATATAATTTTTTACAAAATATTAAATTATGTCGTTGACAATAATTATTTATTACTTTATCACGATGAAGACCTTTAAAATATAATTGTTGATATTACACTGTGCAGAGATTTACGCACAGACTTGTCCACTGACTTAAATAAGCTAGATCAGAAGCCCTCGCCCATAATTAGAGATCAAAAGCAAACCGTGGTCAAGCTTAGCACTATAACCGAAGTTCAGAATAATTTACAAACCGCACTGATAGAAATAACAGAAATCGTAAACTTTGTGCAAGACGGTGTCAAGGAATTGCAGTCAGTTTGCAAAGGCTTACCGGATGAAGTACAGAAACTAGCAGAAGTGGCGGAGCATTTGAAACTAGGTCACGAATGAGAGCCGAGGTTGCCTTATTAGATAGCGACACTATACTTGCACAAAAGTTCGTGTAAGAGCACAGAACGACACAGAACGAAAGGAAAATAATTGCTAAAATCGATTAAGATATTAAAACAGCAGAAGATCGAATACGTAAAGGGCTCGTGAATGGTAGCGGTAGCTCACAGGAGCCGACCGCAACCAACAGCCAAAGCCGAATAGATACGTCAGGAAGTGGGAATTTTCACACGCATTCACTTGCGACGATTATACCTAGCGGTGAAGAAAGAGAATACAGGGTGTACATTAAGTCCGGGAACACTTTCAATTATTTATTGCACAAGAACCAAACATTGTACAGATATCAAACACAAGTCATTTTGAAGAGAAACCCTGAAAGGGTTTGTTTAGATAACGCCACTGCATAGTTTGTTAATTTGCCGATAATCAGCGCTAGTCACAAACATGGCGAGTTCTACATCTACATTTATACTCCGCAAGCCACCCAACGGTGTGTGGCGGAGGGCACTTTACGTGCCACTGTCATTACCTCCCTTTCCTGTTCCAGTCGCGTATGGTTCGCGGGAAGAACGACTGTCTGAAAGCCTCCGTGCGCGCTCTAATCTCTCTAATTTTACATTCGTGATCTCCACGGGAGGTATAAGTAGGGGGAAGCAATATATTCGATACCTCATCCAGTTCAGGTGCGGAGCGAGCTTTCTGTGTGTTGGGAGTTCGATAAAAACAAGTGTGCTACAGTTGTTCAACGGATGTTTAGAACCAAGTATGGTAAGAAGCCACCAACAAGGAAGGCCATTTGCCAATGGCAAAACAAATTCGTTACGACGGGTTGCATGTGCCCGGCAAAGAGAAGCGGACGATCCAGTGTGAGTGAAGTGAATGTGGAGCGCGTAAGACAGACATTCATAAGGAGTCCAAAGAAATCGATGCGTCGTGCATTCCGTGAACTCTAAATGGCTCCAATGACAGTATGGAAGCTGTCTATGAAACCATTCAAATGGGAGCTAGTGCAGAAGCTCAGTGACAACGACAAAGTCAAGCGTTTTGAGTTTTGTTCACAGTTGCAACAATTGAATGAGGATGGGGATGGCGTTGTTGATCGCTTAATACAAAAGTAAACAGGCATAATTGTCGAATCTGGGGTACAAAGCATCCACACGAGTGCATCGAATTTGAGCGTGATTCCCCAAAGGTAACTGATTTTTGTGCTTTGTCACGTCGAAATCTGTGCGGGCCATTCTTCTTCGCCAAGAGCACTGTCACTAGATATTCCTACTTGGACATGTTGCAGCAATGCCTGACGCCTCAAATGCAATCTGACTCTCCGTTCATCTTTCAGCAGGATGGGGCTTCACCCCATTTTCATCGTGAAGTTCATGGGTACCTGAATACGGAGCTGCCGCATCGATGGATCGGCTGTGCTACATAAGGGGAGAGCTGTTTGATGAAGTGGCCTCCCCGATCACCAGATCTCACTCTCTCTTCAAAATGCAGTACGTATGACATCTGTACAACGTTTAGTTCTTGCGCAATAAATAATTGAAAGTGTTCCCGGATTTTATATACACTCTGTGTAATTTGCGACAACCAATACCAATGACAGCTCCGTCATATGTTGCGTACAATCGCATGCAGCGGAGGCGATTTCGCAGCCTGTAAACACAGCACCTTTTGTTTGTCCTCTGTTCTAGCAAATGAAGGCCTAATTAGGCATGGGCAATTTGCAGTATATTCGACTGAGGACGAGAAAATAAACCCTGTAGTATTCAGAAGGGCATTCCGGAATGTGCTGCCAAGTAACAGGGCGGAATCTCAAAAGTTCAGATTCGCTGTAGGCTGTACCCAACGTGACGCTTTGCTGTAGGCTACTGACAAGTCTGAGCACTGCCACACGTACGAACAATCTGAGCAAGCGTTTCTTGATAAATTTTGGTCAAATCGCTGTACAAGAGAGGCTGCGTCGTGAGGTGCTTAACCCTCAGTAGTTGTACTTAAACAGGGAGGACTGCGTCGATATTTTGAAAAATATGTTAATAAGACGCGTTAGGGACGAATCAAATCTCACATGTTAACTTCTTAAAGACTATCAAGGTAAAATTGGTGACAATATCAGAGAACAATCTCGAGTACTTCCTCTCTATTCTCGACTCAATCGATCTCATTTATGAAGAGGAGTAACCTCCAGCTGACAGGAATATACAGCCTGATATATCGCGTAATGGAAACGACTTCAACTACAACAAGAACAATAAAAGTGGAAACATCCAGCACGGTTGGATGTTTTAAATATTTTAAAAAGTCGTTTGCCATCACACATTCGTGAAACATTAATTACAACATCTGAGCACGACACAGAATATTTTCTATCCATTTTAAATTCAATCGACCTAATATATGAAGAGAAAGTAGTAACAAATAGGGCGTCAGACAGCCAAACACCACAACAACGTAACCTGAATGGTCAATACAAAAGGTCAGACACGAACACACAGCAAAGCTGGTACGCGCAACCGCAAGGATACATTAACCGCGGTGATGAATACGGGAATGGAAATGCTAGGGACAAGAGAGTTAAACAAAACTTTCCGTATAACAGGAACGATTACCATCCACAGCTAATTTCAATCCCTCCTCTCAAAATTATGCACCGCGTGTAAATGAAAACAGTCAGCCGCATCAGTGCCCGGCGCGCGGCAACAACAATAACATACAACACGCCGTACAGAGCCATCCTTTGCTTAGCAAAATCACAATACGGCAACATTTCACAACAACCATATGGGCACACGAGAAAGCATGTTGCGAACTGGAAATGATACACACTGGAGAAACAATCACACAGTACAACTGACGGACCAGATTTGCAAACATGTTTTGTACGATTCGATGAACAAGGAGACATAAAGGACGATCTATACCGACATGAACTAAAATCGGCGAAAAATACACTGGAAGAACAAGTGAAAGCAGTAATCAGAGTGAAAATTTTTGTTGTAGACACACAGTTAATACTTGATACAGGGTCCACGACTAATTTAGTGTCTGAAGCATTTTTCACTTAATTAAAAAGACGGAATAAATTTCCTGTTCTGCTAGTGCAAAACTGCGAAGTACAAACCGCTACAGGCGGCAAAACCAAATTAGTAAAACACCAAGCTCTTATCACCATGAACATTGAACAATTCTCTGTGCAGTGTAATTTTTTAATAGTAGACAAACTTATAGTCAACTGCTTGATAGGTATGGACACATTTAGAACCTACAAAACCTAAATAGACATAGGTTATGGTAAGTGCCATTTCTTTGTGAAAGACCAAAGATTTTCTATCAGCCTGATTATCACACCGGAGAGGTATGCCAAAGTAAACCCAGAACCCCATGTCACTGTACAGTATTCATATCACATCGTGTATTTTGTGAACAAATGTGATTACAAACAGAGACCGACGCTTAAGTTAACCAGGAATTAGTAGAACAAAAATTGAACGAATCAAATATTCTAGATGCTACACAACGACAAGAGCTTTCTGACTTACTTTTAAAATATGCAAGTGTTTTTAATAAGAATCCAGGAGTAATCAAAGATTACGAACATAAACTTAATGTCTATCCTCACGTAACATTTTGTGTTAAGTCTTACCCTATACCGTCGGCAAAGCGTGAAGCAGTTGAGGAGGAAACCAACAGAAGGTGCGAATGGGGAATCATACAGCCATCATTTTCTCCATATTGCAGCCCAATATTACCAGTTAGCAAACCTGATGGATCAGTGCGACTAGTTTTAGATGCTAGAGGCACAAACAAAATCCTAGTACCAGTAAGAACAAAGCCAGATAATTTAGATGAACAATTGCTAAAATTTCATAACACCAAATATTTCAGCATCTTTGACCTCAAAAAATCTTACTGGAAAATAAAGTTACCTGAGGAGAGTAGAAAATACACAACATTTGTCTGCACTGGCAGGAGTTATGAATTTCAAGTTCTACCCTTTGGCTTAAACATTAGCGCAGGCGTATTTATATCAGCTTTGGACAGAGTCCTAGGACCTGAATTGCTCAGTAAAGTTACTATTTGTGTTGACGATATGTTAATAGCCACATCAACTTGGGCAGAACACATTAGTATAATAGAAAAGGTATTTCAGAGATTTACAAAGCGCAGAGTAACAGAAAATCTAAAGAAATCTTACTTTGGCAAATAACAAGTAAAATTCTTAGGACATATCATAGCAGAACAGGGTATATTACCAGACCCAAAGAAACAAGATGCCATAGGTAATTGTCCACCTCCAAGGAACAGAAAACAATTGAAAGCATATCTAGGACCAACTTCCTTTTTCTGAAAATTTATACCAGAGCAGCTTATGAATAGCGATGCCCTACATAACCTGTTGAGAAAGACTAAGCCTTGGTTATGGGATGAGAGATGCCAGGAGGACTTTACCAAAATTAAAAATGCTTTAATATCAATAAACATTTTGAGTCATCCTGACATGCCCAAAGACTTTTGTTTAAACACGGACGCCTCGTCTCAGGGGCTGGGGCATGTTTGTTCCAGATACAAGAAGAAGAAGGAGAAAAGTACCCAACGTCATCAGCTTTGTCAGCAGAACTTTATCAGAGGGAGAAAGAGCATATTCCGTAACAGAACTGGAAAATTTAGCAGTAATTTGAGTGTTTAAGAAATTTGAGTAAATTTTCTTTGGGGTAAAAACACTAAGGTCTATTGTGATCACCAATCATTATCTTTTCTCTCAACATGTAAACTATTACACCGAAGACTAGGGAGGTGGTGTTTGTACCTGCAGGAATTCAATTTTGAAATAATATACCTAAAGGGCAGTCAGAATGTTACTGAAGATGCGTTATCTAGATTACCCCAGGAACTAGACGAGTTCAGTGAACTGTCTGAACACGATTCAGAAATCCGAACATTACTGATGCAAGGTAGTGCACAAAAATCAGACTATTAAAATTTTTTTAAGCAAATTGGACTAACACAACAGCAAGACAACAGGTGGAAAAAGGTAATACAAAATCTTAACCGGAATGCAAACCACAAGGTAAGTAAATGGTGTCAGTTATACAAAGGCATTTTGTTCCACCAGAAGCGCGAAAGTTCTAACCATTGGTGTGTATGCCTTCCAGAGGAATATATCGACGAATCTATCAAACACACACACGAAGTATGTGGACACTATGGAGTAACAAAATGTACAGACAAGATTTCCAAACTTTGTTACTTTCCTAATTTAAGACGACGTGTTTCACAAATATTAAAAAAGTGTGCTATGTGCCAAAGAACAAAATCATCCAATATGTCAAAGTTTACAGAACTACACCCCATACTAACCAAAGCTCCACTGGAAATGGTTTCTCTGGATATCGCAGGGCCATAGGTGGTGGTGTCAGATACACAATAGCTCTTTATGATATTCGCACAAAATACATCAAACTTTATGATATCCAAACCACTGCAGCCAGTAGCATCATAAGGATAACTGAAGATGATTATTTACGAAGAGTAGGGAAACCCAAAGTCATATTAACAGACAATGCAGCCTATTTCGAAGGAACAAATGGAATCAATTCATAAGTACACAGGGCATTAAAGACATCTTGGTAAGTTTTTCCCACCCAGAAGCAAGTCCCGTGGAGAGGGTGTTTAAGGAATTCAATAGATTTATAAGGACATACACTCATAATAAACATTCACGATGGACTGAACACGTGACTCCATTTATGCAAATAGTAAACAATTTCCTCCACTCTTCCGCAGGTTTTACTCCTAATGAAGTTATGTTTAACACAAAGCAAACTGACGAATGGAAATCACCCATACCAAAATTACCTACTTTACAAGATAAAATCAAACAAGCAGTAATTACACTAGAGAATAGAGCAGAGTACAGAAAGAGAATATATAACGAAAAGTTAAAACGAGTTACACATTTTTTCGAAGGGCAACGAGTGTTCTTGAGAACACATCCCCAATCAACAAAGATCGGTAAGTTGAACAAAGAATGACATTTACTATACTCAGGGCCCTATATTATTGCAAAAATACCTTATCCTGGAACTTATAGGTTGGTATATGAAAGAACAGGGAGAGATTAATGTCTCCACCCTCATAAAGACTTAAAAGACTTCACTAGTAGTGACGCAATGTCACAGCAGTTTTCTTGTCATAAAATATATTTATAAGTAATATCATTGTTATTATAGTAAGAATTTTTATTATATGTATTTTAAATGAAATGTGTATAAACTCAAGTAATTTTCTTGTTTTGTAAGCAAACATTTGTTTGGGAGGAAGTGAAAAAGCACAGCTTCACGCGTAGCGAAAGACAAACTGGAGCAGCGTACGACTCAGCTGTGCGCGCTCAACAATGCATGTTAAGTCAGTACTAGGGAAGAGGCATTGACCTTGCGCAAGCGCAACAGACTAACTCGCGGCTCAACCAGCTAGGAACACGAAGCTACACAAGTGTCAGACTCATTTTCAGAATAAATATTAACACGCAACAACCATATTTTACTATTAGCGAACGAAAGAATATAATGTTATATCAATATGCAAAGTTACGTCAACACTAAAACATATACACTCCTGGAAATTGAAATAAGAACACCGTGAATTCATTGTCCCAGGAAGGGGAAACCTTATTGTCACATTCCTGGGGTCAGGTACATCACATGATCACACTGACAGAACCACAGGCACATAGACACAGGCAACAGAGCATGCACAATGTCGGCACTAGTACAGTGTATATCCACCTTTCGCAGCAATGCAGGCTGCTATTCTCCCATGGAGACGATCGTAGAGATGCTGGATGTAGTCCTGTGGAACGGCTTGCCATGCCATTTCCACCTGGCGCCTCAGTTGGACCAGCGTTCGTGCTGGACGTGCAGACCGCGTGAGACGACATGCTCAATGGGCGACAGATCCGGAGATCTTGCTGGCCAGGGTAGTTGACTTACACCTTCTAGAGCACGTTGGGTGGCACGGGATACATGCGGACGTGCATTGTCCTGTTGGAACAGCAAGTTCCCTTGCCGGTCTAGGAATGGTAGAACGATGGGTTCGATGACGGTTTGGATGTACCGTGCACTATTCAGTGTCCCCTCGACGATCACCAGTGGTGTACGGCAGGTGTAGGAGATCGCTCCCCACACCATGATGCCGGGTGTTGGCCCTGTGTGCCTCGGTCGTATGCAGTCCTGATTGTGGCGCTCACCTGCACGGCGCCTAACACGCATACGACCATCATTGGCACCAAGGCAGAAGCGACTCTCATCGCTGAAGACGACACGTCTCCATTCGTCCCTCCATTCACGCCTGTCGCGACACCACTGGAGGCGGGCTGCACGATGTTGGGGCGTGAGCGGAAGACGGCCTAACGGTGTGCGGGACCGTAGCCCAGCTTCATGGAGACGGTTGCGAATGGTCCTCGCCGATACCCCAGGAGCAACAGTGTCCCTAATTTGCTGGGAAGTGGCGGTGCGGTCCCCTACGGCACTGCGTAGGATCCTACGGTCTTGGCGTGCATCCGTGCGTCGCTGCGGTCCGGTCCCAGGTCGACGGGCACGTGCACCTTCCGCCGACCACCGGCGACAACATCGATGTACTGTGGAGACCTCACGCCCCACGTGTTGAGCAATTCGGCGGTACGTCCACCCGGCCTCCCGCATGCCCACTATACGCCCTCGCTCAAAGTCCGTCAACTGCACATACGGTTCACGTCCACGCTGTCGCGGCATGCTACCAGTGTTAAAGACTGCGACGGAGCTCCGTATGCCACGGCAAACTGGCTGACACTGACGGCGGCGGTGCACAATTGCTGCGCAGCTAGCGCCATTCGACGGCCAACACCGCGGTTCCTGGTGTGTCCGCTGTGCCGTGCGTGTGATCATTGCTTGTACAGCCCTCTCGCAGTGTCCGGAGCAAGTATGGTGGGTCTGACACACCGGTGTCAATGTGTTCTTTTTTCCATTTCCAGGAGTGTATATTACAAGTAATGGTAAAAGAAATCATTACGACGAAACATACAGGACATGTTAGCTAAAAAAAGGATGGGATACCGTAGAAAAAGTCAAAATAACTTTCTTAACATGGTAAAGGAATAAGAGAAATAAAAATGCAAGTGAACATATATATGAACAAATAAGAATGAATTATGAAGAAACATCTGCCAGCGAATGTGATGACTGAGTATATGCGTAGTCTATGAGCTACGAAACACAATTAGTTTTTTTATATTGCAGCGACAGTGCATCGACACGGTGCAGAAGAAGAGATTACGATGGGTGTTATAGATACCAAAAGAGAAAACGGGCCGCACCTCAAGGAAATGATTAAGTTATTAGTATGTGTATGTGTATATTTTGGTCATCAAGCAAATGAAGAATAAGAATATACATCGTCGCAGTGCAACTACAAAACATTGACCGGTACCTACTCACTACAAAGTGCACAAACCACGGAGACATGTGACCTTAAATAAAACTAATCAATTCATATAGCGTCACAAGCGAATATAAACGACGACATTTCCACATAATCGTAAAGAGGTAAGCATGACGTAATGCAAAAACTTTTACGTTGCGAACTCAAAGCTACACGTAATATATATATATATATATATATATATATATATATATATATATATATATATATATATATATATGATTTAAATTCTTTTCCGTGTTTCTTCCTGGGAAAATATTAAACTCTCATAAGTGATGTATGCATGACTGGATAATAAAATGTGGATACATTAAATGCGTATGTAGCAACAGAATCTAATGAAAATTTGTATTTAAGTACAAAGAAATTTTTTTGAAGCTAACAAACTGTACAAACCAGCAACTGTAACTGAAAAAGGAATTTTGTAATGTTTTAATATTTAAGAATTTTCTAAGTTTTATGCAAATAATGGGTGGAGTGTCAGCCTTATATGTAAGCCATTGTAATATGCATTGTTATGTCAAAATATTTATGTGAATTTTATGTGTATATCAAGCCATATGTAAATGATGAACTTGAAGAACTATCTAAAAGGAAAACACCTCAAGGACTAAAAGCGCTTATCACAACAAACTGAACGACCAAGCATGTAGTGGTACTCAAATGCGGGTACAATAGTGCAACGAAGCAATTATGGTAATGTCATGCAACGCAACGTCTATATATTAATCAGCTAACTACAATTGTGAAAGCATCACTTACCTTGATGTCAGGTGGTGTTGTGCAGTGTTCATCCCACTGAAAATGTGGATACGACGGAGAAGATCCTTCCCAGGCTGTATGAAAGGTGAATTATCTGCCACAGCATCGGTTCTTGGTGAATAAACGCACATGCACCGCACTCACGATGGAAGACCACGCCACTTCAGTTATTCGGCGGAAAGTACGGCATTCAGTGTGAGAACGACACTAAAAGCGCAAGTGGAAGTGCGGACGACCGTACATAATAATATGTGGAACATTTAACGGTTGTTGCGCAGTTAACAAACAGATTTAGCGCGCATGCGCACAGAGACTAGCAATGTTGCCAAAGAAACAAGTAACTGCTCTTGGAGCGCCCTTATGTAAATACATGGTAAATTATAATTCCATATGTAAGTTGTGTGTTTTCCTATAAGATAATGTTAATCTAAACAAGCTGACATATCCAACCCAAAAATACGAAGAGAAATACGCCGACAAAAAAATGGTTCAAATGGCTCTGAGCATTATGGGACTCAACTGCTGTGGTCATTAGTCCCCTAGAACTTAGAACTACTTAAACCTAACTAACCTAAAGACAGCACACATATCCATGCCCGAGGCAGGATTTGAACCTGCGACCGTAGCGGTCGAGCGGTTCCAGACTGAAGCGCCTACAACCGCTCGGCTAGACACGGTCACAGATAAATATTCATGGCGGAAGAAGATGATTATAACCAAGGACATCAGAAGTAAGGTTCAAATGGCTCTGAGCACTATGCGACTTAACTTCTGAGGCCATCAGTCGCCTAGAACTTAGAACTAATTAAACCCAACTAACCTAAGGACTGCACACACATCCATGCCCGAGGCAGGATTCGAACCTGCGACCGTAGCGGTCGCTCGGCTCCAGACTGTAGCGCCTAGAACCGCACGGCCACTCCGGCCGGCCATCAGAAGTAAGTTCACGTTAAAACGACCTCAAAGGAAAGAAACTATAAAAATCCAAAATGTGGGCATTAACTGAAAATAATTCATTTCTATTAATCTCTTTATTTATGTACACTTTATTGTTATAATTACTATATATATATATATATATATATATATATATATATGTGTGTGTGTATGTGTGTGTGTGTGTGTGTACATAAATTTGCACACTATATTTGCTTCTAAATTTAGAAGGTGATTCTTAAAAGTAGTTACGACTTTTGAATTATCATTCATAATATTGTCATTTAGTTCAGTTGTTGTGGAACCTTGTACACTGACTGGCTGTCCTGTCTCCCATGTGACAATATCCCATATGGTTTGAGTCTTACTATCTGAATTATTTATTTCTGTCAGGACATGCATACTCTTGTACATTTTAGTGACTTACCAAAAGGTACTATTGTATTTTTATAGTATGCAAAAAATGTCAGATCTTGACATTCTCTGGTCTTTATATAAATTTCCCTCTTTCTTTTACATGAGATATTAATTCTCTTAGTTATCCACAGCGTACCTGTATTTTTAATGGATCTTCTGGATAATTTTATAGGAATATTTACTATGGAATAAACTGAATTTGACATTAACATCTCTTTCTATGCATGTCTCATCCCACATCACTCCATTTAGCTTACTCTTAAATCACTATAACCTGTTCTCATCAGTGAGCCTCACTGCTTTTATGAATGTGCCTCAGGTTTGTAAGGTGCCGTAGTGTTATTTCGATGAATTGTGCATCATGAGGAGGTTGTCCATTAGGAATATGGTACACTTTAACTGTTTCTGCCTGAGAACTGTCTATAAGAATGTCATCAATCAGTGTCCCACTATTATGCTGCACAGGAGTTGGAGAAGTGACTATTGAAATTAGATTGAAACATTCAAATAACATTTATTGTTTATTTTTCTGTCTATTTAAGAAATATACACTGACACCTCCACAAACTACCAACTGCTGTTTGCTGTCTGACAGGTAGCTCATTAAGGCGTCTAGATTTCCCATAAATAGCTGGAAGTTTCCAAGAGGGGCTCTGTAGACTGTTACTATTATCATAGAAGTACTATACAGTTACAACTTATAAGCACATGCGTCTAGGTTCGGATCAGCACAAAAACTGTTTGTTTCAACGTTGTTGACTTTGTATACGACTTTTACATATGTTGCAACTCCTCCTTTTTCCATGTTAACTCTACACGAAAATGATGCAAGTCTATAATCCCTGATATTTATTTTCTCCATCCTGCGGTTATGTGGAGTTCAGAGTGACACAGAACATCTACCGCTTAAGAATTTTCCACGTGCTCTAGGCATACAGTAAGTTCATTTACTCTGTCTGTAACCTGACTCTAACCTAAAAGAATCTCCCCTTTGATTCCAGGAATCACAGGAATTTAGTCTTCTGTGTTTGTGGCTGCACTTAAACTTTCTGCAAGGTGCTTAAGTAATATTTCCTTTTCCCTCCCCTCCTACTCAGGTGCAGGCCATGATTAGTGTATCCTTATCTCCTAATCGCAGCAACAGACACAGAACAGGTATGAGACTTTGTTTCAATGAAAAGTAATTCGCATAGCTCAGTGATCACACTGCTAACTGCAATGTTGACCCAGGGCTGATCATGTGGCTCCAGAACCTGGAAAAATCCCACACGAGTGTTTGCTGTTACGTACGAGCCCAGTTACCAGGTAGCTGGCCGCAGAATTTCATAATTGCGAGACCTCGTTCACTTTGTGTTCCTTGCGAGAGTCTCAACAAGCGCGAAACGAAACGGTAGCGTTTCATCACGTTAGCAGGTCAGGCGGAGTGCAGGACATCAGCGTTTTGAGCGAACTAGGTAGCTAGCATCAGCAGGAGCTAAGTACAACAACACGACTGAGAAGTATCACATCACCTTATTAAGTGAAGTTAGCAGCCGCGTCGCTACCCCAAGAAGGCATACTGAATACTGCTACGGACCAGTTAGTTAAGCAAACAGGGCGTGATATGAATCGCTGATACATTCGTTTTAGGAAAGCCTATGCGGTCATTACAAGTGACGTTGGGACAACACCAGCCGATATTTCATACTACGAATACTCCAGCATTTGAGTTCAGAAGGGAGTTGGGCAGAAGGGTCGTTGGCGCACAGGACGCGCTTACTTGATTCCTTGACACGGTATTAACGCTGGGTATAAGTCTGTTGTAGATTTCCTGCTCGTACTCAACACCGCCAACAGCTGCCGGAGAGATGTCTTCCTCTCCGTAAGCACCAGTCACGTGTTCTGCGCTGCTGACAACTTACAACGGAGATGGGAAGACCCGGAGGTCTTCCGTGTCGACTTGGGCCAGGACACCAGCGTTTCTGACTCTTCATTGGAGATACGAGGCCTACCTGCACGGCTCGCCAGGGTGGGCGCACTTCTCGACCACCCGACAACCGTCATCGCGGTTCAGAGAGCAAAGATAAGCCACAGTTACGGAAGGGGATCGAGGTCCTCCTAGGCCCTAGTGCGTGGGCCACATACGCACGCGCCACCTCCTTCAGCCTCCACTTCCTGAGTAGCTGCCAGGCTCTCGCGGCGCACCCGGACAAGCAGCGGCAGAGGACCTTCGTAGCATCGCTAAAGGAGAGATGCATTGCAGAAATGAATGGTTAAAAGTCACTCTTTTTTTTTTTTTTTTTTTTTTTTTTTTTTTTTTTTTTTTTTTTTTTTTTTTTTTTGCTGCGCCCACCGGCGTACACAGGTTACAACCACCTCCTCTTCCCTGAGGAACCGACAAGTGGAGAACTGGGAGAGTGCCTCCTGACACACCATCCATCTGCCACGCCTCCGAATACTCGCCACCTGCAAAATTGGTGTCAGAAGTGTTTCTTCTGATGCCTACCGCATCAGCCTCGAGAGCCTGTGCGAGTGTATCGTACCAGAGCCACGCACACACCCATGACCGAGGGAGGACTCGAACCTCCGCCGGGACCAGCCGCACAGTCCATGACTGCAGCGCCCTAGACCGCTCGGCTAATCCCTCGCGGCGGTAGTGAATTGCTGAACAACTTTCTTGTTCATACAAATATTTGTTTGGTTGTAATCCTGTCTGGATTAGGACGCAGTCATCTGAAAGTAACTTTGTGGAAGCAGTCATCTGAAAGTAACTTTGTGGAAACATAGTGAACTGGCTAACGCGTCTGAGTTTAAGGAGAATTGTAGGGAAATGTACTTAGTACAGTAGTGTGTAAAATGTGTATCTTGTCTGACCATAGTGTGTTTTGTGATAGATATGTTTCTCTCGTGTGTTCCACGTGCGGGAATTATGGTCATGCGAAAGAGGACTGTAATAAGTGTCGTTGGTTGGCAGAGTGACGGAGTAATAAGCAGTTTTTTATATGTTTTGTGTGGTCGTGTGTAGCAAGTAGAGCTTATTTTGAGAAGGAAATTGCACAAATACGGCGCAAGCGCGAGCAGCTTCTACCACAGATACAATTTCCGCTCTAACGGAGAAGGTTAAGTTATTGCAGGAGCAGAATGAGCAGATGGCTCAAGAATTACGTAATTTAACGGTACATTCGATACAGTCTGGGTCTGATATGTCCAAAGCAGTTCTACCAGTTCCATTACCATCTGTAGATCCTACAGCCGCTGGCCTTATTCCCATTTTTTTGGAAAAACTTCGGAGGATGTCACTATTTTTATACAGGACATGTTATCCACAGCTAGCTTGTGCTACTGGTCTGAGCAGACATCATTTCAGATTGCCAAATTGCTCTTGTTGTGTGCGGCTAAGACGTACATTATGTACCACGAGGTTTTGGGTAAGGTTACTTCGTTCACAGTATTGGCAGACGGGTTAAGGCATCGGTACAGAAAACAGAATAGTGCGCGGTTCTTTCGTGAAAAACTGAGTAATTTGAGGCAGATGGCAAATGAGACAGTGGAAGTGTTTTCGGATGGAATACTCAAGTTGAAAGGGGAAACTTACGTATTGGCTGGCAAACCGGATGCGGACACTGTGTTATTGAAAGAAACGGACAGGGCCCTAGATCTGATGAGGATTGCCCCAGAATTTTCACGCAGGGTAAGTATGGATAATCCACAGGTTGTAGCTGCGACAATGAGAATAGCTATGCATCTGCAAGAGGTAAATAGTGCTAAGAGGCCTCGAAATGAGCAGAGACTGTTTATGTCAAGTAAAGTATGTCACCACTGTGGGCGGAAGAGTCATGTGAAAACGCAGTGCCGTCAACTGCAATGTTTTAGTTGTCAACAGTTTGGGCATAAAGCACATGAGTGTGGGTTGAGGAAGCGGAATAACTATAAAGGGGAAAAGCAACCTTTAAAAGGCAATGGGAGTCTTCCGACTGTCGAGAAGTAGTCCCTGTAAAGAGAAGTACATGTAAACCGCACGCAAAGACGGATTCTTCGCTAGTGGCTTGGGTAAAAGGGAAACAGTGTGAGCTTTTGGTTAACACAGTGGCACATACGAGGCCCGTCTAAAAAGTATCCGACCTTTGGCCAGAAAAAGTATTTCGAATACCTGACGGGGTTGAGACCCTAATCCCCTTCAAAGTAGGCCGCTTGTGCCTGCACACACTTAGCCCACGAATTCTTCCACTGCTGGAAAGACCTCTGGAAGTCTTCTTTTGAAATGGTGTTCAGCTTCATCGTCGTGTTCCGCTTTCTCTCTTCTCTACTCTCAAAACGTGATCCTTTCAGTGGCTTCTTTAATTTGGAAACAACGACCCGTATCTGGAGAGAAGGGAGGTTGGCGAACGGCTATAATTCCATGTTTGGCCAAGAAATTTTGGATCAAGTGGGATGAATGTCTGGGGTTGTTGTCGTGATACAGTTGCCAGTTTTTCGCCGTCCACATGTCTGGTCTTTCGAGCCGAACTGCTTCTATTGCGACGACTGTCTTTTTGTTTCTGGGACGTACCTGTACATCCATGACTCATCTCCAGTTATCACGGTGTTCAGAAACCCAGGATCAGTGTTGGTGGTGTCCAGAAGGTCCTGTGCAACGTCGAAACGGAGGTCTTTTTCAGGGTGTATACGGCCCGGGACATCCGGGAGATCCGGGAAAAACCCGGGAATTTTTTCATCTGGGACAAATCCGGGAAAAACCCGGGAATTTTTTAGAATTCCGGGATTTTTCATTGTTTTAGATTTCAGCTAAAGTTTTGTAGGTTTGACGTGTCAGATCTGATACCCTGACAAAGAACTTTAGTCCACTACTGCTGAATAATACTGCAGCAATGAAACATAAATCAGAGAATAACACCAAAATAAAAGTTTAGTTGCATAGAAAATGGGTAATTTACACAATGCACAGACCAGTTTGCCGACACCGAAAAGTGTCAAAGGCTTTAGGTCGAAGATTATGCAGTACGTCTGTACCAACTAACGTGCATTCGATGTGCGTTACGTCACAATTGTTTACATTTCTAACATCACCAGAAAATGTTACGAATAGTGGCTTGGGATGCGTTACTTTCAAAGTAAATTTCCACGCAAGATTATTTATGTTACGTGTGAGAATGTGCAGTGAATTTCTTAAATCACAGGGCGTTATAACTCTTAAAAAAAAAAAAAAAAAAAAAAAAGGTTCAAATGGCTCTGAGCACTATAGGACTTAACATCTATGGTCATCAGTCCCCTAGTACTTAGAACTACTTAAACCTAACTAACCTAAGGACATCACACAACACCCAGTCATCACGAGGCAGATAAAATCCCTGACCTCGCCGGGAATCGAACCCGGGCGTGGGAAGCGAGAACGCTACCGCACGAACACGAGCTGCGGACCGTTATAACTCTCATTCAAAACTTAACACTTTGTGGATCAGCCATTTGAAAAATGTCGGGCCCAGAAGATAAGTCATTTATGCCACTATTTAAAATTTTACCGTGCATTTGTATTTAATATGATTTAACGTGTAACACACGCTAAAAAAAGACCGAGCTTCAAGTTCATTTTCATATTTAATGTTGTTCTTTCATTGATAAAAATATGCAATCGATGGCAAAAAGTGTAATTGACCTTCAAAAAAATGTGCATAATGTGTTACTGAGCAATGTCACAAGTCTCTTCATGCCAGAAAACTTCGACTTTTCTACGCAACTGATAATCATTTTGGCACGATTTTAATTGCCAAATTAGAGACTGTAGTAAGCCTACGGACTTCCTATCATTGTAGGACTAATAACAGTGGATGCCAATAGACGATGCAATTCTCGTTCGTACATACACATCTACTTACGAGTTAACCGGTGTAGAAACGCACTTTGCTGAATTGAGCGAGCTCGGCCTACCTTCGTAACGTACGCGCTCTGAGTAACTGCCGTCATTCGCTAGCGAGATCACGTGACATGAGCTATAACTGGCTGACAAAAGTGCATCGCTCAACGCAATCTATTTTAGAGTTTCGGAAGCTACCGTGCTGTAATTTGTGGAATTTGTGTATATACTTTCGCAATACGAAAATAAACTCTGTGCATATTGTCTCGCATCAAACAACTGTCCAAACGCATTGTTTTTCCTGGATTTCGTTTCCTAAAGTGCTAGGACGTCCTCCGCCTGTATAAGACCCTTACGATTCAAAGGACTGATAGGTTTTACAGCTCCGAGGGAAAGTATACTGTTACTTAACACGGATGTATTTTCATCCGCTTTATACGTAATTTCATCCGGGAGAAATTGTGTTTTTAACCGGGAAATCCGGGAAAAATCCGGGAATTTCTGTTTCTTGTCCACGTAGACACCCTGTTTTTGTTCCGGCGACAACAACTTGGGCACTAGGTGTATGTTCAAATCATCACGCAAAATTGCATGTGCAGAATCTTTACTCACTCCAACCTCTTGGACAATCTCCCGCACGGTCAAACGACGATCTGGCATCACCAAATTTTGCACACTCTCAACAACAGCTGCTCTCCGAGCAGTATGGGGCCTGCCAGAACGCTGGTCACTCTCCGCTGATGCACAGCCATTTTTGAATCGGTTGAACCACTCCTCAATTTGTGTTACACCCATCGCATCTTCTCCAAACACGTGCTGAATCTTACGAATTGTTTCGCTCTGAAAATCGCCAAGCTTTTGACAAAATTTGATGCAGTATCTTTATTCAACACGTTCAGTCATCTTGAGAGAATCGGTAATCCGACGAATACGTTGTGTAGCACCTCACTCAGCGACTGACAGGCAGCGACTGACATTCTGGAATGCAGGGACAAAATTCACGCATGCGCATAAAGGTCTCTTCCTCTACTGTGTACAGTGGCGCCGCGCTATCGTCTCCATTTTCCGCGGGATAATCAAAGGTCGGATACTTTTTAGACGGACCTCGTACATCGGTTGTGAGTCTGGATCTCATGGATAACAGCAGACTACAGGAACCAAGGTATACATTGCGTGCAATGGGCGGCAATGCAGTAGATGCAAATAGGACAACACGGCTTGGGTTTAAGAGAGGAAACGTAAGGTTTCATGAGCAAATTGAGGTGGTGTCGATTGTGGGACAAGGTGTCCCTGCGATACTGGGGTTCGTTTTTTTAGTTAGACATCGTGCTAGAATCGATCTTTGGCAACGAACGGTTGAACTAGATGGTAAGTTATTTCCGTTGAGGACTACAGTTGCAAATGTTTCTGCATCAAAAGATGCGCCTATTGCAAAGGTAGCGTCAGATAAACTGTGTATAAATGCATTAAAGATTGATTTGCATGACAGGGTACCAGCAGGTACAGGAAAATTAATCTCAGTATCAGTTGATATTGACGTTCCCTATGACGTAGTGTGTTTGGTAGAACCACTAGTGACTAATGATGTGTTTGATGAGCAACATTGTTTCGTACGTAGGTGTATTACGCGTACAAGGGACATTAGAGGTGGGGTTATGGCGCCAATAAGTGTGGAACTCTCTCAAAGGGGTTGCTTGTAGCCACGTTAGAAGTTTATGAGGATGAGGATATGGAGGGTTATGGGTTTCAGAGTGAAACAGGACGAACCGTCGATTTGCCTTCGTTACGAGAGAAGGTGAAGCACCTGAAGTGTGAGGACAGATCATTGATGGAAACATTGTTAGAGAGGTATAGGGATTTGTTCAAGACACAGGGAGTGTTACCGGCTACACCGGTCACACAGCGTAGAATACCAACGGGGAATCATCCACAAGTGTTTAGGAAACAGCATCGAGTGCCAAAGCATTTACAGCCTTTGATAGAACAGTTTGCAGATCAACAATTGTCAGATGGAATCACACAACATAGCTACAGTACGTGGTCCAGCAGCGTGGTCCTTGTGCCTAAAAAATCAACAGTTGGGACAAAGAAATATCGATTTTGCTGTGACTATAGATTTTTGAATGAGAAAACAGTGTTAGATGCGTATCCAGTTCCTAATACCGTATTACGGACACATTGGGTAACTTAGGTCAATACAGGTGCTTTTCGACTCTGGATTTGAGAAGTGGGTACCACCAAATTGAAATTCATCCTGATGATAGACATGAAACAGCATTTACCACATCTGGTCATTGCGAATATCAGAGGATGCTTTTTGGGTTGAAGAACGCACCAGTCACGTTTCAACGGTTGTTGGGTGGGGTCGTCAGAGGCTTAAAACCTAGTAAATGTATGGTCTACTTGGATGACATAATTGTCTTTGCGAAAAATCTAGAGGCGCATGTGCAACGTTTGTAATCAGTATTTGACAGGTTAGAGAAAGCTCGACTGACGCTTAGTACTGAAAAATGTCGCTTTGCACAGACGCAAGTAAACTATCTGGGGAATATAATTAGGATGGAGTAAGAACAGATCCGCGCCTTACATCGGCAGTGCGTGACTTTCCAGTCCGAAGACTGATAAGCGGTTAGAATCTATTAGTGGATTATCAAATTATTATCGTCGATTCGTGAAGGGGTTTGCTGAAATAGCATAACCATTGACGAAATTGTTAAAAAAAAGGGGTTAAGTTTAGCTGGACACCCGAGTGTCAGAGAGCATTTCAAAATTTAAAGGATATATTAACTTCAGATCCAGTTTTTCTGTTTCCAGATTTCACAAAAGAGTTAATATTGTCTTGCGACGCTAGTTCTACAGCTTTGGGTGTTATTTTAGGACAGGTGATTGAGGGGAGAGAGGATCCAGTCGCATATGCCTCACGCCAGCTTAATAAGGCCGAAAAAAATATTCTACCACACAGAAGATCTTAGCTTTGATCTATGGTGTTTCTTATTTCAGACGTTACCTATATGGCCGTAAATTCACTGTTGTCATTGATTCTGCAGCATTAAAATAGCTACTTGGGCTGAAAGATCCTGCAAGTTGTCTTTCGAGATTGGCTTTGAAGTTAAGCGAATTTAAGTATGACATAAAACACAAACCAGGGATTCAACACGCAAATGCTGATGCGCTTAGTAGGAACATAGGAGCAATACAGGTTTCGGGGTTTGATTTAAAGATCTAAAGGGAGCAAGCAAAGGATAAAGAGTGTCAAGTGTACTATAAAGAGCCACAGTTTGTCATGCGAGATGGCATATTGTGTAGATCAACTAAGTGTGGACCACGTGTGGTAGTTCCAGCAGCTTTATGGACAGAGGTACCATAGCAAGCTCATGATCACGTACTGTCAGGTCACGGGGGTAATAGAATAACGGACAGAAGGTTAGCAGAGAGGTTCTGGTGGAGAACAAGATGGGCTGACGTGGAACAATCTGTAAAGAACTGCATTCTGTGTGTACAGTGTGCTGATTTGCGTCACCAGAAGGTGAAATTGCAAAGGTACCGGAGTCTGATTATCCATTTCAAATGATAGGAGCTGATGTCCTAGGGCCGTTTCACAAGAGTCAGTCAGGAAACAAATATGTATTGACAATGATTGAGGTATTTGGTTAAGGTAGCAATACCAGATCAGAAGGTAAGTACTGTAGCGAACGCTATGGTGAATCATTGGATTCTTAAGTTCGGGGTACTGCAAACAATTATCACAGACCAGGGGGCTAATTTCTTGTCCGATCTCATTAAGCAATTGTGTCGCTTACAGAAAGTTAGGAAATTGTGTAGTCCATTTCACCCGCAAGCAAATGGTCGTACAGAAAGAGTGCATATGACTATAGCGAAAATGCTGAGTCACTTCGTGGTGTCACAACATTTGGACTGGGATATATACCTAGATTTCATCGTATGTGCTTACAACGCAAAAAGTCATACATGGACGGGATTATTGCCTTATGAGGTCGTGTACGGACGTAAAATGCCTTCTCCATTCGATGTACTCATAATTCAACCAAAATTGGGGAAATACGGGGAAAATGTCAAGGTATTTGCTAGAACGCTAAGGGAAGTTTAACAGAAAGTCAAGAAGGCGAACACAAAAGCATTGGAACGCCAAGAACAGATAGGATTTGCTGTTGCTGCTCCTATTTGCTCCAGGTTACCTTTAATGCTATAGTCTACGTTGCTAATCAGGCTGTTTCCTGCTCCTCCTACTCTTAAGTACCTTATCCTCACCATCACAGTTTCTGCACAAGGCTCCTGTGTTCTGTCACCAGGCTAAACTTGGAGCTAGGTTTCACGAGGCTTGTGATCTGGTATTCTGTTCCAAGCTTTTGGTGCAGCAATTTGTCTGCACCTCTCCTGTAACTGCTGCCTAGTAGCAAGACCTTTTTCTTTCTGGGTGACTCTTCTACAGACGTAGCCTTATTCAGAAGTCGATCCTACGAGGATCCTGAAACCTATCAAGCTCAAAAACTGGTTGAGGCTCTTCCCCTACTTCAGGTAACAACTCAAACTGATTGCTAACCAGAATTTGAAATGCGATTTGTGAGGTTTTCTGCTTTTGCCTTTTAATTGTCACCTCCCAACTCCAACTGTCACTTTCCCTCTTCAACCTACCTTATTCAAAATGTGCCATTTCTGCTTCTGCCTGGAGCGCGTAAATCTTTCTTCCCAGTTCCATGATTTTCTAGTCTTGACTACGCAGCCTACGACTCAATTGAAGGGCCTCATCTGACACATTTTTAGCTTCCCCGCTTCATTCTCCAGTAAAACACCAACCAAAAGACCAGACATGTTTCCCCATACCAATTAACCTACAGAAACATCCGCAATTCTCACACATGACGCTACTGTTACAGTAAACTAAAAAGCACTACGACACTTAAATTGTAATAAAGTAGTAATCAGTAACAACCTATCTTTCGGTGAATTTTGTAGCTTCCAAACGTCAGTCAGACCTAGAACAACACGATCGAAGTTCGTTGAATGTAGATAGTACAAGACAGGAAGTGAATGAAAACAGAGAAAGCACAGTATTTTTAACAACACTCTTAAATCGTCGCTATCAGGAAAATGTATAAAGCACAAAAATGGACCCAAAACAACACGTAACGGTTAGACGACGAGCAGAAGTTAACAGCGGCTTGTAAACACACCACCGATTTTCACTTAACGCAGGTTTTAAATCACGCAAAACACGAAACGGATGAAAACTCTAAAAAGTACGATATTTATAATAACATTATTAAACACAGACAATCAGGAAACTCTCTGACACTTTTAAGGTAAAAGCTGGTGTACGGAAAGGAGATGGACTCTTCCCACAGCTATTTAGCTGTATCCTAGAAAAAGTAGTCAGAGATTGGAACACAAAGATCGGTAGTGGAATCCAACAAGGAACAAAAAAACAAGGGCATCAAAGTCAGTTGTGTAGCCTCTTCACATGATATGGCCCTACTGGCCGAGATCTGCTTCCTTTAGAGCCTGCTGAAGACGCAGGCCAGAGATCTCCGTGATTTGATCAATCCACGTGTTCGCTGCTCTTCCTCTTGGTGTCTTGCCCTCGATCTTCCCTTCCTCTAGGTTTCCTCCATCTCTTCTGACAATATGGTCAGAGGACTGGAGAACTGTTTGGTCGACACGAGGAGAAAGGCATCTGGAGATACTGCATTGCCCAATAATGGACACATTGTTCTTCTTTCAGTTTACTTTGTGAGCAGCATCCTGCACCAGCACCAAAGCTCAAATGCATCGATGCGCTGTTGGTCTCTGGCTTTAAGGGTCCATGTCTCGCAACCATAAAAGAAGAGGAAAAACACGAGTGTTTCAACAAGCTGGAACTTTGTGGTGTTCGTTATTGCTCTCTTCTGCCAGATCTTGGTGAGCTTCTTCATAGCCACTCGCCCTAGTGTTATCTGTCTTCTTATCTCATCTTCACAGCTTTGCATGTCAGAGATCGTTGACCCAAGATAGATGAAAGAAGTTCAACTTCTAATTTCTTTAATGGATCTGTCAATTGAACATGTACTCCTCGATCAGATACCATGAATTTTAAGTTTCTGAGATTGAGGTCCAATCCTTATGATAGACTAAGGTCTTTTAGTTTTGTTAATAGCTCAGCAAGTTCATCTTCGCTGCTGGCTAAAAGCACGGTGACATCAGCAAATCGGTTGCTACTATCAGTTCTATCACCAACTGGGATGCCTTTAGCCCAACCATCAAGAACATTCTAATGACGTGTTCTGCACAGATGTTATGCAGTTGGGGGATAGATCACAGCCCTGTTCAAAAAATGGTTCAAATGGCTCTGAGCACTACGGGACTCAACTTCTGAGGTCATTAGTCCCCTAGAACTTAGAACTAGTTAAACCTTACTAACCTAAGGACATCACACACATCCATGCCCGAGGCAGGATTCGAACCTGCGACCGCAGCGGTCTCGTAGTTCCAGACTGCAGCGCCTATAATCGCACGGCCACTTCAGCCGGCCACAACCCTGTCTTACACCTTTTGAAACACTGAAGACATCAGAAGAGCCAGCACTTTTCTCCACAGCTGCTAGATGATTACTGTATAGACTTCTGATCAGTACTGTCAAATGTCGTGGGACACGGAATTCGGCAAGCACCTGCCACAACTTCTCCCAGGTAACACAGTCAAAGGCTTTCCTATAGTCAAGGAGGCAGATGAAGACAGGAACACTGAACTTCCGCGATTTCTCGATTATTTATCCTTTGCCTGTTCACGAATTCCTTTTCCTTCAACAAAACTTGTACTTTGTATATGTGAAACTGAATGTAAGGATTCAAACGCTGGTGCAAGCTGTAGAGTAAAATTTTGCTTGTGTGGGATACGCGAGTAATGGTTCGGTAATAGAGCATTTCGTGATTGATCCTTTCTTGTGTAATGGGATGAATGGGGACTTTGACCAGGCTTCTGGGCACTACCCGGTTTCCCATATTCTTGTGCACATTGAATGCAGCATATCAACGCCTTCCTGCCCCATTTTCTTGATCATGTCACCAAATATACTGTCAAGACAAGAGGATTTATAGTTCTTCAGATGCTGCATTGCGTTCTCTGTTTCGCTGCATGAGGTTGTAGGTTCGAATGTAGGTTGCTCAACTGCTTGACTTACCACACTGCTGTTAATCCCATAATACAGCTTTTCACACTACTGTTTCTACCTCGCAACAAATTCTTCCTTCTCTCTGATAGGAGTGCCATTCTCATCGTCAACTACCCACGTACGAGGCTTAATTACACCGGTTGTGCTTGTGAGTTTCTTAAATAGATCTCGTAGTTTATTGTGATTATGATGTTGTTCTACCCCATCACTGATGCCTTTAACGAACTGTGATCTTTCCCCTCCGCATTTCCGTTGTATTTCTCTGCAGAGGTCCTTATATGTGAGATGATTATGGGATACCAGTTTTCTTCAGATTGCTCCTCTCTTCACTTTGCTGCAATGTGGACTGTGATATCCAAGCATGTTTTGCACTTTTTGGTCGTTATGATGTCGAATTAATGAGGAAACGACCTCCTTCACTTGTTTCCACGTTCGTGATGCTGGTGCATCTTTATCAAGACATGTTGTGGAGTTTTTGTCTTACAAGCTCAACAGATTTCCGAAGAGCTTCCTTGTTTTTAAGTTTAAGCTGTCTTTCGCCACTCTTATTGATGGATTTGAGCTTAATCCGCATTTTGATGGACAACAGATTTTGATCACTTCTACAGCCTGCTCCAGGAAAGGTCTTACAGTCCAGGACCGAAGTCTTCCAACGCCTTCGCTCTAGGAAGAAGTCAATTTGGTTTCTAAATCTATCACCAAACGTTATACAAGTGTACAGTCGTCTTGGGTGATGTTTGAACATATTGTTAGACAGTCAAGTCGTTACTGACACAGAAAGCTAGCAACTGCCTTGGTCATTTCTCTTATAGTGTGTGTCTTGGATAGTATCTCCAATTTTAGCATTGAAGCCTCCTTGATTTATTCCCTGTTCTTTGTTAGGGATCTTGCTAACGACTTGTTCCTGTTGTCTATAGAACTTCTCCATCTTCACATACGATGCTGCAGCAGCAGGTGCATATATCTGGATACTGAGGAGTTCACACAGAGAAACATTCAGTTTGATGGAGATGATCCTGTCATTAATGGGTTCAGATTTCTAGGAACAAGTATTTGAAACACCATTTATTCTTTGGCCGCTACTCCCTGAAAAGTACACAGTGTTCCTTCCAAGCGTCATGAAATGGCCACTTACTCTTCAGTGACGAGGGGTTTCGCAAAATATTTGAAGGGGTTCCACTATGGCGGGTTTCGAGGTTAGGCCTATTACCGTTTCCTTAGGTTCTGCGGCATTGTCATAATAATATTAATAATAATGACAATTAGTATTATTATTATTTTAGAATTAAATTAACCCTACAAAGCTCCTTGTTACATATGTGTAACATCGGGAATTCTCAAATTACTTCCACAAAAATTTGTATTTATCTCGAATGCCTGATATACAGTTATGTAAGAACGTTTGGACTGCATTTGCTTTCCCTACAATGCAAACTTAGCCTGAGAGCTTCTTTAAGTTCTAACAATACTAACAACAGTACCGTGGCCCCGCAAGGGAACGGTTACTTGGCGGTTCCTTGTGGCAAATGCGGAAGTTGTTGGCTGTGTAGCAGAATCGTTTCCGTTCAAATTAAAATGGACAACTGCTTGAGAAATGGAAGTTTGAAGGAGAAGCAGGGTTTAACAAAATCTCAAGTTAGTTGACACCGAGCTACATAGGGAGAAACTATCACCAAGATAAAATAAGGGAAATCAGAGCTCGTACGGAAAGGTATAGGTGTTCGTTCTTTCCACGCGCTGTACGAGATTGGAATAATACAGAATTGTGAAGGTGATTCGATGAATCCTCTGCCAGGCACTTAAATATGATTTGCAGAGTATCCACGTAGATGTAAATGTAGATGTGTTGTGTCAATAGGTCATTCAGCTTCTTGTCTGTACAAGTTGTAAATAGGCTTTCGCTCCCTGTGTTTTACTCCCGCTACCGTATATAATTTCAAAGAGGCTATTTCAGTCAATATTGTCAAAAGCTTTCTCCCATTCTACAGATGCTATAAACGTAAGTTTATCTCTCCTTAAACATCGTCTAAGATAAGTCGTAAGGTTAATATTGCCTCGCGCCGGTAGAAGCAACAATTCAACATCATTGGTGTTACTAATGAATAAAGATGTAAAAAAAGGCAAATTACGTATGTTACTAAAGTTTCGGTCTTAGTGCAAAATGTAAACGACAGCCTCATATAAACGTCAAGTGACTACCTATTTCAGTTTGATATTGGCGACATGCGCACTACGTTAGCCTCACTATACAGATATTCCTTCTCTATGGTCAAGACAGACAAGTAGTATCATAAACGCAACTTTACTGTATGTTCAGTGGCACAAATTGTGATAGTTGAATAAATTACACCGAATTCAGTTTTAATTAAGAGAACAGCAGTTATTTTGGTTTTTGCAACACTCTACAGTTCGCTAAATTTTTATTACAGGAACATAATTTCAAAGCCTACCCTAGTTAAAAATGTAAAAATATTTGTGTTTATACCAGATGATCATCGATTAAAGTAACTGCGTCGTGGCTCATGTGACTCAAAAAATGGTTCAAATGGCTCTGAGCACTATGGGACTTAACATCTGTGGTCATCAGTCCCCTAGAACTTAGAACTACTTAAGGGGAGTTGGAATGCCGGAAAATGGAAAAAATTCACATTTTCAGTTTTTAACCTTATAACTTAATTTGAAATTTTCTGCTTAAAATGGTGCAAAATTTGTTAAGAAATTCCAATTGGAAGTATTTTTATTTAATTTTTCAAAATTACATGTGCGCCCAGCAAAGTTACCCATCTTGTGATTTGTACACATTTAAATCTTCGCATTTCCGAAAACATTACATATAGAAGGCTGTGGATTTCACTCTTCAGTTGTAGAATCTTTGATCCTTCCATAGGTACCATTGTTTTTACGACTAGCTGTGTTTATTGTTCAGTTTTTGATCTGTGAGTGTTTGTTTTGAGCCTCGAGTTTAGTTTGTCGCTCATTTGGAGTTTGTTATCTGTCTTGTTTTGACTTTCAGTGGTGAGTGCGTAGTTTCTACGATGCCTAGGAGTGCATCATTATTTAAAAAGCGAAAGTTTCGCGGTAATAGATTTACAAATAACGTTTGTTCAAGTGATTCTGCTTCAGCACCTGTTGATGCTGGTGAAAGTTCTGACGTTTGTACAGCTGAGATGTGTGAAGGAGACACGCCCACCAGTGCATCAAAAAAGAAGTTATCAAACTGTGCAAGTGAAATTACAGATGAAGCTTCTAATGAACAATATGTTTTAGTCGACTTTCCTGTTTTTACTGAGTTTATGAAGAAATGTTTGTGTTGTAATCTTTGTGGAGGTTCTTTTGATATGAACATAACAAACTCTATAGGACTTTCCTGCAAAATTGCTATAGTTTGTGCCAGTTGTGAAAATGAGACCTGTTTTTGGAGCTCTAAAACATGCAGTAGCAATTTGTTTGAGAGTAATATCAGGCTAATGTATGCAATGAGAGCAATTGGTAAAGGACATACTGCTGCTCAAACATTTTGTGCCATAATGAATCTTCCACCTCCACCTGCTAAAATTGACAATTACACTGAAGTGATAGGAGATGCTGTTCAGTCTGTAGCAGATTTATCAATGAAAGCTGCTGCCAGTGAAGCAAAATATATAAATGAAGGAAACCCAGATATCCCTGTTGCTTTTGATGGAACCTGGCAGAAAAGGGGTCACACATCCAAAAATGCTGTTGCTACTGTTACTAGTGTGGACAGCGGTAAAGTTTTGGACTATGAAGTGCTCACTAAACATTGTTACCATTGTGCATCTGGTAAGAAAGAAGCAGCTCACATATGTAGCAAGAATTATGAAGGTACGAGTGGAGGCATGGAGGCTGCCGCTGCTGTGAAAATGTTTAGCAGATCAGAAAAAGAACGGGGAGTATTTTACACAAAATTCCTTGGAGATGGGGACTCCAAGGCATACAAAAGTGTTACAGAATCCATGCCATATGTCAATAAGACAATAACTAAACTAGAATGTGTCGGTCATGTTCAGAAACGAATGGGCACTCGTCTAAGGAAACTGAAACAGAATCTGAAGGACAAAATTTTGTCAGATGGTAAAACCATTAGAGGTCGCCTGTCAGATAAAATTATAAATGAATTACAACAATACTATGGTATGGCAATAAGAAATAATGCAAATAATTTGCAGGAAATGAGACAAGCTGTATGGGCCACATATTTACATCGATCATCAACTGATGATAATCCTCAACATTTTGCTTGTCCAGATGGTCCTCAGTCATGGTGCAATTATAGAAAATCTCAAGCTACTGGGGATCCTTATCACCATAAAAATTATATTCCATTGGCTGTTATGGAAGTAATTAAACCAATATATAGAGACTTGGGGCATCCTGATCTTCTGCGAAAATGTCTTCATGGTTGTACCCAGAATCAAAACGAGTCGTTCAACAACCTCATTTGGACTCGTGTACCTAAGAATGTATTTGTTGGGATAAAAACATTGAAATGGGGAGTCAGTGATGCTGTTATTTCATTCAATGATGGTCATATGGGTAGGCTAAAGGTCATGGCAAGGCTCGGCATTGCTCCTGGTATCAACACCATCAGAGGTCTTCAGCTTCTGGACAGCGTGCGAGTAAGGAAGGCTCAGTATGCAGCTGAATTTAATACAAAAAAAGCAAGGGCAGCAAGGAGAAGAAAGCTTCTAGGTGAAGAAGAAGAACTAGAAGATGACCCTGATTACTCTGCTGGACACTTTTGATAATAGAATAAAAGGTATTTGTGAATTTTCATAATAAATTACTTTAATCGCATTTTCTGGCATTTGACATTTTTAGTGTTACATGTACCTTTATCTCATAAACCACTCAACCAACAACATTCAAATTTTCAGAAATGCTGCAAAACAGTTCAAAGAGGCCACTGAACTAGAATCATGACAAGAACTGGCTTATTCTCTGAACTAGGGAAGTTTATGTTATACTTTTTCCAATAAAAAATGGCTTAATGGTAAAAAATTCATAAATACTATACCAACAAAAAGAAAACATTGGTTCTAGTTCAGTGGGCTCACAATATATGCTGAAAACCTCTGCCAGAATTTCAAAGTTCTGAAGATAATAGTTCCAAAGAAAAAGGTACACAAAGTTAGCAAATTTAACATTGGCGAGATAGGGCATTCCAACTCCCCTTAAACCTAACTAACCTAAGGACATCACACACATCCATGCCCGAGGCAGGATTCGAACCTGCGACCGTAGCGGTCGCGCGGTTCCAGACTGAAGCGCCTAGAACCGCTCGGTCACAGCGGCCGATTCATGTGCCTCGATTGTGGACAGCAGTGTCAGTAGGTCAGTTAAACATATAGAACTGCGCAGCAATATTACGTGAGCACTGGCAACGGATTGCTCGACGTCGAAGGCCGTGAGGGCTAGTTAGAATTTGCTGTGGTTGCGGAAAATCTTCATTTGTTTCAATTTTCGTTTCGCGGTACACCTCGTTACGAAACAGCGTAACATGTCTATAACTGTTCTGTGTTTGTTAACTTTCTGCGGGCGTTCTTCAAGCCTCGTATCACTGAGTTGGGTGAGTTGGCTTTCGAGCTTCACATTTTAGTAATTGAGTCTCTACGAAAACTGCTGTCATTCTGTCCAAGACCGTAATTATTGTTTTATTGGCATCCACTGGACATTTTAGGCGGCCTCTCTCGGTAAACAGAAACGTTGTATTTTCAGCTCCATGACTGTCTTTCTGTTAAGCCAAAGTAATGTCTGATATTTAGGTTAAAGTGCACTTAGCGAGAAGGAAGGGTTTCCGTTCTGTGTTCCGTGTTGTGTGGTAGGTAATTAAGAAAAGATGCCGGTTGTTGCTTATTAATCCTGAATTTATGTACTGCAATCCACCTATACTGCAATCCACCTTCAGGATAACCGTGTGTATATGTCATAGGTGTAGACTCCGTCAGCAATACCTCTTCTTCCGTGTAGCGTAAATGTTACTTTAGTACCCATTCTGTATTAAATGACATCAAATTCTTCTTCATAAATTAAGCGTAAGTTGAATTCTTCGTTACATTTTTCATACAGTTCGTTTTCAGAGTTTTATCGGACGATATTTATTTATAACATTCAGTTCATATCAGTACAGATCTGTCAAACGCTTGCACACTGGAACTGTACTTTTCACGACTGCCAACAACTGAATCACGATTTCTCGCATTTAGTTTGTTCGTTCTCACGTATATATGACTGTTATTCTAAACTGTCAAGATTTTTGAGGTTTTTGTTGTCATGTATGCTAGTAATATCAAGGAAAGAAGCAAAATATCACCTTACTTTAATTACGAAGCAAAGGAAAGGAAGAACGGCATTCTCATTGGCTATCAACACCTGATTCCCGATTGTTCGTCTTCGGTTCCCAAGATTCATCGCCGTTACAAATAGCTGCACGTGACGTGAAAAACTGATGACACCGTTTACCCATGTTTCTACTAGCGCTTAAGGGCCACCGTACTATCAGGTATATCGGGAAATAAATTGTCGTATGTTGCGTGGTGGCAGAGAAGAAAACGCTGCAGATGACAGCAACTTTTCAAACAGTTGCTTATGTTGTGTTGTAGAGTTCCTTTAATGAACTCGTGTTTGAAAATACACAGGAAAAGTATACGCCTATCAACTCAAGTATCCACTAGGCAGTATCCTACCGAAGGTTGCATTCTCCAGACTGGGGAACTGATTCACACACAGCATTCGCTTTCTGGAACTGACATATTATCATTCACATTCACGATCTCCATACTTTCCGTAAGTGGATTAGGACGACTGCCGGGACGGTTCCTGTGTAAAGGTAACGGCCCGAATGCTTCACCGTCTTTATCCAAATAAAGTTTGTGTTCGTCATCTAAAGACCCCATCGTCAACGAGATGTTGAATCGTAATCTTTCCTCCTTCCTGATAATGAGTTTACGCAGTCACTTGTTGAAATACCTACCTTTTACTGTGGAGTCTAAGCCACTAGGAATCCTGATGGTACACAGAACAATCACAGAGTTGAAACTTGCACTGATTGTCAGAAAAAGTCTTAAAATCAAGTGGTAAATGAATTGTTGGGACATCTATAGGATACAGGGCGTCGAATTTGCCCAATGCTACTTCAACATGGTGACACTAATTTTACAGTTTATACTGAATCTTTACGGGTATAAACACGTGACCTGCCGAGATGAAGAGAAAAGTATAATACCCACAGATCGAACAGACGAGAAGAAACAGTTCTTGTAACAAAATCTTCATAAAATAATTAGCACTTCATGTCGTACTTCGAAGTTAATGTGATGGTGCAAGTCGGCCGTAACAATATTCCAAGCAGAGTAAGAAAATCCTGTTGAAATTTTCTTAAAAGATAATTTTGTGCCACAAAGGTGGTGAGTGAATTGGGGCGAAGTAGTTTTCCTCAAGTTAATTCCAATTGTTTCGCTTTCAACACTTGAGCTGGAGGTTACTGTTGCCTGGTGTGTTTTATTGCCACCCAGTTGCCGTGCCCTTTCTGAGTGCACTTATCGTTGAAATGTAGTGCATACTATCTTTTTGGTTAAGTCTGGTTATGTTTATTTGGGTTTTGCCGCATTTGACACTTGAACTGTGCAACGTACTCTAGGAGAAAAGCTTAAAAATTCTTATAGGCTCATCCCCCGACGATGACCGCTTGTAAATGTTTGTTATCATTGCGAAGTAGTTGTATTTAATTATTATAACGTATTACGTACTCTACTTATTTGTCACGGTACAATTTAAAATAGTTTCTGGTTTGATGTGATTCTTAAAATTTTCCTGGCGTAAAGAGTATTCCATGAAGTTTCGGGATTGCAACCGGATAACGTCGATTTCGGCTGACTTGTGCCCTTCGAGGTTCGGCAAAACACGATCTAGGCTCGCGGAGGGCTGGAATCTACGGAATACCTTGCAAGTGCGGCAGATCTTACTTTTGTCAGACAACGTGCACAATTCGTGAAAGGTTCTTTGAACATGATCGCCACACTAGCTTTCCTCAATCCAGTAAGTTAGCCATAGCCGAGCACTGTATCTCCACAGGACATTCCATGAATTATTCTGTCGTGGAAACCTTGGAATGACAATATCCTTGCGAGATTCAATTATTAAAGAATCGATGGTTAACACGTTTAGCGCAAGATCTTATTAATTGTGATCGCGTCTTTAAGCGGAAAGAAAACATTTTATGACTAAAGACACCTCAAACTACATTTAGTTTTATCAATATTGACATCTGAATTTTAACTCCACGAGTGTGCATTTCGACAGTGAGCGCGTATGTAGTATCACCATTACGCATACGCCTGCGCGCTATAGATGTAGCCATATTTGAAGATTGGGCGAAACTCGACAGAGATCGGTCATGCAGCGGCTGCCGACGCGCATGCGTCTCAGCTCCAATTTTTGGTACAAAGTTAGCGATGACAACTAGCGATGTCCAATGCAAAAAATTCACTTGAAGATGGCTGAATGGTTGTCAGCCGAAATGTTGTGGAAAAAAGTCGACGTTATGCGGCAGCAATTCCTAAACTTAATGGAATTTGTAGTTTGTTTTCAGTAGTTCATAACAGATTTAGAATAGTACATAATCCACCATCGGCAGACCATAATAAATTTACTATAGTTCATAAACAGTTTTCAGAAAAAAGTCCACTTCAAGAGTTGAACGCAGCTTAGTAATTCCAGGGGAAAATGGCGTTATGCTTGGCATAAAGGGCCTCTACCTTTGTTTACGAGGACACTAGTGACCGTGTTGTGACCTAGCAGTTCATCTCGAAAATCCGACAATCTTCTTTCTACAGCCGAATTAGTCCATTTCCACAAACATAACCGTACGTTCAGTGCGAGGTTCGCAAATAATCAAGGAACTGTGGAAAGTGTATGTGTTGTAGCCTCTGCGCATGCTACAATGTGGAGTTGATCATGCTAAAAGTAGATTACATTTCCCGCGCTCAAAGTCTTCCAGTTACTCAACCAAAATATGTTTAAGGAAATAAACATATTGAACATCGTCCTCCTGCTCATATTTCATCGACGTAACTGGAGCTTTGGAAACTTCACTATCGTGCTGTGCCAAACTTGATAGGATTACAAACTTTGGAGTTTGATTCCAGTGTATCATGTGGTTTTATCTGAACCTAAATTATTAATCCATCTCCTGTAAATGTCGCTTCATTAGCAAATATAGTAAAAGAAGCGTTCTTAATTAGTACTTAACAACTGACAGCATTAAAATCTCGAAATTTGTACATGCAATAGATTAAAGACACACAAGTTTGCTCCACATAATGTTTAACCATTAACATAGCAAGACTCGGTCGTCAACATTATTTCCCAAGCTGGAGTCTTCTGCGGACCGATGTTTTTTTCTTAACTCCTCAACATAATGGTGTAGAAGTTAACTCATATAGGTCCTTTGGATATCTAAAACTATATTTAAATGAAATAAGCATTGTTGCTTTGCTGCTTTATCGTCAAACCTGATAAACCGAAAAACATGCGCAGATCGATTCGGTGCCATGGCATCAGGAAGAAATGCACGACAATATTTTTGTCTGTTGTTCAAATTTCAGAAATAGATTCCTTTCGATAGCGAAGAGCTCCAGTAGTCAGTAACACACCAAAAACTACTTTCTGTTTAACAGAATTTACGTCCGTCCAAATTCTCATCCGTTTGGAGCAGCATGTGCGCTGTAATGCTGAACAACAAACGAAGCCTGTACTGTTCATAATTCGGACATCAAAAAATTTCGAAAATTTCGAACATCGAGGGTTTAGATCACTTGCCCGGGCTGACCCAGGAGATCCTTTGAGAATGGTATACTGGTGGCAGTGAGTCACTGGGCGCACTGAAGTTGTCCATTTTCTCCCTGACATTCCAACGAACCCATCTCTTCATCGGAATCCCCATCAGAATTTTCGCTGGCAATGTCACTTCCTTCTGAATTCACTTTTAGGTTACTTTCTGATCTTGTCCTGGACTAAAGTACTCATCAAGTTCACTTAAGAAATGGATTGCCAAGATTTTGGCTTGCGGGCCATGCCCAGATTCGTGGGCCAAAGCGCTCAGCCTCGCTTCACACTTCCCCCACTGTTCACGCTCTGCTGTCTGAGTGCGAGGAGGGGAAGAGGGGAAAATAACGAATGTGCTGCATTTAAAAGGCAGTATAGTCGTACTGCATATGACTTGGTTTTATATTTCACATTTCTCAGCAATGTACACTACAAACAATAATAATTAATTATTCTCTGGCGTGATGAAGGCGTAATATGTGTTTTGTCTGGTACAAATTGTGAGCATATGGACAGACGCACACAGTTTCACAGAATTTCGCTCTCAAGTTGCCAAGTAATCTTTGAATTATTTAGTTTCATAATCGAAGGTCTTTTACACAAACACATCGATCGAAACATTGTATCACTTTTGCACCCTCATTTTGAAGAAATATAATATCTACCTGAGGAAAGCAGTGTAGACGTCCAGAACAGTTTTAACGTTAAAAGATTTGTAATGAAAACTGGAATTACCTTGCAGATCAATAAATTGTATCTGCACCTGCACAAGAGAGCTCTCAACTGAAACGGCAAACGGTCTTGAAAACAACCTGGAAAAAGACTAAAATTGGCAGTGGCCTCGAAACGTTTACAAAGCTATCCTTGTAATACTTACAAGGCCACAATTAATTTTTTAAACCTCGCACTTTCCTTAACGCCAGTGAGCTTAGAGAAGTGGATTGTCTTTGCCGGAATGTGTCCCTTCTACAACAGCGGTTTTCTTTTTAAATGCATACCTATGAAATCAGAAAGAAGTTACGTTGCAATGTCCTACTGTGGCGGTTTTAAAAATTTTGTGCCCCTAGGAACACCATATTATATGCGCCACGTCCCCCCCCCCCCCAAAAAAAAAACGTTTTAAATAATAACTATTACCCGATCACTTCACAATTGCCGTTTTGGGTGGGAGCGCTGTGAGCTGTACTCTGCTATTCGTTGTTCTGAAGGACGCGTCAGCGGTCAAGTCGCGCTCAATCAAAATGTAATATGGTTCCTGAAATGTACTTGGTGTACGGGGCAGAGGATAAAACAAACTTAAAACTGCGTGCGTTGGGTTAACACATTCTTCAGTCGAAAAAAAACAGAAACGAACACAAGGAAAATAACTTTTCTTTTATGGACTAAAAATTCAGCAGAGCGCATTGCAGACGGATTTTTGTTATACACTCACTTTTAATATGGTCTCTTACATGAAACCGTTGAAAATGAAAATAAAAAAAAAATAAAAAAAAATTGTATTACGATCTAAAAATTGAAGCGAACGTGTCATACATTAGAAATTAATATGTACTTTTACAGAGATGCGTTCAGAATTAAAATTAAAATATCGTTTTTATGATCTAATAACTTGAATGTGTAGCATATAAAAAAAAACACGTTCGGTATTGATACGTGAATCTAAAGGAAAGCGTAAGAAATGAAATAGAGATTTCGGTGCACGAACTAATAACTAAATACAGACGAACAAACATAGAACTGGATAGGCTAGTGTGGAAAAATCAAATTTGTTTTATAATCTAATAGGATCTGTGTAGCTAGATGGTGCATAATAAGTGTACACAATACCTTTAATCCATGTAAGGGCTGAACAGTGTTGTACTGCAGCTACTGCTCTCACCGTAGCTCTTTCTAACGGTTTTAGCAAAGCTTTTACGTATTTATCGACAGAACTGAACTACGTTATTTATTAACAGTTTTTCATCTGAGCTTACTCTCCGATAACGTATATTTCCGCGACACCTATACATTCCAGCAGATACCAAGAATACGCACCAATTTAATATACTACAGTATCAGTATGAACTGACTGTATAGCGCCGAGCGGCCTGGGTCAGTCGGGTGTTGTTTAGTACTGTCGGGCGCCTTCGCTCACGTCCGCACGTAAACGAAGTTTAGTTCCGCGTTCGCCGGTCGCGGTGGTCTAGCGGTTCTGGCGGTGCAGTCCGGAACCGCGGGACTGCTACGGTCGCAGGTTCGAATCCTGCCTCGGGCATGGGTGTGTGTGATGTCCTTAGGTTAGTTAGGTTTAAGTAGTTCTAAGTTCTAGGGGACTTATGACCTAAGATGTTGAGTCCCATAGTGCTCAGAGCCATTTTGAAGTTCCGCGTTCTGCCATCGGAAATTGTGAAATAAACAGGTAATACGTAGTTTGTAAATCCAATGAATGTGCTCTAAGTTGTAATGAAAATCACATTATAATCTTACATTTTTAAAACTAATATGAATAAATAAACAAACTCACCAGTCAGCAAAGTCTGCGTCTGCCTCTGACGGCAGAAAACTCGTTGATCATATCTTCATAGTTCAGACGGTTATCAGTTAAGACGTCGGCTTCGATGTGAAGAATGAACACGACTTTCAATCTCTCCTCAGACAACGTAGAACGTAGGTACAATTTCAGTCTTTTAAGAGCCGAAAACGAGCGTTCTGCTGAACTATTTGTAAGTGCCATACACAGAAATATTCTAAGAGCAATGTCAACATTCGGAAACACGGACCGTAACTTCTCTTTTCGTATAAATTTGCTCATTTCGCCTGGTATGTCACTACCCTCAGAAGATTTCAAAAGTTCCGCGAAATGTACACGTTCACTACGTAAATCTGTGCCAAATGACGCTTGGAGTTTAGCTGCACTTTCAGCAATATTGTCAGGTGAACTGTTCTAGAGGTTACTGAAAACCGTGAAGGAGACCAACAGTTATCTTACTCCTCACCAATTTGGTGTACAAGTTGTCGAGTACTGGGAGAGACGTGTCGACTCTAAAATTTCCCTTCCAGTCAGAAAAACTTCTTTAAAGAATGCTTCTTCATCATTATGAAGTTAGCGTTTTCGTGATCTTTTATAGGTGCATTCATGGTCTATATCAGTCAGTCTCCTTGGATTTATTTTCATTATAGTCGAACATGCCACGAATAGATGCAATAAATCCTACAAGTGATTCATATAATTCATGCACTATTTTAGTATCGATATTTACACTTTGCAATCTTTGTAATATCAGAGGAATTTGTAGACAGGACTTTTAGTACGACCTCAGCTAAGTTTTCTGTCTTGTAACCCGGGTTTGGTAAAAACAGAAGAAAACATTCAACAGATTCACCATTCTCATTCACATATCTCAATATGAAAGATACTTGATCAATATGTGAAATGTCTGCAGTAGAATCTACTAATATAGAGAAATATTTGGCCTGTTTTATTTAACTTATGATAATTCTTTTTATTCGTTCAGAAAACTCTACTATTTCATCACAGATTGTTGAAGAAAGATAACTTGGATGTCCCTGCCCTGGATTTCCGCATTTCAATGTGCTCAGCGAGAAAAGGATCAAACTCGGCTATAAGTTCAAGAGACATCATAAATTGACTATTATGTAATGAATGGAATCCTTCGACGTGTCCACGTCGGGGAAGTCCAATACTTGTTAGCTTCTTCACTACTGCAAACACCCTTTTCAACAAACTGTGCCTGTACATTTTTTCTGTCTCAACATATGACTCGAAATGGTTATCTATTGTTCCAAGGGACTTTTTTCTTGTTAAGAGTGATAACTCAGAATCTTTGTGTTCAAATGAATTCTCATGATGAGATAAAATATTAGAAATATTTTTACAATCTACAATACCATTAGTAGCAATCGTGACCTTACCTCTGAATAATTTACATGGTGCAGAAAAAACAGCACCGATGCTACAGGAGTGTACTAGAAAATCACGCGAAGTTGATCCACCATTTAAAAGTTTACGGTAAAATACATTTTTATTCAAATATCTGGTCTTATCGCCTATTGATCTTCTTGGATTAAACAAATCATCGTTATAATTTTGACTAATGCTACTTTATAAGGGAATTTCGATTGTTGATTCATTGTACACAATTCTGCAGGATCATCACTAACGAGGTTATTTCTTTTTGTAATATCTGACTCGACACTTAGTTTTTTGTGAAACTCGAAATCTGGAACAATTTGCTTTTCTTCATTTTTAACTTGTTTCGTCTGTGTTTACTTCTTTTAAAGCAGGTACAGTGTCAGAAATACCATCTGTACTACTTGAAGTCGAACCAGCAACATTTTTTGCGAAAAATTTATTTACTCTACCCAAACGTTTTTAGAACATTGGCTTCTCGTTCTCGCCTTTCCTTCGATGATTTCCGAAATGCCGCCCACTTCATTTTGCACGTTTGATTTTTTCGCTGAATGTGAATGTCGTGTGACTAGGGCCTTCCGGCGGGTAGACCGTTCGCCGGGTGCAAGCCTTTAGATTTTGCCCCACTTCGGCGACTTTCGCGTCGTTGGAGATGAAATGGTGATGATTAGGACAATACCCAGTCCCTGGGAGGAGAAAATCTCCGACCCAGACGGGAATCGAACACAGGCCCTTAGGATTGACACTGTCGCGCTGACCACTCAGCTACCGGGGGCGGACCTTTTTTCAGTGTTATTCATGTTAAGGCACTTACAAAATTTTCAACCAAATTATCAACAGTCAAAACAAAAGAAAAAAAAATTGCAAAAGGAAAGAAAGAAAAACTTCATCCAGTTCCAATCGTACTACGCCACACATGATTACAAAGCTTTTTACTTTAAACACGGCACACGAACACAAAGATTTTTCCTTTAATTGTGGAGTGATGAACTGACCAACTCGGATTACTCGACGTAACTGTGCTATGAAAGAACGACAATGCAGAATAATTTAATTTCGTTGTCGCCTGTTTCTCTGTTGTTAGTGAACAGTAGAAGCACACCTGACGGCTGGAATTCGTCTCATAAAGAAAACGGGAAGTCCCTTTTTTGGCTTATGTTTCCCGCGTCGCGTAAATTTTAGCTGGGATGCAAATATGCTCTGAACATTCTTGACACTGTCTTTCTAGTTTAAAAAGCAAATAATTTTTGAAGTTTCTTGTAGCGAGGTGTGCTGCATCGAATCTTATCCCACTTATTCTTATAATATGTTAGCGGTTTCTGTGGACAGAGAAGACTACAAAGTTTAAGTAGTCTTGTTGGCAGTTGATGTGGTGTACTGTCATTTGTGCGAGCTTACTTAAGAAGTTTAATACAAAATTTATAATGCCACGTACTATTCGATTGCACAGAGTGGTAGCTTTGATACCGTGCAGGCTGCAGCGCAATAAATGAGACAAACAAAAGTGGATTTCTTCATCTTTTTTCGCCGAATAAAGTAACCAAGTAAATAAACAAATACAATTTTTAAACTGTTGTGAAGTGTATTTCACACATTATTGGATATTCTGCTTATGTTCTTTTCGTATACACGTGTGTTCATAAAACATTCCTAGTATCAACATGTTTTGTTAAACGGGTTCATTAAATCAAAGCTCAGTTATTGAAGACCACAGAGCTTCCACATTAATTACAGTAATGGAGGGTTGACTTGATACTTCCCCGTAATTTCTACAAAAAATTTTAGTAGGGTCGGGTTTTACATACTAAGGTCCACACATGTTACAGTATTTAAGAAACTGCTGATTAGTTTATCACAGCTTTTCGGAGGTCCTGGAATTTTTATGGGGAAAATATGGTAGGGTTAAGTAGAAGCTGACAACATTCTCGGAATAATAACGATTCAAACATTGTACTGTAGATTGCCGTCGTGACGGCTTACTTCAAAATATTTTGAAGAATCATGATGATGATACCATACAGAAACCCAATGTTAAATTTTTATTCAGTCACCAGGTAAACTATGTATATTTCCAAGCTTGTATTGTGGAATTTCGTTCTTATAGCTTATTTAACCTAGCAAGTTGTTTAACAGTATTGGTCCCGGCGTGGGTGTGTGTGTCTGTCCTTAGGATAATTTAGGTTACGTAGTGTGTAAGCTTAGAGACTGATGACCTTGGCAGTTAAGTCCCATAAGATTTCACACACTTTTTTTATCAGTATTAAAAAATTTTGTCGCTTGTAAGTGCAGTTATTTTAAAACGTAAAAGGTTAAAATTAGTACAGAGCGAAAAACGCCGCCGCTCTGAAGGTGCCGCCCCTAGGCCCGTCCTAGTGGGCCTATATGTAAATCCGCCACTGACTGTGGGCGGTGTATAGTCAAGTCCACTTAAAATGCAAAGTCTGCACGCCATTCTGGATATTCTAATTTTCATTTCTTTTTCCTTCATAAATTCAACAATAGCGAGAATTAAATCGAAAAATCATTCCGGGAATGTCCCTTTACTCAACCAACATAATTTGCAGTGATATGTGAAGCTTCAATACTCTTCATTCATTTCCATTGAGAATTGTTGCAACTGGAAACGGAATAATGGATGTGATTTCAGAAATTTTACTGTTCGTACCGCCAATTTCTTCAAGTGCTCCATGCCTGCAAACTTAGCACAAAGTGCTTCTTGCTGTTTATGACATTGACTGCGGTCGTTGTAATTTTTTGCTGTTTCATTGTCATCTAAAAGTTCAAATTCTTTCTGGTTGGTACTATAAATTCCTTTTGTAGCAAATAAGCAGTACCCGTCGCTTATGCAAATTGAGAATTCTCGTCCCTGTCTTCTGTCATTCGCATTCATTTTAAAGGATTGTGACGCTAGATCGCTAGAGAACCGCTTTTGTGCAAACAGCCACTGGATATGTGAGCGCCCTTCGTACCGAAAACATACAGTAAGCGTATACACCGCTGACACATACAATGATAAGCTAAAATATTATAACCATCGGCTTAAAGCATGTCACTCCACCACTGGAACGAAATACAGCAGATTCTGCGTGGCCTGGATTGGAGGAGCCCTTGGTAGATTTCCAGAGGTATGTGGCATCGGCAGGTAACTCGCTTCCCATAAATTACTGGCTGGTGGTATCCGGGCGCGGAACTGGCGCCTTATAGCGTCCATTCGGTCCATGTCAGGCGAAACTGGTGACCAAGGTATCAACTTGAGTCCAATATCATGCTCCTCAAACCACCGGTGGCTCGATTCTAGCCATGTGACATGGATAGTTATCCTGCTGTAAAGCCACCGCCTTCGGAGAGCTCATGAAGTATGAAGGGATTGAGGCGTGGCGCCTTTATATCGCTCCTGTCTGTAGCCTATGTATCGGGAAAATGACTGACTTATGTGTGCACAGCAACAGATGGTCTGAAGCTGTTCAGTCGAGTGCGTAGTTATAATTTTCATCCACCAGAGTACAGCAGCGGGCAGAGACATGCAAGAAACAGGTCAAGAGAATGTTTTTGTGAATTGTTCTATTTATTTCTTGAAGGCTTTTTTGTTTATTTATGTTTGTACAGTTTTATATACGTTTTAGTAGTGTGAATGATGCGTTAATCTCGTTTAAAGTAAAAATGTAGATCACTGTTACACTAACAAACGCTGTACGAACTAGCGTGAAAAATTTTTAAGACAGTGTGAATGCAGACGAGGGAGAATTTTGTATCCTAAAATGTTAAGTAAGTTTATGGTAAAAGGAAAACTCATTCGAGTGAAAATGAAAATAGTTAAAACGTAAAGTATAAATAAAATATCAGAATGTTTGACACAGCACTGAAAGAACTAAGTCGAAACAAGGCCCCGGGAGTAGACAACATTCCATTAGAACTACTGACAGCCTTGGGAGAGCCAGGCCTAACAAAACTCTACCAGCTGGTGAGCAAGATGTATGAGACAGGCGAAATTCCCTCAGACTTCAAGAAGAATATAGTAATTCCAATCCCAAAGAAAGCAGCTGTTGACAGATGTGAAAATTACCGAACTATCAGTTTAATAAGTCACAGCTGCAAAATACTAACGCGAATTCTTTACAGACGAATGGAAAAACTGGTAGAAGCTGACCTCGGGGAAGATCAGTTTGGAGCACGTGAGGCAATACTGACCCTACGACTTATCTTAGAAGAAAGATTAAGGAAAGGCAAAACTACGTTTCTAGCATTTGTAGACTTAGAGAAAGCTTTTGACAATGTTGACTGGAATACTCTCTTTCAAATTCTGAAGGTGGCAGGGGTAAAATACAAGGAGCGAAAGGCTACTTACAATTTGTACAGAAACCAGATGGCAGTTATAAGAGTCGAGGGACGTGAAAGGGAAGCACTGGTTGGGAAGGGAGTGAGACAGGGTTGTAGCCTATACCCGATGCTATTCAATTTGTATATTGAGCAAGCAGTAAAGGAAACAAAAGAAAAATTCGGAGTAGGTATTAACATCTATGGAGAAGAAATAAAAACTTTGAGGTTTGCCGATGACATTGTAATTCTGTCAGAGACAGCAAAGGACTTGGAAGAGCATTGAACGGAATGGGCAGTGTCTTTAAAGGAGGGTATAAGATGTACATCAACAAAAGCAAAACGAGGATAATGGAATGTAGTCGAATTAAATCGGGTGATGCTGAGGTAATTAGAGTAGGAAATGAGACACTTAAAGTAGTAAAGGAGTTTTGCTAGTTGGGGAGCAAAATAACTGATGATGGTCGAAGTAGAGAGGATATAAAATGTAGACTGGCAATGGCAAGGAAAGCGTTTCTGAAGAAAAGAAATTTGTTAACATCGAGTATAGATTTAAGTGTCAGGAAGTCGTTTCTGAAAGGATTTGTATGGAGTGTAGCCATGTATGGAAGTGAAACATGGAAGATAACTGGTTTGGACAAGAAGAGAATAGAAGCTTTCGAAATGTGGTGCTACAGAAGAATGCTGAAGATTAGATGGGTAGATCACATAACTAATGGTGAGGTATTGAATAGAATTGGGGAGAAGAGGAGTATGTGGCACAACTTGACAAAAAGGAGGGACCGGTTAGTAGGACATGTTCTGAGGCATCAAGGGATCACAAATTTAGCATTGGAGGGCAGCGTGGAGGGAAAAAATCGTAGAGGGACACCAAGAGATGAATACACTAAGCAGTTTGAGAAGGATGTAGGTTGCAGTAAGTACTGGGAGATGAAGAAGCTTGCACAGGACAGAGAAGCATGGAGAGCTGCATCAAACCAGTCTCCGGACTGAAGACCACAACAACAACAACATCAGAATGTTAAATATTTATTTCGGGAAAAAGTACAATTCGAAAGTGTGTTATATGTTGATTAGTTAGTCATGAAAAGTGCGGACCAACGCGGGAGAGTAATACTTTTGTAATTGCCTTAAAGAAAACTGACCAAACAGAACGGAGTATTCTTCGCGCGTCTTTTCTCTTGGATATAGAGAACCTTGCAGCCGTCTAAAATGGTTTGAGCCCAGCCTTTCAATAGTACGGTTGTGTGTATATGAGGTCCGAATTAAGTTACAGTTTGCCAGTTTTAGTTGTGCTAAATGCCTTAAAAGTGCTTTAAAGTGAAGGCATATTTATTCTGGTGTGTGGTTTTAGAAAGTACGGAATTTTTTAAGTAATTTTGTGTATGAGAAAAGACGTGGCATACTGAGCAGATCAGTGACCAGATCAGTGACCAAAAGCTTGAGTGAAGTAGACACCGATAAACTTAGATGTATGGCGAGCATTTTCATTTAAGAACAATCTGCACTTAGTAGCTGTTCAGATTTCTGGTAATACGTTACCATAAACTTGCTAATGTTAATGTAAGGGTTTGTGCATGACTGTGTTAGGATTATCACGGACTTGGCAGTGAACTTGTAATTCTAAACCTCAGAATATTCCGAATCTTTGCCAGTATTTCCACCTTTCTTTCAAAATTAAGACCTTTCCCGATTTTTGGAATAGTTACTTTGTATGAAGCCTGGCGCGAGTCGCATTAGGGTAGGTTTCTGCCCGGCGTTCCTACGGGCGATCTGCTGCGACGAGTTCACAGGTAGGTGATGGTGAAATGCCAGAAAGGAACCGCGCCGCCGCAGCGTGCAGATGGTGCAATAATGTTTACCTACGTGACAGCTGTCACAGTACCTTCGATTGCTACTACAGGTCCCACGAACGTCTCCCGTAGCCTAATACTGCCCACACAGCGAACTGCGTCAGTTGTGCAGTGCGTTTCCGACTAGATGACGTCGTTTCCGGACACGACGACCTACCTGTTGTAGTAAAAAAACGTGATTCGTCGGACCAAGTGACACATTTCCATTGATCCACTGTCCAGTCTCGATGATGCTGTGCCCACTACAGTCTTGAGTTGACTGTTTCGTCCAGACAACATGGGAAGACATAGGGGTCGTCTGCTACGGAGTTCCATATTCAAAAAAGTGTGCTGAACGGTGCGCTCCGAAGCCCATCCTGCTTTCCTGAGAGAAAAAAGCGTCCGACTTCCACGTACTCGCAGGCTCGTCCAAACTGTGCCCCTGAGGCGCTAGCGCCCGCGATCGCTCGCGGCCAGCGCCCCGGCGAATTCGTATGTTGTCGCAGTGGCCGAGCCGCGCCGCTTAGCTGGCCGTGCGGACTGCCCGAGCGCCAGCCGAAAGTTATATATTTGTTCGCCCGTTTCCCTTCGGGCAGAAGACGTCTCACAATTGCTTCAACTAGAGCTAATTGACCCACAGTGCCATATACGCCTGAAGGACCGCTTTCTTATGTGTAAGACTTTGGAAGACTTTTACAACTGTCTTCCACGAGAGAAATATCCTCTTTTGCACAAGCACGCGGCCAAAGTTCTCTCAATGTTTGGTTCCACATATCTTTGTGAGCGCTTTTTCTCTCTTTTAAAGCTTGCTAAAACTAAGAACCGTTCATTCCTTGGCGATAAAAATTTGACCAATTCTTTGAGGTTAGGAGTCTCACGGAATATTGTACCAAGCGTAGACAAAATCGTTTCCTCGAAAAAGAAAAACGTGTAAAATGTTAATTGTCTTCTTTAACAATATTGACTGTAAGAATTAAAGAGCTTTATAACCTTAATTTTATTTTAATAAGTTTCCAAACTTGGTCTGTTAAAATTATTACGTACAAAACAGCAAACTAAGGATCCAATTTCTAAACTCTGAAAAGCGATACAAAAAATCTGTAGCACGAAGTATAACAAAAAATACTTTCTTGTAACTACTAACAGTAAGAATGAGACTCTATATCCCTTACATAAAATTAGTTTTAAAATAGAATATTTTGTTTACGTTAGATCTGACCGCGGGACAGTCCAGCGCAGAGCATTGCTGTGCGGTCTCACTCGCTCTGCAGCTCTCTCTCTCTCTCTCTCTCTCTCTCTCTCTCTCTCTCTCTCCGCCCGCCGGGCGCAATTCTTGGATGAGCCTGACGTACTGTGACGTGGCGCGTGTGGTTTCACCGACATTCACGAACTTTCCAATCATGCCCACGACAGTGGTACACGAACAGGAGACGAGTTTCGCCGTTTCCGAGACGATCGTTCCCAGGTGCCGCACCAAAAAAATCTGCCCTTTGCCTACTTTCCTTGCTTAATTATGTGTGCGCAAGGCCACCACGCGGAATTCAATCTCGCGGTGGGCAGTAGTTTCGATTTGTTGGCTCGTTAGTGTATAAAATTACCAGTCACTTCCATATAAGTATTCGCGACAAAAATAGTCGTATATTTCTTTATGTATTTAACATGATCTGGTCAGGGCCAACTAGCTCCTTCTTACATCGGACCATGGTTTCAATTATACTGTACCTTTCTTACATCGTAGTTACCTAAGTCAATATGACAAATAGTATAAAAATGATTTGAATATCTATAGTGATAATGCGAGTATGTAATATTATTAACTACCAAAGTTAATGCTGACCATTCTTATACTACTCGTGCTGCTGCCCGTATAGTGATAACAGTAATACTAATTGTAAAGGCCATAATATCGACAATGATTGTGGCAGATTTGAAAAGAATTTATAGGTGTAGAAAACAGATGTTTTCTGATACAGCGACTTCTAGGGAAAAGGAATTGAAGGAGCTCCGCCAGCTAAGAAATCCGTGAAATGAGGAAGATCTGAAATAAAAAAAAGGATGTACACACCTCAAAAAACTCTTGCATTACCTCGGTTCCTAGAGTTCCGGAAGCTGTACAGAAAATTGGAACAGAGGTATAAACATAAACATCATTTTCGCCCTTTTTATTGTTCATGAAAACCACACATATCATGTTGTATGACCATACAGCGAGACCTTCAGAGGTGGTGGTCCAGATTGCTGTACACACCAGTACTTCTAATACCCAGTAGCACGTCCTCTTGCAATGATGCACGCCTGTATTCGTCGTGGCATACTATTCACAAGTTCATCAAGGCACTGTTGGTCCAGATTGTCCCACTCCTCAACGGCGATTCGGCGTACGTCCCTCAGAGTGGTTGGTGGGTCACGTCGTCCATAAACAGATCTTTCCGATCTATCCCAGACATGTTCCATAGGATTCATGTCTAGTCGAGCGATGTCGTTATCCTGAAGGAAGTCATTCACAAGATGTGGACGATGGGGGCGCGGATTGTCGTCGATGAAGACGAATGCCTCGCCAATATGCTGCCGATATGGTTGCACTATCGGTCGAAGGATGCCATTTACGTATCGTACAGCCGTTACGGCGCCTTCCATAACCACCAGTGGCGTGCGTCGGCCCCACATAATGCCATTCCAAAACAGCAGGGAACTTCTACCTTGCTGCACTCGCTGGACAGTGTGTCTAAGGCGTTCAGCCTGACCGGTTTGCCTCCAAACACATCTCCGACAATTGTCTGGTTGAAGGCATATACGACACTCATCGGCGAAGAGAACGTAATGCCAATCGTGAGCGGTCCATCTGTAACGTGCTGCGTGGTGTCGTGGTTGCAAAGATGGACCTCGCCATGGACGACGGGAGTGAAGTTACGCATCATGCAGCCTGTTGCGCACAGTTTGAGTCGTAACACGACGTCCTGTGGTGTCAAGAAAAGCATTATTCAACATGGTGGCGTTGCTGTCAGGGTTCCTCCGAGCCATTATCCGTAGGTAGTGGTCATCTACTGCAGTAGTAGCCTTTGGTCGGCCTGAGGGAGGCATGTCATCGACAGTTCCTATCTCTCTGTATCTCCTCCATGTCCAAACAACATCGCTTTGGGTCACTCCGAGACGCGTGGCGACTTCAAAAAATGGTTCAAATGGCTCTGAGCACTATGGGACTTAACATCTGTGGTCATCAGTCCCCTAGAACTTAGAACTACTTAAACCTAACTAACCTAAGGACATCACACACATCCATGCCCGGGGCAGGATTCGAACCTGCGACCGTAGCAGTCGCGCGGTTCCGGACTGAGCGCCTAGAACCGCTAGACCACCGCGGCCGGCTGTGGAGACTTCCCTTGTTGAGAGCCCTTCCTGGCGCAAAGTAACATTGCTGACGCGATCGAACCGCCGCATTGACCGTCTAGGCATGGTTGAGCTACAGACAGTATGAACAGTGTTCCTCCTTCCCGGTGAAACGACTGGATGATCAGCTGTCAGACCCCCTCCGTCTAATAGGCGCTGTTCATGCTTGGTTGTTTACATCTTTGAGCCGGTTTAGTGACATCTCTGAACAGTCAAAGGGACGGTGTCTGTGATACAACATCCAGAGTCAACGTCTATCTTCAGGAATTCTGGGAAATGGGGAGTTGCAAAACTTTTTTTTGATGTGTGTACAGGGGTAAAGAGTGCGTACGTAGACAGTGATAACCATTAATGTACCCTCAGTAGCTATATCATTAATAGTCTTCCGAAGCTGGGGATGTTATTCATTTCTCTAATATAATGCGGGAGGTTATTCCAGAGTCAGATTGCTGCTACTGATGTGACAAGCGCTTCGAGAGAGTGCTTGAATGATGGAGTGGGACGGAAAGATTTTGCTCCGATGGCAGCGGGTGTTTCTGCCATTTTCAAACAAGAGCGTTAAGGTCGAGGAGAGATATGTGGACAGCGTACGTCGATAAGACAGTAGAGAAGACATAGGGCACGGAAAGCTTTGTGATTGTCCGTGCGCAGCCATGATAGCTGTGCATATGGTGGTGAACATGATCAAAGAGTCGAACATCACAGATATAACGAACACAGGTATTCATAACCAGTTTGAGGCGCCACGAGCTTTCCTGAGCTGTAATGATTTAAGAGAAGTATAGGTGTTTGTACAAGTTTCTTTTTGAGGTCAAGGGGGAAGAACCCTTCAAATTTTTGTAGTGCATGGAGGGATGCTGATGCCTTCTTGTACATTGCAATTACGTCCTCAGTCCAGTTTAGATTTTAATCTCTTATTTCAACTATACTCTTTGCTGAGGGAGAGAAGATGTACCAGTGCCTCTTTTGTTGACTTGTCTATCGAATAGTTTTCAAATGATTTTTTGCAGAATGGACGTGGAAGGGCCGGGGTAGACGAAGCGGAGGTGGGCAAGATTCCGAGGACGCGCTACCCTTTCATGGCGTACGTCATAGGCGATGACGCCCTCGGCTGCTCCGGCACCATTGTGTCTCTGACCGCGGTGATCACGACTGCGACCTGCATCGTTGGCGACAAAAAAATGAGTAAGTTCACAACCAGTTTCTCTCTTTCAATTTTCCACAGTCGTTGCGTTTATTCCCTAAGTGAAAAAAATGTGTACGGTAAAAAGTAGCAAGCGAATGTACTTGTTATTATGTGTTTTGAGCTTTCAGCTGAGAGAAGGCGCTGCTGAAACAATTCAAATATTCATTTTTGGTCCTTGAAAAGTTGCTACTGGAATTCCAGAACAAGAACACTATCTAAAACAGAATTGAATTTCCACTACTTCTGACATATCTGTCGCTAGAGAATCCATAACTTTCTAAATATTTAATATGTATTGTTTATTTTGCCGCCTCAGTTGCACATTTATTTTTATTTTTATACGGTTGATCATCTCCATATCTAAAAGTAAAAGTATTGCTAGTAAAATACTAAGCATCATCTGCTCTCCATTATTTTACGATAAGTAGTAAAGCAATTGCAGATGTTTGCTGCATTTACCTATGTCGTTTTGTAGGCTTTTATCGAAAACTAATCATTTCATAAAAATAAGTGTGCAACTGAGACGGTAAAACAAACTACAAATATTAAAGAATTACATTTCTTATTGCGAAACTCATTAAATAACTCTTATAAGAAGCAACCTGCTAAGATCGTCATATATGGAACAGAACATGCTCTTAAACTGAAAGATTGATATATTTAACCATCTTAACTGTTAGAACTATTAATTTGTTGTTAAGTGTACCAATGACTTCACAGATAAATGTGCAAATCCATCAGCTCTGACCGCCAAAAACGACTAAGTCAGAGTCTAAACTTCGCGCTTTCGTCCTCTTCTGAAACGGATACTCGTCCTTCCAGATCAAGTGGTCGTTCCTGCCGTTCGAACGCAGCCTCCGCCTCCCAAGTAAGACAGTTCAGGGTGGCCAATCGGGAGGCTTCCTTTAGCCGTCCACACTGTCGTTTTATTCTTATTTCGTTAATTATTTCGAGTTTCACTATTAAATTAAGTTACTTGCAGTAACTCCTTAGTTCTACATTTGAGAACCACGTTGTGGCTTTCCTCCGTGTAATAAATCACGACTTTGCATTTGGCTGTAGCTTCGACCACAGAGGCAGGCTATTCGGGTCATTGGCATCTTCCGTTTCCCGCACCTGGGACGCCTCGCTTGATGCCAGGGGCCCCAACCCCGCTACAGTAACTTTACAAATTTGGAAGCAAGATCCGGTCACATCCCACCCCTTTCTCTGTGAATAAGTTTTCCACCTCAACAGAATGAACTCCCGAATGCTTTGAATTTACCTTGCTTTATCCTGCTATTTCTTGATACGTCACACGATTTCAGACTAATTAGCGTGAACTTTTACACAAGCTCGAAATTTAGAGTTGACCTCGTGCCAGATGTTTGTATTATTTTCACAACGAAACCTTGTATCGGAACCTGGTAGAAAATCCAAAGAGATCCTGGTCGTATGTGAACTATGCTAGCGGCAACACACAGTCAGTGCCTTCTCTGCGCGACAGCAATGGAAATATTATCGATGACAGTGCTGCTAAAGCAGAATTACTTAACACAGCCTTCCGAAATTCCTTCATCAAAGAAGACGCAGTAAATATTCCAGAATCCGTATCGAGAAGAGCTGCCAATATGAGTAGCTTGGAAATAGATATCGTCAGAGTAGTGAAGCATCTTAAATCGCGCTATAAAAGCAAGTCTTCCAGTCCACATTGTATACCAATTAAGTTCCTTTAAAAGGACGCTGATGCAATAGCTCCATACTTAACAGTGTTAAACAGCCGCTCGCTCGACGAATGTTCCCTACCTAATGACTGGAAACCTGCAGCCACTGGCACAGAACCTTGGCGCAGTGGCAGAGCATTGCATGGTCTAATGAATTCCAATACCTTCTTCATCATGCTGATGGAAGGCCGTGAATCCGTCATCTTCCAGAGGAACAGCTCTCTGACACCTGTACTGCGGGACGGAGACAAGCTGGCAGCAGCTCCATTATGCACTGGGGAACATTCAAGTAGGCATCTATGGGTCCGTGGAGCTTGTGCAATGCACCATGATACCCAAAGAATATTGTACACTAGTTGCAGACCACGTGCACCACTTATGACGATCATGTTTTCCAATGGAAGTGGCATTATTCAACAAGATAATGCGACACATTACAAGGCCAGGAATGTGATGAAGTGGTTGAAGAACCAGTGGCAAGTTCCAATTGATGTGCTGGCCTTCCTGATTTGAACCCATCGAACACATCTGGGATGTGATTGAACATGGTGTCAAAGCTCATCGCCCCCATCCCCGGAATTTTCTGGAATTAGGTGCCTTGTGTGTGCAGATGTGGTGCCAACTCCCTCCGGCGACCTACCAAGACCTCATTGCTTCCTCACCACAAAGTGTCGTCGCTGTTATCCACGCCAAAGGTGGATGGATATACTGGCTGGTCATAATGTTCTTGCTGATCAGTGTGTATGAATACATAATGTCAAAGAATTACAACAGTGTATTGTTTAATATTACCTCCATATCCCAAGTTAAACAGCTACTGCCACACATTATTTAACAAATCACGTCTTCACTTTTGTCTGCAATGTATTATGAACATCAAATAAGCTTTTGTTGCTTCTTTAAATGTTAAGCAAATGCTACTTTACTACAAATACACACCTACATTACGAGCAACACGTCCCTGTGTTATTAATGTGTGATGTCACTCTAAGAGTGTCGATAGTGGACTTATCAATAATATCGAAAAACCCAGACAACCAACGTTGCTACAATGACACTGTAAAAACGATTATCACCACCACACGCATAATACTGACGTCGTAGTTTATTAAAAAAGAGTAATAGAGTCCTTGTATACCACTGTCTGTGAAAGGTATGCTGAATCTGACAGTTGCTGTGAATCTGTTCCCCCCTCCCCCTCCCCTGTTCTCTCCAATCCACGACATGCCAACTCTCATTCATTAGCTTCCATCACCGGTCTCCTTTGCAATAAAGGAGATCCGAGCAGTGTGTATACTCTCACAATAAATTTCACCACCCTCATTACTCTATACTCGACAGTTTAGATGCTTTGGCAGTTTTTCGGAAAGTCTTCTATTTCATTCGAGTTGTCATTTGCTGCATTTGCTCATGGTCAAGATGCACTCACTGTACAACTTTTTTACTGCATTTCTCTCTAAGCTAAAAGTCAGTACCTCATGGAAACTGAATTTTCACTTTCTGATACGCCAGTCATAGCAAATTCACGAAAATATATTTTCGTGACAGAGATTTTAACTAGCCACCACATCTGAACACCTTGTGCTGTTGAATTTGCATTCCGTGCAGAGTTTATTTCTTGTTGCCCAAATGTTCCTTTCGGATCACAGAAGGTACCTGTTACTACCATCCCATTAGCTAGTACAAAGCTATACGTTGTTGATATCATGTGAATTTACATCGAAAATGTCTTCTGATGAACAGAACGAATGATGTGTAGTGCTTGTTTGAAGGAACCTCAGACCATCTGATTTGAACTTTTGTAAAAACTTGAAGCTGATGGAAGTTAATGTAATTAGAACTCAACAAGTTTTTATTGAAGATTGCTTAGTTTTGTAGTTATCTAATGTAAAAGAGTGTAAGAACTGTGAGATACTATTAACACTACATTCAAACAATTTTTACAAATGGATACCTATGTTACAATTCCTCAAGCAGTGTATACTAGGAAGAACATATTGGTTTATTCCTTTATCGCAAATCAAAATTTGCCTGCAAATAAATCTGTGGCATGCATCATATATGTGAAATACAACCTTTGGAAATTGCTACGTAAAGGTATAATGTACAGAAGGTACAGAATTGCAAATTAATCCAGCATATCACGTCAAGTTAGACAATTTTACATGGAGGATATGGAGGACTCCAAACTGAACTCATTCGGATAAAACACTGTTTAAATTTTGTATATACATCTTAATTCCATAACTCTGTTTATTATGAACTGTAAGTTGTCCAGTTCTTTCGTCATTTGGGGCGAATATTTCTTGTAGAATATTTAACAATCTGCCTTTTTCTGCTTTATGTAGACTGGTGACGCTTTTTATTAATGTCATTAGCAGAATGCTTGTAATCTCTAAAATTAGCAGTTAATGCTGTGTATTGGCTTCACTGACATTATTGTTTTCTCTAAATCTCATTTTGAAGTATCTCCCTGTTTGCCTTACATAATATTTATCACATTCACTACATGTTATTTTATGTATACCAGACATGTTATATTTTTCAGTCTATCTGTATTGTGTATAAGATATGACCTTATATTGTTCTCTGTCCTGAGTCCAGTTTGCAGCCTTGTTCTTCGAAACAACAGACTTACTTTGTTGTAAATGTGACCCCCAATATCATAAGATTATAACCCTATCTTTTCCTATGTGCTCACTCTTTTCTAATATGGTCTGTATTCCCTTCTTAGTATGTTCCTTCTATTTTCTCTCCATAACTTCGTAACTAGTTTTGGGACATAGACATTTCCAGATTCTGTTTTCTCTAGTGTGTGTAATTCATCGTTAATATTCCTACATTTAAAGTGTATTTAGAAAACTTGTCCATCGCTGAGTGGAAATATGCCTCTATATGGGCTCATGAATGGCCAGAACTGCTGTGAATTATGCGGTCAGATGTATCAGTTTTCCAGAATATGTTGAAAAGATGGGTATCTACTTCTCTTTTAATTGTCAGGCCCAAAAAGTTAATACTCCCGTTGTCTTTGTGTTCTGTGGTGAAGATGATGTTTTGATGTAACTGATTAAATCGTCGCCAAAAACATGTATTAGCTTCATCAAGAGTGCCCTCAAACAAGACTGCGATTTCATCTACATAACAACGATACTATATGTGACTTCTTTGGTTAGACAATTCCAATTTTCGAAAAACTTGCTCTTGGTATGATCCAAAAAGATATTTTTGAGTGCTCCTGAGTAGGCAGTTATCCATAGCTAGGCCTTCTTCCTGATCCTGTATGTGACAATTTAAGGTAAAATACTCGTAGATCTGAGATATAAGGTCACCTAATTCAACAATTTCAACCAATTGTCTAATATGACGTGAATGCTGGATTAATTTGCAATTCTGTACCTTCTGTACATTATACCTTTACGTAGCAATTTCCAAAGGTTGTATTTCACATATATGATGCTTGTCACAGATTTATTTGCAGGCAAATTTTGATTTGCGATCAAAGGAATAAACCAATATGTTCTTCCTAGTATACACTGCTTGAGGAATTGTAACATAGGTATCCATTTGTGAAAATTGTTTGAATGTAGTGTTAATAGTATCTCATAGTTCTTACACTCTTTTACATTAGATAACTAGAAAACTAAGCAATCTTGAATTCCCCCCCCCCGCATGAACCATGGACCTTTCCGTTGGTGGGGAGGCTTGCGTGCCTCAGCGATACAGATGGCCGTACTGTATGTGCAACCACAACGGAGGGGTACCTGTTGAAAGGCCAGACAAACGTGTGGTTCCTGAAGAGGGGCAGCAGCCTTTTCAGTAGTTTCAGGGGCAACAGTCTGGATGATTGACTGATCTGGCCTTGTAACACTAACCAAAACGGCCCTGCTGTGCTGGTACTGCGAACGGCTGAAAGCAAGGGGAAACTACAGCCGTAATTTTTCACGAGGGCATGCAGCTTTACTGTATGGTTAAATGATGATGGCGTCCTCTTGGGTAAAATATTCCGGAGGTAAAATAGTCCCCCATTCGGATCTCAGGGCGGGGACTACTCAAGAGGACATCGTTATCAGGAGAAAGAAAACTGGCATTTTACGGATCGGAGCGTGAAATGTCAGATCCCTTAATCGGGCAGGTAGGTTAGAAAATTTAAAAAGAGAAATGGATAGGTTAAAGTTAGATATAGTGGCAATTAGTGAAGTTCGGTGGCAGGAGCAACAAGACTTTTGGTCAGGTGAATACAGGTTTATAAATACAAAATCAAATAGGGGTAATGCAGGAGTAGGTTTAATAATGATTAAAAAAAATAAGAGTGCGGGTAAGCTACTACAAACAGCATAGTGAACGCATTATTGTGGCCAAGATAGACACGATGCCCACACCTACTACAGTAGTACAAGTTTATATGCCAACTAGCTCTGCAGATGATGTAGAAATTGATGGAATGTATGATGAGATAAAAGAAATTATTCAGGTAGTGAAGGGAGACGAAAATTTAATAGTCATGGGTGACTGGAATTCGAGTGTAGGAAAATGGAGAGAAGGAAACATAGTAGGTGAATATGGATTGGGGGAAAGAAATGAAAGACGAAGCCCTCTGGTAGAATTTTGCACAGAGCATAACTTAATCATAGCTAACAATTGGTTCAAGAATCATAAAAGAAGGTTGTACACATGGAAGAATCCTGGAAATACTAGAAGGTATCAGATAGATTATATAATGGTAAGACAGAGATATAGGAACCAGGTATTAAATTGTAAGACATTTCCAGGGGCAGATGTGGATTCTGACCACAATCTATTGGTTATGAACTGTAGATTAAAACTGAAGAAACTGCAGAAAGGTGGGAATTTAAGGAGATGGGACCTGGACAAACTGATTAAACCAGAGGTTGTACAGAATTTCAGGGAGAGCATAAGAGAACAACTGTCACAAATGGGGGAAAGAAATACAGTAGAAGAAGAATGGGTAGCTGTGAGGGATGGAGTAGTGAAGGCAGCAGAGGATCAAGTAGGTAAAAAGACGAGGGCTAGTAGAAATCCTTGGGTAACAGAAGAAATATTGAATTTAATTGATGAAAGGAGAAAATATAAAAATACAGTAAATGAAGCACGCAAAAAGGAATAGAAACGTCTCAAAAATGAGATCGACAGGAAGTGCAAAATGGCTAAGCGGGGACGGACGGCTAGAGGACGAATGTAAGGATGTAGAGGCTTATCTCACCAGGGGTAAGATAGATACTGCCTACAGGAAAATTAAAGAGACCTTTGGAGAAAAGAGAACCACTTGTATGAATATCAAGAACTCAGATGGAAACCCAGTTTTAAGCAAAGAAGGGAAAGCAGAAAGGTGGAAGGAGTATATGGAGGGTCTATACAAGGGCGACGTACTTGAGGACAATATTCTGCAAATGGAAGAGAATGTAGATGAAGACGAAATGGGAGATACAATACTGCGTGGAGAGTTTGACAGAGCACTGAAAGACCTGAGTCGAAACAAGGTCCCGGGAGTAGACAACATTCCATTAGAACTACTGACGGCCTTGGGAGAGCCAGTTCTGACAAAACTCTACCATCTGGTGAGGAAGATGTATGAGAAAGGCGAAATACCCTCAGACATCAAGAAGAATATAATAATTCCATTCCCAAAGAAAGCAGGTGTTGACAGATGTGAAAATTACCGAACAATCAGTTTAATAAGACACAGCTGCAAAATACTGACGGGAATTCTTTACAGACGAATGGAAAAACTAGTAGAAGCCGAACTTATGGAAGATCAGTTTGGATTCCGTAGAAATATTGGAACACGTGAGGCAATACTGACCTTACGACTTATCTTAGAAGAAAGATTAAGGAAAGGCAAAGCTATGTTTCTAGCATTTGTAGACTTAGAGAAAGCTTTTGACAACGTTGACTGGAATACTCTCTTTCAAATTCTAAAGGAGGCAGAGGTAAAATACAAGGAGCGAAAGGCTATTTACAATTTGTACAGAAACCAAATGGTAGTTATAAGAGTGGAAGGACATGAAAGTGAAGCAGTGGTTGGAAAGGGAGTGAGACAGGGTTGTAGCCTCTCCCCGATGTTATTCAATCTGTATATTGAGCAAGCAGTAACGGAAACAAAAGAAAAATTCGGAGTTGGTATTAAAATCCATGGAGAAGAAATAAAAAATCTGAGGTTCGCCGATGACATTGTAATTCTGTCAGAGACAGCAAAGGACTTGGAAGAGCAGTTTTAACGGAATGGATAGTATCTTGAAAGGAGGATATAAGATGAACATCATCAAAAGCAAAACGAGGATAATGGAATGTAGTCGTATTAAGTCGGGTGATGCTGAGGGAATTAGATTAGGAAATGAGACATTTATGGTAGTAAAGAATTTTTGCTATTTGCGGATCAAAATAACTAAAGATGGTCGAAGTAGAGAGGATATAAAATGTAGACTGGCAATGGCAAGGAAAGCGTTTCTGAAGAAAAGAAATTTGTTAACATCGAGAGAATAGATTTAAGTGTCAGGAAGTCGTTTTTGAAAGTATTTGTGTGGAGTGTAGCCTTGTATGGAAGTGAAACATGGACGATAAATAGTTTGGACAAGAAGAGAATAGAAGCTTTTGAAATGTGGTGCTTCAGAAGAATGCTGAAGATTAGATGGGTAGATCACATAACTAATGAGGAGGTATTGATTAGAATTGGGGAGAAGAGGAGTTTATGGCACAACTTGACTAGAAGAAGGGACCGGTTGGTAGGACATGTTCTGAGGCATGAAGGGATCACAAATTTAGCATTGGAGGGCAGCGTGGAGGGTAAAAATCGTAGAGGGACACCAAGAGATGAATACACTAAGCAGATTCAGAAGGATGTAGATATAGTAGGGGTCAGTGCAGTGAAGTGGAAGGAAGACAAGGATTTCTGGTCAGATGAGTATCGGGTAATATCAACAGCAGCAGAAAATGGTATAACAGGTGTAGGATTCGTTATGAATAGGAAGGTAGGGCAGAGGGTGTGTTACTGTGAACAGTTCAGTGACCGGGTTGTTCTAATCAGAATCGACAGCAGACCAACACCGACAACGATAGTTCAGGTATACATGCTGACGTCGCAAGCTGAAGATGAACAGATAGAGAAAGTGTATGAGGATATTGAAAGGGTAATGCAGTATGTAAAGGGGGACGAAAATCTAATAGTCATGGGCGACTGGAATGCAGTTGTAGGGGAAGGAGTAGAAGAAAAGGTTACAGGAGAATATGTGCTTGGGCCAAGGAATGAAAGAGGAGAAAGACTAATTGAGTTCTGTAACAAGTTTCAGCTAGTAATAGCGAATACCCTGTTCAAGAATCACAAGAGGAGGAGGTATACTTGGAAAAGGCCGGGAGATACGGGAAGATTTCAATTAGATTACATCATGGTCAGACAGAGATTCCGAAATCAGATACTGGATTGTAAGGCGTACCCAGGAGCAGATATAGACTCAGATCACAATATAGTAGTGATGAAGAGTAGGCTGAAGTTCAAGACATTAGTCAGGAAGAATCAATACGCAAAGAAGTGGGATACGGAAGTACTAAGGAATGACGAGATACGTTTGAAATTCTCTAACGCTATAGATATAGCAATAAGGAATAGCGCAGTAGGCAGTACAGTTGAAGAGGAATGGACATCTCTAAAAAGGGCCATCACAGAAGTGGGAAAGGAAAACATAGGTACAAAGAAGGTAGCTGCGAAGAAACCATGGGTAACAGAAGAAATACTCCAGTTGATTGATGAAAGGAGGCAGTACAAACATGTTCCGGGAAAATCAGGAATACAGAAGTACAAGTCGCTGAGGAATGAAATAAATACGAAGTGCAGGGAAGCTAAGAAGACACGGCTGCAGGAAAAATGTGAAGACATCGAAAAAGATATGATTGTCGGAAGGACAGACTCAGCATACAGGAAAGTCAAAACAACCTTTGGTGACATTAAAAGCAACGGTGGTAACATTAAGAGTGCAACGGGAATTCCACTGTTAAATGCAGAGAAGAGAGAGATAGGTGGAAAGAATACATTGAAAGCCTCTATGAGGGTGAAGATTTGTCTGATGTGATAGAAGAAGAAACAGGAGTCGATTTAGAAGAGATAGGGGACCCAGTATTAGAATCGGAATTTAAAAGAGCTTTGGAGGACTTACGGTCAAATACGGCAGAAGGGATAGATAACATTCCATCAGAATATCTAAAATCATTGGGGGAAGTGGCAACAAAACAACTATTCACATTGGTGTGTAGAATATATGAGTCTGGCGACATACCATCTGACTTTCGGAAAAGCATCATCCACACAATTCCGAAGACGGCAAGAGCTGACAAGTGCGAGAATTATCGCACAATCAGTTTAACAGCTCATGCATCGAAGCTGCTTACAAGAATAATATACAGAAGAATGGAAAAGAAAATTGAGAATGCGCTAGGTGACGATCAGTTTGGCTTTAGGAAAAGTAAAGGGACGAGAGAGGCAATTCTGACGTTACGGCTAATAATGGAAGCAAGGCTAAAGAAAAATCAAGACACTTTCATAGGATTTGTCGACCTGGAAAAAGCGTTCGACAATATAAAATGGTGCAAGCTGTTCGAGATTCTGAAAAAAGTAGGGGTAAGCTATAGGGAGAGACGGGTCATATACAATATGTACAACAACCAAGAGGGAATAATAAGAGTGGACGATCAAGAACGAAGTGCTCGTATGAAGAAGGGTGTAAGACAAGGCTGCAGCCTTTCACCCCTACTCTTCAATCTGTACATCGAGGAAACAATGATGGAAATAAAAGAAAGGTTCAGGAGTGGAATTAAAATACAAGGTGAAAGGATATCAATGATACGATTCGCTGATGACATTGCTATCCTGAGTGAAAGTGAAGAAGAATTAAATGATCTGCTGAACGGAATGAACAGTCTAATGAGTACACAGTATGGTTTGAGAGTAAATCGGAGAAAGACGAAGATAATGAGAAGTAGTAGAAATGAGAACAGCAAGAAACTTAACATCAGGATTGATGGTCACGAAGTCAGTGAAGTTAAGGAATTCTGCTACCTAGGCAGTAAAATAACCAATGACGGGCGGAGCAAGGAGGACATCAAAAGCAGACTCGCTATGGCAAAAAAGGCATTTCTGGCCAAGAGAAGTCTACTAATATGAAATACCGGCCTTAATTTGAGGAAGAAATTTCTGAGGATGTACGTCTGGAGTACAGCATTGTACGGTAGTGAAACATGGGCTGTGGGAAAACCGGAAGAGAAGAGAATCGAAGCATTTGAGATGTGGTGCTATCGGAGAGGAAAGGAATATGTGGAAATCACTGATAAGGAGAAGGGACAGGATGATAGGACATATGCTAAGACATGAGGGAATGACTTCCATGGTACTAGAGGGAGCTGTAGAGGGCAAAAACTGTAGAGGAAGACAGAGATTGGAATACGTCAAGCAAATAATTGAGGACGTAGCTTGCAAGTGCTATTCTGAGATGAAGAGGTTAGCAAAAAAAAAAAAAAAAAAAAAAAAAAAAAAAGGCTGCAGTAAGTACTGGGAGATGAAGAAGCTTGCACAGGATAGAGTAGCATGGAGAGCTGCATCAAACCAGTCTCAGGACTGAAGACCACAACAACAACAATTCAACAATTTATGTTTGACATCTTTTAGTTATGTGGATAAGTTCATTTTGATAATGGATGTAGTTTCAGCTATTAGATTATTCATGTACATATTAGTGACATCTACAGAAAAGTATCTCCCATTGGTTGGAATGTGAATGTCTTTGATCTTGTTCATGAGGCCTGTTGATTTTTTAACTGTAAGCTTTTTCTCAAATATATAATTTGTGTTAACGATAGAATTAAACTCTTTACTTAATATATATCTTGGATTAGTTATACAGTTAACAATCGGTCTGACAGGAACATTATATTTGTGAATTTTGGGCAGGGACCACAATTTTGGACACAGGGAGTTTATGACTATACACTGGTATTTTTATTTGTTGGTCAGCATAAATTTGCGCTTGGTTAGAGCTTTCTTTACTCGAAGTTCATATTTATTGGTGGGGTACTATCAACATTCATGTCATTTGCACTGAAAGAATCTATGACTCTTTTTCACAAGAACAACAGTATTTTTTTCATCTGCCTTTAACGCCAGGTAATTATGGGTAGTTAATATTGTCTTAATTCTTCGTGTATATTGTTTTTAATCTATGAAAAATCTTTGCTGCTTTGCTGGTAGTACTGTTCCATTCAACAATGAGAATTTTTATGGCTTATAGTGATCCTTCAATACAAGCAATCATAGATACAATATTACTGGATTTTGGTTCCTGAGCTAATTTATAACTGAATCCTTTATGGAGTAAGCTGTGTTCTGTTGCACTCAGATCTACACTTGACAATTTGATTACTCAGCATAAACTTAAAATTATTATCACTATTCTTTTCTTCTAAGATGGTATTGTCAGATAAGAGTGCATATAAAATTGTCTAATTTGAGGACATACGTAGGATGATTTTGCACTTTTATACCTTTTTTGTATTATACCTTAAATTGCCCAAAGATATTTCATATATATGAAAGCACGATAGAGATGTTTATAAATATGATCTTAGAAATAACAAAGACAGGTAGTATAGACTCTTTGATCCGTCACTAGCATGTTTACGCTTATGACAGTGATGTTAGACGTGATCAAGAATTATCACTGCTTAAAATTTAACAGAAATATCATTAACGACAACGTGTGTAGTGTTTGGTAGGACGTATTTCATATCTTATCTTATTAACTGACACTATGTCATTGATTTAGAGATACGAAATGCAAGCAGACTGGTTGTTGTTGTTGTGGTCTTTAGTCTGAAGACTGGTTTGATGGTCCTCTCTTTGCTGCTCTACCCTAGGCAAGCTTCTTCATCTCCAAGTAGCTACTGCAATCTACATCCTTCTGAATCTGCATAGTGTATTCATATCTTGGTCTTCCTCTACTATTTTCACCCTCAACGCTGTTTCCAATGCTAAACTGGTGATCCCTGGATGTCTGAGAATACGTCCTATCACCTAGTGGCTTCTTTTGCTGAAGATGTGCCACAAATTTCTTGTCTCACCAGTTCTATTCAGTATTTCCTCATTTGATCGGCACATCTACTCATCAGCATTCTTCTGTAGCACCACATTTCGAAAGCTTCTATTCTCTTTTTATTTAAACTCTTTATCGTCCATGTGTACATGGCTACACTCCCGATAAATATCTTCAGAAAACTTCCTAACATTTAAATCTAAATTCAATGTCCATAGATTTATTTTCTCAAAAATACTTTTCGTACCATTGCCATTACATTTGTTTTGCTTTTTTGTTGATGATCACCTTCTATCCTATTTTCAGAACACTGACCATTCCGTCCTACTACTGTTATAAGAACTTCGCTGGCCCTGACAGAACTACAACGTCATCGGCGAATCCAACCTCAAAATTTTTATTTCTTCTCCCTGAAGTTTAATTCCTATTCCAAATTTTTCTTTCGTGTCCTTTACTGCTTGTTAAATGTACAGATTAAATAACATCGAGGGTAGGCTACAAACCTCGCTCACCCCCTTCTCAACCACTGCTTTCTTTTCGTGCACCTCGATTCTTAACACGGCCGTTTGGTTTCTGTACAATTTGTAAATAGCCTTTCACTCCCTGTATTTCTTCCCTGCTATCTTCAGAATTTCGAAGAGAGTATTGCAGTCAACGTTATCAAAAGCTTACTCTAAGTCTACCAAATGCCGTAAATGTGGATTCGCCTTCCTTAACCTATTCTCTGAGGGTCAGTATTGCCTCATGTGTTCCTACATTTTCCCGGAATCCTAACTGATCTTTCGTGAGGTCTGATTTTACTAGTTTTTCCATTCTTCTGTAAAGAGTTCGTATTAATATCTTGCAACCATGATTTATGAAATTGATAGTTTGGTAATTTTCACACCTGTCAAAAACTGCTTTCTTTGGAATTGGAATTACCATGTTCTTTTTGAAGTCTGAGGGTATTTCGCCTGTCTGGTACATTTTGGACACCAGATGGAAGAGATTTGTCATGGTTGGCTCTCCCAAACCTATCAGTAGTTCTGACGGAATGTCGGCTACTCACGGGCCCTTGAATCGACTTAAATCTTCGACACTTATATTTCTGATATTATACTGTATAAACAGTTGCCATGTTGTAGAAATTGGTGTACTTAAATTTGTTTCATCCACTGTGTCACACGCGACTTACAACTGACTGTATACCCGAATACCAGTTTGGCAAATAAACGTTTCAAGTGCAGCTCATGTTTAGAAGATGTCCTTTAATAATTTCTTAATTTGTTGGAGGTAAAAACTTCACGACGGAAATTTAGTTCATTTGTTTCTTAGAACAGCTAGCGAAAATGCAGGATCGGCTAATAAAAATTAACTTTTTTTAGCGTAGTCTGAATTATTCCGATTTATGGCTAAGTGCAACTATAGTTACTAGCAATTTTTAGTGGAGTCACTGATTCTGGTGACGCAATACGAGTGGCGTTCAATAAGTAGTGCAAAACATTTTTTCTCGACTAATTTCTGTTGAAAAAAATGCGGAATTGGTTGTGGGACATCGTGGAATATTCCCGCTTCAGCCCCTATACTTTCAAGAAGCTCTGATGAGTGGCAGCGCTATACGTTGCTTTGAAAATGGCGTCTGTAAGGGAGGTGCGTTTGAAGCAGAGAGCTGTCATTGAGTTTCTTCTGGCGGGAAACCAGAGCATCGAATGTATTCATAGACGCTTGCAGAACGCCTACGGAGACCTGGCAGTGAACAAAAGCACGGTGAGTCGTTGAGTGAGGCGTCTGTCACCATCACAACATGGGCGCACAAACCTGTCTGATCTTCCGCGTGTCGGCTGACCGCACACAGCTGTGACTCCGGCAATATTGAAACCTGCAGACTGTCTCATTCGATGTGATCGACGGATCACAATCAAACACATCGTGTCACAACTGGGCGTCTCAGTTGGTAGTGCTCTCACTCGTTCGCAAGTTGGGGTATACAAAGGTGACTGCCCACTGGATTCCTCGCCACCTAACGCAAGACTGTATGGAGCAAAGAAGGACCATCTGTGGGGAATTGCTTGTTGGCGATGAAACATACATCATTACTTCGAACGGAAAACAAACGGCAGCTCATGGAGTGGCGGCACCATACCTCTCCTCCGTAGAAACAGTTCAGGGCCGCACCCTCAGCTCGTAAAGTAATGGCGGCGGTCTTCTGAGACTCCGAAGTGCTTATTCTGTTTAATGTCCTCCCTCACAGTACCACGATCAACTCTGAGGTATATTTTGTTAGGCTGAGGAAATTGAAGAAACGACTTTTGCGTGTTCGTCGCCACTAAAATGCAAACGAACTTTTCCCTCTCCATTACGAAGCAAGGCCTCACAAAAGGCTGAGCACCCTAGAGGATCTCACAAGACTTCATTGGACTGTTTTTCCTTATCCACCCTTCAGCCCGGATATCGCACCTTCCGACATCCATCTGTCTGGCCCATTGAAGGATGTACTCTGCGGGAGGCAGTACCTGGATGATGGGGAGGTTATTCATGCAGCCTGACCTTGGCTCCGAAGTAGATTAGTAGTGTGGTTCCATTCTGGTATACAGGCCCTCCCAGTCTTCTTCTTCTTCCGTATCCGGATGTACCAATTATATCTTCCCTTACCAGTAATTAGCAACGTAGGTTGCTTTGTCATTGACTTTCAAAATATCGTCTTTATTGCATGTTATAGACATATCTGGGCAAATCAATATGTGGTCCAAGTCCTGTATTGCTCCGCATTCACACCTATCGCTATCACTGTAGCCCCAGTTAAATAGGTTTGTTTTGCACCCAGTTACTCCAGTGCGCAGCCGGTTTAATGACCTCCAAGTTGTAAAAGGTAGTTGAAATCCTGCAGATCCCTCCTCAAGTAGTTCCATTGTGGAGTGTGGCACCATTTCTTCCCAAAGAGATAGCCGCCTTGCAACGGGCTTGGTGGCGAGCTCTTCAGTAGTTTCAATGAAACTCCTGCGGGATTTCAGCCGGACACGTTGTTTTCGGTGCATATGCATCGGGTGTCGAGGATCATTCTTTTGTTTTGATCTTTCGATCTCGGCGGCTACTTGTCTGCGGATAGTGGGTGGTGCTATGCCTATGATGGGAGTTGTTTTGAGGCATCCTGTGGCAATACGTACAGTTTCATTTACGGCAACGTCAACTTGCTTAGTGTGAGCAGAGTTCCTCCAAACTGGCGCCGCATATTCCGCTGCTGAGATACTCAGCGCCAGACCCGTGGTGCGCAAAACGTGTGGTTGAGCTCCCCACGATGAACCTGTTAGCTTCCGCAGTATGTTGTTCCTGGCACAGACCTTTTTTTTTTTGGTGTTGTTACAGTGCTGCTTATAAGTAAGCGTTCTGTCCAGTAAGGTGGCGTAAGGCGTCGCACTGAACGGAGATTATGTTGAAAAATATAGTTTTGCAACCAGAAATGTGAGGAATCATATTGTGTTGGAATCCTGAATAAGATCAACCTTGTTTCAGAAAAAAATGTGTTGCATTACTTATTGAAAGCCCCTCATGCTTTTGTGAAAAAAATTAAATTTCACAACTGTAACTTTCATGACAATTGTATAGATCACCATAAACAAAACATTTTTTGTCGTTAGCACGGAGATCATTGATTATGAAGCTGCATATCTGACTGCAATGAACTATCAAAGTCCACAGGGCAGTTATAGAAATAGCTCGCCAAATTAGTGTCTCATATCATATACAGATCTTCTCTTTTAGTGAAAGCCTCACTTATTTATGACCGAGAAGTTGACTTCATTTTTATTTTCAACTTTTTGAATTACACTGAAGTGACAAAAGACATGGGATAGCGATATGCACATATACACTCCTGGAAATGGAAAAAAAAAACACATTGACACCGGTGTGTCAGACCCACCATACTTGCTCCGGACACTGCGAGAGGGCTGTACAAGCAATGATCACACGCACGGCACAGCGGACACACCAGGAACCGCGGTGTTGGCCGTCGAATGGCGCTAGCTGCGCAGCATTTGTGCACCGCCGCCGTCAGTGTCAGCCAGTTTGCCGTGGCATACGGAGCTCCATCGCAGTCTTTAACACTGGTAGCATGCCGCGACAGCGTGGACGTGAACCGTATGTGCAGTTGACGGACTTTGAGCGAGGGCGTATAGTGGGCATGCGGGAGGCCGGGTGGACGTACCGCCGAATTGCTCAACACGTGGGGCGTGAGGTCTCCACAGTACATCGATGTTGTCGCCGGTGGTCGGCGGAAGGTGCACGTGCCCGTCGACCTGGGACCGGACCGCAGCGACGCACGGATGCACGCCAAGACCGTAGGATCCTACGCAGTGCCGTAGGGGACCGCACCGCCACGTCCCAACAAATTAGGGACACTGTTGCTCCTGGGGTATCGGCGAGGACCATTCGCAACCGTCTCCATGAAGCTGGGCTACGGTCCCGCACACCGTTAGGCCATCTTCCGCTCACGCCCCAACATCGTACAGCCCGCCTCCAGTGGTGTCGCGACAGGCGTGAATGGAGGGACGAATGGAGACGTGTCGTCTTCAGCGATGAGAGTCGCTTCTGCCTTGGTGCCAATGATGGTCGTATGCGTGTTTGGCGCCGTGCAGGTGAGCGCCACAATCAGGACTGCATACGACCGAGGCACACAGGGCCAACACCCGGCATCATGGTGTGGGGAGCGATCTCCTACACTGGCCGTACACCACTGGTGATCGTCGAGGGGACACTGAATAGTGCACGGTACATCCAAACCGTCATCGAACCCATCGTTCTACCATTCCTAGACCGGCAAGGGAACTTGCTGTTCCAACAGGACAATGCACGTCCGCATGTATCCCGTACCACCCAACGTGCTCTAGAAGGTGTAAGTCAACTACCCTGGCCAGCAAGATCTCCGGATCTGTCCCCCATTGAGCATGTTTGGGACTGGATGAAGCGTCGTCTCACGCGGTCTGCACGTCCAGCACGAACGCTGGTCCAACTGAGGCGCCAGGTGGAAATGGCATGGCAAGCCGTTCCACAGGACTACATCCAGCATCTCTACGATCGTCTCCATGGGAGAATAGCAGCCTGCATTGCTGCGAAAGGTGGATATACACTGTACTAGTGCCGACATTGTGCATGCTCTGTTGCCTGTGTCTATGTGCCTGTGGTTCTGTCAGTGTGATCATGTGATGTATCTGACCCCAGGAATGTGTCAATAAAGTTTCCCCTTCCTGGGACAATGAATTCACGGTGTTCTTATTTCAATTTCCAGGAGTGTACATATGGCGGTAGTATCGCTTACACATGGTATAAAAGGACAGTGCAATGGCGGAGCTGTCATTTGTTTTCAGACGATGTGAACAGGTTTCCGACGTTATTACGGCCGCATGACGGCAATTAACAGGCTTTGAACGCGGAATGGTCGATAGCACGGGACATTACATTTCGTAAACCGTTAGGCAAATCAGTATCTGAGATCCATAGTGCGAAGTATGTGCCGAGAATAACAAATTTCAGGCGTTAGCTCTCACCGCGGACAACGGAGTGGTCGACGGCCTTCAAGTAACAACCGAGAGCAGCGGCCTTTAGAAGAGGCGTCAGTGCTAACAGACAAGCAAGACTGCGTGATATAACCGCAGAAATCAATGTGGGACGTACGACGAACGTCACCGTTAGGATAGTGCATTGAAATTTGACATTAATGGGCTATGGCAGCAGACGACCGACGCTAGTACCTTTGCTAACAGCACGACACTGCTTGGAGCGCATCTCCTGGGCTCGTGACCAAATCGGTTGGAACCTAGAGGACAGGAAAACTGTGGCCTAGTGACATGAGTCCCGATATCAGATGGTGAGAGGTGATGGCAGGGTTTGAGTGTGGGGCAGACCCCACGAAGCCATGGACTCGAGTGGTCAACATGGCACTGTGCAAGCTGGTGGTGGCTCCATAATGATGTGGGCTGTGCTTGCGTGGAATGTACTGGGTCGTCTGGTCCAATTGAACCGATCATTGACTGGAAATGATTATGCTGGGCTAGTTTTAGATCATTTGCAGCCATTCATGAACTGCATGTTCCCATGACAATGCGCCACGTCACCCTGCTACAGTTGTTCGCGATTGGTTTGAAAAACATTCCGGACAGTTCGTGCTCCTGGTTTGGCCACGCGCATCTCACGAGATGAGAACCATCGAATATTTATGGGACGTAATCGAGAGGTCAGTTCGTGTACAAAATTCTGCTCTATCAACACTTTCGCAATTATGGACGCTGCAGAGGCAGTATGGGTGAATACGAGGCCTGTCTTAAAGCTGAAAACTTTCTGCAGGGGACTCCCCAACGACTTGTTGAGTCCATACCACGTCGGGTTGCTGCTCTACGTCAAACAAAAGGGGGTCCAACACAACATTAGGAGGTATCCCATGAATTTTTTTCACCTCACTGTATAAGGTGCACTTCGTTCGGCTGCTTGTACGGTGATAGCACATCCATAATAAAATGCACAACTCGTTAGTAATGTCGCATAAGTGCACAATTACATAAAATTCTCGACTCTCTTGGATACTGCCTCTGTGCAGAGATCTGGGCGGGTACCAATCGCCTCCTCAAAAGAGGAGACTTCCAGCCACCGGCGCAGTACCGCAGCGTCACTAAGGTCGACGTATACATGTACTCCGAAATCGAAACACACGACATCGGCATCGCAACTGTGGACCCAGGCTTCAGGAGAACACGCTACGTCAGACCTGTACCTTTCTGGATTCAGATGCCACTGTAAGTTACTCACTCATTTTTTTCTTCTTCTACTTAGTACTGTCCGTTTGAGTGAAGCATACTAATTAATGGAAACGTCAAGACGTGTTGGCAAGACTGAAAAGTTTAATTTAAATATTCTGTGTGAAAAACAGTAGGCCACATTATCTAGGTGAAAGTGTGGCAGATTATGAAATTAAAACCTTCTTAGCCCTTTCTCGGAAGGAAGTGAACCAACAAAACTTGGTCTGAACTTTGCTTCATCAATTCCACACAAAATTACTGACACCAACAGGAGACTTCACGCTAATACCGTGTAAGACTCGCCTCTAGCCTTGATACCGGTTTCAGTTCTGGGAGGAAAATCATCCACAAATTCCTTCAAGTATGCCTTACAGATGTGAAACCTCTCTCTGATGAATAGACCAGGTAGAGCTACAGAAATGCCTGGATGTTGGTTGCTATGTTTCACCGATCGTTCCAAATAGTGTCACACATTTTCTGTGGGGCTAAGATCAGGGCAGTGCGGATTAATTCAGAGTGGAGCCCCTAGCAAATACTAAGAAGAGGCTCTCCGTTGCTTGAAGCCTCAGGGTTTAGGATATAAAATAAGAGAGCACTTTCCAAAACGCTTTTCTTGGTTTACTTTGCGCAAATTAAGTAAAAAAACTAGTCAAATCAATGTCATCATGCAAATCAAATTCTGTATTCATTAAAGTGAAGCTGTTTAGACGTTTCTGTTCCAGGATATTCCGTAACTCATTTTTAATGCGCTTTAATGTTGATAAAGAACACTCTCCACTGCAGTTGGTGATCATCAAACACAAATAAATGCGTAAGACTGTTTCTGCCTTTGGGAAACAGGATTATAACGAATATTCTTTCAAAACTTTTTTAAAATGCAATTCCAGGTGCTCCATATTTCTGCTGTCAATAGCAGCAGACATTTCTGTATTGAGCAGCTCAGCAAACCGCACCAGGTCGTTGCTAGGTTATCTTCCAAATATTCTGAGTAAGAACTAACGATAATTGAAGTTCATTCCAAGATATTTTCTGCTGTTAAAGTGTTAAATTACCTAAGTATACCAGATACACTGGTCACTTGATGGTACGCTTCCATGCGTTTACTTAATGCAGGCAGCACATTATAGACTATAAAAATAAACCCCTGAGTTTCAAAATGTTCACCAAGTGTCTGATTTTCTCCAACTTCATCGAATGTGGCAGAGCCACTGAAATCGTCATGCTTTCTAGAATGATCAGCCATAGCATTATGACCACCGACCTGCTATCGATATAGACCCAACGGCGATGCGTTACCTGACGAGGAATGACTGCTAGTCAGACATCCGTGCGGTGCATGTACTATTACCAGCATGCCATCCGCGTGTACAATTGGCGAACAGCACGATCTGTCTGAGTTTGACCGAGGCCAGATTGTGATTGTTCGAAGGCTCGACTCGAGCATTTCGGAAACTGCATGACTTGTCGTGTGTTCGAGGAGTGCTGTGGTGAATGTTTTCAGTACGTGGCGAAATCTAGGTGAAACCACGTACCGATGTCGTTGGACTGGGCAGCCACCTCTCAGTACAGATGTCGGACGTCGTACGCTGAGCAGACTGTTAAAACAGGACGTAACTAACGTCAGACTTTAATCCTGGGCGAAGTACAAGTGTGTCTGAACACACAGTGCACCGAACACTCCTAATTAGCCTCCTCAGCCGGCGATCCATGCATTTGCCATTGCTAACACCACATCGGCAACTACGACTGAAATGGGCACGCGACCATCGGCAGTGGACTGTGGCACACTAGCAGAGCGTTGCACGCTCTGATGACTCTCGACCCCTTCTTCATCATATCGATGGGAAGATGCGAATCCGACGTCTTCCAGGGGAACAGCTCCTTGACGCCTTAACTGCGGGACCGAGACACGGCTTCATTATGCTCTGGGGAACAGTCACGTGGGCATCCATGGGTCGAGTGGAGCTCGTACAAGGCGCATGACGGCCAAAAAGTATCGTACACTGCTTGCAGACCACGTACGCCCCTTCACGACGATCTTGTTTCCCGACAAAGGGTTCAAATGGCTCTGAGCACCATGGGGCTTAACATCTGACAAGGGGAGGCCGCCAATTGTGAAATTCAGATTCGATTCATACTGCGCATAATAAAAGCTCATGGCCAGAGGTGTAATGTGGCAAAGAACCAAGATGCACTTCTCAGCCGTTGTCGAGAAAATCGACAGTTAAAAGAAATCGTTCCGGGGAAATACTCTCTACGATTAATGGTTTTCTACAGCGTCGTGGCGCAACGGTAAGCGCTCGGGTTCGTAATCCGAAGGTCGCCGGATCGAATCTCGCGCCATACAATTTTTTTTATTATTTGTTTTTTGTAATTCAAATATATATATATATATATATATATATATATATATATATATATATATATATATAAACTATTAATGAATTGCTTATGCATGTTGGTGAAGGCGGATCGCTCTCCAATTGTACCGCCTCCATTTTTCCGTTTTTTTAACAGGGTGTACCAAAGCTCTCCGTCCGCACTGATTTTCGACGATGTTATAAGTTGCGCTAGGGACCGCATCTACCTTCTTTCGAAGTTAGCAGGCAACTACGCTGTTATGCAGCGGCTCGTTTCGGCCCATTCAACATCTGTCCTTCAAGTGTAACGAGCGAGTAACGGAGTTTATATTTCATACCTGCCACAGCGAATTTGTGTTCGTGGGGTCTCTACTCTAATTCGAACGTTTGACTTACACTATACGTATTCGTTTCGGAATATCGTTTCTACGTCTTCCGTTAACTATACGTGGTTAACATTATGAAGACAATTAATACCATTTGTGAATTACAACTTTGTTTGCGGAAAACATAATGATGTTCGAAGTCGCCAGTTTTTCCACGACAAACGACTTTCAACAACTTATTATATGCATAATTGTTGCAACTGATTGCTGGGAATATATATATATATATATATATATATATATATATATATATATATATATATGTGTGTGTGTGTGTGTGTGTGTATATACACATTTGAATTACAAAAAACAAATACTAAAAAAAAAGTTGCATGATGCGAGATTCGACCTTCGGATTACAAACCTGAGCGCTTACCGCTGCGCCACGACGCTGTGGAAAGTTATTAATCGTAGAGAGTATTTCACGGCAACAGTTTCTTTTAACTGTCGATTTTCTCGACAACGGCTGAGAAGTGCATCTTGGTGCTTTGCCACATTACACCTCTGGCCATGAGCTTTTATTATGCGCAGTATGAATCGAATCTGAGTTTCACAATTGGCGGCCTCCCCTTGTGAGGTCATCAGTCCCCTAGAACGTAGAACTACTTAAACCTAACTAACCTAACGACATCACACACATCCATGCCCGAGGCAGGATTCGAACCTGCGACCGTAGCGGTCGCGCGGTTCCAGACTGAAGCGCCTAGAACCGCTCGGCCACAGCGGCCGGCTGTTTCCCGACAGCAGAGGTATTTTTCAGCATCGTAGTGGCGATGTTACAAGGCGTGAGTGTGATGGAGTGGCTCGAGGAACACAGTGGCGAGTTCCAGTTGTTGTGGTTGTCCCCCAACTCGCCAGATCTGCACCCGATCAAATACGTCTGAGACGTGATTGAACTTGGCGCCGGAGCTCATTGCCCCCTCCTCGGATAAAGGTAGACTTACCAGCTATTAGGTAGGTAGTCATAATGTACTGGCTAATCACTGTATTCTGCTGTCGTTAAATAATGGTATTTTATACTATAATACAAAAGAAACGAAGGAACCGCGAAACTACAACACTTAATACCCCTATAGTCCGCCAACAAGAAAGCAACCTTCACTCTAGATGGCTCGTATCAAAATAACTGCTAGAAAACTAATACACTGTAGAAGGAACGAACGACTACAATAACAGACTTACAAAAATAAATAACGGCATCCATTAGTCCATTAGTTAGTTTGATATTGGTAACTAAACTAGAAGGGGTAAAATACAGAGAGTGAAAGACTGTTTACAACTTGTACAGAAAACAAATGGCAGTTACAAGAATCGAGGGACATGAAAGGGAACCAGTGGTTTGGAAGGGATGAGACAGGGCTATAGCCTAACCCCGAAGTTATTCGATTTGTATGTTGGGCAGCCGGTAAAGGAAAGAAAAGAAAAATTTGGAGTAGGACTTAAAGTTCAGGGAGAAGAAACGAAAACTTACTGTTACAGACAGCAAAGGACTGGGAAGAGCATTTGACCGGAATGGATAGTGTTTTGAAAGAACGATGTAAGATGAACATCAGAAAAAGCAAAACAAAGATACTGAAATGTAATCTAATTAAAACAGTTGATGCTAGGGGAATCGGATTAGGAAGCAAGACACTTAAAGTAGTAGATGAATTTTGTTATTTGGGCAGCAAAGTAACTGATGATGGCCGAAGTTGAGTGGGGTATACGATATAGACTGGCAATGGCAAGAAAAGCAGTTTTGAAGTATAGAAATCTGGTGACATCGAATATAGATTTAAGTGTTAGGGACTCCTTTCTGAAGGTATTTATCTGGAGTGTAGCCACATCAGGAAGTGAAACATATACGATAAACTGTTTAGACAAGAAGAGAATAGAAGCTTTTGAAATGTGGTGCTACAGAAGAATGATGAAGATTAGATGGGTAGATGTTGTAATTAATGAGAAGGCACTGAATAGATTTCCGTAGAAAAGAAATTTGCCTCACAACCTGACTAAAAGAAGGAATCGTTTGATAGGACGCATTCTGAGACATTAAGGGGTCATCAGTGTAAGATGAGAGGGAAGTGTCGGGGCTAAAAATCGTAGAGGGAGACCAAGAGATTACTACAGTAAGCAGAATCAGAATATACAGGTTGCAGTAGTTATTTGGAGATGAAGAAGCTTGCACAGGGTAGAGTAGTATGGAGAAATGGATCAAATCAGTGTTAGGACTGAGGACCTTAACAACAACTATCAGTAGAACTCTATTCTGACTGACCGAGTTATTACGACTAACTCGGACAGCATTACGCCGTTTCGCTATAAGTTATGCGATGTTTCTGTCTTACGACGTATAGTGTATGGTGCGGACAGCTCCCACTTTCAGAAATGGGCAGAAATTGTTAATACTCTTTGTAGATTTGGACACCTCCGTCTTTCCATTGGACTGTAGGTAGAATACCTTTCAAGTCTAACAGACAGATTATTTTACACTCAGACATCGGGCACCCTAACACGCAAAACCTTGTGGCCTTTCGCGAGGTCTCCGAAACCAAATGTCCATTGCACGCAATTTCCTTAGTGTTGTTCGCTCGGAAACGGGTTCATATGGCCGGTAATTCACTGAAAGTAGCAAAACTTTGTCGGGTTTGAAACCGATTGTCGTTAACAAAGACGTGACACTCGTCTGGAGTCACTGTCAGTTGGGATCTTGTAACGCCTACTGTTATGATGTGAAACATACTAGGGTGTAACAGTTGAATTAGCAAATACCCATCTTCATTTCTCTGCGATCTCCGATGTTGCAGTACTTGCAAAAAAAATTGCGAGTTATATGCTCCAACAAAATTTACTGCAACTTGCTGGGTTCTTGAAAGTGAAGCTATTGTTTTGGTAGTACTAAGAGAAATTTCTAAAAATTCAGTTTGCCATGATGCTTTCTTACAAAATCACATGTTTATTTCGTAATACTGCAACAAAACTGGCTCACAAAAACTGTCGGAAATCTGACACCCTCATAGCTGTTCCATTCTGTATAGTATATATACTGAAGAGCCAAAGAAACTGGTACACCTGCCTAATATCATGTAGGGCCCCGCGAACAATTACCGCAACACGACGTGGCATGGACTCGACGGAAGTGTGAAGTAGTGCTGGAGGGAATTGACACTATGAATCCTGCAGGGCTGTCTGTAATCCGTAAGAGTACGAGGGGGTGGAGATCTCTTCTGAACAGCGCGTTGCAACGCATCACAGTTATGCTCAATAGTGTTCATTTCTGGGGAGTTTGGTGCCCAGCGGAAGTGTTTAAACTCAGAAGAGTGTTCCTGGAGCCACTCTGTAACAACTCTGGACGTGTGGAGTGTCGCATTGTTCTGCTGGAATTGTCCAAGTCCGTCGGAATACACAAGGACATGAATGGATGTAGGTGATCACATAGGATGCTTACGTACGTGTCACCTGTCAGAGTCGTATCTAGACGTATCAGGGGTCCCATATCACTCCAACTGTACACGCCCCACACCATTACAGAGTCTCCACCAGCTTGAACAGTCCCCTGATGACATTCATAGTCCACGGACTCATGAAGTTGTCTCCATACCCTTACACGTCCATCCGCTCGATATATTTTGAAACGAGACTCGTCTGGCCTTCGGCTCCGAAATCCCATATCGATGATTTTCCATTGAATGGTTCGCACTCTGACACTTGTTGATGGCCCAGCACTGAAATCTGCTGCAATTTGCGGAAGGGTGGCACTTCTGTGACGTTGAATGGTCCTCTTTAGTAGTCGTTGCCTCCGTTCTTGCAGAATCTTTTTCTGGCCGCAGCGATGTCGGAGACTTGTTGTTTTACCGAATTACTGATATTCACGGTACACTCGTGAAATGGTCATACGGGAAAATCCCCACTTCATCGCTACCTGGGAGATGCTGTGTCCCATCGCGCGTGCTCCGACAAAACATCGCTTTCAAACTCACTTAAATCTTGATAACCTGCCATTATAGCAGCAGTAACCGATCTAACAACTGCGTCAAACACTTGTTGTCTTATATAGTCATTATCGACAGAAGCGCTCTATTCTGCCTGTATACATTTCTTTGAATTTGCGTATGTATGCCAATACAAGTTTCTTTGGCGCTTCAGTGCATATTTGTAACAATTACTGCCTACTTCATCCATTATTACAAACAGAAAATTTATAGATTACAGTAAAAATCTTACTAGTGTACACAGACTGTCGTCATTCAGTTACCCATTAATCCGTTCCTTTTCCATTGCAGCGTAAAGTTTTATACGGATTGTAGCTTTTAGTATTGAAATTCGTGACACATGTTCGCTAACAATGTTTTGATAAATTTGCTTCTATTACGAAGATTATTAGTTGGAAAATGTTTCTCACATTTCTGTGAGTTTGTTACACAAATTCAAACAGATTGCTAACGTAGGTCGTTACAAAAACTATCCTCCGATTACAAAATGACAGTTGTTTATCTTTTGTGTTCAAATATCGATTAGTTACAATCGAACCAGCACAGAAATATTTGTATGCTTGCTAAAGTCGAAATGAAATTAATGGCAGAATATGAATCAGTATAATAATTGAATTCTAAACGACGATAATTTAAATAAGTTTGCTACAAAATTTATATAAGCCTGTAAATGTGACAGACTTACACGTGAAGTCAACACTTCATGTCATACCTAAACATCATATATTGATATGTTTGACGTGGCCAATGACGGAGCTCTTACTATGGTATGTTCACCTTTCCGTGGAAGTTCTGCAACAGACGTTATGCTTTGCACCTATATTTTACAGAACTATATAACTGGCACGTTAAAACAAATTCAGTGGGATCGTATCATCTCCCAATAGAGTTATACGATAACGTAAACGTTGATGCTAAACAAAATGTATCCTGCTCATACTAAGTTCTAATGTAAGGTGGCTTGGAACACAAAATTTTTCAAAATATGTGACTGAGGTGCGAGAATTTTTCATACTGTCCATTTACTCGAACCTTTGGAAGGCATGACCCTAACATATTAGATGTACCTCATGTCAAAGTGTCGATGTGCTAAATAAAGGGTTTCCCACTCGAAAGAGGCTCCACAGACAAACATTTCCTTAAATTAAACTTAAAGGCGTTGGATAAAAGTCAGGAAATAAAATGAAATGAACATGTCATATCTTCTTCATGGGGAAATAAAGGTGGATCACAAAAGTGATGAAAGCGACAGCCCTCGACTTGTACAGGCAGTTGGACACGACGCTGCTGATTCTCGAATGTTACTGCCAGACCTCTGTTGTCACTACGTGGATTTCATGGATTATGTTCGTAATTCTTCCAGGTTGTGTGGTTTGTTCCTTCCCTTTTAAGCCACCCCAGAAGAAAAAGTCAGGTGGTATTAAATCAGGTAACCTTAGCGGCCACAGTCCTTTCGAAATCACTCTGGCGAGGAAAGGTGTTTCGACCTGAGACACGATCATTCGAGACCTGTGGTATGTGGCGCCATCCTGTTGGTACCAGACGATGGTAAGTTCTTCCGTCCCACTGATTCACAAATTCTCGAAACATTTCGATGCAAACTGCACTTGTCACAGTAGACTCGAAAAAAATTGGCCCGATGATGTGACGCAATGTTATTGCACAGAACACGCCAATCTTTTGTGAATGCAAGGGTTGCTTGATCAGTATGGATATTTATTACATCACAACCGTGTATTCTGTGAGTTCACATAGCCACAGAGATGGAACCATGTCTCATCACTGAATCATGTCTGCAGCAATATTCTTGTCCTCTGAGCAATAAATTGCTGAAACCAACGGCAAAGTGTAATGCGTTTGCCTTTGTAACTGAATATATGTAAACTTGTATGTATACATGCCAGCGTTCTCCACAGGCTTATGACATGTGCTCCGTGACATTCCCGAGATAAACGTCGAGCAGACATTGCAGGAGACGCCAGCAATCGTTGTTCCACGTCTGTCACTTTTTGTTCAGATAAAGCCCCCCCCCCTCTCCCCCCGAAGAGATCCAACACCGTTTCCCTGCTCTCCATCTTGTTTATGCTGGTCACCAAACCGTTCAACAAACATTAGCTGACATGTCTTAGTGGAACCAGTAATCCAATATTGTTTCAAAGAAACACGCGCTCTTAGACAGAAATAGGATACATTGTCACTAGGCACCGAACACTGAGCTCCAGCCACACCGATACGTGGAACACACTGTAGCTGAAACAATGTTGCAGAGTGCAGTGTTACCAAGTTAAACGTCACAAATTACAGGGCACATTTCCAACTGAATTGCTACACATGATTGTGTGACTTCTTTCGAGCGGGTCACCCTGTAAAATATTTGTTAATTAGTTTAAGTCCCTCAATAAGTGTATTGTTGAAAAGTAATAAACTGGACTTTATGAGTTTTAATGTTGTTCAGTTCATAAAACAATGTACAGGCGTTGGGGTTGAGTGGCCTTGTGTGCAGTGAGTGTCACTTGCAAAAAGGGTGAACAGAGGCAGGGTCTGGGAGCGGTAGTCAGATGGCACAGTGTCATACGGTACACCTACGCGTGTGAACTTGAGTCAGATCTACTCTTGTGCAAAATTTTGGGAGTGTTTATTTAAAGGTGAATGGAGTCAAGACTGATGATAGCTGTTTTGGATGACATGAAAAGTTGTCTCCGTGATGTAAATGGTAGGATTGCAAGAATTTCCAGAAAAATTGATAGCAATGTGGCGTGCGACTAACTAGGGTGTAAAGGCATCGAAATGCACAAAGATGTATATGTAACAATGGCAGTTATAGGATCAAGACAGTGATACCCCACTCTGAATTGTTGCCAGATTTATTGAAGATGGCGGATCCAAGATGGCGGCCATAGATGCAATGGCGCAGTGAGGTCATGACGAGAAAATAGGTCAATTGATCTATCATCTCTAACCTGAACCCACCCCCTCCACTCCCCTCCACCTTCCTACCCTCCACCTCCCCTTCCCATCCGGAGATTGTCGGGAATAGGACTCAGTCTGTGCTGGGCTGCTGGATAGGATGGACGTAAGTCTTTATTTTTTATGCATTGTTTATTTAGACAGTTTCAGTTGTTATAGACAGTAGCTCCATCCAGTGCATTCACCACATGGTCCAGAGTCCAGTTGACCTTGTTCACAACACTTCCACCAGAGGGCGCAGTCTGCCCTCCCTCTGTCCCCTAACATGATGTAATCTAACATCGCGGTCTGGGGAAAATGGCGGGAAATTTTTTCAGTCTGTGTCTACCTGCTGGACTGGGAGGACGAAAATAATTGTTTACTATGTGTACTATGTGTTCAGTGGATTAGACATCTGGGCTGGAGAAGGAGGACTTTAATGGGTAAATTAGCTCTAACCATACAACTGAAGATTGTGTCCATTGCCATTTGCACAATGTTAGGAAAGCAATGATATATGATGAATGTATGAAGAAGATGAATGTGCTTCATCAAATAATGAAGATACAGCAGAAAGTTACACTTTCCAACTCATGCTGATAAATGCATGTGCTGTAACTATGGATTATTTGATAAAAGTCCAGTCAGTCTTCTGAAGCTCAAGAGGCAAGATGCTCACCCACTCAGGCTCAAGCATTCGTGTCTACAATTGAGGAAATGCTGGTGATGAGCAGGGATGAATTTCATTAGTATACTACATGCAATCACACAGCTGAGGACTGTATCCATAGCCTCCTACACAATGAGTGGAAAGAAAAGATAATGGGTGAATGTGTGGTGAATAATTTTCAATAAATAATAGCAATGCAGTGGGATGATGTGAAGATGCATTCAGTACTCACACAGATAGATGCTTGTGCTGCACCTGCCTACCTTTTCCGAAATTGCTTAGCACCCTACGTCAATTTCACCCTATTCCACAATGAGCCAGAGGTGTTCACCCCGAGATTTGGAGACCAGTGGCCTAATTCACAACACTGCCACCAGAGTGCGCTGTCAGTCCTCCCCCAATTCCCTTCCATGACGTAGTCCAAGATGATGGTCCAGAAAAAGGGGCAGGAACCAATAGGAATCCTGAATCCGGTCACATGATTGGTTTTGGCCAATAGGATGGCAGTATCTGGTGACATAATCAGAGGGGATACAGGCCAGGTTCAGCAGCTCTGTGGTCTCAGTCTCACTCAGTCAGCCAGCAGCAGAGGCAACAGCAGTCAAGATCTAGTACAACCCTGCAGAACAGGACGATACAGAAAAGTAAGTATCACATATCACATCTTTGTCTGTAGTTAGCATTATTATTATTATTGGTTATTTTACTGTCTTGGTCTGCATGTAACACTTCCTTCTCCTCTTTATTCAGCTGTAGCTTTCGACATGTCGAGGCCTGCAGGAGCGAGCACCAACATGTCGACCTCTGCTGTGTCCAGACCTGCAGCAACCTCGGCTGCCGTCTTGTCAAGACCTGCGCTAACCTCTGGACCTGTGGCACCAACAACCTGCAGCATGTCCAAACCTGTAGCGACCACGTGGGATCCTGTAGTGCACATAGCCCACTTGCTGTAACAGGACACAAAGCTGTTATTGTCTGTCGCACTCATCGATTGTGATGAGGACACATGGTCTGCTCCCGCTGTCTTGAATGCTGGTGGTGGTCCTACACAAAAGCAAGATGGAGGACAATACTCATCACCAACATACAGCCCATTTCAGCAGAACATTCCTGTGTTAGCGCAGGAACAGACTGCAGATGCTGTGGATAAGAAGGTAACAAGTGTACCCTTGCTTTTCAGTTCTACATACAATATAACTCCCAGTGGAATGAAATATCTAAATGTGGAAACACATCATGACTGGGGCTTGCCTGGGAGGATAGAAATCGAAAATGCATCGAGGTGTGTTAAATTGCCTATTGTGAGTTCGACTGGGACGAAATTTGTCGTGTAGAAAGCTATATAAAACAGCAGATGACCATAGAGTACTATCCAACTCTTTTGCATACTGCAGTTGAAGATCTCCCAAGTCATCACACTGCATACAGAATTTTAATTGATATGGCTAAGGTGATATGCAGGGTATTGGTATAGGTCAACGCTTTGCAGCATTTGCAGTTGATAAAACCATGCGTGGAAAAATTAAGTTGCGTTTAGGTGTGATGAATTTCAAGCGAGATATGAGTGCTGCATGTTGTGCACTAAAGAAGAAGTAGGAGGATGGTGGAAAGCAGAGATGTTTGAAGAAATGTATCCTGACAGCGATGTATTTAGCTAAAACTATTCTGAAGCGGAAGGGTATGGGAAGAAGAGGATCGGTTAAACCACCTCGAGTTCTACCACTACCCGAGAATTCTGGTGGTTTTCTTCAATTCCTCTTCCCAGCCCTCTCCGCGCTCTCGGCGGTAGGGTTCGTCGCCGGTGGTGCTTCAACTATCCCTTGGATAGTCAAAAACGCACAAAACTCCCAAGCACAGTTAGAAGAAGCAAGAAGACATAACCATATGATGGAAGCCGCAGCCATCGGAAAGGACTATACTTTGAAAACGTACAGGAAAGGCCTTAGTCTACTCGTAAATAAAAAAAGCCTATTAGCAGTGCTACCAGATTGGCCACTCATAAATACTGATCTTCTTAAGTTAAAAAAAATTAAACATTCCTAGATCCCGTGGTGTGTTTACGCGGGATACGTTAGCGAAGACTATGAGGAAAATTAGTGAATGTGGTATTGTGAATTATGAATTTCGACTCATTTGGTAACTTGCAACAGTCAGAAGAGTTACAACGAATATTCGCTCGCAGAAAACTTGTGTTCTACAATATTTGGTGCTATCAGGACTTCAAACACACCTCTGCTGACATCTATGCATCATTTCTCTTGACGTTTAAAAAGAAAAACAGGAATATATAAGGAAGAGCTTTAAACATTCCTTAATCAGTTGAGGTTCAGATGCATTATCATGCATTTTGACTTTAAAAGAACTGTCATTTGTATTACGTGCAAATTACTTCCCATCAATTGATTTAAACATTGGTGAATGGAGTATTGCATTAACTTGCCTGGAGACGTACAACAGCATCCCAAATATCACCGACGCTAACAACAAACTGCATCTGGATATTAATGGTGAAAAAGACATTGTGGGAATAGAACCTGGTGGATACGATATCGACGATTCAAACGAAGTCTTAAAACAGTCTGGAAAAGGTATTGAGCTACAGGGAATCATCAATACACTTAAGTCTGAAATAAGGACTGTGAATGCAGCGATTGACTTTAACCAGAAACGTTCAACAGGGCGCCTACTGGGTTTCACAGAAAGTTTTTGAAGAAGGATCCTAGTGAATTCTATAAGTCATATCAAACCGTGGGCATACTACCTGTCAGACAATCCGAGTCGAGTGCAACACTGTCACGAACTCTTATCTCAACAAGAGTCTGATTCATGCTATTTACGGATTCTTCCCCTCAGTTGCGACAGGGTATAAGAGTTTTGAGACACCCACCAATGCAATATACCTTCCAGTGACAGTTCAGACGTTGGATTATTTGGATTTGCTTATTGTGGAACAGAATAATCAATTTGTTGACTTTCGTGGTGAGGAAATCACTGTACGAATACATCTAAGGCAGGATGGGCGTATGGTATAAAACCAATGTATGCAATCCACAGCACGTCACTTTGCTACCGAACCGCAAAGTGATAACTGGAGCGAACTACGAGTTTCTTAAATCAGTTGGCTTGAAACCTTGCAAAGACGTCCTCATTCAGTATAACTACCCCAGCAGAGTATAAAGAGCGAATTACACGCCAGGAATGTACCTCACATAAACATTACACATCAACCACATTTAGCAAGAATGATAAAATTAAGATTGTCATCCAACACCAAGACGCGCTGACGCATTCATGCAAGAATTTCATATATTGGGAGGGATCATTGAAGAAACCCGATGGCAGCCCTACAGTTGGATCCAAGTTTACACATAGCGCTTTAGCATCTCTATTTGAAGGGATATGCTATGGACTCAGTGGGTGTGAGATCGATCATTAAGCAATGTTGGCATAACATCAACCTTTAAAACATACGTCTCTGCATCACCCACGGATTTGAATGGCTTAGAAAATGCGGAGTGATTCATAGACCGTCTGGTGGATAGAACACCTGCAGATACAAACCATTTACTACATGCATACCTCCAAAAATGCTTATGGGCTAGTTTGAGGACATGAAGCAGATTATTATGAATGCTAAACAGGAACTCATTCTGGTACATAGTGCAACGGGTAATAACTCACACATTCAGGGAGCTCCAGAGCAGAACATGATCACAATCAGCAAGATAATATGGAAAATGCCTCACTTCTGCGTTTCAGACAAGGAAAGTTGAAACTTTTGAAAGTCCTGAGTTCCGGTACATATCTGTCACTAACATTCAGCTCTTCAGAGGTTTTCGAGTACCCAGTCCTACCTACTGCGAGCAGAGAAACATGGGCTACTAAAACCTCTTCGCAGCTAGAGATACCTAGATTCATCACATTTGCGTTTCAGACTGTCAGAACAGGGAATATAGCAAATGATCTCACTGTGCTCGATGGCTGCAAGTTAACTAACGCCAGAATCTACCTGAATTCAGAGTTCTACCCATATGACAATTTACACATGCAGTGGGATGAAAATGTATGAAGTTTAACATATGACATGTATGTGAGGTTTTGTGCTGCTCACTATGAAAGTGCTGAAGAAGGAGGAGGGTGTTTACTCAGTTCATGGAAATTCAAGGAGCTATCACTGATCATCATAATAGGCTGTTCGAAACAGAACTAGATAATTAAGTCTGGTTCAATAAATGTAGGGACTGTATTTTGATCTTCAGCAAATTTCCCAGAACACACTGCTGCGTATGCTCTAGTTCTACATGACTGTGTGGTCAACTACTGCCAACTCGCCAGTGTTGTACAAGCTGTATAAATGAACAGGTGCTGCGCCATACCTAGAAATTCCACAATGGCCTCTGAAAGCGTGAACATTGTTGCAGACGCTCAGGGTTTCCATGATGGTGAGCGTAGAGAGTTCATATCTGAAGATATTGCATTCGTAGCGTACACAGAATATGTATGAATAATAGAGGCATTCTCAGCAAACATTGCATCACCGAGGTCGTTCAATGATGTGAAGTGAGCTAAAACATGGCAGGCTGCAAAGTGGTTAACACATTTCTACCATGGAATTGATTGGGATGATCTTGGCATACACTATAAAGATATGGTGACGTCACTTCGATTATTCGACCACACGGATGCCATCATCTACGTGAAGGGCAAGGAGAAGATCTTACAGATGAATCAGATCTTCAAATTTGCTGCTCTTCAAGACCTGGAGTTCTACAGATGTCCCACTCTCTATTGACTCAAGAAGATGAAGAAGAAGAAGAAGAAGAAGAAGAAGATGTGTGGAAATAGTGTTGTGTTGGCTTATGAAAATGTAAAATTACTTTTAAGTTGGATGAGAAATAAATGAATTTTTACCTCATAATATGTGTAAGATTTCTCTTCACCCTGTTCCCACTTTGATAGTATACAGTTTCGTCCAGATACTATGTTTGTGGTTTTCTTCAAGCACAGAGGACATAATTTTAGACATATTTGCTACATGTCTTTGGAAGCGGATGCAGTCACGTGCCTCCTGCTCCAGTAACCCAATTCGTGCTGCACAATAGGCGTAATTCCATGCAGCCAGTATATATATCTTGTTATTCTGTCTTAAACTTCACCTCCTTAATATCACTCTTCTTCAGAAAAACTAATGTCGTTTGTTTCCTGCGCAGCATTTATATATACATACATAATGAAATATGGGATAGGATTTTTTGTTAATAACAACAACAACAACAACAATAAAGATGTACAGTAACGATTTTTTTGTTTTATTCCGTACACACAGATACAATTCAGTTCTTGAGATTACAGTTCAATTCTTGAGGCACAGTTTAGTTCATGAGGTACAATATAGTTTTTGAGGTACAATTTGACACTGATATTCCAAAGCAAAGATACTTTCAACTTGCTACTGCAGTAACACTGATTGAGAATATATATTACAATTTTTTCCAGTAGCACAGGATGAGAAGGTTTATAATTTTTCTAGATGTGTAAGTCTATGATAAAAACTAATGTGGAGGTATATCTTTTTACTACTACAACTAAATTCCATAGCCCAAGAACCATAGCTTTTACAGTAATGCTCATGGACTCTGTACACTTACAAACTAATTTCCACAACCCCAATAGCAAAGGTCTTTACAATAATAACTCTCATGGACTGTGAACTACATAGATATGTACCCCTAAAAACTAACATGTCTTGGATGGCTAGCGGAAGATGAAAACTTAAAAACTATTCTATTTCCAAGATGCACATGGTGCATATATATATTTATATTTATTAAAAAAGCATAAACATAAAAAAAATACTTGTAGAGTATATAGGGTACACATATATTGTGTATGAGTAAAGAAATTTACAAGTATTTTTTCTGTTTATGCTTTTTTAATAAATATAAATATATTTTTTATGCTTCTATAACGTCTTAAACATTTTTTAACTTTTTCACACACATGGTGTGCAGACATATATACATAATGTTTTCTTTTCATCTTTTTTTCTACACATGATGTGTGTGTATACACATGTCCATAGTACACATAAACAAATATTTACACAACACACACACACACACACACACAAACATACAACATTACTTATACTATGATAAAAGGGTAGACTACTACTATTCAAACTCTCTCTCTCTCTCTGTCTCTCTCTCCCTCTCTCGTCTCTCATTCCCTCCCTCTCACTCAGAGCCCGCCAGCCCTTCTCTCGCTAAAAGTAAGGCACAGCCTTAGCCCGTCTCTGGGTAGCACCTTGCAATATTCGATATGCATACAGTTTTCATCACAGACCTACAAACTCCACAATCGGCCATCCATTGGCCTTGTCTTTCATAAGGCTGGTAACTTTCTTGTTCTGTGGTATATTACCATAAGGATTATCGGCTGTGTGTAAGGATGTGTCGAATTTATTACTGTGGTACCTCATTATTTCATATGGATCACAGTTCTTCACCCAGTAGATGTATTCATATAGAGTAATTTAGGATCTCGCAGAATGAGTTTTCGCTAACTCATAATGAAAGCAATATATGTGGAGTTGAGATAGGTTTAGTATCCACATCCCACAATTCGTAAACTCTACTGCAGTCTTCTCCATCTGTACAGCAACAAAGTTCTTATTGAAGGTGGTGACCTGCTTAAAATTTGGTCTGTCAATGCTTTTTCTCGCGCCATAAGGCCCACCCTATTCTGTTCTTATCAAAATCTCAAGTCGTTCCTTCAATTTCTCCATTGTTTTGCTGAAAATGGAATTATTCACTATTTTACAATAATCGTTCTCAAAGTCACACGTTGTTGAAGCTCTCTGTCTCGTATTCAAACCAATTTACTCCATCAACAAGGGGGACTTCTTGAAGGAGATAGTCCAGATAATTCTAACCTGCTCCATCCCCAAGCTGAGACACTGCTGGAGATTACAATGATGAATTATTTATCTCCGCTTATTCCCCAGCATTGGCATCAGTTATGGTGCAGAGCCTCCTCACGGAACTAGTTGCTCTGGGCATAGCAGCAAATCGGCGTGTGCGTCATACAAACTAATAGGTTATGAAGGTTCTGTTTTCACCACACAGCCTACATCAGAATCAGATGCCATACCCCCCATGATTTTTCCACCTGCTACCTTGCATTTGTCTTCGGGGACACATGGAAACTCACCAGTCGGCAGTGATTGCTGCATGGCGTGCCCATAAAAGTTATTTACATTCAAATACATTATGTAACTCGAATCAAGGGATGTATTGAACCTGTCACTGATCTTTGGGTTATTTGCCTTCACGTGCCTACGGACACATTAGCAAAGTCCCCCACGAATCCTTTACTCAGAGAAAAGAAACATGTCAGTATTGGTGAATAATTCGATACTGCACTTCGTTTTCTTGATCATTGCGTCCAAAGACAACCCAGGTGCTATGTAATAAAAGGTGGGATCTAGAGAATATGTGGTCATGCACAGACTCCGGAATTTATTGGAAACATCCACAAGCAAGCATATGTCTGTGTACATGTAAAGCTGTGCATACTCTCCTAAAGTGGGGATGTTGAATTTCCATCAGACATTCACGGCATACTTACACACTGCTTCCGTTATAGCACCGCCTGCGAGGTTACTGGCGAATGCAGTTGTGCTGGGTGGCCTGGTTTCTTCGAGTTTTGCCATAATTTCTTCATATTCGTACGGAGAAACCCCCTTCCGAGCTACAAGTTGAAACTTTTCCTCATCGCGAAATGCAGCTCAAGTGACATGCATATCTCCCCCCCCCCCTCTCTCCGAGTTAGAGTTTCAACGATTTTCTGGAGTGGCACCTGCATAAAATGTAGTGTGTCAAGGAAGCGGAGCGTAATTCTTGGTGTCATTCATCTGGAGGGTGGAATGTGTTTCTCAATGCTCTCAGGCAGGACAATGACCTGACCTTTCTCCACGTCTAAATCAGCCAAGTGCTCAACTAGAAAGTGAGCGTTATTGCCACTTAAATTATGGAAGAAAACGGGTATGTGCCTTGGTAACTGGTATGCCAAATTGCACATATTGCGAGCTGCATCACAGAACTTCCCTGTAAGAAGTGGTCCCTATAAGGAGTTTCCCCTTTTCTATCTAACGACAGCCCACAAATGTGATGGTCAGCCGAGTTATTATCATTATACTTCAATTTGCTCATGGTAACGTTGTCGCTCTAGAGCTTATCAGCCTCCCATGAAAGTTTTTCGATCTCAGTGAGCAGCCAAACTGCAGGATTATCCCCGACGTAAGATTTGTAGCTGGTAAGGCTTAAATCATAGGATGACACAATTTGGTATGCTGCCACATATGGTACGTGTATTTCTGTAGAGGTGGTATGTGAGGTCGTGAGATCACCTTCACAGTAGGTCACAGGACGAGGAGGAATTCATAGTTGGCATACACTACAAACAAACGTTGTTCCTGGTGGTGAGCATGTAACCTCCCCCTCACTTATCGACCTTAATGACAGTAAAAATTAAACCGCGTGTACCTAATGGAAATTTGGGAAAAGCAATCGTCATCAAAGTTAATCTGTCGATAAAGAGGGAGGAAAGGGTTACATCTCAATGAGGGGAAAAATGCAAATGAAACTGGTGGCAATTAATTTTAAAAACGGATAAAGTTAATAAAGAAAGTAAATATGCGGTCGTTACGTTAACAATTAACTGGCGTTAATTAGATATTTGAGGTTTGGTGAAAATTTCGGTCGCCAGTCCTATGGACAACTACTATAATAACTGAAAAAGAAAGGTTATTGCACATATAATTAGCACTAAAAGCGAGGCAACTGAAAGTTGACACGTGTTGTGTGAAAACTGAATGCTTGTCAAAAGTATTAAATTTCGCTACACTCTGACTTAATTTAGCAAAAGAATTAATAAAACTGGAAAATTGAAAGTTAATTTAGTTACTGAAATTAATAGTGAACATTGTTTCAGAAGCACTACGAAATTCAATAAAATAAGGTTAGTCTTGGGCTACCTCAACAATCATTTCAAAAGTTACTTGAATCCACGCAATTTAGAAATAAGAGATTTAACTTTGAACTTGAATTAAATGATTCTGAACAATTAACAATAGTAAAATTTAGTACATACCAAGCTGATCTGCAGTCACAGGTAAGCTAAAATATGGTAACAAAACTCGCACTCTTAATTTGTGCTTGTGTAATCTAAATAAAATTCTGTTTGGTTATGGTAGCCAGCTATGAATACTTTAACTGAACTTTGAAATTAAAGCAGTGAAATGGAATGATATTACTTTAATGGTGGCGTTTGAATTTCAACGACACTCGGGTTCATTCCTGAACAGGAAGGGACCCTGCTTGGTAATGCAATTGGGACAATGAGCAACAAAGGTTCATGCTAAATTACTGTATTTTTGTGACGCAAATGGAACAGTTTGAAAAGCTGAGGTCTGCCATACAGTTCTAAAACTTTACGTGCTTTCAGTCTTCCTTGTTGGTTGATTGAAGGTTTGAAGTCATCGATCCAGGAGGTGGCGATAATCACCTATTGTCGGCCAACGCTGTTGCAGAAGCTGGATGTTGGCACGCCTTCTTCTCGTCACGGTCACCAGGCGAAATGGGCTCTTGATGTGCGCCAGCTAATGCTTCCCGTCCGCGACACCGTGTCAGGAATTATCATTGCAGGTCGAGCTCAATTACATGCTGCCAAACCCCGAAAGCGCGGCAACTCACGGGAGCGTCACACAACACACCTGCTCCACCGCCCTACTCCAGCCAGACTCCCTTCTGCCCGCGCTCCACGCCGTCAGAGTTAACACTCCCAAAGACCCTAAACACTTTGGTTCTCCACACGACCTATCGACGTAATCGTTCGATAGCATAGTTTCCACTAGGCCAGACCCAGCGTAAAAATACAAATAATATTTACAAAACAAACCAATTATACGTCGACATAAATGCATAAATATATATATATACAAATAGTAAAACAATTACCATATATAAAGACACAGAAATGTCATATCTTGTCTCTTCAATGCCAGAGGCTACTTGGCGAAATGCGATAGTTCGTTGCAGAGGGCCGCAGTGCATGCGATGGCGGGATACTGTGGAGCAGTGACTACTTTGAGGGGCTCTGTTCCCACGACAAGAAGGCACGCCCTTAGAAACCCGACAGGGTCGCGGTACCCTCCTGCCAGATTCTCGATCCTTGAGAACGAGATTCGCTCCTCAAAGGCGTCTGCAATCACCGAGTATACTAACTGCGGTAAGGTGTAACTGCCCTGATGTTCTTCACTAAAAGGACAGGAGAGGGATGTGCCGCTATCCACAGGGTCATCTCTGTTACTAGTAGTACTTCTGCTACTACAGGGTAATGAGGCCCATCCTGTTGATGATGGGGTCGTCAAGGGTATGCACTGAGGCAGACATACCTTCTGTTGCCGGCGAGCCAGAGTAGGATGAGGTGGCGGCAATGAGCACCAGTGGGAACCCTCTGGTTGTGGCGATGGTGTCCAGCAATGCTGCTGTTGCATGTTCTGGAACCTTCACCGCCGCCAACCTGGGGGCTGGGAGATTGTTGCTGTTCTTCTTCCATCTGAACCACCCATGGATACTAGGGGGTATGCGATGGTGGTGGTGGTGGTGGTGGGGGGGGGGGGGGTTAGGCGCTGCAGCAGCCGCAGGCCAAGGGTGCTTTGCATAACGGTGCATGCCGCTTGGCCGCGTGTTTCATTCTTGCCCCCCCCCCCCCCCAACCACTGTTCTAGGCACTCATGCCACAGCTAGCTGTTGTGGAGCTGGTTGTGACTGTGGTGTCTCTGTAACGCACAAATAACGAAATAAGTAGAACATTCAAGATTTATTAAAAAATATATGCTATAAGCAAATAACAACATTTCGGAATTGTAGTAATTATATACTTTAACGACGACGGCTGCCTTATAATCACATTTGCCATTGTGGGTTCAAGGATTGAGCAGTTCAGTCTGATTTTCAGTAGCTTTTCCAACCAACCCAGTATTTCCTCATCCTCCCCAAAAGGGCGAAATGGCGCTACGTTTCAGCTTCCTCTGCACCAGCCGCCATCTCATGTACCCACTCTGGTATTTCGCTCTCGCCTTGGGGCCATTTATGTTGCTCACTGATGCTACCTACAACAACAATATATTGGACGTAATTATTTCTTGAAAATGTTTGAGACATACACAGAAAACCGTACTGAAAATCGTTTTCGTTAACTCACTGAAATATAAACAGACAATCGTATTCTCTAGTTCACTCAAATTACTTATATATGAAACACACTGATTTTGAAATTCGTACTCTGCTGCTTACAAGACTGAATCGATTTCTCCTGGCTCTCGGCCTTGACACATATCCCTATGTCTCCTTTCTCATGCATAGAAACACCTAGAAAAGCAAAGAATAGGTCTCAGACAATAGAATGCATTGTGTTACGACAAATAAATGTACGACGTCCATCCAAATGAAAACTGATGAGTGCATCTACCTTTGCCTTGCACGTAAGGTGGCACCACGTAACTGCGGGTATGGAGGCACCAGCTATTGGTAGAGAGACTGACGTGTGCGCACCGTTTGATGTTGCGTAGCATCACTGTCGTTTCACTTCGAAGAGAAGGTGGTCAGACAAGTTATCGTCCACTACCGTACATGCAGGCGAGTAAGCAGGAACAACGAGGAGTGATTCGATTTTTGGCGGCTGTGGGAGTTGGAGGCCGCCAAATTTATCGACGGATGATGACTGTATACGGTGAGTACAGTCTGAGTCGTTCAAGTCTCGTGGAATGGCGCAATCGATTCCTTGAGGGGCGCGGGTCACTGGAAGACGATGCTCGTCCTGGACAGGCTCATCATGTCATCACACCGTAAATGTTTGCTGAAGTGAATGCTTTAGTCTTGGACAACCACAGAATCACCATGGACGAGATTCATCAGTTACTGGGTGTTAGCGTGGACACCGGCCACACCATAATGGATCAACACTTGAACTTTCGAAAAATCTGTACACAGTGGGTTCCCCACCAACTGACTGCAGAACAACGCAATACTCGAATGGCGCTGTCCATGAGTCATCTGCAACGTTATAATGAGGAGGAATACGGCTTTCTGTCGCGTATTGTCACAGGTGACGAAACATGGTGTCATCATTTTGAACCGGAAAGCAAGCGTCAGAGCAAGCAGTGGAAACATGCGACTTCACTATCTCCAACGAAATCAAAGGCCGTGTACACCAGTTCTGGTAAGGTCATGATGTCCAGCTTTTTTGAGCACAAGGGCCCACTGCTTGTCGAGTTCCTGGAACGGGGAACCACCATCAATGTCGAGCTACTTTACAGAACGTTAGACGAGCCATCAAGTCGAAACGCCGAGGTATGTTGTCCAATGCCGTTATCTTCCTGCATGATAATGCCCGCCCACACACGACCAGTACGCTAACGACGACATTGCAGCAGTTTCGATGGGAAACGCTGGAACATCCACCGTACAGTCCCGACCTTTCACCGTGTGACTTTTATGAGTTTGGACCTCTAAAACAAGCTATTCGCGTACATCGATTCGGAACGGACGACGAAGTGTGTGACTAGGTCCAAGCCTTGATTCGACGGCAGCCTACTACCTTCTTCAAGGATGGAATCGACAGGCTAGTCTCACAATGGGATAAATGTGCCAACAGTTTTGACCACTGTTTTGAGTGTGTGTGCCGTGTATAACTATACTTCTGAGTTAATAAAATCGTTACCGTTACTTTACACTAGTGACCGGGTTTCATTTCAATGCCCCGTATGTATATACATCATTAAAAGCACAGTATATTACGTGAACAAAAAAGAATTATCTCTACAGCCACACCTTAAATAATAAATGAAATAAAAAGTAAATGCAATTACGTTCTTGAGGCGCAGACTCGGTTATTATTGGTGAAGGCTGTTGGTGCAATAGTCTTTCAGCCTAAAGCTGCCGATCTAGATGAGCGAACATCTCAGGGATCAAAGCTAGAACTGCTGCTGCTAGTTCCTCGTGTAACAAACCGCTGTGAAACTGTATTTAACAATATTTTTTTACATGATGTCGGATCTTCTTCAGAGTTTCGACACGGTGTATTTGCGCTCATTTATTTTAGTTTCAATTTATAAAAAATATTCCCGGACGATGTAGTTTCGAGTGCATTTGCCGTCATGTATTTCCATTCCACGTGCACCAGGCAAGACAGTTCAGTTTTTTCTGTGTGAGTTTATTTGAAACAAATGGTTTAAATCAATATTTGCAAATTTATTGAGGCGTTAAGCGCTTTACTTAACTTGTTTGTGCACGCAAATATTACAGAGTAGCAGAGGAAGACTGAGATGTTCCGCATATGTGCCGTGATCTTTTTTTAGAGTATGTTTTCAAGTGTGGCGGTATACATCGCAACAATGAGGTAAACTACCGTTCAGTGATATTTTTCAAAGTGTATTTAGAGACATATTCAGGTGGATTTACTAACTTCTGATGCAGCTCATGCTCAAAGACAAGGGTATTTCCCAGAAATGTGCGCGAAGTGTCTCAGGGATGATTTCAAAAGTGTGTCGCGATCTTTTCTTAGAGTCCATGTTCAAGTGCGGTGGTCATATTCCTCGAAATGAAACGTGTAAGTACTTCGAAAATTGTGTAAATATTCTTGCGTCATCTGCAAAGCTGTCTCGCTCTCACTCTCTTTATGCAGAGGTGCATTTAGTTCCTGTGTCATCTTCAAGTTATGTATATTACAGTATTCTGCACATTGCTTTAACACCAGATTTAATAACTCCTGAAGCAGGTCGTGTTCAACGACAGAGGATGTCAAATTGTGGGGGATGGGAAGGAGGTAGGCTGTATTTCCTGCTATGTACACGCAGCCACACTATGGCTTCTGCGTATTATTGCTGTGAGACCGGTGCATGGCCTCTCTTCCAGCGGAGCACGGAGACTCTGGGGTGAACTTCTAGCCTCTTGCCCTTCAGAAGACTGACTGGACTTTATTGAATGATCTACAGTTACAGCAAAAGCATTTATCAGCATGAGTTGCGAAGTGTAACTTACCTCCATTCTGCTGCATCTTCATGATTTGATGAAGCGTATTCTTCTTCCTCATACATTCACCAAATATCGTTAGTTTCCAAACATTGTGTAGGTGGCTATGATCACAGTACTCAGCTGCATGGTTACAGCTAATATACCCGTTAATCTCCTTCTCCAACACAGAAATCTCATCCATTGAACACATGGTACACACAGTAAACAATTATGTCTGTGATTTTTTTTTGTGTTTTCAGTCTTGCTGTTATGTTTGTCCTCCCACTCCAGCAGGTAGACACAGACTGAGCGAATTTCCCGCCTTTTTTCCCTAGACCGCCATCTCGGATTTCATCACGGGAGAGGAGAGGGGGAGGGCTTGTAACGCCGGAAATGCATACCCTCCTATTTCCATCTATTGTACTGTAATTTTTTTCCTTGTTTTGTTACCTCAAGATATGACATTTCTGTGTCTTTATATATTGTAATTGTTTTACTATTTGTATATATATATATAAAGACACAGAAATGTCATATATATATATATATATATATATATATATATATATATATATATGTGTCCACACCTCACTGACAATGAATGAGGTAGTGTAAATAGGGCTGTGGGAACGTGAATGTTCCTTCCACGATACTGCAGAAAGACTTGGCAGGACTCTAGCCATTGAACATGATTTCTGAGAGCGGTCGTCACGAGAATGTACGGTGGCAAGGAGACGAGACGAGTTTGATGTCCGGTGTACGACTCTGGCGCATCGTACTGTATCTGCAGCAGCAATTTGAGCAGCAGTTGGCACCACAGTGACACAACTAACTGTTACAAATCGGTCACTTCAATAACAGCTCCAAGCCAGACGCCCCATATGTGCATTCCACTGACCCCAAACCACTGCAGTGGCGTCAAGTGAGAGCTCAGGGCAGAAGACAGTTGCGCTTTCTGATGAACGCTGGTTCTGCCTCGGTGGCAGTGCTGGCCGTGAGTTGGTTAGGAGGAGGACAGCTGAGGGTCTGAAACCCTGAAACAAACCGGTCTTCATGCTAAACACACAGAACCTACACATAGACTTATGGTCCGGGGTGCAATTTCATATGACATCGGAAGCACTCTCTTGTTTATCCCACACATCGTGGCTGCAAATTTGTATATTAGTTTGGTTATTCGACCTGTTTCGCTGCCATTCATGAACAGCATACCGGGGGGGGGGGGGGGGGGTGTTTCCAGCAGGATAACTCTCGTCCTTGTATTGATTGGCCCAGTGCAACAATCAAGGAACTCCACCCCACAAACCGACATACAGCACGTGTACAACACAATGCATCCAAATTTACATGCTTGTGTTCAACATTTTGCCGGTTACGCCGGTTATTAATGTGCTAGATTTTCACATTTGCAATAGCTTATCTCTCGCTTACATTACTCTATGCTCTTGCAATGTTGATCACTTAAATGTGTTGCAAATACAAATGTATTCCAGAAATTTCAATACACTAAATTAGATATTTTTTGGTGTTGCCATTTTTTTTCCAACAGTGTATTTCAGCTATTTGGCCTAGGTTACCATGTCTGTCTTATCGCAGAGGTTGCTGGCGACTCCTCACGGTTGTTTCGCCATGTGAAACGTGCCTGTCTGGATTAGCATGGACGCTTTTAAGTGCGGTAGTTAAATAATTTTCTACTGCAAAATTGTGGTCAGCCGGAGCACAGAGATTTGGGAAGTATGTTCCTTCCCTGTATACACATATCTGTTTCCTGTTGTTTTAAAATGCAAAGTTACTACACGCACATTCGAGAGTGCGCCTCCTTGATTATGTATATTCGAGGCTTCCATTCCTCTAAGATAATACTCATTGCAAATGTAGGAAACCAAAATATGCTTGTGTCAGGAAAGGGACTTGCTTACTAATGCTGAATAACCACTTTTTTGCGTATCAAAACTTGTTGACTCAGCAAGGCGGTGTGTTATAAAAGCTTGGGAATCACTGTAAGAAACTTACTGTGGTTTCTGTACTACCAGAGACATCATCGTTATCGCACTCATTGTCATTGTTCAGCGCCTCCCTCTTTTTGCACGGAAAACGTAAATATGATATACGATACGTACTAATCCAATTAACTGAATTTATATTTTGCTTATTCATAACATGTAATCAAATATAGGAGGGATTCTTCTGCTTCTGTATTACAGAACTTGAAGCAGCTAGGCGTAGGCAATAGTTCAACGCACACTGAAAGGCTGTCGATATAGGAAAACGTACACCGTCATCCAATATTGTGCACCAGATGTGTCAACACAATGCTGGTTTAGCTTATGGAGTGCAAAATGTATCTGCTGTCCTGCCAATCAGTGCTGTGAACGTGATTTTCTCAATAGTGATTTATCGTGGAAGAGTGAATAAGACGAACACAGTTGACTCAGAAAAAAGTGATGCATTATTTTTGTTCATACACACATAAAAAAAAAGTTTTGCATCACCCCGATTCCCAGAACTACTTTCAGATAGACGTTGACTATGGATACTGTATCACAGACCCAGTCCCTTTGACTGTTCAGAGATGTAACTAAACCCGCTCAAAGATGTAAACAACTATGCATGAGCAGCACCTATTAGACGGAGGGTGTCCGGCAGCCGATCATTTCCGGTCACTCCACCAGGAAGGAGGTGCACGGCTCGTGTTGTCTGTAGTTCAACCATCCCTAGACGGTCAATACCGCTGTTCGATTGCGTTCGCATTGTTACATTGTGACAGGAAGGGATCTCAACAAGAGAAGTGTCCAGGCGTCCCGGAACGAACCAAAGCGATGTTGCTCGGACATGGAGGAGATACAGAGAGACAGGAACTGTCGATGACATGCCTCGCTCAGGCCGCCCAAGGGCTATCACTGCAGTGGATGACCGCTACCTATGGATTATGACTCAGAGGACCCCTGACAGCCACCATGTTGAATAATGCCTTTCGTGCAGCCACAGGACTTCGTGTTACGACTCAAACTGTGCTCAATAGGCTGCATGATGCGCAACTTCACTCCCGCCGTCCATGACGAGGTCCATCTTTGCAACTACGACACCAAGATGGGCCCAACAACATGGCGAATGGACCGCTCAGGATTGGCATCACGTTCTCTTCACCGATGAATGTCGCATATGCCTTCAACCAGACAATCGTCGGAGATGTGTTTGGAGGCGGCCCGGTCAGGCTGAACGCCTTAGACACACTGTCCAGCGAGTGCAGCAAGGTGGAAGTTCCCTGCTGTTTTGGAATGGCATTATGTGAGGGCGACGCACGCCACTGATGGTCATGGAAGGTGCCGTAACGACTGTACGATACGTGAATGCCATCCTCCGACCGATAGTGCAACCATATCGGCAGCCTATTGGCGAGGCATTCGTCTTCATGGACGACAATTCGCGCCCCAATCGTGCACATCTTGTGAATGACTTCCTTCAGGGTAACGACATCGCTCGACTAGAGAGGCCAGCATGTTCTCCAGACATGAACCCTATCGAACATGCCTGGGATAGATTGAAAAGGGCTGTTTATGGACGACGTGACCCACCAACCATTCGGAGGGATCTAAGCCGAATCGCCGGTGAGGAGTGGGACAATCTGGACCAACAGTGCCTTGATGAAATTGTGGATAGCACGCCGCGACGAATACAGGCACGCATCAATGCAAAAGGACGTGCTACTGGGTATTAGAGGTACCGGTGTGTACAGAAATCTGGATCACCACTTGTGGAGGTCTCGCTGTATGCTGGTACAACATGCAATGTGTGGTTTTCATGAGCAATAAAAAGGGTAGAAATGATGTTTATGTTGATCTCTGTTGCAATTTTCTGTACATGTTCCGGAACTCTCGGAACCAGGGTGATGCACAACTTTCTTTGATGTGTGTGTGTGTGCCTGGCAGAAAATCTTTGTTTATATGGCTCTATTTATTATACTGAACTATTTCCGTTTCACTACGACAAGCAGGTTAATTGTTACGTGAAGTGTATAGTATTGATATTGTATCATATTTGCGCAGAAATTGCAATTTACTGCTATTTTAATTATATTAACGCAGATACAGCAGTGAAAGAGGCTCTGTAATGATGTTGTCCCAAATGTTTAGTCAGGTTATAATAACCAACTGTTTGCAATAGATAATATTCTAAAATATGTTGAAGAGGATGGTCAAATTCATGTTTCTACTGTGTGGGTGTGTGTGTGTGTGTAAAAAGACAAACACGGCTCAAATATACCATTTATCCATTGTAAAAATAACTAAAACTGCCGTCACGCTAGGATTCTTGTTTGTGTTTGAGTGTCAGTCGGGTATTTTTCACAATTTCTGCTGTCTTATGACTTTCTACTTCTACAAATTACGAGTCGTACATAAGCGTATTGCAGCTGCGCCCCTGAATTGCGGGCGTAGCGCTCAGAGGCTGTGAACTTAGTGTTTTTTCTTCAACTCTTTCATAATTTCGCGAGTTCCTCATTTTGTGAAAGTACACATCAAGGTACCTGGTTTTGTGGAGATATTTCGGAAGTTATTACATTGTATTATTTCCTTTCGATTTATTTTCATTTTTTTTCGGAATCCAGGAGGCAACTTACTTTCCATAGGAACATGCCTTTTACACACAGCAGAATAAACGCAAAATTCCGTCCACGTATTCTCTGCTACACACACACACACACACACACACACACACACACACACACACACACACACACACACACAAGCACGCACACACACACACACACGCACGCACGCAAGCACACGCACACGCATCCAAAATCATATAAAAATATCTTAGCGCCACCATATTGCAGTTAGGCAAGAAACTGGACGTGATATTTCAGTTAGAATGGTGACACTCGTTTTCGTTCGAAAGTATCTACATTCTTGACGATAATAAAACTAACTACGTTTACATTAAAGCAACGAAGTACCAGTTTCGTTTTACGCTCATGAACACTAAAGTCTACTGTAATATCGTAAATATAAAGTACCTAAAAGCGAAACAATATTCTTCCCAGGCGTAGGGAACAGTTTTATATTTAATGCACTTATGAGTGGCGACATCATCTTTGGCGTGGAAAACAAACGTAGTGGAGTTTAAACGTGAATTTGGATATCCACAACAATACGCTAATTATTGTCAGGCACCGTATGAAACAACCAAAATTGCGTGTGACACTGACACGGAAATTGTTCTCTTCTTTTACTGAACTAATTCACATGTACCAACGTGGAATTTGTTTAAAAGTGCATATTTAACTGAGAACTAACATATATAAACAGTTCAGTCAATCTGGGTAACTTTACATAACTTTTTTCCGTCTTTTTGAAAGTACTGCACACACAATCTACATCACAACAGACACTAAAATTTCACTCATATTGCTAAGGCGTGCTTGGCAATGAGGAAATATATACTAGAGACGCTCTCTTGAAGTAAAATTTCAATTTTAATACTGGTACAAAATGACTCAGTCATTTTGGGTAACTTTAGTCTTAAAAAACAAAGTCTTTTCCCGTATATAATGTTCTGAATAAATTTACATCACAACAAATGGAAATCAGGGGTTAATAAGAAGTAAAAACAGTGTTGATTCAGTTTCCAGATTTACTTTGAAATATCAAGATATTTGTATCACCTGGCAGTGTTCAACTTAAACCACTGTCAGAAGCTTACTTCGAGGTCAAAGCAATTAAAGAAAAATCACAAGCCTAAGAGCTTTTAGGGAGGTGGAAAGACATTTGAATGAATCACAGAGGTAATTAAAACGTTGCATTTTGTACAAAATAATACAAACAGCTCGAACACCAGCCATTTGAAACAAAAATAGCAATTGATACAAAGATATCATGATTAGTTAAAAGCTACCCTGATTGTAATGTCTTAAGGAACACCTTCATATGTCTATGTACTTTTTTATCATTTGTAAAATGACGAATACTGTAAACATTAAGAATGAGCAAGGATATTGAAATAAGAACACAAAAACACACAGAAACACAAAATATGAAATTTATTTTTGTCATTTCCGTACATTTTTAACCACTGCTGCAATGTTACAGGCACAACATTACACATTACTGAATAAAATAATCTTACTGAGTTTTTGTCTTACACTAGTTGTATCGTGACCTATTTTCTCTGCTGAAAAACTTTTCCCATATGTTTCCAGCCGCACCTGAATGTACCTGGATTCAATATTACGTAAAAGCCATGTCTCATGCAAATCTACAACTCCGCATTCATTATGGAAGTCATGGTCAAGTTGAGGGAATTAATAGTTCACAACTTTTTTAAGGACGTACATGACAATCTTACTAATTAAGTGCTTTTGCCTCATGTCACCATTGACAACAAACATTTGAAACAATTTTTCTGAGTGCTTCACCACAGAGTATACAGCTTGATTCGGCTTACAAATTTTGTGAATGAGCTCTTTTCTGCAGTAATGAGAAGTGCATGTATTGCGTCGTTACAAACAACAGTTGGTCTAAGAATGTTTTGAAATTGTGAGGGCAACATACCTTGCAATGTAGTACTAAGTGTTCTGTTTTGAATGTGGAAAACAGAGTACCCTCTTCAATAAGTGAGCACCATTCTTCTACTTCATCTACAAACATACAAGAATCATCATCATCTACAAGAGGACGCTTTTTTCATCGGAAATCATACAGTCCAACAGGTACCATTGAACGTATGTTAAAATTTGCAGTTTCCACCAACAATGCTAACATTACTGGCTAAAAGCAACTCGCGCATAGCACACTTCAACTGATATGAATCTGGGTTGTTATTCCAACCCCCTCTGGATCTCACACGTAAGAAGAAGAGTTCGATATGATCTTGGGAACACTTATATGTGAACAAATATTGCAGAGGAGGATTTTCCCTAGTCATTATTTCCAGTGCAATGGCTTTAATCGAATGCATGTTCAAAATGATGCCAAAGGCAAAAGTATTTCTTGGGTGCTGCAGGAGAGAAACACCATTTACTTTTAAACCTCATATGAGATTCTGTCGGATGAAACTATCAAGCCAATATGCCTGATTACTGAGTTTCAGGCTGGCTTTATATCCTGAAGCTAGAGGATTTCTGGAGTTAGAGACATCAAAAATTCTGTCTATGAATCTCAAAAACTCTACTGTTGCCTCATTACCATGGAATCTGGGATTGCGAGCTCTTCTCAAATAATCTATAATATCTGCAACACTAGAACTGAGTGTTTGAACTGCTAAGCTGAAATTCATCTTTTTATTAAGGTAATTAATATGTTGTCCTGACAACTTGTTAGCAAATGTAATGCCTTCCTCAATTTCCATCCCATTTAGTTCTTTTAAGTACTGCCACTTAATACAGCCATTTGTAGGCTCTGTAACACCTACTTCCGCCAATGCATTTCGAGCAAGTTTCACTAAATGACTCACATTCAAAATGCAGTGAACATTGTGGTTTGAAACTGGGTGAAGAAAGTGAGAAGAAGAAACTTTTTGATGAAAATTAATACTGTATCCCAATGAACAATCCCATCACAAGTGACTGCCCAAATTATGATGGCTGAATTGCTTAGCCTCTCCAGAGCAGAGTTCATTAACTTTCCCTGCACACTACCATCAAATCCATTCACTAAAAATACGCTACAGGACACTTAAATTAACCTTTTATGGACACAAGCATAAATATTAATGCCTCTGAAGCTTCTTTCACTTCTTTTGATTGTTCTCCTCCAAAATCTACAAAACCTGTATACCTCTTAGTTTCCTGGTCCCACACTACCTATTTTTTAATTGCCATTCTGTCTATTATGAGGCTAGAATCTTTAAATTCGGTCCTCACCTGATGGCTAAACTCAAAGTACCTGAGCACATCACTTAAAAAGCCAGGATCACAATTCACAGTTCCTGCCCAACGAGAAATCATTGATTTGTAAGGCAGAGGCACTAATGTCTGTAAATATTCATACGCCTTAGGAGAGTCAAAATACACCGTAATTGCTAACATTTTAATGGCTCTTTTCTAACTGTTTCCCTTGGATGATACACTATTATTCAACAAATTGCACACTAATTCCACCTGAGTCCCTTTTTGTTGATTCAGGAATTCATGCAGCTTCTCATTCAGAGCACTTATGATGTCTTTCATTGAATAGTTTTTCTTCTCTCTCCTCCTAATTTTTTCCTACAGGCTCTTGATTTTTCTTCTCAGTGCCTCCACAACATCTGGTAAAAAAATTGCATGTGTCAGTCGTCTTTTCAATCATTTACATTTGTGTTTGAGAGTCACATTCCTTAGATGTCTGGCAACTCTGAGAAAACTAAAACAAGAATAGAATACAAGGAGTACAGGCATGAAACAAAGTTTGGAAAGTACGTATGAGAAAACATGTTTGTTTGAAAACAAAAACAATGTTTATGTGAAGTGACTAACCTGTTCAATATAATCATGAGTTTCTACATTAGACTGTTCAGTTGTTATTGTAATCTGTCGCCTTGGTTGCCTTTCCTCGGGCATTAAATGCGTCGGAAACGCAAACTGTGATGACACTGCATCAGGCTTGAGATGCCTTCTCGAAGAACCAGGCCTTACTAAATAATCTTCTTCCAAAAAGTGATCTCCACACAAGAAACTAGCCCTTGTAGGCGTGAAACATTTGCGTTTAGTGGCAATGACCCACTGTTTCAGCAAATCGCCTTTTTGCTGAGGAAACCTGTCCAAAACAGAAGACATTGTATCATGCAAGGCAACGACCAAGATATTGACGAGATTGTTGTCATTTATTGAGAGTCAATTATTACCTCTGGAAAGTTAAATCACTTTCCTTGCTCCAGCGGTTCGTACAGCTGTATACAGAGCAAGAAATAACCATTTTACACTCACAACATACACTTTGTTAACAGCAAGAGCAACTTTCAACCTAACTAAAAGATGGCGGACGATGTAAACAAACAGCCCTGAGACGGCACGGACAAACGCTATGGTCAAAGACAGAAGATGTACATCCAGTTAGTATGGAGATCACTGGGTTTGACAGACCATGGTTACAATTCTGTTTTCCTGTACATTACCTCGCCACTAACGGTTGGAACCTTGCTGAGATGTTCTCAGGGCTGTAAATAGCATAATCAGCCAATGAAAGAAAGCTCCACGCAACTGTGGGTGTTTAAACCATCACCAGACAGCAATGGAGTGGACAGCGCTTAGGCACTCTCATCCTCATGCCTGCTTCCCACAGTTGACGAAGAGCGGGTAGAGATGGATATGCGATACACACACCTCGCTCGATAAAGTTGCAGATAATGGGACTGCAGTGGCTGTTTTTAAGGTCCGATACTGATGTGGGCGCGACCTTGGTATGGGTAGTTTGGAATTTTTTGATTATATTTCAAACAAGCTAAATGTTTTGCACAGGATTCGTTCTTCAGAGAAATATAACTGACTGCTGTTGATTATCATATTTAACATTGTATGTGTCATAATTTAAAAAAATTAATGAATATGCCTGTGGGTATTGTAAATAGCATTTAAATTTGAAATTTACATAATTTTTTTCATTGAGCGATAATATCCTACGTTTTTGACAAATGTCCTACATTTTTTACCAATGTGTCCTACATTTCCATTAGGTAATATGGTAACCCTAGGGAAGTGGGCAACCTATACTGTTAGCTAATCTCGCTTCTGTCGTAGTGGTCGCTTGTACACCAGCGTTCTAAAGCCCATGCATGTGTTAAAGAACTGCCGCTTAAATCATTATAATTTAGTTGGCAGGTTAGTGAAGTAATATTTAAATAAATCCTGTGGGATTCATAATATTGTCGAAACGGGATACTTATATTTTAAATCAAATATTTATTGGAAACAACATCACACACCTGCGAATGGTGGTCTTACGCGACTGTTTATTCAAAGGGAAAAGAACACTTGTGTCCAAAGCTCGTTAAATAGCCCTTAGTGCAGCAGAGCAACGTAAACAGAACGTGTGTGTCCAAAGTTGCTTAAATAGCCCGTTAATCGCAAAATACAAAAGCAAAATTTTCTGTCCTACTCTGTGTAGGTATAATGCTGTTTATGATCACTCGCAGTCACAATGACGCGGAGACCAGTGGAACAAACAGGCGGTTCCTTGCTCGATGACATCGGATTTAACAAAGCGAAGTCCAGAGAGTAACGAAAGTCTTCCTAAGCTTGTGAAAAACAGTCCAGGTAGCGACCCAAGTTGAGAGATGTAAACACGTGCAATATCAATCATTGTGCTGCCACAGACTCGTACCGCAGGCTTCACAGTATAGCGGAGCTGTGGCTGTTACCAATACCCATATAACACTACCGAGTACTACTACTACTGTTACGGGAAAAGAAGAGTATAACTCTATTGGTTATTCCCGCAAGGGCAAGCTGCCAGTTATGTTACTTCTCCTACGAGAATTTACGTGCACCGTGATAGTACGCTAATGTTAAGGAATCTAACTTTGTTTCGTTATCAGGAAGAGTACTTCTTGACAGGAAGCAGTAGTTAATCTGACGGGAATCGAACCAATGTTAGTGTGGTTGTAAAGTAAAACTAGTCAAATAAATAAATGAAGGTAGCCAGCCTAATTAGGCAATGTGACTAAGTAAATATACTGTTAATAAAGAAAACTAACTACTGTGTGTAGCTTTACTTGGGGCTTAAAACTGTGTTATAAATTGGACGCGAAAATAACAGTACAATCTAGCAAGTATTGTTACAGGTAGCTAACCATGAGCAATACAGATGAAACCTTAAAATGTTTTGGCAACATACTATCTCCCACTAACGTGCACTGTCTGTAGTAAAGCAAGAAATGTAGTGTTCCTTACACAGTACTATTTAATAAGTGGGGAGCACAGCTAATTTGGACCTGAAGTGGTATTTACGTTCCACAATTGAAGACAGTAGAACAGAAATAATAGTAAAACTGTCTTGCTAACTAACATGGTTACTATTTGTTTCCAGCTTTTTTTTTTCACGCCTAATTGGACGTTCCATCGCGGAGAACGATTTCGACTTAGATGTATAAGGCGAAGAGATGCAAGGAATCACTTTGTTATTACTTTTTGGGATCAACTAATCGACTCGTAAGATACCTCCAACCGATGGGATAGCGTTATATTGCTATTGTGCCAAGGAACAAAGCACCTTATACCTGTGCCTGTGCCATGGCAGCTGTTCGCATAACTAACACAGTGCTAGCATGGTGAAACGCGGCACTGCTGGAGTGACATTGAAGCAGCCAATCACAGCTTAAGCTTCAGGGCATACGGCGATGATCGCGACGCGTAACACAAACCAGTTTGCCATCATCCCCTGGCGAGGATCGCAGCAAGCAGTGGGGCGAGCTGGAAAGGTACGGGTGAAATAAGTCGATACGACTCAGTGGACTTGTTACACCATCGCTGGGCCATGCCAGGAAGAAGGGAGGTGAGGCACGGGCGCACCCTGAACAATGTGACAAGGAGCAACAGCTTAGCTGGCATCCGAGCAAAGAGCAATGGTGGCAGTGAGCATTTGATAGTTTCGTGAAAGTCGAATGAGAAGCTGTAATGGCAGTGAGTGTGCACCTCACTCTGTACTGACTTGTCTTACACAGTTATCACGTATAGCTATGTTACAGATATTTTCATCCTCGTGGTCTGTCGGTACAAATTTCTGTTCAGTTTCATTAGTCACTCCTGATTTTGCAGTTTGTACAAAGTTTTGTATAGAGTAATTCTGTAGACTTAGATTGTATGAACACTGGACAAAAAATTAGTCATCCCCAGGAAACATCTCACCAATACCATGTAACTCTGCGTTTAGCCTAGATTAATAATCTCATTTCGGTGAAGAAGAGAGACTACACGTTTATTCACCTATGCCATATCGAGCTGAAGCTACTCCAAGATAGTTCCAGACGTTATCTGTGGCCTTAAGATAGCGTGATAAAGTGGGCCAGTCGCGTTGCAATATGGTTCGCAAGTTCGGAAATGTACAGGCCTGAGAATTCGGCTTTTCCTATATTGGAAGACAGAAGTGTCACATCATATTCATCATGAAGATGTAGAAGAAAGGGCAACGATAGTCAGAACGTTGAGATAAACGTATTCACGTTAACCTGAATTAGTGGACCCAAGGCATGGTATGTCGAAACACCTCCAAAACATCACAGAACCACTTCTGGTCTGAAGCAAACCCTCCACACAACGCGAATTAAACGTCTCTGAGCACTCAACGCCTTGCATCTTTTGAAAAGGGGCAAAACTGCTCCTCGTTAAACCACATTCAGTAAATTAGTGTCCTCATTCTGTGTTGTTACGCCCATTGAAGATGTTTAACTTTGTGTTCTGCTCCGAGAAATGATCTTTTGCTATGTACTCGATACCAAATATTCACTGCAAGCTGCATTCTTCGCACTCTTCGCTCGGAACCTGCTTGAGATGATCCTGTATTCACCGAAACGGCAGTTCCTATTCGGCTTAAAACCGATTGTCTCTGACAATTCGTAACACTCCTCTTTCTATCGGTGACGATCTTTTGCGACAGCTGTTCTTATGACACGTCACACGAATGTTAAGTGGTACACCGTTCATTGTAGACATGTTAGACAGACCTCGTTGATACACCAACAAATCGAGCAGCTTCATTTAGGGTGAGGTTGTGGACACTTTGAAACACTATAGCTTCTTCTGCCACTCTGCCACGTCTCCACGCGACACTTCTTGCTGCAGTGATTCCATACACGCAACCGCCCATAACCCGTTCTGCATCATCTAACTCTCCAAATCGACCAGTGTGCTCTTTTAAGGGAATGACGAATATTTTGTCCAGTGAAATTGTTTGTACTGAAAAAATACTTGTTTGCAGTTGCAGAAGTTATTACCGCATTTCATTCAAGGCACATTGTGAAATTTCAGATTGAAGTTCGAGTACATGGAACCAGTTAGGGTAATCGGTTGGGGCTTCGGGGGAAAGAACATAACAGACAAAGTTCTACGAAGTCACTTCATCATAATCGGCACCAGCGTCATGTGCCCGGTCACATACTTGCAGCTCCAGCGACACATCATGTGCAGCAATGCAGGCATGTACCAGGTAGGCGAGCTATATATATACTGCATGGGGGCTTAATTAACTAAAATGCAAATATTTTTAATATTAGTCGCTGTTTGCCCGATTACGAAGTCTCGTTACCGGTTGGCGCTGAGTAGTATTAGTACGCAATAGAATAACTGCATAGAATAACAATAAAGAATGAAACGAAATTTCCGTTAACACAATTGATTAATTAAGTCCCCAGCAACTATAAAAGCTACGAAACAACAAAGCACAAGTGTAACTGTTCTGTGCGTGGAATTGTGATTCAACGTACACATCTGGCACGGTACTTCCTCAATACGACAAGATATTTTAAACAGCATTTACAATGAAGTAATTAAAAAACCAGAAATACTATAACTGCACATAGAAACCCGAATTACAGTCTAATACATGAACACAAGCCAGATGCTTTGTTGACTGATCCTGTGACCAAGAGGCATTGTTATTTAGGAAATTTGAAATAAAATAATTTTTTGTTACCTTCATATACACTCCTGGAAATGGAAAAAAGAACACATTGACACCGGTGTGTCAGACCCACCATACTTGCTCCGGACACTGCGAGAGGGCTGTACAAACAATGATCACACGCACGGCACAGCGGACACACCAGGAACCGCGGTGTTGGCCGTCGAATGGCGCTAGCTGCGCAGCATTTGTGCACCGCCGCCGTCAGTGTCAGCCAGTTTGCCGTGGCATACGGAGCTCCATCGCAGTCTTTAACACTGGTAGCATGCCGCGACAGCGTGGACGTGAACCGTATGTGCAGCTGACGGACTTTGAGCGAGGGCGTATAGTGGGCATGCGGGAGGCCGGGTGGACGTACCGCCGAATTGCTCAACACGTGGGGCGTGAGGTCTCCACAGTACATCGATGTTGTCGCCAGTGGTCGGCGGAAGGTGCACGTGCCCGTCGACCTGGGACCGGACCGCAGCGACGCACGGATGCACGCCAAGACCGTAGGATCCTACGCAGTGCCGTAGGGGACCGCACCGCCACTTCCCAGCAAATTAGGGACACTGTTGCTCCTGGGGTATCGGCGAGGACCATTCGCAACCGTCTCCATGAAGCTGGGCTACGGTCCCGCACACCGTTAGGCCGTCTTACACTCACGCCCCAACATCGTGCAGCCCGCCTCCAGTGGTGTCGCGACAGGCGTGAATGGAGGGACGAATGGAGACGTGTCGTCTTCAGCGATGAGAGTCGCTTCTGCCTTGGTGCCAATGATGGTCGTATGCGTGTTTGGCGCCGTGCAGGTGAGCGCCACAATCAGGACTGCATACGACCGAGGCACACAGGGCCAACACCCGGCATCATGGTGTGGGGAGCGATCTCCTACACTGGCCGTACACCACTGGTGATCGTCGAGGGGACACTGAATAGTGCACGGTACATCCAAACCGTCATCGAACCCATCGTTCTACCATTCCTAGACCGGCAAGGGAACTTGCTGTTCCAACAGGACAATGCACGTCCGCATGTATCCCGTGCCACCCAACGTGCTCTAGAAGGTGTAAGTCAACTACCCTGGCCAGCAAGATCTCCGGATCTGTCCCCCATTGAGCATGTTTGGGACTGGATGAAGCGTCGTCTCACGCGGTCTGCACGTGCAGCACGAACGCTGGTCCAACTGAGGCGCCAGGTGGAAATGGCATGGCAAGCCGTTCCATAGGACTACATCCAGCATCTCTACGATCGTCTCCATGGGAGAATAGCAGCCTGCATTGCTGCGAAAGGTGGATATACACTGTACTAGTGCCGACATTGTGCATGCTCTGTTGCCTGTGTCTATGTGCCTGTGGTTATGTCAGTGTGATCATGTGATGTATCTGACCCCAGGAATGTGTCAATAAAGTTTCCCCTTCCTGGGACAATGAATTCACGGTGTTCTTATTTCAATTTCCAGGAGTGTATATTGACGAAAAATACACTGTGATCATTGCAACATCCCCAATCAAACAGCATCTGCTGTCTCGTTCAACAGAACAAAAGCACACGACATACCCTCAACCAGTAGTGCTATCGACATCCTCTCAACAAGCACTGCCCACGGCAACCTCTGAACTACTACTGCCCACGGCAACTTCTGAACTACGACTGCCCAGTGGAGGCGGCGTAAAAATACTCTTTGGCGCAATCTCTGGCGCTGTGACTCAGTGTAGCCACCTTTCATATGCCCCTCCTCCACGCCTAGAATTTGATGGTATTTTTGCCAGAATTGGTGGTGAAAATACCACCAAATGCGTCCAAAAAATACAGACAAAAATAAAAGATAATATCAATAAGTAAATATCACATAACTAAATAAATTTTGGCTTTGCACTGACCCTTCAATAACCTAATATATAAAATACAGTAAGGAATACAAATGCTTGCATACATGTAATTTTACATAATAGTTTACACAAGTATCATTCAATCAATGGCACTAGCAATGACGAATAGATGTATGTAAGAGTCTCATCACACTTCATAAACAGTAAATACACAGTTTATAGAAATATTCACATAAAATCTTTCCAATAGTTCAATAAACAAGTAGCACTCCTCAGAGTAGTTGACAGTTCCAACAGTAGCACCCAGCAATGGTCAACAGGTGCAAATAGCAGTCTCATAACATTTGATCAGCAGTATTTAAACAGCTCCAACAGTGGCACCCAGCAATGGCGAGCAGGCGCAGACACCAACAAGTGACATTATCTCAGTAGCAGCAGTTCCATCAGTGGCACCCAGCAATGTTGAACAGGTGCAGACACCAACAAGTGACATCATCTCAGTAGAAGCAGTTCCATCAGTGCCATCCAGCAATATTGAACAGGTGCAGACACCAACAAGTGACATCATTTCAGTAGAAGCAGTTCCATCAGTGGCACCCAGCAATGTTGAACAGGAGCAGAGACCAACAAGTGACATCGTTTCAGTAGAAGCAGTTCCATCAGTGGCACCCAGCAATGTTGAACAGGTGCAGACAGCAACAAATGACATTATCTCAGTAGAAGCAGTTCCATCAGTGGCACCCTGTAATGTTGAACAGGTGCAGACAGCAACAAGTGACATTATTCCAGTAGAAGCAGTTCCATCAGTGGCACCCAGTAATGTTGAACAGGTGCAGGTAACAGTCCATAATATTCACTATCACTAAGCAGACAGTTCATCAGATTTTATCGGCAGAAATTAAACATCTCCAAGTGGCACCCACCAATGTTAATACATGTAAGCACGAACAACAGTTTGAATGCACACACAATTGCTTTTACAAAATTATTATCAATGGTCTTATACTAAACATACAAATTATAATAAACACACAAATGACATCAGATAATTGTCATATTAACTATTACAGATACACAAATATAAGTAAATCTATAATATTTATGGGTGTCAGTGCAAGCCACAACAAACAAGTAAAATAATATTTAGGAGGTAGGTCGGTACCAATTATTTGGGATTGGGAAAGCAAAACACACAAAACACACTCACTCATCTTTCATCCACATTTAAGTACTACTGTGTAATTGAATAGTGTTAACTGTGTAAATGCAATTCTGTCAAAATTTGATGTTCAACATGTGTATCAAGTAGTAGTGGTAACAGTGTATAACAGTCAATAATCGTTAGTCAACGTCATAGTCATCATGTCAAGACCAATGTTTGCCAAACCAAATCAAAATGTACGGTTGCTGAACAACTGTCAGTGTGCCAAGATATGCAAATACTTCCTCTCTCCAAAAAAAAGTATATACTGCTTATTGATTTAACAAAGTGTGTGTGTAGACAATCTTCCTTCCACTTGAGTGTTCTAGTCTGCCATCTTCATCCTCCTTGTTCCATATAAACCAACAAAATAAATATGCTCCTCACTTACTTTACCTCTTATCCACCAAAACTCCAATATCATCATCATTACATAATCTTAATACTTCAATAATACCTCTTACGTCGATACATATAAACCTCATCATCAATATCATTTACCTTAGCTCTTGTCCACCAAAACTCCAATAATCATCAACTTCACACAATCTCAATACCTCAATAATACCTCTTCAATATGTCGATACATATAAACCTTATCGCCAATATCATTTGACTTCCATAACAACTCTTTCCTCTAGTCAGTCTCCTCGAACAAGTACAGATAAAATCTTAGTGCAAACTTCAGTTCATCATCCCATACAATCCGAACACACAATGTCCACACACAACCTCTGTGTAATCCATCTGACCCAAATCTTCTACTCATTATGAATTATAAAATACATTTTGGTTACCTTGTCCATCATTAAATAAAAGAAATGCATACATGACCTCTAACAGCATTTAGTTTGAATAACTTTCAGTAAGTAAGTACGAGTACGGAGTGTAAATGATAGTAATATTTCACAGTGTGTACACCACTTTAATCATGGAAAAACAGAAGCAAACATGTGGAGTATTTCTTGTGTCAAGTGTCACTTGCTATTTCAATTGCTCACGAAGAATGCAGTGTAATAACTGTCGTTAGCTTCCTTCCTATTAGCATAAATTTATACAGCTTCCATAAAACCTCCAGCTCATGTGACTTCAATGAAGTTTCTTGTACCAATGTCGTTCGTAGCATTATAGCAGTTCATTTTCTTATCTTAAAATATAAGGCACTGAGCGTAAGCAAAACATGCAATAGCGAGTAAATATACCAGTAGAGAACAGAATGTTAACAAGTGGATGTACCACAATCCCTACAACGAGGCTCTGCCAAGCAAACAATCTATAATTAATACCATAGTGTAACCTAAACTCTATGTTCGTACACAGTATATCAGCATTTCTATATACCAAATTAAAGAGTAGTTATGACAACAAAACAGAAATGTGTAAATATGCGATCCATACGCAAAGCAGCAAATATATATCTTACATAATAAACAGGTCATTAGCATCATATGAGCATAAGCAAATAAATGTTCATATGTAATCTTAATAAGTAAACATGAAGGCGCAAGCAGATAAATCACAAAGTATAACGTACATACATAACCCTATCAGCAAAATTAATCAGGTGACAATTATAATTTAAATAAATAAGCACAGCAGGCACACAATAAAAAATATGACATCAGTGAAAAAGCATAGCAGCCAAGCGATGCATAATATACACAAGTAACAACCCTGTTCATTAATAAAACATTGTCAAAATCAGCAAATGTACGCAAGCACGTCGCTTCACAAGTAAGTTCATAGAACATAAAATTTAGCACAAAGTATAAATCACGTAATCGAGAGCAGCAAATTACGTATAAGTTACATACCTAAGTAGAAATATGTTACCTGAAAAATAAACTTAATTAATAGTGACCTTTTTAGTTTATTACTTTCTTCCTCGAAATTACATTCTTCCTGAAATTTTCTCGATAGCAAGTCCTCTTAACGTCGGACACACACAGAATTTACCTGAAGTTCTTAAATATTTTATACAATTGTATCCTGAAAAATACTGAACGTTAATAACATAATTTATCAAGTCACTATAGCTTTATACTGAATTTAATCAGAGAAATTAGACTGTGTATTTGTTTACGGCTGTCAGTGCATTCGCACTGAGCGCTCGATCAGCTGTAGGTACGCGTGACGTAGGAAGTAATTGTTTGCGGTCAACGACTGCCTTGTTCGGCGCGCAGACTTGAATGTTGCTTTGAGTATGTGCAGCCGCCAGAACACGGCGCGGTATCCTTGTATTCTCTGCATGTTTACGTATAACTGTTAGTTTCTCAAAAATATGTCATTCCACAAAAAATGTAACGTTAGATATATGATGTATTCCCTTAGAGTGCCGAGATTTAAGAGTTTCTACTTCGACAGTGTTATCATGAATAATTTTGCGAACTACATGGACCGTTACAAAGCAGAAAAAATTTGCGACACAAGCCCTTTCCTTTGTGAGACAAACGATGAGACTTAATTAACACCTTTTGACCAACTGACAAGGTTTTTAAACGACCAGAACGTTTAGCTGATTTCTCTCTTCTAGCAGCCGCAGATGCAATATTTTGTGGAGCCAGGTTGACAACTTCAGAATGCCGCAGTTTCCGTGAAGGCGGAAAAGGAACGATTTCAGAAATGCGATTTGTCGGTGCTTTATTTTTTAATATCAATATAGGCGGTAAAGAAGTTGAATCATTAGGGAGTTCATTCAGAATGTTTTGAAAAATATGAAGATACTGATCCCACGTTCTGTGATTCTGATGACAATAAAGTCGACACAATTTATCGATTTCCTTCATCCATCTCTCTGAAGCGTTTGATTGAGGGTGAAAAAGTGAAATGAAAATTGGTTTAATCTTACGACGCCGTAGAGTATGAAGGCAAATTTTAGAGCGAAACTGTGATCCATTATCTGATATAACCTTATCAACATGACCCACTTCTTTCAGAAGATGTTTGATGAAAGCATTAGATACTGAACGAGCTGTTGCTTTGCGTAAAGGTGTAAAATACACATATTTTGATGTCAATTCCACTGCTACCAAAATGTACGCAAAACCATTAGTAGAACGAACCACTGGACCGAACAAATCGACTGCAGCCATCTCCTTTAATTTCGCTGGAATGATAGGAAACAACGGTGCTCTGTGAGAAATAGTTGGCGGCTTAGCCTTTTGACATAATTTGCATTTGGCAAGAACAGGTCGAATCCGTTTCTCCATATTACTGAAGTAGCAATTTTCTCGTAATTAATGAAAGCATTTTCTGGGACCAAAGTGTGCATAACTGAAATGTGTATACCAAATCAATTTATTAACCCACTCAGCAGGAATGCAAACTAACCAAACAGAGTTGTCGACCGATTTTCGTTTAAAAAGAATATCATTGCGGACTGAATAATACTGTCTAATCGCTACGCTTTCCTTTCTCCTCCACTTCTCCTTAATGTCCTTCCAGATTGGATCCTTGTTTTGCTCCTTAGCGATGTCCTGGAGCGAAGACGAAATAAAATTTTCAAACGCAACACCTTGAATATACATCAAACAATAATTGTTTTCTTTGCAGTCCTCCTCAGCACTTTGTTTCAAACCCATAGGTGCACGTGATAAAGCACCAGCAATAATATTTGAAGAACCCTGTATGTAAACAATACTAAAATGAAATTCCTGTAGATACAGCGCCCATCGTGACAATCTTCCATCAGTTAATTTTGTTGACATAAGAAATTCCAGAGCTCGATGATCGGTGTAAACCTTAGTATGTCTGCCATACAAAAATATGCGAAATTTTGTGAAAGCCCAAACAACAGCCAAGGCTTCAAGTTCCGTAATCGAATAATTCTTTTCTGATTTAGAGAGAACACGACTTCCAAATGCAATAGTTTTCTGTACTACAACGCCGTTTTCTTCTATCTCTTGAAATAAGTGTGCACCTAGGCCTTTGTATGATGCGTCCGTCGCCAAACAAAAATCTTTAGATAAATCCGGATGTGAAAGAAGTGGAGCAGCAACTAAAGCATCACGAAGTTGTCCAAATTCTGATTGAGCATCCTCATCCCAACACCAATTAGAATTCTTTCCAGATAGTTCACATAAACGAGGTGTGGCCAAATTGTCCAATCTAACAAAGCGTCTAAGAAAATTACAGACACCAAGGAAACTACGAACATCGCGTTTTGTAGTAGGAACAGCATAATTACGTATAGCGTGTAGTTTCTCTGGATCAGGAAGAATACCTTCTGTAGAAATAATATGACCAAGAAATTTCACCTGAGAACGACCAAATTCAGATTTTTCCAAGTTCACTGTAATGCCAACTCTTGCAAAAATACGTAATAATGAATCCAAAATTTTGTTATGCTCACTCCAAGAACTTTTAGCAATAAGAATATCGTCAACATATGAAGTAATATTGTCACGAAGATAAACAGGTAAAATTTCGTTTAAACCACGAATGAATGCTGCTGAAGATACAGTAAGTCCAAACGGTAATTTAAGAAATTGATAACAGTTACCAAAGGCTAAAAAGGCAGTGTATTTTCTACAATCAGGGTGGAGTTCTATTTGCCAAAAACTTGCGCGCATATCAATCGTGGATAAAACGTTAATTCCATGGAAATGTTGAAGAAGTTCATCTAAATTTTGTGGACGGTCAGTTTCAGGAATGATGAAATTATTTATCTGTCTGGAATCAAGAACCAAACTAATTGACCTATCCTTTTTAAGAACGACGTGTAATGGGCTGGTATAAGGGCTGACTGCTGGCTCAGTAATGCCTTGATCTAACATGCATTGAAGTTCACCCTTAACCTTGTCTCTGTAAGCCAAAGGAATAGCGTACGTTTTTCCTCGAAATGGGGTGTGTTCTTTTACTTTAAATAAATATTGTAAGCCTTGTATAGTTCCTGTGTGATGACTAAATACTGTAGCATGTGAAGTCAAAATCTGGTGCAGTTGTTCTCTTGCAACGTCATCTGGCACTTCAGCTTTATTAACCTTTTCATTAATTAATTCGTCGCTATTAATTATATCATCCATCGCGTCTCTGTATCTATTGTCGTTGTCATGAATGTACACATTGTCGTCATAATGCTCAGCGAAAACATCAGAAGTAAGAAACCTTAAACATTTTGTGTCTGATTCAGATTTCGTTACACACTCAAAAAATTTCAAACATCTCGGCATTCCGGCAACAGTCAAGTTCACTCTTCCTTCCTTAAAGTTTAAAATTGCCTTATGTGTGTTAAGAAACTCCATACCTAATATAATTTGTGTACTGAGTAACGGAACAATAATAAAATTAGCAGAAAATTCATATTCTTGACAAATGAAATTTAATTTGGTCTGTTGTTTGACTTCCACACTTTTTTCAGAAATAGCTCCTTGAATTGTAGTTTTAGAAACAGGTAACACAGGACAAGCAATAGTTCTTACACATATACGAAAAACTGATTCACTAATAACATTCAATGGGCTCCCTGAATCTAAAACCGCAGTGAACTTATTCTTACTCACACATACTTCAATAACAGGATGTAAAAATGCGTCTACATTATTTTCCTTTTCGTCTAGCAAAATGTCTCTCATGTCTTCCAGGCGTACGTAGTGTAAAGTCGTAGTGTCATTTCTTTCTGAACCGTCTATATTGCCGCCAGAAGCCGAAGCTACAAATCATTGTCGATTGTTTGCGTTACGTCTTTCATTATTCGCGTCATTTCGCGGATCAATTGCTACGATTTGCACTTGTCTCTCTGAATTTCTGTCACGCGGAGGATGCCAATTAGATTCCTCCTGTCTATTACATATAAATTCATGGTTGTGTCTGTTATTAGAATTTCTGTTTTCCTGTCTATCTGCATGACTACTTCTTGTGTAATTTCGACTGTCACTTCTGAAATTATTGTTATATCTACTACCCTGGTTACTTTTGTAGTAAGAATTCCTATTATTGAATGAATAATTTCTGTCTTGATGATACCGATTACCGTTTCCGTATGATTGATTATTCCGGTAGGAATTTTCGTTATCATAATTGTTTGTGTAATTTCTGTTAGAACGTCTGTTTCGTCTGTCATTTTCAAAATTACCGCTATAACGTCCGTTCCGATGCCTATCCCTTTTCTCAGAAAATCTATTGTGATTACTGTTACTGAAAAAATTACAAGAAGTCCCGTCGTCGTTGTCATACTCAAGTGCTTGTAGCAAAGTCTTAAAAGTCTCAATGTCGTCTTTACATCTTCCGGCTAAAGCAATTTGTCTTATCGATTGTGGCAGCTTAGTTAAGCAAATGCGAATTAATTCAGTCGGACTATAAGAGTTGGAAAGGAACTGATTCTTTCGAATCATGTATTCAAAGTATTCTGCTGGCGTGCGGAGCTCAGACTGTTTAAAATTACGCTGCATAATAAGACTATGTTTGACTCTGTCTTGCGTGTTTTCGGACCAATATGCCGATAGAAATGCATGATAAAAATCATTTAAATTATTACAATCTCTAATAAGTGCGCGCATCCGCGTCGCCGGTTCGTTTTCTAAATATCCACACATAAATTCCAGTTTGTGACTCAGTGGCCAATATGGTGGAAGTGCGTACATAAATTGATCTAACCATGAACATGGATGTATGTCATTCTTAGAATTGTGAAAGATCTTAAATTTCCGAACAGTTAAAAAGTGTTTATAGTCAAAGTTTTCGCCTCGTGGCGACAAAGACCTACCGCGTCTGTCCCAGTCCAAATGTCGATTATTGTAAAGTTCGCGCGCTTGGCGCTCTCTTGTTGCGTCTCGTAAATGAAAGAAATTATTTTCTTCAAAGCCCTCTGCTATCTGTGATTCTAAATTTCTTCTGCTGTCTTTTCCTACGATTTCGCTTTGAATTTGTTTGACTTGCTTTCGTAACGCCTCAAATTCCCTTTTAACGCGTTCATTAAATTTTCCCTGATTTTCAACATGTTTATTTATGTTCTGGTACCCTTCGGTTTCTGCAAATGGCAGTGGCGATGTATCATCTGAATCTCTGTCCCCATTTAAACTAAGACTTGTCAATTTATCTGAAATCTCCTCAACTCTTTCCGATAAGTCACCTATTTGTTCTTTCTGTTTATTTACTTCTTCCGTAAGTGTCGCGACTCGTGTTTCAGTATTGACACATTTAGTAGTTAACTGTTCATACTGTTGTGTTAGGTTATTTATTCTGTCATTTGGTATGGATTCCTCGATTCTTTCAAGTATTTCTTCCTTATCGTGTGCACGTTGTAAATTTAACTCTGAAAATTTTTGTACTATCACACGATCTCTTTCTTCCTGTTCTCTATCCTGTTCCTTTTGTCTGATTTCTATTGAAGTTAATCTATTATTGTGAGCATTCAAAATCGGTTGTACTTCTTCTCTAATTTCTGTCTTTAATTCATCTTTCATGTTTTTAAAACATGTCCCTATTCGTGAGTCTAACCGTGTTTCCATTGTTCCCATATCAGTTCCTAACCGTGTTGCCAAAGTTCCCATCTCTGTTTTTAATTCAGATCCTAACTGTGATCCCAGTGAGTCTAATCGTGTTTCCATTGTTGCCATCTCAATTGTAATTGTTCCTATTTGTGACCCCACTGTTTTTAATTCAGATCTTAACTGTGTTTCCATTGTTCCCATATCAGTTTTAATTGTTCCTATTTGTGATCCCACTGTTTTTAATTCCGATTCCAAATTTAATATTGCACTCATCAACTGCTCCATATTAACTGGTTCGAAATTCTTTTCACCCCTATCATTTCCCGCAAAACCAACTTCTTTCGTCATAGCTGTAAAGCTATCTATGTTCGATACTATTACAGAATCTTCTGTAGTTAATCCCGTATTCTGAAAATTTTTTGATTGTGAAAAATTTTGAACTGGTTCCGGACTATTTTCCCGACTTATTAAATTGTTTTCTGCTTTGTTATTCATCATACTGTTCTCCTTTGTTGGCGAGTTCGCCATGTTAACAATTTCGTCATTCTGACTATCCATCATTCTTGCCTTTTTCATCGATCGCGTAATCATTTACAAAACATACAAAACTCGTCACTATACGAAAATTACACACAATATGACACTGTATCACCAACAATACCATTCACACGAAATGCTTCCCGACAAACACGATTAACGAACAATTGAAATCTTCATAATGGCACAAAATTGTCAAACCCATATACAAGACATCAAAAATTAAATTCTGCAAAAATACCATTAGAAGAATGACAAGACAACTACAAATGTTCAATTACCAAATCTACACATGCAATATAGACTACAATTACTAAACTACAAATTATTACAACAATACTACTGTCTGCTATTTTTACTATCAAAAGAATTCCAAGGGACAATCCGAAGCAGCGGTCGCCACGTGCATGGGGGCTTAATTAACTAAAATTCAAATATTTTTAATATTAGTCGCTGTGTGCCCGATAACGAAGTCTCATTACTGGTTGGCCCTGAGTAGTATTAGTACGCAATCTGACTGCATAGAATAACAATAAAGAATGAAAGGAAATTTCCGTTAACACAATTGATTAATTAAGTCCCCAGCAACTATAAAAGCTACGAAACAACAAAGCACAAGTGTAACTGTTCTGTGTGTGGAAGTGTGATTCAACGTACACATCTGGCACGGTTCTTCCTCAATACGACAAGATATTTTAAACAGCATTTACAATGAAGTAATTAAAAAACCAGAAATACTATAACTGCACATAGAAACCCGAATTACAGTCTAATACATGAACACAAGCCAGATGCTTTGTTGACTGATCCTGTGACCAAGATGCATTGTTATTTAGGAAATTTGAAATAAAATAATTTTTTGTTACCTTCATATATATTGACGAAAAATACACTGATCATTGCAACATCCCCAATCAAACAGCATCTGCTGTCTCGTCCAACAGAACAAACGCACACGACATACCCTCAACTAGTACTGCTATCGACATCCTCTCAACAAGCACTGCCCACGGCAACCTTTGAACTACTACTGCCGAACTTCTACTGCCCACTGCAACTTCTGAACTACGACTGCCCAGTGGAGGCGGCAGAAAAATACTCTTTGGCGCAATCTCTGGCGCTGTGACTCAGTGTAGCCACCTTTCAATACATCTACATCTACTTCTACATGATTACTCTGCAGTTCACAGTTAAGTGGTTGGCAGGAGGTTCATGGAACCACTATTACGCTATTTCTTTGCCACTCCACTCCTGAACAGCGCTGGGGAAAACGAACACCTAGATCGTGCAGTGCGAGATCTGATGTCTCTTGCTTTGTGATGTTATTCATTTGTCCCTATGTAGGTAGGTGCCAACAAAATCTTTTCGCACTTTGAGGAGAAAGCTTCTGGTTGGAATTTCATGAGAAGATGCTGCCGCAACGAAAAATGCCTTTGTTTTTTTGACTCCCACCCCAGTTCGTGTATCATATACGTCGTAGTCTCTCCCCCATTACGCGATAATACAAAACGACTTGTCCTCCATTCAATTTTTTCTATGTCCTCCGTCGTACAGGAATACTCCAGAAGAGGGCACACAAGCGTAGTGTAAGCAGCCTCTTTAGTATACTTGTTGCAATTTCTAAGTGTTGCGCCAATAAATCTCACTCTTTGGTTTGATTTCCCAACAACACTACCTACGTAATCGTTCCAGTTTCAGTTATTCGTAACTTTAATCCTTAAGTATTTAGGCGAATTCACAGCCTTAAGATTTGTGTGATTTATGCACTCATGTCAATGACTTCATATTATTCATTGTTTAGAGTCAATTGCCACTTTTCGCATCATACTTGTATCTTCTTTTAATCATCTTGCAATTGCATTTGATCATCTGATGACTTCAGATGACGGTAAATGACAGCATCTTCTGAAAACAATCTAAGAGGGCATCTCAGATTGTCTTCTAAATCATTTATGTACATCAGGAAGAGCAGAGGGCCTATAACACTTCCTTGTGGACCACCAGATATTAATTCTGCTTTACTCGATGATTCTTCTTCGACTACTACTAAATATGACCTTTCTGACAGGAAATCACGAATCCAGTTTCACAATTGATAGGCGTGCAATTTGATTAGGAGTCGTTTGTGAGGAACAGTGTCAAAAGTCTCCTGGAAATCTAAAAATGTGGAATCAATTTTACATCCCCTGTAGATAGCACTCATTACTTCGTGAGAATAAAGAGCTAGTCGTGTTTCACAAAAACGACATTTTCTGAATTCGTGTTTGCTGTTTGTCAATAAATCGTTTTCTTCAAGGTAGTTCATAATATTCGAACACAGTATATTTTCCAAAATCCTACTGAAAATCGACGTTAGTGATATGTGTCTGTAATTCATCGGATTACTCCTATTTGCATTTTTGGGTACTGGTATGAGTTGTGTTTTTAGGTATGGATCTTTCGATGAGCTAAGGGCTGTACATGACTGCTAAGTATGAAGCTATTGTATCAGCATACTCTGACAGGTACCAGACTGTTACAAAATATGTACCGGAGGCTTTGCAAGTGAATGAAGCTGCCTCTCTACAGTGAGGATATCTACTTCTAAATTAATCACGTTAGCTGTTATTTTTGATTCGAAATCTGGAATATTTAGTTCCTCTTCTTTGATGAAGGCATTTCATCAAACCGTGTCTAGTAACTATGCTTTAGTGGCACTGTTATCAATAACATCAGCATTGTTATTGCGCAGTGAAAGTATTGATTGTGTCTTGCTACTGTGTACTTTACATACGACCAGAATCTCTTATGGTTTTCTGCCAGATTTCGAGACAACGTTCCGCATTGAAGTACGCGCGAAATTTCGAGCTTCTTAGAACTTCGCCAATGTAGGGGTTTTTGAGTTTTTTTTAAAGTTTGGAATGTCAAAGTAAATGAGCCGAGAATCATTAACACAAATTCTATTCATCCAGGATTATTTCAGTCTCAAGGACAGAAATGTGTGTATCTTGTTTATAGAGAATTTAAGTCGACTTAACGCCGATTGATAGATCAGTTCATACCTACGAGTTTCAGTTGTTTACAGAATCACTGATCATAGCAGCTACAGAACATCAACTGTTGGAATTAGGCTCACATTTTCAGGTTTTCAGTACATTCTCCAAAGTAATCCCGCATCGATTAGTACTGTATTGGTTCATTAAACAGAGACAATTCTATTTTCTTCCGGTTGTTGTCCGAAGGTTTTCGTTTCCAACAGCATGCTCATCAGTGGAAATATATCTTCCTCCATCTATGTCGAAAGAGAAAACATTTTCCTGTTCAAGTGACTTCGACAAGACGTTGATAAGCGTCATTTGAACAAATTTCTCTGACCGTCTATTGATGTGCGTGGCAGACACGTGACCATGCAAGAGCCCGCAGACCTAACATCTAACACACAAACTTTTACAAGTGAAAAACGATATAATAAACGCAACAGGAAAAGCAATAAGGAGACCCTCTTCTGAATCGATAGACAATGACCCTATCAATATAACCATGTTCAACAATGAAGCGGATAGCTTAATAGCAATTTTGAAAGACATTTTAATTTATCCTTCGTAAACGGGATGTACCCCATTCATTTCTAAAAGAAGCATTGTCTGACCTATCCCTAAGAACAAATACCCACATGACCTTGTAAGTGTCCGTCAATAACATGTGCTTACTGCATCATGGAATATGCTGTTGACGAGAAACTACGTCAATACTTTACACAACTTACATGGCAAACATTGCCTCAGTTTTTGTAAACAATGGAACGCAACCTTTACTACCGTTGGTACAGGTATAACTAGACCTGGCAGGAAGATTATCGTCGCTTATCATGTCCTACCGCTCCCGCAAGTTACCCTCCCTAGTACTGGTTTAATAAATTCGTGAGGTCCACAAAATTACAGGCCACTGCGAGTTACTGCCGGGGTATTAATAATTTCTAGCGGGTGGGTTAACCAACCGATAAAAATTTGACAGCAACGGATAAAGCAATCTTTAGACCCACTACAGAAGGCACCTATGCTGGCCTTAATAGGCAGCATAGAGCTTTATGTGGTGTCACCGCCAGACACCACACTTGCTAGGTGGTAGCCTTTAAATCGGCAGCGGCGCATTAGTATACGTCGGAACTGCGTGTCGCCACTGTCAGTGATTGCAGCCCGAGCGCTGCCGCACAGCAGGTCTAGAGAGACTTCCTAGCACTCGCCCCAGTTGTACAGCCGACTTTGCTAGCGATGGTTCACTCCCTACTTACGTTCTCATTTGCCAAACCGCGTTCTTATCGATATTGCCCTGATTTACTTGTGTAATGGCTTCGCCACAATCTCCAGATCTACTGTCCGAATTTTATCGCTTACAGAATCAGCAGACGCAGGCCTTACTGGATGCCCTTGGACAGCTCATCCAGGTTCAACGTGCAATGCAAAACGATGCGGCAGCCGCCGCTCCACCGCTAACGCAGCCACAACAAGCTGTTACACCAACTTTTCGACCTTTTGATGCTGCACTGGAAAGCTGGACGGAGTAGTCACGCTAATTTGGATTCCATCTCGCCGCCTACAGAATTCAAGGTAATGAGTGGCAGCCTTATCTCTTATCATCAGTCTTTGTACAAACGTACCATGTGATAGTCAAATTATTTCCCCAATGCGACGTAGAAACTCTGTCCTACGAAGAAATTTTGTCTGCATTAGATGCATATTTCAAAGAGTCAGTCAATGTAGTTGCGAAAAGGTATACCTTCTTTCGTACAAAATGTATGGCAGGTCAGACTAATCGGGAGTGGGTTGCAACCTTGCAAGGCCTTACTAGGGATTGTGTTTTTGAGTGACGATGTGAACTCCCTTATTCGGATACTATGGTATGTGATGCAATAGCACAGAACGTTTCTGATGTTCGTATAAGGGAACAGATTTTGATACTAGTCAATCCCTCCCCTCAACAAGTGATGGACATATTGGATCGGCAGGGCACACTTGACTTTGCTCAGGAATCATTTGAAACTTCACCAGCCGTGTGTCAGGTTAACCGGCCCGCTGGGCGAGCTGCACGGAGCAGTAAACAGCCCTCGCGCCCGGCCGCTGCTGCCAGGCTCTCAGCCACATGTGCCGCGCCGGCAAGCAAATGCAGTGCTGAAACCCTGCCCGCGGTGTACTACTAGGCATTCGCATGAGAATTGCCCGTCACGCCAAGCTATGTGCTTTTATTGTAATAAAAAAGGACATGTTCAGAGTGTTTGCCAGAAAAAGCTCAGATTGGAAGATCAAAACCATTCCAGGCGCTTTGCTTTGCGCTGGAATCGGAATCGAACCAAGCATACTCAGACTCGTGAAACTTCGCCCATGGAAATTCATGTAGTTCATTCCACTCCATCCAGTGCCACACTCCCTAAAAGTGACTGTGTTCATCCCACAAATAGTGTGACTCGACATCGCCGGAACTCCCGTCAAGTTGCAAGTCATTTCGTACCAGTGTCAGTTCACGTTGCATGAGACAGTCGCTCTTGTTGTCAGCAGGACAATAAACTTTTTGTGGACTTGGACATTAACGGCAAAGTGATACCATTCAAGGCCGATACCAGGGCTGCAGTTTCACTGATCAATCAACACACTTACAAACTGTTGGGCACACCTCCGTTGCGTGCCGCAAATGTTAAGTTAACTAGTTATTCAGGTCAAGATATCCCTGTGTTAGGACAGTGCAGCCTTCTTGCAACATAAAAGGACAAACAAAACTTGTGTCATTTTACGTCCTTCATTCTTCTTCTGCAGTGAACTTGTTTGGTTTCGATTTATTTCAGTTGTTTAACTTGTCTATAGTAAATCAGGTCCTATCAGTGAACCAGACTGTGCCTTCAGACAGTGTTTCTCGTCTATGTGAAGAATTTGCAGATATTTTTGCACCGGGTCTCGGAACGCTAAGAACTATAAAGCACATTTGGAACTGAAAGTAAACGCGCAACCGAAATTTTTCAGAGTGCCCAATGTTCCCCACGCATTGCGTGATGAGGTCACAAAAACATTACACGATTTGGAATCACAAGGTGTAATTGAATGCGTGCGGGCTTCTCCCCCATAACACTTTCATTTACTTTCATTTGTCGATCCAGCCTGTGACTGAGGCAGTGACTAGCTTTAGGTTTCACCTATTCTTTATGATGAAGGGAGGAAATAATGTCGAGGATATACACTCCTGGAAATTGAAATAAGAACACCGTGAATTCATTGTCCCAGGAAGGGGAAACTTTATTGACACATTCCTGGGGTCAGATACATCACATGATCACACTGACAGAACCACAGGCACATAGACACAGGCAACAGAGCATACACAATGTCGGCACTAGTACAGTGTATATCCACCTTTCGCAGCAATGCAGGCTGCTATTCTCCCATGGAGACGATCGTAGAGATGCTGGATGTAGTCCTGTGGAACGGCTTGCCATGCCATTTCCACCTGGCGCCTCAGTTGGACCAGCGTTCGTGCCGGACGTGCAGACCGCGTGAGACAACGCTTCATCCAGTCCAAAACATGCTCAATGGGGGACAGATCCGGAGATCTTGCTGGCCAGGGTAGTTGACTTACACCTTCTAGAGCACGTTTGGTGGCACGGGATACATGCGGACGTGCATTGTCCTGTTGGAACAGCAAGTTCCCTTGCCGGTCTAGGAATGGTAGAACGATGGGTTCGATGACGGTTTGGATGTACCGTGCACTATTCAGTGTCCCCTCGACGATCACCAGTGGTGTACGGCCAGTGTAGGAGATCGCTCCCCACACCATGATGCCGGGTGTTGGCCCTGTGTGCCTCGGTCGTATGCAGTCCTGATTGTGGCGCTCACCCGCACGGAGCCAAACACGCATACGACCATCATTGGCACCAAGGCAGAAGCGACTCTCATCGCTGAAGACGACACGTCTCCATTCGTCCCTCCATTCACGCCTGTCGCGACACCACTGGAGGCGGGCTGCACGATGTTGGGGCGTGAGCGGAAGACGGCCTAACGGTGTGCGGGACCGTAGCCCAGCTTCATGGAGACGGTTGCAAATGGTCCTCGCCGATACCCCAGGAGCAACAGTGTCCCTAATTTGCTGGGAAGTGGTGGTGCGGTCCCCTACGGCACTGCGTAGGATCCTACGGTCTTGGCGTGCATCCGTGCGTCGCTGCGGTCCGGTCCCAGGTCGACGGGCACGTGCACCTTCCGCCGACCACTGGCGACAACATCGATGTACTGTGGAGACCTCACGCCCCACGTGTTGAGCAATTCGGCGGTACGTCCACCCGGCCTCCCGCATGCCCACTATACGCCCTCGCTCAAAGTCCGTCAACTGCACATACGGTTCACGTCCACGCTGTCGCGGCATGCTACCAGTGTTAAAGACTGCGATGGAGCTCCGTATGCCACGGCAAACTGGCTGACACTGACGGCGGCGGTGCACAAATGCTGCGCAGCTAGCGCCATTCGACGGCCAACACCGCGGTTCCTGGTGTGTCCGCTGTGCCGTGCGTGTGATCATTGCTTGTACAGCCCTCTCGCAGTGTCCGGAGCAAGTATGGTGGGTCTGACACACCGGTGTCAATGTGTTCTTCTTTCCATTTCCAGGAGTGTATTAAATAGTGCACTAGACAGCCAACGTTTTGTGGAACTAATGAGTTAGCACTAAGCGCTTGCAATGAGAATCTCTTACATTTGTTATCTCTTCCAGGAAGTTTTGACAATGTGTTAGATGACCGCATAAACAGCTGTAGACCTTCGTATGCAAAAATACGCCACACATTATACAAAACGAACTTTTGGACTGTATTTATGAAGTTTTCATTGAAGAGTTTACACTGAAGAGCTGATCAGAGGCATTAATGCTGCCACTTTTATTTCTGCGCAGCCACATGAAACAATAGATACTGACCTGCAGAAGTCAGTTTTCCATTCTACTGAGGTATGTTGAGGGGAAGAAACCTCTTGAAAGACTCTTTTCCTTTGAAAATGTCAATGATGGGACAGCATGTGGGCTTAGTGAGTTTCTACAAAGACGTCTGAAACCTTTCCATTACGGAGATTCTGCAATAAGTTTCTTAAACTAAACTCATGCTCATAAATTAAGGATAATTGCACAATATGGTGCAACACAACTTAACACTATGCAAAACTGGTGCTAATAGCATAGGCACATAGGGAACACACACGACACAGATCTGTAAGTCCACGGTATTGGTGATAAGTTGAGAAAACCGTCCCGAAACACATGTGCTACAAAACGCCACTGTTTCCTGCGCATGTACTCCAACATCAATATGGGTTATGATCAAAATGCACACGTACACAGACCGCACAACAGGTTGGCATACTCTGGATCAGGTGGTCGAGCAGCTACTGGGGTATAGCCTCCCATTCTTGGACCAGTGCCTGTCGGAGCTCCTGAGGTGTCGTAGTGGTTTGAAGACGTGCAGCAATACGTCGACTGAGAGCATCCCAGACGTGCTCGATGGGGTTTAGGTCTGAAGAACAGGCAGGCCACTCCATTCGCCTGATAACGTCTGTTTCATGGTACTCTTCCACGATGGCAGCTCGGTGGGGCCGTGCGTTATCATCCACCAGGAGGAAGGTGGGACCCACTGCAACCCTGAAAAGGCGGACATACTGGTGCAAAATGACGTCCCGATACACCTGACATGTTACAGTTCCTCTGTCAAGGACATGCAGGGGTATACGTGCACCAACCATAATCCCGCCTCACGCCATGAAAAACCACGACCTCCATACAGGTCCCTTTCAAGGACATTAAGGGGTTGGTATCGGGTTCGTGGTTCACGCCAGATGAAAACCCGGTGAGAGTCACTGTTCAGACTATATCTGGACTCGTCCGTGAACATAACCTGGGACCACTGTTCCAATGACCATGTACTGTCTTCTTGACACCAGGCTTTAAGGGCTCTCATGTGACCAGGGGGCATTGGAATGCACCTTGCAGGTCTCCGGGCGAATAAACCATGTCTGTTCAGTCGTCTGTAGACTGTGTGTCTGGAGACAACTATTCCAGTGGCTGCGGTAAGGTTCCGAACAAGGTTACCTGCAGTACTCCGTGGCCGTCTGCGGGCACTAATGGTGAGATATCGGTCTTCTTGTGGTGTTGTACACTGTGGACGTCCAGTACTGTAGCGCATGGACACGTTTCCTGTATGCTGGAATCGTTGCCATAACCTTGTGATCACACTTTGTGGATCACGGAGGGCCCGTGCTACGACCTGCTGTGTTTGACCAGCCTCCAGTCGCCCTAGTATTCTACTCCTCATAACGTTATCAATATGTGTTCTTTGAGCCATTTTCAACACACAGTCACCATTAGCACGTCTGAAAACTCTGCACACTTACTCGCTGCGCCGTACTCTGACATGCACCAACACACTTCTGGGTATGTGGACTGCTGCTAGCGCCCCCGTGCGACGACCGCAGGTCAAATGCACCGAATGGTCATACCCCGAGGTGATTTAAACCCGCAAAACGCCCACCAGAGCGTTGTTTCACCATGTATCAGCATTACCCTTAATTTATGAGCATAAGTCTAGATAGAACCTCCAGTTTCACATTGCAAACAGTGTCAAAAGAAACAAATTACACAAATTGGAATGTTTTGATAAGATTATTTTAAAAAATTTACTTCACAATCCAGACTTTTTGTTCTCATATTTCCTGTGAGATTATGAAACATGTTGATATTTTGTACAACTACATGTGATTACGCCACACGAAGGCGTGAAACAGGAGGGCCGAAAAAATATGAACACCCTATGCTGCTTCGGTCCACGCTCAGAATTCGTCGAATGGTTTTGAACGGACCCTAGAATTTCCACCCTGTATGCCAGAGCAAAAACTGCGGTCGTGCTACACTCTAAAGGCGTCAGGTCACGTTCACTGGTGTTGCAACACCACGATGTCCTTAAAGAAGGGTCGAATCGTCTGGCGGATGTCAGCAGTATCGAATGTTGCCAAGAACGTCGTCCTGTTGCTCACCACACTGGGAACTGTCGTTTTCGTCTGCGAAACGTGTGGGAATCAACGCCCCAGGGGAAGAGGTCCTTCGAATGACGCCCATTATTGCACCTCCTGAGGCCTTTTCCCGTCGATTCTGAGCGTCGATGTGTGTGAAACATTTTCCTCGGCCATCCGTAAGAAAACCGCGTGATTTAAACGGTGGGTGTCGCTGTTCTGACCTCCATCGCAGAGGCGTCGAGAGGAGGCGGGAATGTGGGTAAGAGAAGGTATGACGACTTTCCCATTGTATGAATTTCCACGCTGGCAGAATTGTGGCGAAGTTTGGCGGCAGTGTGACATCGTTGACCCACCTTACACCTCACATGAACTTCTGAACTCTGTACTTTTCTCGCATGTGTCGACACCCTGTTGTTTGAAGCGTTACAGACCCCGAGGGTGACGCATTATTTGCAGAGGACGTTTGTGCCACCTTTGAGCCAAACTTCAAATTTCTGCGTTGCAGTGGGAGGCGATTACTGGGTTTCGAAAAAGTAACCATGTAACTGTGTTGCGCCGTGTACTGTATGGCAGCCAAGGGAAAATAACTTCCGTTTCTGCGCCCAAATGAGCTTATTACATCAGATGTTCCAGATCTTTGCGAAGAATAAAATAAACTGTTTCAAAAGTAGTGCAAAAGCTATAACAGCTGTGCTACTGTATTATTTCAAAACTCTAGCGTGGTCCAGACAATGACAGTCATGAATACTATTGTCGTGCAAAGCTCTCAAAGAAATGTGTACATCATTACATATAATGATAAAAGTTATGAATGTGCTAAACAGGAACAAATTAAATATACGAGTAAATTGATATTAAAAAAGTGCTAGGGCATCTACTTTTCAGTTTAAAGCGAAATTCATTTTTACATACAGTAACTGATATCGGGATTGGCGCATTGCCTACCAGCATTACGTTGCCACTCCGTGTCATATAGATACATACTGCAAATGAGACCACGTATTTCTTGAAACAGGAGATTAAGTATCGAGACATAAGGAAGGCTATCTTTACTTCCGGCTACTAAACGTAATGTATTTCGACAACGGAAATACACAAACAAAGTGATGACAAAGGCTTTCGGAAATAATATTGCAAATTACTGTTGGTTTCTTGCAGGACATATACAGTAAAGGTGCAAAGAACACGGGATATTTCTGGAGCACTAAATTCTCTATAACCATTCGCAGGAACAAATTCACTTGAGAAATTGTAAAATTCGTACCTTATATGGACAACTTCTAAGGAAGTTAACCGTGATATAGTGCTTACAATTGATGTAAGTTTCATAATCAGAAATTACATAGAGACGTATAGTGCCTAACTACAATATGGCAGATGATGCAGACAGCAGGAATATACAGGCACTCTGAAGTTCTATGCTTGAGGTCAAAGTTCTACATCGTGGTCGTATACAAAACAATGGTTATTTACATCTGCACACCTACTCCAATATCTTTTGAAAGCTTCCAGAACCAAACAGTTTTCCTTTGTTCAGTAATTGACTAATTATTAAATTTTCTCACTATGCCGTTAATTGTTAATAAATACTTTTATTTTTTACTAAATAGTGTTGTAATTAATAATAGAAGGATATTTCCTTTATTCATTTGGTCACAGTTATAACTGGCTTCATTGAATCAATAAACAAAATATTTTCCCTCAGGATTTACTAATAAGGACATGAAAGAACTTTAACTCGGTATATAATGTGTTACAATATTCTCGTTGCAATATTTCTTGAGATTGCAACTATAAGGAATACAAACCTCTTTCTCTTAACTAGAGTACATTCAGTGCAGAGGCCTGCAGCACTGATTGGTAGGATCTAGCAATTGCTGGCTGTCTTTAATGCTGTGACGGTAACCAGCTTCAGCAACGCGGCGGTTACTGTGAAGACACTCGCATCTGGAAGTTGTGTTTCTCGTGCATTGGATACGAAACAAAAAGCAGTGTACATTCATTAACTATTGCTTACAAATAAATTACGTAATACACAAAATCAAATTAATTATATCACATTATAACACTTTTGTATATATTACGTATTATTACGTCTTCACATCTGCGATCACCTACTTGGGAAAATCAGCAGTGCAACAGTCTCGATGCTTTACCACGTGCGTGTGGTGCGTATGTATGTGTGTGTGTGTGTGTGTGTGTGTGTTTGTCTGTGTGAGGTTGTGTATCTGCACGTAAGAATTGATGTGTGTGTGTGTGTGTGTGTGTGTTTGTCTGTGTGAGATTGTGTATCTGCACGTAAGAATTGTCAGGAAAGTATTTTATTTTTTGCTCTAGTCCAAGTTTTTCTTAATCTCTTATCCATTTTAATCACGTTCGTCCCACATTTTAATATGGGTGTATATTGCTTCTAAGACTTGCGCCCAAACAAACCTATGACCTTCATAACACAGTACTAACCTTAAATAGAGTAACCTCAATGAACGGCACTGCAGCAATACTGACCCGTTGGCTTTCTGACACCTTCCGTTTTACGTACGGTATGTCTATCCAGTTGCGTCGACGAAAATGTAATTCATTGTTTTGTATATTTCAGTCTAGCAACCTTCACTATAACATATATTCTCGTACATAGACGTTCCCATTATTTTTAAAACCTTTTGTAAATGACTCCTTATAGTGAACAACAGAAATCAATGGGTGGTTTTTTGGTGCGATAAATTAATAAAATTTTCTCGTGCTTCCAGTCGAGTTAGTTTCTTGAATGTCCACAAACTTTCGGTCATTTGCAAATGGAAGCCTGAGAATATTTTATTGCTAGAAATAAACAGTAGGAAGTGGCTGCTTGCTGTAGGACTAATACTAAGCCCTTGAATTGTAGTCTTCCGAGTGGAAAGTCAGTTTTTTAACCTACATATTATAATTTACAAATTGGTTTCCAGGTGATTAGTCTAATGTGTCAACGTACAATGTGTCTAATAAATCCCTATGCCCGAAGTCAAAACAGTATATTGTGTACTGTGTACTGTAGTACTTACATAAAAATTATGTATTAGACGGATTGTATGTGCATTATCGTGCCTTGCATAGAGAACTATGCGTCTCAATGTCTTCCTTGACATTTTGCAGAGCATCTCAGGAATTATGCATGGAAAGTTTCCGTATCACTTTCGCGGATTTCTTCAGCAGTTTTCTAGTGACACTGAGTCACACGGTACTTGACTATTCCTCATAATGAGTTGTCTAGTGTGGAAGAATTCGGGTATCATAGTTACCATTACAATGGGACTCGAGATATCGCTGAACCACGTCCAGTCCAGCGATCCGGGAATTATTAATCTAGCCTCACACATGTTGTAAGCTTTCTATGTAATTTACTTATGAATGAAACACTGAATATCCTTTTTCAAAAACGTTTCTCCTCGTGTGACGTTACCTGAAGGTATCGTATTCAACTGCTGAGCGATACTGACCGTTGGTTGGCCCTGCATTGTGCACGTGAACAACGTCGTGAAACAAAATTTTAATCTTAGTGAAATGCTAAATTTGAAATAATGAAAAAGAAACTAATTATATACACAGTGAGAATGGTTTAACTGCAACTCAACACAGAAGTACGTTATGAAAGTTACGTAACAATAAGCCAAAGATAACTTCTGACAAGCAAAGAAAAATTTAGTAGTGAGTAATTTATTTTTCTTTAACTGTTGCAATTGTTAATTTCAATTTGTTTCCGAGAACGTCAGTTCACCAGACATAATACAGCTTGTCGAGCGAGAGGTAAGTTACTTTTCTTTCAGGACAGATCTTGTGAGCGAAGAATACGTATTCAGAATTTTCAAGTGTTGTACAAAGTATGCAGATTAATTCACACTGAACAGTGAAGGTGATGCACAAACGACGTAATATTTTAAACTTAATAAGAATAATGGGGGATGGTTTTACTTTAATGAAAAGCGTTCTTGAAAAATTAAACTCTGATTATTGTCAAAACAGACTGTACAACATAAGAGGACTCTAGCAATTACGAAATTCATTCATTACAAAAATTACAAACATTTAAACCAACTGTTTTATTTATGACATAATGAAAACAAAGAGATCAAATTAACACTGAACATGAATATTATTGTTTATCTAAGAGACGATGATTTCCTTCAATTAGCGGTTGTGACAAACAAACATTTCATTAAGTTTCAGGTGTTTAAAAGAAAAACGTCTTTTGCTTGCTATACATTAAGTGTTTTTATTTATCTTGTTCATTCAGACGCGTTTAGCCTGAGTTACTAGGCATCTTCAAAGGATGTCCTGAAATATTACACGATTTTATGTGGATGCATTGGTTACATTGAAAGATTCCTCAAAGGATGTTCTCCATCCATACAAGTCAAGTAAAGGTTTAATATGTATAATAAAGTATTCGACGTAATTTCTCCCAGATTAACAGATATCAGATTTTGTTCTCTAAAACTCGCTACTATGCCTCTAATAAGAACGTCCTAGCGATGAGCAACTGACTGGCGAGCAGGCACACCACAGATTACATTAAACACAGAGTCAAGAATCTTATCCACTACTCATGCTCATGCATCTTCGCCCCAGTACAGTAAAGATGAACTATTTACAGTGGCTGAAAACATGAAAAACCTTACAATCTGAACAACAAAGTCCCTCTGTAGCCACACATGATCAACGAGTCCCTTGTCTTCACACGGAAGTGTCAAGCACGTTTGCAACACGTCCAAGGATAACAGTAAAATACACTATCTGATCAAAAGTATCCGGAGACCCCCAAAAACAAACGTTTTTCATATTAGGTGCATTGTGCTGCCACCTCCTGCCAGGTATTCCATATCAGCGACCTCAGTAGCCATTAGACATCGCGAGAGAGTAGAATGGGGCGCTCCGCGGAACTCATGGACTTCGAACGTGGTCAGGTGATTGGGTGTTACTTGCATCACACGTCTGTACGCGAGATTTAAACACTCCTAAATATCCCTAGGTCCACTGTTTCCGATGTGATTGTGAACTGGAAACGTGATGGGACACGTACAGCACAAAAGCTTACAGGCCGACCTCGTCTGTTCACTGACAAGATGGTTCAAATGGCTCTGAGCACTATGGGACTTAACATCTATGGTCATCAGTCCCCTAGAACTTAGAACTACTTAAACCTAACTAACCTAAGGACATCACACACATCCATGCCCGAGGCAGGATTCGAACCTGCGACCGTAGCAGTCGCGCGGCTCCGGACTGAGCGCCTAGAACCGCTAGACCACCGTGGCCGCCCACTGACAAGAGACCGCCGAAAGTTGAAAAGGGTCGTAAAGAGTAATAGGCAGACATCTACACAGACCATCACACAGGAATTCCAAACTGCAGCGGGATCCACTGCAAGTACTATGACAGTTAGGCGCGAGGTGAGAAAACTTGGATTTCATGGTCGAATTACTGCTCACAAGCCACACATCACGCCCTTAAATGCCAAACGACGCGCCGCTTGGTGTAACGAGCGTAAACAGAACAGTGGAAAAACGTTGTGTGGAGTGACGAATCACGGTACCAATGTCGCGATCCGATGGCAAGGTATGGGTATGGCTAATGCCCGGTGAATGTCATCTGCCAGCGTGTGTAGTGCCAACAGTAAAATTCGGAGGCGGTGGTGTTATGAAGTGGTCGTATTTCTCATACCTTGTTGTTTTGCGTGACACTATCACAGCACAGGCCTACATTGATGTTTTAAGCACCTTCTTTCTTCCTATTGTTGAAGAGCTATTCGGGGATGGCGATTGCATCTTTTAACACGATCGACCACCTGTTCATAATACATGGGCTGTGGCGGAGTAGTTACACGACAATAACATCCCTGTAATGGACTGCCCCCCCCCCCCCCCCCCATGAACCATGGACCTTGCCGTTGGTGGAGAGGCTTGCGTGCCTCAGCGATACAGATGGCCGTACCGTAGGTGCAACCACAACGGAGGGGTATCTGTTGAGAGGCCAGACAAACATGTGGTTCCTGAAGAGGGGCAGCAGCCTTTTCAGTAGTTGCATGGGGAACAGTCTGGATGATTGACTGAAATGGCCTTGTAACATTAACCAAAACGGCCTTGCTGTGCTGGTACTGCGAACGGCTGAAAGCAAGCGGAAACTACAGCCGTAAATTTTCCCGAGGACATGCAGCTTTACTGTATGATTAAATGATGATGGCGTCCTCTTGGGTAAAATATTCCGGAGGTAAAATAGTCCCCCATTCGGATCTCCGGGCGGGGACTACTCAAGAGGACGTCGTTATCAGGAGAAAGAAAACTGGCGTTCTACGGCTCGGAGCGTGGAATGTCAGATCCCTTAATCGGGCAGGTAGGTTAGAAAATTTAAAAAGGGAAATGGATAGGTTAAAGTTAGATATAGTGGGAATTAGTGAAGTTCGGTGGCAGGAGGAACAAGACTTTTTGTCAGGTGATTACAGGGTTATAAATACAAAATCAAATAGGGGTAATGCAGGAGTAGGTTTAATAATGAATAAAAAATAGGAGTGCGGGTTAGCTACTACAAAAAGCATAGTGAACGCATTATTGTGGCCAAGATAGACACAAAGCCCATGCCTACTACAGTAGTACAAGTTCATATGCCAACTAGCTCTGCAGATGATGAAGAAATTGATGAAATGTATGACGAGATAAAAGAAATTATTCAGGTAGTGAAGGGAGACGGAAATTTAATAGTCATTGGTGACTGGAATTCGAGTGTAGGAAAAGGGAGAGAAGGAAACGTAGTAGGTGAATATGGATTTGGGGGAAGAAATGAAAGAGGAAGCCGCCTTGTAGAATTTTGCACAGAGCATAACTTAATCATAGCTAACACTTGGTTCAAGAATCATAAAAGAAGGTTGTATACCTGGAAGAATCCTAGAGATACTAAAAGGTATCAGATAGATTATATAATGGTAAGACAGAGATTTAGGAACCAGGTTTTAAATTGGAAGACATTTCCAGGGGCAGATGTGGATTCTGACCACAATCTATTGGTTATGAACTGCAGATTGAAACTGAAGAAACTGCAAAAAGGTGGGAATTTAAGGAGATGGGACCTGGATAAACTGAAAAAACCAGAGGTTGTAGAGAGTTTCAGGAAGAGCATAAGGGAACAATTGACAGGAATGGGGGAAAGAAATACAGTAGATGAAGAATGGGTAGCTCTGAGGGATGAAGTAGTGAAGGCAGCAGAGGATCAAGTAGGTAAAAAGGCGAGGGCTAGTAGAAATCCTTGGGTAACAGAAGAAAATATAAAAATGCAGTAAATGAAGCAGGCAAAAACGAATACAAACGTCTCAAAAATGAGATCGACAGGAAATGCAAAATGGCTAAGCAGGGATGGCTAGAGGACAAATGTAAGGATGTAGAGGCTTATCTCACTAGGGGTAAGATAGATACTGCCTACAGGAAAATTAAAGAGACCTTTGGAGAGAAGAGAACCACTTGTATGAATATCAAGAGCTCAGATGGCAACCCAGTTCTGAGCAAAGAAGGGAAGGCAGAAAGGTGGAAGGAGTATATAGAGGGTTTATACAAGGGCGATGTACTTGAGGACAATATTATGGAAATGGAAGAGGATGTAGATGAAGATGAAATGGGAGATAAGATACTGCGTGAAGAGGTTGACAGAGCACTGAAAGACCTGAGTCGAAACAAGGCCCCGGGAGTAGACAACATTCCATTAGAACTACTGATGGCCTTGGGAGAACCAGTCATGACAAAACTCTACCATCTGGTGAGCAAGATGTATGAGACAGGCGAAATACCCTCAGACTTCAAGAATTCCAATCCCAAAGAAAGCAGGTATTGACAGATGTGAAAATTACCGAACTATCAGGTTAATAAGTCACAGCTGCAAAATAATAACGCGAATTCTTTACAGACGAATGGAAAAACTGGTAGAAGCGGACCTCGGGGAAGATCAGTTTGGATTCCGTAGAAATGTTGGAACACGTGAGGCAATACTAACCTTACGACTTATCTTAGAAGAAAGATTAAGGAAAGGCAAACCTACGTTTCTAGCATTTGTAGACTTAGAGAAAGCTTTTGACAATGTTGACTGGAATACTCTCTTTCAAATTCTGAAGGTGGCAGGGGTAAAATACAGGGAGCGAAAGGCTATTTACAATTTGTACAGAAACCAGATGGCAGTTATAAGAGTCGAGGGGCATGAAAGGGAAGCAGTGGTTGGGAAAGGAGTGAGACAGGGTTGTAGCCTCTCCCCGATGTTATTCAATCTGTATATTGAGCAAGCAGTAAAGGAAACAAAAGAAAAATTCGGAGTAGGTATTAAAATTCGTGGAGAAGAAGTAAAAACTTTGAGGTTCGCCGATGACATTGTAATTCTGTCAGAGACAGCAAAGGACTTGGAAGAGCAGTTGAACGGAATGGACAGTGTCTTGAAAGGAGGATATAAGATGAACATCAACAAAAGCAAAACGGGGATAATGGAATGTAGTCAAATTAAATCGGGTGATGCTGAGGGGATTAGATTAGGAAATGAGACACTTAAAGTAATAAAGGTGTTTTGCTATTTAGGGAGTAAAATAACTGATGATGGTCGAAGTAGAGAGGATATAAAATGTAGACTGGCAATGGCAAGGAAATCGTTTCTGAAGAAGAGAAATTTGTTAACATCGAGTATAGATTTAAGTGTCAGGAAGTCGTTTCTGAAAGTATTTGTATGGAGTGTAGCCATGTATGGAAGTGAAACATGGACGGTAAATAGTTTGGACAAGAAGAGAATAGAAGCTTTCGAAATGTGGTGCTACAGAAGAATGCTGAAGATTAGATGGGTAGATCACATAACTAATGAGGAGGTATTGAATAGGATTGGGGAGAAGAGAAGTTTGTGGCACAACTTGACTAGAAGAAGGGATCGGTTGGTAGGGCATGTTTTGAGGCATCAAGGGATCAGAAATTTAGCATTGGAGGGCAGCGTGGAGGGTAAAAAGCGTAGAGGGAGACTAAGAGATGAATACACTAAGCAGATTCAGAAGGATGTAGGTTGCAGTAGGTACTGGGAGATGAAGAAGCTTGCACAGGATAGAGTAGCATGGAGAGCTGCATCAAACCAGTCTCAGGACTGAAGACCACAACAACAACAACATGGACTGGCCTGCACAGAGTCCTGAGCTGAATCCTACAGAACATCTTTGGGATGTTTTGGAGCGCCGACTTCGTGCCAGGCCTCACCGATCGACATCAGTGCAGCACTCCGTGAAGAATGGGCTGCCATTCCTCAAGAAACCTTCCAACACCTAATTGAACGTATGCCTGCGAGAGTGGAAGCTGTCATAAAGGCTAACGGTGGGCCAACACCATACTGAATTCCAGCATTACCGGTGGAGGGCGCCACGCACTTGTAAGTCGTTCTGAGCCAAGTGTCCGGATACTTTTGATCACTTAGTGTAGCTGTTTATTTTCTCAGTTGTTAAGTGGGGTATTGGGGCTTGTCGAACCCCGTTGTACGAGAAGACAGGAAACGGCATGGTGTACTAACGTACTGTCCACATTTGCAGGGAGTTTGTAGGGGCGACGAAGGCGGTGCAGTCATAGCAAATTACCCGCTGCTGGGCTTCGTGCTGATGGCAGTGGTCAAAGGCAAGGTGCCGGCAGCGAGGGTGACGGAGCCGCCCGAGCGCGTCATGGACCCCACCTGCGGAGTCCCGACCGGCGCCAGCATGTACACCTTCGTGGGTTACTACAGGTGAGGACGCGAGCTGTGCGGCGCTCTTGTTCCTTACCACTCTAACACTTGAACTACGACCAACCACAAACTCTGCAGCTATCTGTCCAAGTAAAATACGTATATTTACCTGAAGTGAAGATGTGTAGGCTACATTCAGTTTTCCCGTGTGTTCCATTCTCAGTTCTCTCAGCTCTGACGTTCCGCGCTATGTTGGTGATGACAAAGTGACCACGAGTGACAGAAGAGGGAAGTCAGTAGTTTTTTACGTGGTTGCAACTGTTTCCTTCCTTATTCTTTCTGAAAAGCCGATTGAAAATTGTTTATTTTCTTCAGTACAATGTCGAGTATCCTGACAGGATCCAAAAGTTACATATTTATATTAATACATAGTATGCAGCAGCTCTTCTTTACATGCCTGGAAAAATGAAGCACTTCTATACACCAAAGTTCAGAAATATTCCCGTAGCCTTGAGGAAAAGCCTAAAGCGATTCTACCTTCTTTATTCCATGGTGGTCATGATGATAACAGGTTGAGATTCATGTTACTGGCGACAGGCAACTATAAAACCGTGCGAACCGTATGATTAGCAGAGGGACTTCTACATCTACATCTACATCTACATCTATATGGCTACTCTGCAAATTACGTTTAAGTGCCTGGCAGAGGATTCATCGAACCATATTCACAATAATTCTCTATTATCCCGCTCACGAACACCTATATCTTTCCGCGCGAGCTCTGATTTCCCTTATTTTATTATAGCGATCGTTTCTCCCGATGTAGGTTCGTGCCGTGAAAATATTTTCGCATTTGGAGGAGATAGTTAGCGATTGAAATGTCGTGAGAAGATTCCACCGCAACGAAAAACGCCTTTGTTTTAATGATATCCACTCCAAATCCTGTTTCAAATGGTTCAAATGGCTCTAAGCACTATGGGACATAACATCTGAGGTCATCAGCCCCCTAAACTTAGAACTACTTAATCCTAACTAATCTAAGGACGTCACACACATCCATGCCCCAGGCAGGATTCGAACCTGCGACCGCAGCAGCAACAAGGTTCCGGACTGAAGCACCTAGAACCGCTCCGCCACAGCTGCCGGCAAATCCTGTATCATTTCAGTGACACTCTCTCCCCTATTTCGCGTTAATACAAAACGTGCTGCCCTTCTTTGAATTTTTTCGATGTACCCCGTCAGTCCTATCTGGTAAGGGTCCCACATCGCGCAGCAGTATTCTAAAAGAAGACGGACAAGCGTAGTGTAGGCAGTCTTTTTAGTAGATCTCTTACAGTTTCTAAGTGCCGTGTCATTAAAACGCAATTTTGGTTAGCCTTCCCCACAACATTTCCTATGTGTTCTTTTCAATTTAAGTTGTTCGTAATTGTAATTTCTAGGTATTTAGTTGAATTTAGTGCCTTTAAATTTGACTGATTTATCGTGTAACCGAAGATTAACGGATTCCTTTTAGCACTCATGTGGATGACTTCACACTATTCATTATTTACGGTCAATTGACAATTTTCGTACCATACGGATATCTTTTCTAAATAGTTTTGGAATTTTTTAAATCTTCTGATAACTTTACTGGACGATAAACGACAGAAAAACCTGCAAACAACCTAAGACGGCTGCTCAGATTGTTGGGGAACGCCAGATATTACTTCTGTTTTACTCGATGATTTTCCGTCAGTTACTGTGAACTGTGACCTCTCTGACACGAAATCACGAATCCAGTCGCATAATTGAGGCGATATTCCATAAGCACGCTGTTTCATTACAAACCACATGTGGGGTACGGTGTCAAAAGCCTTTTGGAAATCCAGAAATACGGAATCAATTTGAAATCCCTTGTCGATAGCACTCAACACTTTGTCTGAATAAAGAGCTAGTTGTGTTTCAAAAGAATGATATTTTCTAAATCCGTGTTGAATGGGTGTCAATAGACCGTTCTCTCCGAAGTAATTCACAACGTTCCAACACAAATTATGTTCCAGAATCCTGTTGCATATCGACGTTAATGACATGGGCATGTAATTTAGTTGACTACCCCTATTGCTTTCCTTGAATATTGGTGGGATCTGTGCAACTTTCCAGTCTTTGGGTATGGGTCTTTCGTCGAGCGAGAGGCTGCATATGATGGTTAAGTATGGAGCTATTGCATCAGCATGTTCTGAAAGGAACCTGATTGGTTTACAGTCTGGACCGGAAGACTTTCATTTATTAAATGATTTAAGATGCTTCTCTACTCCACGGATATCTACTTCTATGTTACTCATGTTGGCAACTGTTCTTGACTCGAATTCTGGAATATTTTGTCTTCTTTGGTCAAGGAATTTCGAAAGGCTATGTTTAGTAACTCTGGTTTCGCAGTACTGTCGTCGACAGTATTTCAATTGCTATTGTGCAGAGCAGGCATTGACTGTGTCTTGTCGCTAGCACTGTTTATACATGACCAGAATCTCTTTGGATTTTCTGCCAGGTCTCGAGACAAAGTTTCGTTGTGGAAACTATTACAAGCATCTCGCATTGAAGTCCCTCTAAATTTCGGGCTTCTGCAAAAGATCGCCAATTCTGGGATTTTGCTTTCGTTTAAATTTGGAATGACGTTTTTTTTTTTTTTTTTTTTTTTTTTTTTTTTTTTTTTTGTCTCTTCACAGGGTGTTCTGATTTGGTGCAGTTTATCGTCACAAAGAACGAGTCTCTTGCATAGGCTCGCCGCTTACCTGAAATGCCTGATTTGGTACAGAAGTTGAGTGCACGATCTTGTTGCACAGTAATACTGAGAGAGCAAACGTTGGCCGATTCTAGCGATCAGATGGCCTGTAATGAAACTAACAGCCAAATACAAAAACGTTAGCAAATGTTAACATTATCTTAAAAGTGCAGTTCTCCTGCTGGAGGGTTGGGTTGTTTTGGGGAAGGAGACCAGACAGCGAGGTCATCGGTCTCATCAGAATAGGGAAGGACGGGGAAGGAAGTCGGCCGTGCCCTTTGAAAGGAACCATCCCGGCATTTGCCTGGAGCGATTTTGGGAAATCACGGAAAACCTAAATCAGGATGGCCGGACGCGGGATTGAACCGTCGTCCTCCCGAATGCCAGTCCAGTGTTTAACCACTGCGCCACCTCGCTCGGTCTCCTGCTGGATAAGAAACAAATATACATATAAAGACAGTAATATTTTAAGCTGTGCTTAATTTGAATTGACGTATGTCAATTCGACTATAAACCATATTTGCCACTTACCTCAGGGGCAGAATGGTAAGTGGTGCGGCCACTGTGTCGTTAAAGGATATGAGACGGCGAATATTTTATTGTTTGTATACCAGCACTGAAGACGGCATGCACGACGCATAACGATCAGCTGCAGTTGTATAAATTTTGACACGCAAGTATTACAGATTCATACATACACAGTAGAGAAACGGTTATTTTCAAATGCAGTACTTATTCGTCGAAAAGAATGTGAAATTAAATTAATACTGTTGCAGTACATCACAGTGGGTGGAAAGAAACTGACATACAGAACATTAATAAAAATGTTTTGATCATTACTCGTACTGCAAAATTTATTTCAGCGTAGGTACAATTACTGCTTTTAATCAGTTAATCATCTGTCCACATAGGCAAGACAACACTTCGTCAGGCAATTACAGTGTCACAACTTTGTGGTCGCAAGGGGGGGGGGGGGCAACAATCCCAAACAGAGATCAGTTGACAATAGGTGTTCTGAATGGTGGCAATTTTTAATGATCAGCCGGTGGCCAACGTAATCGTCTTTTAAGCACGGAGCGATGAACTGACCAACTCGGATTACTCGACGTGACTGTGCTATGAAAGAACGACAATTCAGAATAATTTAATTTCGTTGTCGTCTGTTTCTCTGTTGTCAGAGACCAGTAGAAGCACACCTGCCAGCTGGAATTCGTCTCGTAAAGAAAACGGGGCAGTCCCTTTTTTGGCTTCTGTTTCCCGCATCGCCGGAATTTTAGCTGGTACACAAATATGTTCTGAATATTCCTGACACTGTCTCTCTAATTTAAAAAGCAAATAATTGTTTGCAATTTTTTGCAATGAGGTGTGCTGGATCGACTCTTATCCCACTTCTTCTTATAACATTTTAGAGGTTTCTGTGGGCAGAGAAGACAGACTACAAAGTTTAAGTAGTCTTGTTGGCAGCTGATGTGGTGTGTTGTCATTTGTGTGAACACTGCTGTTATGTCGATACGCAAATGCACCTTTTATTGCAACATAAAATAAAAATAACCTTTCGTTGAAGAAAAAAAAAGACTTAGTTAAGAAGTTTAATATAAAACCACAGAGCTTTCACATTAATTACAATAATGGAGGGTTGACTTGATACTTCCCCGTAATTTCTGCAAGAAATTTAAGTAGAATTGGGTTTTACATACTGAGGCCCACACATGTTACAGTATTTAAGAAACTGCTGATTAGTTTATCACATTTTTTCAGGGGTCCCTGTATTTTTCCGGGGAAAATATGGTAGGGTTAAGTAGAAGCTGACGAGATTCTCGGAATATTAGCGTTTCAAACACTGTATTTTAGATTGCCGTCCTCACAGCTTACTTCAAAATATGTTGAACAATCATGAAGATGATACCAGATAGAAACTCAAAGTTAACAGCTTACTTCAAGAGGAAGCCAAGTAAACTTAAAACATGGAAACATCCAGGCTGGAGGCAGGGGAGTGGCTGCTAGACCATGTCTGTATAGACAAAAGTTTTCTTATGGAAATATACAATGTTAAAGTGTTGAGAGGAGTAGACACAGTCTCAGACTACTATGTACTTAAAATTAAAATGAAATTCACTCCATTAAAGGAAAATAACGAAGAAAATAATAAAACAAGAAGAAGGTATGACCAACATCAGCTAATTGAAAAGACAAATGCCAATAGATAACACAAACCATTAAAATAGTAGATGATGTAGAAGAATTGATACCTTGTCTTAAAAAAGAAGCTCAGAATCTAGCTCCCTTGTACCGACGAAGAAAGCATGCATGGTGGATTCCAGAATATGGCAAATTCCATGAAGAAAGACACCGAGTATGGTTAAAGTTTAAAACAAACAAAATAGAAGAAAATGATATCTATCTCAAAAATTAAGAGAAAAAATTTACACAAAACATTAGGAGGATTAAGAGAGGATTCTATAAAGACATAATAAACTATGTAGAACATAATTACCACAAGACCAATTCTGGAAACTACTACAAAATCTTTGGGAAAGAACTACAACGGCATGAGCCCTCTACACTACTACTAAAAGGTAAAGATGGAAGAATAGCACACAGTAACAAAGAAAATACTGAAATCGTGGCAAAAGCATTTAATTAACTTTTGAATTGGAAGAGCCCAAGGAACTCTTACAAATCGATGTAAAGAACCCAATTAAAACCGAACCAAAACATTATGCCTCCCAACTTTCCAAGAAACGGAAAGAGTCCTCAGAGGACAAAAAAACTTTAAGGAACATGGAGAAGGTCAGGTTTTTGTTGAAACGTGGAAATATTCTGTGACAAAATCAACACCTTCTCACACAAGGCTCTAATAAAAATTTGGATAAAAGAACAATCCCTGAACAATTTACCATAGCCATCATACACCCACTACAGAAGAGGGGGGGATAAGAATAATTCAGACAACTATAGAGGAATCTCTCTACTATACTGCACACACAAGATTTTATCCAACATCCTATTTGGAAAAATCAAGGAGCAACTAGAACAGGAGTTAGGAGAATACCAGCGAGGTTTCAGACCTTGGAGAAGCTGTGTGCAGCAGTTCATTAGTTTGAAACTGATTGTGGCATACTGCATGAAACAGAACAAATCTCTCGCAATAACATTTTTAGATTTCGAGAAGGCTTTTAACTGCCCCGATAGACCTTCAGTATTAAAAATGTTAAGGGCTTAGGGACTCAGTCCATAAGTAATTAAATTAATAGGACTTTCTCTGATCAACACCAAATCGAATGTTAAGTTTAGAGGAGAAATGTCTGAGCCATTCCTTATAGAAACAGGCTTAAGACAAGGTGACTGCTTATCACCATTACTGTTCAACTGTGCCCTGGAATACATAATGAGAGAATGGTACAAGGATAGCCTAAAGAACATAAGATTTGGAAGCGTTAAAAATAATATAAGTTGGAACTGCTTGGAATTTGCTGATGAGCTTGGTCTCCTAGCCAACGATGTTCGAGAAACCAGGCAAGAAGTTAAGATCACTACAGGAAATAGCGCAGAAAGTTGGGCTCGGAATATCACTTGAAAAAGCGGGGGTTATGCGAACCGACCCCCCATTTGCAAACAAAATTATAATAGGAGAACAAGAAACCAAAATTATTGATGAATTTAAATATTTAGGTGAAATCGGAACTTACAATCTAAGCGAGAAACCATCATGGAAAAATAGAATAAAAAACTGAAAAAAAAAACAAATTACATCATCAAAAACACATACAACAAAAAGAAGCCTATTCAGAGGTGCAAAATTCAGACGTCATAAAACAGTAACATAACCAGAAATAATTTATGCAGCTGAAACCATCTTCAAAACAATCCATGAAGCAGAAACTGACAAAATACTAAACATAGAAAAATAATTAGGAATTGCATAACTAAAAAATATCAAGTAAATGGTTATTCGAGAATAGCTTCAAGTAAAACAGTGTACAAGAAAATAGAATAAGTTATGAGCACAATTAGGAAGAAGTGTATCTTATTCTTGAATAATGTGCTGAGAATCTCAGAAAACAGAATTAGTAAGGGAATAAGAGAAATATTGTGAAAAAGGTATAAGAGAACTCCAAATTACAGTAGATGCTTAAAAAACAATACAGAAAAAACTAGAGGACAGACAAATCAGGCTATAAAAGAAGATCCATAAAAGGGCTACGGGAAGAGTGATCGCAGAGGAAGAAAGAAAGAAAATATCTGAAAGAATGAAGAAGTATTGGGCAGACAGAAGAGCAAAACTCTCTTCGTATAATAATAAATTATAATAATCCCTGTATAACCACTGCACAGTTGAGTTGTCTTATTGAATTATTATTGAACTATGTTGTATTATTGAATAACAACAAACTGTGTAGTCCTTTTGAATAGAGTGGTCCAGTGAAGGCCATAAAATAAAAATAGTAATTAATAATAATAATCGCAAAAACTTTGTTGTGTTTTAGGACGGAAACGTAAAACCTCTTGTGAACTATGCAATCCCGAAAGCTTTGATAAAATTTAGGACACAAATGTAAAACTTGCAAATAAGTTCAACGTTAGCATCTGACGGTGGGGTCAGACTGGAAACTAATAATGGTACAATAGAATCGTTTCAAAAACACTTGTGATTGGTTGCAGTATTTCCTACGGTGTAATTTACAATTATATTGCAACGACATCCCCGGTGAAGTACAAAAACTGTCGGCCGACATTGGGTTTATGAACCTGGAACGAAAAACATGTTGACACTGACATAAGGAAGTTTAACGACTGCGCGGAGTTGGGGGCATTGGACAATGACACCACACTCGTTGAAAAGTTTGTACTGTTATGCACTTTGGCGTAAGATCATTACGTTTACAGTGGTTATTAAATCAGATGGTTTCAACAGTTTTATACAGATTGAGATGAATCTTCTTGAAGTGATACTGGAGACCAACTGGAAATGCTTGACAAGGCGTCATTAAGTTCTTTATTTGTGTGTACATGTTGTCCTTAGTTGCTTTGCAGCGACAAGAAAATGCGTGTTTTTCTTCTATCAACCACTTATGAAATATTTGTTTATTTTGATTAATTATTTTCGGAGCCTGTTCAGATTCATCTTCAGATGGGGCATATAGAAGTTTCATATTTATTTTTAGTTCCTTGCACGAAGATAGTAAAGCCCTTAATGTATCACCATGAATGAAAGCTATATGGAATGTTATGTCGAAAAGGTTGCCGTATAACACTCCTGGCGATATATTAAAGCGTTTTTTGTCGTCTTGTAGCAACGCCAGTACCTAGCATCACGCTACAAAAATAGATACCTTACTCTGCCTGAAAAGAGTCGAAAACTAATTTATAGAAAATAAACAGTTGTTTTATAAGTGACACTCTTCAGTTTTCTGTAACACACAGTCATATGTTCTACAGTATCCATACAGGATAAGCTTAACTTGAAGTATTTATTACTTCTCCGTGTACTTCAATTCTCTTTCCAAATTTCTCCTTGGTATTCTTTACTGCGTGCTCTGTGCATAGGTTGAATAGCATGGGGGATCCGCTACAACGCTCTCTTCCACTCTTCTCTATTATTGATGCCTTCCATAGTCGAAAAAAAAAGAAGACATGAAAGAATCGCCTCAAAGCATTCGACGAATTATGAAACACGTTTATGTGTGTTTAATAAGACCTGGTAGTACACATGACTCAAGATCCACTAACATTTACCAACACACTCACTTAAAGTTTAAAATAACAGACATAAACATTTTGCTTTTGTTGCAGGGAATGGCTACTGGAAAACATCCCAGACGCGAGGATCTACGAATACTGGAAACCTTACCTTGGAAACAGTACATTGTATGGGAATAGTATCCAGAGCGGGAACAGTACAGTGAAGGGGACCCAGATGTGGAAACAGGTGCGTCGCAATTACTATCCAGTTACAAGCTTCATAACACTATCCTCACGTTACTCCTATCCTTCCGTTACTTCGAATGCTAGTCACCGTCAGTATTGTTGGTTGCTTCACTATTCTTTTCTTTTAAGCAGAGAGATAGATTTTAGCGTTTAATCGTGTACATTCATGGTCATTAAATCTGCAGCATCAGCAAGAATGGGAAATAACAAGGTGGTAGGAATATGCATGCTTAAATTTGTAGACAATTTGGGATATACAGGGTGCAAACATGTCCCCTTTGGCAGCGTCAGTGGTTCTAACCCGACCGTGTCTCGAGTCGAACGTAGTCCGGACGATAAATAATGTTAAGTCACTCCAGGCTGCTTCACATTACACCAGAGATCATCAACCATAGTGGTGGCGAGTGGTGGCGCGCCACTTACTCAGTATTTTATGAGCACATGTTTTTAACATGCTGGCCACAGCTACAGTCGAACACTACCTGTATCAGCGTAGGTGAGGACAGGTTGGGGAACACGCGGTTTGCATTATGTTGTTGAAAGATAACGTAACGTAATCCTCGCAGACAGGGCACAGCCATCAGCATTATAACGTCGGGAATGTAGTGGCTGCTGTACAAATTACCAACTTGATAAACCAGAGGTGGTCGTGATATGGTGTACCTAGAGCTGCGGTCTACCAAAACCACTGTTTGGTAGTTTTGATACACTACATAAATGACGTTGCAAATGGTAGGATTACCTGTAGCATTAGCAGCGTTGTAGGGTAGGGCTATAAATGTTTGTGTAAGAGAGAAACTGGGAGCCGACGACTTCCCTTTGATTTTTGTTTGTTTGGTGGTTTTGCACATAATTAGAACCGTACATCATTCAGTGTTAGACCATTGTGTAGTTTCTATCCTTACAGAATATAAATTGCATTTTATCAGTAATAAAACTTATTTGATAACGTAACTTCTGCGCCTTTATGTAACCAAGCAATTACTTTTGGTGCAAGCACAGTTTACATGCACGAACATCAAAAATATATACATACAATTATTGTTATTTTCTTTTCAATAAAATTTACTTCATCATGATCAAAGTCAATGGTTTCCCATTACTTCTGATAAATGCGAAAGGTATTTTTGAATAACAGAAACGTGTTTTATGTAAGTTAGACGATGTAGTGAACCGATGTGTGAGATATTTTTGTTTTGTGTGTTTTTTTTTATTTTACCTTATTGTTGAAGAAATTGCGTTTTCTAGCGGTATATGATAAATAGGTATTGTTTTCTTTATTTTTGCAACACCATCCCTCTTATTCATGTTTCAAATCAACAATGCTTAATAAAACATGCATTAAACACTGACAATTTCAAGTTTCAATAAATACTGTTTACTTTTAAGTAACAGACAGGAGGATACCTATGTACAACAATAATATTCTGTAGGTTACCTGGCCCTTAACATATTCTTTCAGTTTCTAGACGGTTCACCACTTCTGGTTTTTAGGGGAATCTGATAAGACACTGATCGCATTCTTAAAGAAAGCGATCGTTATGAAGTAACGCCCGACCGTTATGTAACACACCTAACATATAGGTAACGCAGGTACGACCTTAACTGAACAAAGCTACAAGGAAACCTACCGTAGTCTACGCTTACTTATGACAGTCTACGTTAGTTTTACAAGTCTAGGAATGTGCAGTGGCTCCACATACCATCGACTCAAGATGCTAGACGCTTATGACGCTGACGGATGCTGCCTGACCACATTCTTTCTCCTCGGAGCCTCCATTTACGAACACTCCCGACTCACCTAAATAGACGACTTGGTGCTACTCCTGCGTCCAGTGTTTTCTATGGTGGCACCACTTCGGGTCGCAGTGCCAGTGATGAGTTTTGACTCACTGCAAACAGGCCCCTTTTCGCACTTAATGTACGTGACGTGGTTGTACGAGCCTGCTCGGTCCAGAGAATAAAGTCTCTGCCCCTAGGTGCTTGTCGCGCAAGGCAGCTGATATCCTACATGGCTTTGAGTGTGGCTGTCCTGAACCCATCGATCCGTATTTGCATGGCAATCACGAGCATGATCGTGGCACGATAAACAGCTGTCTTGATAGGCGGCGATCCTGCTGCTGTCGAACCCGATACGTGGTGGCAGACGCCTCTCCTTCTCACAGGAGGTCTAACACGATACGGTAACAAGGAACCCACATTCAAATGTGATTTCTGAATGAGAAATCTACTGAGTATCCCTTTCTTATATACAGAATGTAGATGGCGTTACTCCTACCCACTTTGTTGTAATACGAGGGTTGGAGCTTTAATAGTGGCAACTATTTATTTACAGCTCATGCAAAATAGATATGTGTTTCAAAGTTTTACTGACATTCAAAGTAGTCATCTGCATTGTGTATAACCCGTTGCCAACGATTTGGAAGTCGTAGGATACTCTTAGCAGTGCCAGTTGTGTTGACAGTTCAAGCGGCGCGGTCTATTGCCCAACGAATTTGTAGCAGTTCTGAAGCGATTGTCATGAAGTGTTTCCTTAAGTTGAGAAAACGAGTTCAACTTATGAGGGCTTATAGTGAACTCAAGTTGATGTCTGACGTTGATGTCACCAGACGCCCCATACGACGGCTTAGGGAGCGCTGGTTGGACGACCGGGCGAAGCATCTGGAAGCCTTGGGGAATGAAGATACCTGGAGGAATAGAGCACAGAACAAAGAAATGGAGGCAGTTTGTGGAAGCAGCACCTGTGACCGTTGCATATGACTAAGTCTATGACGTTTTTAGAAATTAGTTTCCATTTTAGGCCTATACTCCAATTGAAATTAGTCTACTTTGTGACTGACATTTCACTGATTCGGGTGGTAGGGATTAGCCGTTAGCCAATCACAGCTGTTTGTCAGGCTTCACGTCCTTGCTGTGTTGCCTATTCTGCCGGAATAAGGGTGGCTTGCCAGGTAACGTTCATGTACCTGCATGGCTTTGGAGGTGGCCTGACGGGGCAGGATGCAAGGGGTGGGATGGGAGGGATGCAATGAGTTTTGCACTGCGCCACATTAAAAATATTTTTATGCAAGTAAGGCAAAAGTCCCCCCCCCCCCCAATAAACCATGCCATGGACCTTGCCGTTGGTGGGAGGCTTGCGTGCCTCAGTGATACAGGTAGCCATACCTTAGGTGAAACCACAACGGAGGCGTATCCGTTGAGAGGCCAGACAAACGTGTGGTTCCTGAAGAGGGGCAGCAGCCTTTCCAGTAGTTTGCAAGGGCAACAATCTGGATGATTGTCTGATCTGGCCTTGTAACACTAACCAAAACGGCCTTGCTGTGCTGCTACTGTGAACAGCTGAAAGCAAGGGGAAACTACAACTGTAATTTTTCCCCAGGGCATGCAGCTTTACTGTATGGTTAGATGATGATGGCGTCCTCTTGGGTAAAATATATCGGAGGTAGAATAGTCCCCCATTCGGATCTCCGGGCGGGGACTACTCAGGAGGACGTCGTTATCAGGAGAATGAAAACTGATGTTCTACGGATCAGAGCATGGAATGTGAGATCCGTTAATCGGGCAGATACGTATAAAGGGAAATGGATAGGTTAAAGATAGATATAGTGGGAATAAGTGAAGTTCGGTGACAGGAGAAGTTCGGTGACCAGAGACTTCTGGTCAGGTGAATACAGGGTTATAAATACAAAATCAAATAGGGGTAATGCAGGAGTAGGTTTAATAATGAATAAAAAAAATAGGAGCATGGGCAGCTACTATGGACAGCATAGTGAACGCATTATTGTAGCCAAGATAAAGACGAAGCCCGCACCTACCACTGTAGTACAAGTTTATATGCCAACTAGCTCCGCAGATGACGAAGAGATTGAAGAAATGTTTGATGAGATAAAGGTATTATTCAGATAGTGAAAGGAGACGAAAATTTAGTAGTCATAGGGGATTGGAATTCGATAGTAGGGAAAGGAAGAGAAGGAAAATTAATAGCTGAATATGGAATGGGGGTAAGGAATTAAAGAGGAAGCCGCCTGGTAGAATTTTGCCCAGAGCATAACTTAATCATAGCTAACACTTGGTTCAAGATTCATGAAAGAAGGTTTTATACGTGGAAGAGGCCTGGAGACACTGGAAGGTTTCAGACAGATTATATAATGGTAAGATAGAGGTTTAGGAACCAGGTTTTAAATTGTAAGACATTTCCATAGGCAGGTGTGGACTCTGGTTATGAACTGCAGGTTAAAACTGAAGAAACAGCAAAAAAGGTGTCATTTTAAGGAGATGGGACCTGGATAAACTGAAAGAACCAGAGGTTGTAGAGAGTTTCAGGGAGAGCGTTAGGGAACGATTGACAGGAACAGGGGAAAGAAATACGGTATAAGAAGAATGGGTAGCTTTGAGAGATGAAATCATGAAGACAGCAGAGGATCAAGTAGGTAAAAAGACGAGGGCTAATAGAAATCCTTGGGTAACAGAAGAGATATTGAATTTAGTTGATGAAAGGAGAAAATATAAAAATGCAGTAAAAGAAGCATGCAAAAAGGAAACGTCTCAAAAATGACATCGACAGGAAGTCCAAACTGGCTAAGGAAGGATGGCTAGAGGACGAATGTGGAGGCATGTATCACAAGGGGTAAGATAAATTCTGTCTACAGGAAAATTAGAGAGACCGTAGGAGAAAAGGAGACCACCAGTATGAATATCAAGAACTCAGATGGGAAACCAGTTCAAAAAATGGCTCAAATGGCTCTGAGTACTATGGGACTTAACATCTGGGGTTATCAGTCCCCTAGAACTTAGAACTACATAAAACTAACTAACCTAAGGACTTCGCACACATCGATGCCCGAGGCAGGATTCGAACCTGCGACCGTAACAGTCACGCGGTTCCGGACTGAAGCGCCTAGAACCGCTCGGCCACCGTGGCCGGCGGAAATCCAGTTCTAAGCAAAGAACGGAAAGCAGAAAGATGGAAGGAGTGTATAGAGGGTCTCATACATCTTGCTCACCAGATGGTAGGTTAAGGAAAGGCAAACCTACGGTTCTACCATTTGTAGACTTAGAGAAAGTTTTTGACGATGTTGACTGGAATTCACTCTTTCAAATTCTGAAGGTGCTAGCGCTGAAATACAGGGAGCGAATGGCTATTTACAATTTGTACAGAAACCAAATGGCAGTTATAAGAGTCAAGGGGGATGAAAGGGAAGCAGTGGTTGGGAAGGGAGTGAGACAGGGCTGTAGCCTATCCCCAATATTATTCAATCAGAATATTGATGAAGGAGTAAAGGAAACAAAAGAAAAATTTGGCGTAGGAACTAAAATCCACGGAGAAGAAATAAAAACTTCGAGGTTCGCCGATGACATTGCAATTCTGTCAGAGACATCGAAGGACCTGGAAGAGCAGTTGAACGGAATGGACTGTGTCTTGAAAGAAGGATATAAGATGAACATCAACCAAAGCGAAACGAGGACAATGGAATGTAGTCGAATTAAATCGGGTGATGCTGAGTGTATTAGATTGGGAAATGAGACACTTAAAGTAGTAAATGAGTTTTGCTATTTGGGGAGCAAAATAACTGACGGTGGTCGAAGTAGAGAGGGTATAAAATGTAGACTGGCAGTGACAAGGAAAGCGTTTCATAAGAAGAGAAATTTGTTAACATCAAGTATAGATTTAAGTGTTAGGAATTATTTTCTGAACGTATTTGTATTGGAGTGTAGCCATGTATGATGTAAATCGTGGACGATAAATAGTTTAGGCCAGAAGAGAACAGCCTCGTGATGGCTCGGTGTTGTGTGCTGTCCTTAGGTTAGTTAGGTTTAAGTAGTTCTAAGTTCTAGGGGACTTATGACCACAGCAGTTGAGTCCCATAGTGCTCAGAGCCATTTGAACCATTTGAACCAGAAGAGAACAGAAGGTTTAGAAATGTGGTGCTACAGAAGAATGCTGATGATTAAATGGGTAGATCACGTAACTAATGAGGAGGTACTGAATAGCATTGGGTGGAAGAAGAATGTGGCCCAACTTGACTAGAGGAAGGGATCAGTTGTTAGGACATGTTCTGAGGCATCAAGGGATCACGAGTTTAGTATTGGAGGGTAGCGTGGAGGGTAAAAACCGTAGAGGGAGACCAAGAGATGAATACATGAAGCAGATTCAGAAGGAGGTAGGTTGCAGTAGGTACTTGGAGATGAAGAAGCTTGCACAGGATAGAGTAGCATAGAGAGCTGCATCAAACCAGTTTCTGGACTGAAGACCATAACAACAACAACAAGGCAAAAGTTAACCTGCTGCTGAAATTAATCTTTGGTAAAAGTTTTAGCATCTGTGCAAAAAGCTTTAAAATAAAAATGTTAGATTCACAACTTTTATCACTGGATACACAAATTATTTTTGGAAGCTTGGAGTCTTTCGCTCTTATACTCTCAGATCATAGAGGTCATAATTTGTCTTAGCCAAAGGTATACAGAAGTGGAATCTGTGAAGAGATCTGTAACTCTTTTTGATATAAAGAACCATCAAAAATATGAACAAACCATCAGTAAAAGTTATAGAGAACCCTTTTAATGATTCGACTATCCTTGATAAGGCGTCTACAGTAACTTCCAGAAAACAAGATATTATCAGCTGGCTACAACAAAAAAACATTCCGATACCAGACGACAGGGTGAATTATTGTACATCATGGCTCAGAATAAACCAAGTTTACCTCTATATGTTACAGATGAACGGGCAAAAAATAAGTACATAGAGTATCAGACTGCCATAATATCACTGCGAATTCCACTGAAATACAAAATTTAAAAGATCGCACAACCCCCAAGAATGGAAAAATTTTATAGAAGCTCGAAATTTAGCGCGAACGTCAATGCCAGATGCTTTTACTGTCTCGAAATCCGACAGAAAACTGAAAGAGAGATAACTGGTCATACGTAAAGTACACGAGCAGCAAGACGCAATCAATACCTTCCACTGCGCGATAACATTGGTGATGTTACTGATGACGGTGTCACTAAACCAGAGTTGCTAAACACGGTTTTCCGAAATTACAGCACCAAAGAAGACGAAGTAAATATTCCAGAATTCAAATTAAGAGCAACTGTCAACGCGAGTGACTAAGAAGTAGGTAACCTCGGTGTGGCGAAGCAGCTTAAATCAGTTAATAAAGGCAAGGCCTCCGGGACGCATTGTATAAATGTCATGTTCCTTTCATAGTATGCTGACACAATAGCTCCATACTACCTATCGTATACAACCTATCGCTCGTCGAAAGATCCGTACCTAAAGAATGGAAAGTTGCGTAAGTCGCATTAATGTCCGACAAAGGAAACAGGAGTAATCCGCTGAATTACACACCAACATAACTGAAGTCGATTTACAGTAGGATTTTGGAACATATACTGTGTTCGACCATTATGAATTACCTCGAAGAAAACGATTCCGCTACGGTCGCAGGTTCGAATCCTGCCTCGGGCATGGATGTTTGTGATGTCCTTAGGTTAGTTAGGTTTAACTTGTTCTAAGTTCTAGGGGACTAATAACCTCAGCAGTTGAGTCCCATAGTGCTCAGAGCCATTTGAACCATTTTTGAAAACGATTCATTGACAACAACCAACACTGTTTCAGAAAATATCGTCCTTGTGAAACACAAGTAGCTCTTTATCCGCACGAAGTAAATAGTGCTATCGGCAGGGATGTCAAATTGGTTTCATACTTTTAGATTTCCAGAACGCTTTTGCTGCCATCCCGAGATTGCGGTCGGTCACTGCATTTGGCCTTCCGAGGTCTGTTCGAACGCAGTTTAGCTTAGTTTGCTACCATTCTCCATAGTCAACTCCTAATAAAATACTGTGCCTGTGGAGTCTCGTCTCAGATATGCCGCTCCATTCGTGGTTTCCTATCAGAAAGTTCATAGTAATCGACGGAAAATCATCGAGTAATCAGAGATAATGTCTGGCGTCCCCCAAGGAAGTGTTATAGGCCCTCTGCAGTTCCTGCTGCACATAATACGATTTGTATGACAATCTAAACAGCCCTCTTACACTGTTTAAGATGACGCTGTCATTCAACATCTTGTAAAATCATCGGATGATCAAAACCAATTGCAAATGATATAAAGAAGATAGCTGTATGCTGCGAAAAGCTGAAATTGACTCCAAACAATGGAAAATCTGAAGTCATCCACATGAGTGCTGAAAAGAATCGGCTAAATGTCTATTACACTGTGCATCACACAAATCTGAAGGCTGTAAATTCAATTAAATATTTAGCGAATACAGTTATGACTAACTTAAATACACTCCTGGAAATTGAAATAAGAACACCGTGAATTCATTGTCCCAGGAAGGGGAAACTTTATTGACACATTCCTGGGGTCAGATACATCACATGATCACACTGACAGAACCACAGGCACATAGACACAGGCAACAGAGCATGCACAATGTCGGCACTAGTACAGTGTATATCCACCTTTCGCAGCAATGCAGGCTGCTATTCTCCCATGGAGACGATCGTAGAGATGCTGGATGTAGTCCTGTGGAACGGCTTGCCATGCCATTTCCACCTGGCGCCTCAGTTGGACCAGCGTTCGTGCTGGACGTGCAGACCGCGTGAGACGACGCTTCATCCAGTCCCAAACATGCTCAATGGGGGACAGATCCGGAGATCTTGCTGGCCAGGGTAGTTGACTTACACCTTCTAGAGCACGTTTGGTGGCACGGGATACATGCGGACGTGCATTGTCCTGTTGGAACAGCAAGTTCCCTTGCCGGTCTAGGAATGGTAGAACGATGGGTTCGATGACGGTTTGGATGTACCGTGCACTATTCAGTGTCCCCTCGACGATCACCAGTGGTGTACGGCCAGTGTAGGAGATCGCTCCCCACACCATGATGCCGGGTGTTGGCCCTGTGTGCCTCGGTCGTATGCAGTCCTGATTGTGGCGCTCACCTGCACGGCGCCAAACACGCATACGACCATCATTGGCACCAAGGCAGAAGCGACTCTCATCGCTGAAGACGACACGTCTCCATTCGTCCCTCCATTCACGCCTGTCGCGACACCACTGGAGGCGGGCTGCACGATGTTGGGGCGTGAGCGGAAGACGGCCTAACGGTGTGCGGGACCGTAGCCCAGCTTCATGGAGACGGTTGCGAATGGTCCTCGCCGATACCCCAGGAGCAACAGTGTCCCTAATTTGCTGGGAAGTGGCGGTGCGGTCCCCTACGGCACTGCGTAGGATCCTATGGTCTTGGCGTGCATCCGTGCGTCGCTGCGGTCCGGTCCCAGGTCGACGGGCACGTGCACCTTCCGCCGACCACTGGCGACAACATCGATGTACTGTGGAGACCTCACGCCCCACGTGTTGAGCAATTCGGCGGTACGTCCACCCGGCCTCCCGCATGCCCACTATACGCCCTCGCTCAAAGTCCGTCAACTGCACATACGGTTCACGTCCACGCTGTCGCGGCATGCTACCAGTGTTAAAGACTGCGATGGAGCTCCGTATGCCACGGCAAACTGGCTGACACTGACGGCGGCGGTGCACAAATGCTGCGCAGCTAGCGCCATTCGACGGCCAACACCGCGGTTCCTGGTGTGTCCGCTGTGCCGTGCGTGTGATCATTGCTTGTACAGCCCTCTCGCAGTGTCCGGAGCAAGTATGGTGGGTCTGACACACCGGTGTCAATGTGTTCTTTTTTCCATTTCCAGGAGTGTAGCAATGGTCACATAGATAATGTCATGTGGAAAGCAAGCCAAAGATTGCCATTTATTGGCAGAGCACTTAGAAAATGCAACAGGTCTACTAAAGAAAATGGTTACACTACGCTTGCCCGCCCTTTTCTGGGGTATTGTTGTGTGGTGTGGGATCCGTACCTACATAGGATTGAGGGAGGCCATCGAAGAAGTTCAAAGATAGGCCGCTCATTTTGTATTTTTGCGAAGTAGGAAAGAGAGTGCCACGGGTATGATACGCGAATTGAGGTGGCAATCAGTAAAACAAAGGGGTATTAAGTTGTGGCAGGATCTTCCCATCAAATTCTAAACGGCAACTTTCTCCTCAGAATGTAAAAATTTTGTTGGCGTCCATCTACATAGGGAGAAATGATCTTCATAATAAGATAAGAGAAATCAAAGTTCGCAGAAAGATTTAAATATTCGTTTTACCCAAGGGCAGTTCCAGAATGGAGTGGTAAAGAAATAGCTCGAAGGTGCCAGGCATTTAACTGCGAACTGCAAAGTAATCATCATGTAGCTGCAGATGTAGATGAATTCATATGGGCTCAAGATAAGGATTATGTGACAAGGAACAACAAAAAAAGGTAAGCTTGCTGAAGTGGAAAGACTGACAAAGGGCGCTACGAATCAAAGTTAGTCATCAGGTTGGTATTGTTGTAAGACACACGAAGGAAGTAATAACGAAAGCGTGGGAGAATGAATGTGTAGTGTAAATTATGACAGTGTTTCTAGTGACTACACAGACGATACTAAAAGTGATCAGATATAACTTATGTGCATTCGTTTGTGGCTTAGTGTGTTGTCAAAAATTCAAGTTTTCTCACCGCTTACAGTTTTCTCCAGTTATTTAGATAACTTGTTACTTTGAGCCATGTCTGTAATTGAGTGCTCATCTTATTGCTGCTATTCGCCTGTAACACGTGATTTTGGTATCTTACGTACTGCCGAACCTACAGCAGCAGCGGCTCCTACCACTGACCTCCCCACTACCTACGAAGACATTCAGAAGAATCTCTAAATAAACGGCTTGTTTCTTTCTTGTTGCGCACATAAATATCGATCGCTTGAGTGCGTGGCATGTAGTGTACGACCCGGCAACTCAGCTTCCTACCACTGCCATCTGTCAATCTGAGAGTAATTTTAATCGGAGTATAGCGGACGTTCTAGACAAACCTCCATCACTTAACATTCTTTCATAAGTTTTCTAGTAACAATTCACAGCATCACTCGCCATTTTAGGTGAAAAATGAAAATGAGAAATGTTCCACAATAGAAAAACCGTAATTGTCCGTTTTCTTTCTAGCAAATTTAGGTTGTCATACCCTTTCTTTGGTTGGCTTACTCTCTGTTTCTAATTTCGATGTAACTGCTGTATGTACATAAACGTTAAGTGTATTGACCTCGTGGGAGTTACAAACAGACGACAGCTTAATTTAATGCTTTGACATTTTGCAAGGAAAATATTTTCACAGATAAAGCTATAACTTATTTTGGTTTGTAGAAAGCGACGCCCTGTTTTTGAAAGTGACTCTTGGGTATTTGCAAGCAGAATGTAAAACGGTTTGTTTAGTTGCTATATGCTATAGTTTTGCCCCACTAAGCGACTATGTTCCAAGTACAACATTCTGTATTTTCATGTGATGTGGGAAACGTGTTATTGCAAATAATGTTCAGGGAAACGTGGGTACAATAATCAGACTCCCATCACCTGACTGTAAAAGTGTTTCAGAATAATTCACCCCATCAACCACCAGTGTCTGATTGACGTAAAATAGCATTTTTTTTTATAAATTTAGAGTTTTGCCGCATCTCGTGGGACTAATAACAGTTTTACTTATATGTATGATAAACATAGTTGATATAGCAACTGATGAAGAATGACTGCCATCTAACGTACAAAACTATTAACATCTTCAAAGAACATAGAAGACAGATGAAAGAGTCACGAGAAGAAATTGGGGACTCTCAGTTTTGTAACGATTAGTCTAATCAAGTTAACTGTCATGTTTTCGAATGCACCACATGCTGGCAACAAGTAGATACTTATGTACTACTATAAAGAACTGTCTCTTATGTATACTTATGTACAACTATAAAGAACTGTCTCTTATGTAAAGTGCTCAGTGTTATTGTATTTCAGACCTCGTCTTTGAGTTTAGCCAAATATATAACATGCAGTAACGCAAAATAAGCTATTGTGAGCTAGCACTTTCTTTGCCAATCTCTTCAAATTGCGCAATACAAAAGAAATTAAAAAACCATGACAGAAGAGAAAGATAAATACAATAATAAATGAAAAACACTACATAGCTTGTGTTCAACATGATTAATTTGACACATTAGCCATTTTTCTGCTTACAAGGCCACCTTCAGATTTTAACTGACTGTTGTCTCCAAAGAAGTTGCAGTGTTTGTATACGATATTGGAAAAGGTGTTACACATCTAGAGTGACGCACAAACACTCAGTAAAAGATATTTCGGGCAGTGTGGAGGTAATGCAACGTAAAAGATCAAAAACTGAACAATAGATAAATATAAAGGGAACAAACAGGGAAAACATTAACACTATGCTCGAAAACCAGGCTCATAAAACAGTTTACAGTAAATAAACAAACCAAATAAAATAAAATTAGTACTTGGTTAGACAGGTCCAAGAGGTATTAAACATAGAAAATGACACAGAACGAATTGAAAGAATTAACAGTTTTAACTACATAATATATGCAGTATATTGGCAATGTCAATAAGATAAAAGAAATAAAAAAATATAGAAAAACAGAGGAATATGAAGCAGCACTTAGTGTAGGAAGTAATGGAAAACTGAAAGGATATTGTGAAGTTTACATAGGGGAAGTGTTAACCTGCGTTTTGTCATTTAAGATTAGATGAGGACAGTGTGCTTGATGATTGTTGATTTCCAAGGTTTCCAGCAGATTGAGTTTTTGGCCTACATTTGCTAAGTGAAGGACATGGGACTGTGGCTAATAGCTATGGCCATCATTCAGTGCATGCTCCACAAATGTGGAGTCAGAATTCTGCAATCCCGAGATGTGTTCGTGTTCGGTGAGCCTAGTTGTCATGTGTGCATGACTGATCAATATAAAACTTACTACTATCAGATCAGGTAATTTTGTGTACCCCATTGTTGGCTAGTAGCTGGGTCTTATCTTTGATGTTGAAAATACACATGGCTGTGGTGTTCTTCACATAGACGAAATCCTACAATTGCAGGATTTCAGTGGTTTTGGAACAATCTGTGATACCTCTCCTAGATACGGTATTGTACACCACTTCCTGCTGACAATGGAAGGGGCAGCAAATGGAGCATAGAGGATTGGTGTAACTTTCAGTTTTGTTTCCTGTGCAAAATGTGGCCAGTCAGGATGGGACTGTAGCCGTCAGTTGATGCAGTAAATTTTACTGTATGTAACTCTGCTTTGAAATCATCTTTGGTCATGGAAACAGATATGAGATGGGGTACCAATAAGTGGGATGCTTATGAGTGTTACTGGGTGTTGTAAGAAGGAATTACTGTGTCTGTAGCTGTAGTTTTTCTATAAATTTTGAAACAATGTGGGTGTGCACTTATATCAGTGGTGAGATCTAGGAAGTTTATGGATTTGTTACCAATTTCCATTGTGAACTGAATATTTTTATCTTCACTATTTAAGTTATGAAAAAATGTGTTGAGCTGTCTTGTAGTGCCAATGCACATACACAGCACATCATCTTCATATATGAATCAGTATTTAATGTTTGCATTCAAAGATATTTTTTGAAAAAGTGTTCAGAATGGTCCATGAATATTTCATTCAAAAGTGGATTAAGAGGGGAAGACAAAGCTAAGCCATCAAATTGTTTATAAAGAGTCCCTCGAAACTGAAAATAATTTGTGCTAGGCACGTCTGAGTGGCCAGTCTCATATCATTCATTTCCAGAGTACTGACATAAGACCTGTACATCAACTATATGAGAATATCAACGCATACCTCTACTGATAAGATGGAAAATAAACTGTAGACATCGAAGGATACTAATTTATCACTGTGTGAGACAAGTAAATATTTTATCTTCTTGAAAAGGTCCTCTGAGTTCGAAATCTCATGGTTTGATTTGAATTTAGCCTTGCCTTTGATAAAGGTGTCCAATTTACTGGCAAGTTTATAAGATGGAGCATTGAATAATGATACAGCTGGAGCGATAGGTACATCTTGTTAACGTAATTTAGGAAACCTGAAAATTCTAGGACGCATGCTTTCATATTATTTAATAGCTTTGATTCAAAATGAGAAAATTTGGTTTTGCATGAATTGGTTGTACGTTTAATATCATCTTTGAATAAGTTCGTGGGGTCTTTAAGGAGGACCTGTAAGCATGTGGGACTCAGGAAATCATTAACTTCGTCCTCATTAAAACGTTTGTTCGAAGGCGTAATACTGTTGCTTTTGTCTGATTTCGTGCATTGATATCATGCTGAGGTAATTTTTTTTAAAGGTATCGAGGGAGTCAAAATCAATAGCTTGTGGTGTGTTACACAAAAATATTGTTTTTTTCTTTAGAGCGTGAACAACTAAATGTTTTGCAGTGGTGTCTTTAGTTAAAGCATATTCTATATTTACTTTCAGAACATCCCATTGTTTTTCTGATGGAGGGAGGGAAGGATCATGTTTAAAACCTTTCTCAAGTATTTTTTGTTCATTTGACGAAATGACCAAATTCTGTCTGTTAATTACACGTTGGGAAAACTTCTGTTTGCAATTTGGGATTAGAGGTGCACTCCCATTAGTAATCACAGCTAATTTCTTGTTCGGTAGCTAAAATATATTATGAATAAGAGCACTCATTCACTGGCGAATTTCGCAATCATCAACATCAAACTCAGAAGGATGCAACTTCGAAGCGATAGCCATATGTACCATCACGTTGTTCCTTTATCCAAATATGTCTTGAGACTTCAGTGGCTTGATTTGCAGCGGTAGATGTTCCTCTTGATTTTATGGTGACGTATTCTGCTGTAATTTTGCTTTGGAAACACGGTTTGTTAAACCAAACGTTTTGTGTTGACTTTGTTTTCTGTCTCAGTGGACTACTGTAAAACACGGTCAAACTGCACTGTGGTGGTACATTTTACCTGTATCTTGTTAACTCATTCTTCCGTCGGTTCTTGGTAGAAAAATATTACATGGTTATTCTAAATGATGGACTCATTGCCGAAACTCCGTATTTATTCAAGTAAAAACAGAAAATGAGCAAGCTTTATACCAATGAAAAGAGGAAGTTTCAAAGTTTTTTTCATAATGTTTGATAACAGTTTAATCAATTAAACAATTTGTAATAGTTTGTAATTAAATAGTTCGTAATAATTAGTTAATAATTATAAATGTGATAAATGTTATAAACGTTCAATGTGGCCACCGTTGGCTGCACGGCAAACATCGAAGCGGTAGCCAAACTCATCTCACACACGCCAAAGCGTATCTGCTGTTACTTACTGCACGAGAGCAGTGATCCGGTCCCGCAGATAGTTCAGAGTGGTTGTTAGAGGCGGGACGTAAACACCTTCCTTCAGAAACCATCACCACCCGCCCGCCACCGTCCGCTAAAAACTTTGAAACTTCCTCTTTTCATTGGTATAAAGCTTGCTCATTTTTTATTTATACTTGAATACATACGAATTTTTGAAAATGGGACCGTCATTTAGAATAACCCTTTATATTAAATGAAGAGCACTATATTAATGTGTTCTACAGGATTAATGTATTGTATTAACCAGTTTTCGGCTTACAAGGCCATCTTCAAACCTGAAATAACAGTTGTACTCGGTGTTTAAATCCTGAGCTCTCTGGGGTCGTGGCTCGTGGCTTCATGCCATCATGTACCTAGGCGCCGCTAGATGTCACACTCAACGCGTTCTTTTTCGAGACCTGAAATTTACTACAATGTATTTGAGTTATTGTCGGATTTGTTACGTTCTCTGCATGAGTTTAAACTCTGGTCAGACAGCAGCTTGTATCGATTTTACGCCTGTGAGCGTATATGTGAGCTTTTATCTGACAAGGTCACCTTTTCGGCTGCCCCTGTTCGAATTCCTTTATCTACTTTTTTAATAGAATTTGAAAGTTTGTGCTCAGGCATCAGTTAACTAAAACAGTACGATACAATTAAAAAACTCTAAAAATTTGCCTCTAAAATGAGGTAAATTGCAAGCCCTGTTAAACGCAAGACAATTCGCAAAATGTAAACAGCTATCTGTAACTGAATATGTATAAATTACGAAAATTTGTTTCTAAAAGTCAAATAATTTTCGGGTCTTGCTAACAATTTGAAAAATTTAATCAGGTGCCTGTCAGGGAGTGAAAAGCGATCTCAGGTTTGAACCTCCTTTTCAGACGTTTTTTAAACTTCTATTTAAATTCTATTTTTGTCAATAAACAAATATTGAATTATAATTTTCTAATGAAAATAACGTCGTTTTATTTTTAATTCTGTGTCACATGAAACAAATCAAAATTTGATACAGATATGTAAAATGACTTGTATACATCAGTAATACACCTGAAAGAGTTTTCACTCTACAGCACAGTGTGTGCTGAAGTGAAACTTCCTTGCAGGTTAACACCAGATTATTCTGCCAGGATGTTTCGTGAATGACACTGGTGCATTTTGTATGCTCGTTTCTCCAAGGCACGAAGAGAAAAGAAATAATGGGATTCCACAATAAATAGAGGAGATACAGAATACCCAGGAAAAATGCATTTGCAGTTGAGCAGCAGATCTGTCTGTGAAAACAGCCTTCTGAATTTTTACGTATTAAAGTGAGGGATGCTAGTCAATATATTTGTTTAATTTTTCACTTTACCCACCATGTCTCTCAAAGTTTTACGTCACCTTGTTAGTTTGTTTATGGAAACATAATTCATTCCACCAAGTATGGAAACGTAATGATTTTTTGATGAGCTACATTTCTTTAAAATTTCGTGCGTACGACCACCAGACTCTATGAACGCTGTATCCCCCCAGTGCTTGCAGTTAATGTGAAGTTCCAGTCTCAGTTTTATCGTGATCCAGAACACTAGGCTTTGCTTCGGTTTCGCTGTTACCACTGAATGTTAGCGCTGATAAACAGTGATCAGACATTCCTTTCTTTCACATTTGTAGTTGGATGTTGTGGCACTGTTTACTGTAAACAAAAGTGAGCTTGCAGATATTTTGCTGAACAAACCGCCTTGATAATACTTTAGCATTTAAAGTTTGTAGTAGACGTACCAAACACGCAGATTTACTGTCTAAATTAAGACATTAATATTTATTGTGAGGTTTTATCTTATCTGACGTGAAGTATGTTGCATGTTTTATCTTCTTACATCTTACGTGGAAAAAAATCTTAAAATATCTAAATTTTTAGTCTGTGTTCTTGTTACTTCAGTTGTTCTCATGAACAACCATCAAAGCAGAAATAGGTTTGCACTCCGCTATCGTCCGCTGCAGTTAGACAGAAACATGGCTGCCACAGAGTAATGGCGTTGGCCACCTTCTGTTTCTAAAGACGACTAGGAGACCTATATACAGGCTCTCTAACGACGACTCACTGCGTGTCACACGAAATGGCAGCACTAAGTACCTGCGGCGTGACGTCACGAGCCGCGACCCCAGAAAGTTCAGGATTTAACGCCGAGTGACTACTGTCGCCAAAGAAATTACAATGTTTTTAAACAACATCTGGAAAGATCTTACTACTCGGACACAATATCGTGGCAGTCAGCCGCGGGTGTAAACAAACGAGGACTATGGCCGTAGAGGGAAGAAAGAGGTGCAGGGGGACATGTCTTGCCCCCCTCTTGCAGGGCAGCTAGCCCACACGTGTTTCGTGCTTCAGTGAAAGCAGATCTGAAGCATGGTGATAGTGAATTACGAAACCAGCCAAGCGATCTATCGCTACGAAGTGCGTTACAGTTACAAAAAATTACATAAATACAATGCAAACAAAATTTTGGTAGAAGACCAGTGTAATTCAACATATACAACATTCACATACTGCCTGAAACAGTTTGGCGATTTATTTTAGTCACTTTCACTGTCTCTCGGCCTTGTCGGTACGTGAAGACTCATTATCAGCTGTTTCCGTGTGGGACGAGCTCAGTCTGTATGAGATGAGTCCTCACTGAAGTCATTAGCACGTATTATAATATCGTCAATTGCAATTTCCATTACGCCATCTCGCCTCATGTAATCATAGCACTTTTCTGCAGTCCTCTACCCAGTCGTTTGGAGTGACAGATTGAAGTTACAGTCCGTCACTTTTTTGAGACATGTCTCCAGAGACGTTGCGTTCCCTAATGTACAATTTAATTTTCGCCCCTGCAAGGTCGCAATTGTCCGACGGTAGGTGAACCATGGTGTGGCCTGCACTCGTAGCCAGATCGTCTTCTGCTTTCATCTTTTCACTCGGTTTATTCGCCTACACAATGGCATACAACTCAGCCTTTGTCATTCTGTCATTGCATTTAACTTTCCTTTTTCGCATCCATTCAATCATCGCCACCCTTGGACAGCATATTGATGGTGTTTTGTCCACCTGCCTACAATGATACGATGCATTGTACACAATAATGACAGAATTTGGCCGAAGATTTCGCATAACCATCTCCGAAAACCACTTCTCGAAAATTCCCAGAGTTCGTTTGGCCATGATAACCTCCTTGTGTCAATTTCGTCCAGAATTTTAGCTGCGCTTGCTTCGCAAACCCGTTTTTCAAGCCAACACTTGCCACTGTCATCCTTCTGGAGGCACTTCCCCACGCCGTAACACCCAATCATCTTGTGGCCTCTGCCAGCATTTGCCGCATGTCAGATTTCTGTCAATTCACGAATCATCAAGATAAAAAATATTTTGTTGAGCTTCCCTAATGCTTCTCATATGTGCAAGGAAACGAGGCCGCCGAAGAACACTGTCACCTTGTTCTAGCAAGAGATTTCGTTTGTTCATTACGGATTTCCAAACGAACCTCATTGACTTAAGTAAAGTTTAATAATTTATATTCTCACCCAGCATTGGAAGAAGTTTTGCCATGCTAGGAACTACTTTCTGTAGTGTGTAGAACTCCGCAATGATATTCCTTATAATTAATTCACTGAGGTCGTCGACTTCTTCTTGAATATCACTGCGGCTCTTCTTAAGTGAAAGAAAATTAAAATAAAGTAATCTGAACCTAGCTTGTTCCTAGTTGGAAGCATTGTCTAATATAAACAGCTTTACACTTGTACAGTACAAATTAAACTAAAACTGACATTTTCTTTCCTGTAGCTCCAGGTGATTCACCTGGATGAGAGCTTGCAAACTTTCTAATCCTATCTGAGGTTCGTAGATTTTTGCCGCTGTAAGTGTCAGCTCTCTTACGGGCCTGAGTGATAGACTGTAGCAGCCTTCTGGTTTTCTTTACCACCTCGCAGTAATACAGCACATTATGCATCATTTTACGAGCACCACTTCGTACTACGAATCTCCCTTTCCTTTTAGGGGTCGCGGAAGTCATACTCGAACCATGTGATGGATCTGGAGCAGCGACTACACTCATTTCGAAATACGAGACGAGCAACAACCAATACACATCATGAAGCAAAGCAAAGTGGAGAATACGCGAGGCATTAGGTAATGGTTGACAGCGGTGTATAAGTGGTGGGTCAGGCTCGACCGTCGGTAACTGCAGCAAGCACAGATCAAAACATCTCCGTCCCCCCACCACCGAAAACTGCCTCGATGTAATGTCCGAACAATATACATCTAGACAGAGGCACAAACAAACGCTAAACGGCATCTTTGATAGTGTGGTGTCATGCAATTTAAGAGGTAAAACGGTGATCGAACAATAAATGTAAAGAGAGCAAACAGGAAAAACATTAACACTAAACTGGAAAACCGTGCTACATAATACTCATGCATTAATTAAGAAGTATCAAGTGGTATCAAACTCGGAAAGTGACACAGAACCAATTTGAAAAAGTATTAAGAGTTAGGTACTGGGAGATGAAGAAGCTTTCACAGGATAGAGTAGCATGGAGAGCTGCATCAAACCAGTCTCAGGACTGAAGACCACAACAACAACAACTACAGAATATAAGGAGTACATAGGAAATCTCAATAAAACAAATACTTAATAAACACAAGAAAATGACAGAATATGAAGGAACATACACAGTAGGAATTACTGGAAAACAGAGAGGGATATGTGAAGTTTAGCAGAGGGGAAATATTACACTGTGTTTGATCATTTAAGATTAAATATTGCATAGGAATCAAAAATTGAAAGGTGTATCCATCCTCTATGCCCTATCTGCTGAGCCTTCCAGTTTCTGCTGGAAGTAGTGTACAATACCGTATCTAGGAGACAGATCCTGCTGAGCCTTCCAGTTTCTGCTGGAAGTAGTGTACAATAGCGTATCTAGGAGACAGATCACGGCTTGTACCAAAAACACCGACATCCTGTAACTATAGGATTTTTTACTATGTGAAGTACACCTAGCCCATTGTATTTCGAATAGCGAAGATAAGACACAATTACTGGCCAAGAGTGGATCGTACAAAATTAATTTTTCTGATTGTTAGTCAGGTAAGCAGAGATATCATAACTACGCTCACTCAATAAGAACGTAGCTGGAGATTTTAAAAATCAACAGATATCTAGCCCACTGTCCTGATATAACCTTAAATGACCAAACACAACACTTCTTGATGCAATAATTTACCAACAGCCGTATGTATTGTAGAAATTTATTTTATTTTATTAACTTTTATGTGCTACCAGTTTCGGCATTACATTGATGCCATCTTCAGGCCCCACTCGTCATAGTCGTAAAATCGATATACACACAGTCTGTGTCTCCTGGCCACCAAGAGCTGTTGCAGGACGATTTGATTCACGGATCCAGTTATATGGCTCCTTCCGTGTATATCGATTTTACGACTATGACGGGTGGGGCCTGAAGATGGCATCAATGTAATGCTGAAACTGGTAGCACATAAAAGTTAATAAAATAAAATAAATTTCTACAATACATACGGCTGTTGGTAAATTATTGTATCAAGAAGTTCATGCCAGCCGTGGTCCCACGATCCATAATGGATCAACGAAGATTGAACACAACACTTCCACTCTGCAAAGCGTCACAGGTTGTCATTACTTCCCACACTGTATGTTCCTTCATATCCCTCCATTTTCCTGTATTTGTTGATTTCTTTTACTTTATTGAGATTGCCTTTGTACTACACATATTCTGTATTTCAATTGTCAATTCTTTCTTTTAATTGGTTTCTGTTTCACTTCTCATGTATCATACCTCTTAATATAGCCTTGTCAAGTACCAATTTCATTTTATTTTATTGGGCTTGTTTATTGATGTAAGCTGTTACTTAGACACATTTATTGGGTATAGTGTTAATGTTTTCCTTGTTTATTCCCTTTATTTTTATTTACTGTTGAAATTTTTACCTTTCAAATTTCATTATTACCAACTGTACAAGGTGACGTTTATTGCGTATGTGAGCTTCAGTCTACATCTGTAACATCTTTTCTTATAAACATTGCAACTTCTTTGGCGACAGTGTCAGTTGACATTTGAAGATGGCCTTGAAAGCCAAAAACCGGTTAATGCAGTGAATTAATTCTGAATAACATGAGCAATATAGTGATTTTCATTTGTGATAATGTTGTTGCACCTAGAATCGACAGAAGAATAAGTTAACATGATAAATACGACAGTTTAAATGTTGTTGTTGTTGTGGTCTTCAGTCCTGAGACTGGTTTGATGCAGCTCTCCATGCTACTCTATCCTGTGCAAGCTTCTTCATCTCCCAGTACCTGCTGCAGCTTACATCCTTCTGTATCTGCTTAGTGTATTCATCTCTTGGTCTCCCTCTACGATTTTTACCCGCAGCCGCGGTTATACGATTGATACAAGTGAATATTATTCGTTAATACAGTTGTTTATATTTTTAGGGTTAAAATATAAATTTGTAAGGTGAAATGTTAAAATTTATTTATAGCTCTTTTTATGAATCTGTGAAATTTAAATAATAAACTAGGATTAGATACCCTATTATTTTAAATGTTAATTATATTTATCAGGGTACTATTAGTTAAGGTCTTTAAACCCAAAGAATTTGGCGGTATCTCATTCCATTCAGAGGAACCTACCCCGTGATTGATAATACACGATTTACTCTACTTAATTTATTTGTTTGTATATCTCCGTTATCAGAGAATCTTTTTAGAGTTATAATTCTCAAGATTTATAATTATAAAATATTTCAGGTCAAGGTGCAGCTTATAGTTAAGAGGAGGTGGGTTACAATAGATTTTTGTTTATAACGGATTTGATGGTGAAATACTATTAATGAAGGTGGATTTGATAGTAATTTAATTTATTTAATTTAACTGATATTGGCTCTGAGGTGTGTACACATCGCCCGTCGCTCTCATTATTGATTATTCTATTTTATTATTTTAATTTAGCTTCAATTTAGATGAGATAAGTCGTAACATAGTAGATGTACTGGAAAGTGTATCTAGGAAGAGTTTCAAGATATAACTTATTAGTAAAGTGTTTCATTTACACTGAAAATTTTTCTGTGCAAATCAGGATATCTTGATTATTTATTTTATTATATTTATTTTTTGTTTATTTAATTATTTAATAAAAATAATATTGTCGAATTTTGTCTTAGTATATTTTGTAGAATTGATTTTTTAGATTATAGTTTATTAGTAATGTAATTGTTTTATGAAATATTATTTTAAATTTTTAAAAGTAAATTTTATTTATTGTACCTTTTGTATCAGGGTTTATCAAAATTTTAGTATTTACTTTACTTGTCTCGATTTGGGTTGATTTATAAATAATTTATAGTTAATGTATCATAATTATTATTAAATTATTTATGGAAATGAGATGTTAGTCGTTTCCTAAGATATCTAGTTTCTTAAGAAAAAATTTAATTTTTTGAAGTTAATTGTTTTTATTTAATTTTTTAGATATAAATATTAACTTATCTATTCTTTAAGGGATAAGCTTTGAAGTTAATAACCTATAATTTGTTTTATAAAATATAATAGTAAGATTTAAACCAGCTATCTCTAAGATTACGTTTTAGTTCATTAATTTTTATTTTGATTTTATAAGTATTTTAGGTTTTTTATTAAGATTATTTATTTAATTTTAAAATTTTTGTAATAATGAATGAATTAGTATATTTATTTGTATATAATTTTTACCTTGTGAATTTATTATAAGGAACTAGGCAAAATTGATTTCTGCCTGTTTATCAAAAACATGTCCTCTTGAAAATACTTTGAGGTCTGGCCTGCTCACTGAGCAGATTTTTAACGAGCCACGGTATTTTGACCGTGCAAAGGTAGCATAATCATTAGTCTCTTAATTAGTGGCTGGAATGAATGGCTTGACGAGAAATCAACTGTCTCTTAATAAATTTTTGAATTTAACTTTTGAGTCAAAAGGCTTAAATTTTTCTTTAGGACGAGAAGACCCTATAGAGCTTAACATTTTATTTTTATATAGTTTTTTGTTTTTCTTTCTATATTTAATGATGATGTTTTGTTGGGGTGACATGAAGAATAAATAAACTCTTCATTATTATATCATTTATTTATGTTTGTTGTTTTGATCCATAATTTATGATCATAAGATTAAGTTACCTTAGGGATAACAGCGTAATTGTTTTTGAGAGCTCATATCGACAAAGCAGATTGTGACCTCGATATTGGATTAAGAAAAATTTTGGGTGCAGTAGCCCAGTAATTAGGTCTCTTCGACCTTTAAATTCTTACATGATCTGAGTTCAGACTGGCGTGAGCCAGGTCGGTTTCTATCCTAAGATTATTAATTCATATTAGTACGAAAGGACCATATGGTTGAAATATTTTTTTTATTGATTAATACTAATTAAATTACTATTTTGACAGATTAATGTGTTGAATTTAGAATTCATTTATGTAGATTTTTTCTACAAATAGTATTGATACTTTATGATTTATTTATGTTTATTTTGAATTTTCTTTTATTAGTTATTTGTGTTTTAATTAGTGTTGCTTTTTTAACTTTATTGGAGCGTAAGGTTTTAGGTTACATCCAAATTCGAAAGGGTCCAAATAAAGTAGGTTTTGTAGGAATTCCTCAACCATTTAGTGATGCTATCAAGTTAATTTGTAAGGAGCAGCCAATTCCTATCATATCTAATTATTTACTTTATTATTTTTTACCTGTTTTTAATTTAATAATTTCCTTGGCTGTTTGAGTGATTTTCCCTTACTTAACTTATATATGTTCTTTTTCTTATGGGTTTTTGTATTTTTTATGTTGTACTAGATTAGGTTTATACTGTTATAATTGCTGGCTGGTCCTCTAATTCAAATTATTCTTTACTAGGTTCTCTTCGTTCTGGTGCTCAAACAATTTCATACGAAGTTAGTTTGGCTTTAATTTATTATCTTTAATTATTTTAATTGGTAGTTTTAACATATTTGATTTGATAAATTATCAGTTTTATTGTTGATTTATTATTATTTCTTTTCCTTTAGCTTTAGCTTGTTTTGCTTCTTGTTTAGCTGAAACTAATCGTACTCCTTTTGACTTTGCTGAGGGTGAATCTGAGTTAGTTTCAGGTTTTAATATTGAATATGGTGCAGGCGGGTTTACTTTAATTTTTTTAGCTGAGTATACTAGAATTATTTATAAGAATGTTACTAGCTTTAATTTTTTTAGGTGGTGACTTTTATTCTATTATATTTTTTATTAAGCTTGCTTTTATGTCCTTTGGTTTTATTTGAGTTCGGGGGACATTACCACGTTTTCGGTATGATAAGTTAATGTACTTAGCTTGAAAAAGTTTTTTGCCTTTATCTTTAAATTTTTTTATTTTCTTTGTTGGTTTAAAGATTTTATTTATTTCATTTATTTAGTGAAATTTTTTAAGAAAAGTTAATAGAAGAGTTAAACTTCTAGTTTTATGTTTTCAAAACATATGCTTTTCCTAAGCTAATTAACTTATTATTCCTTAATTAGTTTATCTCATGCGTTTGCAACATGAACATTAATTAAGAAGTATGTAAAGTAGATGATTGTTAAGATTTGTCCTGTTATAATGTAAGGTTCTTCAACAGGTCGTTTACCAATTCATGTTAATAAGCATACAACAACTACTATAATTCAGAATAAAATCTGATTAATAGGATAGAACTGAATACCACAGAATGGTGTTTTATTATAAAATGGTAAAATTATTAACATTCTAATTGATAAGAATAATGCAATAACACCTCCTAGCTTATTAGGAATTGATCGTAGAATTGCGTATGCAAATAAGAAATATCATTCTGGTTGAAAATGGACAGGGGTTACTAACGGGTTAGCAGGTACAAAATTATCTGGATCTCCTAGTAGGTAAGGATTAATCAAGCACAGTATAATTAATAATGATGTTATTAATACAAATGTAATAGAGTCCTTGAAAGTAAGTATGGGTGAAATGGGATTTTTTCAATATCTCCATTTAGGCCTAAGGGGTTATTAGATCCTGTTTGGTGAAGAAAAAATAAATGAATTGCTGCTATTGCAGCAATAATAAACGGTAGTACAAAATGGAATGTAAAGAATCGATTTAATGTTGCATTATCAACAGCAAACCCTCCTCATACTCATTGATCTAAATCTGTTCCTAAATATGGAATTGCTGATAATAAATTAGTAATTACTGTCGCACCTCAGAATGATATTTGACCTCAAGGTAAAACATATCCTATAAATGCAGTTGCTATAACTAAGAATAGGATTACTGTTCCAATTATTCATGTGTGTGTGTATATATAAGATCCATAGTAAATTCCTCGTCCGACATGTAAATAAATACAAATAAAAAATATAGAAGCTCCATTTGCATGTAAGGTTCGAATAATTCAGCAATTATTTACGTCTTGGCAGATGTGAACTACACTACTAAATGCTATTTCAATATTTGATGTATAATGTATAGCTAAAAATAGTCCAGTTACAATTTGAATTACCAAACATAATCCTAGTAGGGACCCAAAATTCCATCAAAACGAAATATTTGTTGGTGCAGGTAAATCAACTAAAGAGTTATTAATGATTTTAATTAAAGGATGTCTCAATCGTAAGGGTTTATTCATTAGTAAATTATCTTATTTTACGAATAGGCCCCTGGTTAATATTGGTGATTTTAACAACTGCTAATAGTGCTAAAAATAAATAAATTATTATTATTATTGTGATAATGAATGTTGGTCTGTTATATAGTTTTTCTAAAGATATTGTTATTTCTTGATAATTGATTGAATTATCAATATTTATAGTTTCAGTATTTTTGAAAAAGTCTATAAATATTGTTATATCTAAAATAATTAATGTTAATACGATAAATATTCATATTGTTAAGGTAATAATTATCGTAATTGATTTAGGCTGAAATATTTCGTTTGATGCAATTCTCGTAATATAAATAAATAGAACTAATATACCACAAAGAAACGTTAAAAATAAAATATATGATAATCAATATCTTTCCATTATTGTTCCTGTTATTAGTCCAACTAGAAACGTTTGAAGGATAATGTAAAGTATTATTGATATTGGGTGTCTTAATTTAATAAAATTAATATTTATTACGTTAGATAGCGATATAATTATTATTTTGATCATTTCAGGGGTTAGTTTATTAAAAATATCGGTTTTGGGAACTGATGGTGGAAAGCTTTTCCACCTATGAAGTTTTAAAAGTGGGGGCTGAACTTATTTCCGGTTTACAAGACCGGCGTTTTTTTAAACTATTAAAACTAATGTTTATATTCTCTGTCTTTACTTCTTTATTGATTTATTTTGCTGGTGTTTATGGTTTTTCTTCTAAACGTAAGCATTTATTAATGGTTCTTTTGAGATTAGAATATATTGTTCTTTCTTTATTTATATTGGTTATTGTTTTTCTTATTGAGTTTGATTATGATTATTTTTTTCCTGTTATTTTTTTGGTTTTTTTGTTTGTGAAGGCGCTTTAGGTCTTTCTATTTTAGTTTCAATAATTCGTTTCATGGGAATGATTTTTTTAATTCTTTTGGTTTATCTTTATGTTAAAGTATTTATTTATAACTATTTTTTTGATCCCTCTTTGTTTGGTTCATAATTGTTGATGGTTGGTTCATTCTTTAATGTTTCTATCTAGTTTTGTTTTTATGATTTGTGTTTATTCATATGCAGATTTAAATATGATTAGATATTATTTTGGTATTGATTATTTTTCTTTTAGTTTGGTTTTGCTTAGTTTTTGAATTTGTTCTTTAATAATTACTGCTAGAGGTTCAGTTTATTTAAGTTCTTATCATTCTAAATTTTTTGTCTTTATAGTCTTAATTTTAATGATTATGCTTTATTGTTCATTTGCTAGATTGAGTCTTCTTTCTTTCTATATTTTTTTTGAGGCTAGATTGGTTCCTACTTTACTTTTAATTTTGGGTTGAGGTTATCAACCTGAATGTTTACAGGCTGGTGTTTATTTAATTTTTTATATTCTGGTTGCTAGATTGTCTTTATTGTTAGTGTTATTTAGGGTTTATGATTTTTCTAATACTTTGTATTTTCCTTTATTGGTTGATTTTGGTTCTTATTATTTTATATTTTATGTGTTTATAATTCTTGCTTTTTTAGTTAAGATACCGATATTTTTGGTTCATTTATGGCTTCCTAAGGCTCATGTTGTGGCCCTTATTTCAGGTAGAATGATTCTTGCTGGTGTTTTATTAAAGTTAGGTGGTTACGGTATTTTCCGTGTTATGAAGGTTATTTCTTATTTCGGTTTAAAGTTTAATTATTTTTGATTGTCTTTAAGTTTATCTGGTGGGGTTATTGTTAGATTTATTTGTTTTCGTCAGGTTGATTTAAAGTCTTTAATTGCATATTCTTCTGTTGCTCATATAAGAATGGTTATTGGAGGATTGATAACTATTAATTGATGAGGTTGTATAGGTTCTCTTTCTTTAATGGTTGGTCATGGTTTGTGTTCTTCTGGTTTATTTTGTTTATCTAATATTATTTATGAGCGTTTAGGTAGACGAAGATTATTTATCAACAAAGGTATAATTAATTTGATACCAAGAATGGCTTTATGATGATTCCTTTTGAGATCGTCTAATATAGCTGCTCCTCCTTCTTTGAATTTGGTTGGTGAACTTAGATTATTAAATAGAATTATGTCTTGATCTTCTTTTAGTTTTTTTGCTTTAATTTTTTTGTCTTTTATTAGAGCTGTTTATACTTTATATATGTATTCTTATTCTCAGCATGGTAATTATTATTCTGGTGTTTATACTTGTTCTCTTGGTTATTTTCGTGAATATCATCTTTTACTTTGACATTGATTGCCTTTAAATATTCTTTGTTTAAAGGGAGAGTGTTTTTTTGTTTAGGTTGCTTAAGTATTTTAATTAAAAATGTTGTTTTGTGGAATCAATGATATGAATTTTTCATCTTAGGCCGTGAATTTGTTTTCTATTTGTTCTTTGAGTTTTTTCTTTATTTTTTTCTAGAACTATAATTTTTATTTTGGGTATTTATTATTTAATAATTGACTATAGAGATTTTGTTGAATGAGAACTTTTTAATTTAAATGGTTCTATGGTTGTGATGACTTTAATTTTGGATTGAATGTCTCTTATTTTTATGTCTTTTGTTATATATATTTCTTCTTTAGTTATTTATTATAGAGAGGATTATATATCGAGAGAAAAAATATAAATCGTTTTATTATTATTGTTTTAATATTTATTCTTTCTATAGGTTTTTTAATTATTAGTCCTAATTTGATTAGAATTTTATTTGGATGAGATGGTTTAGGTTTAGTTTCTTATTGTTTAGTTATTTATTATCAAACTGTGAAATCTTATAGTGCGGGAATGTTAACTGCACTTTCTAATCGTATTGGTGATGTTGCTATTTTAATCTCTGTTGCTTGAATATTGAATTTTGGTGGTTGAAATTATATTTATTATTATGATTTTATTTCTAGTTCTTTTGAAATAAAGCTTATTACTATATTAATTGTCTTAGCAGCTATAACTAAGACAGCTCAAATTCCCTTTTCTTCTTGACTTCCTGCTGCTATAGCTGCTCCTACTCCTGTTTCTGCTTTGGTTCATTCTTCTACTCTTGTTACTGCTGGGGTTTATTTATTAATTCGTTTCAGACCAATATTGGATACTTATAATTGTGGTTGATTTTTACTTTTAATTGGTTGTATAACTATATTTATGGCTGGTTTGGGAGCATATTTTGAATTTGATTTGAAGAAAATTATTGCTCTTTCTACTTTAAGACAACTTGGTTTAATAATAAGAATTTTGGCTATGGATTACCCAAAACTTGCATTTTTTCATTTATTTGCTCATGCTTTATTTAAGGCTTTATTGTTTATGTGTGCAGGTTCAATAATTCATAATTTAAAGGATTCTCAGGATATTCGTTTTATAGGTTCAATTGTTAATTTTATACCTTTAACTTCAGTTTGTTTTAATGTTTCTAGTTTGTCTTTGTGTGGTATACCATTTTTAGCAGGTTTTTATTCAAAGGATTTAATTCTTGAAATGGTTTGTTTAAGATGAATTAATTGTTTGATTTTTTTCTTTATTTCTTTTCTACTGGTTTAACTGCTTCTCATTCTTTTCGTCTTTTTTATTATTCAATATCTGGTGATAATAATTTTTATTCTAGATTTTCTTTTGATGATAAGGGTTATTATATTTCGTTTGGTATAATTGGTTTATTGTTTGTTGCTGTTTTTGGTGGTAGTCTTTTGTCTTGGTTAATTTTTCCTGTTCCTCATGTGATTGCCTTGCCTTATTATTTAAAGTTTTTAACTATTACTGTAGTTGTTTTGGGTGCTTATTTGGGTTATCTTATTTCTAATTTTGATTTTTCTCAAAATTTATTTTCTTTATGTATACTTTCTTTTGTCAGATTTGCTGGTTCTATGTGGTTTATACCTTTTATTTCAACTAAGTTTATTAGATATGTTCCTTTAAAATTAGGTTATTATTCATCTAAATCATTTGATTATGGTTGAGGTGAGTTATTTGGTGGCCAAGGTTTATATAAACTATTTATTTATTTAATTAGTTATATACAAGGTTGATATGATTCTAATTTTAAGATTTATCTTTTAACTTTTATTTTTTGAATATTTATTTTGGTGGTATTATTTTTCGTTTACTTAAATAGCTTATAATTAGAGTGTGACACTGAAGATGTTAAGAAGTATTTTTACTTTTAGGTATTTATAAATATACATATATTATTTTTACAGTGAAAATGTAATGTTTTATTTAAACTATATAAATTTTAGAAATGTTAACGGAGTTTAACCGCTAATATAAAAAGTTAGCAGCTTTCATATTGGCTTTACATTTCCTTAGTTGGAACTTTATGGTTCAATTATATTATTAACGGTAATATGCCTCTTTTTTGCTTCAATTAATAAGAATGAGGGTATTTTACTTACCAACCTTCCAGGTCGAAACTGACTGCAATATTTCGCTTCTTATTCTATTTAAGGTTGATTGATTATATCAATACTTTTTGAATGCAACCCAAATGTTATAGTTAACTACAACCCTTTATTCTGCTCATTGTAAGGCTCCTTGATTTCATTCATGGTATAGTCCACCTAGTAATACTATAATAAAAAATATTGTTGATACTGTTCAGATTATAACGTCTGAAGTTTTAAAAATAATTACAATTAGGAGGATTAGTGCGATTTATACATAAAAAATTAAGAAAATTACTGCAATTAAGAAAAATCGAAGTGAGAATGGTATTCGTGCTGATCTTTTTGAGTCAAATCCACACTCAAATGGTGATCTTTTTTCTCGGTCATTAATTAATTTTTTTGATAATGTTGTTGCAAGGATTATAACAATTATTGGAATAATAAATCTAATAAAAATTCTTGTAGATAAAATTAGGATTGTTTTTCTTGATTTATATCAAGCTTTTTGATTGGAAATCAAATGCACTATTTATACTAGAAAAACAATTATCTACCTCATCAATAAATAGAGATGTATAAGAATAATCATACTACGTCTACAAAGTGTCAGTATCATGCTGCTGCTTCAAATCCAAAGTGGTGTCTTGGTGAGAATTGATTTATTGAATGTCGAAGTAGACATGTTGATAAGAAAATTGTTCTGATAATTACATGTCGACCATGAAATCCTGTTGCAACAAAGAATGTTGATCCATAAACTGCGTCTGCAATGGTGAATGGTGCTTCCCAATATTCATATGCTTGAAGTATAGTGAAGTATAGTCCTAGTAGTACTGTGAAGAATAATCCTTGTAATGCTTGAGTATGATTAGATTCTATTAAACTATGATGTGCTCATGTTACTGTTACTCCTGATGCCAAAAGAATAGCTGTATTAAGTAATGGAATTTGTATAGGATTAAAAGGTTGAATTCCTATTGGGGGTCATAATATCCCTAGTTCAATAGTAGGTGCTAGTCTTCTTCTAAAAAATGCTCAGAAAAATGAAACAAAGAATAGTACTTCTGTTGGAATAAATAAAATTATTCCTCATCGTAATCCAATTGATACAAATCCCGTATGTAGTCCTTGGTATGTTCCTTCTCGTACTACATCTCGTCATCATTGGATTATAGTTAATAAGGTAATTCCAAATCCGATTATAAATAAGTTAATGTTAAATAGGTGAAATAATTTTGCTAATCCTGATACTAGAACTATTGCTCCAATTGCTCCTGTTAATGGTCAAGGTCTGTAATCTACTAAGTGGAATTGGTGGTTTGAGTGAGTTGTTAACATAAGTTTAGTATACTTCTCTAGAATATAAAGTTCTTAAAATTGAGAAAACATAAGCTTGAATTATTGCTACTGCTGAATCTAGAATTAACAGAAGTATTTGTCCAATAATTAATAGTGAAATTAAGTTTATTGCTATAGATGGTCCTGTATTTCCTAGTAATGTTAATAGTAAGTGTCCTGCAATTATATTTGCTACTAGTCGTACTGCTAGCGTACCTGGTCAAATGACATTTCCAATTGTTTCAATTAATACTATAAATGATATTAATGCAGGTGGTGTTCCTTGAGGAACAAGGTGTGTAAATATATGATTTGTATGATTAATTCATCCAAATAACATAAATCTTAATCATATAGGTAGAGCGATTGCAAATGTTAATGCTAAATGTCTTGTTCTAGTAAAGATGTAAGGAAATAACCCTATGAAATTATTAAATAGTATTATAATAAAGATTGAAATGAAGATGAATGTTGTTCCATTAAATGATTATGTAAGGTTAAGTTTAGTTTATTTCAAATAATATTAATTCGTGATGGTGTAAGTCAAAACATTGATGGGATTAATAATAATCCTAAGAATGTTCTAGTTCAATTTAATGATAAATTGAAGATATTAGTTGATGGGTCAAATGTTGAAAATAAGTTTGTTATCATTTTCAATTTAAGTTTTTTATATCAATTGTTCTTTTTTCTGCTCTTTTAATAAGATTTGGTTTAAATGAGAAAAAGTTTATTTGATTAAGTAAAATTAATGTAGTCGAAAATATAATGAATAGGGAGAATCATATGAGAGGGGATATTTGAGGGATTTAGATTTAATTTCCCCATCAGAAGCAGTCATTAATTTACTATTTTTTGGTTTAAGAGACCATTACTTACTTTCAGTCATCTGATGTATTTCAAGGTGTACTAATTATTTAGTTATTTTAGATTGACACTCTAATGTTATACATTTTAACTAACTCCTTAGATTATTTTAGATAATCATTTGATAAATAAGTTTACTGGAGTTCTTTCAATTACAATTGGTATGAATCTGTGGTTTGCTCCACAGATTTCTGAGCATTGTCCAAAGAACAGTCCAGGCCGGTTTATTGTAAATGTTCCTTGGTTTAGTCGACCTGGTGTTGCGTCAATTTTAACTCCTAATGCAGGTACTGCTCATGAGTGTAGGATGTCTGATGCTCTTGTTAATACTCGTACTTCCGTATTTATTGGTAGAATTGTTCGGTTATCTACATCTAGAAGTCGAAATCCGTCGTTTTCTAGGTGTTGTTCTGGTGTTATATAAGTGTCAAATTCTACGTCTATAAAGTCTGAATATTCATATCTTCAGTATCATTGTCGTCCAATTGTTTTAATTGTGATTATTGCGTCTACTGAATCATCAAGTAAATATAGTAGTCTTAATGATGGGAGTGCAATAAAAATTAGTGTAATTGCTGGTAGTGCTGTTCAGATTGTTTCAATTAAATGTCCGTGAAGTATGTTTTGGTTTGTATAGGCAATGAATAATATATAACTTAGGGCATAACCTACAATTACTGTAATTAATAATAATACGACCATAGTATGATCATGGAAGAATGATAGTTGCTCCATTAATGGTGAAGCTCCATCTTGAAGGGATAAATTTGATTATGTTGCCAGTAATGAATTTTTCTAATAAATTTTCTTTATTTGTAGAGCTTAAATCTACTGCACTAATCTGCCATATTAGAATCTAGAAATTAATGGTAGTTCTGAGTAACTATGTTCTGCAGGCGGGTTATTTTGTAGTCATTCTGTTGATCTTCTTATATTAGCTCTAAATATGATTGCCCGGTTTGTAACCATTCTTTCTCATATAATTACAATGAATATAATGATTCCTACAATATAAATTGTAGACCCAATTCTTGACACTACATTTCATGATGTATATGCATCCGGATAGTCTGAATATCGCCGTGGTATTCCTGCTAGTCCTAGGAAGTGTTGAGGGAAGAATATTAAGTTTACTCCAATAAATATAATTGTAAATTGGATTTTTAATCATGTATTATTTATAGGTAATCCTGTAAATAATGGGTATCATTGAATAACACCTCCCATGATTGCAAATACTGCTCCTATGGATAATACATAATGGAAGTGGGATACTACATAATATGTATCATGTAATACGATGTCAAGTGATGAATTTGCTAATACTAATCCTGTTATTCCACCAATTGTGAATAGAAAAATAAATCCTAAAGCTCATAATAGCGGTGGATTGAATTTGAATTTAGTTCCATATAGTGAAGCTAATCATCTGAATACCTTAATTCCTGTAGGTACAGCAATAATTATTGTTGCTGATGTAAAATATGCTCGTGTGTCAACATCTATTCCTACTGTGAATATGTGGTGTGCTCATACAATAAATCCTATTAGTCCAATTGATAATATAGCATAAATTATACCTAATGTTCCAAATGATTCAATTTTTCCTCTTTCTTGACATACAACGTGAGAAATAATTTCAAATCCTGGTAGAATTAGAATGTAAACTTCTGGGTGCCCAAAGAATCAAAATAGGTGTTGATATAGAATTGGGTCACCTCCTCCTGCAGGGTCAAAGAATGATGTATTTAAATTTCGATCTGTTAACAGTATAGTAATAGCCCCTGCTAATACTGGAAGTGATAAAAGGAGGAGAAGGGCTGTAATAGCTACAGATCATACAAATAAAGGTGTTTGATCTAGAGTTATACTTTCTGATCGTATATTAATTGCTGTTGTAATGAAGTTTACTGCACCAAGAATAGATGATACACCTGCTAAGTGAAGTGAAAAAATAGCTAGGTCTACAGATGCCCCCCCCCATGTGCGATAGCTCCTGCAAGAGGAGGGTAAACTGTTCATCCTGTACCAGAACCATTATCTACTATAGAAGATGTAAGAAGAAGGGTTAGTGAAGGCGGTAGTAATCAAAAACTTATATTATTTATTCGTGGGAACGCTATATCTGGTGCACCAATTATTAATGGTACAAGTCAATTACCAAATCCACCAATTATAATAGGTATTACTATAAAAAAATTATTACAAATGTGTGGGCTGTAATAATAACATTATAAATTTGGTCATCTCCAATTAGAGATCCTGGTTGACCAAGTTCAGCACGAATAAGTATTCTTATTGATGTTCCTACTATTCCTGCTCACGCTCCAAATAAGAAGTATAAAGTACCAATATCCTTATGGTTTGTTGAGAATAATCATTTTTGCAGTAAGATGGCTGAATTTAAGGTGGTAGACTTTAAATCTACTTATGAGATGTTTCTCTCTTACCATGGGTTAGGCCTTATATTCAATCATGATTCTAGACTGCAATTCTAGAGGTGTAAAATTTACTAAGGCCTAAAAGATTATTCTTTTAATTATAACTTTGAAGGTTATTAGTTTTGTTAACTTAAGTCCTTAGTATAATGAGATTAAGGTTGATGTTGAGATTAATCCTATTGTTGAAATTATTACTGTTATAGGAAGAATAATTCTTGATTTTTGAGACTTTATTTTTATAGATCATGAATTTTCTGTGTATGACATAATTAGGGCTGAGAATGTAATACGTATATAATAACAAAGTGTAATTGTAGTTAATACAACCATAACGGTCATAATAGTTGTTATGTTATTTTCTATTAATGATTGTATTACAATTCATTTTGGTAGAAATCCAAGGAATGGTGGTAAACCACCTAGGGATAAAAGAGATAAAAATATTATGAATTTAATTTCAGTTTTTATATTTCTGGCTGAATAAATTTGGTTTATAAAAAATAGATTTATTTGCTTAAATAATAAGACCATAATTAATATTAATAATGAGTAAATAATAAAGTATAGTTCTCAAATGTTTTCTCTATCTGTTAGGGATCTAATTATTCACCCTAAATGTCTAATTGATGAATATGCTAGAAGTTGTCGTAGAGATGTTTGATTTAAACCACCTATTGCCCCAATAATAATTCTTAAAATGATAATTGTTCAAATGAAAGTTCTTAGTTGAATACAATAAGATAATACCATTATTGGGGCAATTTTTTGCCATGTTATTAGTGTTAAACAGTTATTTCATCTTGAAGCTCCTATTACTTCTGGAAATCAGAAATGAAAGGGTGCAGCCCCGATCTTTAATAATAATCTAGATCTAATTATTATTGATGGAATAAATTCTGTTTCTCATCCTATTGGATACTTAATTTGAATCAGCAAAATTGAAAATAATAGTATTGTCGATGCTATTGCTTGGACAATAAAATATTTAATTGATGATTCATTTATTATTATATTTTTATTTCTTGTTAGGAGCGGAATAAATGAAAGTAAGTTGATCTCAAGTCCTATTCAAACTCCAAATCAGGAGTTTGATGAAATGGACAGGGTCGTTCCTATCATTAATGTTGATAGGAAGAGAAGTTTTGTAGTGTTGTTGGTCATTAAAAAGGAGAGGATTGATACCTCTATAAATGGGGTATGAACCCATTAGCTTGTTTAGCTTACCTTTTTACATTAAGGTGTATGATGCACGTTAGTTTTTGATACTAAAGGAGGTAGTTTAATTCTGTCTTATGTAATTTTTGATGAAGGTAATTTTATTTACTTGATTTACCCTATCAAGGTGCAGTAAACTTCATTACAACAGCAATTAATATACGATCAGAAAGTATAACTCTGGATCAAACACTTTTATTTTTATGATCTGTAGCTATTACAGCCCTTCTCCTCCTTTTATCACTTCCAGTACTAGCAGGGGCTATTACTATACTATTAACAGATCGAAATTTAAATACATCATTCTTTGACCCTGCAGGAGGAGGTGACCCAATTCTATATCAACACCTATTTTGATTCTTTGGGCACCCAGAAGTTTACATTCTAATTCTACCAGGATTTGGAATTATTTCTCACATTGTATGTCAAGAAAGAGGAAAAATTGAATCATTTGGAACATTAGGTATAATTTATGCTATATTATCAATTGGACTAATAGGATTTATTGTATGAGCACACCACATATTCACAGTAGGAATAGATGACACACGAGCACAACTTGACTAGAAGAAGGGATCGGTTGGTAGGACATGTTCTGAGGCATCAAGGGATCACCAATTTGGTACTGGAGGGCAGCGTGGAGGGTAAAAATCGTAGAGGGATACCAAGAGATGAATACACTAAGCAGATTCAGAAGGATATAGGCTGCAGTAGGTACTGGGAGATGAAGAAACTTGCACAAGATAGAGTAGCATGGAGAGCTGCATCAAACCAGTCACAGGACTGAAGATCACAACAACAACATGATCTCATTTACATATCTGCCCCAGTATAAGATTTTAAATATGTTAATAAATCGTTTTGGGTATCAGGCTGTGTCATCACAATTAAAACAATTGAAATACCGATGTTTAGTCCAACTTGGCAACGATTCTCTTCAGGCTGAGAAGCTGCTGGACTCTAGTGGTTATGTTTCCCTACATATTGCCTTATCTCGTTTGTTAGATGGATACCGACATCACATTCTGGAATGTCATTATACAATTCGTGGTAAAGAAGTTATAGAATGGTGGCTTTACGGTACGTAGCCTAGGCTGCCCTTCCAGACGATCAGTAGGCAGTAGCATAGTGCAGCTAGTAACCAAGGGCAGTGTTTTCCGGCAGCGAGACCTTAATGCTGCACGATATTTCTCTTCTGGGCACTTGTATATACTGTTGTGCCTGGATCATCAGGAACTACTGGCTGGCGAACATTTTTGGCCAGATCTGGGAACTCTGACAGCAGGCCATAGGAACTTGTAGCCATCTTCTACCTTCAAACTGTTAGGACATTTAATTATTTCTATAGCTCCTTAATTTTTTACTGCTGCAAACCACAGCAAATGAGCAAGCACACAGAATCTTGAATATTAATAGATCGGCCACAGTCATGGAGATGTTCGACGAGGCCTGATTTGTTCTGTTATCCAGACAAGCATAATGTTCTAGGGTTCCTGCACCTACACATGAGTGCAAAGCGGTCTCCCGGTTTCATCAAATTATACTTCGACAAATTCGTATAGAATATCGTAGATGTCTGCCAATGTGGAGAGCAACTAAAGGAATCCTTATTGAGCCTCAACAGGTCTTGGATCTTGCACCTGCTCTGGAATATTGGGTTAATTTGTCCGTGACACAGCTTCGTTCCTTCAAGTCGCTGACGCCTCTCACATTTCATGTGTTTTCAACTGGCTTCTGAGCGTCAGTGCAGCAGCATATTTTTAAAACTATATTTTGAGTCTGTGTTTTTGTGGGTACATATTTGATTGTTTAATGTTGAATCTGTGATTTTCATTAGTTTTTATTCCTTAAAAATTATGTTTTCTTAAATGACAGGTTGAAAGGTGTCTCTCTGTTGGCTTTCTTTCCTCACCACCTATTTTCCTTTTTCAGCAATCACAATATTTATTTTACTGCTACCACGAAGATACTAGGTGGTTGTAATTAAAGTGGAGTTACTCACAGAGGGCCATTGTGGGCTGTAGTTATCGTATGGCAATAAAATTTTGTAGATATTTAAATGTGTTAAAGTAGAACTGATTTGCGCCGGAAAAAATGTGCTTCAATTTTGGCCATCAGGTGCAAATTTGGTGCTATGAATTCAAGAAATGTAATGTATTGGAAACGAGAGCTGGGCACAAAAGATCAAACTAGGTATAAAGGCAAAATTTTGATTTTATTACTAACGGCTGCTTACACAATTTGTTCTATATAAGCACCAGAGACGTTGACGAGATGCTGTACAGTGCCGCATTTTCGGATGGTGGACAAAATTTGAACTAATTGTTTTTCCAGCGTGTATCGGTTCTGCATTAACACATTACAATATCTATTAAGTTTCGCTGCTATAAGATTATTACGGCCCACACGGTCCTCTACGAGTAGCTGCACTTTAATTGTAAGCACCCAGTACTAACTAGCTTCAATATGTATCGATTCAGATGCTTTCATAAGCTCGTTGATCATCCACTGCATTAGAAGCATAGTTTTTCATAAGCAGTTGGCCATCAAGTAATAACGAGCTTGGGCAGTAGAGAATGCTTACTTGTTGGAAAGTTCTAGTTGCATTAATATATGTTTAGTAGCGGAGCTGTATTTGATGAAGCATGCTTTTCTGATGAAATGATGTTAGTTTGATGGAGAACCATGGTTTTGAACAGTTTATGTGCAGGATTACCGACAATACCATTACTATTTGTTTACTGTGCTGAATTCTGCTCTACAATTAGAGATGAATTAGGTCATGTTTTGTGTCGGTCCGCATGCCAGCGTGAGTCTACATATTCACATGAAGTGGTGTAGGCTTGAAGAGGTTGAGACTTATTAATTATTTAGAGAGTGATTACTGCATGGTGTCAAAGCTGATCACATTCAATTCTTCCATGTTAAAATTTATATGGCATGCAAGGAATGTTTTGTTGAAGGTATCGGGTTAGACAATTGACGATACAAGCTTGGTTTTGTAAATAGTAGTATGAATAGGAGCCTTTCCATGAGATTGTAGTTTGCATCCTTTTTTTATGAGGAATGTTACGGTTTATTATTAACAAAACGTGTAACATAGCAGTTTCACGAACAGAGCCTTCTCTATATTCATGTTTCATTGGAACGTGTTTAATAGAGGGTGCCGCCATGTTGTTGATGTGAGACTAAACAGAGCACTAGCAGAGATGAAGGTCATTATGATGATTAAGTGTAGGTATTATGCGGCATGGTTAGAGGCAGATGCCTGAATCCAGCAAGCTCTTTTTTTATCTAGTTAGTTTCTCAGGATATGAGTAATGTAATTTGGCGATAGCTCTTGAGTTTCTGGTCGGTGCTGTGTTACATGTGGTAGCAGTGTGTCACTGAATTATTCTGATTTCAGGTATCAGAGATGCTGGAGCCCTACTGAATAGTTTCTTAAATGATTAACTATTGCATTTAGTATGAATTAGTGAATAGGTCTACATATTTGGAGAAACAGCCCATCGCTATAAGTGAGAAGCCAACACTTATTAGCTTTACATATTGCTTTCACGTAGCAAGTTGCTTATGTGCCTGTGTTATTCTTGAAGTACACAGGCCCTTATTTATAGTAGGGTGAAGGACGGGTCAGTATTTTGGGATATGACAGAAACGATAATTTGAAGCAATAGAGTGTAGTGAAACACAAATTTTAAGAGGTGTGAGCACTTGTTCATCTTCGCTACAGTGAAACACGTCTCTTCTACTAGCTATATGAGGACCTCAGTTGTAAACAAGAGTAAGTGACATTTTAGTTGTTCCGAGAAATCATACAGTTAAGTTTAAATAAACTCTCATTAATAACATATTGCTTTTTATAGACACACATCATTATTTTCACCTATGTTTCAAAGGGTAAATTCTATTACCAATTCTACTCTCAAAATTTCGTCAGTGGGTCCTTAACACTGTACACTTGCAAACCGAGTGCTCTTAACATCAGTTACCATTGACTTACCACTTTTTACATGCTTGGCAAGTTAGCGAAACATTACTGCAAAACTTCGCCAAAATATTATGTAAAAGATTCTTTTACTGATAACACTTCTTGGCAATAAACAACCTTATATGTACGCATTTTGCATATCACAGAAATTTACCTGCCAGAGGTTTCTGAATATGCTTTGCTTGTCTTCTTCAATTTTATGCTCGAAGCACTTTTTAGGAAGAGGGCCTATATGCTCTCATAGAACAATACCCCCAATACCCCTGTATGTTCTATATTCGTTTCTTTCATTAATCTGTTTCTTTATTTGTTCTTGGATATTTCCATGTATCACCCACTTCCAAGATCTCTGTTGGCTCTACTGATCATTTGCATCAACTGTTCCCTTGCAGAATGTCTGAATCTCGTGCATGTTCGGAAGGAGGCATTTCTATGATGTTCTTCTGAACCTATCAAATTGGGAGCTATAAGCTCCACATATCTCAGAATAATTTCAAGCACAAAAAATAGTTTGTAGTATGTACCCTTTAACACCCTCATACAAACACCAAATGTAAAATACACACAACCCACGTTTTATAGGATATACATATGCGGTAATAATGTTTGTAAGCAGGTAAATGCGTAATTGATTTTTGTTCATATGGCTTTCCAAATACGAATAACGATGTAGATACTGCTTTATAAGAAACCTATGCTAACACTTTACTACAGCACATCAAAATTGTTAAGGATGGCACTTAACATGCCTGGCATTACACTGTCAAGTAAATCCATAAAACTGTGGCGATCAATGTGACTTAACATTGTTTACTTGTATAGAGAAACACGTACTTGTATAGAGAAACACGCACATTTACCTGATTAGTAACACATATTGATGTCCGTTTCCATTCAGGATAGGCAGGATCTTTAAGACTGCGTTTTATTGGCAGAACACTTATGAGATGCAACAGATCTACTAAAGAGACTGCCTTCATTACGCTCGTGCATCCTCTTTTGGTGTACAGCTGCATTGTGTGGTATCCTCACCAGGTTAATGGTGTACATCGATAAAGTTCAGAGAAGAGCAGCACATTTTGTATTATCGAGATATAGGGGAGAGAGTGTCACGGACATGATACAGGATTTTGGGTGCTCACCGTTAAAACAAAGGCGGATATTCTCACGAAAATTCGATCACCAACTTTCTCGAAAGAATGCGAAAATATTTTGTTGACGCCGCCATACATAGGGAGAAACGATGATCATCATAAAATAAGGGAAACCAGAGCTCGCACTGAACGATATAGGTGTTCACTTTTTCTGCACATTGTTCGAGAGTGAAATAATAGCGAATTATTGTGCAGGTGGTTCGATTAATCCTCTGCCAGGCTCTTAATTGTGATTTGCAGAATATCTACGTAGATGTAGACGCAGATGTTTGTGGGAGACATGTGTATCCACATCACCCTCGGACTGATACATTTCGATCCTGGGAAGCATTTTCTTGGCACGACCACTGGCATGTTATGACTGCAGGCAGCCATGGTTGTGACAGTTATCACTGTGTAAACGCACACATCCTGCCAAAGTCGCCACTTGAATTTCGAGATACAGCTGTTGTCCCTAAGATACCAATCAACAGTAATAAAGCACACCACTTACTTTGATTTGCATGCAATAACTCAGTTTCCCATTGAGTGTTGCTTAACATGATTTATAGAAATATCTTATTATTGTTACACAGCAAGATAATTTGACTGCACAGGCATAAAATTTTGTTGAAGTTCTACTAGGCAAGCTCAGAACAGAGTAGGTTAGCACTGGGCTCATGTGTCACTTGGTCTGTCAACAAGCAGACTGCAGAATTGGACAGAACGAAACACAAGAGCTGCTGTGCTACTTAACAAGGGACTGTGAGGTAACAATATGTAACTTCACTGTCCGAGTGCTACTATAAAATCAAATTTAGACACGAAAGAACCAAGCTCAGCGACCCAGAATTATTGCCGAATTATCACAGCAAGGCAAGGAGTGCTGATGGGACAGATAAATGAATACAAAAGCACTCATACACTCAGAACCACTGCATCATATGTGCAGACTTCGCCTTTTAAATAGAGAGGCTTTCAACATTCAAGGCCACATTCTTCCATGCAGCAATTGTGTCCATGTTGCTGGAACCAGAGAGAAAAACAGTCTCTTGAGTTTCAGTGAAACCATGGCAAGCTGATCAATGATGGTCAACCTATTACTTGCTTCCTGACTTCAAGAGCGAAAGGCAGCCAACCTGATGCATACCACAGCTGTGGTCTGCTGTCGCTGCCTACTGAGTCAACGTGGATGAGAAGACTGGTGAGTAGCCAACCCTCCTCCACTACTGGGTCATTGTGGATGATCATCAAGCTGCCTTCTTTTCACCGACCAACCAAGGTGTGTTGTGCAGCCACCTGGCGGACTCACGAACATCTGATGTAGTCTTGGTCAATCTGTGGTGTTGGCCAGGGCCTAGTATTCACAACTGGCATCCTGGACCCAACTTGGCAGTCGCCACCTGAGTAAATGACGGGCTGTCTGTGGGAGCTCTAATGTAAGTGCCATAAAAGGTCACTTCTAAACATATGGGTTGGCAGTGTCTCGCTCTCTTTGACACCACCTCCAGCCCAGCACACACTCATGGACTAATCTGCGTTCATGACTCGCTGACAAGGTGTCAACACTCTTTGGTGGCATGTGCCCTTGTGTCTGATCACCGACTGCAGCTCTGAGAACAACTTATACCTTTGTACACTCTGTGTGATAAATAAATATTATTAAAGTGCCACTGTATGACTGATGCCTCAGGGTGTGCACTGGATCAATCATTGTCACTCTATGCTCTACCTCCTGATCACAATGTGACCCGAGAATGTAGATCACAACATTAGTGTTAGAATTAGCTGTCACCTCAAGACTCAGTACTCAGACTCAGCAAGTTTGATTATGAGTTGTGCACAAACTGGTTAAACAGCATGCAAGTGGCGATATGCTAAATAAGAAAGCTGCAGTGCTAAATGCACTAGGTAAAGTTAATGAAGTAGTAGAGAGCACAAGTGGCTGGCAAAGACTATCAGGCATTCAGGTCACAATTGTAGTTCGTGATGAATTACGGATTTCTCTACACAATGAAGAAACGGGAATGACATGTAATGGTTCTGCCAAATTTCAAGGACAAAATTGTGCAGCAGGTGCATGATTATATGTTGTCAGGTCATGGAGGACACTGATCAATAGACAGGTATGTAGCAGAGAAATTCTGGTGGCAAACAAGTAAATGTGATTTCGAGCAATATGTGAAGGACTGTGAGTCTTGTGCCTTATGCAAAGACTACCAGAGGCATTTAAACCCTTTCAGATGAGTGGAGTTGATATTTAACGACCTTTTAATAATCAACAGGCTACTACAGCCCAGGTTTCAGTTAACGACTCGATACTTGAATTTGGGGTACCTGATACCAAAGTCACAGATCAGGACACAAATTTTGCGTCAGACTTCATCAAACAGTTCTGTTATATACTTTGTATCTGGAAATTATGTATAGCCCTAATCTCTCCACAGATTAATGGCAGAACAGAACAAGGGCACAGGAAAATGTCTAAAACGTTGAGATTTATGTTAACAGCAGTCATACAAACTGGTGTACATATTTGCAATACATAGTTTGCAGATATAAGTCTGAACAGCGTACTTGCACTAGTCTCTCACCTTTTGAGGTGGAATAAGGTGGAAAAATGCAATCTCCATTTGATGTCATGATATCTAAATTAAAACCAGATGGTGATTCGGTTAATAAGTTTGCAAAAAAAAAAAATATGGGAGGTATGGTAGAAAGTAAAGTGAACCAATACTAAAGCTTTGGAGTAACAAGAACAGTCCGTACAACATGCAAAACTACTGCTGTATCAGATGGAACAATGTACCTTACTCACCAACCCACGCATGTCAAAGGGAAAGATGAAAAAATTCTTCACTAGGTATCATGATGCTTATCGTGTCATCGAGATGACTTCTCCAATAAATTTTATGTGTAGTTCATCTATTGTCCATGCAAATAGAGTCAAACCCTTTATAGGAGTGGTGGATACATTACCTCAACTTCTGACCATGGATTCAGGGGACATGAAAACGACTAAAAAGGTTCAGAAGTGTATACTAGCAGACAGCAAGAAAACGCATAGTATACTCTATGCACTGAGCTCACACAACAAATAGTAATATTCAAGTTTGGTTGTGTTATGTCTACGAATTGTTCTATTCTTGTCAAGGGTTTTCTGAAGTTGTACTACGGGTTGTTGTGGTTCTATAGTAATTATGTGTATTTCTTAGTTGTTTTAGTGTACACAAGCGTTTTTGGAGGAGAAAGGTGATGACAAAAGACCCTTTCGTTGATGGCGAACTACCAGGAACAACTAGATGCATCGTGATAATCCTGATGCTGGTGCACTGAATCAATGGAGAAGCAGTGCATGCATTTCACATTCAGCCACTGGAGACAGATGTGTTATTTTCTTGACAACTAGATGTGTTCCTGACGAGTCATCAATGGACATTGAGATTAATCACTGATGTGTGGGAGATAAGAAACAAGGTTCACAGATTATAAGAAGCATTCATTGAGTTACATAAGGAAGCACAGCATTAAAAATTTTCAGCAAAGTGCATTGTGAATCCCAGGAACTGAGGTAGTCATATGGCAAAATGACAGGTCAACTGATGCAAATTTCTGACATTGTACCACAGATGTTACTTAACAGGAAAAGAGCTTATAGGAAAAGAGGTTAGCTGGATGGAGGAGAAAAATCTTAACAACAGTATTGGAAAAGCAGAGAATGTAAATTCCAGGAGCTGAATAACATGCTTTGTTAAGTGCAAAATTTGGCAGACACTACCAGAGCTAGATTAGGAAGGCATACAATGCAACTGTAGAATTTATAGCAATGTGTTCTGAACAACAAAAATAAGGTTCACAAATTAACTGTGGGATTAGCCAAATATAACTGGAATACGGTGAAAACAGTGAACAATGATTTGGGAGAAATACAAAAACGACTGACCTTACTGGACAGCATATTAGCAGTAGCCATAACTTATGAGCGTTAGCAGATCGGTTCAATGATACAAAAATTGAAGATAGGTCATTACAAGAAGGAGTCTGCCACGAGGTAAACAAACATTTTAGCTCAGTATTACTGCCAAAACAGCAATTCTTGGCAACTAGCAAAAAAAGAATTTCCTGCAGAGTTACCATATGCAGCAGAAGTGTCAGAGAAAAACTTAGTAATATTTTACCACATAGCATATGTGGTAGTAAATACAGATAGAGCAAATTTATTCTTGTTAGTTCCAATGCCAGTAGTAGGGATGAACGCACAGTATCGATGTTACACTTTAAATATCACCATTTCTTCAACCAGAGAAGTGCAGACTGACCCACAGACATGTGAGATACAACTGCTTCTATGGAACACAAAGGAAACAGAACGTCAGAAATAAATATTGGCACCACAGATTATTTTCAAAAGATAGGATCACAAAACGTAGGGGTATCCGTTGAGAGGCCAGACAAACGTGTGGTTCCTGAAGAGGGGCAGCAGCCTTTCCAGTAGTTTGCAAGAGCAACAATCTGGATGATTGACTGATCTGGCCTTGTAACACTAACCAAAACGGCCTTGCTGTGCTGGTACTGCGAACGGCTGACAGCAAGGGGAAACTACAGCCGTAATTTTTCCCGAGGGCATGCAGCTTTACTATATGGTTAAATGATGATGACGTCCTCTTGGGTAAAATATTCCAGAGGTAAAATAGTCCCGCATTCGGATCTCCGGGCGGGGACTACTCAGGAGGACGTTGTTATCAGGAGAAACAAAACTGGCGTTCTACAGATCAGAGCGTGGATCGGATCATAGAATATCAGATACCTTAATCGGGCAGGTAGGTTAGAAAATTTCAAAAGGGAAATGGATAGGTTAAAGTTAGATATAGAGGGAATTAGTGAAGTTCGGTGGCAGGAGGAACAAGACTTCTGGTCAGGTGAATACAGGGTTATAAATACAAAATCAAATAGGGGTAATGCAGGAGGCGGTTTAATAATGAATAGGAAAATAGTAATGCAGGTAAGCTACTACAAACAGCATAGTGAACGCATTATTGTGGCCAAGATAGATACAAAGCCCACGGCTACCACAGTAGTACAAGTTTATATGCCAACTAGCTCCGCAGATGACGAAGAGATTGATGAAATGTATGATGAGATAAAAGAAATTATTCAAATAGTGAAGGGAGACGAAAATTTAATAGTCATTGGTGACTGGAACTCGATAGTAGGAAAAGGAAGAGAAGGAATCGTAGTAGGTGAATATGGAATTGGGGTAAGGAATGAAAGAGGAAGCTGACTGGTAGAATTTTGCACAGAGCATAACTTAATCATAGCTATCACTTGGTTCAAGAATCATGAAAGAAGGTTGTATGCATGGAAGAAGCCTGGAGATACTGGAAGGTCTCAGACAGATTATATAATTGTAAGACAGAGATTCAGGAACTAGGTTTTGAATTGTAAGACATTTTCAGGGGCAGATGTGGACTCTGACCACAATCTATTGGTTATGAACTGTAGATTAAAACTGAAGAAACTGAAAAAAAGTGGGAATTTGAGGAGATGGGAGCTGGATAAACTGAAAGAACCAGCGATTTTAGAGAGTTTCAGAGAGAGCATTAGGGAACGATTGACAAGAATGGGGGAAAGAAATATAGAAGAAGAAGAATGAGTAGCTTTGAGAGATGAAATAGTGAAGGCAGCAGAGGATCAAGTAGGTAAAAAGACAAGGGCTAATAGAAATTATTGGGTAACAGAAGAGATATTGAATTTAATTGATAAAAGGAGAAAATATAAAAATACAGTAAATGAAGCAGGCAAAGAGGAATACAAACGTCTCAAAAATGAGATCGACAGGAAGTGCAAAATGGCTAAGTAGGGATGGCTACAGGACAAATGTAAGGATTTAGAGACGCAAATCACTAGGGGTAAGATAGATACTGCCTACAGCAAAATTAAAGAGACCTTTGGAGAAAAGAGAACCTCATGTATGAATATCAAGAGCTCCAATGGAAATCCAGTTCTAAGCAAAGAAGGGAAAGCAGAAAGGTGGAAGGAGTATAAAGAGGGTCTTTACAAGGGCGACGTTCTTGAGGACAATATTATTGAAAATGGAAGAAGAGGTAGATGAAGACGAAATAGGAGATATGATACTGCGTGAAGAGTTTGACAGAGCACTGAAAGACCTAAGTCGAAACAAGGCCATGGGACTAGACAACATTCCATTAGAAGTATTGACAGCCTTGGGAGAGCCAGGCCTAACAAACCTCTACCATCTAGTGAGCAAGATGTATGAGACAGGCGAAATACCCTCAGACTTCAAGAAGAATATAATAACTCCAATCCCAAAGAAAGCAGGTGTTGACAGATGTACCGAACTATCAGTATAATAAGCCATGGGTGCAAAACACTAGTACGAATTCTTTACAGACGAATTGAAAAACTGGTAGAAGCCGACCTCGGAGAAGATCAGTTTGGATTCGGTAGATATGTTGGAACATGTGATACAATACTGACCCTACGACATGTCTTAGAAAATAGATTAAGGAAAGGCAAACCTACGTTTCTTGCATTTGTAGACTTAGAGAAAGCTTTTGATAATGTTGACTGGAATACTCTCTTTCAAATTCTGAAGGTAGCAGGGGTCAAATACAGGGAGCAAAAGGCTATTTACTATTTGTACAGAAACCAGATGGCAGTTCTAGGAGTCGAGGGACTTGAAAGAGAAGCAGTGGTTGGAAGGGAGTGAGACAGGGTTGTAGCCTATCCCCGATGTTATTCAATCTGTATATTGAGCAAGGAGTAAAGGAAACAAAAGGAAAATTCGGAGTAGGAATTAAAATCCATGGAGAAGAAATAAAAACTTTGAGGTCCGCAGATGATATTGTAATTCTGTCAGAGACAGCAAAGGCCTGGAAGAGCAGCTAAACGGAATGGACAGTGTCTTGAAAGGAGGATATAAGATGAACATCAACAAAGGCAAAACGAGGACAATGGAATGTAGTCGAATTACGTCGGATGATGCTGAGGGAATTAGATTAGGAAATGAGACACTTAAATTAGTAGATGAGTTTTGCTATTTGGGGAGCAAAGTAACTGATGATGGTCGAAGTAGAGAGAATATAAAATGTAGACTGGCAGTGACAAGGAAAGCGTTTCAGAAGAAGAGAAATTTGTTAACATCGAGTATAGATTTAAGTGTCAGGAAGACGTTTCTGAAAGTATTTGTATCACGTTGTATGGAAGTGAAACGTGGATGATAAATAGTTCAGACAAGAAGAACATAGAAGCTTCCGAAATGTAATGCTGCAGAAGAATGCTGAAGATTAGATGGGTAGATCACATAATTAATGAGAGAGTATTGAATAGAATTGGAGAAAAGGGAAATGTGGCACAACTTGACTTGAAGAAGCGATCGGTTGGTAGGACATATTCTGAGGCATTAAGGGATCACCATTTTAGTATTGGAGGGCAGCGCGTAGGGTCAAAATCGTAGACGGAGACTAAGAGATGAATACACTAAGCAGATTCAGAAGGATTTAGATTGCAGTATTTTCTTGGAGATGAAGGGTAGAGTAGCATGGAGAGCTGCATCAAACCAGTCTCTGGACTGAAGGCCACAACAACAGGATCGCATTGGATATACTCAGTCTTTGAACAAGGATCTGTAATTATGAGCTACTATATGGAAGGAAAACCTCAGGGGATCATAAGAGTTCGAGTTATGTGGTATTGGCAGGTTGTTGAATGGCACCACATGAGGTAGCCGAGACGAACTATCGCCTCCCAGCTACACTCAAGAGTATGACTGTACTCCAGTACAATTAGAAAAACTGCTAACGCAAAATCTAACTTACCTTAGCCACACTCTGAATCCTGATCTCATACGAGGGACGTTCAGAAAGTAAAAAACGTTTCTTTTGCCAGAAGCTTTTATTTAGTGTAATTAAACGAAACTGTATTTTAAATGCAGTTTAATACCCAAGTTACTTTTCTATGTAGTCACCGTTTTCATATTTAGGCACTTGTCGTACCGCATTACCAGCTTCCTATGTCTACTGCATACTCAGTTGCTGCCAAGTTGTTGAACCGCTGCCTAACGGCTTCTTTAGGTTCATCATCACTTCCGTGACACTGTCCTCAAAAAATCTTTCAATTTGTGGTAATCATTTGAGGCTAAGTCCAACATGTATGACGGATGTTGAAACATTTTCAGGTGAAACAGCTGAAGCAAGTGAAGGAGGGCGACTCCATTGCTTAGCATTCCGCGTCACTTGTTGGCTGCTGTATTTATGGTCTCACATCTAGGCGTGTAGTGGTTGAGCAGGACACTGTAACCACAATCTTTCTGCTGCTCAAAATCGGTTTTGATTTTTCGGTTTTGTTGGGGATTGCGAATGATACCACTCCATTGATCGGCGCTTTGTTTCTGGTATGAAATGTTTTATCTGAGTCTCATCACCAGTGGCAATGTGATTCAAAGATGCATCACCATTCCTTTCATATCGGCTGAGGAATGTCAATGCAGCTGCCATTCGTTTGGTTTTGTGTTCATACGACAAAATTCGAGGAATCCACCTGGCACACGCTTTTTATAGCCCAGGTCTGCACTAACAATCTCATACAACACATTCCTTGAAATATCTGGAAAGAATGAGAGCAGTTCACTAATTGTGAAACACCTATCTTCTTGGATTTTTGTTTCAATCCTTGCTTTGTATCACCAGTGAGGTATGGGCTTATCGATATTCGTCGTTAACATTCTTCTGTTCGCTACTAAACATGATACACAACTTCCGAACAACGCTTCGTTCATCGCATTACCGTAAACCCCAGTTATTTCACTATAGATTCGACTGGTCCGACTTTTTGTGCGTTTAAAAAGGGGATAACACTGTGCACCTCTCACTTGGTGGAGTATTCAATCTTATGATACATTTTAAAGACGCACATCTAAGCAGTAAGCGGTTGTATTGGATCGTAGCTGCCGACAAACTGAAGCGGATGAGTACCGAGGTGAGTGGCCCTTGAGCGGTGGCTGTGGGGAGATGCGGTCACGTGTCAAAACAAAACGCTCTTCACTTTCCGAAGGACCCTTGTACATTTCTTAGACAAACTGGTGGTCGATGCTGCAGCATATTTAGCAATACCAGGAGAATGGATGCAGAAATGTGGTTCCCTGTCGAGTGGTCAACTAGCATAAACCGAGAAATGTAAAATAAGGAAACTGTAAATTATTGTAGCTTGTAAGAAAGGAAAATTAGGATAATGAAATGCAACTGTAAAAAGTGCTCAGAAAGCCAAAACTTCAGGATGATAATATAGAATTGGGAAACAGCCTGTGATTGGAAAACAGCCTATGAAAGTCAGCCCCTATAAGCTACAAAGTTTTGCACCATGTACAGTTATGAAATTACATTTGCGAGATTAATGCAGAGAATAAATACAGACAAAACAGAAACAATTTTTTTAACAGCGATGAACTGTCGCGCTGCAGAATAATTTTATTGTAGAATCTTAAAATGTTGTTGAAGATTTACCAAGCAAGATCAAAACAAAGTAAGTTATTACTGGGCTGATGTGCCCATCGGTATCTCAACAAGACAAGCTACTAGTGGAACAGATCGCAGAATGAGGCAGACAGAAACGCAACCTTTTCTGTGTTACTTAAAAAGGGACTGTGAGGTAACACTATGTAACTTCACCACTCGAATGCCACCACAAAATCTAACGTAGACAGAACCGAGCTTAGCGATCCAAGGCAAGGAGCACTGACAGGTCCGATAAGTAAGGACAAATGTATTTATACAGTCACAACAACCACATCATAGGCGCTTACATGACCCATGAAATAGAGAGTCTTTTAGAGCTCAAGGACATATTCTGCAGTGCTGCCATTGTGTCCACGTTACTAGACCCAGAGAGAATGACAATCGGTTGAGTTTCAGTAAAACCATGACAGGCCGATAGGCAATGGCCAGCCTGCTACTTGCTTGCTGGCTTCAATAGCGGGAGGCAGTCAATCTGAACTACACACGGTCTGCCATTGCTACCTATTGAGTCATCATAGATGAGAAGATTAGTCAGTGGCCAATTCTTCTTCATCACTGGGTCATCATAGATGATCTACACGCTGCCATCTTCAGAGTGACCAGGTGATGAGCGTCCTCGCGCAATCCTGGCCGACTGGTGAGCATGTGATGCAATCTTGGTCGATCCATGGAGGCTGAACAGGGGCTAGTCGTCGGGACAGCGGACATCCTGGACCACTGTTGGCAGTTTCCAACTGAGCACACGACGGCCTGCATTCAAGAGCGCTGAGGTGGAAGTCGTAATGGGTCACCGTGGAAGGGGGGGGGGGGGGGGCAGGCAGTGCCTTCCTTGGCCTGCCGCCGCCGCCAGCCCAGCACACAGTCATGCCACAGACCTGCGGCGACGACGTCGCGACTCGCTGACAAAGCGTCATTACTCTCTCGCGGCATGTGCCCTTGCGCCCGGCCACTGCCTGCAGCTCTGGAGACACTTACGCCTTTGCACACTCTGCGCGATAAATAAATCTTGTTACAGGTACCACATTATCCGCCCAGTGGATTAGCGTCGAGGTCCGGTGTGCCGGCCAGTCTGTGGATGGTTTTTAAATCGGTTTTCCAACTGTCTCGGTGAATGCGGGCTGGTTCCCCTTATTCCACCTCAGTTACACCTCCAAGCACATTTGGGGTTACACTCGTCTGACACGAGGCATTCCCGGGGGGGTCCACTGGGAGCCGAACCGCACAATAACCCTGGGTTCGGTGTGGGGCGACGGTGGGGTGGGTGGACTGCTGTGGCCTGTGTTGTGGGGTTGTCAACCAATGAGGGCTACGGCGGGATGAAGCCTGTCCGTTGTTTCTAGGTCCCTAGTTCAATACACAATACACACACAGGTCACAATATTATATTCTGCTTTATGTACCGTGTGCCACAGGATTGCAGAACTGTTGGGGTAAGTTGCTATTTGCAGGTGCAAAATGTGCAGCTTTCTACTCAGTTCAACATAATGTTGCCTAATTTCATTAGGCGCCTTGTCGCGGATTGCACGGCCCCTCCCGCCGGAGGTTCGAGTCCTCCCTCTGGCATGGGTGTGTGTGTTGTTCTCAGCATAAGATAGTTTAAGTAGGCACCGATGTCCTCAGCAGTTTGGTACCTTAGGAATTCACACACATCTGAACATTTAATTTCATTATATAAGATACCTGTGCTCCTAACTTAGCTTTGTGTTTCGGTTGAGAGTCACTACTTACGGTTATATCTACGTCTACATCTACACGGTTACTCTGCAGTTCACAATTAAGGGTCTGGTAGAGGGAATATCGAACCACCTTGAAGCTATTTTTCTCCCGTTCCACACTCGGAAAGTGTGCAGGAGAAATGAACATTTAAATCTTTTCGTGCGAACTCTGATTTCTCTTATTTTGTTATAATGACCATTTGCTCACGTTTAGGAGGTCGCCAATTACATATTTTCGCATTCCGAGGAGAAAGTTGGTGTTTGATATTCCATGGCAAGTCCTCACCCCATTTCGCGTATCCTATCCGTGGCACTCTTTTCCCTGTTTCGCGATAGCAGAAAACGAGCTGCCCTTCTTTGGATTTTCCCGATGCCCTCCGTGAATCCTATTTGATTCGGATCCCATACCACGCAGAAATATTCCAGGAAAGGATGGAGATGTGTACGGTAGGCAGTTTCTTTCGGAGACCTGTTGCATTTTCTAAGTGTTCTACCGATAAATAACAGTCTTTGGTTTGCTTTTCCCATAACATTAACTATGTAATTGTTCCAGTTTAAGTTATTGGCGACTGTGATCCTTAAACATTTAGTTGAATTTACATTACTCATGTTTGTGAGATTTTTCATGTAGCTGAAATTTAGCGGATTCCTTTTAGTATTCATGTGTATGTCTTCACACTTTTCATTATTTACAGTCAAGTGACACTTTTCGCACCATACTCATATCTTATTTAAGTCATTTTGGAATGGTTTTGTTCATCTAATGACTTTACAACATCACCTGCAAACAATTTAATAAGGCTAGTCAGATTGTCTCCTAAATCGTTGATGTAAATCAGGAACAGCAGAGGGAACCGCAGATCTTACTTTTGTTTTACTCGATGACTTTCCGTCATTGACTACGACGTGTGACTTTTCTGACAGGAAATCACGAATCCAGTCGCAAAGATAAGACGATACTCCATAGACACGCGATTTGATTAGATGTCACTTGCGAGGAATGTTATCAAAAACCTAACTACGGCATCTGTTTGACATTCCCTGTCCTTCATACTGTTCGAACACAGTATATGTTCCAAAATTGTAATGCACATCGACGTTAGTGATAAGGGTCTGTAATTCAGTGGATTACTCCGATTTCCTCTCTTGGGTATTGCTGTGACTTGTGCAACTTTTCAGTCTTTAGATGCGGATCTATCGACGGGCGAGCGGTTTTACACGGCTACTATGTATGGAGCTATTGTATCAGCATATTCTGAAAGGACTCTTAAGTGGTATACAATCTGCCTTTATTAAGTGATTTCAGTGGCTCTGCTACTCCGAGGAGATCTACTTTTAAGTTACTCATGTTGCTAGTTGTTCTTTATTCGAATTCTGAAATACTTACTTCGTCTTCTTTCGTGAAAGAGTTTCGGAAATCCGTGTTGATTAACTCTGGTTTAGTGACACAGACATCAATAACATCACCATTGTTATCGCGAAGTGAAGGTATTGACTGCGTCTTGCCGCTTGTGTACTTTACAGAACCTCTTTTGGTTGTCAGTCAGATTTCGAAACTGATGTTCGTTGTGGAAACTATGAAAATCATCTCGTATTGAAGATTGCGCTAAATTTCGAGCTTGTGTAAAACTTCGTCAGTCTTAGGGATTTTGCTTTCTTTTAAATTTGGGATTTTTTTGGTTGCTTTTGCAACAGTGTTCTGACCTGTTTTGTTTACCAACCGCGTCAGTGACATCTCTTATTAGTTTATTTGGGATATATATCTCCCAAGTGCTGTCGATACTATTTCTTTGAATTCAAACCACATCTAGTCTGTGCTTATATACAGTAGTTAGTTTGGAAAGAGTGGACACTGTCCGTTAGGAAGGCGTCAAGCGAACTTTTATCTATTTTTTCAAAATAGATAAAATAGATTTTGCATTTATCTTTTGTGGGTCTCGATGTTAAAGCACCAGTCCTGCTGCAAGGACCTTGTGGTCACTAACCCCCTGTATCCATCACGATGCCCCCTATTTGCTTAGTATTATTTCTTACTTAAAGATCAAGTTTGTATTGGCAATGATTTACACTTTGTAACACTCCGATTTAATGTATCCCGCTCGATCGGGATCTGATAGCAGCCCAAATAAATATTAATTAATGTGACCGTGTACCTAATGGGGCTGGCAATCGGAATGGACTGCTGCGGAGTTGTTACATTCCATTTTGTCCTTCCCAAATGCTGTAATAATGAAATGTCTGGTGGCAAGAAGAACAACAACACAGCTTCACTAATCAAGACCTATATTCGTCTCAAAAACACAAGAAAAGGAGACAGCCACTGCCTTTGTCATACATGTTTAATTACGGCTAATCTCAGCACAGGCTTCTTCGTTATTCATAATCGTCACACGCAAATTCAATCACTGTAATCCAACACTGCAATCCAACACTGCAATCCAAATGATGCCGGCGCGGTAGACGCGAAACTACAAATATCGGCACAGAAATATCACTGATCACTCTCGTAATTAAACTTTTTCACTTTCCCGTATTATTCTAACACAAAGGGGTTAAACCGCGGCGATGGCCACTCCCTTTGTCGGTAAGCCTTTTATCACATCAACAGGCCTCCACCCGCTCGGCCCGCAACCAGGGAACTGACTTCAACTCACACTCGCTCTCGCAACACGACACACTATCGATTGTTTGCCCTATCGACCTGTGCCGAGTGCAAACTTATAGTAAGGGCCTACGGACCCCTTACAACTTCGATTGAGCTCCTGAACTAACTGTTCAAAATAATTTTCTGAAACAGCATTGAGTACGATTTCGAACGACGCTTTACGCCTACCACCATGTATTTTCGCCAGCATATCGAGGGTAGATTGAATTCACCACCGACTGTAATTGTATGAGTGGAGTACCTATTTGAAACGAGACTCAAGTTTTATTTGAAATGTTAGAAAACTGTATCATTCGAATGGGGGTTCAGTACAAGGAACAAATTATTAATTTATTTCGGTTGTCAAGTTAACCCCTCCCCAGAGTAACTCACAGAAACAATCCACTTCAACTTCACTACAAGGACTATTCCTGACAGAAATAAACACTCCACCGCCAACTGTATTTAATCTTTCCTTTCCGAACATCGTTAGGTTCTTGGTAAGAATTTCTGCTGAACTTATCTCCGGCTTCAGCGAGCTTTCTGTACTTACAATAGTTAGACCTTTATCGCTGTCTATCAGCGCCTGTAGCTCTGGTTGCTTTCCAATACAGCTAACACAATTTTCAAATATAATACCGATTGTTGCTATGTCTATCCTCGTCCTGTGTTTGCCCTGTACTCTCTTAGACTGACACCGTTTCTGTAGTTTCCTAAGACCATCTAAACTAAATAGCCACCCAGTCCCCTCCATATTGCCTCCACTACCCATGTAGCCACTTACTGTGTGTAGTGGACTCCTGACATACTAAGCAGAACCCAAAAACCACCACCCTACTGCACAAGTCGAGGAATCTGCAGCCTACATTGTCGCAGAAGTGTCCGAGCCTCTGATTGAGACCCTACACTCGGTTCTTAAACGATGATACTACAGATGGGGAGCTCTGCCTTCATCTCCGGCTGGGGTGGCCGAGCGGTTCTAGGCGCTACAGTCTGGAACCGCGCGACCGCTACGGTCGCAGGTTCGCATCCTGCCTCGGGCATGGATGTGTGTGATGTTCTTATGTTCTTAGGTTGGTTAGGTTTAAGTAGTTCTAAGTTCTAGGGGACTGATGACCTTAGAAGTTAAGTCCCATAGTGCTCAGAGCCATTTGAACCATTTTTCGGCCTTCATCTCGCAAGCAAGACTGGCGGTTTTTACCACTTCAACTAACCAACGAAAACCAGAGGGAATCTCTTCCAATCCAAAGTGGCACACATCGTTAATATTAACATGAGCTGCACACAATGCTGTTTGTGAAGAAAGGACGCACCCGTTCGACATCTGAAATGACTCCTCCTGGCATGCACACAGTGCACACACTGCATTCTTTCCCCTTCTTGTTATCCATATCCCTAAGGGGCCTCATTACGCACCAAACATTGGAGCCCCCAATTACCAGTAATCCCAACCTCAGTGAGTGTCCAGAACTTGTGGGCCGAAAGGCTCCCTTTGGAACAGGGCGAGCGACTGCACGTGGTTTATTATATTGGTCAGCCACAGACAGCGCCCGACACCTGTTCATCAGATAAACCACGGAGGCCCTCCAATTGGTCCCCCAGAAAGTCTTTCACTGCTTACCTTGGAATGACCTCCCACTCGACCACTGATGAGCGGTCATCCTTGGTCTGGGCAGTACCTGGGGCGACTACAGTAGTGGACCGATTGGTGGACAAATGGGACGTGCTGGACGACCCTCAGATTCCCACGTCTGGTCCCCTAGAGTGATGCCCATTGGCTACAGTCACAAACTGCATGACCAAAGCCAGAACTGCATGGAGCTGCGAGCGAAAGGTCACCAACTCAAATTTCAACTGAACATAGCAATCTCAGTTCTTATTGGTAGTAAAGACGGCAGAAATATGCTCTAGATAGTTAATAAAGCGCGAAACGGTGCCTGATGAGTACACAAACACACACGAAATATAGTAGTATAAGCTAGAGAGCACAGAGGAAATTTAAAATAAATGGTTCAAATAGCTCTGAGCACTACGGGACTTAACACGTGAGGTCATCAGTCCCCTAGAACATAGAACTACTTAAACCTAACTAACCTAAGGACATCACACACATCCAAGCCTGAGGTAGGATTCGAACCTGCGACCACAACAGTCGCGCGGTTCCAGACTGAAGCGCCTAGAACCGCTCGGTCACAGCGGCGGGCTGAAATTTAAAATAAGATGCCTCTTATAAGACGCTGTGACAACTTACAAACGAAATGGTGTACCTGGATGCACTGCTGCAATTACGAAAGTTACCAACCGACTGAGTGTACTTTGGGCCTAACTGATATCAATTACACTTTTTGTGCAATTTCAAACTGTTACTCTTATTGTGTAGTTAGAGGAGGGTGTTCTTCTATAACTTATAGGTCTGTGATTTAACTGCTTATTTCTATTGTTAATATTTCAGCCATTCTTCCTCTTTTGCCAACACAGTTATGTTCATCATGTAGATAAGAATAAATGTTAGCCATCCCAGGGGAAAATTTCCTCAGGTAGACCAAATAAGTAAACTAATAAAAAAGCCGTGTTAGCCAGTCAGCAGCGCCACTTGTGTTTTTCTAGTGTAGAACGTTGTGTGTTATCATCTGCCCCCTTAAATGACAGTTGATGGTGTGCACCGTTCTTGGAAAACTACTAAAAATTTCAGGTTATGGGAGTTCCATATCTGTACCAACCGTTCCTTGAACGTTATATACGTTAACACATGTCTTTCAAGTCACAGATAACACAATCATCAAAATTCAATATGTTTTACTTAGAATGTTGTGACTTAATAGCGCAAAATTGTAGCATATAGTAAGTAAACGAACTGTTTTACATTTTACTGACAAATATCCTAGACTTTCTTTCAAATATGATGATCACTATCAACAAACCAAAATAGATTACTGGTTTAGCTAAGGAAATGACTGTAACTTCACAGCTATATTACCCTAAATATGAGAATAGAAAATGAAGCTACTATCAGTTTGTGATGCCAGAAAGTTTAATATACATATGCCTAGGTACGTACAGCTTACAATAGCTATATGTAAAACAAAAAAAAAATCATCAAAAGTAAGACAACAATATCCTCTCAAACTGATGGTAGTATAAGGCTTTAGTATTTTAATCTCCTCAGGGTACGGAAAATAAATTACTGTTGGCGAAGGTGTAAATATGTCTGATGACATGCAGACATTCCACAAATATCATGGCTGTTTGACGATAATGATGTCATGTCCATCCATCCTTGCCTAAGGAACCTCTACAGTTGGTCTATTTCAAAGAAATTAAATGAAAAACTTTAGCTTAGAGAGGAGTTGAAAATAGTGATTGGAGGAGCTGATATGGAAGTAAAGTACTGAGCTGTGACCTAGAGAGGTAAACATGGGTGTTTACTGTAGAGCAGTCGACTTAGAACGTCGCTAATTGGCCTGCTTCCCAGACACTAAATAGAACAGGGGAGGATGGGGAGAAGGGTATAGGGGAGAGGAAGAGAGTGGTGAGGCACAGGAAGGGCATGTTTAATAGACAGGGAGAACGGATGAAGGGGATGAGAGGAGAGGGGGAGTAGTCGAGGAAGAAATTAAATGAAAAACTTTAGCTTAGAGAGGAGTTGAAAATTGTGATTGGAGGAGCTGATATGGAAGTAAAGCACTGAGCTGTGACCTAGAGAGGTAAACATGGGTGTTTACTGTAGAGCAGTCGACTTAGAATGTCGCTAATTGGCCTGCTTCCCAGACACTAAATAGAACAGGGGAGGATGGGGAGAAGGGTATAGGGGAGAGGAAGAGATTGGTGAGGCACAGGAAGGGCATGTTTAATAGACAGGGAGAACGGATGAAGGGGATGAGAGGAGAGGGGGAGTAGTCGAGGAAGAAATTCGAGGTCTAATTTTATCCATAGACTTTACTCTCCTACCTGAGGCTAACACATTCGCCCAGTTTCTTCGTGATTGCGTAATTCATCGTACACTTCCACGTCTATTCTCCAAGTGATAGGCAGGTGTGTAGGCAATAAACATAGCGCAAGTATAGTAACGTTTGGAGCTACTATCTGCTCTACGTCTGAACTACTCACAAGCTCCGATCGCAGTATACTGTCTGTTACGATACGTCGTAGTTCGTTACACGGCCATAGTGGGGCATCGTGTAATCCAATGTTCGATATTTCGGAGGGATAAAACGTTGACAATTAGAAATACCGGCCTGCGCTACCCTCGCAGCGTGGAGGTGCGTCCCCACGTGTCATGGATATTCAAGGCTCGATGAGTAGCACGTCGTAAATTGCGATTGTGTACCCATTTCTATTCCTCCGATTACAGCGCTATCTGTGGTGAAACGAAGAAAATAGTTCAAACAAAACGTAGAATATCTAGATTTTGCAGTAGAATCGTAATCTGCAACAAAAAACGGGGGTTCCGATTGAGGATTTCGAAGTTGCCTTCCCCTTGCCGCCCCAACCAACGCACTGGGTGGATGGCGTGCCGAGTGTGGCATCATGAAATGTCCCCCTCCGGGGCAAACAAATTGGAATTATAATTACACTACTGGCCATTAAAATGGCTACACCACAAAGATGACGTGCTACAGACGCGAAATTTAACCGACAGAAAGAAGATGCTGTGATATGCAAATGATTAGCTTTTCAAAACATTCACACAAGGTTAGCGCCGGTGGCGACACCTACAACGTGCTGACATGAGGAAAATTTCCAGCCGATTTCTCATACACAAACAGCAGTTGACCGGCGTTGCCTGGTGAAACGTTGTTGTGATGCATCGTGTAAGGAGGAGAAATGCCTACCATCACGTTTCCGACTTTGATAAAGGTCGGATTGTAGCCTATCGGGTTTTCGGTATATCGTATCGCGACATTGCTGCTCGCGTTGGCCGAGATCCAATGACTGTTAGCAGACTGTGGAATCGGTGGGTTCAGGAGGGTAATACGGAACGCCGTATTGCATCCCAACGGCCTCGTATCACTAGCAGTCGAGATGACATGCATCTTATCCGCATGGCTGTAACGGATCGTGCAGCCAGGTCTCGATCCCCGAGTCAACAGATGGAGACGTTTGCAAGACAACAACCATCTGCACGAACAGTTCGACGACGTTTTGCAGCAGCATGGACTATCAGCTCGGAGACCATGGCTGCGGTTACCCTTGACGCTGCATCACAGACAGGTGCGCCTGCGATGGTGTACTCAACGACGAACCTGGGTGCACGTTTTGCCAAACGTCATTTTTAAGATGAATCCAGGTTCTGTTTACAGCATCATGATGATCGCATCCGTGTTTAGCGTCGTCGTGGTGAACGCACATTGGAAGCGTGTATTCGTCTTCGCCATACTGGCGTATCACCCGGCGTGATCGTATAGGGTGCCATTGGTTACACGTCTCGGTCACCTCTTGTTCGCATTGACGGCACTTTGAACAGTAGGCGTTACATTTCAGATGTGTTACGACTCGTTGCTCTACTCTTAATTCGATCCCTACGAAACCCTACATTTCAGCAGGATAATGCACGTCCGCATGTTGCAGGTCCTGCACGGACCTTTCTGGATACAGAAAATGTTCGACTGCAGCCCTGGCCAGCACATTCTCCAGATCTCGCACCAATTGAAAACGTGTGGTCAATGGTGGCCGAGCAACTGGCTCGTCACATTACGCCAGTCACTACTCTTGATGAACTGTGGTATCGTGTTGAAGCTGCATGGGCAGCTGTACCTGTACACGCTATCCAAGCTCTGTTTGACTCAATGCCCAGGCGTATCAAGGTCGTTATTACGTCAAGAGGTGGTTTTTCTGGGTACTGATTTCTCAGGATCTATGCACCCTAATTGCGTGAAAAGGTAATGACATGTCAGTTCTAGCATAATATATTTGTCCAGTGAATACCCGTTTATCATCTGCATTTCTTCTTGGTGTAGCAATTTTAATGACCAGTAGTGTATTTTTATACAAAGAGTAGTTATCGAGATATTTCAGTGTCTTCAGCAAAATGAATGAACACCCTGTAGATAAAACAAACATGTATGACAAGCCACTGAAAATGTTTCATAAACAAAATAAGTGAAACGCATATTGCAAAATACGAACTGCCTTTCAGTTAGCTGCAAAGACGGAAAATACCTCCATGGCTGTTGAGGAAGGTTAAAGAACCGATATATTAGCCATACAGTAGTATGATTCCACTGCTTTCAAAGTTTACGTCGCGCAAGGACCATAAGGAGAGAATAATGTTGACTTGAGTTCGCAGAAGGGCATGTAGGTTATCGTTTCCCCTCTTTGCACCTGCGCGTGGGACAAAAAATGCGATAAATAGGAGCAGAAAAGGGTACCTAACGCCGACCACTGCTCATTGGCTTGTGCAGTGAATCTGTTGTGGTTGTAGACTTGAGCATTTTATTCGGGAATTATTTAAAAACTGCGGGGTATGCATTGGTAATAGAGATATGCATGTTGAGAATTGGAAACACCATTCGCAAGTAGATTAGTACTCAACGTTTGCATATCTCATAGACATCATAATTAATATCACACATCACTATAGCCAAATGGTCTGGATCTCTGTGCAGACTAATAAGACTCCCTCATGGCACTTGCCATTTGCACTGTGTCAAACTGACAGATAAGCGTTTCTCAGTTGAAACATATCTCAAGTGTGAACGCAACTATGTTTTGTTCGAAGCTTGGAGTTGGCCCTTTATCTAGATCATTTTCTGTGTTCTTCAAATTATGTGAATATTGTGAAATTCAGTATTTTTTTGTTAGTAATTTTTTCTGGTTTTGAGTTAACTTGTGAAAACAGCTGCATTTGTTTCGCTATATGACCTGCTTTGTTGTCTACCAAGTGAGAGTTTGAAGATGCACCCAAAGTTTCGAAACATTATTTCAGGGAATGGAGGTGCGTGACGAGTCCACGGGTTCCACAGGAGCAATGGCGTTGATGTCGCTGCGTCTGTTCGTGATGGCGCTGTGCCTTCTCCTCCTGCCAGTGGAGAGGTGTGGCTGGCAGTCGCTGTCAGCCATGTGAAGTGGTGCTAGCTCCTCCAAACCGAACAGTCGGTGACTGCTGTCTTCGTAACGAGAAATATCCAAAGGTTTTGGCGATATAGGTCCTAGAATGTTGAAACTGTGTTAGATTATTAACTTATCTTGGAACACAATGTGTTAGTTTCATAACTATACAGGTAAATTAAAAAGTGTTTTAAACATGGCTATGAAGAATTATTTTCATCGAAAAGCATTGCCATACCATTGTAAAGAATTGGAAGGAAAATCAGCATTGGCCGTATTTTGTTGTTTTATTGTCAGCAAAATCGATTTTCGGTCACTTAGTGACCATCCTCAGTGCTAGAAGTTAAAAATTTTCACATAACGATCAGAGAGTATAAAACCGAAAATCACAAGTTTAGGATGGTCACTAAGTGACCGAAAATCGATTTTGCTGACAATAAAACAACAAAATACGGCCAATGCTGATTTTCCTTCCAATTCTATCCAATATTTGGTCGTGGTGCACACAACACGCCATGGAGTCGCCAATCATACAATTGTAGTTAGTAAACTCCCTAATTGTGTTAACCAGCGGTTGGGAATGCTACGATACGTTGCAAACTGCCTGTCAGTACCATCCTATGCAATAAAGTTTCTGCCTCAATGCAACTTTGACAAAAAAAGTATTCCACTGAAGCGTTCAGTAAGGATGTGGTGTAAAGTTAACTAAAATATCGATGCGTTGTGACCACACAAAAGTCCAAATTCGAAACTAGGGTCGTCAAAGATGTACAGTCAGAACTGAAAGCACGTTCGTTACGAACACCAACGCACAGTGAGAACTGGTCTTACCTCCTGGATGGAGAGGGTAGCTATTTATACGAACATCGAATATTCCAGAACGCCGATTTTCATACAAACATTAAAAATTTCACAATATACAAACATAAGCAAAGTAAGATATTTCAAGAAACATCGTGAAATGGTAAATACTAAATAATGCCTGGTCGTCGGATTTGAACTCCAACCAGCGACGCTGAATACTATGGCACACCTTGCCGCAATATTTTCTCATCGTTTGATATTTTTGTACTTTTATATCGACAGGTCACTTGTAAAGAAAATGTAGATATTTAACTTGGTGAAAGGCCGCGACATTTCTCCCACTCCTGGAGAGACAGCGACCCACCATTTCAGAAGTACTCATTGGAGCCGATTACAGCACTGACGATCTAGAGCTTGTCAGTGGTCCTCTGTATGGCGGCGCTGGCGGATACTGACGTTCTGGTCGTGTCATTACATCGTCTTCACTATGATGAGGTAGCCCACTCTGTCGATGCTTTGCAATCATCGAGTGAGCCTTCATGTTTCATTGAACCTCCATCTGTCGATCTGCGCTTCTGTACTGTAGTAGGGCTTCGTACAGAGGACATGGATGACTTCTCTCCGCTTTTGTCTCCTTCATGAAGGGTTATAATTCTCAGTTTTATATGCGACTTCCGACAAACGACGAAGGATATGACGTGTCCTACTGCAGCCCGTTAGTAAAAAGTTTCAGTAGTCCCGCTTTCGGCACAAACGTAAAAATCCATACCAAGTCCACGCAGTCTGTATCCTACTGGCCGGTGCTTGGTGTTACTGCGTATACGAGCCAACCTGAAAGCTGTATCTGTCGCGCATCATAGCGGGTTCTTTGACTGTTTTGCAAACAGAATCATGTTTGCATGCCTGAACACATGAATGTTATGTAGCCTTTGACTACCAGAAGTTGTATTATTGAGTAGAACTTGAGCGTGTGTCTGAGTCAGTTACAGAGAGGGAGAGACAATACTGAGTCATGGCAAAGCGACGAGCTTCAAAGAAGGAAGGAAGATAGGGTTTAACGTCGCGTCGACATCGGGATCACTAGAGCGGACCAAATGGTTGGATTAGGTCGAGGTTGGGTAAGGACATCGGCCGTGCCCTTTCAAAGGAACCATCCCGGCATTAGCCTAGAGCGATATAGAGAAATCACATTAAACCTAAATCAGGACGACCGGACGCGGGTTTGAACCGTCCTCCTCCCGAATGCAGGAGCTTAGATGGCGGGTGTATAGCACAGAGAATGAATTTAATTTGAGAAGCTACCTGATGTGTAATTGCGGATTAAAGAGCATTCGTAAAAGAATTTTGTAAAGAGACGGCTAGTTTGGAAAAAGATAATTTTCATTAAGTGTTATTTGCTATAAGCACTACCCGAGTAATTATTGAAGAGTAAAAATTTCATTGTGTTTAATAATATGTATGTGTTGGTATCCAGAGTGAATTGTCAATCACGTGTTCAGCATACTGATTATCTTTCTCCCCCACTGTTGCTTAAAAGTATTTAATTAGGAAAGCAAAGAGTAAATCTTAAGTAATTTAAATATTGGGTGTAAAAGTAATTTTTATCGTGTATGTCAATGCTGTTGAGGAAAATTTGTGGTTCATGTTAGTATGAGTCACTTTCATGACATTAAAATGATGTAATCTAGTTAAAAAATATCCTTTTATTCATTTACAAATATTTCAGTGAAGCTAATCCTCCCTCTTACATGAAAATTAAATATGGTAAAATTTGCACCGTCACTCCTCGTACTATTGCGTGGACAGTGAACTGCATTAAAAAAAAAGTTTACAGAAGTTGAATGTACTAAAGCAGCTTAAAACAAAGTAAGATAAGGCAGTTTGCAGGACAGTGATTTATTTCAGGTACACACAGTTCGCCACTTCATAGTCTTGCAGTATGACTGAGTAGAACCGACTTATGCATTGCAAAGGTAAGAGTCTGTGGTAGGGCCTAATCGAACATCTGAGACGACTTTAGGAACAGTTTTTATTTGCAAAGTTTTCATATTAATTCAGCAGATGCATTTTTTGCATTTTTACAGGGCACAGTTTTCATTAAGTAACAGTTAACCATTGTGTGTGATTGTTTTGTGTCAAAACCTTTCTGAGCATTACCGATAATGGTTCTTTATATTCAGTCTCATTTGGAGATAGACAGTTGCAATTTAGAAAAGTAATTCACATAGCTAACTAAATGTTCGAAAACAGGGTGCCTAAGGCTATTCTAGATCAGAATTCAGAAGTACTTGCTTTCAGTTTGCAAGGGAGAGGCTTTGTCACACTCAGTTTCCAACAGTCGACCTCTATTCTCTTATTGGTAGCTCTTGTTTCTGTAATCAGATGAAAAGCCACTCTCTGCAACTGCATTCACAATGAAAGATTATTGATGCGCTTTGTTCTTTTTTTTCTTATTTTCATGCATTATTAGTAGCAGAAGTGTTGCATGCTGCATATTTTTGTGCGGTTTCTGTAGTTATTTGGTATAGAAAATATTCACTGATTGTGTTAGAATTTTGTGCTTTTTATTCGTTGTTTCTTATACATTTGTGTTAACATGTCAAGAACTACTAGATCCACATTAGGTGTTGGTGGTATTGAGAAAGCTGCTTCCAACGAATTATTATATATTGAAAAGATGAGTGAATAGAGGCCTTCCCAGATTAGTGATTCAAGGAAGGAAGGCACGATCAAAGGAACAACCTTTCAGCATTTATAGACGAACATCAGAATGACGTAGGAGATTCTATACTTGGGAATAATTCTGTAGGATGTAATCTGTTACAATACTCTAGCCCAGCAATTGAAGATTTATGAATTGCATTACGACAACAATGCAAACTGACACAGCTTCTCCATCTTTTAGTAATAAAGTAACCCTTTCCTCTTTAAATAGTGATCCTATAACTGGGAGCAGGGATAATAAGCTAAGCTTATTCACAGAATTGAATAAAAATGGATGAAAGCATCAAAAAGCAAGCAGAGAATTCAAAGGAGATTAAATAAGATGTTGAAGAAAGTAGTAAAAAACAGGAAGAGAATTTTAAGAGGTTTGAAGAAAAATGTGCTAGAAGCCAGAAAGATAATTTTAAAACCCACGAAGAGATCATTGTTAAGAGATTAGAAGAGAATAATGATAGGACATTAGAAGAGAATAATAAAAACATTAGAGATCAAATTTTGGTAAATTTTAACGAGTTATCAAAGAAGATTTGTAAAGAGGTCACGTGAAGATTTCAAGCCAGAGATAAATAAAATAGAGTCTGGACTTGAATACTTAGAAACAGTTGAAATTTCGCAGCTGAAGCAACTAGGAAATCAGCAAAATACACGTATGCAAGAATTAGAAACATTCGAACTACAATCGAAAACTGAGTCTGCAAAGGCTAATAAACATTTGAGCTTCGTTAGAACACAAGTAGAGGAACTTACTGTAAGCATAGCACAACTGTCCATCAATTCTTATGAAAATTCTGATGATATTCATTCAGTTCATTTCACCGATTGTGAGGAAGTTCAATAGTTGCAACGTTTTAAACAAGGTCAAATGACAGTCAACCAGCAACATAAGTAATACGTTAAGAAGTTTCACAAACAGCTTTCTCATACTGAAAAGAAATTCAACCAGGTGACTCATGATAATGAGGGACATTATGATGAACAAGGAAACTCATAGATTGTGGGAAAACTCACTGACTAATGTAATACTTTTCAGATACGAAATAGCTGAGAAGCAACTTCTGGTGCGACAGAAAATTCCTGCACAGACAAGAATGATGGACTTGATTACAAGCATTTTCTTACTGCTAGGAAGTTTAAAATTTTCCGAAATGTTGGTAACATGATTCACCCAAGAGAGTGGCTAAAACAATTTGATTATTCTCCTCCGCCTGCGTGGCTAATTTTTCACAAATTAAATTTATGTACATTTATCTCGAGGGGGAAACAGCGACAAGAATGTGTTCACTACCCCCGAGAATGTCTAATTTACACTGCTTTCTATCCTGTATCCTTGTCAATATGTTTGTTGACACAGAAAACATTCCAACAATACAATAAATATAGTACATTAGGAAAATATTGGAGAGACTCTGCTTGAGGAGAACGACGGTAGTCAAAATATTCCTGCCACCGTAAGTAACACAGATGGAAGGCACTCAGCCTTCACATAGGTTTCAGAAAGGTTCTCATGGAATGCCACGCGGAGTGGCAGCGCTGTTTAGGGTGCCATGTCAGTCACGGATTGCGCAGTCCCTCACGCTGGAGGTTCGAGTCCTCCCTCAGGCGTGGGTGTGTGAATTGTTATTAGCATACGTTAGTTTTAAGTTAGCGTAAGTAGTGTGTAGGTATAGGGACCGATGACGTCAGCAGTTTCGTCCCTTAGAAATTCACACACACACACACACACACACATTCATGGAATGTGGCTAATAATGAGTCGAGGCATGTATACAAAGTTAACTGAAGCTGAAATAATGTTAGAAGTTAAAGGAAATATGTGAGGACTAGAAGCTCAGTTAAGGCAAGAGATTGTCAGACAGAGGCACAGCTTTAGTATGTTAATTAAGGATATTACTGGAGGATGCTGTGTAAGATAGAGAGATTAACAAAGAAATGAAACAGATCGGAGGTGATTTGTTTAAGAAGCTTAGAACAAAAAGTGCAAGGGTGATCACTTGTAAAAGGCAGGTTAAGCAGAGTAATCAAAATCAAGATGTGAGTAATAAAGGGCGGGAAGATAATATTATTAGTAGGAGTGAAGAAAATATTGTTATTATTGATATTGAAGAGTATAATATAGAGGACATGGAATTAGAAGATGAGGATTGTAATGAGGAAGATGAAAGTATTATTGTTATTAATGGGACTGAAGAGCGTCATGAAGAGATTAGGGAAGTATTAGATGAGTACTTTAAATGACAAAATGAGAGTATTAAAGAACAGGGAGAGATGAAGAGGAATATTATTGATTTTACTGAGAAGCTAGGGAACAGGAATAGTCTTGAGGGTAGTGACCAGCCAAGCTCTGAGAACAGAGAGTATAGATCTCAGGTGGTAAATGTAGATGAGATTAAAAATACTGATACACTGATAAGCTATGATGTGGTATGTAATGAGAACAAAGCGCATAGTTGTCAGCTAATTAGCCCAAACAAAACAAACTGCTACTGCAGAAAGGGAAAAGCTTGACAGAGTGATGAGCCAGAATGTGGTACATAATAAGAGTACTCAGACTAGTTGTCAGGTAACAATGGTAAACCAGTAAGTAATCTCTGAAACAGTAAGTAGTAAATCAAAATGTAAGCACAGTGCCGGCCGGGGTGGCCGAACGGTTCTAGGCGCTACAGTCTGGAACCGCGCAACTGCTACGGTTGCAGGTTCGAATTCTGCCTCGGGCATGGATGTGTGTGATGTCCTTAGGTTACTTAGGTTTAAGTAGTTCTAAGTTCTAAGGGACTGATGACCTCAGAAGTTAAGTCCCATAGTGCTCAGAGCCATTTGAACCATTTTTTTGTAAGCACAGTGAAATAAGGAACGAGGAAGAAAACATAATTCATGATGAGATCTTAGTCAACAGGGAAAATATAGATGCACAAAGGTGTCAAGAGGTGTGTGTTGACTTGGAGACTAACACAACTAATAAAAGGGTGTTTCAAATTGAATATACCGGTTTTAATACTTTGTAGCATTTATTATATCCAGCTTCCAATTATAAATATTATATCAAATGAAAGAGCAGCTCAGATACTTTTATTTGTAAACCGGTTACAAGCTACAAAGCCTACAGACTACTGTTTACATACTAACTTTGCAAACAAAACGTTGATGCATGGCGATGAAGTTTTTCTAGATCGTGTCCTCTTCAGTGATGACTCGACATTTCACCTAAGTGGAAATGTGAACACACACATAATGTGTGTATCTGGGGGTCACCAAATCACCAAAAGATGGTACAGTGGCAACGAGACTCCCCTAAATTAAATGTTTCTTATGTCATATCCCAGCGGAGAGTTTAGGATCGTTTCTTTTGCTGTGCAGCATCTGTAGCTGGTGCTTCTTATGTTGATGCGTTAGACCTATGGCTCTTTCCTTATACTGGAAGAAGCGGAACCACAGAACTTCATTTGGTAGCAAGATGGCGCGCCATCTCACTGGCATGACACACTAACAACTGGTTAAAGGCTTCAAGGGCGGGATGAGAGAGCTTGTTTCTCATGGCCTTTACGGTCACATGATCTGAGTCAAACGACTTTTACATTTGGAGTTCATAAAGGATGATATGTATGCACCTCCGTTACAAGCTGGAGCTCCTGACTTCAGAAACAGGAGTGAAGCACTTGCAATATCGGCCCCAGGCACACCCATCAAGGTTTGGGAAGAACTCGCCTATCGGCTCGTTGTGTGCTGTGTGACGAATAATGCTCACATTGAATTGTTGTAAGAAAAACTGTTTGAGTTGCTCTTTCATTTGATGTACTATTTATAATTGTAAGTTGAATATAATAAATGCTACAAAGTATTAAAAGCGGTATATTCATTTTGAAACAACCTGTATATTGACTAGTCCTGGAAACAGAGAGGTAGTACATGTTAGACCACGCACAGTATCCACAGATGGAGACAGAGCAGAGGGAAACACTGTCATGGAGGTAATGGGATGCAAAAGAAACAGGTAAAGAAATGTCTTTTTTAAAACCCACTAATGTGTTACCATTTGAACAGGTATATCAACAGTAAATAATGAAGACCAGTTGAGTAAGGTTATAAAAAGATTTAAGGTAGCCACCAACTGTTACAACTATATAAAAGTTCTGAAAAATATACTGTTAGTAGACAAAGAAGTACTACGATATTGCAGTGTCTGTGTTATTCTGATTCGACACAAAGTTCTTTTGGACATGCATGTATGTCCAAAGGAACAAGCACTGCGGCGACCACAGCCGTTTTGAAATACATTACATGAATTTGCAATTGCGAATAACAACCATCAGCTGTAGAACGGAATGACGACGATGAAAATTTGTGCCGGTCCGTGACTTGAACCCGGATTTCCCGCTTATCACGAACAGTATCCTTACCATTTGGCTATCCGTGCACGACTCATGGCCAGACTCAAACCTCAATTTGGCGTCAACCATGTGCCTACGACCCGTACTCCCACATCCATTACGTATATTCCTGTACAGATCAGATGCTGTACGTGAAAGTCGATTGCCCAGTATTGGCAGAGAAACACGATAGTACTGTAAATCTTGTGTCTCTCGATTTGAAGCTCCATCTTAAGTCTTTTGCACACCAAAGGGTTCCTATTGTGATACAAGTGTTACAGGAGCAAGGGATAGCTATTCCAATTTCCTACACATATCGTTGTTTATGTCACCAAAGCAAGTTTTCTGCTTTGAGTCAGTATTATTCGAGCTGTATATGTAGAAATAAAATTCAATCTAAGTGGTAAATAATGACAATAGACATTTATCTTAACAGCCATGCCGTGAATTTTCCCACCATTTTATTAATTTATGTTATGTTTATCTCTTATTAAAGTGGGAGCAAAATTGTACCTTGAGGCAATTGGTGGTACTGCACTGTGATCATGGCGAAAGGTACAATTCATTATTAGATACATAGTTCTTACAATAAATGCAGTGTTGATTTCGATAAATGCCAAGGACCAAGAGGGGTAAAGCAATACCACCAATTTCTTTGTAAGCTCCTACAGAAGCTGCAGAGTAGCAGTGAGAAATACAGTGAAAGACTTCGAGCTTTCAAGAACCACTCTACAATCATATTGAAGAAATTTCTAATGTTATACTTCTTACAAAAATTCTATAGTTAAATGGATATTTAGTCCTAGGAAAGAAAATGAATTGGCTGACTACCTCATGAAAGCCTCCAGAATGCATTGTGGATTGTCTCAATCTGAGTTAAGAAACGTGAAAGTTCGCTTTGGTACGTCACAGAATAAAACATACTTTTATGTTGAGAAAAAATGGAGAGATTAGAAATAATGCTATGTAGGCTTCATAGGATCCCACGAAGGATTAAGCCTATGACACCTCAAGCAATGAGCCAAGCTCGTTCAACAAGATTTAATAGCCAGAATGTCGCAATGTCCTTCAACAATTTAAAACCAATATTAGACAAAGTAGCTTTAACACCAGAAAGAAGGAATACTAAGGAGCAAATTATAGATGACTGTGCATCAGACAGTGAATCTAGTTCAATTGATTTGTGTGATTTTAGTGACAGTGACATGAGTCTGAAATATCTTCATATTGATAATCTAGGCAGAAGAAAGTGAAGCTGATGATATTTCATTTGAAGTAGGCACAGACTCTCATGAAGCATTAAAACATTATATTCTGGACCATGGGTTTTGGTGAAATATGAAAAAAAACATTTGTGGACTCAATTGAGAAATTTCTATAAAAGGCAAGAGTAAGTGAAACATTTGTATCACCTTTAGCAAATGATTTAGTTGAAATTTCATAAGAGCATATTCGGATTACTTCCAAAACCAGCATTCGAGTGAATGGTAAATTAAGATTTCCACTTTATTTTCATGACTACAACGTCAATCAGTCAATCAGAAATGAACAAAACTTTGTAACCGACATTAGCGATATGGCAATAGAGATCAACAATACAGAAATGCTATAGGGGCATAAAACAATAAAAGTAATTTCTTTCTTTTAAATATTTATTTTTATGAATTTCAGGCCTATTTTTTTACAACAAAGAGTACTTTAAATTGATTTTGTGTTATGATTCATTTGACAGGAAATAAGACAAGTAAAGAAATGGTTAAATAAGCTCATCAAAAACCAAATTATTGAGTCTGCTATGATGATCTAAAAAGAAACATGCTCAAGGTACAAGCCCTTCCTCTAAATACCAAGGGAGAGGATAGCAATTCGAGGGATTAGTATTTGGCCTATGACATAAACATCATCTTTTATTTGCATGCTAGACAAAATGTTAGATGAAAAATTCTTGGAAAAGGCACATAGACAATATACTAACTCCTACAAAGAGCTTGAGCCAATAGAGCCAAGTCATAGATGAAGTATTATCAACATACACAAAAAAGGGAGTACAGCAAATTTTAAGACGTTGAAGACTGACAAACAAGAAATTAAATTCCTAGGACATAACAACATTACAGATAAGACTTAGAGCTGAAGAAAATGGACTCCATTTGGGACTTCCCTGAGACTATGAACACAATACAACTAAAGGGTTTCTTTGGCCTATGTGGAGTCTTAGAAAGATAAACCATTAAATGCCAATACACTATTAGAATTAACCAGGAAAAATGTGGTTTGGGCGTGGACTGACGAATGTACAAAAGAATTTCAGGAAATTAAGGAAGGCCTAACAAGGAACATGACATTATCAAACTCTGAACTACGACAGTTTTTGTTTAGGGACAGATGCATGTTACTATAAAATTGGTGTCAGTTTATTCCACATTATAATGAAATCAAAAACAATACCTTTGTGAACAGGATCCCTAACAAATGAGAAAGAAATACTCATTGACGAAAAACGAAGCTATGGCAATAGTATGGACATCTGCTCAATTTATGTACTATCTTGTGGGACGAAAAACGTACATGTATACAGAACGTAGGGCACTGGCCCTCTAGACAGACTGTAAGGTAACACCTAGACCATCGACAAGATAGGCACTAGTGATTCAAGAATATGATTTCGAAATTATTTAAGTACCACAGGAGGAAAATCTTGTAGCTGACGTCTTGCACAGTCCACCAGTGGAATTATATGATATTAATATAAAAAATAGGAAAGAGCAAGACCTGAAGAAGACATGAAATACATGAAAGGACTTAAATATGAGGACCACATCAAAAAGATCAATCAATATATGCCTAGTGAGCAAAATGCTGTCGAAACATTAAGAATTGTGAAACAACATTGGGAGGACGAGAAGCAATTACACTAAGATAATATTATTTAGTACATAAGGGCAGATACTGCCTCAAGTAATTGGAAAGTTTACTGGCCAGACAAGGGAGAAGACAACTAAATTTGAAACATACGTTTCAGTTATGGACATTTCAGTCTAAAGAAAGGTATTGAAGAGGTCAGGGAGGCTTGCATTCTTTAACACTGTGGAAAGTAAGATGATTATTGAAGGATGTGAAAAATTTCAAAAACTATGCATTGAAATATGTACTCTGCGATGGTGCCTAATGGTAACAGCCAAGTGGTTGCTCTTTTGAACAGCATCTTATACGAAGAAACCAGCTGCGACTTTGCCTGGTGTTGCTCGTAGGTAGATGGGCTATTCACGGTTCGATGCAGTCATAGGGTTGAACCGTGCACGTCTGCTTTTAGACCCCGCAGCTAATTCACTGCAAATAACAATCTGTAGCTGTGACCCTTCAGTCAGATAGTCTATGCATTGGCTAGAATTGCGAATTAATAAAATGCACAGAAATATAAAAGATAAATCAATAATTTAATAAAAAGGTTCTATTCTAACGTGTGTAACTGATGTAGATACAGAGAAACGTGACGAATAATATTTATTTAAGAAAGGACATCTTAAATAAATGGGAAGTGAAACCTACGATGGTCAATTAAAATATCCTTGTCAAATACAGGAAAGTTACGTGGAGACCATTACGAGAATGGTAGCTTCAGAGATATGCTAAAGCTGAAGCCATTTTGCAGTCACAACACACGAAATATTCTCCAGCGCAAACCCTTCAGACTTCAACATGGTGTTTTACAAATTATCAAACGCGATACAAAGAATAGTAGCTCATACTCTTCTATCCTCAGTTCCGTAATTCAAGCGGAAAAAGAATTTTACTCTGGGGCACATTTAGACCTTTCGAAATACAAAGTCCTCTCTGAAGTTAAAGTATGGTAGCATCCGTTCACCGCCCAGAATCAATCACCTAGACGACCGAATCACGCATGTTACTGTTGACAGGTTTGCCTCCTTCCAGAACTCCCATAAACGTGTTCCGATTCGCTTCCTTGAGCTTTTCGCTCCAAGAGTCCCAGTCTCCACTTGACTTCAATAGTCTTCCCCACTGTCCAATTATCAATAGGTGAAGGCCATCCCCAAAAAAAATACATCGTTCTCAGGCTCTAAAGACATGATTTGACTCAGCATGACCACTTTACCGCTCTAAATTAATAAAAAATATTTAAATAAAATAACTGTTATAAATATTCGATTACATTCAGAAAATTTACAGTAAATATAAGTAATAGTTGGTTTATAAATAAATAAGTCAGCATTGTTGCACATGTGCGCTCTCGTTAAATGACAACGAATTGTGGTTAAGTATAGTTTAAATAATTATTTAGTTGTGCTTGTCAGAAGTGCCTTTTGGCATTATTTTACGAAGATGGTGTCCACTAACACAGGCAGTTAACCTCTTTTAAATTAGCACAGTTGCAGTCAACATTTAAATAAAGTTACTGACAAAATAGCAAACTATTAACTAACTAAAAACTTAAGTGTGACAAAATATGAGTAATTCATGCTGCATTCATTTGCTGTGTAAATGTGAAGAGTGTGATGTTCTAACAGACATTTGCATAGTGAAAGAGATATATAATAAACTGTAAATAAACAAATAAAATACAATTACATAACTTTCAGGGATGATAGCTGTAGTGCAGTTGTATTGCCATAAATATGATTTGTTGAAAAGACATGAACCATTTAAAAATTCTTAATACAAAGATTCATTGTGTAAATGTATATACACTGTGAAATTTTAACTCATGTTGTTTTATGGATATTGGAATGTTGTTGCATCACTGGATGCTCTTTATTTTTTTCAAATTGCAAATGTATTCAGATTTGCATTAATATCTGATGTGAGTTATTGTCGAATGTCAGAGAGCTGTAACTTGGCCTTCTTTAAGATTATCTGACACTCTGCCGTTTCCTGGAGCACATTCTGAGCATCAGCCGTCCAAATTCCCAGCTCCGGGATTTATCGATTTCTAGCGACGTGCCTGCACCTGGCTAGCCGGAAATGGTCAACTAGCTGCGCCTCCTAGCTTCCAGGCGTGCATAAAATTCAATTCTTACCAATACTGGGTGGCCGATTAGCTCGCCTACAAATACGTAATGCTACAATCGAAAAGGAGGCATTTTTCCTATTATTCTGAATGGAATTATGAACAAAATTACTATCGACTTAAACAGGTCACTGCCGAAGGCACAAGGGGAATATGTATATATATTTGGAGAATTCGAGATTTGTTCTAAACTTGTGAAATTATATCCCTGAAGGAAAATCTCTGGGAGAGCATTAGCAAACAAGAATAGGAATGACTCTTCGAACAATGTATGTAAACGAACATACATCATAAGAGGTACGGATCACAATTTCACTGTCAAAGATGGAAAGCGACATTGGAGAATCTGGGCGTAGTACTTATCTACATTTCGGAATGCCACCTGTCCTTGAACCCTTCAGGAATAATAATGAGGGAGGTAAACAGGATACGCCGAACATACTGTTCAAAGAATCACATTTAATATCGAAGAGATAATGAATGAATTACCATACTTGACAACAGGAATATCCTCTGCGGGACTGCTAACAGGTAAGCAGCCAAGAACCAAGAAAATTGAGTCATTATTCTTTCCACTATACCAGAATTCAACAATAAATGAAATAAGAGCTTTGGAATTACAGCACATAAAAGACACGGCAGGAAATAGTAAATTAAGGAATAATAAAGGAAAGCGACAGGTTTCATTTCGTTTGGTGCTAGTTAAAAGTTGATGCAAGTCATCAAAGAACAATGCAGAGGTTAAAAAATTTTGCCAAATATGTCAGGGTCCATTTAAAGTCATAGATATTGCTCACCTTAATGCAAAAGAATTGGCCACACCAAGAACTAAACAGCGCAAGGGGTTATATAATATTATCGGTTTAAAAACTATCGTAGTCGCAGGCACAGACTGCTTTTTTTTAGTCATTAGTCTTCTGACTATTTTGATGTGGCCCACCACGAATTCGTCTCCTGTGCCAACCTTTTTATCTCAGAGAAACTCTTACAATCTACATACTCAATTGTTTACTGGATCTATCCAAATCTCAATCTTCCTCTACAGTTTTTACCCTCTAAAGCCCCCTCTAATACAATGGAAATTATTTTTTGATATCTTAACAGATATCCTATCATCCTGTCCCTTCTTTTTCTGTGTTTTCCACATACTCCTTTCCTCGCCTATTCTACAGAGAACCTCCTCAATACTTACTTTATCAGTCCACCTAATTTTAAACATTCTTCTGTAGCACCAAATCCCAAATGCTTCGAGTCTCTTTTGTTGTAGTTTTCTCAAAGTCCATGCCTCACCATCGTACTATGTTGTCCTCCAAACGCACATTCTCAGAAATTTCCTACCTATGTTTGATATTAATAGACTTCTCTTGGTCAGGATTTTTTTCCAATGCTAGTCTGCTTTTTATGTCTTCCCTACTCCATCTATCATGAGTTATTTTGCTGTCTAGGTAGTAGGATTCCTTAACTGCATCTACTTCGTGACCACCAATTATGGCGTAAAGTTTCTCGCTGTTCTTATTTCTCTTACTTCTCATTACTTTCGTCGCCTTACTCTCAAGCCATATTCTGTACACATTAGACTACTCACTCTATTCATCAGATGTTCTGTAATTCTTCTTCACTTTCACTGAGGATAGCAATGTCATCATCGAATCTCTATATCAATATCCTTTCACCTTGAATTTTAAGACCAGTCTTGAATGTCTCTTTTACTTCTGTCATTGCTTCTTCGGCATATAAACTGAATCATAGGGGAGAAAGACTACATCCTTGTCTTACATACTTCTTAATCCCTGCTCTTCGTTCTTGGTCTTCCACTCTCATTGTTCCCTCTTGGTTATTACACATATTGTGTATTACCCGTCTTTCCCTATAGCTTACCTCTATGTTTCTAATTATTTCGAACATGTTGTACAATTTGACATATTCGAATGCTATCTCCAGGTGATAAATCCTGTGAAAGTATCTTGATTTTTCTTCATTGCTTGCATTGTCAACTGCAATGTCAGAACTGCCACTCTGGTGTCCTTACCTTTCCTAACGCCAAACTGATCATTACCTCACAGATCTTCAATTTTATTTTCCGTTTTTCTATATACCATTTTTGTCAGTAACTTGGATGCATGAACTATTAAGTTGATTGAGCGGTAACCCTTGCACTTATCACCCTTGCGGCTTTGGGAATCGTGTAGACGTTGTTTTTGCGAAAGTGTGATGGTATACCGACAGTCTCAAATGGTCCCCAATAATTTTAAAAATTCCGATGGAATGTTATATATGCCTTCTGCCTTATTTGGTTTTTAGTCTACCATCGCTCTTGTAAATTCTGATTGTAACACTGGATCTCCTATCTCTTCCATATCGACTCCTGTTTCTTCTTCATTACGTCATCATCCCTTTCATAGAGGTCGTCAGTGTACTCCTTCCACCTACCCGCTCTCTCCTCTGCATTTAATCGTGGAATTCCCGCTCCTCTCTTAATGTTACTGCTCTTGCTTTTAATTTTACCGAAGGTTGTTTTGAATTTTCTATTTGCTGAGTCAGTCCTTTCGATAACATTTCTTTTTCGATATATTCACAGTTTTCATGCAGTCATTTTGCCTTAGCTTCCTTGCACTTCCTATCTGTTTCATTCTTAAGTGACTTGTATTTCTGTATTCCTGAATTTTCCAAAACATTTCTATATTTCGGCTTTTGTCAGTCAACTGAAGTACTTCTTCTTTTACCCACGATGTCTTCGTAGCTACTTTCCTCATTTCTCTCTCCAGCTTCCGAGATTGCCCTTTTTAGATATGTCATTCCTCTTCAACTGAACTGCCTACTGAGCTAATCAATATTGAAGTACTTATAGCCTGAGAGAACTTCAAACGTACCTCTTCTTTCCTTAGTATTTATGTGTCCCAATTCTTTGCACATTGATTCTTCTTGACTAGTCTGTTAAACTTCAGCCTACTGCCCCCTGGTATACCTCACAATCCAATATCTGATTCGGAATCTCAGACTGACCATGACATGATCTAAATTAAATCTTCCTGTACCTCCCAGCCGTTTCGAAGTATATCTCCTCCTCTTGTGATACTTGAACACTGTATTCGCTATTACCATCTGAAATTTATTTCACAATTCAATTACTCTTTCTCCTCTCTCATTTCTAATACCAGGCCCATGTTCTCCTATATTCCTTTCTCCAAATCCTTCCCGTACAACTGCATTCCAATTCCCCATGACTATTAGATTTTCGTATCCCTTTACGTATTAAATTACCGGTTTAGTATCAAAATGGACCAAATGGATCTGAGCACTATGGGACTTAACATTTAAGGTCATCAGTCCCCTAGAACTTTTAAACCTAACTAACCTAAGGACATCACACACATCCATGCCCAAGGCAGGATTCGAACCGGCGACCGGAGCGGTCGCGCGGTTCCAGACTGTAGCGCCTAGAACTGCTCGGCCACATCGGCCGGCTGGTCCAGTATCCTCATAAACTTTCTGTGTCTCTACATCTTCTGCTTGCCACGTCGGCACGTATATCCGAACTATTGTTATCGGTGTTGGTTTGCTGTCGATTCTGATGTGAACAAGCCTGTCACTGAACTGTTCACAGTAACTCACTCTCCGTCCTACCTTCTTATTCGTAACGAATCCTACTAACGTTAAACCATTTTTCACTTATTGCTGGTATTACCCTATACTCTTCTGACCCTAGAGGTCATTGTCTTCTTTACATTTCACTTCATTGACACCCACTATATCTGGATTGAGCCATAACAGTTCCCTTTTCAGATTTTCTAGCTTTCCTACTACCTTCAAACTTCTGCTCGTGGAACGTTGTCCTTTCGCAGGTTATTCAATCTTTTTCTCATGGTCACTGCCACATTAGCAGCCCACTCCCGGAGATACGAGTGGAAGACTAGTCCGGAATCTTATGCCAATGGAGGGATCATCAAGACACTTTCTCAATTGTAGGCCACATGCCCTGTAGATACACGCTATGTGTCTTTAATGCAGTGGTTTTCATTAGTTTCTGCAACCTCATGCCGTTGACCATTGCTGATTGTTCCGAATTTTATGGGGAGTTTCCCACCCCAAAAGCAAGAGTGTCAGCTGAACCTCTGTCCGCTTCTCCGCCCTATTGGGCAGGACCGTAGGCAGAATGAAGGTGACTCCTTATTCCAGAAGTCTTCGCCCGCCATTGCTGATGATTTTTTTCTAAATTACAACCTTGGACCGAGCACGTTTTGGCTACTAACAAAAGACGCTACCCCTAGACCACGGGTGCCTAAGTCTATCGCAAAGAATAAGACCAAAGTGACTCAGGAAAACAGACTTCGATAAGGAATATGAAGAGGGAACACACTTACAAGAAGAGAAGCGCAGTTATGGTCACAAAAATGCGGTAATTATTGTACCTGTGGGCGATCTACGAGCCGTAAGTAGGTAAGAAGGATGAATCAAGGACCCTGGTTGACCAGAAAAACAGTAGAACCACTGTAAATTCTGAAAGGGGCAACGTCTTGCACTCCAGAGTAGTGGTCCACAATGCACACACCTTGATGGGCTTGGCAATCCAAGGGTAGAGCGCTGGAACGGTTAATTTTTAAACCTAAGTACATTCGAAAATAATGAGGGTACCAATGTATACAAGGGCAAGAATATAGAGAATACAAAGAAAGTGAAGCAGGTATGTCCAATCTAAGATAACATGACACTGGTTGACGAGAGTACAGAGATGTTTCATTGTGTAATTCAGGTCATAAGGTCAGTGTTAGAAAAGAAAAGATATTAGACAAGTGTTGACGAGTACGATCAAGAGACAGTCATATTAAGGGACTGTGCTGAACACAATGTATACCTCGTGAAAACTCAAGTGACAAACACTAATTCAGGCAATAGTGAAAAGCAGTATGACATATACCATGGCGAAAGCCGTGAGTCCAGTAATCAACATTAATGAACCTCAAGCGACTAGAATTCTTCACTTTGGTCTACTCTTCTACTTTCTATAAATCTATCAGCTATGCTCTTGTAATTCTTAAGGATTTCCCGGCGATCTTTTGACATTTGAAAAAACTGGACTTCTGCCGGATGTTCACGTCGTTATCGCATGATATTTGGACGGCGTTTAACTCGCTGTCTTCTTCAGGTGCTATCCGAGAATGGTCCTTGGGTAGATCGAGTCCAGGTTTTATGCATATAAGGTGCTGGGCGCTTCCTAGTCGGTCCGCGCCGCATCGGGTGTTCCCTCCGCGATCCGCGCCCTCCAGACGCGGCTCCCACGGTCCTCTCTGGTCTCTGGTGTTCCCACTGCCGTCCGCGCCCGGCTCAGCCGCAGCCGCTCTCTGGGGTCGCGGTCGTCATCTGTAGTGTCTGCTGCTCTGTATCCTGGCTGTTTCCTTGATCTCCACTTCTGCTTCTTGCTGGGCGTTTCGTAACTGGTCCACACAGCATCGAAAGTTTCGTTCACGGTCGGCGCCGGCCAGGCACGTCTCCTATGGTTCCCTCTGATCGTTGGTTTTCCGACCGACGTCTGCGCCCGATTTGGCCGTTCTCTAGGGTCATGGTCGTCATCTCAGGAGTATCAGGACAAATCTGCATAGTCTGGTCCTGGTTTCGATTCCCGGCGGAGTCAGGGATTTTCTCTGCCTCGTGATGGCTGGGTGTTGTGTGATGTCCTTAGGTTAGTTAGGTTTAAGTAGTTCTAAGTTCTAGGGGACTGATGACCATAGATGTTAAGTCCCATAGTGCTCAGAACCATTTTTGCAGTGTCTGGTGCTCTGTCTCGCGGCTGTTTTCTCGGTGCCCACTCCTGTTTCTCTTTAAACCTCGATATGTTTTGTATTGAGTTTTCAGAAGTTCAAAAGCCGGATTCCTGGCCTTGCTGAGCTGGTATCCGGTGTCACAGTTGATGAGATTCTCTGTGATCTTGATCTCGATGGATTCTTTTATGACAGTGTCCCAATATGTATGGGTCTCTGTGACAATCTTGGTGTCAATGTAGTTCATTAAGTGACTGAGCTCTAGACAGTGTTCTGCTATGGCTGATATGGTTGCCTGCCTGAGTCTGGTGGGCCTCTGGTGTTCTTTACACCTGATGTCCACAGTTCTGGTGGTCTGGCCGATGTATGACATTCCACTCGCACGGTATGTTGTAAATGCCTGGCTTCTGTAACCCCAGTTCATCCTTTACATTCCCCAACATTGTCCCAATCTTAGTGGGTGGGCAAAATACGCTCTTAATGTCATGTTTCATGAGAACTTTGCTGATCTTAGCAGAGTTCAGTCCAGCATATGGCAAGTATGCCATCCTCTTCGCCTCTTCTGGTTCTTCTTCTGGATCCTATGATTGACTGGCAGGTCGAAGTGCCTTCTGGATGTCTCTAGATGAGAATCCATTCTTGCTTAACACCGACTGTAAGGGTTCTAGTTCCATCGCCAAACTGTCGGGGTCTGACAGAGTACGTGCTCTGTGGACTAGAGTTTTGAGCACTCCATTCATCTGTGACGGATGATGGCAGCTGTTGGCTTCCAGATGTGGATGATACCTTTGTCATTTGGTCCCATGGCAGGGAAAAGCTAGATGATTTTCTGGAACATCTGAATTCACGCTACTCGTATATAACATTCACAGTGGAAGGAGAAGGATGGATAACTGCTGTTCCTGGATGTATTAGTCAAGAGGAAGGCTGATGGCACATTTAGGGACAGTGTGTACCACAAACCTACACACACTGACTTATACCTGTCCTATAAAGTGAACGATCCTTATAGTTTTTAATTTTATCTATATTGTGTCCCACTTTATGTCGTTCATTCAAACTTTAACAAATATTTAATGTAAATTGCCTTATTTGAAAAAAAGGTTTCTGATCCTAAAAGCTGACGAAATTGTATTACCTATTATACTTTCCATTTCATATAAATGATACATCTTTTCTCTGCCGGGGTGATCGAGCGGTTCTAGGCGCTACAGTCTGGAACCGCGTGACCACTACGGTCACATGTTCTAATCCTGCTTCGGGCATGGATGTGTGTGATGTTCTTAGGTTAGTTAGGTTTAAGTAGTTCTAAGTTCTAGGGGCCTATGACCTCAGAAGTAATTCCCATAGTGCTCAGAGCTATTTGAACCATTTTTTATTTTCTCTTATATACTGTTACATGTATGTATACATTGTTAAAAACCAAAATTTATTGTTATTCATGGGACTACTGCAATCTGGTGACACTCCTCTGTATTACTCTATTAGCAGAAATGATATTCGGCAATATGTAGCCGGCAGTCAACTCAGAAATATGTGACACTTCTTGATGTGACACACCTGTATGGCTCTGTGTTACCATGAGGACATAGTTACATTTTTGATGGTTTTTTATTTTATTTTTATTTTAGGCATCTACTGGAATTTGGATATTTGCTGGGTAAGACTGGTTGGGTCGTGGTTATTTTGATGTTGTGTCTGGCTAGCCCTGCTATAGTTGACCTACCTCAGACGTTGCACAAGAATTATTTAACTGACTCTAATTGATTGATGTTTTTAAATAACCTATTTAGGATTAGTGAAGTAAAGATAAATTCTAGCTAAGTGAGAATTCTAGAATGCTATAAAGATATTTATTACAAAGAATCAAGGAAATTGATTAACAGAATTTGTACAATTACAACATTGAATTAAATCTACTGGTTAGGCCACGTTTAAAAGATTGACACAACACCTATCTTCTGTCCAAAAATTGCGCTTTAGAATACAAAAATCGCGACGCTCAGACGGACGGGAACATTTAAACGTTTGATATTCTCCAGCCTGTTTGTTAGCAAAAACCTTCACCTTCACTAGCGCTGACAACAGAGAACTCAGAGAACAATCTAGTGGAACTGAACACGTTTATCGTTACGGTTCACTATTCCTTAAGGGATGGTGTGTATATCACCATGAATTGTCGAGTGGAGAGCATATTTTCTGCGTCGATCTGCGAAAGCCTGCGGCCAGCGTGGCGATGAAGCGTGTTGTGAAAATGTGGATTTAACTACAGGGGAATGTTTGGTTGTGTTCGCAAGTTCCTACATTGGAAGTTAGAAATTTGGAAATTTGTGGTAAGTTCCTATGGGACCAAATTGCTGAGGTCATCGGTCCCTAGGCTTACACACTATTTAATCTAACTTTAACTTACGCTAAGGACAACACACACACACCCATGAACGAGGGAGCACACGAACCTCCGACGGTGGGAAGCCGCACGAACCGTGGGGAGGCGCCTCTAAGCATTCGAAGGTACTCAAGTACAGAGTCCACGAGTCTAGATGACTGCTTGCAGATTTGCCAGAGGCAGACACTTCACTCAAGTGAGTAGTGTTAAGTGAGCGCTTCAGAATGCCTAAGGCTTCACAGGGAAGCACAGATTTGCCCCTCAGCTCACAGAGAAACAAAATGATTCTGTTTCAAGTGTCACAACCGATCAGATTAATTTTGAGAGTGATCACTGAACGCGTTTACAGCAAAGTCCAAAACAAATAATACGCTGTCCAGCGATGTGTGTCTGCTGGACACCCACCAGATGGTACTCGATATCTTCTGCCTCGATGTTAGCAAGTCTTGCTTCATTAATGTGAAGACCTGACTCAGCCAATAACAGTCTTCGTTATAACTTGATTTCAAATGATTCAGATGGCTCTAAGAACTATGGGACTTAACATCTGAGGTCATCAGGCCTCTAGACTTAGAACTACTTAAACGTAATTAACCTAAGGACATCACACACATACATGCCAGAGGCAGGATTCGAACCTGCGATCGTAGCATCAGCGCGGTTCCGGACTGAAGCGCCTAGAACCGCTCGGCCATAGCGGCCGGCTCAACTTGATTTCCTCTCGCTCTTTCTCGACATGAAAGCGCTGGCCAACCTGAGTTGTTCGTACAACCCAAAGGGCTTAGCCAATCACAGGGCCTCCTGGAAACAGACACCCACGTTCTGCATGGGAAACTTTCTTAACCATGGCCTCTCGTGCTTCTGTGTGGTGAGAGGAGACACATTCCGATAGGGTGGAAAAAACTGTAGGCGATTATTGCTAGACGGCTCTTTACTGCCTCCTTTTAACTTTCGCCCGCTCCCTTAATAACGGAAGCCAGCGTTCGCTGGTCTGCTCCAAAGGACGGCTTAGTGACGGGCTGTAAAAATTCTGCTCTTCAGACTCGAGCTTATCTCCATGCTCGCCCCACCTGCCTCAACTCCGTCGCTTCCTCAGCCTATTTCACTACCCTACCCAGCGCAGAAATTACTTTTGCAAAGGATGCAGTTCTATCGTTGTTAGTGTGAAGCTGTCCAATATCAACCAGTACAATTAATGAATTGATAACCCCTCCTGATGGGGCTGGTGCTGACGACAAGTGGATTGCTGCCCTGGGTAGTGTGGCAAGAGAAGTAAGACATGTGCTTCTGAGGTACCATGTTACTTGCAGATTAGCTCAGAGAACAGCGCGTCTCTCCCCCTACATATCGCAATGTCGATTCCCCACGTAGCGAGGCGTCTCCCTCGGCCGGTTTGGCGACCTCCCACAGGCGTCTGCTTCCTCACCCTTAGCGTGTAGCACGCACCGTGCTGCCATCGCTGTCAACTGTTCCCGCAGGATCTGTTGAAGACTGCTCTTCTGCTGCCTCCTCCACCTCTGCTTTCGTCTGAACCTGGGTCCAGCTGCTTGCCCGGCTTACTGTTAGCCACGCGGTTGCCTCTCCCCAAGTCCTCCACGTGGCGAAACCTTTGCTGCTCTGCTGCGACCCGTCGGCACTCAGCATCCGCACGACAGTTATCTGCACAAACTGTTCATCGAGTCTTAATCTACACTTTGTGAGCATGTTACAACATCTTCTTCTACATTTACATAAATCACATTTACAACTGAAAAATAAATTCTAATTTTGAATTAAAACTGAAATTCATTGCAATAAAAACTTTGATATTAAGATTGTCTCTGGTTTATGAATTTGAATTAAAAATCCTTTGCAATAATACATTTGGTCATTAAATACTATTTCTGGTTTATCAGTTTGAATTAAAAATCCTTTGTAATAACAAAAAGAAAAAAAACGTTAATGTTCTTAAAATGTTTTAGCCACAAGTTTTAAAAATATTCAACTGAATATTTTTTTGCAACATGACTTTCATACTGGTTAGTGTTAATGTGGTTTAGTGCTTTTAGTGCTTGGACAGCAAGCATGCAAATGTATAGTTACTATGTATTTTACTAGTTTAGTAATGTAAGCGTCCTACTATCCACACCACTTCAATTATTTGAAATTATTAAGACACATTATGTATCTCCCTTTTATTAATGTCCGCTTCTGATTTTGAGGACGCTGCTGAACCCGATGTCCTCAATTGGCTGTCACCATCATCTGTTTATCATTTTTATTTCTTATTCCTCTGTAACTTTTTGTATTCTGCTTTTGTACATCTGATGGTATTTGGCTGATCATTAGTGGTAGAACACTTCTTTTTCAAAAAACAACTGTGACAACGCCCTAAACGAATTTCTCCACCCAGTACACCTTTTAGGTTTGCAACTTCAATAAATATTCTCCAGCTCTAAACATTCTCCAGCTCCATTTGACGATCGTCCCATCCCTTGAATAGCCTCTGCTTGAACGCTCAGAATGTGCCAAGCCTCTCTACAAACAACACAAGATATTGATCTTACGCTTGTAATGAGCCCTCTTCATCTATATAACTTGGCCTTCTATGTTAGCCTGACAGGGAGAACAAACCAGAAAAATAAACAAGTCGAACTGATCTGGCCACAAAACACCAAAGCCACAATTTGTCAACCATTAAGTTGAACAAACATTTCCCTCCGTTGCAAACACAGAATTTTCAGGTGCACAATGCATCCTGACACCTCTCTTTGAAGACATTGTCACAACGAAGGTTTATTATGAATCTTTCTCTTCAACATGTGGCGCTCTTACACACCATCCTACCTGATGTCTAATGTTTCATACATTGCTCCAGTTAATCCACCAAACATTTTCTTGGCAGTGTAAGTTATGAGCTTGATTATCATGACAATGAAAACATGACCACTTGTCAATTTTCGGTTTCTCTTTCCAGTTCTTGTACAGGACATTTCCGCTTCGTTCTCAGATATGTTTTACTACAAACGAAGCTTTTGCTTATTCCAATGCTATCTTGAAAGAGATAGATTGAACAATTACTTTGATACTAAGCTTTCCTTTTCTTGTTTCTTTGTGAAGTTGCAAATTACTTTTAAGAATGCCTTTAGGTGGCTTAGATGGTTTACTCCTAAGAACTTACTTGATTTGATACTTTCTAAATCCATCGAGTTATTCTGGGCAATGTGTCACACCCGCACCTGACCATAATAAGCAGAAAAGAATTTGTTGCATACTGTCTTCAAGTTTACCTGGACACGATGCAATTTTACCAGTAGTTTCTGACCTATGTTAAATTGTCTCACAATGGCTTTCTTATCTGCTCTTTCCTTCCATTTTTGCCCGCTATCATTAGATTGTGGATTTCAGCATGCCATAGTCGTGACCTTGGAGGCAAGTCTACTACCTTTCGTATCAGTTGAAGTGGATGTTTATTTTTTAATACTGTCAATGGTGGGAAACGTGTATTGCTGTGGAGCAACTCATTTATGAAGTCCTCAAAATCTCACAAGTACGAGTAAACTACTCGGGTCACATGCTTATTGGTGCAGTATATCCTACAAAGTTCCCTAAGTCTTCCATAATGCGTTTGTGAGGACTGGAACTTACGTGGTAACTACTGAAGCATACAGACTTTATGTTACGTTTTTTCAATGTGTCCTTCCACTTTTGTGAACGATACTGTGCATCTTCAGAATGAGATTTTCACTCTGCAGCGGAATTTTCGTCGAAATGAAACTTTTTGGCAGATTAAAACTGTGTGCCGGACAGAGACTCGAACTCGGGACCTTTCACGGGGAAGTGCTCTAGTGCTCTACCATTGGAGCTACTCATGCTCGAGTCACGATCCATCCTCACAGCTTCAATTCCGCCAGTACCTGATTTCCTACCTTCCAAACTTGACGGAAGATCTTCTGAGAACCTTGCACAACTAGCACTTCTGGAAGAAAGGATATTACGGAGACATGGCTTAGCCACAGCCTGGGGGATGTTTCCGGAATGAGATATTCACTCTGCAGCGGGGTGTGCTCTGAAATGAAACTTCCTGGCAGATTAAAACTGTGTGCTGGGCTCGAGTTCGAGTCTCGGCCGGACACACAGTTTTAATCTGCCAGGAAGTTTCAGAATATAATCTACACGTCCCACTTGCCTCAGAAAGTCCTTGCACGAGGCCTTGCTTATGGAAGAGCGCGTTGCCTTTTGAATAGTGTGAGCATCACGTATTTTGATATCAATTCGACTACCACCATAGTGTATGTAAACATACGTGAGGTGTGGAGTACGGGACCCATGAGATCGGATACTACTGTTTCCTTTAATTTGGAAGGCACAGTGGGATGCATCGGTGCCTGTGTTAAGGCTGTCATGGTTTTAGTCTTCTGACAATATTTACATACTGCCAGCACCTTCCGCACTCACCTCTCCATCTTATGAAAATGACACAGTCCTTTTACCTTAAGTAAGCACTCCTTGGCACCAAAGTGTACATTTCTGAGGTGTATGTACTAAGTAACTTTGTTGCTCAGCCCATCTGGCACACAAACTACCCAGAGAGTGTGTCGATCTTTTGACTGAAGAATACATAACAAATTTCACCGCATGATTTGTGTCTGGGTCTTATCTTTGTATTTTGTCTTTATGTTGAGGAAATGCGGTATCTGTCCCTTCGCAGTTTCCTCATCAAATCTGATATCGAATTCTCCATTTTCATCTAGCGTTACTACGCCATGTTTCACGTCCAAAAAAATGGTTCAAATGGCTCTGAGCACTATGGGACTCAACTGCTGAGGTCATTAGTCCCCTAGAACTTAGAACTACTTAAACCTAACTAACCTAAGGACATCACAAACATCCATTCCCGAGGCAGGATTCGAACCTGCGACCGTAGCGGTCTTGCGGTTCCAGACTGCAGCGCCTTTAACCGCACGGCCACTTCGGCCGGCTTTCACGTCCATTATGGCATTTTGTTAGCTTAGGAAATCCACTCAAAGAATGATCTGGGTCACTAAGTTACGCATCAAAAATGTATTACAGCAAGCTTGTGTCTTTGACACATAAATTACAGCCTCATTTGTTTTTTTATGTCGATCCTTTTCACCGAGATTGCTCCTTGTATCTCTGTTTTTTGTGTCTTTAACACTTTTGTGTACTTACACACTTCACACTTGTTTTTATAACAGTTGAGAAATAACCCACTACCCAAGAAAGCTTCTACATTTACTTTGCCTATTAGGATGTCTACTATTGGATACAAACCACATTCCTGTCTTGTGTCCCATTATCCAATCAGTAGGTCCATATGTCGTCATAATCAAGTAATTCCACTTGACTGCTACCGATATTATCTGTAGGTTTATAAGCTGTGGAACCTAGTCGAATTTTAGGTTTGCTTCTTCCCTGGGGTTTCTAGCACAGGCAACAAAAGCTAATGAAATCATCATCTGAGTTATCAGCCGCGACTTCTATTGTAGGAAACAAGAAGCTGACTAATTTTAATCCAAGGTTTCGAGACCAGGAAACAATAGCTATTTTAAATTTATGCTCAATGCATAAAAACCATAATTTTTAGATTGCAAAGTGCTTAAAAAATTTGATTAAGTAAAATTTATCAAACGACAATCATTATATTAGTTGTAAAGAAGGAGATTAGTCAATATAAAAGATCCAACAACTGGTTGTAATGCTGTCACTACACTATATAAAAAATGGATTAAAATATCTTGTCACAAAGGCCAAATACACAAGTATTATCACACTGTTCAATAATTATGTCATCGAGCATGAATTTACACCTGGTAAGTCTGTGACTACAAAATTACTCTAAAGAAAAGAAACCAAAGAGGCAATAATATATTTAATCTCACATATTAAATAGAAATGCGAAAAAATTTGTGATAAACGAACAATCGGATTCTCATTACTAAATGAGATGACCAAAAGGTTCTTCATTTCGAGTATGATTTTATTCTTAATAAAGTTTTTATTACTGGTCAAAATATAAATAAAAATTTGATATTAAGTGAAGTTTTTTTGACAAAGTTTACTAAGTGAGCACTAATGTTGTAGTAATGAAACTCGAACATAAATCAAGATTTATAACCATTAAATTAAACAATTCTGTTAAAACTGTACCTGTAGGTGTAAGGTTAATTATACTTGGTGAAATAGTGTAAAATTTGATCTATAGAAACTGACAGTGACATCTCGGGATTGAAGCGCAGAACATTTACTGAGATTCATGATCCTCAAAGAGGTGACACTAAAAATTGAAGGTAGAGCATTGAAGGTCTGCACAGTATGTAAGACTAAAGAGTATTTTTCTTAAAAACTTTTGTAGGCGATGGTCTGAATAATTGTGAAGAAGTTATTAATGGGTTACATGAACCAAACAGAAAAAATTTAAAAAAGAAATGTTGTTTATTTCAGTATAGATGATTTATGACAAGCAGATCTAATAGATAAGGATTCTGGAAAATTAAAAGAAATTTTAAAAATTTAAGTATATAAATATTTACTAATCATAATCTATGTCTTCACAAAATTTGTTTGGACTATTCCAGTTGAAGATAAAACAGGCAGAAATGTGACCAATGCTTTAAAAAAGGAGAAAGCTCCAAAAAATTTACATATGGATAATGGAAAATCGTTTTATAATAAAGATTTCCAAGAACTAATGAAAAAATGTAGCATTAATCACTATTCTGCTTTTACGGGATTGAGAGCAACTGTTGTAGATAGATTAATACAGAACATTAAAAGAAGAAGTGTGGAAGAGAGCTGCTCTTCACATAATTATAAATGGTTAGCTATAGTCTCATAATTCATTGATGAATATAAATCATTCAACAATGTAAATGAAGCCAAAAGAGGTTAATGAAAAAAATATAAGCCAACTGTCTTAAAGATTTTGATCTTAAAGAACACGAAACAAATAGAAAAAATTTAAAAAAGAAATGTTGTTTATTTCGGTAAAGATGATTTATGACAAGCAGATCTAATAGAAACAGATTCTGGCAAATAAAAAGGAATTTCAAAAATAAAGTATATAAATATATACTAACACAGAATACTACCAGTGCCAACAGCCTAAATACACAGTTGGCAATAAAGTAAGAATTTGTAAACATAAAGAAATTTTTGAAAAAGGTTATACAGTTAGTTGGTCAATAGAGAGATTTGTAATTGAAGATGTTATTCATTCTATAAATTGAAGCCACTGTTAAGATTCTTGGGATTTTCGTTAATTTTAGTCTATGAGTATGGCACTATTTAAGATTTCTATAAAATAAAACAGATTTTTCTTTGTTATTTAATGTTGTTGATAATTTATTTCCTCCTTCTGGCACTAAAGGTAAATATTTTTGTAAACCATGTAATTCTTTAGGATATCCTAAATCATCTTCTACAATATACTCTTATTTATAATTAATCAATGTCTCAGCTATTTTTTAAAGTAAAAATATTTTTAATCTGGACACTTGAAATCTTTAAATGGTAAAAACTGAGACACAGTCAACACTCATTATTCACATGTATATATGCTAAATAATTCAACAGTTTTTCTGTATTACATTTAGTATTAGCTTTAACACATCATTTATTACTTTGGGATAGACTTCCCGAAATTATCTTTTTCTATCAATAAAAACATATCATAATCGTTTAATAAATCTGGCACTGGAATGAATTGTGTAATACCAAGAATGTAATATTTTATTCAAACTTATTTTGTACATTGGTGCATTAGGTTTATAATGAAAACATTCTCTTTTAGGTAATTTTGTTTCTTTTAATTTTTTGTAAGAATTCAAATATTCATAATGATAAACACCTTTTTTAAACATTAAATCTAATTTTCTACCCTCACAATATTTTGCAGTTCCTCTAAGCAGTTAGAAGTATATTTATCAATACTTAATGATATAAATCGAAAAGTATCTCAAAAACTTGAAGTTAATCCATCTTCAAGTACTTTACTAAACGTAATATAGTTCTCATTGTTATCTTTGTTATTTGTAATAGCTGTAATATCTTTACTATGTATCCCTACCTCTTTAACTAACAAATTAACATCAGAATTTGTTAAACTGTGAATATAATCTGGAGGAAAAGAAGGATTTTGATAATTAATAATACAATCTTAATGGGTGGCCCTTCAAAATATTCCTGTTAAATAACAATTTTCTCTTACTTTTTTTCTCAAACAGCAAATTTTTCTTCACAGAAGAACATTTTTTATAATCCAATATTTATTTTATCTTCTTTAGTCATTACTATTGGAACATTTTGTTGATATAATAATTTAATTTCTCTAGATTGTTGTGCAGCACCATTACTGATATAATTTGCAGGATGTATAATAACTAGAAGATATTGTAAGTGTTTTTGATATTTATAATGTAACATTCAACAGAATTTGTTTCACAAATTTTAGTATTTTAAGTAAACATTCGAAAATGGCATAAATTGCAAAACCCACTCTTAATGATTTATTATAATTTTTAATGTTTTTCCTTCTTCTTTGAGCAAATTTATTTTTACTTCAGTCATTTTCATTATTGTCTAATTTTTATTCAGAATAAAAAAACTTAAACATATATCATCACTTTTTCTTTTATTTTTTAAGTGGTTTGACCTAGTAAGATCCACATGAATTAACTTATGTAGTCTTTCGTTTTTGCTTTCTTTCTTTCCAGTAATTTTTCATTCTTTCCCTGTTTTATTCTCTTCTCTCTTCTGTCCATATTGCACATATATTTTTCTTTGTTTTCTCCTCAAAGCCCTTGAAAGCCTTTACTTTTGCTCTGAACCTTCCTCTTTCTCCATTAATTCCATTCGCCTTAGGTCTGCTTTAACTGCTTTTATATGTGTGGCTGATGTTTTGGCGTTTCTCTCAATGAAGTTAAAAATTCTTTTTGTTATCCTGTTTTCGTCTAGACTTTTTAGGTGTCCATGGAATGCAACTTGTCTCTGCCTCATCATGTATGATTTCATAGACATCTTCATTATGTCTTAATTTCCATTTCCCATTATCATATTTTGGTCCCAGGAGCTTCCTCATTATTTTCCTTTTCTACTTTTCTGTTTCACCTGATTGTTTGGCTGTATTTTAACGAAAGGTATTCTGATGCAAAAAGGCATTCTTGTTTAATGACAGTATTGTAGCGCCAAAGTTTTGCATTTATGGTAGCACATTTTTTGTTATACAGGTTGTTAATTGAAAAGCCACTTCCATTTTCCTTGCCATTCCTAGGTTAGCTCCTTTGCCTAACGCATTTGGTTCTATTATGTCACCTAGATATTTTTTGTAGCCTTTTTTTATTCCACCTTCATTACTTTCCCCACATTTTGGTGTCTGCTTTTCAAAGGATATATGTAGGCCTGCTTTTGAAGCTGTGTATAGTAGGAGAGAATTCTTATATCTACTACAGATGCAGTAAAGGTGGCAAGATCATTTGCAAAAGCTAGATAATCAGAACTCAGCTTATCCCTTTTTTCCTCAATTGTGATGCTTCTAATTCCTGCTTCATCTGTTCTTTTCCTCCACTCCGTGATAAGCTGATTAGCACACAAAACTGAACAGCAGTGGGGACAGTCTATCTCCAAGCCTTAACCCAGTTTCAATGTCAAAAGCCTAGGAGTTTTCGCCTAACAGTTTAATTTTGCATTTTGTATTGGTACTGTGTCTTTTATTATTGCCACTGTTCATTGTCAGTTCCAAACTCTTTCAAGGTGTTGAATGATATTTTCCTGTCAATTGGGTCATATACTTTTTTGAAGCCTAAGACTGTTGTAAAATGCTTTTAGATGCCATTCTTCTGTACCTGATTATGAATTTCAGATTTAAAATTTCTTCCACACAGGATTGCTCTTTTATAAACCCTCCTCAGTACTCTGTACATTTAGTTGTTTATGATCTAATTAATCTAGACAAGTCTTTTATCCAACAATAACGATATTTATTTCGATTTTGTATTAAAAGAAGTATGACATTTTTTGTTCCTTTTCGTGTGGTAAAGAGGATATACAACAAATTTCGTTTTATATAACACAAACATTCTTTTCAATTTTTTTAATGTCTGCTAATTCTACAGGAACATTAATTTCTTCTTTTTCAAAAACTGCATCTATTTCTAGACTGGTATTTTTATATTTATTAATTCTTTTTGCATCATGATCTGCTGGATATAGAGCAGCTATTATTGAATATAGAAAACATTTTATTTTGTACATTAATAATAGCTTTTTATGTTTAATTATTTAAGTATGTTTTAATTACTTAATTATAATATATGCAGAACCAGAAATTGGATTTTGTCTATTAACACATAATTCTCCATGGTCTATAGAATATAAAGTCCAAACTAATTGTTTTTGTTGAATTTATTCCATTTCAGTTAAGAATGTATTTGTTGACCTTTGGTAATAGCCTTTCTATATTTGTTTTTTAAATAAAACTTGGTTTTTTGCTTTAAATCTTCATTCTTGTATTTCATAGTGTCTCTGGAAATTACAATAGAATCTCACATTAACTTTAATAGATCTCTTTTGTATCAAAATTTTTTAAAATTATTAATTACCATTCTTAAATTTCTTTTAAAGAATTTGTAGTTCCACAATATTATCAGTATTATTATTTTCATAAGTTATTATTCTAGATTTAAAAGCTGTAGCTCTTCTATTAACTCATTTAGTTGTTTTACATGTGTTATCATCAAGTTTTAGAAAGCTATAACCTTAAAAAAATTCTGACAGGCTTTTTGTTTAATTTCTTGATATTTATATACTAGAAGCTATTGTAACCTCGTTTCATTGTTCTTATTAATATTACCATTATTATTGGCATTATTATTTTGAAATATTTCAATGTGTTTAGTAATTGTTGTTTATTATGTGTAGAATAGTCACTGAAATTTCTTGTTTTACAAATATTTCGAAGTTTTTTAAATGTTTTACTCTCCAATCTATTGTTTTTATTACTGTTATTATCCTTATTATTTTCAATAACATTAATTAATTGTTGTTTATTAAGTTTAGAAAAGTTTCTTCAATTTTTTGATTTTCGTATTTCTTGAAGTTCTTTTAGAGTTTTCTTCTCCAATTCTTTATTATTGTTATTACTATCCTTATTAATTTCAATAACATTAGTTAATAATTCTTTATTAAGTTTAGAATATCTTTTAAATTTCTTGTTTTAAAATACTTTGATGATCTTTTATTGTTTTGTGGCGCAGTTCTTTATTACTGTTAATATTATCTTTATTATTTTTAATAAGATTATTTAATTTATGTTTATTAAATTTTAAATATTGTTTAAATGTTTTTTTAGAAATGTTTCAATGTACATTTACAATTTTATGATCCAGATTATTCTCACTGTAATTATTAATAAATTGAATGAATTCTCCTTCACTTAATTTTCAATGAATTTTGACTTTATTTGCTGTGAATAATTACACAGATCTTGTAAGCTGGGCATTTTTGTTTTGTATTTATAATGATAACACTCATTACTTTTTTTAAAAAATTAAAGTTTATTTAGACTTTAAATAAAAATTCGTTTTTTATTTTAAAAAATAAAAATGATAGAATTTAAGTAAAAGAATTGCGTATGAAAAATATAAATAATTAATTTCATTTCATTTCTTTTTTAAGTTTTAAATTTATTAATTTTTACCATTTTGTATCTCTTACTTTTAAACTCCATGTTATTACTGCATTAGGATTGGGAAATTGTTTGGTTTGAAAAGCAGAGAATCTAAATATTATGATTTTTATGTCAGGGAAAAAAATTATAGATTAGTTTTTTTTCCTGGTATAGAAATGTCAGATTAAAATTAATTAGCTTTTTTGTTTCCTGCATTAGAACTCTCAGTTAATAACTCGGATGATGATTTCAGTAGCTTTTGTTGGTTGCACTAGATGCCCCAGGGAACAGCTACTCAGATCTCATTGCTGAGCACTGCCTTGTACATTCGCATTTCGCTGGAACTGAGTTCCATTGTATCTATTGCCACCATTCCAGTTTGATCTTTAATTATCCCATTTGTGGTATTACTGTCTGATTTACTATGGCCTGATCCTGTTGCCATTTTATTATTTTGTCTTTTGAGTATTCGTTCCTTGCGGTGATGATAATTATTGTTGCGTAGCTGATAGGTAGTATCCATGCACTGTCCTCTCTCACTTTTGGCTTGCTCTTCGTTCTGAACGAGCGTCCGTAAAATTCTTCTGAATGTGTCTGTTATCGCCACGTTTTCCGATAACAACTTCCTAACATTTTCGTAAACCATCGCTGTCGCTGCTTGGAGTGTCCAAAAACTGGTTTTCCTTGGTCATTTGGCGCAAAATGTTATAGTACATGTCTCGGTGCATCATCAAATGGATTTTGATTTTCTCTTCCGTCATACTTGTCCATTAACAACTAAGGAATACATTTTGATGTCTTCATATGTCCTGCAAGATCGTGTTGTCTTTTTCCTCGTCTCTGCAAATACATGTTCGAGATGTGTGCAAACGAAATCTGTTTTCTTTTGCTCGGCAAATGTGGCGATACTGCCTTGGTAATTTTTGCTATAAAGGTTTAGGGTTGCGGTGTGTTTCCGTCCTCTTTATAATGCTGAAACTTCCGTATAGAGAAATATTTTCCATGGTCGAATGCCACTTCTGATTCTCTCCTGTTTCGTGGTGCTATTATATATCTCTCACACGAACGTGTGTTTTCCGTCCATAGCGTTTCTACTGCTTGTTGTGACACCTTTCAGTTTGACATTTGTAGCGATTCCCGTCTATTGGTACGTACACGTACCAGTTCTATTTCTTGTCTACAGATTCCAACTGGAATTGCGCTTTAAATATTTGTCTCCATCCACTACTATACCGGTGATGTCCGCAACGAATCTGTTTTCACGCATCGCTGGTACGTTGTTTACAATGTTTCTTGCTCCATCGCTCAGTCATGAGATGACGCTCGTTGTCCCAATATTCATAATATCGCAGCTGCATGTGTCCGAATCCTGCATATGCGTACCTGAACCGTTAATAGACGTTTTCCTATCAATATGTTGCAATTGCCTCTGCTCTAATCCCCTTCTTAGTGTCCCCATATTTTGCTTCACGATCATCAGCCATTAGCGGGTCTGAAGATTGCGCTTTTCTTTGTTTCAGTTCTTTATCCTGCTGTGGATTTTACTGAGAACAGTTTTGCTTCCCTTTGCTGACGTCCTGTTTCCTGCTCGAATTTCTTCCTTTACTTGCTTTTATTCATCTGCAACCGTTTGTTTCAATTCTGCTCGGACCACCAAAATCTGGTTCTTGAGCTGCTCTATTTTTCTTCTTATCTCCTCTCCTACTTTCGTAATCTCTTCTCGCATTTATACTCCTCTTTTATCTACTTTCTCATCTAGCTTATCCAAATAATCGAATATGCCTGACAACTCGTGATCTTGCTTTCTGCCTGTTATGTCTCACCCACTGTCCTAACTGACTGGTGAGAGTCTCCCTTTTCAGGATTGCGGTCCTTCTCTGTTAAATGTCTGCCTTCCATATATGGCTGTTGGCCTACCTCGTCCAAATGCACATGAAAGAGGCCGCCTATAACACCTTCTCCACACTTTCAGACTGGGACTCACTTTCCAGATAGTTTCTCTATGTAAATACTGCATCTACCTCCAATTCTCTGTCTATATGCTCCACTATGGCTTCCATTTCTTGCCGTTTTCTATCATTTCTACTCTGTGTACTGTGCTACTGTATTCTCTCTCTTTATTAGCTTTACTACAAGTTAACAAGAGCACCACAGTCTATTGTTCACACGTACATATGTGTAAATAATTTACAAAAGTATCAAAAATTTCAACACGCTAACTGAATCTACTATATTATCGGACTGTGACTATCAGTTCTCGATACATTACACTATCCTAACACTGAAAAAAGTCGTATCCTTGCAAACATAGTCATATAACAACAACATCACAACGACAAAAGAATAACGAGGAAAAAAATTAAGTGAGGCAAGAACTCACCAAAAAATTCTGAAAATGAAATGTTGATTATGGCATAGGAAGAGTGCATGTACATTACCTATTCCAAAGCATGAAGTTAAGAGTTTATTGCAAAATTGTGCAAGACTAGTAACAGTTCCACATATTTAATTTTTACAATATTGAGCACTACAAAATTGGATTGATAGAATTAAGATATATACTTGATCAGAAGATTCCTATTTTTGCAAGATCCTAATGCGAGGACAGCATTATGCAACACTGGGTAGGTCTTGATTATTTTCATGTTGTGATCTGGCTAGCCCTGCTATGGTTGACCCACCTCCAATGTTACACAAAAATTATTTAACTGATTCTACGTGCCTAATGTTCTTAAATAACCTACTCAGGATTAGTGGGGTAAAGATTGATCCTAGTTAAGTAAGAGTAGTAGGATGCTATCAACATATTTATTTCAAAAAATCAACGAAATTGCAAAATAGAAACTATAAAATAATAACATTCAGTTAAATCTACTGTTTAGATTACGTTTAAGATTGGCACAACACCTATCTTCTGTGGAAAAATCGCGCCCCTCGTTTTCACGACAGTAACATTCAGGTGGTTCATACTGTTTATCCAATCTCTCTGGTGCTGCAACAGAGAGTTTAGAGAACAAGCTAGTGGAACTGAACACATTTATCATTACGGTTCCCTGTTTCTCAACGCATGGAACATATATCACCATAAATAGTCTGCAGCGCTGATTTGTGAAAGGTTGCGGTCAGCGTAGAGACAAAGTACTATGTGTAATGTGAATTAACTTCACAGATAATGTGGGATAGCGTCCCCAAAGTCCTATGTTCGAAGTTACTCAGGTGCAGAGTCCATTCATGTGCCAATACAATCTGCTTGCACACTTCCCAGGGGCAGACGCTTATCGCAAGTGCGCAGCTCTATGTGAGCACTTCAGAAAGCCGAAAGCTCCACAGAGAAGCACAGATTTGCCCCTCCATTGGCAGAGAAACACACTGATTCTCCTTCGAATGGCACAGTTGGTACTTTCTCAGACTAAGTTTGAGAGTTATCACTGAACGCTTTTTCAGCAATATCTCAAACAAATAACAAACACTCCAGCGATGTGTGTCAGCTGAACACCCGCCAAAGAGCCCTCGACTCCTTCTGCCTCGATATTAGTAAACCTTGGTTCACAATTGTGGACTCTCATTTCAGCCAATGGTAGCATTCGATACAACTTGATTTCCTCCCACTCTTTCTAGACATGAAGCTACTGGCTTACCCCGGGCAGTTCATACAAAAATGTTCTAGAAGCTCTCAAAAAATTTAGAGCAACGTCTGATGAAGGGCTTAGCCAGTAACAGGGCGCCCTGGAAACAGTGGCGGAAATGTTCCATGTTCTACACATTCTGTGGGAAAAAATTCTTAACCGTTGACTCCCAGGTGTCGGGATCTGCCCTGACTGTGCGGAAAAAAGACTACAGGCGGTTCCTGTTGGATGGCTCTTTATTGCCTCCTTTCAACTTTCGCTGCACCCCTGACAACGGGAGGCTGCGCTCGCTGGGACGCTCCTCAGATCGGCTTAGTGGAGGGCTGTAAAAATTCTGCACTTTGGTCGCTGAGCAAACAACTTCCACCACGACCGCGACTTCCCCGAAGTCTGTCACCTCCTCAACCCCTTTCGATATAATAGCCAGCGCAAACATTACTTTTGTAAAGCATGCAGTTGTTAGTGTAGTGTGAAGACGTCCAGTGTCAACTAGTACGCTTAATAAACTGATAAGCCCACCTAACATTACCTCCCAAATGAAATAAATACGCTACTGGCCATTAAAATTGCTACACCAAGAAGAAATGCAGAACATAAACGGGTATTCATTGGACAAATATATTATACTAGAACATACATGTGATTACATTTTCACGCAATTTGGGTGCATAGATCCTGAGAAATCAGTACCCAGAAAAACCTCCCCTGGTCGCAATAACGGCCTTGATATGCCTGGGCATTGAGTCAAACAGAGCTTGGATGGCGTGCACATGTACGGCTGCCCATGCAGCTTCAACACGATACCACAGTTCATCAAGAGTAGTGACTGGCGTATTGTGACGAGCCAGTTGCTCGGCCACCATTCACCAGACGTTTTCAATTGGTGAGAGATCTGGAGAATGTGCTGGCCAGGGCAGCAGTCGAACATTTTCTGTATCCAGAAAGGCCCGTACATGACCTGCAACATGCGGTCGTGCATTATCCTGCTGAAATGTAGGGTTTCGCAGGGATCGAATGAAGGGTAGCGCCACGGTTCGTAACACATCTGAAATGTAACGCCCACTGTTCAAAGTGCCGTCAGCGCGAACAAGAGGTGACAGAGACGTGTAACCAATGGGGCCCCATACCATCACGCCGGGTGATACGCCAGTATGGCGAAGACGAATACACGCTTCCAATGTGCGTTCAACGCGATGACGCCAAACACGGATGCGACCATCATGATGCTGTAAACAGAACCTGGGTTCATCCGAAAAAATGACGTTTTACCATTCGTGCACCCAGGTTCGTCGTTGAGTACACCATCGCAGGCGCTCCTGTCTGTGATGCAGCGTCAAGGGTAACTACAGCCATGGTCTCCCAGCTGATAGTCCATGCTGCTGCAAACGTCGTCGAACTGTTCGTGCAGATGGTTGTTGTCTTGCAAACGTCCCCATCTGTTGACTCGGGGATCGAGACGTGGCTGCACGATCCGTTACAGCCATGAGGATAAGATGCATGTCATCTCGACTGCTAGTATTACGAGGCCGTTGGGATCCAGCACGGCGTTCCGTATTACCCTCCTGAAACCACCGATTCCATATTCTGCTAACAGTCATTGGATCTCCACCAACTGGAGCAGCAATGTCGCGATACGATAAACCGCAATCGCGATAGGCTACAATCTTATCTTTATGAAAGTCGGAAACGTGATGGTACGCATTTCTTCTCCTTACACGAGGCATCACAACAACGTTTCACCAGGCAACGCCGGTCAACTGCTGTTTGTGCATGAGAAATCGGTTGGAAACTTTCCTCACGTCATCACGTTGCAGGTGTCGCCAGAGGCGCTAACCTTGTGTGAATGCTCTGAAAAGCTAATTATTTGCATATCACAGCATCTTCTTCCGGTCGGCTAAATTTTGCGTCTGTAGCACGTCATCTTCGTGGTGTAACAATTTTAATGGCCAGTAATGTATCTTAATCTAATCTAGCAAATTAATTTTATTAGCTAATCATATAAGGAGGCAGAATACCGCCGCCTTAGAACTGTACCAACGTTTGTGAAGTTAATTTTCTTTCAAATTTACAGTCCATTATGTTCGTACAAAACCAGACATGCAGTGTACCGCACAGCATGATTTCATAAGCTGCAAGTGAGGGTATGTGAAAAAGAACCTATGTAAAATCGTTAATTTACCATTACAGCTACAACAGTGAAATACAATGAAGCGCCAAAGAAACTGGTATAGACGTGCGTATTCAAATGCAGTGATATGAAAATAGGCAGAATAGCACAATGCGGTAGGCAACACCTACAAAAGACAAGTGTCTGGCGCAGTTGTTAGATCCGTTACTGCTGCTACAATGGCACGTTAACAACATTTAAGAGATTTTGAAAGTGGTCTTACAGACGGCGCAAGAGCGTTGGGACGCAGCATCTCCGAGGTAGCGCATATCAGGAATCCGGTAAAACATCAAATCTCTGACATCGCTGCGGCCGGAAAGGATCCTGCAAGAATGGGACCAACGACGACTGAAGAGAATCGTTCTGTATGCCACAAGTGCAACCATTCCGCAAATTGCTGCAGATTTCAATGCTGGGCCATCAACGAGTGCCAGCGTGCGGACCATTCGACGAAACATCATCGATATGGGCTTTCGATGCCGAAGGCCCACTCATGTACCCTTGATGACTGCACGAGACAAAGCTTTACGCCTTGTCTGTGCCCATCAATACCAACTCTGGACTGTTCATGAGTGGAAACATGTTACCAGGTCGTACGAGTCTCGTTTAAATTTGTATCGAGCTGATGGACGTGTACAGGTATGGAGACAACCTCATGAATCCATGGACCCTGCATGTCAGCAGCGGACTGTTCAAGCTGGTGGAAGTTCTTTAATGGTGTAGGGTGTGTGCAGTTGGAATGATATGGGACCCCTGATGTTCTAGATACGACTCTGGTAAGTGACACGAACGTAAGCATCCTGTGTGATCACCTCCATCCATTCGTGTCCATTGTACATTCCGACGGACTTGGGAAACCCAGCAGGACAATGCGACACCTCACACGTCCAGAATTGCTACAGAGTGGCTACAGGAACACTCTTCTGAGTTTAAACACTTCCGCTGGCCACCAAACTCCCAAGACATGAACATTATTGGGTGTATCTGGGATGCCTTGCAACATGCTGTTCAGAAGAGATCTCCAACCCCTCGTACTCTTACGGATTTATCGACAGCCCTGCAGGACTCATTGTGTCAGTTCCCTCCAGCACTACTTCAGACATTAGTCGAGTCCATGCCACGTCGTGTTGCAGTACTTCTACGTGCTTGCAGGGGGCCATACACGTATTAGGCTGGTACCAGTTTCTTTGGCTCTTCGTTGTATTTTTGCGATTTTTTTTGGCGGGATGGAAGAATTCCCTGTCCAGCTGCAACAAATGTGATGCCGATATTGTGAGAGGTGTAGTCCTATTGATGATAACCAGCTTCTTTTGCGTCTAGTCCCAAATGACAATTTGGCCACGACGCAAGAATCGATATTAGATGGCATCCCGAATTTCAAAATGGTTGCAGAGCGGGTTTTGTGAAATTTTGGCTCGATTCAACTTCTCATGTGTAGGCACGTTGCTAGTGACCACATCATACCAAGATGCCCGTATGAAACATATTATTTGACGTAATACGTTGCTGCATAACCTGGCAGTTTGAGCAGCGGTAACTTGGTTGCTAGGTGATTTAGTGGAAGAGGATCGATTTCATGGGGGAAGGATTGATAAGGCATTTAGTCACGCTCTCGTTAGTACCACTGGTGATTTTGTACGACCTATCAAGGAGAAACGCCGTGAAGTGGGATCCTGTATTGTTAAGTTCAAACTCTCCTAATTTATTCAGTGTAAAGGTTACTCTGAAAGAGTGCTTTAAATGCATTGTACTGCCAGATATAACAAGATGTTGAGACCGTGCCTTTTTGAGAGATTGTGTAAGGCTCGGGCAGCACAGCTAATATATGATGCAGTCGCGCATTGTATTTTGTATTGGTTGACTAAGAAGACTTTCCGGTGGCGACTGGGTACCGCATGTTTTAACTGTGTAAGATGAATTTATAATGTTGCACCTTAATGCGCCAGTTGATAGTTACTATATTGCCACGTCATAACCACAATCAAGTCCAAATGCGAAAGCAAGGTTATCAATGAATTACAAAACTTAGCATTAGAAGAACATTTATTACGATTACCAATGTACAGCCAAATTACAACTGAACTCCCGGATTGAGAGTGATTCTGCTTTTACAGACATCGAATATTCCAAAGTATACACACGTTAGCAAACATAAGAAATCTCTAGAATCCACTAACTGGTGACCAGTGGCATGCTAGCAATCCACTAACTCCTCCGCACACCGCGTGCACCACAGCTTGCGGCATTACTCTCACCCCTTTCTGAAGTTCTCACTGGAGTCAGCTACAGCACTCTGGATCTAAATTTTGTGAATGGTTGTCCCTTTGGCAGCACTGGTCGCGTTGCCACATCCTCCTCACTATGACGAACATCAAAGACAGACCCTCCCACCGAAGGTTCACAGTCACTGAGCTCGTCTTCAGTTTCCTTGAATGAGAAATCTCCATAATCGATCTGTGCCACAGCGCTGTAGCAGGGTGAAACTTCTTTATTTAAATGAGTATATCTGTACTTAAATGCCGGCCGGAGAGGCCCAGTGGTTCCAGGCGCTTCAGTCTGGAACCGTGCGATCGCTACGGTCGTAGGTTCGAATCCTGTCCCGGGCATGGATGTGTGTGATGTCCTTAGGTTAGTTAGGTTTAAGTAGTTCTAAGTTCTAGGGGACTGTTGACCTCAGCTGTTAAGTACCATAGTGCTCAGAGCCATTTGAACCATTTTGTACTTAAATTACCGAATGACTGAGACCCACAATATCCTAGCGCAACGCAATCTGACTGTTCAAAAAAAAAGATAACCTGACTTTAAATAATTAATTCAAAAGAATGGCTCTGACTAAAAAGAAATCCTAACAGTAACCTATACATTTCATTAAGCACTTACCCCACAAAAATCTTCATTACGCGAACTACTGCAATACAGCGAGCGTCAATACTGCCAACTAAATAAAAGATTTCAACTACTAAAGCCACTAACTACTAATAGGCATGTGGTTATCAAAGGAAAGATTTTGTTGCAAACCAAATAATGTACTTTTACCTTAATAATGTGACATCCAGTTCAAACACGAATATAATCTAGTACAAAGGTATATAATCATGAATAATATTCAATCTTCAAGTCGAACATGTACATATCGTTAGCCTACGCTAACACTTCAGACCTCTACCCTCATCAATGCTAACTTCTCACATCTAACATCCATAACTGCTGGTTGTTCACCTCCTACTGCCCAACAGTACTTCCATCACTGCTGGCGACTAACTTCCAACTGTCCAACAGTACTGGCGACTAACTTCCAACAACGAGTCCGACCAGCCACACTCTCTTACAAAGAAAGCGCAGTCAGAGATTAAATGCAAAGCGCTACAGAGCGCTGCCAACACAGAAGCAGCAGCCCACTTACAAGGGCTTCATTCGGACATCGACAGAGTGTCTGCACATTTAACCTCTTGATGAAATGTCATAATCCCCGACTTCGTAAGCGACGTCCAACTACCGATAAAGGATGATAAGGCCATAATTGTGCTTTAGAAACTCTTCCAACGGTCTCGCTTACCCCACAGGCCTAAAAATAGTTACCAAGTGCCCCAGGATGTACCTTATTGGCCAGTGCTCGATGTTATAGTGTTCTCGGTCCTTTACCTGGGCGTCTAGGGTTGGTATACAAGCCAGTCGTCCCGCTTATACGGTCCTGGTGATAAGGCTTTGTACGTAGTCGTCATGAGTATCATCCACCTGAAACCGGAACAGTGTATCCATTGTCGTTTAAGCCTCATGGCCACGGAGCAGAAAGGACGGTGTGAACCCCATAGTGTTATGGTTCACTTGGGGTTGTATGCAAATATCATGACAGGCAGTATCATATCGGAATCTCTCTGTTTGACATCATCATACATCGAGTGCATAGCTGCCCACATATTATTAAAACGTTTTATGAGGACATTCGCCTGTGGATGGTAGGTAGTTGTCACCCAGTGAGTAATGTCACAGCGAGAAATTACCTATGACATTGGTCTCTACTGGAAAACGTTTCCACTATCGGAGATCATCATATGAGGCACTCCATGTTTCAAAGTAATGTTTTCTACGAGGAAATCTGTAAATTCTGGAGGTTCGGCAGTTCACAAAGCTTTGTGTAAGGTAGTCAGTGTAGACTGTTATCCACCACTGAGTACGTTTTTCGACTGACCCCCACAAAACATCTATTCTATTTTTGTTTAATGATGCTGTAGCAGACTCAATTGATACCTGATGCCAGGGAGTGAATTGCGGCAAACCCTTCAACCACTGTCATTCCTTACAATGGCTCACTGATCGGTAAACACCTGCCCAGTGACGTGTGGATCGGATTATGTTTATAGTCGTCGCGAATTCCAGACAACCGGTCGTGGGAGCGCCACGTAAATTCTTTGGATAGATGGCTGTAGATGAACTAGGATGATGGCCAACCATTTCCACCTCACTAAATTGTATGATGTTCTGTTTATTAAATGGAATTCTCTCATGGTTGTTCCTTCCTTCTTCATTGCTTCTGCTGTATTCATCAGTGTTGGATCTTCCCACAGTTTAGCAACCATGTCGTTTAGCGCAGCAGTGACTGAGATTTCAGCCATGCTGTTGCGTTATACCAAAGAATTCCTTGAATGGCACTTGGTGTCCTTGTGTTTGTGATTTTGTACTCCCGAAGTCTCAGTGCCCATCTCGCCAGCAGACCGAACTGATACTTCAGGATAGTTGATCAGCATAGAGAGTTGTAGGTTCGTAATAACATTGAATTGTTTGCCAAATAAATACGTTCAAAACTGCATGGCGCAGATAACCATAAGGCACTTTTTCTCAGTCATACAGCAGTTTGTCTCAGGCTTGAGTGTACTCTGGAAGCACCCTTCAGCACGTTTCAGAACTGGCATTAGAACTGCACCTATTCTTTAACTACTAACGTCGATATAAATTTCTGTGTAGCTTTCTTATCGTACAACATTAGGACGCAAGAAGGTGTCAGCGCCTCCTTCAGGACACGGGCACATCTTTCTTGTACTTCCCTCCAGGAAAATTTGTCGATTCCCTGCAGTAATTCGTGCAATGCATGTGCCTTGGTATACAATTCCTTTACGGATCGCTGGTGTTACAAGCACATTCTGAGGAAACTGCTCACATCACGAATATGGCGAAGAGTCAGAAATTCTGTGATTGCTCTTACTTTCTCTGGATATTGCTGGACTCCATCGCCATTCACTACGTGCTCCAAGATTTTTATTTCTTATGCAGTGAAGAGGCATCTTTTAGGATTCGTACAGAGGCATAGAGTCCGAACACATTTCAACGTAGTTGTCGGGCGGCCTAGATCAACAAATGTCTTCAGATAAACGACAATGTCATCTAGATAAAAAAAAAGTCAAATCGTCAATTTCAAGTGGCGAGGCAGATTGTCGTACAAAGGTGGCTGGGTCATTACACCGTCCAAACTCCAGAAATATAAGCTCACAGTGCCCATATGGTGTTATGAAAGCAATCTTTTCCCAGTCAGTCTCGTAAACTTTGATTTGCTAATAGCCAGTCTGCTTTCCATAGTTGAGAAACTCTGCTCCTTTCACGTTGTCTAGGATGTCTTCAATGATGGCAATGGGTGATATTGTTCAGCCATCAGTGATTGATGTCGTGTCAAACCTCAAATAATACTTCATGTAACAAACACTGACATGTCTGAGAAGTGATTTTCTGAGATGATACTAGTGAGCTGAACTCGATGAAACAATTTCGTGCGTTGTTTTGTCTAGTGGAGAATTCTTGTCGCTTACTCTTTCTTGTAGTAGTGTAAGCCTATGTGAAACATCTATTGTTTATCGTGCCAACTTCAAGAATTTATGCAAAAGGCAACAATTAATTTTCAAAATATTCCTTTGTAGATCGTCCGAAATTCTCAGCAGTAGCCATAGATATACTTAAAATATATTTATTGTTATTTATTGCAATCTATTATTGTTATTTTTTAGTAAATCCATGTTCGTGGAAAGTAAAAGGATTATACCCCTATCAGAATCTTATACAATTTCGCCAAGAAGTTGTGAACTTCTGGGGCAACCGAAGTAGAAATTACAAATTAATGGATAGATAAAGGTTAGTTAAGTTTTCGTATATATGTGATGATTGAATCAAGCCGGTAGTATGTAGATCAAATTTCCATTTGTGATATACTTATTCTATTTATGTAAATATATATGTAGGTTCTTCAGTTACATTTACATTTCATTGCTATCTAGTCAGTCATTTTAAATCATGCTGGGTTAATCTTACTGTGAATAAGCAACTGGGGCTCATATGCCGATGGTAAGCAATGAATAACTCGTAACTCCATTTTACAGGGAAGTGAAAACGGTTTCTTAAAAAATATTAGTGTATAAAGTGATACAGTGAAAGGTGGCTACACTGAGCCACAGCGCCAGAGATCGCGCTAGAGAGTATTGTTCCGCCGCCTCCACTGGCAGTGATTATTGAGAACTCGTAGTGGGCAGTGCTTTGGGAGAACTCGTGGTAGTCAGTGCTGAGATGTCGTAGTGAGGAGTGTTTGTTGAGATGAGCTAGTAGGCAGTGCTTGCTGAGATGTGATACTGAAAAATTCTTGTTGAGATGTGATAGTAGCGAGTCGCTGTGGAGAGATCGTAATGTCTAGAGTGCTTTTCATCAATATAAATTAAGGTAACAAACTACTTTTCATTTCTTTCTCATTATTTCAATGTCCTGAATAATGCGTAATTACAGGTTCAGTCAACAAAGCATCTGGCTTGTCTTCTTGTATTAGAGTGTAATTCTGGTTTTCTTGAGTAATTATGGTATTTCTATTTTCTTTAATTAATTCAGTATAAATGATATTTAAAATTTCTTGTGTTGTTGAAGAAGAACCGTGCCAGATGCGTACGTTGAGTCATACTTCCACACACAGAACAGTTACACTTGTGCTTTGGTTTCGTAGGTTTTATAGTTGCTGGGGACTTAATTAATTAATTGTGTTAATGAAAATTTCCATTTCATTCTTTGTTATTGTTCTATGCAGTCAGATTGCGTAATAATACTAGTCAGGGCCAACCGTTACGAGACTTCGTAACCGAACAGACAGCTGCTAAAGCAAAAAATTAAAATTATTTGCATTTTATTTTAATTAAGCCCCCATGCACGTGGCGACCGCTGCTTCGGATCGTCCCTTGGAATTCTTCTGATTGTAGAAATAGTAGACAGTAGTATTGTTGTAGTAATTTGTAGTTTAGTAATTGTAGTCTATTTTGCATGTGTAGATTTGGTAATTGTCATTCTCCTAATGGCATTTTTTTTTGCAGAATTTAATTTTGTTATCTTGTATACGGGTTTGACAATTTTGTGCAGTTAGGAAGATTTCAATTGTTCGTTAATCATGATTGAGGGAAGCATTTCGTGTGAATGGTATTGTTGGAGATAAAGTGTCATTGTGTGTAGTTTTCATATAGTGACGAGTTTTGTATGTTTTGTAAATGATTACGCGGTCGATGAAAAAGGCAAAAATGATGAATAGTCAGAATAACGAAATTGTTGACATGGCGAACTCGCCAACACAGGACAACAGTATGATGAATAATGAAGTAGAAAATAATTTAATAAGCAGGGAAAATAGTCCGGAACCATTTCAAAATTTTTCACAATCAAAAAAATTTCAGAATACGAGATTAACGACAGAAGAAATGGAGCAGTTGATGGGTGCTATATTAAATTTGGGATCTCGGTTAGACTCACAAATGGGAACAATGGAGCGGTTACGAGACTCACTGGGATCACAAATGAAAGCAATGACAACACGGTTATGCTCAAAAATAGAAACAATTAAAACCGAATTAAAAACAGTGGGATCACAGTTACGATCTGAAATTAAAACCGAGATGGAGACAATGGAAACACAGTTAGGCTCACGAACAGGGACATGTTTCAAAATCATGAAAGATGAATCAAAGAAAGAAATTAGAGAAGAAGTACAACCGATTTCGAATTCTCACAATAATAGATTAATTGCAGTAGAGATTAGACAAAGGGAACAGGACAGAGAACAGGAAGAAAGAGATCGCGTGATAGTACAAAAATTTTCAGAGTTAAATTTACAACGTGTACACGATAAGGAAGAAATATTTGAGAAAATCGAGGAATCCGTACCAAATGACAGATTAAATAACCTAACACAACAATATGAACAGTTAACTACTAAATGTGACAATACCGAAACCCGAGTCACGACACGTACGGAAGACGTAAATAAACAGAAAGAAAAAATAGGTGACTCATCGGAAGGAGTTGAGATTTCAGATAAATTGACAAGTCTTAGTTTACATGGGGACAGAGATTCGGATGATATAGCTCCATTACCAATTGCAGAGACCGAAGAGTATCAAGGAAAATTTAATGAACGTGTTAAAAGGGAAGTTGAGGCATTACGAAAGCAAGTCAAACAAATCGAAGGCGAAATCGTAGGAAAAGACAGCAAAAGAAATTTAGAATCACAGATAGCAGAGGGCTTTGAAGAAAATAATTTATTTCATTTACGGGATGCAACAAGAGAGCGCCAGGCGCTCGAACTTGACAATAATCGACATTCAAACTGGGACAGACGCGGTAGGTCTTTGTCGCCACGAGGCGAAAACTTTGACTATAAACACTTTTTGACTGTTCGGAAATTTAAGATCTTCCGCAATTCTAAGAATGACATACATCCATGTTCATGGTTAGATCAATTTACGTACGCACTTCCGCCAGATGTGCCACTAAGTCACAAACTGAAATTTATGTGCAGCTATTAAAGTCCTCAGGGGATTCACTACACTAAGAGAATATGTGCCGTAGCGAGCATAGGGCCCCGAGCTGTAGTGGTGCTATTTCCCATTTAGTTTTCTGCACCGCTGCCTACTCTTTCACTATTCTTTGCATCTATAAAAAACAATTCTTCTACTATCCATCTATCTAGACAGTAGGTAAAGATTAACCGAATTTGACTGTTTTACCCAAAAGTGACTTTGGAAATTACCGTTTGGACTTACTGTATCTTCAGTAGCATTCATTCGTAGCTTAAATGAAATTTTACCTGTTTATCTTCGTGACAATATTACTTCATATGTTGACGATATTCATATTGCTAAACGTTCTTGGAGTGAGCACAACAAAATTTTGGATTCATTATTACGTATTTTTGCAAGAGTTGGCATTACAGTGAACTCGGAAAAATCTGAATTTGGTCGTTCTCAGGTGAAATTTCTCGGTCACATTATTTCTACAGAAGGTATTCTTCCTGATCCAGAGAAACTAGACGCTATTCGCAATTATGCTGTTCCTTCCACAAAACGTGCTGTTCGTAGTTTCCTTGGTGTCTGTAATTTTCTTAGACGGTTTGTTAGATTGGATGATTTGGCCACACCTCGTTTACACATTTCAGTTATGCACACTTTGGTCCCAGAAAATGCTTTCATAAATTACGAGAAAATTGCTACTTCAATAATATGGAAAAACGCATTCGATCTGTTCTTGCCAAATGCAAGTTATGTCAAAAGGCTAAGCCGCCAACTGTTTCTCACAGAGCACCGTTGTTTCCTATCATTCCAGCGAAATTAAAGGACATGGCTGCAGTCGATTTGTTCGGTCCAGTGGTTCGTTCTACTAATGGTTTTGCGTACATTTTCGTAGCAGTGGAATTGACATCAAAATATGTGTGTTTTACACCTTTACGCAAAGCAACAGCTCGTTCAGTATCTAATGCTTTCATCAAACATTTTCTTAAAGAAGTTGGTCATGTTGATAAGGTTATATCAGATAATGGATCACAGTTTCGCTCTAAAATTTGGCTTCGTACTCTACGGCGTCATAAGATTAAACCAATTTTTATTTCACTTTTTCACCCTCAATCTAATGCTTCAGAGAGATGGATGAAGGAAATCAATAAATTGTGCTGTCTTTATTGTCATCAGAATCACAGAACTTGGGATCAGTATCTTCATATTTTTCAAAACATTCTGAATGAACTTCCTAATGACTCAACTTCTTTACCGCCTCTATTGATATTAAAAAATAAAGTACCAACAAATCGCATTTCTCAAATCGTTCCTTTTCCGCCTTCACGGAAACTGCGGCATTCTGAAGTTGTCAACCTGGCTCTACGAAATATTGCGTCTGCGGCTGCAAGAAGAGAGAAATCAGCTAAACGTCCTGGTCGTTTAAAAATTTTGTCAGTTGGTCAAAAGGTGTTAATTAAGTCTCATCGTTTGTCTCATAAAGGAAAAGGCTTATGTCGCAAATTTTTTCTGCTTTATAACGGTCCATATAGGATTCGCAAAATTATTCATGATAACACTGTTGAAGTAGAAACTCTTAAATCTCGGCGCTCTAAGGGAATACATCATATATCGAACGTAAAAATTTTTGTGGAATGACATACTTTAGAGAAACTAACAGCTACATGTAAACATGCAGAGAATACAAGGATACCGCGCCGTGTTCTGGCGGCGGCGCGTACTCAAAGCAACAGTGAAGTCTGCGCACCGCACAAGGCAGTCGTTGACCGCAAACAATCACTTTCTACGTCACGCGCCTACAGCTGATCGAGCGCTCAGTGCGAATGCACTGATAGATGTAAACAAATACACAGTCTAATTTCTCCGACTAAATTCTGTATAAAGCTATGGTGACTTTATAAATTATGTTATTAACGTTCAGTATTTTTCAGGATACGGTTGTATAAAATATTTAAGACCTTCAGGTAAATTCTGTGCGTGTCCGACGTTAAGAAGACTTGCTATGGAGAAAATTTCAGGAAGAATGTAATTTCGAAGAAAAAAAAAGTAATAAACTAAAAAGGGTAACTATTAATTGAGTTTATTTTTCAGGTAACATATTTCCACTTAGGTACGTGCTTTAGACGTAATTTGCTGCTTGCGATTACGTGACTCATACTTTGTGCTAAATTTCATGTTCTATGAATTTACTTGTGAAGCGACGTGCTTGTGTACATTTACTGATTTTGACGATGATTGATTAATGAACAGGCTTGTTATTTGTATATATTATGCATCGCTTGGCTGCACTGCTTTTTCACTGATGTCATATTTTTCTATTATGTGCCTGCTGTGCTTATTTATTTAAATTATAATTGTCACCTGATTAATTATGCTGACTGTGGTTATGTATGTAAGTTATACTTTGTGATTTATCTGCTTGCGCCTTCATGTTTACTTATTAAGGTTACATATGAACATTTATTTGCTTATGCTGATATGATGATAATGACCTGTTTATTATGTAAGATACATATTTGCTGCTTTGCGTATGGATTGCATATTTACACACTTCTGTTTTGTTGTCATAACTACTCTTTAATTTAGAATATAGAAATGCTGATATACTGTATACGAACATAGAGTTTAGGTTACACTGTGGTATTAATTATAGATTGTTTGCTTGGCAGAGCCTCGTTGTAGGGATTGTGCTGCATCCACTTGTTGACATTCTGTTCTCTACTGGTATATTTACTCGCTATTGCATGTTTTGCTTACGCTCAGTGCTTTATATTTTTAAGATAAGAAAATGAACTGCTATAATTCGACGAACGACATTAGTACGAGAAACTTCATAGAAGTCACATGAGCTGGAGGTTTTATGGAAGCTGTATAAATTTATGCTAATAGGAAGGAAGATAACGACATGACATACCAACACTAGATTTAGACCATCGACAGTTATTACACTGCATTTTTCGTGAGTAATTGAAATAGGAAGTGACACTTGACACAAGAAATACTCCACATGTTTGCTTCTGCCATGATTCTTGAAGTGGTGTACACACTGTGAAATATTATGATCATTCACACTCCGTAATCGTAATTAATTACTGAGAGTTATTCGAACTAAGTCTGTTAGAGGTCATGTACGCATTTCTTTTATTTAATGATGGACAAGGTAAACAAAATGTATCTTATAATTTATAATGAGTAGCAGATTTGGATCAGATGGATTACACGAGAGGTTGTGTGTTGACATTGTGTCTTCGGATTGTATGAGATGATGAATTGAGGTTTGCATTAGGATTTTGTCTGCACTTGTTCGAGGAGACTGACTAGAGGAAAGAGTTGTTATGGAAGTGAAATGATATTGGCAATGAGGTTATATATATCGACGTATTGAAGAGGTATGATTGAGGTATTGAGATTATGTGAAGTTGATGATTATTGGAGTTTTCGTGGACAAGAGGTAAGGTAAATGATATTGATGATCGACGTATTGAAGAGGTATTATTGAAGTATTGAGATTATGTGAGGCTGATGATTATTGGAGTTTTGGTGGATAAGAGGTGAAGTAAGTGAGGAGCATATTTTTTTTGTTGGTCTATATGGAACAAGGAGGATGGAGATGGCAGACTAGAACACTCAAGTAGAAAGAAGATTGTCTACACACACACTTTGTTAAATCACTAAGCAGTATATACTTTTTTTTTTGGAGAGAGGAAGCATTTGCATATCTTGGCTCACTGACAGCTGTTCAGCAACCGTACAATTTGATCTGGCTTGGCAAACATTGGTCTTGACATGATGACTATGACGTTGACTAACTATTATTGACTGTTATACATTGCTGCCACTACTACTTGATACACATGATGAACATAAAATTTTGACAGAATTGCATTTACACAGTTAACACTATTCAATTACACAGTAGCACTAATGTGGATGAAAGATGAGTGAGTGTGTTTTGTGTGTTTTCCTTTTCCTATCCCAAATTGGTACCAACCTATATCCTAAATATTATTTTACTTGTTTGTTGTGGCTTGCACTGACACCCATAAATATTATAGGTTTACTGGTATTTGTGTATTGTAATAGTTAATAGGACAATTATCTGATATCATTTGTGTGTTTGTTATGATTTGCATGTTTAGTGTAAAAGCATTGTATGTGTATTCAAACTATTGTTCATGCCTGAACTGTCTGATTAGTGATGGTGCTGCACTTTTCAACATGATGTGTGACATTTAGTCATGTTTAATTTCTGCTGATGAACAGTGTGATTAGTGAAAGTGAATATTATGGACTGCGGTCTGCACCTGTTCAACATGGCTGGTGCCACTAATAGAACTGCTTATACTGAAATGGTGTTACTTGTTGGTGTCTGCACCTATTCAACATTACTGGGTGCCACTGATGGACTACTGCTACTGAAAAGATGTCACCTGTTGATATCTGCACCTGTTCAACATAGCTGGTGCCACTGATGGAACTGCTTATACTGAAATGGTGTTACTTGTTGGTGTCTGCACCTATTCAACATTACTGGGTGCCACTGATGGACTGTTTCTACTGAAAAAATGTCACTTGTTGGTTTTTGCACCTGTTGACCATTGCTGGGTGCTACTGCTGGAACTGTCAACTATTTGTTTCTTGGGCTATGGAAAGCGTTTATGTGAATATTTGTATAAACTGATTTTTTGTGTATTACTGTTTGTGAAAAGTTATGAGACTCTTACCTGCACATATTCGTCATTGCTGACGCTATTGACTGAACTGTTTAACCACATAATACTTGTATAAACTATTATGTAAAGTCACATGTATGAAAGAATTTGTATTGCTTACTGTATTTTATATATTAGGTTATTGAAAGGTCAGTGCAAAGCCAAAATTTTATCTAGTTATATGATATTTACGCATTAATATTATCTTTTATTTTTGTCTGTATTTTTTTTGACGAATTTGGTGGTATTTTCACCACCAATGCTGGCAAAAATACCATCAAATTCTAGCCCGTGGAGGAAGGGCATATGAAAGGTGGCTACACTGAGCCACAGCGCCAGAGATCGCGCTAGAGAGTATTGTTCCGCCGCCTCCACTGGCAGTGATTATTGAGAACTCGTAGTGGACAGTGCTTTGGGAGAACTCGTGGTAGTCAGTGCTGAGATGTCGTAGTGAGGAGTGTTTGTTGAGATGAGCTAGTAGGCAGTGCTTGCTGAGATGTGATACTGAAAAATTCTTGTTGAGATGTGATAGTAGCGAGTCGGTGTGGAGAGATTGTAATTTCTAGAGTGCTTTTCATCAATATAAATTAAGGTAACAAACTACTTTTCTTTTCTTTCTCATTATTTCAATGTACTGAATAATGCGTCATTACAGGTTCAGTCAACGAAGCATCTGGCTTGTCTTCTTGTATTAGAGTGTAATTCTGGTTTTCTTGAGTAATTATGGTATTTCTATTTTCTTTAATTAATTCAGTATAAATGATATTTAAAATTTCTTGTGTTGTTGAAGAAGAACCGTGCCAGATGCGTACGTTGAGTCATACTTCCACACACAGAACAGTTACACTTGTGCTTTGGTTTCGTAGGTTTTATAGTTGCTGGTGACTTAATTAATTAATTGTGTTAATGAAATTTTCCATTTCATTCTTTGTTGTTGTTCTATGCAGTCAGATTGCGTAATAATACTAGTCAGGGCCAACCGTTACGAGACTTCGTAACCGAACAGACAGCTACTAAAGCAAAAAATTAAAATTATTTGCATACTATTTTAATTAAGCCCCCATGCAACAGATATCGTTGCAGATTAGAGAAATCAATTCACTGTCAAACCTCTCTTTGATAATGGAGTTACTGGTTTCAGGAATTGCAAGATTTTTCACAGACAGATGGCGTTACGAGGTTTTCATTGGCTACCATTGATAAATAAGTTAGTGCAGTGGCCTTGATCTAATGCCATGGATTTTCTGTGCTTCAGTATGTCTTTGTTCTGTTTATTACCCTACGTCATATGCAGGAAACTCAAGAGTGTTGTCGTAGGAGGATTTCGTACTGTTCATTGTTTCAAGACCAGTTTACGCTTAGGCATTCATGCGTCAGCTACCAGCGGAATAGACTGTTATCATTGCATAAAAATCATAAGTGTATGCAGAGGTGCTTAATTAATGTAAATAATATATTATTTCAGGAATATGTATTATCTAGCAACCTAGTTCATCAGTGTTGGTGACTCATTTTAGCGATACTAATTCAATGATGTTAGTGAATTAAATTGATAAACACTTGAATTAAAATGGTAAAGACTGAACACTAAGGAATAACTTCTCACCAAAGACGCGAGTTAAACACTCGTTAACTAGACGCTCATGGACGTGCATGATTCAATTAGTGGCATCAATGTCACATTGCGACCCACTTTTATTCCTACATTGTATTATAGGTTGCAATGTACAAAGAAGAGCTATATCATTAGCAGGTAGCCGGTAGTTGATCTCACACCACGAGACGCTAGATGGTCACGTTCGAGGGGCTTCCTGTGCTGGAGCAGTGGGAAGTAACCGTCCGGATGGGGCGCCAAGCCGCATGTCGCTCATAATTTGCTTTTGCAGACTACTATTAAATTTTAACTTCCAACCATACCGGTGGTCTTAATTGTAATAATAACAATCGTTTGTTAGTTTCAAAAACTACAATAATTTTTATGAGAAAAGTTGGATGTTTTAATTAAGGCGACCTTTTATTAGATGTTGAGATGGACCAATCAGAAGCGAGCAGGAGGAGACAGTTGCGAAACGGTGGTTAAAGGTTTGCAGGAGTCGCGATCGGGACTGAAAGATGTATGTTCTAAGTGATAGGACAATGAGTGATACTGAAATGCTTCGTGTGATATCACCACAAGGTATATGAACTAAATGCTAAAGCTTATTGCGTGCAATGCGACAGTTATTCGCTATGTTCAAGAAATATTGCAAGTTACACAATTTACTAGTACTGGCTCTGTGCGTCTGCAGGCTGCTCACGGCAAAGTTTGAATTAAGTTGAAGAGTATTTGTGGCATACTAAGTCAGTCTCCGTTCCTTTATTTCGGCCTAGTCATAACTGGAATTTTATTTTGCTCCACTGTTTGCCCATGCACCATTCAGTATAGGAGCAACGAACTCGCGACCTGCTGAGAAGAAGAATCCAATGGGAACATCAATATCTACAAACGCCATCCACGAAACATCCAGGTGAGCTAAACCACCTCCCAATAACCAGTTAAGATACAGGGCGCGAATCAAGAACAATGTCAGGGAATTTAATTTCATAGGGTCTGTGTTATATTCGTGTAACCAAAACGGTGAATTCATGGCCGGCTGGTATAATGTGTGGAAACGGAAGTCTGCATGCCAATTTTCGGGAGTACCTAGTAGGCACTGATGTTCGTTCGTGTTAAGCAAACTGTACTAAAATTATCATTTGCACCGTGCATATGAGTGCCTACTGCTGCTCCGAAAATCGTGATCGCTGAGACTGTTGTCAGGAACTGTGCAAGAAGCTATCCGAATAGGGCTAAGTGGCTCTATCTGAACGGTCTCTAGTACGGAAGAGCACGTCCTCCATTTGTATAAACACTGGATATTGCAAGCCACGTGAACAGCGTATGCGATCAGCCCAGAATGATAACATTGTTAAGAATATGAAATATGCATAGCCGCACCACTGGTGCGCCAGATAATCAAGCGGCAGTCCCAGACTGCACCAATATTCACTGTACCAGCATTCGTGACATCGTGCATTTGGAATTTGTTTTAACATGACGTGCCGTCAAAACCCTTTGAAGCTGCAAGCCAGCACACATCCGTTAACTGCCACAGACATGTGCTTGATCAGTCAATGACGTGACCTTCACACAAAAAATGGCTCTGAGCACTACGGGACTTGACATCTGAGGTCATCAGTCCCCTAAACTACTTAAACCTAACTAACCTAAGGACATCAACACATCCATACCCGAGGCAGGATTCGAACCTGCGACCGTAGCAGTCGCGTGGTTCCGGACTGAAGCGCGTAGAACCGCTCATCCGCCGCGGCCGGCCGACCTACACACACTGACGGAAGAAAATCGCAACACCACAAAATTATTAATGTAGAGTAATGAAATTTCGGGAATACATTTTTTCTAGGTAACGTGTTTAAGTGATTAACATAGCAAGATCACAAGTTAATTAAGCACAAGGTAAGCCATTGCAAATGTGAAATGCTGGTTACATTAATAACCGTTGTAATGCGGAAGGTTGGATGGAAGCATGAAAACGTGCATGCACTTTGTTACAAAATTGCCGGATGTCAGTTTATAAGATGGAGTTCCAGCCTCTTGCACTCGGTTGGTCAATACACGGACGGACGCTTAATGTTGGTTGTGGATGACGCTGGAGTTCTCGTTCGATGATGTCCTATATGTGCTCGACTGGAGACAGATCTACAGATCGAGCAGACCGAGGCAACACGTCGACACTTTGTAAAGCATGTTCAGTTACAACGGCGATGTATGACCTGTTGGAAAACACCCCCTCGAATGCTGTTCATGAATTGCAGCACAGTAGGTATAATCACCAAAGTGGCGCTTAGATTTGTAGTCTGGGTGCGTGGGATAACCACGAAAGTGCTCCTGATGTGATACAGACCACGACTCCAAGAGTAGTTCCAGTGTGTGTAGCAGGCAGACAGGTTGGTTGCACGCCTCAGACGGCCTCCTAACCAACACACGGCCGTCAGTGGCACCGATGCAGAAGCAGCTTTCATCAGAAAGCACACCAGGTCAGTACCCTGCCCTTCAATGAGTTCTCACTTGACACCATTCAGTTGACAAATGGCGGTAGTTTGGTATCAGTGAAATGCACGCTGCAGGGCGTCTCGCTCGGAGCTGTCCTTGAAGTAACAAATTTGTAACATTTCTTTGTGACAGTTTCGTGACAACTGCTGCTCAGATTGCTGCTGCAGATGCAGTACGATGCGCCAGAGCCATACGCCGAACACGACAGTGTTACCTCTAGGTAGAGTCACATGGCCGTCCGGCCTTCTTATGACGGTACATTCTCCAGACCACCGCTACCAGTAAGCATGTACAGTGGTTACATTCCTGCCAAGCCTTTCTGCAGTTCACAAAAGGAACATCCAGCTTGTCGTAGCCCCATCACACGACCTCATTCAAGCTCAGTGAGGTGTTGATAATGGCCTCTTTGTTGCCTTAAAGGCATTCTTGACTAACGTCCACTCGCCACGTCTAGTGTCAAAGGTATCAAACGTTCACGACCATTACAGCGTGTTTCTGAAGCAAACTCAATTTGCATCCTCATGTGCCGCTACTAGGGCCATTCTTACACGACAGGCGCGAAACTTCAATACACATGTTTCTTTTACTGTTAACAAATGGTTCAAATGGCTCTGAGCACTATGGGACTCAACTGCTATGGTCATAAGTCCCCTAGAACTTAGAACTACTTAAACCTAACTAACCTAAGGACATCACACACATCCATGTCCAAGGCAGGATTCGAACCTGCGACCGTAGCAGACGCACGGTTCCGGACTGCGCGCCTAGAACCGCGAGACCACCGCGGCCGGCTTACTGTTAACATATAAAACACAGTTCAACACTTGCGACAATGTGATGTCAGAACTCAGCTAATACTTTATGTAACTAATAGTGAGATTTTCGCGACTGATAGGTACCCAGAAATGTAATTAGAGGGCTGACACAATTTCATGCTCCTTTTGTCTAGTGGAAAACTGTTGTAGGTTTCTACTTTTGGTGCCAGTCTTTAGAGTTCGACGTATATCACGTAGCTCTGAATTATTTTGGATTCTAACTTATGTAACGTACATAGTTATAGGGAATATGCTCAAGAGGTGTAATAAAGTATATCTAAAACACTGATTGTTTATTATGCTGAATTCAAGAATTTATTCAGAAGGTAAAAAATTGATTTCGAGGCAGGATTCGAACCTGCGACCGTACAGGTCGCGCGGTTCCAGACTGTAGCACCATAGAACCGCTCGGCCACAACGGCCGGCACTGTTCTGAAATACTTAAGATATTTACTCTCACGAAATATTTGCACGTTCTCCAAACAGAATTTTTTTATGTATCACATCACCTTTAAAGTCAGATTATTAAAATAAAAAATATTTTCCAAATCAGAGAGACGCCACATGGACGTAGAAATGTTAGGTGCTATCCACCTTCATGGTAAGGACCACAGGAGAGGACTAAGGACTCTCTGAAATTTCAGAATTTCAGTGACGTGTATCTTGCAGCCTCTTATTGCTTCCTCCTGGATTATCCGTCGTTCATTCGGCTACACCCTATACGAGCGCTGGTTGATTGGTGGATTATCCCCAATGTTGGTAGGGCGTTTTACCATGGGCTGCTTGGTCTACTGCGGATTTAAAGGCACCCTAAAAGTGCTGCACAATAGCTAAACCAGACGACATTGTTCCTCGGTCAGACCAGATCCTACTGGCCGTTCGATGGTGCCTTCCTCAGCCACGTTGTCTGTAGTGGTAGTGGAGCACGACTCTTCGGCGATGGCACTAAACTGCCTTTCCTGGACGGGATCGGCTGCCCCTATGCACATATCTTAAGGGAAGAGTTTTGGCTGCTCATGGTAATTCGAGATACAATGCTGTACTCGACAGCCTACAATCGTCTGTGGCGTGTGAATTTCTGTTGTCAGCATGATTAGCTTTTTATAATCGACAAAAGCTTCATAATTTGACTGAGCATCTCGACTGACGATATGAATTCGCCTAGATGATTATGGCGGGATAACAACGTCTTCAAGAGCGAACAGCTGCCCAGAACATTCTTCATTATGTGTGCTTGTTGGAACAGCTTTGTTAGCCATGAGCTCTCATCTTCCACAGTGTATGACTGCTTGTGATTCCTGCAAGAAGTCCCGCCTGAGAATAACATGATGATTACATTCCACTAAAACGAAAAATTCGATGGACTGTGTTCCGTATAACACATGTTCATGTTGACAGGCCTTATTTCCTATTTGCGACTTTCAGCTCAGGCGTTTTCGTATCACGGAACATAGTCGTATCTAAATGACGACGATAAGATACGGGAAAGGAAAACCGTTAAGTCTACTAGCGCCCGTAGATGTTGGCCGTCAATAGTGATGTCATGGAGATTTCCTGAATTGGCGTCCATGGACGATTTTCAAATGTGGCGGCGTTACCTCCATAGATGGTCACCTCACTTAGTTTTCTTGAGTCCGATGGCTAGACGAGCGGCTCTGTTCAGTAACGGTGAACACCTTGGACGTGTTGGGGAGCGACCTGCAGTAGTCCAGTGTAGGGCGATGGGCTTCGTCTGACAGGTCGACTATAAACGTCATCAACTGACTGGTGCGAATGGAGCTGTGGTGATGTGTAACGTCTCTCTGCCTAGTAGCGTCGAAAACACGTCTTCTTCACTGCAATGACGTATAACGTGTCCAGGGCATCCACAGTGGAAATACACCGGCGAGTTGTGCTGTGTCATCCAAATGTCTGTCCTTCGGTGGAGCGTTATATTTAGCGGAGGTGCTGGTTGTACCTAGATTATTTGGGTGCTTGCTTGGCGTTTGACGGCTGCGGAATAAGTCGGATCTGACCGAGTCGATTTTTCCTGGTGTGTTACACTTGTGTCGGAGATGTGTGCTAAAGACTGACACACGTCTTATTCAGCGTTATCTGTTACGTTCTGACGTTTGGGGTTGACATTTATGCTTGCTCTCTTTTGGTTACTCTATCCACCAGACCTGGTTGCCATAAAATACTGTAGCTTTTCTCTCAAAATGGTTCAAATGGCTCTGAGCACCATGGGACTTAACATCTGAGGTCATCAGTCCCCTACACTTAGAACTACTTAATTCTAACTAACCTAAGGACATCACACAAATCCATGCCTGAGGCAGCATTCGAAGCTGCGACCGTAGAAGCAGCGCGGTTCGGGGCTGAAGCGCCTAGAACCGCTCGGCCACTACGGCTGGCTCTTTTCGCTCATAAAGTGATGTATGAGAGAGCTGAGATGGTTGTCTTGCATAATGGCTATGGGACCACATCTGGGAGGCGGTTATACTTATTTCGTACGACTCTCTTCTGCTGCATTTCGCCGGCCGCGGTGGTCTCCCGGTTCTAGGCGCGCAGTCCGGAACCGTGCGACTGCTACGGTCGCAGGTTCGAATCCTGCCTCGGGCATGGATGTGTGTGGTGTCCTTAGGTTAGTTAGGTTTAATTAGTTCTAAGTTCTAGGGGACTAATGACCACAGCAGTTGAGTCCCATAGTGCTCAGAGCCATTTGAACCATTTTTTTGCTGCATTTCCTCGATGCGCTGGTACCACTTGAATTCCTACGTCGTTGTGACATCCTTTACCAGAAGACCTTGTTACATGTGTTCTACAAATCCTTTCATCAGGTGTGCGATTTGGTCGGCACTTGTCGTAATCGGGCTGACAATGTGGCATAGGGCTAAAACGTTTTATGTGTAAGACAGTGTCGTTTCCCCATGACCTTCAACCTTTTCTTCAAATGTTCTTCTGCTAAGTGGACTTGCTTCTGATTAACGTCAAGCGTTTTCTTCATTTTGGGTTGGAATTTATCCCATTTATTTACATTCTCTTCGTTGTTTACGAACCATTGCTGGAGTGTGCCGTCCAACTAAAAGCACACATTTGCCAAACGTATCAGTTCATCAGGCCTACTGCATTCAGCGCCTCGGTCGAACCTTTTCAGCTATTTCGTTGGATCTTGTCCACCGTCTCCGGAAAAAACTGATGCATAGCGGGTGTGCAGTTACCTTGTTGCTGTTTTTGATTCCACTGGTACACTGAATATCCAGATCTTAAGAACGATGTTCTACTTGTAATCCTATTACTGTCCGTTTAAGCTACCGCTTTTACTTCGCTTAATTAGAGCCGCGGTGATGTAGATGTTCCGAAGTACCCAGAGTCTCCACCAAACAGTGTCACGTCGCTACACAAAGAAGTCCAAGACCGAAAGCAAGGTCGTCAACGGAGTACAACAAGTAGAACTGAAAGCATGTTTATTGTGAACACCACCGTACAGGCAGAACAGAACTGAACTCCTGGACGGAGAATGCTTCTATTTATTCCAGAAGTTAAAAACACTACAAATATAGGAAACCAGTGCTGATCGCTGTGTTCGAAGCGGCGACCCGTGACACTCCCGCCAGCGGTGCCAGACACACTACGTGACCACAACTTGTGGCAGTATCTTTCTGGAGAGACAGTAGAGAACGTTCCTAAATGTTTGCAGGTGCCTACTCATGGCAAGCAAGCAGTTTGTTGTTTGGGTGAACACCGACGTATGGTAAGATTACAGAATTGCAAACGTTCAAGACTGTACCGCTGTACCAATGTAATTACTTAGAATCTCTTTGGAAAGCTAGGTGTCTCTGTCATCTTGGGATATCTAGGTGACATCATGTGCGTAGGCTCGACGACTGTTTTAAAACCATTAAGACTGATTCCCGACAGAGTGTGGTGGAGATGTCATTCCATGCTGACCTCAATAAGACTAGCAGATGAAGTGCAACCCTGTTGAAACCCCCTTTGGAAAGAAACTGGTTTCGTGAGCGTTTCATTTGTTTTTAACCTCGAGGATACGCTGCCGACACGTGAGACGATGAGGTCAGTGTAGGTAGAGCGATACCGGGAACTGGTATTGCGTGCGGTAGGTAACCATAATCTGTAGAGTTATACCTCCGTCCGGATCTAAAAACGCGATGTGAGTGATATGTTCGCCAGGCCTTCACTTAACGACCGTGAGCAGCGGCGTTTGCGTAGAGTTGTTAGTGCTAACGGCTAAGCAACACTGTGTGAAATAACCGCAGAAATCAATGTGTGATGTACGACGAACGTATCCGGTAGGACAGTCCGGCGAAATTTGGGCTGTGGCAGCAGACAACAGACGCAAGTGCCTTTGCTAACAGCACGACATTGGTAAGGTTCGAGTGTTGCGCAGACCTCACGAAGCCATGGGCTGTCAACAAGGCACTGTGCAAGCTAGTCGTGGCTCCATAATTGTGAGGGCTGTGTTTACCTGGAATGGACTGGGCCCTCTGGTCCAAGAGAACCAATCATGGACTGGAAACGGTTATGTGCAGCTACTTGGAGACCATTTGCAGCCATTCATGGAGTTCATGTTCCCAAACAACGATGGAATTTTTATGGATGACAATGCGCAGTTGTCACCGGCCCACAGTTGTTCGCGACTGGTTAGAAGAACGTTCTGGACAATTCGAGCGAAGGATTTTTCGACCCAGACATAAATCCCACCAAACACGTATGGGGTTTAGTCAAGCGGTCAGCTCGTGCACAAACTCCTGCCCCGGCAACAGTTTCACAATTATGTAGGGCTATTGGGACTGCATGGCTCACTATTTCTACAGGGGACTTCCAACGATTTTTTGAGGGCATTCCATGTCGAGTTGCTGCATTTCGCTAGGCAAAAGGAGATGGACAGAATATTACGAGGTATCCCATGACTTTTGTCATCTCAGTGTACAGTTGACTACAATGTTCATCATTGATTTTCCCTCAATGGCGATGGATTAGTACTTCGTTTTGGGATGAGTACTGTAATTTTCGTGGTGAAATCCACTGGTCTGATTGCACCCTGAAGCAATTAGTTTATGATCATTGTGAAGAAGTTGCCGAAGAGCTGACAGTCACGTACCTCATTCTGGCAGTCGGTCTGCGAGCGTTGATTGGCACCGTGGTGCCGTTTTCAAGGTTGTGTTGTAAGTCTTGCTATTAGCGTTCTGTTCCTTCAGTTTGTCGGTGATCTTCACTAACTGATGTATTCCTACCTATGACTTGATGTGCGCGAGGTCTGTGATTTTCTTTTTTAATATGAAGCGGTGTACAGCTCTGCAGTGAATGCTTTTATATTAGTCTGCCTGATTTAGTGGGAGCTCCCATAGTGGTGATTAAGTGAGAGCGGGGCCACTGCGACTCACTATACTCCCGGGAATGAACTTTGAAACCGGCTTGGTATTGACGTTTGTTTTAACCGTTTTGATTGCAGCTACATTTTGGACAGAACGTACCGGTGCAGATAATTCTTGCTGCAGTGCCCGAAACTAATGCTCTTTCGTCGTCTTATTCAACCTTGTTCCATTAACCGAAAGCTGGTCGTGAAAGGGAGCGACTGTATCTCTCCTGGAGGGAATCAGGAGTACATGGGATTACTTGCTTGAACATGATCGTAGTGCTCCTGTCGTGTACAATATTGATAAATGCATCATAGCCTGAGGTGATTGTTAGTTTGCTATTGGTCGCTTCTTGATAAAGGAATACGTCTGCTTCAGCGGCATACAAATATTAATGTGAACTTCATATGTTGATATCAAACACTATAAGGTTGAATTTTTTTTTTGAAATTTCTGGTTAAGTTCCTATTGGACTAAACTGCTGAGATCAACAGTCCCTGGGCTTACACACTACTTAATCTAAATTAAACTAACTTATGCGAAGGACAACTCACATACCTTTGTCCAAGGGAGGACTTGAACCTCTGATGGGGGGAACCCCGTGAACCATGGCAAGCCCGCTCAGAACGTGCGGCTATAACGTTGAGATTTAAGTTGGCGAATTTGTAGGTTTGCAAGTGACGATTCCGTTAGTTCTCGGTATCTTCAGCCCACGAAATGTTGTGGTCTAGGTTTAGAAACTGCCTGATCTCCATTCGTTCTGCGCTCCGATGCTGGGCAACAAGGACGTCAGCGCGTGTTGTTAGTGCGGGTTGCCTACATAAGGGGAAGGTATGCAGTCAGGGGTTAACTACTGTTCTCCTTTGATTGACAGATCCTTAACCTATTATTCCCCACCCCTAACCCCTGGCCCCAAGCACCTCAGGAAACCTCCAACCCATCCCCTCCCTCTCGCTGCTACAGGTACACTTTCAGGTCTGAGGTATTGGAATAGCTCCTCACAGTCTTATCAGTTTGATTGACTACATAATTAAATTGATCAGTTAATTAACCCCTCCCCCCATGGTAAACACCCTTCTAGAAATTGGCGGGAAAAAGACTCAGTTGATCGGTCATTTGGTGGGGATTCGATTAAAGTATATGGAATACTGTTTAAATAATTTAGACAACCTGTGGGAAATTGTTCATTTAAACAATTTTTGGAATTCAAGGCAGTGTATGGAAAATATGGAAACTGGTGGCTCTGTCGTTGGGAGAAAGGATCTCATAACAGGAAATTCAAGGATATATTCTTTATTTATAAAAATCCAGTTTGCAGGGGTTGGATTTCTCTTGCTCATCATTCTCTGCTGTTTGGAAAGATGTAGGTCTTGTAAGAAGTAATTACATGGGGCATAACCTAATGTTTGATACTGTACTCTGGGTGTCTTAACATAATGTTTGGCCTTTTGTTGGCACTTAAACTACTGTTCTGTTAAGTTGTGAAAGCCCTGCTTAAATCGGCAGGACAGAATAGGTAGTTGTAATTGTGGAAAGGGGGCTGCAGTTACACTCAAACACATGTAACTTTATTTAGTTGTCCAAACAATATAGCAAAAATTTTTGAACTTAGTTATTGGCTGAATAGGCCACACTATCTAATGCCTTAAGGGCACAACCGCTTAAATTTAAAAACGGCTGAAAGCCATTAACTTAAAATTTAGACTCAAAACAGAACATTTAGAAGGCAGAAGGCCTCATGTAAGTTAGTTCTATAATTTTGCTGAAGGCCCAACAAATCTAACACTTGAAAAGCAAACAAGTTTAATTTAAAGATGGCTGAAGGCCTATGATTTACGGCTGCAGGTAAAATTAATTAAAAAAAAAACACACACACACAAGGCAAAAGGCCTTATCTTCAATTAGGCTGAAGGCTCCACAGGCTGAAGGCCCAAACAGTCTAAGATTAAACAAATACGGAATTTAAATTTTAAAGTGGCTGAAGGCCTACTATTGAAAAACACAACTACAATAAATTTTCAAAAGGCAGAAGGCCCAAAGCTATATCCAAGAAATATTTAAAATGAGGCTGAAGACCCCAACAATGCAAGACTTGACAAGTAAGGAACTTTCAGTTTTAAAGCGGCTGAAGGTCTATTATTTACAACCCAGCTAAAATTATACAAATTCAAACCATCTGCTATAAGCCATTAAAACACACAAACACCAATAAAAAAACGCAGTACAGCCAGGGGCGCTCAGAAGTTTCCGGGGGTCGGTCTGCACTTGAAATATTAAAGTTCGCTTAAGGGAGACAGGTAGTCGGCCCAACTATATCCGATCCGCCAGCAACCCAACCAAGAGACAGTTAATGGACCCATCGAAAGGACGACTTGCTTTTCACCTGACCAGTGGACAAGGAACTCCATAGCCAAAATGTAAAAGGCGTAGCCGCCCACAACCAACCATGCATAAGCTGTCAAAACTACACACTTGTGTTGGACAGCGACAGCACGGTAAGGAAAGGACACTGCCTGAATTTTACGTCAGCGGCCAGGGCAGGTAACCGGATTGCTAATGGCCACAAGGCAGAAAATTCCGCTTGTGCAATTGGACTTCAAGTAACCAAAATACAGTTACACTCCACCGGATGGTGGCCAAACTTTCGCCAACTCGAATACTCGCTGTTGCTCACGGGAATACCCCCAACAGCCAACCATGAAAACCAACGGCACAATGTGAACAGACTGGCTTCGGTAATTGAACTTTGATGTCCTGGGTCGGTGATCCACGGACCTCGTAGCAATCAGAACAGTTCCCACACACTCCGATACTGTGTAGAGACCACCAGCGGACCCGGCTCACTGCACCTCGCGGAGGTTTCCTGGCTGATTCACACCAACCAGCCGACTCGGTACACAAAAGCAAGCCGACAGCTTTTGAAATAACTTTTCAGTCAAAATCACACAAACTACACAGTTTCACGAACACTTGCATGAAGAACTAGACAATACTAATGGCAGTGACAGTGCAATAACAAGGACGAATCACGAGTCAGCACACACAGCCAACCCACAAGCAATCGCCGGTCAACACACACGTCGTCCGACCAGACGATTGACCGACGACCAACCAAGGTGGTTCACACTCAAGTGATATGTATCACCAACCGTTGGGAGAGTCATGGCTGTCCGGACCTCACTGCAGCCGCGCCCTGACTAAACTTCTGCCGCATCCTAACTCAAACACTGCCAGGTCCGAACTCCACTGCTAGCGCATTCCAACTGACTGGCAGAGGCGAACTAACTCCCATCTCACGACAACTGGGAAGTAATAGCAGCCAGCAAAGATAATACGCCAGGGCTTACATCGATAAACGCCGCTGCTGCCGCTCACGGGGCGGCAAGGCGGCAACTGAGTGACACCAGTAATTGAAATTAACATAATGAGGTGGTAGTAAATCAAGAAAAACAGGATGTCAAATGAGATATGGCACGAACACGAGCCACACATTGCTCAAGTTGTTTTCCATGTTACCCCCACCCCCATAAACTATTATAGCGCCTTTGATACCAAATTAAGTAATTAGTTAAGTGATACCATCATATTCTGGTACACTTTTCGAATTTCATACTTTCTGAACGCCACTTCTGGCCCACTCTTCTTTGTCAGCCACCCCCACCCCCTTAAACTATTGTACCGCCTTTTACGTAAAAATTATGCAGATTAGTTATGCAAATTAACCTATTATTCTGCACTTAACCTGCTGTTCTGCTCCATGTCAACCTCCTCTTAACTAATGTACCGCTAACACTACATTGATACAACAAATTTATGCAAATTAATTAAATCGATGTCCTCCACATGTGTGGGGTAGCTTCTTTAATTCCCAGCAAACTCTTGGTGGGAGGACATCGATGAAATATAGTTTAAAAAAAAGATCGCTAATAGAAAACACATCCCGCCACCCAACACCTGGCAGTGACGCCAACAACTCCGCATATACGCTTTGCAGGGCCAGTTGGATGCAAGCCACTCCCATAGACATGAAAATCGAGGCACGAGCCACAACCCTCAGGCCGCTGCCGCCTGCAGCCAGCAGGTGAGACTCGTGTCTATTTTCCGGTATACAGTTAGAATTCTTTGAGTGTTATACTGATGTCACATGTCTATGTAAATAAAAGCGAAGTCTCTCTCTGAAAACGCTATAGAAATCTGTTGCAGTGCTTCCCAGAATAACACAAGTTGTAATCTTCCTATCGATCCTAGTGGGAAATCCCATCCCACTTGGCAGACGTGATGGCTGTGCGGAGATGTTTACCTGCCATGTATGGCTGATGCATAGACATGAGATGTTTGTGTGACATGGCTGGAATTTTCAGTGTCCTACAGCTACTGGTCTGGAGATGTCCTAATGCCACAATGGCGGACGAGGGACAGTCTCATGCCAGAGACAGATGGTCTGCTTCAACTTGTCTTTGATCACTTGAACAAATAATACGTCACCTTACTCTCAGAACTTTCCGTAGATACCTTGCCCCCCAACTCGTTCGAAGCAGTCTGTAGATGCTCCTGTTCCCCAGCACAAAGGATGTCTTATGGAAGAATGGAGCATTCTGGTTAGCCATAACGGAATTTACCCATCAAACTGCTGCTGCTGCCAGTGTGGGAGCACTCTCCACCATTTTTTTCTGCAGACGAGACTTTCAGTAGCAAAACTATTTTGTACACATATCCATATTGCACTGACAATTAACCCTGCAAAAGTGGTCCACAGATCGTCAATTACGGAAAGACACTTCATCAGTTACACTGCTCTGCCACCGGCGACAGAAGGTTGAATATTTCAGCGTGAAATCGATCTCACGTACCATATCGATGTAACAAACACACAATTCGTACCCTGCGCCATACAAAATCGTCACTTCTGCATCCCACATATAGCTGTCAACTACCAGACACTTGTACATATATCGTGAAGACAGACAGCATAAGCACATGGACTGTATATACTGTTCGCAGCACTAGATATTTCCTGTGAGGTCAGGCAGTCATCCACCACAGCCAATTGTCACAAGGCATTCACTAGTGGCTGTAACCGTTAAAAGACTTTGCCACAGGATCCAACGCAGGTATGTAGTTGAATCGAAAGACATGACTCCAATTCACAGACAGTGTTTCTACGAGCGAGCGTAGCACTAGAAATCTAAAAAGCTAGTGTACATTTCTTACGACCTCAATCAGCCTACCATCTACTGTTTGTGATCCTTCTCAATCAACCATCGCCTCTAACCCAGTGGATATATCGCGGAAGATCTGACGTGGCACTGAGACAGAATGCATTACAAATACTGGAGAAATATCAAATGGCGGGATGAGGGAGCTGCAAATACCGGTTTCATACCGCGTTCCAGCCAAATCACTTTCAAACTTCGGTGATTTTATTAGGGGCTTAAACCCGTAGGCGACGTGTAACCACACTGTTGGTCTGATGATATACACTCTGGCGATCGCCGTATTTATTCAGTGTCGCGGTATTAGCCTGGAAAACCATTTAATTCGGAGGTAATGCCATACCTCGATTTATAAAGCCAGTATAGTTTTTAACATAGTTACTTTGAGCACTTGTAGAACCAACACCGCTTGTGACAGTAACATAGCCGTTGCAATCGTGTTTTTAACATCTGGCGGTTTGTGAGACGATTACGTCTCTCTTTCTAAGACACTGTGTTAGCACTCGCAAGAAAAACTTAAGAGACATGTCCACCCTTCGCTGATTTTCGCTCAGTATTTCTTCGTATTGCCAGTAATTAGTTATTGGCTGAGTATTATACTTAGTAATAGAGGATGTGTGATAGGTTCGCCTTGAGCATCAGGCTTATAAAGTATGTGTGTGTATTCCGACATGTGCAAAGAAAATTATATTGTCCTGTTGTAAGGGGAGGTATGGATTTGACGTGGAATACTGTGATAGCCGCAAAGGGAATGAAAGACTTTCTGTTTTTTACTTGGAAAAGTACGTCATGTCATAAGAATGGTACAGATATTCCTATTTCCAGAGCCCAGAGCCACAGCTCTCATCAGGAGATATTTCCGATACTTCAGTCATTGTCGAATGTAATTCATTTGAGCCCGCAATCGTAATATTTAATTGTAGGTATAGCGGTGAAATATGTATGTGGCCGGTTTCCTAGGATGATTCTGTCTGCGGGTGCGGGGCGCGCAACGGTCGTAACCTGTGGCGGGAATGATTCACTTTTCCGAATAACGGCAGGAACTGTTTGAATGGAAAAGCCTGTTGGGGTACAGGAAAGTAGCTGACCTAACATTGTTGCCGCCTAGACAGCTGAATTGTAAACTTATACTCAGTATGTGTTGGGCAGCCTTCGTGATCGCATGTGTTCTCTGTGGAAATTTGAGAAGAATCAGTGTGGATGTGTGTTTGGGTTGGACCATTATTCTCTCCCATGTAAATTGTCCAGTTGACTGCCCCTGCACATTTACCGTCTTCATTTGATTGAGAGAAAATCAATTGTGGTGTGTGTTGTGTGCATCTAGCAGGGGAAAGACGGACGGAAGACATGCTTGCTGGTTCTCCGGACATGTATAACACCTTAGCTGACTTTGTAAATTATAAGGATGATTTGGAATCTTTTATATCGCTAACCTCGGTATTGGCGAGGGGCAATATCATCTACTTCTACTTTTTTTTTTTTTTTTTAGTTTTCAAATAGAGGTCTTTGCAGACGAGGTAAGTTTCTAGTTACTCAGTGGTTTACAGCACAGTCCACCTCGCTAAGGTTTTAGGTTTGTAGAGAAATAATTTCCAGTCTGTATCTTCCGAATTATAGTGTACAATCTATCGGTAGCATACTGCTAAGTGCTCGATATCAAGAAGTATCGCGATAATATGGTATGATATGCTTTAAACCATTTGAAAATACATACGTTCTTGTAATCCCAGAGTCTGAAGAAGGGGTAGAAAGCAAGTAAGCAGGTAGGGGCCACAAACTGTAACGCCTTTTTTGCTGAGGGAAACCGACCCAGCCCTTGTACAACAGTTTGGACATTGACCTCGGTCCACTGAGAACACTCTGGTCACGCATCAGGCCAGTGTGTTGGCGGGGGCGGATGACTTGTGGCCATAGGCTGCGGGAAATATCTAGTGCTGTGTGGAGTGTATACGGTCCATGTGCTTAAGCTTCTTGTCTTTTCAGTATAGCCGGCCGGGGTGGCCGATAGGTTCTAGGCACTACAGTCTGGAACCGCGCGACCGCTACGGTCGCAGGTTCAAATCCTGCCTCGGGCATGGATGTGTGTGATGTCCTTAGGTTAGTTAGGTTTAAGTAGTTCTAAGTTCTAGGGAACTGATGACCTCAGAAATTAAGTCCCATAGTGCTCAGAGCCACTTGAGCCATTTTTTCAATATATGTAGGAGGGTCTGGTGGTCGAAGCTATATGTAGGATGCAGAAGTGCCATTTTGTATGGCGAAGGAGACGAATCTTGTATGTACTACATTGATATGGTACGTGGAGATCGGTTGCACGCTGAAGTATTCAAGCTTCTGTCGCCAGTGGCAGAGCAGTGTAACTGATGAAGCGTCTTTCCGTATTTGACGATCGGCAGACCACTTTTAGAGGGTTTCTACATCTACATCTACATGACTACTCTGCAATTCACATTTAAGTGCTTGGCAGAGGGTTCATCCAACCACAATCATACTATCTCTCTACCATTCCACTCCCGAACAGCGCGCGGGAAAAACGAACACCTAAACCTTTCTGTTCGAGCTCTGATTTCTCTTATTCTATTTTGATGATCATTCCTACCTATGTAGGTTGGGCTCAACAAAATATTTTCGCATTCGGAAGAGAAAGTTGGTGACTGAAATTTCGTATATAGATCTCGCCGCAACGAAAAACGTCTTTGCTTTAATGACTTCCATCCCAATTCTTGTATCATATCTGCCACACTCTCTCCCCTATTACGTGATAATACAAAACGAGCTGCCCTTTTTTGCACCCTTTTGATGTCCTCCATCAATCCCACCTGGTAAGGATCCCACACCGCGCAGCAATATTCTAACAGAGGACGAACGAGTGTAGCTGTCTCTTTAGTGGACTTGTTGCATCTTCTAAGTTTCCTGCCAATGAAACGCAACCTTTGGCTCGCCTTCCCCACAATATTATCTATGTGGTCTTTCCAACTGAAGTTGTTCGTAATTTTAACACCCAGGTACTTCGTAGAATTGACAGCCTTGAGAATTGTACTATTTATCGAGTAATCGAATTCCAACGGATTTCTTTTGGAACTCATGTGGATCACCTCACACTTTTCGTTATTTAGCGTCAACTGCCACCTGCCACACCGTACAGCAATCTTTTCTAAATCGCTTTGCAACTGATACTGGTCTTCGGATGACCTTACTAGATGGTAAATTACAGCATCATCTGCCAACAACATAAGAGAACTGCTCAGATTGTCACCCAGGTCATTTATATAGATCAGGAACAGCAGAGGTCCCAGGACGCTTCCCTGGGGAACACCTGATATCAGTTCAGTTTTATTCGATGATTTGCCGTCTATTACAACGAACTGCAACCTTTCTGACAGGAAATCACGAATCCAGTCGCACAACTGAAACGATACCCCATAGGCCCGCAGCTTGATTAGAAGTCGCTTGTGAGGAACGGTGACAAAAGCTTTCCGGAAATCTAGAAATACGGAATCAACTTGAGATCCCCTGTAGATAGCGGCGATTACTTCGTGCGAATAAAGAGCTAGCCGCGTTGCACAAGAACGATGTTTTCTGAAACCATGCTGATTACGTATCAATAGATCGTTCCCTTCGAGGTGATTCATAATGTTTGAATACAGTATATGCTCCAAAACCCTACTGCAAACCGACGTCAATGATATAGGTCTGTAGTTCAATGGACTACTCCTAATACCCTTCTTAAACACTGGTGGGACCTGCGCAATTTTTCAATCTGTAGGTACAGATCTATCGGTGAGCGAGCAGTTGTATATGATTGCTAAGTAGGGAGCTAACTGTCAGTGCAATATGGATATGTGTACAAAATAGTTTTGCTGCTGAAAGTCTCGTCTGCAGAAAAAAACGGCGGAGAGTGCTCCCACACCGACAGCAGCAGCAGTTTGGCGGGTAAATTCAGTAAGAGCCAATCAGAATGTTCCAAGTATTCACAAGACATCCTTTTTGCTGGGGAACAGGAGCATTTACAGACTGGTTTGAGCAAGTTTGAGGAGCAAGGTATCTATGGAAAGATCTGAGAGTAAGGTGACGCATTCTTTGTTCAAGTGATCAAAGACAAGTTGAAGCAGACAATCCATCTCTGGCATGAGGCTGTCTCTCATCCGCCATTGTGGCATTAGAACATCTCCAGACCAGTAGCTGTAGGACACTGAAGATTCCAACCATGCTACACAAACATCTCGCATTTGTACCTCAGCCGTTCATGGGAGGTAAACACCTCCGCACAGCCATCACGTCTCGCATATGGGATGGGATTTCCAACTAGGATCGATAGGAAGATTGTATCCTGTATTATTCTGGGAAATATTGCAACAGATTTCTATAGCGCATTCAGAGGGAGACTTAGCTATTATTTACACAGACATGTGACATCAGTTTAACACTCAAACTATTCTAAATGTATACCCAAAAACAGATACGATTTCAGCTGCTGGCTGCAGGGGGCAGCGGCGTGAGAGCTGTGGTTCGCGCCTGGCGTTCATGTCTATGGTGGTGGCTCACATCCTGCTGGCCCTGCAAAGCATGTGTGCGGAGTCGGCAATATCGGTGTCAGGTGTCGGGTGGCTGGATGTGTTTTCCATCAGCGATCTTTTGTTTAATCTATATTCCATCGACTTCCCCACCAATAGGATGCTGTAAATTAAAAATACTATCCCACACATGTGAAGTACATCGATTTAATTAATTTGCGTAATTTTTTTATATCTACATGGCGTGAGCAATATAATAGTTAAGGGGGGGCTGGGGGTCGGTCGGTGGTTGGCATGGAACAGAACAGCAGGTTAAGTGCTGAACATTTGCATAAGTAATTTGCATAATTTTTTATGTAAAATGTGGTACAATAGTTTAAGGGGGTGGGGGTGGGTCACAAAGAAGAGTGGACCAGAAATGGGGTTCAAAAGCGTGTGAAATTCGAAAAGTGTACCATAAAATGGCGATAGGACATAACTAATTACTTAGTTTTGTATCAAAGGCACTGCAATAGTTTAAGAGGCTGGAGGTGACATGGAAAACCACTTAACAGAACAATAGGTTACGTGCCGACAAAAGTCCGAACATTATGTTAAGTCATCCAGAGTACAGTGCCGAACATTAGGTTATGCAACTTGTTTGCCCCATGTAAATACTTCTTACAAGACCTACATCTCTCCAAACAGCAGACAATGATGAACAAGAGAAATCCAACCCCCGCAAACTGAAAGTTTTATAAATAAACAACATACCCTTGAATTTCATGTTATGAGATGCTTCCTCTCCACCACAGAGTCACCAATTTCCATATATTCCATTCACTGCCTTGAATCCCATGAATTGTTTAAATAAACAATATTCCACACAGTGTTTAAATTGTTTAAACAATATTCCATGCATTGTAATTGATTTCCTGACAAATTCTTTCATTAAATAGATAAACTATGTTCCATACACAGCCATAAATAGTTTAGTAATATTGTATAGATTGTCCATAAACTGCAATTGAATTCCCTACAAATGGCCGATCAACTGAGTCTTTTTCCCGCCAATTTCTGGGGGAGGGAGTGGGTTTACCAGAAGGGGAGGGGATAATTAATTGATCAATTTAATCACATAGTAAATCAAATTGATAAGAGTTAGAGGGGCTATTCCAATAACTGAGACCTGAAAGTGTAGCCGGCCGGGGTGGCCGAGCGGTTCTAGGCGCTACACTTTGGAACAGCGCGACTGCTACGGTCGCAGGTTCGAATCCTGCCTCGGGCATGGATGTGTGTCATGTCCGTAGGTTAGTTAGGTTTAAGTAGTTCTAGAGGGCTGATGACCTCAGAAGTTAAGTCCCATAGTGCTCAAAGCCATTTGAACTATTTTTGAAAGTGCACTTGTAGCAACGAGGAGGAGGGAAGTGCCCTTGATGTAGGCAACCCGCACTACCAATACGCTTTGCCGTCCTTGTTGCTCTACTAGTGGTGTGTCAGTTGCATCGATGTGGAGGACACAGTGACGTAATCCTCATCGTTGTGACTGTTTTGTTAGAATTTCCCTTAGTTCTTCTGTGTCGGTGACCTGTGACATCCACGTCCCACTTTGCCTGTTTTTGCCGATTTTCCTCCGATGTTTCGGGATCAGTTTTTCCATTTGAGAACTCCAGAGAGGGAGTAATTTAGAGGGCTGTGTTTGTGAGGACGTCTGATTACCGCAGGATTAAGTTCTAACAAATGAAACACCCCATCGCATCCCCCTCAGATTTAGTGGTAAAATGGCCCAGTGGATAGCCCGTAAAAAATTGAACCCAGAGCCGGCATGAGAACATGAAGAAGGTGTACTGAACTGTTAAAAAGAAGACGAAATAGAAACAGCGAACGATCCAAGCTTAAGATGTGCAACACTGCGCGAATCGCAAGAATCACGGCGTCGTGGTTGTGTGGGTAAAGTATTAGACGGACAAGGCGGAGATCCGTGTTCAGGCCTCCCTTGTGCCCCATTTCTTCTTTTTCACAAATTAGGAACTGTCCATATCCTCACTGACGTGTCTTCTCCTTCTGTAGTCTCGGCAACTGTCATACTGCGCACTGGTTACAGAATATGAATCATGCGGTAAGAATGTATTACAGTCGATAGTAAATGTGATGAACAGTGAGAGCAGGAAAGATGCCGCATAGACCTCTCCTAGAAACGAAAACAACAAATAAATGAGTGTGAACTGTTTTACAAGAAAGGAATTCAAGAGTCAAAACTTCCAAAACGGAACAAAAGAGTCGTAACATATGTTACTTGTATAGAACAAATATGAGGTGCGTACACTTGGTAGTTCCTTGGTTGCAACTCGCTCTTCCAAACATACTACACAACGGTAGACACACAAATTTGAATTCGATGAACAGCCACGCCAATCATCTGACGCACAATTCATAATTTTGTGAAAAAAGAAAGGTGGGACAGGATATTGGTTTGAACACAAATCTCCCCGTTCGCAGCCCAGGGCTGTAGCCACATAAGCACGACGCCGTCGCCATTCCATCTCGGTCGTTGATGCACGTGTTGAGACTGGAGAGTTCACTGTTGCTATTTTGCTTCTGTTTTCGTAGTTTGCTACACGTTGTTCCTTTTTTCATTATTGATCTGTGTTCAGTTTCTGACGGGCTATCCATTGGGCCATCTTACCACTAAATCTGAGATGGATGCGATGGGGAGTTTCCCTCGTAAGAAGTGCGATTATCTGTGATTACATTTTCACGTAATTTGGGTACATAGATCCTTAGAAATCGGTACCCAGAACAACCACCTCCGGCTGTAATAACGGCCTTGATACGCTTGGGCATTGAGTCAAACAGAGCTTGGATGGGGTGTACAGGTACAGCTGCCCATACTTCAACACGATACCACAGTTCCTCAAGAGTAGTGACTGCTGTATTGTGACGAGCCACTTGCTCGGCCACCATTGACCAGACGTTTTCAATTGGTGAGAGATCTGGAGAATGTGCTGACCAGGGCAGCAGTCGAACATTTTCTGTATCCAGAAAGGCCCGTACAGGACCTGCAACATGCGGTCATGCATTATCCTATTGAAACGTAGGGTTTCGCAGGGATCGACGAAAGGTAGAGCCACAGGTCGTAACACATCTGAAATGTAAAGTCCACTGTTCAAACTGCCGTCAATGCGAACAAGAGGTGACCGAGACGTGTAACCAATGGCACCCCATACCATCACGCCGGGTGATACGCCAGTATGGCGATGACGAATACACGCTTCCAATGTGCGTTCACCGCGATCTCGCCAAACACGGATGCGACCACTATGATGCTGTAAACAGAACCTGGATTCATTCGAAAAAATGACGTTTTGCCATTCGTGCACCCAGGGTCGTCGCTGAGTACACCATCGCAGGCGCTTCTGTCTGTGATGCAGCGTCAAGGGTAACCGCAGCCATGGTCTTCGAGCTGATAGTCCATGCTGCTGGCAACGCCGTCGAACTGTTCGTGCAGATGGTTGTTGTCCTGCAAACGTCCCCATCTAATGACTCAGGGATCGAGACGTGGCTGCACGAACCGTTACAGCCATGCGGATAAGATGCCTGTCACCTCGACTGCTGGTGATACGTGGCCGTTGGGATCCAGTACGGCGTTCCGTATTACCCTCCTGTACCCACCGATTCCATATTCTGCTTACAGGCATTGGATCTCGACCAATGCGAGCAGCAATGTCGCGATACGATAAACCGCAATCGCGATAGGCTACAATCCGACCTTTATGAAAGTCGGAAACGTGATGGTACGCATTTCTCCTCCTTACACGAGGCATCACAACAACGTTTCACCAGGCAACGCCGGTCAACTGCTGCTTGTGTATGAGAAATCGGTTGGAATCTTTCCTCATGTGAGCACGTTATAGGTGTCGCCACCGGCACCAACCTTGCGTGAATGCCCTGAAAAGCTAACCATTTGCATATCACAGCATCTTCTTCCTGTCAGTTAAATTTCGCGTCTGTAGCACGTCATCTTCGTGTGTAACAATTTTAATGGCCAGTTGGGTGTATTTTGGCTCTCTCTTTTCTCCTGCAAGGTGCCTGGATGTGGAGGAGAAGTGGCGATGGTCGTCGAGCTACTCGAGGGAGAACTGGGTGCTGCGGCAGCGCGGCTGTTGACTCTGTGGCAGGTCATTTTGTCATGGGTGCGTTTCACTGCTGTGAGTCAACCGTCTCTGACGGTACAGTCCCAAGCTCGTTGCATAGGAGGAGTCTGTCTGCAAAGTTTGATTTTGTAGGCTCTCACGAGAATTGGCTGCTTGTCTGGCTGCTGCAGTAACCGGGCAATAGGCTCGTAGGTCGCCGCACGCCACAAAAATGCAGGGATGATCCTCGCGTGTAATCAGAGACCTAAAATCTTGTGCAATTAAGTAAGAGGGAATACGCTCCTTCAAATCTATTCGCACATCTCACACACTATTATATCCATTAAAATGTTTATTTGTGGACCACTTCTCATGCTGTATTTTCAGAGCAGGTCTAAAAGTGCTAGCATCAGTTTTGTAGACTCATTGGATGTCCCACAAGGCAAGCTGTACATATTTATGGTGAGCAGCCCCATACCGGTTTAAGTCACACATTCTTTATACGTGTCTTCCGTGGAAGAAGGAACATCAGCAGCACCATCCAAGCAACTACTCGGGTACTCACATCAACAGTCAATGGTATCGAAGTGGGGAGACTCTTTCCCGTACCGTAATTCGAATCTGACCATGTATTTCCTGGTGTCTGTTCGCATGTGGTGTTGGTTACATCTGAAGATGGAATAAGTCCAACCGCGATCCGCGGTAAACTGTGGCTGAGCGTTGTTTATATCTGGATGGCTCGAGAGTGTCACACGTCCGACCCTGACAGTGACCGCCATTAGACTGCACAAAACTTTGCCGACTGCCTAACTGGGCAGCTTATTTTCATAGCATTGACGAAGGTACTTGTCATACGTGTGGTTAAAGTGTTGTTAAATTACCTTTCTTTGACAATCCACTTTCTGCTGAAAATATGCACGGGAAGAAATTTTATTACCGACATTTTTCAGTTGGTAGATAAGAAATCGCACTGGGGCTTTCGAGGCACGATTTCAATTGCTCCTATGTGTTCATACATGAATGTTCCGGCGTTAGACGAATGGTGTTACAGGCTACATGGACAACCGGTTCAGTGATATGGCGCATCAGCAATTGGTTCAGTATACATAACACTTTTCAGATTTCAGATGCCCGCACAAGGCAAATGAAACAGGTTTAGGTCCGGTGATCGGGGTCATCCGGCATAAGCACCTCCTTGAGCTATCCATCTCCTTGAGAAGATGACGCAGAGATTGCAGAGATGTTGATGAACAATATTGCAGGAGTGGGCTGATGCTCCACCATACATCTGCTTCCAGGGGCGGAGCTCGAATCCGCACAAATGAAACTTTTTTTAAAGAAAATTTATTACACCAAAATATAAATGAAAATGAAAATTCTTTTACATATAAGTAGTGGTATCTTTCAAGAGTACTATTACTCGCTGTAAACCCCTTCAGCCACAATAACCGACTGCAATGTTGACCTGAAGTGATCGCACGGACTCTTTTGAACAGCGCAGTCCACAATCGCTAATGCTGCTTGGATAGCGGTGCACTGGGATGCGACATTAGGGTGCCTCGTCTTACTGGTCGCTCTCGACTACACTCCAAACACAATAGTCGAGGGGGTTCAAATCCCGGCTATTCGGGGGCTAGAACTCCTTTGACCAGAACTTGACAACGTTACCCGAGGGCCAGTTCTGAACTAAATGGCTCAAATGGGATCCTCCTCTGCCGTCCGAACCATTGTTCGCTCTCTGACATTCAATACTGGCGCCAGCCGGCCGCGGTGGTCTCGCGGTTAAGGCGCTCGGTCCGGAACCGCGCGACTGCTACGGTCGCAGTTTCGAATCCTGCCTCGGGCATGGATGTGTGTGATGTCCTTAGGTTAGTTAGGTTTAAGTAGTTCTAAGTTCTAGGGGACTGATGACCACAGAAGTTAAGTCCCATAGTGCTCAGAGCCATTTGAACCAATACTGGCGCCATGATATCTTGCGAATCATGGATGAAGGATATCAGACGGATGCCATATTCCTTGACTTCCGGAAAGCGTTTGACTCGATGCCCCATTGCAGACTCCTAACTAAGGTACGAGCATATGGGATTGGTTCCAAAATATGTGAGTGGCTCGAATACTTCTTAAGTAATAGACCCAGTACGTTGTCCTCGATGGTGAGTGTTCATCGGAGGTGAGGGTATCATCTCGAGTGCCCCACGGAAGTGTGGTAGGTCCGCTGTTGTTTTCTATCTACATAAATGATCTTTTTCATAGCGTGAATAGCAATGTGCGGCTGTTTGCTGATGATTCTGTGGTGTACGGGAAGGTGTCGTCGTTGAGTGACTGTAGGAGGATACAAGATGACTTGGACAGGATTTGTGATTGGTGTGAAGAATGGCAGCTAACTCTAAATATAGATAAATGTAAATTAATGCAGATGAATAGGAAAAAGAATCCCGTAATGTTTGAATACTCCATTAGTAGTGTAGCGCTTGACACAGTCACGTCGATTAAATATTTGGGCGTAACACTGCAGAGCGATATGAAGTGGGACAAGCATGCAATGGCAGTTGTCGGGAAGGCGGATAGTTGTCTTCGGTTCATTGGTAGAAGTTTGGGAAGATGTGTTTCATCTGTAAAGGAGACCGCTTATAAAACACTAATACGACCTATTCTTGAGTACTGCTCGAGCGTTTGGGATCCCTATCAGGTCGCATTGAGGGAGGACATAGAAGCAATTCAGAGGTGGGCTGCTAGATTTGTTACTGGTAGGTTTGATCATCATGCGAGTGTTACGGAAATGCTTCAGGAACTCGGGTGTGAGTCTCTGGAGGAAAGAAGGCGTTCTTTTCGTGAATCGCTACTGAGGAAATTTAGAGAGCCAGCATTTGAGGCTGACTGCAGTACTATTTTACTGCCGCCAACTTATATTTCGCGGAAAGACCACAAATATAAGATAAGAGAGATTAGGGCTCGTACAGACGCATATAGGCAGTCATTTTTCCCTCGTTCTGTTTGGGAGTGGAACAGGGAGAGAAGATGCAAGTTGTGGTACGAGGTACCCTCCGCCACGCACCGTATGGTGGATTGCGGAGTATGTATGTAGATGTAGATGTAGATCTAGAATTTCCTCAGAGATTGCCCCGCCCAGGGTCCTCCGAAATCAGCACATGAGCCTTTTCGGTGACTACCGCAGTTCGTGACACGCGTTTCCTAGAATAAGGTCTCTTCGCCGACTTAGCGGAACCTTCCCCAGACTTCTCCGAAGCATTATACTTGGCCACAACATCGTAAATAGTTGCTGTCGGGTGCCCGAAGAATCGAACTATTTCAGTGGGCGGTTACCCAGCGCCAATACTTTCGATAATCGCGGCTCTTCAGTTGTAATCCGCACTTGTCCGTAACATCTCGGCCATTTTGAGATTCTGACTGTTTACTAGATGTCTGTGGTTTTCAAGAACTCCAATCGCGACCTCCGGCGGAACTACCATATAGAGGGAAACTCAAACAGAAATTTCTCCAGATTTAAGGGCCGCACCCTGTGTTACCTGTCTATTGATAAAAGCACATTCTCCACAAAAGATGTAGTTTGTTCTACAGGAAATCTCAGTAATCGAGATACGGGGTTACCAATAATCCCTTCACAAGTACTGTTGCTAAATCGTTCCTGATGCTATGATTCAATCGTATCCTGAAGAAATTTCTGAAGTTCACCAAAGTCACTCCATCATTGAAAAGTACGAACGATAAAAATTCCGTAATGTTGATGGCCTGTTGTAATGAACTCTCGTGGAGAAAAATCTGCGGAAGGTAGTGCTTGGGCATATTGTTGGCAATAGGGATGGTTACATGATACCGTCTGTTTACTTACTTCATGCTGGTGGACCAAATGCCTAGAGCGACCTGTGGCGACCTGAGTATCATGTAGAATTTGTTGTTCCAGAGCTGGAGCTGGTGTACAAACATCCCAAACGTCCACCCAGGTTGTCCACCTGTCTCCAGCACATGTACTAAGACAAAGGCCGAAAAGCAGATGCAAAGATATCTTGTAATTTGTGTAGTGCTGTCTTGATATTACGTTTAGCAAAAACGTAAAATTCACTTTATGGCAGCGGTGTATATACACCATAACACGTGTAAATAACACTTAAAAAATTCATTATTCATAATGAATGTTATTTCTTTGGAATATGTGAAGATATTGTCTCAGACTGTATTACGTTGTTCACTGACATCATCCCTTTGTAATGACTACATTTTAAAACATGAAGTCCCACAGATATAAATTGAAATTCGTCTGAATTTTTTTTATGATTTCGGAGAGGTATTCACCGTTGGTTTTTATTTCTTTCAGACCGACTGTTCCGGAAGCAGAAATCACCAGAATTTCTTTTGAAACAAAAGTCAACTTCATGTTGATATCTCTATATCTAATACAGCTATGACATTCCGCAAATATTTGTTTTTGACAAATTAAATAGCTGAGTCACCTTGCGCATGACGAGACCTTTTTATGAACAGATGGTCCTCAATATCAGAAAATTCAATAGCGTTATTCATTCACAAATAAATCAGTATATGATAGAAATATATCTCCTGCTAGTAGCTTTCCAGCACACCAAGAAAAGTTTATGCTTTTTCATTTCATTTCCTTTCTTTTTTAATGAAAAAAATAGGCGTTTCATTCTTTAGTCAGAAGGGTAGAGTGGAGTGCTGGACATGAGACACATTATAGAGCCCAGCCAAATACGAGACGACCTGCTAGTGGGGCATTCTTTTGCTTATTGCATTTCTTTTAAATGTCTCTCCAAGCACAAACTGTGAAAACAAATACTGGACCTTTCCCAGTTTTCAGACACCATCCCAAATCAGCTTACCTACATGTTCCATGTATATATTTGTAACAATATCTTCGCAACAGATGGTCTCTGCGTTCCTGTGTCGAAGTGAGGTCTTGGTGTGCATTTCGCGAAGAAAAGAATAGAAAAATATCGAAAATAACAGATTATTCACATCGTCAAGACTTTCTTTTATTATCACAAATGATGACGGTATTTACATTTGAAGAATTTTTAAGTAGACATTTGGGGACGTACTCTGGCGAATTTGTTGACACAATCGCGTGGTTGACGATAGCACTGACTTCAAGTGATCTTCACCGTCACAAGAACCGACGACGTGATAGCGGCAGATAACGTCAGCGCGGACACCTGTGGGCAGTTCTCTCATTAATTACTTAACCAAAGTTACATCTATATGGATACAAGATAACTAGTCTGCTAGATACTACTTTCTTCGTTCGAAGATGTCTGTGCTTGGACGGAAAACACTGTGCAAGCGACCGAGCGAGGTGGCGCAGTGGTTACCACACTGGACTCGCATTCGGGAGGACGAGGATTCAAACCTGCGCTCGGCCATCCTGATATAGGTTTTCCATGATTTCCCTAAATCGCTTCAGGTCAATGCCGGGATGGCTCCTGTTAAAGGGCACGGTCGGCTTCCTTCCCTAATCCGATGGTCTCTCTGTTTGGTCCCATCCCCCGAATCAACCAACCACAACGCAAGTGAAACGCAGAGTTGTCGAACCCGTGGCAAACTGGCTCTTTGAGACTTCTAACCTTTTGGTTAGGTAATGTCGCTCAATAGGAACACTACTTAATCATCCTCATTCAAAAGTAACCGTGCTTTTATTCTTACTTACAGTCACTAGAAAAATAGTATTCACAGTGACTTTTCGAGAGACTAATCAGTACGCAGTGTTAAAGAGAGACAGGAGTAACTGCTTTATCAGCCATTAAACACATTCTACTGCAGTATTTGTTGTTGTTGTTGTGGTCTTCAGTCCTGAGACTGGTTTGATGCAGCTCTCCATGCTACTCTATCCTGTGGAAGCTGCTTCATCTCCCAGTACGTACTGCAGCCTACGTCCTTCTGAATTTGCTTAGTGTATTCATCTCTTGGTCTCCCTCTACGATTTTTACACTCCACGCTGCCCTCCAGTACTAAATTGGTGATCCCTTGATGCCTCAGAACATGTCCTACCAACTGATCCCTTCTTATAGTCAAGTTGTGCCACAAACTCCTCTTCTCCCCAATTCTATTCAATAACTCCTCATTAGTTATGTGATCTACCCATATAATCTTCAGCATTCTTCTGTAGCACCACATTTCAAAAGCTTCTATTCTCTTCTTGTCCAAATTATTTATCGTCCATGATTCACTTCCATACATGGCTACACTCCACACAAATACTTTCAGAAACGACTTCCTGACACTTAAATCTATACTCGATGTTAACAATTTCAGAAACGACTTCCTGACACTTAAATCTATACTCGATGTTAACAAATTTCTCTTCTTTAGAAACGCTTTCCTTCCTATTGCCAGTCTACACTTTATATCCTCTCTACTTCGACCATCATCAGTTATTTTACTCCCTAAATAGCAAAACTCCTTTACTACTTTAAGTGTCTCATTTCCTAATCTAATTCCCTCAGCATCAACCGAGTTAACTCGACTACATTCCATTATCCTCGTTTCGCTTTTGTTGATGTTCATCTTATATCCTCCTGTCAAGACATTGTCCATTCCGTTCAATTTCTCTTCCAAGTCCTTTGCTGTCTCTGACAGAATTACAATGTCATCGGCAAATCTCAGAGTTTTTATTTCTTCTCCATGGATTTTAATACGTACTCCGAATCTTTCTTTTTTTTCCTTTACTGCTTGCTCAATATACAGATTGAATAACATCGGGGAGAGGCTACAACCCTGTCTCACTCCCTTCCCAACCACTGCTTCCCTTTCATGTCCCTCGACTTTTATAACTACCACCTGGTTTCTGTACAAATTGTAAATAGCATTTCGCTCCCTGTATTTTACCCCTGCCACCTTCAGAATTTGAAAGAGAGTATTCCAGTCAACATTGTCAAAAGCTTCCTATAAGTGTACAAATGCTACAAACGTAGGTTTGCCTTTCCTTGATCTGTCTTCTAAGGTAAGTCGCAAGGTCAGTATTGCCTCATGTGTTCCAATATTTCTACGGAATCCAAACTGATCTTCCCCGAGGTGGGTTCTACCAGTTTTTCCATTCGTCTGTAAAGAATTCGCGTTAGTATTTTGCATCCGTGACTTATTAACCTGATTATTCGGTAATTTTCGCATCTGTCAGCACCTGCTTTCTTTGGGATTGGAATTATTATATTCTTCTTGAAGTCTGAAGGTATTTCACCTGTCTCATACAAAATGGCTCTGAGCACTATGGGACTCAACTGCTGTGGTCATAAGTCCCCTAGAACTTAGAACTACTTAAACCTAACTAACCTAAGGACATCACACACATCCATGCCCGAGGCAGGATTCGAACCTGCGACCGTAGCAGTCGCACGGTTCCGGACTGCACGCCTAGAACCGCGAGACCACCGCGGCCGGCTGTCTCATACATCTTGTTCACCAGATGGTAGAGTTTTGTCAGGACTGGCTCTCCCAAGGCCGTCAGTAGTTCTTATGGAATGTTGTCTACTCCCGGGTCCTTGTTTCGACTCAGGTCTTTCAGTGCTCTGTCAAACTCTTCACGCAGTATCGTATCTCCCATTTCATCTTCATCCACATCCTCTTCCATTTCCATAATATTGTCCTCAAGTACATTGCCCTTGTATAGACCCTCTATATACTCCTTCCACCTTTCTGCTTTCCCTTCTTTGCTTAGAACTGGGTTTCCATCTGAGCTCTTGATATTCATACAAGTGATTCTCTTTTCTCCAAAGGTCTCTTTAATTTTCCTGTAGGCAGTATCTGTCTTACCCCTAGTGAGATTAGCCTCTACATCCTTACATTTGTCCTCTAGCCATCCTTGCTTAGCAGATTTGCGCTTCGTGTCGATCTCAATTTTGAGACGTTTGTATTCATTTTTGCCTGCTTCATTTACTGAATTTTTATATTTTCTCCTTTCATCAATTAAATTCAATATTTCTTCTGTTACCCAAGGATTTCTACCAGCCCTTGTCTTTTTACCTACTTGATCCTCTGCTGCCTTCAGTACTTCGTCCCTCAAAGCTACCAATTCTTCTTCTACTGTATTTCTTTCCCCCATTCCTGTCAATTGTTCCCTTATTCTCTCCCTGAAACTCTCTACAACCTCTGGTTTAGTCAGTTTATCCAGGTCCCATCTCCTTAAATTCCCACCTTTTTGCAGTTTCTTCAGTTTTAATCTACAGTTCATAACCAATAGATTGCGGTCAGAGTCCACATCTGCCCCTGGAAATGTCTTACAATTTAAAACCTGGTTCCTAAATCTGTCTTACCATTATATAATCTATCTGTCTGATACCTTTTAGTATCTCCAGGGTTCTTCCATGTATACAACCTTCTTTTATGATTCTTGAACCAAGTGTTTGCTATGATTAATTTATGCTCTGTGCAAAATTCTACCAGACGGCTTCCTCTTTCATTTCTTACCCCCATTCCGTATTCACCTACTATGTTTCCTCCTCTCCCTTTTCCTACTATCGAGTTCCAGTCACCAATGACTATTAAATTTTCGTCTCCCTTCACTATTTGAATAATTTCTTTTATCTCATCATACAATTCTTCAATATCTTCGTCATCTGCAGAGCTAGTTGGCATATAAACTTGTACTACTGTAGTAGGCGTGGGCTTCGTGTCTATCTTGGCCACAATAAGGCGTTTCACTATGCTGTTTGTAGTAGCTTACCCGCATTCCTATTTTTTTATTCATTATTAAACCGACTCCTGTATTACCCCTATTTGATTTTGTATTTATAACCCTGTATTCGCCTGACCAAAAGTCTTGTTCCTCCTGCCACCGAACTTCACTAATTCCTACTATATCTAACTTTAACCTATCCATTTCCCTTTTTAAATTTTCTAACCTACCTGCTCGATTAAGGGATCTGACATTCCACGCTCCGATCCGTAGAACGCCAGTTTTCTTTCTCCTGATAACGACGTCCTCCTGAGTAGTCCCCTCCCGGAGTTCCGAATGGGGGACTATTTTACCTCCGGAATATTTTACCCAAGAGGACGCCATCATCATTTAACCGTACAGTAAAGCTGCATGCCCTCGGGGAAAATTACGGCCGTAGTTTCCCCTTGCTTTCAGCCGTTCGCAGTACCAGCACAGCAAAGCCGTTTTGGTTTGTGTTAGAAGGCCAGATCAGTCAATCATCCAGATTATTGCCCCTGCAACTACTGAAAAGGCTGCTGCCCCTCTTCAGGAACCATACGTTTGTCTGGCCTCTCAACAGATACCCCTCCGTTGTGGTTGCACCTACGGCACGGCTATCTGTATTGCTGAGGCACGCAAGCCTCCCCACCAACGGCAAGGTCCATGGTTCTTGGGGGGGGGGGGGGGGGGGACTGCAGTATTTATGGAGTTAGAAATCATCGTTCCTGTTTAAAGCCAGTATTTCAGATTTCTGGCTTTAGCTTTTAGACCACTTACACTGATGGGCAAATAATGCATCAGCCTAAGGACATAATAACAAGATTTTATGCCACACGTAGCTAACAGCAAATGTGTTAACTTCGTACGACATTAATGGCGTGCTTTCGAGTATACAGATGAGTTATTGATTCAGTTTTTGTGCGCAACATGTCGGTGATCGTCTTCTTTAGCTTCCGTGAGCTGATCTGAGACACACCTTATTCGCAAGGAATGCGGTAAGCACCCTGCTTTCGGAGAGTGGATAGACTTCAACATTACACAGAAGACTTTATACCTTGTTGCTCGGGACGAAATACACTGGACACAGTTTCTCCCTAAAGGTCTACTTCCCCATACCGGAGATTTGGCCGATATGAGGAATCAAGAACTCAGCTGCATTCCAGAAACTACACAACTTATCAATCATGCCGATAAAGCCCGAGAAATAAGGTCTTTTGGCTTTTTACATTTTTTTTATTTTTCTGTCTTAATGACATTCACATTTGAAATAATGTTGACTAGTTTCAGGCGAATTCGTTCATATTCAAACCTTTACCCACGTTAAAGATAGATCGTTAGGTAAAATGAAGACCACAAACTTTAAAGTACGTAAAGGATTGTGTGTTCAAATCACAGTGGTTCATTACAACATTTATAACAATACTGAGTTGTTCTCACGTTATTAATAAAACAGTTTCACAGCGTAACACTTATACATTTTGAGCTGTTCTCAACTGTTCATAGCCGGCCGGCTACGGTGGCCGCGCGGTTCTAGTCGCTTCAGTCCGGAACAGCGCGACTGCTACGGTCGCAGGTTCGAATCCTGCCTCAGGCATGGATGTGTGTGATTTCCTTAGGTTAGTTAGGTTTAAGTAGTTCTAAGTTCTAGGGGCCTGATGACCTCAGATGTCAAGTCCCATAGTGCTCTTGAACTGTTCGTATTTAACCATTCTGTGTCCATAATGCCACTTGAGTTGTCTGTCAGTGAAATGACACAGTTTATACGGAAGTTCTCTAGGGGTTCTGCTTCCTGCTGAGTATCCGTTGTCCACTTTTCCCCTGTGTACTGCAGCTCTTCCGCCTCTGTTGTAACAGTTTAGCATCAGTGCGTGACTGTGATAAGTGTAGTGTTGTTGAAGATGATGGGAGAGAGAAGTGAAACTGAGAAACCCAATATCGACACTTCGACTGATGCTCTCAAGAAAGGAAAAAAGGTCCACCTAAGCAGACGTTCCTGTCTGGTGGTTGAATTACGGTCAACAGCGTCACACACCACAGTAGGCGGATTTGATACTTAACGCAGTTAGTATCAAATCTGTAAATCACGTGTTCTCGTCGTCACGTCGATGAGTACTCACGATGAAAGTATCTTGCAGGGTGGTTTGCCTACTATATCCACACAAAGAAGATAAGAGTTGTGTATCTTGATGACGATGAAGTCATTAGAGATTGAGCACTACTTACAATTGGGGAAAGACGGGGAAGGAAATTGTCTGTGATCTTACGTAGGAAACATACCAGCACTTTCCTTCAATGATTTAAGGAAAATCCTAAATGCAGATGCCCAGACGACGTTTTTAACAGCTGAAGTCCTAACGAGATACAAAATTGATCCCTGGGGCAAATGCATGATGTCACTGATGGCCAACGACATTGACTTCGTAACATCATCCACATAGCAGAGGTGGGAAATTTAAAAATGCAGGATGGCACAACAAACACAGTTGTGCTAGAAAAAAGGAATTGAATTGTAAATAATTTTAAAAAATCAGTATACAAGAAACTTCCAAGATGGCGGAACTATCTCACTTGTGCAGTAAGACACTATGTTGAAAAGTATCTGAATGATCTGAAACTTACCAACATGTTCAAAAATATGCCAAAATATTGTCAATACTGCAGTATTTCTGTGTCAGAACTGTGTATGAAAATATTCGTGGTGGGATCGTCAAACGTGAAGCTCTTGTAAAACAGCTGAAGACAAGGCGAGACATTATAGGCGCACGAAATGGATGACCCCCACGGAAAAACTTCAAGTGTTCCGACGGATATGCTTCCACGCTGCTCCTTACCCCAATACGCGTTTCCTAGTGAATGAAACCGAATGAGACGTACTGACCAAGATGTTCTGCAATTGTCATACAAGGTACAGATTCTATTTTAGTGTGGACGGTCGTTTCTTAATATTGTTAGTATGTCCTTCCATAGTAATGAACGAAAATATTTATGAAACCATTTTAGAAGGCGATTTTCAGTTACTCGTTTAATTAAAGATCCCAACATCCTGGGAGGCGATAAATCCCACACCCAAACTACTTGAACGTGAAGATCTGATCTGATGAGGATGAGCTCTAAATAATGCGCCTTTGCCGTCCTCCACAACTGCAGAGTGTGGAAATTTTGAACGACTGCAGCTAGTATGGAGTGGGTAAAATAAAACAGGCCCGGAAAGTATTTACAAGGAAACTGAAGAGGGAACGACACTCGTTAATGAACAACATGTAAATGCTGAAAATAGCCGTCGTTGAAGTCGATGAGGCGCTGCGCTCAATCTGTCACACTGTCACACATGCGTTGTCGGCTCCACCTTATGGATAGCAGCAGTAGCGTTAGCAGTGTTCAGGTGTAGCTCTTACAATGTGGGAGGATTATTTGAATACACGTAAAAATTGCAGGCGGAGAGATCAGGCGATCTCCTACAATTGTGCTCGTCAACGACTCACGTGTCCATGAATTACATATATGAGCAATCAGAGAATAGTCCTAAGCCTAAGCGTGTTACTCACAATTTACAATCCGCTTCTCTACTTTCACCTCGCCGTCGCTGAAAAATAAATTCCTAATCACTACTTTAAGAGAGTTCTCCTGTACACTGCTGATATGCCCAAACGCCCCCCTCCTGTTCATCTTCTCCAGTTCGCTGATGACACCGCCATCCTAGCCCTTTATCCTACGCTTCAACGGTCCCAACGTACTCTCCAAACCCACCTTGACCAATTCACCGCTTGGTGCAACCAGTGGTTCCTCCGTATTAATCCCTCCAAGACGCAGGCGATCATCATAGGCCGCACCACCCGCTCCTTCCGCCTCCATGATTTCTACCTCACCATTTATGGCCGTCCTATCCACCTCACTCCTACCCTCAAATACCTTGGCCTCACACTCGACCGCCACCTCACCTGGACTCCCCATCTCCTTACCATCCAAAACAAAGCTCACAACCGCCTCCGCCTCCTGAAACTCCTGTCCGGCCAGACATGGGGTCTGCATCGTTCCACCATCCTTCACACCTATAAATCCTTGATCCACCCCATCCTCTGTTATGCCAGCGTAGCTTGGATTTCCGCGCCTCCCCGGTTCTATAAAGCCCTCCAAATCCTCGAACGCCATGCGCTCCACCTCGCCTTCCGCATCCGTCTTCCGTCCCCCACGCGCATCCTCTACGACCTCATCCCCTTCCCCCACCTTCTCCTTTTCCTTGAACACATCCGCACACTATATGTTGTCCGCTGCCTTGATCCCCCTCATCCCCTGGTGTCTCCCTTCCTCTCTGCCCCCAACCAGTTGCCTCGCTTTTATCGTTGTGTCACACCCTCTCTCCATCTCCACACCCTTCATCTCCTTTCCCAATGCAACTTCCACCGTCTACCCCTCCCGGATGATGAGCTTCACCCTGACATCTACCCTTCCTACCAACTCTAACCCCATCTTCCTGCCTCCTCCTCAGGACTCCCTCTCCTCCCCTTCCCTCCTCCTGAGCGGCTTCCCCCTCCTGTTCCCTTCCATCTCTTGTGCCTCCTTTCAGTGTCTCTGCACTCCCTCCTGCCCTGTCTTTCCCTCTTCATCTTCTGCCCCTTGTGTCTCCTGCCTCTTCGTGTACCCACTGATGCCCCTCCTCTCTTCATCCCGCTGCTTCCCCTGCTGCCCCTTGCTCTCCCCTCCTTTTCCATCCTCTCTGCCTTCCCCTCCGCAGGTCCCGCCTGGCAATTTTATTCTTTGTCATGTGTGCTCCTAGTGGGTTTTAAGTGTGTTGTTCCGGAGTGTTTTTACTACTGTGGCCGACTTTTAACGTGTGAATGTCCATTCAGTGTCTTCTCTGAGTTTTTGAAGAATCGCCAACTGTGTTTTTTTAACTTTCTGGTGACTTTCTTTTAACTGTCCTCCATGAACGTCTCTGTGTTAGTCTCTATTTTTTTCCTCCATTTTCCCCCGTTATTCTGTTTTAAGTTCCCCTTTATCGCCTTATGTATGTAACATTTTATTCTTATTTTAAGTTGTCCTGTCACTCGGCTGAAGAGCGGTGGATTGTGCCACTGACAGCACCCCCCCACCCCCTGCTCATATGGGGCAAGGGAATGAAATCACAATAAAGAAAAAAAATTTAAGGGAGTGTCGCCCCTCCCCCAAGCGGATCGTGTATGACCTAATTCCTTTCCCCCACCACCTCCTTTTCCTCGAATGGATACAGATCCTCTACGCCTCCCGTAAACTCGATCCTCCTCACCCACTTGTCTCACCCATCCTCTCCCATCTCCGTCCGCTGCCACACCTGTATTTCCACGTCACACCTGCTCTCCATCTCTCCACTCTCCATACCCTCTCCCAAGGTGGCTTCCGCCAGCTCCCCCTCCCTGATGATGCCCTAATCCCCTCCATCTACCCCTCTTATCAACTTTGATCCTCCCCTCCCACCTACTGTGTTTTTGCCTTAGGGCACCCTCTCTCCCCTCTCTCTCCCTTCCCTCCCTCCTCCCTTCCTCCCCCCTCCTTCCCCGGGCTTCCCCTACCCCTCATACCTTCATTCCTCCCCCCATCTCCCCTCCCATTGGCATCTCTGCTCTTCCCTCTCCCTCCCCCACCACCTTCTTCCCCTCTTGGCAGGTCACCAGACTCGCACACGTTAAGTGGACATTCGTGCTCCGGAGATCATCGCCATCGGTTTAGTGTATGTGCCGTCATGTTTGTGATTCAGCGTTTTTCGCCGCCCACGCTCCTTCGTTCGCATGTGTCGTCTAAATCATCAGTGTTTGTGCACAGTGCCGACAAGTTTCTTGTTTTTTTCGTCGAGTGTGAACGGCTTTTTTTTAATTATTGTATCTACTGTTTTTTAACTACCAGTCAGTTACTTTTCTGTCTTCATTTTCACTTTTATTGTACTGCTTGTGGCTGAAGAGCGGATTAAAATTTTCCGCTGCCAGCCCACCTTGTATGAGGTGCAAAATAACAATAAAGAAGAAAATTAAGGGAGTCACGAAGTAACGACGAAAAATTAAAAGTTAACTTTTTGTAATAATTATATATGCATACGAAAATTCAGTAATTTAGTAGATATAACTTGCTCATAGATCACATAAACGTAAAAAAAAAGAACGCTCAGCACCAGCATAATTCAGACTCTAAATCTCCTCAAAACTTCGTTATCTACAAATTCCGTTTCTGGATACTTGAAAATGTACTATAGTTCCCCTAAAAGTCATAGGGTTTTATTAGTCTACTCATCACATGGATTTTTAACATTGGCGGCGCACAAAACGCGCTAGACCGAAACGGACGAGGCATTTAACTACTTGCAGTTCACAAGAAAGTTCAATTTCTAAAAGTTCTAATAAAGTAGGATTTGAAAGTTTCTCACAGTCCCTCAAAGAGTGTCCATATACAGCCTTACGAGGCTTGCATTCGTGATTGCTGCTAATAGCACAACAGAATCCATCGTCAAGTTCTGAACTGACCTGCTGACCGATGCTGGCACAAACTGTTAACAAAAACTAATGAGAGAATGGTGCTGTAGCAATTCAGCATCTGGGGTTGATTTGTTCCCTTCGTTTCCGCGACTTTCCGTGAAAGTGGCAGCGTAAGAGCTTCCTTGGGAATAAAGACGTATCTCTATTATTGCGCTTTACTAGTCCCAAGTTCTTACAGAATGTCGTATTCTGTGATCTGTATTCGCTAACAAATGTTTAATGGTCACGGTACACAAGTCTTTATATTTCGTGTGCTGTTTCGGCAGATTTGCTCGAACCCGAAAACTTAATTTGTTCCGACTGTTACTGCATCAGCCGCGCCGACATTTGTGATCCCGACGTGATCAACTTGTGAGGACCCGAAGAAGCAGTACAAACTATCAAGAATTTACAAAGAATTTTTGTCAGGTTATGAAAATGCAGGATTCAGCAGGTGCATGAGGTCCATCAGTGTCGCAACTTGCCATGAAACTGCTACGATTGTGGCCTCACAATCCAGTGCTCAGGTCTGCATAGGTAGAAATACGCTTTCGTTATGCAGGAATAACTACCAATTCAACCAAATTTGCTCTAGTAGCCAGTCGTCTCGACCACCATTACGCATCTATAGTCTAAGACATAATTACATCACCCCTGCACAATATTCTTATTGCAAACTCAGATAGAGTTGATTTGCTTAGTATCCGCATCACAGGAAGAGCGCTTGTATCAAGTTCTAACACAGCAAGACCTCGGAGACTGGAAGCCGTCACAATACCTGAAAGACATACCCAGAGAAGTCGACGTAAGAACTGCACCAGACACCTTGCCATACACGCCGCTCTCCTGCCCAGGTTAGAGCTATAATAGCACCTCAGACAGAAATGCTGTTTGAAGCTGTCGCAGATCTTGCTGACAGGATTCAAGACGCATTAACGCCGCTGTCACTCAGTGCAGCAGCGGCGCCGTGCAACAGCGCTTCGTCACCGCCAGTGACGCGCGCGGATTATGATTACCTGCCAGACAAGGTCGGCGCTTTCACTAGACAGATGAGCAGGCTGCTGACTCGTCATAGCTCCAGCAATGACACAGGACATTATTGCACAAGATCGAGTAGCCGTTCCACGACGACCCAGTCGGTTATGTGTGGCGCAGAACAGTCCTCTACAGTAAGCTGGTATCACCAGAAGTTTGGAGATGAGGCACACAAGCGCACCCCACTTTGTGTCTACCCAAACTGCATGGGCAGTCGGACATAGGCGCATCCTATTCCCGGACTGTATCTCATTGTCTTCGCATTAGAGATCAGAAGACCGGACGCAGATTTCGTTTGTATACTGGTTCACATTTGTGCATTTACCCTCGGACTCACCTGTATAACCGGCCCCCAACTCCATTCCGGCTTCCTGCCACGAGCAAGCTAACGAAAGCCACATACGATATGGAAGATATTGAACTGGAACTGAGGCTGCAATATACCTTCACTTGGAATGTTACGGATAGTGACGTCACGGGCCTAGTAAGTGGAGCTGGTTTCCTGACCATGACGTTACGAATATACACTACTGGCCATTAAAATTGCTACACCAAGAAGAAATGAAGATGATAAACGGGTATTCATTGGACAAATATGTTATACTAGAACTGACATTTTCACGCAATTTGGGTACATAGATCCTGAGAAATCAGTACCCAGAACAACCACCTCTGGCCGTAATAACGACCCTGATACGCCTGGGCATTGAGTCAAACAGAGCTTGGACGGCGTGTACAGGTACAGCTGCCCATGCAGCTTCAACATGACACCAAAGTTCATCAAGAGTAGTGACTGGCGTGTTGTGACGAGCCAGTTGCTCGGCCACCATTGACCACCAGACGTTTTCAATTGGTGAGAAGTGTGGAGAATGTGCTGGCCAGGGCAGCAGTCGAACATTTTCTGTATCCAGAAAGGCCCTTACAGGACCTGCAACATGCAGTCGTGCATTATCCTGCTGAAATGTAGGGTTTCGCAGGGATCGAATGAAGGGTAGAGCCACGGGTCGTAACACATCCGAAATGTAACGTACTCTTTTCAGAGTGCCGTCAATACGAACAAGAGGTGACCGAGACGTGTAACCAATGACACCCCATACCATAACACCGGGTGATACGCCAGTATGGCGATGACGAATACACGCTTCCACTGTGCGTTCACCACGATGTGGCCAAACTCGGATGCGACCATCATGATGCTTTAAACAGAACCTAGATTCATCCTAAAAAATTACGTTTTGCCATTCGTGCACCCAGGTTCGTCGTTGAGTACACCATCGCACGCGCTCCTGTCGGTGATGCATCGTCAAGGGTAACCGCAGCCATGGTCTCTGAGTTGATAGTTCATGCTGCAGCAAACGTCGTCGAACTGTTCGTGCAGATGGTTGTTGTCTTACAAACGTCCCCATCTGTTGACTCAGTGATCGAGACGTGGCTGCACGATCCGTTACAGCCATGCAGATAAGATGCCTGTCATCTCGACTACCAGTGATACGAGGCCGTTGTGATCCAGCATGGCGTTCCGTATTACCCTCCTGGACCCACCGATTCCATATTCTGCTAACAGTCATTGGATCAGGACCAACACGAGCAGCAGTGTCGCGTAACGATAAACCGCAATCGCGATAGGCTACAATCCGACCTTTATCAAAGTCGAAAACGTGATGGTACGCATTTCTCCTCCTTACGCGAGGCATCACAACAACGTTTCACCAGGCAACGCCGGTCAACTGCTATTTGTGTATGAGAAATCGGTTGGAAACTTTCCTCATGTCAGCACGTTGTAGGTGTCGCCACCGGCGCCGCTTGTGTGAATGCTCTGAAAAGCTAATCATTAGCATATCACAGCATCTTCTTTCTCTCGGTTAATTTTCACATCTGTACCACTTCATCTTCGTGGTGTAGCATTTTAATGGCCAGTAGTGTATATAGGCGAGTTCTTCGTCCACTTACCGCTGGTGCTGAAGAGAGCTGGATTTGCTGCCTTGGCTGGGTACGAATTGGCGGGACGGGAACGTCGCGCGACCGCTCCAGCTGAGCACAGATGCAGAGATAAGGAGTATGTGGCCGAAAATGGGGAAAATTCCAAAGCTGGGAATATGGAAGACTGTGACTCGCATGGCCTTTGTGCAAGAGGTGCTCCAAGAAATGGCGGTGTGTAACACAACCTCAAAGGTGGCTTATTTACAGTTCTTTGAGATTCGACAATAACTCATACTCAGAAATTAATGCAAATCTGAATACATCTGCGATCTCAGAAAAATGAAGCACGTACAGTGGCACAACATTATTTCAAAATTTTTAAAACTGTGGAAGATAATATTTCACAGTGAATTAACATTTACACAGTGAACCTCTGAATTCACAGCTTTTTAATCACTTCATGTGATTACAACAAACGATGTCTCAGATAGTAACATTGCACTATAGACACCATCTCTGAAAGCTACATAACTGTATCTGTTTTACTTATTGATTAATTACGTCTTTTATATTTTTTTAATATGCAAATGGTTGTCAGAACATCGAATGCTCACCATTTATACAGCAAATGAACACATGATCAGTACCTCTTATTTTGTCATACTTCTGTATTTATTTAATTAACCTTTGCCAATAACTTTATTTAAATGTTGAATGCAAGTGCTATTTAAAAAATGTTCTCATTTAAAAGGGATCAGCTGCATGTGTTAGTGGACACCACCATTGAAAATAGAACCAAAAAAGCTTCTGTCAGGAAGGCATAAATAATTGTTTAAACAATGTTTAATAACAAACTGCATGCACTTGCGCAAAAATTCTGGCTTATTTATTTATGAACCAACTATTACTCATAATTTACTGTAAATCATCTGAGTGAAACCGAATGTTTATAACATTTCTTTTATTTAAATATCGTTGCATTGTATGTAGTTTAGGGCAGGAAAGTGGTCAAGTTGAGCAAATAATGTCTGTAGAGCTTAAGAACGACGTATTTATGGTGCTGGCGGCCTTCAGCTAATGGAAAAGCAGACACTAGCTGAACAGTACGGAAGTCAACTGGAGACTTGGACTTTTGGAGTGAAGAGCTCAAGGGTATCAATTTTGCTCCATTTATGTCGACTTCTTGAAGACGGCAGACCTGCCTGCGGTAACGTGTGTGATTCGGTCATACAGGTGTTCGATTCTGGACGGTGTAGCGCCGCTGCCACACCTTAACATTTGGAGGGTCTTATATATATCGAGATGTTTGAATGTGCTCTAGAATAGGACTCTGACTTTTGCTGTGTGATTTGTGGAACTCAGAATACACAGTATGAGCTACTATTCTTCGTACTGTGTGTGTTAACTTGTGAATCATCATGTTGAACTCTGAAATATTTTGAGATGGTGAATATTTAATGTATTGTGATCATGAAATGGCCTTAGTTTTCGCAAGTCTTTGATGACTAATTAGTTTGGGTATTTTGCTAACATTCTTGTAACGCTCTCAACATAACTGTACTGCATTTGATAAGGGTATTTTCTGCATGTATTTTAACTATCATAGGACCACTGCCCATTTATCTGAGATGTCCTTTGTTGAATAAACATTATTTAACATGATTCTCTGTCATCTACATCGAGACTTTAGAATAGAACACTTTTTATTAAACTGTTCATGTACCTTTTATTTTATATTTCTGTGTATTACATTAACTCCCAATTCTTGACAATGCATAGACTACTTGACTCCAAGGTCACAGCTAGTGATAGCAGTTTGCAGTGATTTAGCTACGAGAGATGAAAGCAGACATGTACAGCTCGACCCTATGAGTGTATCGAACTATACTTTTTAAACATTGCCATGCATAGGCCAAGCACATAAAGTATGAGTAACGACAGTTACAGAGGCCACTGGTTTGCTTGGATGGAGTGCTGTTTAGAAGAGCAACTACTTAGCAGCGACCGTTAGGTAGTATCGCATGGTGTAATACTACCGCCTACTTGATGTGGCAAACGCAAGGCTTGTCAACGGTATCACTGGACTTTCAGAGCTGGATTTCCGACACAGTGCAGCGATACACAGTGCCAATCTGATGCAGGTGGCAGAAGGCAAATACTCTGAGGTGCTTGACTAGTTTCCAGCCATAACACGACCACCAGTCTCCCCAAGGAACGTACGTCACAGTATCAAGCATCACATCAAAGCCACCGATGGGCTACCAATTTCATGCTGTTCCAGGCGTTTAGCTCGTGATCGTCTCGCTATCAAAAGAGTTTAATTTGACGCGATGCTCAGGGAAGATATTACTCGCTCTTCGAGCTGTTTGTGATCATCACGTCTCCATCTAGCAACAAAGGAGTGTGGCACGTGGCTTAATGTGGTGATTGTCATGCACGTAATGGAAGGACAATTCTGGACAGGTACCCAGTACCCCTGTCAAGTGACTACAAGACTCCATGGTGAAACTGTGTTTAGCGCACTGTTCTGCACAAAGACTCTTAACACAACGTCGTGTGGCAGATGAAAAATTCCGAAAACAGCAGTACTCACTCCATTCAGCTTGTTTGAACGTCTGTATACGACATTAGGTTCTCGCAACACTGCTCAGTCTTGGCAATGGTTCATCGGCTACATCCTACAGGGATTGTCACTCTGTTTCGCCTACTTACACTACATCCCCGTCTTTTTAGCCACTGCGGAACAGCAGCAGCAACACTTGCCGTAAATTTTCAAACACTTATAAAGCGTGGTATGGTGTTGAATACTGGCAAGTGGGCTTTTGGTAAATCCCAGATTACCTCCTTAGGCGATCTAATATTGTCAGCAGGTTCATTGCCGCTACCTGACAAAGTGGAAGCCATCGTGAAGATCCCACGGTCAGAAACCATCAAAGAACTACGCCGTTTCCTGGAGTCACTGAATTTTTCCTGACGTCATCTGCCTCGCTCAGCCTAGTTGCAAGAACCGCTAACTGCAGCACTTACTGGACACAAGACAAGGGGAATTCAATGATCCACCGGACCGATGTGATGAGCTCAGTTTTTGAGGCAGCAAAGCAAGGCATAGCAAATACTACACTCCTACAACATTCCGCGTTGAAAGCGCATCTGGCATTGGTAGCTGATGCTAGCCAGAGAGCTATCAGTCCCAAGAACCTGATGAGAAGCTCCAGAAACTGCTGGGTGATACATCACCCAACCTTCAGTTACAACTTGTTGATGTTGCCGGTTCAGACCAGCTTTGTTGAGATTTCAAGTGGAAGGTCTCACCCTTTTCAACCACCCGCATTCCACATATCTGCTTTTGACAGCCTCAGTAAACTATGGCACCCTGGCGTTAGACTATCAACTTGACAGTTTCGTAACATTTCGTCTGGCCTGGTATTGTCAGGAGTAGGCTCATTCACGCCTTCAATATGTGCACAGTAAGATTTCCCGTAACGTGCATGTACTAGTTGGAGATTTTCCAAACGTTACAACCCGCTCCGCTCATGTTCACATCGACAGAGTTGCTCCACTTTCAACTTCCAGTGCTCAATGCTATCTACTGACTGCAAATGATTGTTTCAGCCCTTGACCAGAAGCTATACCGGTTGATAACTATCCGTTGCCTTTGACTGAGAATGGGTCTCACATTTTGATTGTCCTCTGCACAACACCATGTACCATGAATGTCGGTTCGTGTTGGAATTATTTACTAAACGCAGTAAGGCCTGCGACGGTCTTAACCACGTGACAATAAGTTACCGTCGTACGAGCAATGGTAAGACTGAACGTCGACACTGTTCTTAAAATGCTGTATTGATGTGTCACGACACAAGTTGGACAACTGCTTTACCAATGGACTTACTTTGTCTTCACACCACTTGCAAACGGTATTTGGATTCATCATCAGCAGAGCTCGTCTTAATGAAGGACTTCGACTGCCTGGCGAATTCATCGATCCGACTTCCTTACAGCTACCCGATTACGGCCAATCAAAATTCATTTGTTGTCTGAAGCAACATAACGCACTCATTTTCCGGCACCAAGCAACTGGACACAGAATGACACCTACCTACATGCATTGTGAAATGCAAACATGCACGCATGCCATGTTACGTACAGATAGTGTCAAACCATCGCTACAGCCTCCATATACCGGCCCAGATCGAGTCATCAAAATAGGAGAACGTACTCGGATATCTTATTAAATGGTAGAGTTGCTATAGAATTAAACGTGCATACCTAAGTCGAAACAAGGCCCCGGGAGTATTCAACATTCCATTAGAACTACTGACAGCCTTGGGAGAGCCAGTCCTGACAAACTCTACCATCTGGTGCGCAAGATGTATGAGACAGGCGAAATTCCCTCAGAATTCAAGAAGAATATAATAATTCCAATCCCAAAGAAAGCAGGTGTTGACACATGTGAAAATTACCGAACTATCAGTTTAATAAGTCACAGCTGCAAAATACTAACGCGAATTCTTTGCAGACGAATGGAAAAACTGTTAGAATCCAACCTCGGGGAAGATCAGTTTGGATTCCGTAGAAAGGATGGTTGGTCTTTTGGGGAAGGAGACCAGACAGCGTGGTCATCGGTCTCATCGGATTAGGGAAGGAAGTCGGCCGTGCCCTTTCAGAGGAACCATCCCGGCATTTGCCTGGAATGATTTAGGGAAATCACGGAAAACCTAAATCAGGATGGCCGGACGCGGGATTGAACCGTCGTTCTCCCGAATGCGAGTCCAGTGTCTAACCACTGTGCCACCTCGCTCGGTTCCGTAGAAAAGTTGGAACACGTGAGGCAATACTGACCCTACGACTTACCTTAGAAAATAGATTAAGGAAAGGCAAACCTACGTTTCTAGCATTTGTAGACTTAGAGAAAGCTGTTGACAATGTTGACTGGAATACTCTCTTTCAAATTCTGAAGGTGGCAGGGGTAAAATACAGGGAGCGAAAGGCTATTTACAATTTGTACAGAAACCAGATGGCAGTTATAAGAGTCGAGGGACATGAAAGGGAAGCAGTGGTTGGGAAGGAAGTGAGACAGGGTTGTAGCCTCTCCCCGATGTTATTAAATTTGTATATTGAGCAAGCAGTAAAGGAAACAAAAGAAAAGTTCGGAGTAGGTATTAAAATCCATGGAGAAGAAATAAAAACTTTGAGGTACGCCGATGACATTGTAATTCTGTCAGAGACAGCAAAGGACTTGGAAGAGCAGTTGAACGAAATGGACAGTGTCTTGAAAGGAGGGTAGAAGATGAACATCAACAAAAGCAAAACGAGGATAATGGAATGTAGTCGAATTAAGTCGGGTGATGCTGAGGGAATTAGATTAGGAAATGAGACACTTCAAGTAGTAAAGCAGTTTTGCTACTTGGGAAGCAAAATAATTGATGATGGTCGAAGTAGAGAGGATATAAAATGTAGACTGGCAATGGCAAGGAAAGCGTTTCTGAAGAAGAGAAATTTGTTAACATCGAGTATAGATTAAAGTGTCAGGAAGTCGTTTCTGAAAGTAGGCTGCAGTAGGTACTGGGAGATGAAGAAACTTGCACAGGATAGAGTAGCATGGAGAGCTGCATCAAACCAGTCTCAGGACTGAAGACCACAACAACAACAACAACAACATAAATACTTATTTATGGAAGCAAGTGTTTCAAGTAATTTGAGATCAGTTATAGCTTACAATTCTAAATAAAACGACGAAAAGATACCCCTTACTACTTTACTCAATCAGACATCTACTACCGCTGCTGTTAGAAGTACAATTTAAACCTGTCTCCAATTTACATGAAATCTCAACAATTAACATATCTACATACAAATGTACATAAGTTTATTGACCACAAGAAAAATTTTCCATTAATTGTCTTTCATAATAGATGATACAGCTTTTGATTTATCTCTAATTTTTAGATCAGTTAGTACCTGAGATAGAAAAGCTCGGTCACTGCACTGAGTACTCACTCTTCTATAAACTAAGGTAGGCACTTTGGTGGATGGCCTTACTAGCAGAGTTTCGACTACCTTATGGAAATGGAAGGAGTATACAGTGGTTGATGTCGTTTCTGCCATCAGCTGGCAGGGGAGGGCTAAGAAGTGGAGACATCAGTTATCCCTTCAGTATGCACCATATGAAGTGCTCCGTAAGTCCCTATCAACAAATAATACTAAGTCAGCATTCACTTTTGTTAAATTTACGGAGGGTAGTTAACAACATATCTCTGTAGCGCTATAATTACACAAATATGAAAGACGTTAATAGACTGAACGTCTCAATTATTAACTTACTCTTTTTGAAGTTGCCAAATTCAATTACATATCTACCGTTCAAAACACTGGTAAAAACTAATTTTTATCCCTTTACTTTTACTTTTACTCTAACAATACGCCATTTATCAAGAGCATCTTGCTTTAAATCCCTTAAGCACTATATCGTTTTCTTACATGTGTACATGAGCCATGGTTCCGTTAGTGAAATATCACTTCATAATATCTTAGTTTCATATACTCGTTCTTTTATTACGTCATCTCTGGTAAATTCATTCTCAGTACTCTGGTAGATTCTTTCTCTTTTGCATTGCGTTATGTATTAAAGGATTTTTCTCAACCTTACACATTTGAGTAACTTCTTTGAGTTTGTTCTCTTCTCTCTGGTATTATTCAGAAAACAGATTAGTTATTCACAAATACTATCTCTCTTTGTATGGTTAAGACCAAGAAAAAAATCTTTAATTGTTACAGTTCAACTTTCTCGCGTGATAATCTGCATGTCTATTTTCGTTTATCTCTACCTACATTTATATCTATAGCTAATCTCAAGTTATTTCCTCTCTCATTCTACAATAATATTCACTCTAAAACAAAAAGGACGCACCACCGAGGAATTATCCAGAAGCGACAGAAATTGGTTGACGTGATGCAGTAATACAAACAAATGATTACACTTTCAGAAAAGCTGAATGATTTATTCAAGAGAAAGAGCTTTACAAACTGAGAAAGTCAACAACACATGGTCCACCTCTGGTCCTCATGTAAACAATTATTCGGCTTACTATTGACTGATAGAGTTTTTCGATGTCCTCTTGAGTGATATTGTGCCAAATTCGGCCAAAACTGGCGCGTCAGATTCTCAAAATCCCGAGGTGGTTGCAGGGCCCTGCGAAAACGCTCCAAACTTTCTCCGTTGGGGAGATATCCGGCAATCTTGCTAGACAAGGTAAGATATGGCAAGAACGAAGAAAAGCAGCAGAAACTCTCGCCGTGTGCCAGTAGGCATTATCTTGCTGAAATGTAAGCCCAGGATAGCTTGCCATTAATGGCAGTAAAACTGGGCGCAGAATGCCGTCGACATGTTGCTGTGATGTACACTATTGCCTATTAAAATTGTTACACCAAGAAGAAATGCATATGATAAACAGGTATTCATTGGACAAATATATTATACTAGAACTGACATGTGATTACATTTTCACGTAATTTGCGTGCATAGATCCTGAGAAATCAGTACCTAGAACAACCACCTCTGGCCGTAATAACGGCCTTGATACACTTGGGCATTGAGTCAAACAGAGGTTGGATGGGGTGTACAGGTACAGCTGCCCATACTTCAACACGATACCACAGTTCCTCAAGAGTAGTGAGTGGTGTATTGTGACGAGCCAGTTGCTCGGCCACCATTGACCAGACGTTTTCAATTGGTGAGAGATCTGGAGAATGTGCTGGCCAGGGCAGCAGTCGAACATTTTCTGTATCCAGAAAGGCCCGTAAAGGACCTGCAACATGCGGTCGTGCATTATCCTATTGAAACGTAGGGTTTCGCAGGGATCGACGAAAGGTAGAGCCACAGGTCGTAACACATCTGAAATATAAAGTCCACTGTTCAAAGTGCCGTCAATGCGAACAAGGGGTGACCGAGACGTGTAACCAATGGCACCCCATACCATCACGCCGGGTAATACGCCAGTATGGCGATGACGAATACACGCAACGCGATGTCGCCAAACACGGATGCGACCATCATGATGCTGTAAACAGAACCTGCATTCATCCGAAAACATGACGTTTTGCCATTCGTGCACCCAGGTTCGTCGTTGAGTACACCATCGCAGGCGCTCCTGTCTGTGATGCAGCGTCAAGGGTAACCGCAGCCATGGTCCACGAGCTGATAGTCCATGCTGCTGCAAACATCGTCGAATTGTTCGTGCAGATGGTTGTTGTCTTGCAAAGGTCCCCATCTGTTGACTCAGTGATCGAGACGTGGCTGCACTATCCATTACAGCCATGCGGATAAGATGCCTGTCATCTCGACTGCTAGTGATACGAGGCCGTTGGGATCCAGCACGGCGTTCCGTATTACCCTCCTGAACCCACCGATTCCATATTCTGCTAACAGTCATTGGATCAGGACCAACGCGAGCAGCAATGTCGCGATACGATAAACCGCAATCGCGATAGGCTACAATCCGATCTTTATCAAAGTCTGAAATGTGATGGTACGCATTTCTCCTCCTTACACGAGGCATCACAACAACGTTTCACCAGGCAACGCTTGTCAACTGCTGTTTGTGTATGAGAAATCGGTGTAAGAGTGCCGCGGGTAACAACAAATGGGCTCCTGTTATGAAAGGAAGTGGCATCCCAGAGCAGCACTGCTAGCTGTCGCGCTGTGTGGTGGGCGGCAGTCTAGTGGGTATCCCACAGCTGTCTGGGGTTCCTCGAGACACTCCTCAGCTGATCATCGGGGCTCAGTTCGAAGCGGTACTCATCGCTGAAGATATTTCTATTCCAGTCAATGAGATTCAGGGCTAAGACTTGACTGGAGAGTAGAGTAATAGAATCGTCTACAGAATTTTTTCTCTTACTTTAAGTTACTCGTTCTTCTTCTTCTTCTTCTTTTTCTTTTTCTTCTTTTTCAATCAGCGCGATGTCGAATGAGAGCTCGCAGAGAATGATGTTAGTATTTTTAGCGCTTTGTATTCTACTGATGATAGCATTTGTCGATTGTGGGGAGGGGCAGGAGAGGGGAGGGAAAGTCAAAATACTTTTCACTTGTTTATTCTACTTCCATTTTCCGTATCCATTTTTTTCTTCTCAGTCACAGCATGTTGCCTGAATACTATGTCCATTACTTTCCCATAAGTGTAGTCCAACAATTATTTTTTCACTATCGAAATACCAAGGATTTTCCATTTGATCCCTAATTTATACCCTTGATTCTGAAACATATCTCACTACGAACGGCATTTAAAGGAGATTCCACAATCTTATATCCAGGTGGCAATGCACGCCAGAACTAATGTAATATGGGTGTATTAGCAGCAATGTGCAATGATCGCGCATAAGTGTTTCAGGCAGCGCATAGGACGTCAACATTGTGAATACTTTCTGGCAGTTCTTCTGTCTTCAAAGTTCCATTTTCAACTATATCTCTCTCAAAACCTAAAACTGAGTTTATATTTTCATTGAAATTTGCATACACATTACTATACATTCTGCATTTTTTTGTAACTGATATTCAGTTTCACACTTCTCAGTCATTCTTTATTTGAATGGAAATAAAATTCCGTGTAAAATAACTCTTTCCAGAATTTCCAGATTACCTATCTGAGTATGAAAATGGAAGTTATTGCCGGCCGGTGTGGCTGTGCGGTTCTAGGCGTTTCAGTCTGGAACCGCGCGACCGCTACGGTCGCAGGTTCGAATCCTGCCTCGGGCATGGATGTGTGTGATGTCCTTAGGTTATTTAGGTTTAAGTAGTTCTAAGTTCTAGGCGACTGATGACCTCAGAAGTTAAATCGCATAGTGCTCAGAGCCATTTGAACCATTTTGGAAGTTATTGTTTCCAGGGCACCTCTCTGAGTATGAAAATAGAAGTTATTCTTTCTCAGTGTAATATTCGGTATGGAATTGTAAATAAATAAGTTGAGTTAGGCATTTCCGTATATGCGTCGAGACAAATGTAGCGTGAGGTTAAAGACAGCACTTATAATCGAGTTTATACCGGATAGGCTAAACGCTAGATTATGCTCGATGCCATCCATTGTCACACTGTCAGTATGTGCTGAAAGACTTGATAATTTATGAAGAGTTCAGAAATTTTAAACATAGGTGGCAACTTATTTGACTTATAGATGATTAATATGAGTCGTAATTATATTTTATTGTATAGCTTCCGAAATACTTCACTTTTTCCAGAGAACGTGATAAATTGACGAAGCTGTTGAAGTTATATACAACATTACCCTTCTTCTAGTAAGATAGCAAATGTGAACTATGTTCAGTTTACCTCTGGTCGTTAACAATCGTGTTCTAATATTTTTAGGCATTTTGGGCAAAGTATGTCTCATAAACACACCACGAAAATGTGGAATATCCAGTTTTTTTTAGAGTAACATTCTAAGTGAATATTAGGAAGCGCCCTTGTTGGAAAACTATTTGTGGAAACCATTTTTTCATCAGACACATACCAATTATTTTTTTGTCGTATGGTCACAAGCACAAGCCATTTCCTTCATAAACTGATATTGCTTCCGTTATGTGATTATGTCTTTCCATCTCAGCTGCCTATTTCTGAGCGACCTTAGCATCATTAACTGCCTTAGAAATGCCCCCTGCTCCACTAGTGAATCCTTCAAGTGCTGATAATATAATATATGTTGGAACGATAAGTAATGCTTACCTGCTTTTGGGACGGGTACTGTACGGCGCACGCAAAGCGATTTTGCTTTTGGAGCAACTTGTGGAGCTGTTTTATGAGCTATTCTCACAGCTGCCATGAGATTACACCTTGGCTTCGTACACTGCAGGCTATTTTGAACTTTTAATTATTGTGTTAATTACATGTTCTGCTTTCTTCTTCTTCTCCATGTTTTTCATACCTATGTCCAGTTCAATTTTAGCTTTCATTGCACCATTCACCGCTAAAGCAGCTAATTTTTCCATGACATTGGTATCTTTTGACTGCACTTTACATCATACTCTTTCAGTCATAATCTGGGCAGCTCCCATCTGACAAACTGTCTGGGTTCACTGCATAAGTGATCTTATGTTCCTTGCACGTTGCATATAATGGACTGACGCCAACATCACCTCCATTTAGCCATTCCACCACTTTGGTTCCTGATCCACAGTATCAGTACGTAGATATATTAATTTCTGCAGGAAAGTTGTTAATAATACGGTTAAGGAGAGATTCAGCTTGTTTCTTCCTCTTGATGTTCATTGCTGGAATAACACCTCGCGAATGATTTGCTAGAATTTAGATAATCCTCTTATACGAGACTATATTAGTTGCTGCAAGACAGATGAGTTCTTAGTGAGTCTGAAGATGAGATTCGAGAAGCATGCAATTCTGTTTCCCATCAATAGTATTGCTGATGAAAGTGAATTACCACCACAAAATTGCGAACACGGCTATCTATTTCCAGATAAAATCAGATACAGTATTCCAACTGTGGAAAACATATGTGATTAATATCTTCCTCCTTCGTGAAAATGGTCTCAAATTTAAAAATGTGTTTATATATTCCAGAGTCCTTCGGTAATATGGATATAGATTTCTAGGACAAATGTTTGAAAATTTGAGTGATATTCGATGTTTCACATATTGGAGAGAGTGGAATGTAATATCGCCCGACCAAGTGCAAGCATGTTCATATTGTTTGTGATAATTAAGATCACGTGAAGGTACATTTTAATACACGATTGTTATATATGATATATGTCGAACACATAGCAAAATTCCAAGAATCAATTAGCCTGTATGCTAATGTTATTGCCGGCCGGGGTGGCCGAACGGTTCTAGGCGCTACAGTCTGGCACCGCGCGACCGCTACGGTCGCAGATTCGAATCCTGACTCGGGCATGGATGTGTGTGATGTCCAACGTTAGTTAGGCTCAAATGGCTCTGAGTACTATGGGACTTAACATCTATGGTCATCAGTCCCCTAGAACTACTTAAACCTAACTAACCTAAGGACATCACACACATCCATGCCCGAGGCAGGATTCGAACCTGTGACCGTAGTGGTCACGCGGTTCCAGACTGAAGCGCCTAGAACCGCACGGCCGGCAGGGTTAGTTAGGTTTAAATAGTTCTAAGTTCTAGGGGCCTGATGACCTCAGATGTTAAGTCCCATAATGCTCAGAGCCATTTGAACCATTTGAGCTAATGTAATTACTCTTTTCAAACAAGATTAAAGTAATTTGAAGCATTTATTCAGCTACCATGTTAACCCTGAAATAACTTAATGCAGTCCTTAAGCCATGTAAACGAGCATGGAGTGAGAATGCATATATTTTCTAGTTATTAGCAAAGAGGATGATTTAACTAACGAGCGTTCTCGTAGTAATTTTGATAGCTATATTTGTGTTTGGCATCACCCACTACACGTAAGCATTGATATAAATTGAGACGTTTGCTTATAATCAGTTCAGATGTTGAGTGAGCACAGCGGTTGTAATGATTCTCAGTTCCATTGGACAGATTAATATTGAAAGTCACGTGTTGAAATATCCGCGAAATATTCACATGAAACTGACGTTGCCACAGCTAACGCATATCGAAGCGGAATCTGTACTGGAAAGAGCAATTAGACCTGTTTCATAACCGATAGACAGATGGAGACAACTATCTGAATACGATCACTGGGACAGATGGAGAAGGACTGTATTCAGTTTCAGAATAGAAATGAAAATAGTTCGGACATAACACGAATATTATATGTTCTCCTGCATGCTTAACAGAGTGGACGGTGTAAGTTAGCGTTCAGCTTGCCATCTATCATATCTTGCTCTCCTGGCAACAATTGACAGTATTTTCCATAAGACAATTTGTACATTTGAGATGATTTTCCTTGATAATGTGCATCTCCAAGCACGCGTACCTCTGAGATCACTTTCTTTGTAAATGTGGAAGACGAAATATGAGGCTTGTGGCGACAAGATACGCTTGCTGACTACTCAGAATTCGTTTTGCCTGTTGAAAGTGCCTTTAACTTGTTGACAGAGCATGATGGTGTGTTATAAAAGAAGAATACCAACTGCAAGTAGGATGTTGCTGCTGCACTTCAGAGATGTCGTCATCAGCGTAGTTGTCGTGGTTGTTGTCATTGTTCAACGCTTTCTTCTATTTTGGAGGCAAGGTATAAGTATGACAGACTACATATTACTTCCACTAAATTTTAATTATAAATTACTTGTAATAATATAAGAAAGCAGAGACTCGAGAGCAATATGCTCTAAAAGAGTACTGGCATCAATGAGAGCAAGATGCATCAACACTAAATTTGGAGCAGCAGTGCTTGTTGATTTGAAGGGTGAGAAAATTTATATGCCGTGAGCATTATCGTCTCTCAGTGATGGTCAACTTCACTTTCTCAACACTGGAATCATGTACATGGTGTATTGTGCAAGAGTGAACAAGATGGACACAGTTGATTTCGAAAATAGTTAAAAAATAATATATTTACTTCATATCTGTGTAATAGAAAAATGTTTATATAAAACTATCATTTCCCATTCATGAAGTTTCATGCAGTGGAACTATATGAGATATTAATATTAAGTCTCTAAAGGAAGACTTAACTTGCAGAAGTGGTTGGTTCTCACATACAAAGTCACTGGATTTGGTTGTGAACTAAGTGATTTTTCAGAAGTGAATATGAAAATCATACACACGCTTAACAGGGAGAGCTTTACAGACTGAAGACTGTGATAAGTATGAAAGCGTTTAGTAGACTGAACTGCTTCCGTTTCAGTATAACAAAATGGTTGACTTTTTATAAAGGATATATTATCTGTACTGCATACAGTTTCCCCATAAAATGCAATTCAGTGTCATTTAGATTTTAGTAAAGTTGATATCTCAAATATTTACATGAATTTTAACAGCCTACTGTTTGCAGTAGGTGATGTTCAAATGGCTCTGAGCACTATGGGACTCAACTGCTGTGGTCATAAGTCCCCTAGAACTTAGAACTACTTAAACCTAACTAACCTAAGGACAGCACACAACACCCAGCCATCACGAGGCAGAGAAAATCCCTGACCCCGCCGGGAATCGAACCCGGGAACCCGGGAGGTGATGTTCAGAAAAGGATTGAAGATGAAGCAAAACGTGTATTAAATTCGTATGTTTCCTTCGTGTGACAGCGTAAGACGAGAAACGAATTCTGCTGCACGTAAAAGTTAACTGTGATTTACTGTATGAAAATGTAAAAAAAGAAAATTGTAATGAAATTTATATCCTTAGTGTTTCTTATTAGACCTTTTCCTCTAATTCCCTCTGAAATGTATTGGAATGTTGTGTCCTCATTAAAGTAATCGTTGCAGAAAAATAGAAAAAGTGAGAGGACATTCACGTTGAGGTTAAATCACAGATGAAATTTAGTGATTATGGTGATGACGATGAGGCAGATGTGAAAACGTCGTGTGTAATTTTTTTTTTATGCACGCATGTGAGACGAAATTTAGTGTGAGGCAGGACAGTATTTACAGATGACTAACAGTATGCAGTGTGTGTGTGTGTGTGTGTGTGTGTGTGTGTGTATGTGTGTGTGTGTGTGTGTTTGTAATGGTGGCAGTTTACTCGGTTAATGGGCAAACGTCTTTCAACAGGGCACCAATTCAAGCGAAGCTGATGTATTTTTTTACAAATGCAAAAAAAAAAAAGGTTCAAATGGCTCTGAGCACTATGGGACTTAACATCTGTGGTCATCAGTCCCCTAGAACTTAGAACTACTTAAACCTAACTAACCTAAGGACATCGCACACATCCATGCCCGAGGCAGGGTTCGAACCTGCGACCGTAGCAGTCGCGCGGTTCCGGACTAAGCGCCTAGAACCGCATGACCACCACGGCCGGCACTACAAATGCAAATATTGTATATCTTTGAACAGAACACTATTTTACGCAGTTCAGAGGCAAATTTCTTTGAAAATGACACCACTTTTACAAAATTCAATTGAAGTTTATGTAAGCTGACAGTGACATTGTAACAGGCTGTCTCATTTTAATATCCACTGAAATATTACACTGCGATTGGCTGCTTCATTTTAATGACCACTAAAATTCTATGCCATAACATTACAACAATCTTATGTATGGCTGGTTTGAGAAAATTTTTCAACACATGGAACTTATCATTTGACGCACACCATCTCCCCATTTCACTCACACACGGTCGTCCTAGTCACTGTGATACACACTATACACACATATACAAGCATTGCACTTGGATGCCTGTCTCTGCTTGGCGCCACACTGTATGGAAATCTTACAGTTGTCACTTCTGACACCCTTCTCAGCATGGCACCATGAGTAGTGACTTGTGACTTGGGCCTTAAAGTGGCCCTCGTATTATGGTACAAACTTTACTTCCCATTCAGAAAAGATTATTCATATTTTTCCTGTTCTAACATCATCATCATCATCGTCATCATCAGCCAATTCAATCATTAGATGATGTGGCCTCTTCGAGTCGTGGATTCAGGTAGGCTTTCAGAAGTCTTCTCCAAGTGGGACGGTCTTGGGCAGTTCTCTGATGTCTTTGTCCCATCTGTCTGGTGGTCTTCCTCTAGGCCTCCTGTGCTCTCTCGGACTCCACTCCAGTACTAGCTTCGTCCATCTGTTGTCTTTTCTTCTTGGGACGTGGACAGCCCACTGCCATTTCAAGGAACCTACTCTCTCTAAGATGTCATTAACCTTCGTCACAGACCGGATGTCATCTGCCCATTCCTGTCTTTTCTTGTATAGCCCAATCTCTTAAAAATAGTAAACTATCCTTCATGCAATGTACTACCTCTTTTGGGATTCTGGAATATGTCTGACTCAGATAAAATACATCAACAGCCATATGGCGACCGAAACAGAAATATCGCCTAATTTAATCTTCGTTTTCCACAGCAACATGTCAAATTTGAACACTGTGTTTGGCTTTATTTTTTCCGATGGAGGGATGTCGCTGCTCTCACTGAATGTCGTGTATGTCACACCATCTACACCCTGCAGAATCTCCTGTAATAATTGGTATTTGGACTGAAACTGTTTTTGAAAATGCACATACATGCTCAAAGTGGACTCCATCCGGATGTGCTAGCAGCGACATGAGAACATTTGTGTTTTGCCGCAGTTGAATGGACGTACAATTATTGCACTTATGTTGTCGGGAAGGAGTGCGCCATTCTTCTTCTTCTTCCGGCCTTTTTGCTCACTGTCACAGCTCCAGTCGCTTACAACAACGTCTTGATGCTTCACCCACCCTGCTATGATACCTACTATGTCAGGTACTGGCGTGCAATTGTTTTTTATAGAAAATAATTAATGCTATGCCATTTCCATGATACCAGCCTTTTCAGGTACTGGTTTGCAATGGGCTTTTACAGAGAATTTAGTTAAATGATATAATTTTCTGCTGTTGCATGTTTCCAGTGAAAATACTGGGCACTGGATTTAGTTAGTACTTACAATATAATAAGATGTAAGAAATTAAAAAAAACAATTACATGGTCCTATACATCTTTTTATTCAGTAATCATACACAGGATGCACATCAACTGGTTGTTTCTTTATCTTAACGCCAGTACAGAATATAGAAAATATAGCATTCTTGTAAGCATTGAGTTCAGCATCTATTTCTCTCAAACATTAGTTTTCGCCGGCACTGTACTGACTCACTGTTCGAAGTCGTCTACATGTACACTGTTCGTACTTAGATACTCTGAAATGTCTCTATACACAGTTTTAACACAAGGCAGCCATCTGTTCAGTCTTTCAAAGGCAAAGGATATCACCATCTGTAGATCGAAAAATTTTTTTAGGTAGGAGTGCTGTAGGTAAACGGAAGTGTCATCTGATTTCTCATGGAGTGTAGAGTCATTGTACACTGTTGTAATGTATAGAGTTAGAGCAGCACAGTAAATCTCCGGAGGAGGACGGCTCGGGTGATACTCGGCAGTTAACTGCTGCATGATATACGCTTTTGCACGACGGAGTTCATCGCATTCTACCGCACTTTAATACTTTTAGCTGCATTCTCGATCTCTATCACAATACGCCACTCTCTACCTGTGGTTGCTTCTATACCAATATGTAAACGTTTCAAACCATTAGCACTTAAACTATAAAGTGAAGAGAAAAGTAGTGGCGCGCAACTCTTAATTGGTATCTTCTCATCCACTATATCCTCCTGTCCATGCAGTATCAATGGAATATTCTGCGATGGCCGTATGATGGAGGCCAGTACCGACCTGCGTTATACCGATTAGGACCTCCGGTGCTCTTCAGCGAGTCAGGGGCTGGCTGGGTGTCTTCAACCGATAATAACAGCTGATTGTCCTGCTCCATCAAGCTGACCAGGTGCGCGACAGGATCCCACGATGCTGCCGCTGCTGCGAGTCCCGACGGGCTGGGACACGTCACTGTTGCAGTTCTCGACAGGCTGGAGGATGTCGCATAGGTGATGAGCAAAGAAGAAAATCCGTTACAAGCCATGATAGAAGCACAAAGACCCTCACACGGCAGTAAACACAGACATTAAGCAGGGGACAGTTACTCTTCCGCAGCTTCTTTGTATTCCGTTGCTTCTGTGGCTGGACGATCTCAACTGGCGCTTCAGTCTGGGTGACTGACCGCAACTGAGGCTGCAGAGCTACTGGGTCCACCTTGGGGGGTCCACTTGGGATTTCCGCCCAGGAGGCTCAGGATTCGAGTCCCAGAAAGGATATCACCAATTTTAATTTCCCATCAGTTCCAAGCGCCCCTGGTGGTTTAATTGTGTTACGGGGGTACATTTGAAGCTTTCCACCCAGGAGGACGAGGTTTCGAGACCTGGAAATGGAACCGCCAATTTTAATTTCCCGCCAATTTCGGGGTGGGGATGGTGGGTGGGATGTCGACACAACCCTGGGACAAAGAAATTCCCACCAAAATCAGAAATTACCGCCAAAATTCGAAATTACCGCCAAAATTAGAAATTCCAGCCAATAGGGTAGGTTGGGGGGGACGGGGAGATCGAGGGGGTGGAAGGGGCTGGGGCGCAAGTGCAGCTGAGAAAACACGTGAAGTCATCGGGAGGGAGCGTGGTCGGGGTCAGGGGTGGACGGGGGCGGAGGTGATTAATTGACCAATTTAATTAATTTGCATATGCATTTGATATAAAAATTTGGAACACCCCCGTTTTGTCTTTTATTGGGTTTTGTGAATTTACCAGAGCCGCCAAACAGTTAATTATTATAATTATATGAGCGTGTGCTTAATGGATGAAAGGCAATCGGTTTTTCTGCTGTGGTTTTGTGGGTATTTCAACCGAGTGCGCCTGTTCTGAGACTGAATAGTGGAATGATTGAAAGTTTGTCTATTATTAAGGACCACAAAGGTTGAGATGTACAAACTGATACGTATTTTCTACTAACACACAAATTCTGAGGCAGTTGCTACCTTCGCCCTACACGTTTAATTTCCGTTATATCCTTTTATTGGTTGCTGATTTTAAGTACTTCGTCACACGCAATGATGATGGTTAACATTCACAACAAAAAATGGTTCAAATGGCTCTAAGCACTACGGGACTTAACATCTGAGGTCATCAGTCCCCTAGAACTTAGAACTACTTAAACCTAAATAACCTAAGGACATCACACACATCCATGCCCGAGGCAGGATTCGAACCTGCGACCGTAGCGGTCACGCGATTCCAGACTGAAGCGCCTAGAACCGCTCGGCCACACCGGCCGGCCATTCACAACAATCCTCACTGCAATCCATGGTTGTTGCTGGCCGACGCGGTTGACGCGAAACACGTAATTCGACACTTCTCACTTCTGGTTTCATATGTCTCATGAATCGGTATCGATGAGGGTCCACCCCACGACGATCAGGGGGACGTGCTCATTTGTCATACTCCGGGGAATTTACCGTTTACTACTCACTCGACCGCCATTCTTTCCCGTCTCTCCAGTACTACTGCTCACTCGAGACACTAGACTCACTGCCTCCTGCAGAGCTCGACAATTGACTCCTGTCTGCTATCGACCTGGGTGTCTGATAGTAATATCTATGTTCTTGGGACCACGGATCCCTTACAAATTGCGCTCATAACCCCAACTCCCGTCTACTTCCATGAACAGTTAAAATTTCTCAAGTGATAAACTTTCTTCCTTTCGTAATTTTGCTGTTGTTTCATAAAGGTTTGAAATTAGTGTAAAATTTACTGCAAGTCCCAAGCGTTGTGATTCTCAAACAATGGATGGATATATTCTGGGTATTTGCAAACAAAAAGCTACACTGCCACGTGGCATATACACAGTTTGCAACTAATACTTGTCTTATTGTGTTAAACCATAAAGATAACATTATACCTCTTAATGAGCAGATTATGACAGCATTTTAAATTTTTAAATTCAGTCAATAATTACGTGAAATATTGAAATATCCATATTTATTACCCCTGTAAGCGGTTAAGGAATGGACAGAGTCTTGAAAGGAGGATATAAGATGAACAACAACTAAAGCAAAACGAAGATAATGGACTGTAGTCGAATTAAGTCAGGTGATGCTGAGGTAATTAGATTAGGAAATGAGACACTTACAGTAGTAGATGAGTTTTGCTATTTGTGTAGCAAAATAACTGATGATGGTCGAAGTAGAGAGGGTATAAAACGTATACTGGCAATGGCAAGGAAAGCGTTTCCGAAGAAGGGAAATTTGCTAACATCGAGTATAGATTTAAGTGTCAGGCAGTTTTTTCTGAAAGCATTTGTATGGAGTGTAGTCATGTATGGAAATGAAACATGAGCGATAAATAGTTTGGACAGGAAGAGGATAGAAGCTTTCGAAATGTTTTGATACAGAAGAATGCTGAAGATTAGATGGGTAGATCACATAAGTAATGAGGAATACTGAATAGAATTGGAGGGGGGGATAGGATTTTGTGGCACAACTAAACTCGAGGACGGAACTGTGAACCAGTAATCATTATATGGACAAATCCGAAAAAACAGATACCACTTGTAATCCGCAGCTGTGATACATATTATGTAAATTGAACGTTGAGGGGGGGGGGGGAGAAAGGAACGGAAAAAGAAGGAACACATGATGTCAGCTGCATTGGGGCTTTATGTGCAGTCAGCGGCGCCGGGAGAAAATGTGTGCGGGACTAGCATTCGAACCATGAATCTCCTGCTTTTATTGTACTGTATGGAACTGGGGACCTAGAAACGACGAAGAGGCTTCGTCCCCGTCGTAACCCGCAGTGGTACACAACCCCACAACAGACTACAGCAGTCCACTCACCCCACCGCTGCCCCACACCGAACCCAAAGCTACTGTGCGGTTCGGCCCCCAGTGGGGTCCCGCTGGGAAAGTCTCACAGTAGACGAGTGTAACCCCAGTGTTTGCGTGGTAGGGTAATTATGGTGTACGCGTACGTGGAGAAAGTGTTTGCGCAGCAATCGCTGACATAGTGTAACTGAGGCGGAGTCTCCTGCTTACACGGTTGGTGCGTTAACCAGTGCATCAACCGGACACAGTGTTTATCACAATGGCGCGGACGGTCTCGGTGCGCCGCTCATTGCCACCTAGAGCCGCTTACCCGCAATCCCCGTCCAAATCCTCCATATTCGCTACTTTGAGATTCGCGCGGGAGATCGACTGTGACTGTGCATTCACACTGAAGGGGGCGGATTCACTGCCCATTGAGGCGAATCAGTTGTATCAATGTGTCTTCTCTGCTCGTTTGGACGTGTTCAAAACGACAGACACTACGCATTCATATAATTGAGTCGCCTGCTGTAACTCAACCTGGAATGGCAAACTAGAATAATTTTCTTGAGAGAAAATGTGACTCTTACCTTGAGCCTCCGAGTACCACTGGCCTTCGGTTTCTGAGTAGGCCCATCATGAAGATATGCTGTCCTGTTGAGTGGTGGGTAATATATGTCCTCCGTCGGGAGGTCTGGAATTTGTTTTACGAACGCACTAGACACGGAAAAGAGAAACACAAAAAATTAGTAAGCGCCCTCAAGGCGTAGTGTGGAATACGGGAGGTTTAGGGTACCTACTGGAAGTAGCCGACGAATAAGTAGCGGTTCTCTAGCTGCGGCACGATGCAGTTCAGATCCATAATACCAATCGCCTTGCGTACACGTCCGGACTGCTCTTCCGGCTCGCTGATGCGTCCGTCTACGATGCCGAACTGCTGCAGCTTCCCAGGGCTGGTCGGGCACATCACAGGGCCGCCTATGTCGCCTTCGCAAATGGTCTGTTCGGTACAAAACAACTGCGTGTTCTGTTTATGATATTTAATAAGTAAATAAAAAAACGATCACGACACTGAAAGCTTACGAAGTCTTAGAAATGCTAGAAGTATCACAAAAATCTGAATTTATTAATAACTAATTCATTCTTACTATTAATTTTATATTTTGCGAAAGCAGGTGAGCAATACACTACTGGCCATTAAAACTGCTACACCACGAAGATGACGTGCTACAGACGCAAAATTTAACCGACAGGAAGAAGATGTTGTGATTTGCAAATGATTAGCTTTTCAGAGCATTCACACAAGGTTGGCGCCGGTGGCAACGCCTGCAAAGTGCTGACATGAGGAAAGATTCCAACCGATTTCTCATACACAAACAGCAGTTGACCGGCGTTGCCTGGTGAAACGTTGCTGTGATGCCTCGCGTAAGGGGGAGAAGTACGTACCATCACGTTTCCGACTTTGATAAAGGTCGGATTGTAGCATATCGCGATTGCGGATTATCGTATCGCAACATTGCTGCTCGCGTTGGTTGAGAACCTATGACTGTTAGCAGAATATGGAATCGGTGGGTTCAGGAGGGTAATACGGAACGCCGTGCTGGATCCCAACAGTCTCGTATCACTAGGAGTCGAGATGACAGGCACCTTATCCGCATGGCTGTAGCGGATCGTGCAGCCACGTCTCGATCCCTTAGTCAACAGACTGGGACGTTTGCAAGACAACAAGCATCTGCACGAACAGTTCGACGACGTTTGCAGCAACATGGACTATCAGCTCGGAGACTATGACTGCCGTTACCATTGACGCTGCATCACAGACAGGAGCGCCTGCGATGGTGTACTTAACGACGAACCTGGGTGCACGAATTGCAAACGTAATTTTTTTGAATGAATCCAGGTTCTGTTTACAGCATCATGATGGTTGCATCCGTGATTGGCGACATCGCGGTGAACGCACATTGGAAGCGTGTATTCGTCATCGCCATACTGGCGTATCACCCGGCGTGATGGTATGGGGTGCCATTGGTTACACGTCTCGGTCTCTTGTTCGCATTGACGGCACTTTGAACAGAGTACGTTGCATTTCAGATGTGTTACGACCCGTGGCTCTACCCTTCATTCTATCCCTACGAAACCCTACATTTCAGCTGGATAATGCACGACCGCATGTTGTAGGTCCTGTACGGGCCTTTCTGGATACAGAAAATGTTCGACTGCTACCCTGGCCAGCACATTCTCCAGATCTCTTACCAATTCAAAACGTCTGGTCAATGGTGGCCGAGCAAGTGGCTAGTCACAATACGCCAGTCACTACTGTTGATGAACTGTGGTGTCGTGTTGAAGTTGCATGGGCAGCTGTACCTGTACACGCCATCCAAGCTCTGTTTGACTCAATGCCCAGGCGTATCGAGGCCGTTATTACGGCCAGTGGTGGTTGTTCTCGGTATTGATTTCTCAGTATCTATGCACCCAAATTGCGTGGAAATGTAATCACATGTCAGTTCTAGTATAATATATTTGTCCAATGAATACCCGTTTATTATCTGCTTTTGTTCTTGGTGTAGCAATTTTAATGGCCAGTAGTGTATTGTAATAGCTAGATATGGTACGTAAGTACTTTGCCATTATTTTTGCGTATCTTAATTACTTATTATTAACGTTTTTTACAGCTTTGGAAAATCTTCTCAGATCCACTAAGTTGCCATACACTGACTTATCTACCTACTGGAACAGTGTCTGGCAATCTAACAGGTGTCAGCAGCTTTCCATCAGCTGCCAAAATTAACTTACTTCGGCCTTCTGCAAAACGTTGTGTCGGAAGTTCCATGCGACTTTTCGCGGATGATGCTGTAGTATACAGAGAAGTTGCAGCATTAGAAAATTGTAGCGAAATGCAAAAAGATCTGCAGCGGATAGGCACTTGGTGCAGGGAGTGGCAACTGACCCTTAACATAGACAAATGTAATGTATTGCGAATACATAGAAAGAAGGATCCTTTATTGTATGATTATATGATAGCGGAACAAACACTGGTAGCAGTTACTTCTGTAAAATATCCGGGAGTATGCGTACGGAACGATTTGAAGTGGAATGATCATATGAAATTTATTGTTGGTAAGGCGGGTGCCAGGTTGAGATTCATTGGGAGAGTCCTTAGAAAATGTAGTCCATCAACAAAGGAGGTGGCTTACAAAACACTCGTTTGACCTATAGTTGAGTATTGCTCATCAGTGTGGGATCCGTACCAGGTCGGGTTGACAGAGGAGATAGAGAAGATCCAAAGAAGAGCGGCGCGTTTCGTCACAGGGTTATTTGGTAAGCGTGATAACGTTACGGAGATGTTTAGCAAACTCAAGTGGCAGACTCTGCAAGAGAGGCGCTCTGCATCGCGGTGTAGCTTGCTGTCCAGGTTTCGAGAGGCCGCGTTTCTGGATGAGGTATCTAATATATTGCTTCCCCCTACTTATACCTCCCGAGGAGATCACGAATGTAAAATCAGAGAGATTCGAGCGCGCACGGAGGCTTTTTGGCAGTCGTTCTTCCCGCGAACCATACGCGACTGGAACAGGAAAGGGAGGTAATGACAGTGGCACGTAAAGTGCCCTCCGCCATACACCGTTGATTGGCTTGCGGAGTATAAATGTAGACGTAGATGTAGCACATCTAAGCAAGGACGACCGTTTTCTTTGAGTGCCTAGTTTAGATTTTAATTAGCAGCCAAAGCTGGTTTCTTTTTATACAGGCTACACGCTTCTTCCACAGTTTGCGGAGTAGACGTGCAAGCCACATGGAGCCATGTTGTATGTAGTTGTTTGCTACATATCCTAAGGCTTCAGGAATTCAGTAAAGGCTGCCCGATTTGTCGACGGAAACAGTTTGCGATCTTGTTCTCGTTAGGCTCATCAATTACATACATGGCGAGTACGATGGTAACTCGCCACCACTGAGCTAATCCTCGGCGTTCTATTGTCATGAACCATCAGTGGACAGAAGCTCTCTCGCTCGCCTTCAATTTTTCAAGTACGATTTCTGTATTCGTCGATGTTCCATGGTTTCTTGTGTGTGTCGTTTTTCCTTATTGGCCGAGAGCAGCCTGCCCGTCATGATACTTCCTGGTAGATTAAAACTGTGTACCGTATCGAGACTCGAAACTCGGGACCTTCGCCTTTCGCGAGCGAGTGCACTGCTGACTGAGCTACCCAAGCGCGGCTCACGGCATATCCTCATAGCTTTACTTCCCCCATCATCTACTCTCGTACCTTCCAAACTACGCAGACGTTCTCCTGCGAAAATTGCACAATTAGCTCTAATGAAAGAAAGGCTATTACCGACACACACAGTTTCAGCCTGCCAGGAAGTTCCATACCACCACTCACTCCGCTCTAGAATGACACATAACCCAAGCTGTGGCTAAGCCATGTCTCCACAGTATCCTTTCTCCCATGGCTAAGCCATGTCTCCACAGTATCCTTGCAAGTTTTGCAGGAGAGCTTCTGTGAAGTTTGTAAGGAAGACGAGGCACTGAAGGAAGTAAAGTTGTGAGCCGAGTCATTAGTCGTGCTGGTGTAGCTCCGTCGGTACAGGACTTGCCTGCTGAAGGCAAATGCGCCGGGTTCTAGTCTCGGTCTGGTACACAGTTTTAATCTGCCAGGAAGTTTCATATCAGCGTACATTCCAGAGAGAAAATTTTACTCTGGAAATTTTAATCATGTTCGATTACCACCGCAATGATCAGTTGTGAAGCCAAAGTGAATTAATCTTGCAGTGCGAAAACCCCTGAGGGTTCAGCGGTTCGAATAGGTCCGATGTACTCCTGCCTGTCGCACGACGCGACCAAAAGGAGTCCCCTATTTTTCAGCGTGGTTAGTTATGGATCTCTTTTAGGGTTTGACATACCACTTTCAAAATTGTACAGAAGTGCTGGCCATTTGGGGAACGACGCCTTACACAGGCCACCATATTTCAATTTTGCAATTACACCTTCCACACATCTTATTGTCATGGCTCTGCAACTCCACCTGAAATCCAGGTACTATGGAGAGTTCATCTTATGGGGTACATCATTTCCTTACGTTTTCCACTGTCCTCTTTCACTCCCATGACAATGTGGCCTTTCTCTGCACCCAAAATCCAGCACGGTAGCCAATCGGTCGTGTTGGGGCAGTTATGTACCCACTTGGTTGTAGGCCCATAACAACACAGGGATCACACTACTGATACTTGAGCTGCCAACTTCCCACGTATGCCAAGGAGTAGATTCTTGTCGTCTTGGGGCATCAGGACTCCCAGCAACAGCTACCATGCCAGGTGGCCTTTGCTGTGACTGGGTGGCGCCCATGAGGAGAGCCCCTGATCGAAGTGGGTAGTACCAGGGCGGATGAGCTGCAATGGAACGGACCAAGTCATCTCTTTCTGGTGACCAAATGGCCAAATCAGTCTCTAAGAAGGGAAAGCAGATTATAAAGTAGTGATGTATAACCCCAAATCGTTCCCCTCCCTAGCTACACGGTGAGAGGAACGTAGGACTATGGATAAAAGAGAGCTTTATTCACCAAGGTGTTTAGTCTGCAGCAGAACAGATGGGGACTTCTTTCTGGGTACAAAGCATGTATTTTTTGTTGAAAACCTGTAGGATAAGTTTGGAGAAGTTACTGCACTGTTAAAAATGAGAAATGAGTCACTCCTGATTCAGACAGTATACCCTGCCCAATCCTGGGCAGTGCTCGCCTGCCACCGGCTGGGCGATATTCCCGTTTCTGTCACCGCCGGTAGAAGCCTCAGCATGGTCCAGGGGATTATTTTCCATACCGACCTTCTCTTGCAGCCTGACGACGAGCTACGCACCAATTTAGAACAGCAATGTGTTCACTTCAGGTGGAGTGTCTATACGGAACAAAAAGGTAATAGGGTTGCTACTGGTGCCTTCGTCTTGGCTTTTGAGGTGATTGATTACCTGAAAATGTCTAGGTGATGGTATACCAATGTGACATAAAGCCATACGTCCCTCCCCCTATGTGGTGCTTGAAGTTCTGGAAATTCGGGCACTAGTCTTCCCGATGTAACTCCAGCGCCATATGTAGAAACTGCAGACGTCCACTGCATCTGAATGTTCCCTGTGCACCTCCTCCCACCTGTGTCAGCTGTGGAGAACACCACTTTCCCTGCTCGTCAGGCCGCACAGTACTCCAAATGTAGTGGAAAACTATGGAGTACAAGAACCTGGACCAAGAGACCAAACAGAAGTATGAACAGTTGCGCCCCTTTCACTTGACATCTTTGTATACTGCAATTACGTCGAAATCACCCTTACTGGCGATGGTACTCTCTTCATCTCTACCTCATACAGTGGCCCCTCAGGACCACCCAACTACATCCCCTCCCTTAGTGGTTAGGGGAACTGCTTCTTCTGTTGCTCCCAAAGCTTGTACTTAGAGGGCAACATCTCCCCAAACGCCAGGGACGTCGGTCCCCACCCTCCCAGCTCGAATGACAATAGCCTCCTCTGAATACTCTTGCATGGAAGGGGTCCCTCAGGACTCTCCCTTCCAAGGTCTCCTTCACTACACTAAATCCACTCCTGTTAGTATCGCAGCTCTGTAATCACCAGCCTGTGATGCTTGAGCACCATCTGGAATGCTGTTCATGGACTACAGCTCAACTCTGCATCAGGGTAGACTACCTCAAAATCATGGGACCTGGAGCCACCATCATGTAGGCTAGCACTGCCCATGGCAAGTAGCTTTCCAGATATCAGTGTGGGGCAGTGGATCACTGTCGTTACCTCACCAGCACCCTCAGGGTCTGAGCATTCGTTTGCTGAGTATGAGCTTGGTGACCCCTGAGCTGGGGACTGGTAAGCGCCGCTAGCCCTCTGTGATTGTAAACCCTGGGCATGCTTCAGCGACCACCATGCGGCACACCGGTGGAATGTTGTGTGTTTTGGAGAATGTGGACCTTGGATTCACTGTTTGGACCATGAGGAGGGTACGCATCTCTATAAAAAAAAGAAGCCTCAACCCCAAGGTGTGCTACATGCTGATGAAGTGAAATGGTTCAAATGGCTCTGAGCACTATGGGACTCAACTTCTGAGGTCATTAGTCCACTATAACTTAGAACTAGTTAAACCTAACTAGCCTAAGGACATCACACACATCCATGCCCGAGGCAGGATTCGAACCTGCGACCGTAGCGGTCTCGCGGTTCCAGACTGCAGCGCCTATAACCGCACGGCCACTTCGGCCAGCTGATGAAGTGAAATGGTTTTTGGGGTAAAACAGTCTCTAGTGGACGACCTCTGGGGTACTTACCACCCTCCAGTTGTATGAGGCTTCCTCAAGCATGTAGGGCTCTGTTTGGGTTGACAGTTGTTTCCCTAGTGTCTCGTGGGATTCCTATGGAATGGTCTCATCAAACTTCTACTCCTGATGGGATTGGTGTACCATTAAGTAATACCTACACCCAGTCATCAGAGAAAGCTCAGTTGGTTAGTCCTCCTAAAAAGAAGTCGCAGAATCATAGTAAGGGCATTAGTGTGCCATAACACTTCCATTGTGATCAAGCGAACAGGGGAACCTTTGATAAGGTCTCCCATTTTTATATTCGAAAGGTACTAGAAGGCATTGCTGGGTCTCTAAAAAGTGACAAATGACTTCGCAATGGACCACTTCTAGTTGAAACCGCTAACTCAAACCAAATATCTAAGATTCTTAGATGTAAGACTATAGGTGATGACCCACTCGAGGCTGAGTTGCTTAGCACCCTTAACTTTAGTAACGGTTTGGTTACCTGCTCCACTATAATGGAGGTGGACCCCGCAGGGTTACGTGAAGAATGGAAAAATATGGGTGTCACTGAAGCGCAGAACTATATGAGGAGAGTTAACGGCAAATTGGAAAAATTGGCAACATTTGTTCCAATGTTTAGTACTCTGGTATTACCTGAATGTATCCTTACAGGCGATATCTGCTCTGGGAATCACCCAGTGTGGAGCAGAATGTGTGAAGTTTACAACGAGGAAAGGAAAATTCAGGAGTTAAAAGTCAAAAGATGCATACCCTATGGTGAAGCTAAAAAAGCTTTCAAAGCTATGTAACCTCCAGTTTTTGCTACTTCTTTTGCATCTGCCCTTAAGAAGCCAATTTCCAAGTGTGATGCCTCCACAGAAACTCAGACCACAGATTCAAATACGAGCACATGCAATTGTCAGTGTACCTGTGGGGGAAATGGTCCACATGAAACAGAAGTCATTCGGAAGCCGACGGCAATGAGCTTACCACCCAAGCCATATACCACTGTCCACCATCAGAAGCCAACTAAGCTATTCTCGCAACCCAAGCAACCAGCTCCTCCAATAAGTAAAGAAAAACATCCTTCGAGAAGTAGTTCTAAGTTAAAGAAAGCGGTCGTTAAACTTTCGGATCGGTGAGCTCTCTGCCTCTCTGATGGCGACTATGCTCTTGAGAATAGGGACTTCCAGTCGGAGGAACCAGAGAGCCAGAAACCGGCTAACGTTTCCCCTGACCTCCCCAGCAGGTCACCACCTTTGAGGGAGGAAGACATGAACAACATTCGCTTAACAATGGCTTCCACAGGTACTTCTGTTTTGCCGTGGAATTTAAATGGATATCACTCACATTTGTAAGAATTACAGCTCCTGGTCCATCACAGGGATGCCACCCATAGAGGAAGTACAATACTACTGGAGACAAGGCTAAAGGTGGAGTGGCTGGTTTCATTGATGACTGATGCCACTCCTCTCCTATCCCTCTTACCACGACCATACAAGCAATTGTCATGAAAGTTCCAGCACCCTTTAATATCACAATGTGTTCTTTGTATCTTCCACCTAATGATGCTTTGGATGCAGACACACTGACAGGACTCTTCCGCACACTTTCACGCCCATTCCTCCTTGTGAGGGACTTCAGTGCTGTGGGTCTCGGCTACCACTTGCTCCAGGGGTCGGATAATAAAGTGACTCGTTCATTCTGAGAATATCTGTCTTCTGAATGCGGGTCAGATGACACACTTTTCCACAGCTAAAGAGTCTTTTTCAGCGATTGACCTTTGTTTTTGTTGCTCAGCTATTGCAGGCTCAGTTCAGAGGGAAGTGGCTAACGATTTACATTCAAGTGACCACATCCCAGTGTGGATCCATCTGCTAACTAGGGTGGTGGCTGACAGGAGACCAGGCAGATGGATGATACAAAGGGCAAATTGGTTGGAGTACAGTAGACAGGCTATTTTTGAACAGATGGATTGTGCACGGTTGCCCATTTCACTTGTGAGATCCAACAGAGTGCTGCAGAGTCCATCCTCCAGTCTCGTAACCACCTCAGACGACGACCTGTACCTGGGTGGAACGACGATTGTGAATTGGGAATCATGGCCAGCTGAACACAACCCAATTACAGAAAGTCTTCATGCCTTCAGGTCTGCGAGAGCACATGCGAGGCGAGTGATAAAAGAACAGAAGAGGGCTTCCAGCAGGGAGTTTACGAATTCCATTAATTGGTCCACTTCCACTGCGCAAGTTTGGGACTCAATACGGCGGATTTCAGGCAAGGGCAGTACACACTCCCTCATGGCCTTGTCAAGTAATGGGGTATTGATGGACACGCCAGCAGACATGGCTCAAGTTTTAGCTGAACACTTCTTTTCTGTCACTACACACTACGTCATCCAGACAAACTTCTGCTTTTCAGTTGCTCCATAGGACTGCAGAAATGAGGAAGCTCAGTTTCTTCTCACATTATGAGGAAGTCTACAACCTTTTGCTGTGTAAGAACTGGAATCAGCTTTGTCTGCAGCCAGAGATATTGCTCTAGGACCTGATGAGGTCCATTATGCCATGGTTCATCATCTGTGCCTGAAGCGAAAGGACAGCTTCTCTCTTGTTTCAATCACATCTGGTTTGATGGACTTGAAAGGAGGCAATATTAATTCCATTCTGGAAACCAGGCAAGGACCATAGCGCCCCTAACAGTTACCGGAGTGTAGCCATCCCCAGTTGTATGAGTAAGACTCACGAAAGCATGGTCAACTGCCCCTCATCTGACTGCTCGAATCCCTACCTCATGTGAGCCGCTCCCAGTGAGGTTTCAGGCACTACCGTTCCACCCTTGACAATTCTACTGGAGATGGCCATACAGGAGAACTTCTTACGCTGAAACCACTTGGTTTGTGTGTTTTTTGACCCTGAAAAAGGATATGACACTACTTGGAGGCACACATCCTTCTCCAACTTCGTGAATGGAGACTACATGGGCGCCTACCACTTCTTATCCAATCCCTTCTCAAGGACCAGCTTCTCGATATCGCGTAGGTGATGCCTTGTCTGACTGCTCTGTTCAAGATATTGGGGTCCCCCAAGGCAGTGTCCTCAGTGTCGCATTGTATAGCATAGTTATCAATGGCATTTCCTCTGCAGTCAGGAGCCCTGTCAAATGCTCTTTGTTTGTGAATGACTTTGCAATCTTCTACTCTTCTACTCTTCCTCTGTTCTTATGACGACGACGAGGCAGCTGCAGCTGACCTTTAGGAGGCTGGAAGCCTGCACCAGGACAACTGTTTTTTGGTTCTTACCCGAGAAGACTATGTGCATCAATTTTAACCGAGCTCGTCGAAGTTTTAACCAACCAGTGCTCACAATGGGGGGACGATATTTTACGTTTTGAAGAAACTGTGCCCTTTTTGAATTTATTATGGAAAATGGAATACAGCCAGAGTGAAAAATTTTAAATACCTTGGCATCTGTAGGTAGGTAGGACGAGGAATTCCGCCTTATGCAAGACACCTTTTTTCTGTTTTGTTTCACCCATACATGTTTCAGCACTTTTTGTGCTATCTTCAGTTGGTTGTCTTTTATTTTCTAACTGTAAAATTGTTGTTAGATATTAACATTTAGCGAAACTTTTGGTACATAATATTTACCATTGTGAATGAATAATTGTAAAATATTATTCATCGTTTGTTCATAGTTCACAGTTGAGATATGTATTAAAGACCTGATGCGCTGTATGTTGTTTATAACATTATGTCAGAGTTCTATTTATAGCTTAATTGGCAAATAGAGTGGATGCATGCATTAGTTTACATGCCTTACATAATGCTGTTAGATATTTTGATAGCTATTCTGCTACACAGTCTACAACTTCTCATCTGCAAACAGCAAAACGTAATTTTTATTTTTCTGTTTATTATGCATTTACAAACGGTATGAGTATATATCACGTTTCCTGTGTAACTTACGATTTTGAAATCGTGGTGCTTCCTCTTATGTTGTTGGCGAAGCGAATAGGCTGATTTCGTGACCTATGGTCGCTTGACACTGCACTTTCTCCGATTTTTCAAAAGGTAGGCATGTTTTCGCCACCATTACGTGTTGTTGTGGCTGTATAGTATTCATTTGTTCCGTAGCGTGTTTGGCTGACTGAGGCGCGCGAGTTTGAAGTGTATTTGGCGTCTGTTGGGTTTGGTTTGTGTGAGTGTGCGCGGGAAGGGGGTCTAAATTCGAATCATGGAGGAATCAAAGTTTTACCAAATGTGCATATTCTACGAGCATTTACGTGAATACAGAAATACAGAAAAAATTTAAATATAATTTTAAAAAATTACACAATCCTGATTAGCTATCATTCATGAAATATGGGCAATGAAGAATTTTTATTTGCAACGAAAACTGGCTTCTTATATGCAGTACGTAATTAGAAATAAGAATATGCCAACTTTTTATAAAAATGAGAATTACATGTGTTACTTGGCACATATTTGATGATTTTTTTAATTAAGTGACGTAGATACCCTAACTGAGCGGAAAAAACGAAAAAAATAGTGACCGAAAGGAGACTCGATCTAGCGATTACCAGCCTCGTGCGCTAAACGAAAGTGCTCGTACAACATGAAGTTTTGTTTAAAAGCTTGGCTCCACCTGGAATCGAACCCCAGCCCGACAACGAGCCAGCACGCTACTATGGAGCCGTACTGCTCGTCGAAACGTATGTACCTTATTTTAGCGTACCGATATTAAAAGTTCGAAGTCGATTTTTCTCGAGAATTTCTTGGAGGTGCATTGGAGTGCTTAGGGAGAGCTACATCTGAGTTCTCAACTTCACGTGCCATAAATATAAAAAAAATTGGCATTCATGTATGTACACTGTTCATCCAGCCGGGGAATGGAGCATCTAAACGATTTTTGCCTGTTATAGATATTGATGCTGGCAAGATATGTCTCGGGAATTCCAAGCCTTTCAGTTTTAGTGTAATCTCGGGTAATAAATAACAACACGAATATTAGATTAGGCCTCTTCGAACGGAGTAATTATAGATTAATGCTCTGAATTTTTTCTTTACTTATAATGTGGAAACTTTGTTCTTGCCAAATCTCTTGGTTCTATGTGAATGGGCAGTACCCTACAGGGTTTTAATGAATTAGTTTGCGAGTATCGAAATATCTGACATAAATTTCTGTCTTTTAATTGCACTGACTCATATGCGTACATTTAGTTCAGTATCAAGAGACCTTAGACCCCAGTACTTATCGTAAATTTGAACTCGATACCTTTACCCGTTCCTGAGAAAAAGGCGTCTTAACAGACGGACGGGCAGACAGCCCGATAACAAATGAGAAAATCTTTTTGGGTTACACTTACAAATTAACAATTTCTGGATTTTTCCCTTTAGTTGTACTATCAAACGTTGCTTCTTGCCAAATTTCATGCTTGTATGTCAACACAAAGAACGCTGTACGTGATTGAGTTTATGAGTATGAAAATACACTACTGGCCATTAAAATTGCTACACCAAGAAGAAATGCACATGATAAACGGGTATTCATTGGACAAATATATTATACTAGTACTGACATGTGATTACATTTTCTCGCAATTTGGGTGCATAGATCCTGAGAAATCAGTACCCAGAACAACCACCTCTGACCGTAATAACGGCCTTGATACGCCTGGGCATTGAGTCAAACAGAGCTTGGATGGCGTGTACAGGTACAGTTGCCCATGCAGCTTCAACTCGATACCACAATTCATCAAGAGTAGTGACTGGCATATTGTGGCGAGCCACTTGTTCGGCCACCATTGACCAGACGTTTTCAATTGGTGAGAGATCTGGAGAATGTGCTAGCCAGGGCAGCAGTCGAACATTTTCTGCATCCAGAAAGGCCCGTACAGGACCTGCAACATGCGGTCGTGCATTATCCAGCTGAAATGTATGGTTTCGCAGGGATCAAATGAAGGGTAGAGCGACGGATCGTAACACATCTGAAATGTAACGTCCTCTGTTCAAAGTGCCGTCAATGCGAACAACAGGTGACCGAGACGTGTAACCAATGGCACCCCATACCATCACGCCAGTATGGCGATGACGAATACACGCTTCCAATGTGCGTTCACCGCGATGTCGCCAAACACGGATGCGACCATCATGATGCTGTAAACAGAACCTGGATTCATCCGAAAAAATGACGTTTTGCCATTCGTGCACCGAGGTTCGTCGTTGAGTACACCATCGCAGGCGCTCCTGTCTGTGATGCAGCGTCAAGAGTAACCGCAGCCATGGTCTCCCAGCTGATAGTCCATGCTGCTGCAAACGTCGTCGAACTGTTCGTGCAGATGGTTGTTGTCTTACAAACGTCCCCATCTGTTGACTTAGGGATTGAGACGTGGCTGCATGATCCGTTACAGCCATGCGGATAAGATGCCTGTCATCTCGACTGTTAGTGATACGAGGCCGTTGGGATCCAGCACGGCGTTCCGCAGTACCCTCCTGAAACCACCGATTCCATATTCTACTTGGATCTCGACCAAAGCGAGCAGCAATGCCGCGATACGATAATCCGCAATCACGATAGGCTACAATCCGACCTTTATCAAAGTCGCAAACGTGATGGTACGCATTTCTCCTCCTTACACGAGGAATCACAACAACGTTTCACCAGGCAACGCCGGTCAAGTGCTGTTTGTGTATGAGAAATCGGTTAGGAACTTCCCTCATGTCAGCATGTTGTAGGTGTCGCCACCGGCGCCAACCTTGTGTGAATGCTCTGAAAAGCTAATCACTTTGCATATCTTAGCATCTTCTTCCTGTCGGTTGAATTTCGCGTCTGTAGCACGTCATCTTCGTGGTGTAGCATTTTTAATGGCCAGTAGTGTTTATGACATAAATGGCCGTAACTGCATTATCATAGAAACTTCAAATTTTTGTATCGGCAAGGGACAGTAGAGCTTAGCATGACGCCTAAATTTCAGCTTGTTACATGGGAGAGAATGACAGACGGACTGACGGACGACAAAATGTTCCTACGCTGATCAGCCAGGACGCTGGGACCACCGACAACCGCCCCGTCCAGTCGACAGTAACGTCACCTGGCCAGGAGCAGCAGCTAGTCAGACGTGCCCGGTGCATGTAGTATCACTGAGCGTGCTGTCCGCGTGCAAAATGGGGAAGGCGTGCGATGTATCTAAGTCTGACAGAGGGCAGGTTATGATAGCCCGGAGGCTCTGGAAAACTAGCATATCGGAAACTGCGCAACTTGTCCGGGGTTTGGAGAGTGGTGTGTTGAGTGTCTTCAACACGGGGCGAAAACAAAGTGAAACCGCATCCAGACGGCGTGGGGTTCGGCGGGCACCCCTCATTACAGGTGTCAGACTTCCTAGGCTGGGCAGACAGGTAAAACATGACAGACGGCGAACTGTGGAGGAGCTAACATCAAACTATAATGCTGTGCAGAGTACACGTGTGCCTGAACACACACTACACCAAACGCTCCTAACGATGAGCCTCATCAGCCGACGACCCATGCATGTGCCAACGTTAACACCACGATGAAACTTCCTGGCAGATTAAAACTGTTTGCCGGACCAAAACTCGAACTCGGGACCTTTTCCTTTCGCGGGCAAGTGCCATCTGAGCAGATGGTAGAGCACTTGTCCGCGAAAGGCAAAGGTCCCGAGTTCGAGTCTCGGTCCGGCAAACAGTTTTAATCTGCCAGGAAGTTTCATATCAGCGCACACTCCGCTGAAGAGTGAAAATCTCATTCTGGAAACATTCCCCACGCTGTGGGTAAGCCATGTCTCCGCAATATCCTTTCTTTCAGGAGTGCTATTTCTGCAGGAGAGCTTCGGTAAAGTATGGAAGGTAGGAGACGAGATACTGGCAGAATTAAAGCTGTGAGGACGGGGCGTGAGTCGTGCTTGGGTAGCTCAGATGGTAGAGCACTTGCCCGCGAAAGGCAACGGTCCCGAGTTCGAGTCTCGGTCCGGCACACAGTTTTAATCTGCCAGGAAGTTTCATAGCAGCGCACACTCCGCTGCAGAGTGAAACTCTCATTCTGTTAACACCACGATATCGGCAACTACAACTGAAATGAGCACGTGACCATCGGCACTGGACTTCGGCACAGTGGCAGAGCGTTGCATGGTAGGACGAATCCCGATACCTGCTTCATCGTGCCGATGGGAGAGCGCGAATCCGTCGTCTTCTAGGGCAGTAGCTCCTTGACACCTGTACTGTGGGACGGAGACGAGCTGGCGACGCTCCTATTATGCCATGACGGACATTCAACGGGGGACCCATGCGTTCAGCGGAGCTCGTACAAGGCACCATGACGGCCAAGGAGTATAATACACTGATCACGTACACACCTTCATGACGATCATGTTTCCTTACGGCAGTGGTATTTTCCAGCAAGATAATGCACCATGTCACAAGGCCAGGAGTTTGACGGAGCGGTTCAAGGAACACAATGGCGAGTTCCAATTGACGTGCTGGTCCCACAGCTCGTCAGATCTTAACCCAATGGAACACTTCAGGGACGTGATTGAACATGGCGTCGAGCTCATCGCCTATCTCTCCGGAATTTATGGGAATTTGACGGCTTGTGTGGTGCCAATGCCGTTCAACAGCGCAACAATGCCGGTCATGGGCAGAATTTCAGCATGCCTTTTTAACGGCATACTGGTCTCCCACAACGCAGTCACGCGTAAAACCCGGCACAGTTGCACAGAAGCCGTTCGAAAGCACGGGATTTACCCACCCTAACAATGTACTTTGAGGGCATAGTGCGTAGAAACTAGTATTTAGAAAATCTGCACAGTCCAGCAGAACTTATTGGTATTTGCATAACCAAACCAAAACATGTCATTGTAGCTAGTAGATGCAAAGACCATACTGACGAATTCACAGGTCTTTTGCAAGAGCTAGAAGACAGTGACGACAATCACCCCAATAAACAGGGTTCTAATAATAACAAAAGTAGAAATAATAGGCAAATGCAAGCTTCTGTGAACCAGTACAGTAATAATGTCCACTCAAATTACCATTATAATTACGAAAATCATGCGTACCAACATGACTATTCGCATCAATTTGCAAAGAACGCACAGTTTGCGCAAAACAATCAGTCTATGCAAGGTTTTAATAGTCGTACTAACAACTGCGACAATTACGACCAACAAAACCATCAGCAAACACATTATGATCGAGTTAGTGTGTCCAGTCAACAATTCACTGACAACTCTGGAAATTTTCAAAGAAACAGACGCAATGGAAATTTCCAGAATGGACACTTTAATGGTAAGAAAAGTTTTTGAAACAAGGGTAACAGAAGAAACAGTTATTGTAACAGTGGCAGTTTACAGGGAAACAATGCTCCCACAGAACATGCATTATAACAACGCAAATCAGTATAGTTTTGACAGTAGCGGTAACCATCCACCAGATACCTACAATAATCAATGTGATTTGTCATCTAATAGTCATCGAAACGCAAGTCAAGGTTGGGCAGTTTCTACTCAGAGTAATAGTCACAATAGCTCTCCCCCCAATTTTCGAAGCAGACAACCATAACCGTCAGCTCCAGATTGGCAACCCAATGATGACGTAAAGCAGCAAAATGAACGTGATTTTGTTGAAATAAGGTGACCATATCCTCAAAACAACTACCATTAAATAGCACTGTGACTATCACAGCCAGTAGAAATAGCACATTATAGTAGAAACGACAATGACACTACACCACCAAATTTTGTACACTTAGAAGATCCAAGGGATTTTCTATTAGAGGAAAAGGAAGATGATATGAACACTATTGACCATCCAATTATATCAATTTCCAGTTGGGGATACCAAGTTTTCAGCAGTTTTAGCCTCAGGCAGTCCTGTTTCCATTGTAAGTCATGTCATGTTTAGTCAGTGTTGTAAAATTACAGACAGTCCAGTCCTTCCCTTGCAAAAGACACGAATTAAGGGTGCCGTTGCCGGGAAGAGCGTAGATGGGACGCAACAATATGAACATAGATTTTACGTGTCAGGGTCATAGTCTCTCAGCAAACTTCATGACTGTGCCCCTCCTGTCCACTCAAACTTTTTAATTGCACGTAAATCGGTGTTAAACTTCAACGAAGGAGAGATAGAACTAAAAATAGAGGGTAAACTTGTTTGTCTACAATCTGAGGAGTGGCTCTCCCCTCAAGAGGAAGATGTTAATTGTCTGTGTTTTCTAAGTGAACAAAGTCGTATCCTCACAGATCAGCATCTGTGACGAATTAAATTTAGAATATGATTCATGGCAGAACACTAATAAGGTCATAGATATAGCACTCCGTCTAAAGGGCACGAGTGGCCTACCGGGGCCATCCAACCGCCGTGTCATCCTCAGAGGAGGATGCGGATAGGAGGGGCGTGGGGTCAGCACACCGCTCTCCCGGTCGTTATGATGGCATTCTTGATCGAAGCCGCTACTATTCGGTCGAGTAGCTCCTCAATTGGCATCAGGAGGCTGAGTGCACCCCAAGGTCATAGATATAGATCATATAATCCATGACAAAGTAGAAATCGCACAACGACGTCCAGAGTACGACAAACAAGACCTTGCAAACATATTGCATAATCATGCTGAAGTCTTCACACATCGTCGTGGTGCCATTAAACGCTTTAATTGTAAGTTCCAGGTCAAACCTCACCATAAAGTTAGAGTGCCACCATATGTCATTTCTGCACACTATGGAGAAAAGGTTAAAGCTGAAATTTAAAACTAGGCGCTCAGTCCGGAACCGCGCGACTGCTACGGTCGCAGGTTCGAATCCTGCATCGGGCATGGATGTGTGTGATGTCGTTAGGTTAGTTAGGTTTAAGTAGTTCTAAGTTCTAGGGGACTGATGACCACAGATGTTAAGTCCCGTAGTGCTCAGAGCCATTTGAAATTTAAACTATGTTACAACATGGAATGATTGAGCCAGCAGTAAGCTCCTACAATAGTCCATTACACATTGTTAAAAAGAAAGACGGCTCGATCGGTTTGATTTTGGATTCGAGACAAATCAATACCAGAAACTTATAGGCCTCACCTATTCAGGAACTCCTCCAAAATTTCTATGGATTATAGGTCCTGTCTTCAGTGAACCTCTGATCAAATTTTTAGCAAACTGAACTTCATCCAGAATGCCAACAATATACAGCATTCTTGTGTTTCGGTACATATTATCAATTCTGCAAGCTACTCTTTGGGCTCAACATTTCTACAACAGCGTTTATTCGTGGGCTAAATACTCTTCTCCCTGATTATTTGAAAAACCATATCACAGCTTATGTCGATGACATTCTTATAGCAGAAAAATATTGGCAACAACGTAATAGAATTCTAAACTCTCTGCTGAAGCTCTTTATTGACAAAGGCATTACTGTAAATGTGGAGAGATCTGCATTTAGAAAATCTAAGGTAAAATTTTTAGGTAATGTCATTTCATAGGCAGGCATACAACGGAATCTAACGCGCATAACACTGTGTACATGTTGTACGAGTGTCAGTTCCACTGTCATTTAAGCCCTCAACAGATCGTTCCATGAAAAACTTAAAACTAACATTTGGATAAGCTATCTGACTGTGTTATTGAATATGAAAAACTACAGGAACAAATGAACCTATAAGAATGAACACCTGAGCGTTATGGCTGCGCTTTTTCAACAAGAATTTACAAGTGAGACAGAGTCTGGCTTGTGCAACGGAATTGACTGGATTAGAATACATGATATGTTGTGCTGTGTCAGTGTTTCTGGTTTGGCCGTAAGTTTCGCACTCACCTCTTTAGATGCTGTAATGTCTCTTGCAGCGGTCTCTCCGGGATATTTTCAGAAATTTTATAAATTATATAACTCAGTACATATCTCGAAATGTCTCTTCTTATCTTACCGATTATCAATGCAAAGTAGTTTCAAGCCCAATTATTCCTTGGAGCGTCCATTTACTCCATGGAAGAGCTTCTCTGCTATCTATGTTTTCTCTTATGAAAAGAATGAAGGAATTCTTGCCGATGAGTCGTGAAAGAAGGAGGATGTATATGTATGTATTGTTGAGCTAGTCGCCATCTTGATGGGATTCTGTATGAGAAGCAATTTAATACATGAACTAAACCAAAGTAAGTGTGTTCGCGTATTATTTAACTGATTATTATTGACCATGTCTGCTTACTACGCTGTGTTGCACGGGATCAGTGGGGAACGTCTGATCTACACTGGACGAACCTGCCGTTTTGTATGCTCAAGATATCCAGTTACTTCAAATAAATAGGCTAACACGGTCTTACCAGCAGATCTCCGGTCTTCCCCATATGATCACCGAAAGTTAATAATTATTACAAATGTTTCCAGCAGATCGACTGACAATTTTCGTCGCACTGAGACTTCGAAATTGCTTCACTGCCTTATGGAATTTAAGTTAAGCTCAATTTAATCAGGATAGAACAGTATTGAACTGTGTGAATGTGATAAGCCTGCTTTGTGAATGAAAATTCCCTTAACATACGCATGTTTTTATTATCCTGATCAGTGAAGCTAAATCAGGCCGGTTTGAGAGAGGTTTTTAAATTTTAGATTCCACAAAAAAATATTAAAATGCCTGCCTTTTTCCATATGGTTTACAGCAATTATCAGCAGCATGCAGCAGCTAAAGCTTGTTGTTACTAACAACGAATTTAATAAAATGATGTTTGCTTGGGTCCTGTTAACTACTAAATAACTTGTGAAAAGGTATTTCATTAATTATGTCTATTTAATACTTCAGAAACGAATAATAGACAATGCCAATAATAATGACATAGGTATCAATAATGGCCGAGTGCCAGATTAACAAATTATTTCAATTTCAAAGTTAAATTAACATTTAATAACCACAACCTATTTATCAATTAGATATGGAGAATAATAATTATTATTATTTGGAAGATAAGGAGGCTTCTTTAACTGACAAGCTAAACATGGAATTATTGCAAACTTGGACCGACAATCACGAGCCTAGCTCTGCAATTGCTTCTGTGCTACGCTTGCGAATTTTACCTTGATTTTCATCTTCAAGTGTACTTAAGCCATCTAAATCTCTCCTGGCTATATAAAAGAAGTCAGGCCTTGAGTGTGATAAAATCTGCTATTACCGACGTAAGGGCAGCTGACACGTCTTCTGTCTCCGAGCTCTCGACCGACACTACTACTTCCACTCTCGCAGACAGACCTCGTCTCACAGCAATGCTTAGAATCGCGCTCCCATGTTTCGCCCTCTGATTGTTACTATCGATATCTGAATGCTTACACAATGCAAATAATAGCGTTGACTATATTGTTTTCAATGTAATGCAGAGTTCTACATCTACATCTACATCTATACTCCGCGAGCCACCTTACGGTGTGTGGCGGAGGGTACTTATTGTACCACTATCTGATCCCCCCTTCCCTGTTCCATTCACGAATTGTGCGTGGGAAGAACGACTGCTTGTAAGTCTCCGTATTTGCTCTAATTTCTCGGATCTTTTCGTTGTGATCATTACGCGAGATATATGTGGGCGGTAGTAATATGTTGCCCATCTCTTCCCGGAATGTGCTCTCTCGTAATTTCGATAATAAACCTCTCCGTATTGCGTAACGCCTTTCTTGAAGTGTCCGCCACTGGAGCTTGTTCAGCATCTCCGTAACGCTCTCGCGCTGACTAAATGTCCCCATGACGAATCGCGCTGCTTCTCGCTGGATCATGTCTATCTCTTCTATTAATCCAACCCGGTAAGGGTCCCATACTGATGAGCAATACTCAAGAATCGGACGAACAAGCGTTTTGTAAGCTACTTCTTTCGTCGATGGGTCACATTTTCTTAGAATTCTTCCTATGAATCTCAACCTGGCGCCTGCTTTTCCCACTATTTGTTTTATGTGATCATTCCACTTCAGATCGCTCCGGATAGTAACTTCTAAGTATTTTACGGTCGTTACCGCTTCCAATGATTTACCACCTATGGCATAATCGTACTGGAATGGATTTCTGCCCCTATGTATGCGCATTATATTACATTTATCTACGTTTAGGGAAAGCTGCCAGCTGTCGCACCATTCATTAATCCTCTGCAGGTCTTCCTGGAGTACGTACGAGTCTTCTGATGTTGCTACTTTCTTGTAGACAACCGTGTCATCTGCAAATAGCCTCACGGAGCTACCGATGTTGTCAACTAAGTCATTTATGTATATTGTAAACAATAAAGGTCCTATCACGCTTCCTTGCGGTACTCCCGAAATTACCTCTACATCTGCAGATTTTGAACCGTTAAGAATGACATGTTGTGTTCTTTCTTCTAGGAAATCCTGAATCCAATCACAAACCTGGTCCGATATTCCGTAAGCTCGTATTTTTTTCACTAAACGTAAGTGCGGAACCGTATCAAATGCCTTCCTGAAGTCCAGGAATACGGCATCAATCTGCTCGCCAGTGTCTACGGCACTGTGAATTTCTTGGACAAATAGGGCGAGCTGAGTTTCACATGATCTCTGTTTGCGGAATCCATGTTGGTTATGATGAAGGAGATTTGTATTATCTAAGAACGTCATAATACGAGAACATAAAACATGTTCCATTATTCTACAACAGATTGACGTAAGCGAAATAGGCCTATAATTATTCGCATCTGATTTATGACCCTTCTTGAAAATGGGAACGACCTGCGCTTTCTTCCAGTCGCTAGGTACTTTACGTTCTTCCAGAGATCTACGATAAATTGCTGATAGAAAGGGGGCAAGTTCTTTAGCATAATCACTGTAGAATCTTACGGGTATCTCGTCTGGTCCGGATGCTTTTCCGCTACTAAGTGATAGCAGTTGTTTTTCAATTCCGATATCGTTTATTTCAATATTTTCCATTTTGGCGTCCGTGCGACGGCTGAAGTCAGGGACCGTGTTACGATTTTCCGCAGTGAAACAGTTTCGGAACACTGAATTCAGTATTTCTGCCTTTCTTCGGTCGTCCTCTGTTTCGGTGCCATCGTGGTCAACGAGTGACTGAATAGGGGATTTAGATCCGCTTACCGATTTTACATATGACCAAAACTTTTTAGGGTTCTTGTTAAGATTGTTTGCCAATGTTTTATGTTCGAATTCGTTGAATGCTTCTCTCATTGCTCTCTTTACGCTCTTTTTCGCTTCGTTCAGCTTTTCCTTATCAGCTATGATTCGACTACTCTTAAACCTTACAAAGTGTCGTGCGACCGTTTCTGTGAATGACGGGATATCTGCCTCAAACACCAGGTCTGTGAGTAATTGAGGTCATTTTCGTCGCAGCAAACCACGTTACAGCAGGCAGGTGAACTCTCCGTGGATAGGAAACCCCTGGAGCAACTGTTCCTCTGATTTCTCCCACGCTCATTGGATTTCTATACATTCTTCTCACTGTATCTTGTCCACTAAAAATTCATTACAATTATAAGCCGCTTTTACCATTTCTGTATTTATAAGTTCTTTTGCAAGACCCGCCCAAACAATACGAAAGAACTTCAATAAGTAAGCTATACATTATTAGGCACGGCAAGCTACTTTCATTGAATGCTGCACTGCACTTCAAAGTGACACAGATACATGGCGCTACTTTTCGACATAGTCACCAAGCTACTGTAAATATTGGTTGGAACAGCCCATCAATCTGTCAGTTCCTCGACTATAGAAATCCTCTCCTTGGTCAGGAAGCCATAGAAGAACGGCTGTGTGAACTTCCTCATAGTTGGAAAATCTGCGACTGCTGGGTATCAGTACCTCGATTTGCCTGGCCATTGCCGCTTGTAGATCACCTTCCTTCTCGGTCAGCCATGTCCACGTCTGTGAGGCTTTGGTCAAACAGTTGGCACCATTTCACTACGGATGGACGCGACATTGCAATTGGTCCACGTGCCACCAGAATTTCGCGGTGAATCTGCGTGCAGCTTAAAGGATTTGCCCACAATAATCGTTCTGCCCCACGAACTTCAATTTTAGAGTACGTTTCCAGTTGCCAGTCGCAGACTGTGATGCAACTGTTAACCGCAACGCTGCAGAATTGCGCATCGAGGAAAGCAAGAACATGTGCCTCTCTTCTGGAAAGTCGCCACTCTTGCTCCGCAATGGCCTTAGCGTGGGACGACTCGTGCAGCTTACTTTTGAAGTGAGCTTGTAGACTGTGTGTTGCTGTTCTTACCCATCCCGCAGCTCTGGAACCGACAGACACTCGAAGTATTGATGTTCAGCGCTGCAAATCGGGTAACACCGACGCACTATGATAGAGATCATTACCATTTCGGTTAACCTTGGAACCAGCAACCATAGGCAAAAATGGCCCGTACATTTTTGTTTTACTAAAAATCATGACAAATATCCTTCACTGTTTGTGGGCCAATGGTAGCATAGTCTTCATTTAAATGGTCACGATTTTAAAAACTGGAAATAAAAATTCAGCTTTTATCCACAAGGGCATATTTTGCCCTTGGTTGGTACTACCGGTGACCACAGCTCGAACAGTGTCTAAATTTCATTTGTCGTCCTTGACATGCAATAACAGCAGTAACTCTCCTGTTTCTTCAAGTAAACTTACGGAAACTTCTGTATAACCTTTTTGTGCTATCTCCATTTGTTTATTCATGTATACAAACTTCTTCGGATGTAGAATTTGGTGCTATCTGCGTAAGAGTTAACAAAATCAACCATTTTGTGAGCAGTGGTTAAATGTCATCTGTAAATGACAGTATTCTCTCCAATTGAAGAATCTTTCCTCAGAGTTTTCAGTAAGCAGTAATCTATATTAAGTGTTTTTATTTGTTTTTGAAACTTGTCATCAAGGATGAAAATGTATTACTCAGGTATTAGATCAAATAGTGAATAGATATTTCGGAAAGCTTGTTTTTTCAAATGTGGACTTCATGTTCCTAGTTTATACAAACTTTCGTTGTCCAGATTTTGACCACTGTTGTTATACCTTTTACCAGAAAAAATACTATGTTAACTAATACTTATATGTGTTCCAAACATGGCGTTTTTAATTTTAACGTCACTGAGCACTTTTAAACTCATCTCATATTGGAAACCCAATCACATAAAATAACTACATATTACAAGATTTATAGCCTATTGCAGGGGCGGGCAGGAATTCTCCACGTGTGCGGTGCACATGCACGTGTGCAGTTAACAGGTGTTCTGCGTGCACACAGGGGCAAGCTGGCCACACGCTTCTCTCCCCTCCCCACCATACCGTCTCTCCGCTTCTTCCTCTGTAATGCGTTTTGTTTCCTGGCCTGCTTTATTGAATGAAGGAATAAGGGTAGTAGGAGTGCTTGAAAGTAATCATCGTTTGAAAGAGTACCTATTACCTACGATACCTTTTATTTAATTATCACAGGTGGAACAAAATTTCTACATACAGACAAACGCAAACAGTTACGCAAATTTTCATTATTGATGTTTGCTCTTAACCGAGACTTATTAATTTTCATAACAGAAAAAAATCTCTCACAAACGTATGTAGAGCCAAACATTGACATTATCTTCGCGGCTTCACGATGGAGACGAGGAAACTTGCTGTGGAAAGTCGTGATAAAAATCTATCACACGTCTTGCCAAAAGGAACCTGTCTCTCAGACGAGAATTACGCTGTAGACCTATTAATTCCATTTGCAAACTGGGATGAATATCATCTACAGAAACAGCAGATTGTCTCGAGAACTGTTCAAAACCTTGGGATAAGTAAGATATATCCCCAAATCGCTTGAGAAATTCCTCTTTTATTGCACTAAGAACGCCAACATACTGAAATTTATTATAATGGCGTTCAATATCAAACTTCCGCTGACCAGCGAGAATACTGTCACATATTATACATTTCCTATTTTCACGTTTTTGCACAGAGAAAAAATGATTCTCCCATTCCTTTTTAAAAGATAGCAAATCTCCAATTCTCCGTTTCCTTGATTCACTCTGCATTTTCCGGTTACTGAAATTCACTACGTAGTGGTCGCTTCGCTTCAACGTCCGCAGCTTAGCCTGGAACTACATTGCGGCAACCTGCCGGCTGTCGCCACTGCTCCGTTCGACGATTGCACGCGAGCAGCACACGTGCAGCGCTGTGTGCTCATGAGCCGCGTGCAACATTTGCCCGCCCCTGGCCTATTGTAACACGGGGAAATTTTCGCCTGAGTTGGTGCTCCATGTAAGCTAAAAAACCCGGTGCTCCTACGGTTAATGCGCGCAGTTACACGTTGAGAGGAATCGCTAAGTAACATTCATCTGGCGACTAACTTTTATTCAGCGTTTCCACTTGCCACGTAGATACAGTCGATCGATCCGTGGGTAGTTGATCCCCGGCCGAGACCGACTCAGGAGTACTACGACAACCCCTGCCGGCAATGACAAGGACCGGCAACTTACAACTAGTGCCAGGTAAACTTTCTATTTACTACAGGGAGCGAAAGGCTATTTAAAATTTCTTCAGAAACCAGACGGCAGTTATAAGAGTCGAGGGGCATGAAAGGGAAGCAGTGGCTGCGAAGGGAGTGAGACAGGGTTGTAGCCTCTCCCCGATATTATTCAATGTCGTGTCTTCGACAGCGACCTGTTTGGCTCAAGTGGCTCTGAGCACTATGGGACTTAACTTCTAAGGTCATCAGTCCCCTAGAACATAGAACTACTTGAACCTAACTAACCTAAGGACATCACACACATCCATGCCCGAGGCAGGATTCGAACCTGCGACCGTAGCGGTCGCGCGCTTCCAGACTGACGCGCCTAGAACCGCTCGGCCACACCGGCCGGCGATGTTATTCAATCTGTATATTGAGCAAGCAGTAAAGGAAACAAAACAAAAATTCGGTGTAGGTATTAAAATCCGTGGAGAAGAAATAAAAACTTTGAGGTTCGTCGATGACATTGTAATTCTGTCAGAGACAGCAAAGGACTTGGAAGAGCAGTTGAACGGAATGTACAGTGTCTTGAAAGGAGGATATAAGATGAACATCAACAAAAGCAAAACGAGGATAATGGAATGTAGTCGAATTAAGTCGGGTGATGCTGAGGGAATTAGATTAGGAAATGAGACACTTAAAGTAGTAAAGGAGTTTTGTTATTTGCGGAGCAAAATAACTGATGATGGTCGAAGTAGAGAGGATATAAAATGTAGACTGGCAATGGCAAGGAAAGCGTTTCTGAAGAAGAGAAATTTGTTAACATCGAGTATAGATTTAAGTGTCAGGAAGTCGTTTCTGAAAGTATTTGTATGGAGTGGAGCCATGTATCTAAGTGAAACATGGACGATAAACAGTTTGGACAAGAAGAGAACAGAAGCTTTCGAAATGTGATGCTACAGAATAAGGCTGAAGATTAGATGGGTAGATCACATAACTAATGAGGAGGTATTGAATAGAATTGGGGAGGAGAGGAGTTTGTGGCACAACTTGACAAGAAGAAGGGACCGATTGGTAGGACATGTTCTGAGGCATCAGGGGATCACAAATTTAGCTTTGGAGGGCAGCGTGGAGGGTAAAAATCGTAGAGGGAGACCAAGAGATGAATACACTAAGAAGATTCAGAAGGATGTAGGTTGCAGTAAGTACTGGGAGATGAAGAAGCTTGCACAGGATAGGGTAGCATGGAGAGCTGCATAAAACTAGTCTCAGGACTGAAGACCACAACAACAACAGTGCAAGTTAATATTCACATCAAGTCTATATATTCACTCATGCGGAAGATACACTCCTGAACCAGTGCATTACGACCGCTACTCATCATGAATTTGAACGCCTCTTGAGAGCGTTACGTGAACGTAAGGAAAGTACATAAGCGGAGCACGGATGAAAATGGGGAATCATTCAAGCGACGATACGAACCACAAGTGGGGAATTCCATGTGCACAAGCAACTTTGACAGAGGGCAGTTTGTTATGGCACAGCGGGAAGAAACGAACATACGGAAATGGCGAAGCTGATCTGTTTGCGCGCTACTGTCGTGAGCATCTGTAAAAATTGGTTGAAGGACGGTGAAACCACAGGTATGCGACAAGGTACCAAACGTTCACGGCTGTTCATAGAACGTGCAGGTCGGAGGCTTCCGCGCTCTTGTAAAGCAGAACAGGCTGCAATCTGTGGCAGACCCCACGACAGAGTACGGTGCTGGTGCACGCACAACTGTTTCGGAGCACAACGATCAGCGGACACTGTTAACCGTAGCGCTTCTCAGGTTCACCCAGCGATACCGTCGTTTCCGATTGCAGTGGACACGGCATCATCGTCATTGGACGACAGGTTAGGGGAACGCGTTGCCTGTTCGCGTGAATCACATTTCTTCACGGGAGTGTTACGTTACGCTGTCGGAAAATACGCCACGCCGCGGACGCCGGCTGCTGGGGGCAGTATTATGCTACAGGGGACATTCACCTGATAAACAAAGTAAGAGCCTACGGAATATCAGATCAGCTGTGTGGCTGGATTGAAGAGTTTTTAGCAAACAGAACACGGCATGTTGTTCTCAATGGAGAGACGTCTACAGACGTTAAAGTAACCTCTGGCGTGCCACAGGGGAGTGTTATGGGAACATTGCTTTTCACAATATATATAAATGACCTAGTAGATAGTGTCGGAAGTTCCATGCGGTTTTTCGCGGATGATGCTGTAGTATACAGAGAAGCTGCAGCATTAGAAAATTGCAGCGAAATGCAGGAAGATCTGCAGCGGATAGGCACTTGGTGCAGGGAGTGGCAACTGACCCTTAACATAGACAAATGTAATGTATTGCGAATACATAGAAAGAAGGATCCTTTATTGTATGATTATATGATAGCGGAACAAACACTGCTAGCAGTTACTTCTGTAAAATATCTGGGAGTATGCGTGCGGAACGATTTGAAGGGGAATGATCATATAAAATTAATTGTTGGTAAGGCGGGTACCAGGTTGAGATTCATTGGGAGAGTCCTTAGAAAATGTAGTCCATCAACAAATGAGGTGGCTTACAAAACACTCCTTCGACCTATAATTGAGTACTCCTCAACAGTGTGGGATCCGTACCAGATCGGGTTGACGGAGGAGATAGAGAAGATCCAAAGAAGAGCGGCGCGTTTCGTCACAGGGTTATTTGGTAAGCGTGATAGCGTTACGGAGATGTTTAGCAAACTCAAGTGGCAGACTCTGCAAGAGAGGCGCTCTGCATCTCGGTGTAGGTTGCTGTCCAGGCTTCGAGAGGGTGCGTTTCTGGATGAGGTATCGAATATCTCGCTTCCCCTACTTACACCTCCAGAGTAGATAACGAATGTGAAATTAGAGAGATTCGAGCGCGCACGGGGGCTTTCCGGCGGTCGTTCTTCCCGCGAACCATACGCGACTGGAACAGGAAAGGGAGGTAATGACAGTGACACGTAAAGTGCCCTCCGCCACACGCCGTTGGGTGGCTTGCGGAGTGTAAATGTCGATGTAGATGTAGACAGATGTAGAGTCCATGGTACCAGTGGTAGTAATTGAATGCACTGTGACGACTGTGGACCACCGGCATTCATTTGTGCTTCGTGTCTTCCCCGACGGTGACAGCATCTTCCAGCGGGATAACTGTCCGTGTCACAAGGACAGAATCGTGCGAAAATTGTTTAAGGTGCATAATCCGGGACTGAATAAATAAAACTGGCCCATAGTAAAAAATTTCCAGAGTCAACGAAACAGAGCTGAGGGAATGAAATACATTACTAACCTGACTATAGCAGATGTTGAAAGTGACCACAATTCATCTCTTGGCACTTTTGGGTCCTGGTCAGCAAATTGCTGAAGACGGATCGAAGCTGGACTGCTCAAATTGCTGCAGTCTCATCTAAAATGTTCAGCTGCAGTTCTTGAAAACTAGGGGGGTTGTTGCGATACGCCTTACATTTCAGGGCTCCCCACGCAAAGTAATCGTATACTGATAGGTGAGGTGACCTGGGTGGCCAGTTAGGGCCACGACCAGATGACCTGTGCTGATAACTTTGTCAGGCATGAAGATTTTTAGTGTGCTCCAAGGCGTACACGTGGTGTGCATGTCACGGAGTGTGGTTATATGCATACGTTCACTTCCTATTACATCCAAACGTCCGGATTTGCCCCACCCTGTAGTAAAATCACGCTGATGTCACAGTAGGGCCTCATGCAGAGGTTTAGTAGACAGTGCTGTTTGATATTTTATTTTTGTATATAAGGTTATTTCGGCTTTATTGCCATCACCGGTACATCTGCAAACAATCGCTTTTATTTAAATTTTACGCAATATATACACTACTGGCCATTAAAATTGCTACACCACGAAGATGACGTGCTACAGACGTGAAATTTAACCGACAGGAAGAAGATGCTGTGACATGCAAATGGTTAGCTTTTCAGAGCATTCACACAAGGTTGGTGCCGGTGACGACAGCTACAACGTGCTGACATGAGGAAAGTTTCCAACCGATTTCTCATACACAAACAGCAGTTGACCGGCGTTGCCTGGTGAAACGTTGTTGTGATGCCTCGTGTAAGAAGGAGAAATGGGTACCATCATGTTTTCGACTTTGATAAAGGTCGGATTGTAGCCTATCGCGATTGCGGTTATCGTTACGCGACATTGCTGCTCGCGTTGGTCGAGATCCAATGAATGTTAGCAGAATACAGAATCGGTGGGTTCAGGAGGGTATTACGGAACGCCGTGCTGGATCCCAACGGCCACGTATCACCAGCAGTCGAGGTGACAGGCATCTTATCCACATGGCTGTAACGGTTCGTGCAGCCACGTCTCGATCCCTGAGTCAACAGATGGGGACGTTTGCAAGACAACAACCATCTGCACGAATAGATCGACGACGTTTGCAGCAGCATGGACTATCAACTCGGATACCATGGCTGCAGTTACCCTTGACGCTGCATCACAGACAGAAGCGCCTGCGTTGGTGTACTCAACGACGAACCTGGGTGCACGAATGGCAAAACGTCATTTTTTCGGATGAATCCAGGTTCTGTTTACAGCATCATGATGGTCGCATCCGTGTTTGGCGACATCGCGGTGAACGCACATTGGAAGCGTGTATTCGTCATCGCCATACTGGCGTATCACCCGGCGTGATGGTATGGGTTGCCATTGGTTACACGTCTCGGTCACCTCTTGTTCGCACTGACGGCACTTTGAACAGAGGACGTTACATTTCAGACGTGTTACGATCCTTGGCTCTACCCTTCATTCGATCCCTGAGAAACCCTACTTTTCAGTAGGATAATGCACGACCGCATGTTCCAGGTCCTGTACGGGCCTTTCTGGACACAGAAATATTCGACTGCTGACCTGGCCAACACATTCTCCAGATCTCTCACCAACTGAAAACGTCTGGTCAATGGTGGCCTAGCGACTGGATCGTCACAATACGCCAGTCACTACTCTTAATGAACTGTGGTGTCGTGTTGAAGCTGCATGGGCAGCTGTACCTGTACACGCCATCCAATCTCCGTTTGACTCAATGCCCAGGCGTATCAAGGCCGTTATTACGGCCAGAGGTGGTTGCTCTGGGTACTGTTTTCTCAGGATCTATACACCCAAATTGAATTAAAATGTAATCACATGTCAGTTCTAGTATAATATATTTGTCCAATGAATACCCGTTTATCATGTGCATTTCTTGTTGGTGTAGCAATTTTAATGGCCAGTAGTGTAATGTATGAAGTTTTTTTACAATGGATATTGTACTCACTTCCTGACGTAGAAGGACATAAGTCAGCTTTGAGTATACTAATACTGTTGTCCGTAGCTGTTGCATGTAGTATTTTTTTCCGTAATGTTTTAATGTTGTTCGAGGATTTGGTGTTGCACATATACTATAACACGTTTTTCGTTTTTTTTTATTATTGTGGCAGTCGTAGAAATTATAGTCTGACAGGTAGTTGTTTACTCAGTGATATTTATGAGGGTCATGCATCTATGAAACTGTTATTGATGTGTTTGTAAACTATGGTTTTTTGGTTATCCGTTATCGCTATATAAAAATTCAATAAAATGTTTCAAAAACTATGTGCGCTTGGAATTGGTTTGTTCTTTTAGTATATCGTGGGTGTAAGCCTTAGTGTGTATGTATATTCCAAATTCCGTCAAAATATTTATTTTTATGCAGAGTTTGTTGTGCATTTTCAATGTTGTCAACTTTCCGTTACTCATTTTCGACGTGCGTGCAGAATGGGGATTGGTTTGTTTCTTCGTATGTTCTCTGAATGTGATGATGAAAGTTCTTCCTGTGTGTCCTATATAAAATTTTATACACTTATTGCAGTTAATTTTGTAATTTCCACGGTTTAAGTTTTTCAGGAGTGTCCTTTGCCGGAACGTAGTTTTGTCCTAGTATAATTTCTTGTTTTGAAGGCTAATTTCACGTTTGTATCTTTTAGTAGTACATTTTATCAGATACTAGGTCAACAACTTTGTTTACGCGGTTTTTTCTCGAAGTTCGGGGCTTTATTGTGAAAAACTTACAAAATATTATGATTCATAGTACTGCCTATCGCTGGCCACTACATTCTCTCATCTTTCGGATAGCACACGAATCCCGTGGCGAAAAAACTGGGCGTCTTTTGTGGGGATCCATGAATCGATTCAATTTTGCACTTGTTTATATGATCGGAAGTGCTGGTCAGCCAGACTGTATGCCACTGATCGAAAAAGGTGGTAGACAGAGAGAGCAACGTATGGAGAATACGGTGGGAGGACTAGGACTTCTCATTTCAACGTTTCCATGTATATTTTGACGGGTTTTGCAACATGGGGTCGAGCACTGACCTGCTGCAAAATTACCTTTACGTGTCTATCGCTGTATTGTGGCCGTTTGTGTTTCAATGCTGGGCTCGAACGCTTCAATTGCTTTCGATAATGATGTCCTGTAACTGTCTTCATCTGTTCCATTAGCTACGAAAACGTTCTGTCTTCCCCCGCCATGCCGGTCTTCGGCATCAAAATCACCTTTCTTAAGGCGTTGAAAACATTCTCTACATGTTCTTCCACCAATAGTATCCTCACCATTGGTCTTACCCAGCATTGTAAGAGCCACAGCCAAAGATTTCGTCATGTTAAAGCAGAAAATTAAAACTTCCCGCGCCGGCCGAAGTGGCCGAGCAGTTCTAGGCGCTACAGTCTGGAACCGCGCGACCGCTACTGTCGCAGGTTCGAATCCTGCCTCGGGCATGGATGTGTGTGATGTCCTTAGGTTAGTTAGGTTTAAGTAGTTCTAAGTTCTAGGGGACTGTTGACCTCAGCAGTTAAGTCCCATAGTGCTCAGAGCCATTTTTTTAAAAACTTCCCGCAAATGGCGAGAAATCGGTACGTAAGTTGACGTACTTAATCGAGAATAACCTTACGATGCAACACAAATCGACTAATATTTTATCGCATTACGTTTACCGATGCCTAAGCTTATTCTATTACGCCTATGACCAACCACCTCAACCCCACTTGTTACTACAGCCGTGTATTGCGAAACGGCGGTAGGAAAATTGTAGACCTAATAGGTTCCCCATGTAGTTTGTTGTTATGTAGATAGTTTTCTTTTTTAATGTAATTTCTCTCGTTAATGTTATTTTGTGATTTAAGGGGTCTTTTTTTAGGGTGGCTTTTTTGTTGTATAGCTGTAGAACCATGTTAGGGACATAATGAATATTTTGAAGGAATTTCAAATATGCGTCCACGGTAAGGATTATCGACACGGTATACTAAATGAATAACCCAATTTTAAGCATACACATTTAAAAAAACGGATAACAGATAACCAAAATACCAGAGATTCTTAACACATCAATAATAGTTCCATAGATACACGACCCGTAAAAACATAAGTATCTTTGGGTAAACAACTAGCTGTCTGCCTTGAATTTCTACAACTGCCAAAATAATAAAAGACGTATTATAACATACGTGCAACATCAAATCATCGAACAACTTTGAAACGTTACTGAAAAAATGTTACGTCCAACAGCTACGGATAGCAGTACTAGCGTACTCAAAAGTTGACATATGTCCGTCTACGACGTCAGAACTTGAGTACGATATTCAATGTAAAAAGCTTTATAGATTATACGTTATGCAAAATATTGAAAGGAGTCTACTGAGGCACATTTGAATGTGGCACCCGAATATGATTTTATAAACGATGCACGTCTTTGATAGGTTTTATATCGCTGACTGTGTAAGACTGCGGACTCAGAGATACTGCTCCTGGTCTGAGATTATTATAGTGTTGGTGCACAGTTGTAGGTAGCTGTATGTGAGGGAAAGACGATGGAATAGGCAGTCGTTGTGGTGTGTTGTGTGAAGCCACCAAGAATAATATTAATTTAGATATGTCAATATTGTTGAACTTGGAAGCAGAAGTCTTCATGCAAGTAAGGTAAATATGTTAAATAATTATGATTTTTGTTTTTGCTAGCGCGTTAGTATAGATGAGTTGGCTGATATTGTATAATTGTTGAGTAACCCCATAATGTACGTAAGCTGTTTTGATAAAAAGGCTAGTTAGATATTTAACTTTTGTAATGCTTCTAAGATTTGTTAACAGAGCTATAAAAATGGTTCAGATGGCTCTGAGCACTACGGGACTCAACATCTGAGGTCATCAGTCCCCTAGACTTGGAACTACTTAAACCTGACTAACCTAAGGACATCACACTCATCCATGCCCGAGGCAGGATTCGAACCTGCGACCGTAGCAGCAGCGCGGTTCCCGACTGTAGAACCTAGAACCGCTCGGCCACAACGGCCGGCACAGAGCTATATGTAAATTGGAGATTTGCATTTATGTTGGATTAGTGAAGTTAGATAGTACTTGCTGTTTAAATCTCATTGTTTGTGAATCAATTGTGAGTAATGTAACTTCGGTTGTCAAATGTTTTCGAAAAGCCAATCTTATCTTGCAATATAATTTTGCAATAAAACTCAGTGTAAGTAGGCTAATTCACTACAATCAGTACCGCCTCCCAGTCCAGGTCACATGTTTTCAAAGAAGTTTGACTTTGTTAAATCTCGTTTATCAGCCAAAAGAATTTCATGTGCATTCAAAGTATTATGGCCAGCATTGCACACTGCTGAGCCTGTAGCTAGCATTTATATTTTTTATACGAGGGACCAGACTATATTGCGTTCCACCTTTGCTGCTCTATAGGTAAGACAGTTTAATTTATTTGTTAAGTGCACAGGGACCAAAGTTACTAGTTTTGAACAGGGCCATAGGATTCAGTGCCTAAGGTGTATTTTGCAGTGACTGTATTTGTGTATTGGTATTGGGAGTTGCAATGCCCAGTCGATTCGTATAAAGTTTTGCCAACAATAACGCAGAGTAAGTACACCACTTGTAGTTACAACATTCCTCACGACAATTCGACTATGTATCCATTCCACGGTTCATACATTCATTCAAAGTAATTTTAAAGATTTTATTTTTTTAAAAAATACGTTACAATATAAATAAATGCGATTGTCTGCAGATGTACCGATGAAGGCAATAACGCAGAAATAAGCTTGTGTACAAAAATGAAACATCAAGCAGCATACTGTCTAGTAAATCTCTGCATAATGTCTTTCTTTGACATATCCTGCAGGTCCCATAATAAATAAATCTGCGCTGATGTGCTGGCCTCCAAATTCACCTAATATCAACCCGGTGGCGGGCGTCATCTTAGCGCCCATATCTACATCTACTTCTACATACATACTCCGCAATCCACCATACGGTGCGTGGCGGAGGGTACCTCGTACCACAACTAGCATCTTCTCTCCCTCTTACATTCCCAAACAGAACGAGGGAAAAATGACCGCCTATATGCCTCTGAACGAGCCCTAATCTCTCTTATCTTATCTTTGTGGTCTTTCCGCGAAATGTAAGTTGGCGGCAGTAAAATTGTACTGCAGTCAGCCTCAAATGCTGGTTCTCTAAATTTCCTCAGTAGCGATTCACGAAAAGAACGCCTCTTTTCCTCTAGAGACTCCCACTCGAGTTCCTGAAGCATTTCCGTAACACTCGCGTGATGATCAAACCTACCAGTAACAAATCTAGCAGCCCGCCTCTGAATTGCTTCTATGTCCTCCCTCAATCCGACCTGATAGGGATCCCAAACGCTCGAGCAGTACTCAAGAATACAAGAATAGGTCATATTAGTGTTTTATAAGCGGTCTCCTTTACAGATGAACCACATCTTCCTAAAATTCTACCAATGAACCGAAGACGACTATCCGCCTTCCCAACAACTGCCATTACATGCTTGTCCCACTTCATATCGCTCTGCAGTGTTACGCCCAAATATTTAATCGATGTGACTGTGTCAAGCGCTACACTACTAATGGAGTATTCAAACATTACAGGGTTCTTTTTCGGCGCTGCAGTCATGGACTGTGCGGCTGGTCCCGGCGGAGGTTCGAGTCCTCCCTCGGGCATGGGTGTGTGTATTTGTCCATAGGATAATTTAGGTTAAGTAGTGTGTAAGCTTGGGACTGATGACCTTAGCAGTTAAGTCCCATAAGATTTCACATACATCTGATCAGGATTCTTTTTCCTATTCATCTGCATTAATTTATATTTATCTATATTTAGAGTTAGCTGCCATTCTTTACACCAATCACAAATCCTGTCCAAGTCATCTTGTATCCTCCTACAGCCACTCAAGACGACACTTTCCCGTACACCACAGCATCATCAGCAAACAGCCGCACATTGCTATCCACCGTATCCAAAAGATCATTTATGTAGATAGAAAACAACAGCGGACCCTACCACACTTCCCTGGGCCCATAAACCATCGACCCGTAATTTATAGGAATTGTATGATCCGTGCTTAGACCTCCGGTCCCACGTAGCTCCAGAAACGTACCAAGGACTTGTCGAATCCATGCCATGAGATCCGTCGATGTATAGCGTTCAAAGGGTGGACCATCGCGCTCTTGAGCAGGCGGTCATAATGTTTTGGCTATGTAGTGTATAGTCTTGTGAGAAGAGATTTATTTAAAAAAAGCCCTGTACTTTTAATACAATGAACAGAAATCTCGTTGGTGTTGTACTGGCCTGATTATAGCAGTCGTGTGGGGAGCACATGTAGGGCTGGGGAGGAGGGAACGCCCTGCAGCCGACCCGCGACCAGATGTACTGAACCATGAAGCGCGCCACGCGGCTATCGTCCACGACGGGCGAGGCCTCGCCGAGCCCCAGCACGTAGCAGTAGTCGCGCCACAGCAGAGGCAGCCTGCAACACGGCACACGGCACACGGCTCCAGCTTAAGCTAGCCACACGCACACCCTGTAAGTACGTATCCCAGTCAGTTACGCAAATCAAAAATACGAAGGCGTGCTCAAAAGTAATGCCTCCGAATTTTTACGTGGAAATTATTAACCTTTTTTTAAACAAAAAAAACTTTATTCTTCATGTTTATGCACCTACGTCTCAACATAGCCACGCTGGCGACGACCACGTTTCTCCCAACGAGAGACCAGTCACTGTTGACTGTCTTGACTGAAATTGGACAAACAGCTTTCGTGAGATGTTCACCATTCTTGCCAGTGACATCGATACATGTTTTGTAAAGATTATGAATATTTTAGCCAATAAGTTTTGTTATTATTTAATGTATTCCTTATCAGTGAACTATAAACGATGTTCTTCTCTGTTTCATGAGCGGCGCAGGAAGGAGTTGGTGACAATGTAGTCTTTGGCCTCCCAGACAGCATCTGCAGTGACTGGACATGTTCGGTCAACGGTCGGCGGCCATAGGGACAAAAAAGATGGCCGGTAGCGTCTAATTGTAACTGCGCAGATTTTTGAGAAATAAAAAATGAAATACTGAATTGTAAATTTGCTTTTTCTAGAATCAGTCTTGAAGAGTCTGTATCACGAACTGGAACTATATAATCGGATTATACTTACCCTCTACTCATACATTACACGATATTACGTTGTAGTTACGTAGCAATTATTAGTACAAGAAAATGCAAATAAAACGTTCTGAATTGTCTTAAAATTTATCTTAAGGCTCTGAATGGTGTTTTTTGGAAGTATGTGCATGGAATACCTATCTGAATTTTCTGAAAGAGTATAATTAATTTCAAGCTTGGAAATTAGAGAGAAAAACCAAGTGTAATTTCAAGCAGTTGGTTGCAGAAGTTCTTTCAAGTTTCATTTCACGCAAGTTGGCAAAGAAAACCCTCTCTGGTTTTAGAAAACTACAATATCGGAGACAGATTTTGGGTGAACTAACGTGGATTAGAGAGAAGTGTCTGATCTTTAAATACTTATTTAAATACTTATTTGAATATCTTGAGGTGAATAATTAAATTTTGGAGCAGATCTCAATATACTGTGTGAGCGTCAACATCACGACTCAGAGATCCAACCACTCTGAGTTACCGATCAGCTGTAGGATCTCAATTCTTATTATGTGAATTTCCTGGAAGCAGAGGTTGAAATATTATATATACAGTGTATGTCACTATCTACAGCCACCAAGAATAACTCCGAAAGTATGATAGGAGCTGAAAAGTTTTTGGGACAAAAGTTGCATGGGAGAATGGAGGCCACAATATGACGTTGGTTTTTGTTGATAGGTGGGGTCGCTTCAGAGATATGAAGGTCAACTTCGTTTTCTTAAATGGGATGCTATAGTTTGGTACTTATTTTCTGATAGCGGCTATCGAGACGAATGTAACAGTAAGGTCTTTGAAGGTCAACGAAGGTCACAAAGGTGGCATGAACGTCCAGTTACAGAAGGTGTTCGAAGTGATGACCACTGGTATCAATGCAGTGCTGCAATCTTCTTATCATGGTCTGAGTGGTATCCCTTATCACATCGCCACTTATCGAAGCACGTGCGCTGACAATTCTCTCTCGCATATCTTCAGATGCAGTTGAAACATCTTTATAAACAATGTCTTTTACGAATCCCCACAAGAAAAAATCCAGAGGCATCAAGTCTGCCGAACGAGCCGGCCACGACACAGAGGAGTCTGCGTCCAATCCAACGATTTGGGAATTGTCTCCTCTCCTGGAACTGCTGGTTATGTAGCAAGAGTAAGTTGATAGAGGAGCAGGAGCGTAAGATCTGTGCCCATCAGGTGCAGTTGAAAAACGCACAGGAGGAGCTAGATAGGATGAGGAGGGAGAATGGGGTTGGGGAATGGGAGCTGGCTGTTGGCAAGAGATCTGCTAGGAGAAGGAGATTTTCAGATAGTTTTACTATTGGTGTTTGTAATAGATATGACCAACTTCAGAGTCTAGTGGAGAGGAATCTCTAGTAGCTGTAGATGTAGGAAGTATGCAGCAGACCTCAGCAGTTATGGTGGCTAGGACAGTTGCAAAGTCTAAGAGAAAGAAGAAGGTTCTGCTGTTAGGTAGTTCTCATGGTAGAGGTGTAGGTCAGCAGTTGCAGGAAGTGTTGGGGAGTGAGTACCAGGTCACCAGCATTGTGACGCCTAATGCAAGATTGGCTCAGGTGACTGTTAACATAGGGGGGTTATGTAGGGATTTTACTAAAGAGGATCAGGTAGTGATTGTGGGTGGGGCTGGTAATACTATTGACAGGGATGGGGAGTATGACATAGATGGTGACCTGGAAAAGATAGCCACTCAGACTGGCAACACGAATGTGCATTTCGTGGAACTGTTTCAGCGTCACGATCGTGCTCATCTTGATACAGCCGTCAGGCGTAATAACATGAGACCTGGGGGTGAGCTGATGACAGAAGGCATGAGTCACATTTCAGTGGTGTCGGTGGAGTCTATCAGCAGGACGGGTTACACTAGACATGGCCTGCACCTTAACAGGTATGGAAAGGGGAGGTTGGCAAAGCTTATAGGTGACAGCATAGGTGGGGGTGCTGGGATCACCCATGGGAAAATTCCGGTAGTTGTGGGTGTTAGAGCTGTACCTTTTTTAGATTGAAGTCAGCTGATAGGTATTCCTGCTTAAGGGAAGTCTCTCTAACAAAGAAACCACTTTCGACAAAGCTTAGGTATCCGATTAATGAGGGAATTAGTATATTTCATCAAAATATACAAGGTATTAGAGATAAAGTTAGTGAACTGCTTATAGATGTTGACTCTGAAATTATTGGTATATCTGAACACTTCTTAACTAAGGAGATAATTCAGAGGCTTCCTTTACCAGGATACAGGTTGGCTGGCAGCTTTTCTAGGAGCTCTTTGCGGTGTGGGGGAGTAGCCATGTATGTGAAAAACGGTATCCCATTTGAGTCAATTGATGTTTCAAAGTGCTGCATTGAAAAGGTGTTTGAATGTTGTGCAGGTGTGGTCAAATTTAGTGGAGCTAAACTTCTTACTGTTGTTATTTATAGATCCCCAGACTCTGATTTCACAACATTTTTGCTAAAGCTAGAGGAGGTTCTTGGTTCACTTGATAAGAAAATACAAAAATATGTGGTGACTTCAATATCAATTGTATAAGTGATTGTGCAAGGAAAAGGATGCTGATAGACCTCCTTAATTCATGTAATCTTATGCAAACCGTATTCTTTCCAACGAGAGTGCAAGGTGTGGTGTCACCGCTAGACACCACACTTGCTAGGTGGTAACTTAAATCGGCCGCGGTCCTGTAGTACATGTCGGACCCGCGTGTCGCCACTGTGGGATCGCAAACCTAGCGCCACCACAAGGCAGGTCTCGAGAGACTGAGGAGACCTCACCCCCAGTTGTACGGACAACATAGCTAGCAATTGGACGTGCTAAGCCTTGCTCTCATTTGCCGAGAGATAGACAGTAGAATAGCCCTCTGCTAAGTTAAATGGCGACCACCTAGCAAGGCGCCATTTGTATCAGTGCCTATAGCTTACTAATATTCAAGAGAGATGTATTCCAAGGACTAATTAAAAGTTAAGTAACAAGCATCTACGTACTTTTCTTCTTATTCATTTATAAGTCTCATGTTCCAGACTTCACGCCCGTCTGCGTTAGCATTGCGTGCCCTATCGGCTACAGCATTGTGTCTAGGCTGTATGGTCTAGACACAACATTATTGGCGACGAGAAAAAGAGTTTGTATTAATTCGTTTGTGTCATGGCTTCGCCACAATCTCCGGATGTACTGTCCGAATTTTTTCGCTTGCAGAATCAGCAGACGCAGGCGTTATTGGAAGCCCTTGGACAGCTCGTCCAGGGTCAACGTGCGCTGCAAACCGATGCGGCAGCCGCCGCTTCTTCGCTACCGCTGCCACGCAACGCTGTTGCACCTCCGTTTCGTAGCTTTGACGCAGCTCAAGAGTCGTGGACTGAGTGGTCCCGACAATTTGCCTTCCATCTAGCAGCCTACAGAATTCAAGGTAATGAGCGGCAGCCGTTTTTGCTTTCTTGTGTCGGTGTGTGCACCTACCGTGTGATAGTGAAGTTGTTTCCCCGGCGCGACGTAGCAACTCTGTCCTACGAAGAAATTTTGTCGGCGTTAGATGCCTATTTCAAAGAAACAGTAAATGTTGTTGCAAAACGGTATACGTTCTTTCGTACAAAACGTACGGCCGGTCAGACTTATAGGGAGTGGGTTGCGACATTGCAAGGACTTACTAGGGAGTGTGCGTTTGAATGTGAATGTGGCCTCCCTTATTCAGATACTATGGTGCGTGATGCAATTGCACAGAACGTTTCTGATGTTCGCATACGGGAACAGATTTTGAAACTCGTTAATCCCTCCCTTCAACAAGTGATAGACATATTGGATAGGCAAGACACACTTGACTTTGCTCAGGACTCATTTGAAACTTCGCCAGCAGTGTGTCACATTAACCGGCCCGCCGGGCCCGCTGCACGGGACGCTAAGCAGCCCTCGCGCCCGTTACTGCAGCGGCAGCCTACCTTGCAAACACGTGCGCCGCGTAAGCAAGCAACTGCAGTGAAATCATGCCCGCGGTGTGCCACTAGACATTCGCGTGAAAATTGCCCGTCACGCCAAGCTATTTGCTTTTACTGTCAAAAGAAAGGACATGTTCAAAGTGTTTGCCAGAAAAGGCTTAGATCAGACAATCACAATAATTCCAGGCCCTTTGCTTCGCGCCGGAATCGAACCCAGGACAATCAGGCTCGTGGACCTTCGCCCATGGACATTCATGTAGTTCATTCCCACCCGTCCAGTGACACTTTAGCTAACAGTGACTGTGTTAGTCCCACAAACAGAGTGCGTCGACGTCGCCGAAAATCCAGTAAAGTCGCAAGTGCTTCTGTACCTGTATCAGTTCAAATTGCACGTGACAGTCGCTCTTGTCGTCAGCAGGACAATAAACTTTTTGTGGACTTAGACTTTGAAGGCAAAGTGATACCCTTCCAGCTCGATACCGGAGCTGCAGTTTCATTGCTCAATCACGACACGTACAAACAACTGGGCAAACCGCCATTGCGTGCCGCAAATGTTAAGTTACATAGTTACTCAGGACAGCATATCCCTGTGTTAGGACAGTGCAGCCTTCTTGCAACATACAAGGGACAAACGAAACTTGTTTCATTTTACGTTCTTCGTTCTTCTACTGCAGTGAACTTGTTTGGTTTAGATTTATTTCAATTGTTTAATATGTCTATAGTAAATCGGGTCCTATCAGTGAATCAGACTGTGCCTTCCGCCAGTGTTTTTAGTCTTTGTGAAGAATTTGCAGACATTTTTGCACCGGGCCTTGGTTGCGCTAAGAACTATGAAGCGCATTTGGAACTGCAAGAAAACGCGCAACCGAAATTTTTCAGAGCGCGCAATGTTCCCCACGCATTGCGTGATGAGGTCGCCAGAACATTAGCCGATTTAGAATCTCAAGGTGTAATTGAACGTGTGCAGGCTTCTCTCTGGGCCTCACCCTTAGTAATTTTGCCAAAACCTTCCGGTAAACTGAGACTTTGTGTGGACTTCAAGGCAACAGTGAATCCACACCTTGTGACTGCCACTTTTCCTTTGCCCCGCCCGGAAGATCTTTTTGACAAACTGTGCCCGGGCAAATATTTTTCAAAATTGGACCTAGCAGATGCGTACTTGCAAATACCTGTGGACGCAGAATCCCAGCGCGTCTTGGTGGTAAACACGCATCTTGGCTTGTATCGCTTCAAAAGACTACCGTTCGGGTGTGCATCCGCCCCTGCTTTATTTCAGCAATATTTACAAACTGTGTGTGCGTCGGTCCCTACTGCTGCGAACTATCTGGACGATATTGTGATCTCAGGAAAGACAGAAGCCGAACATTTGCAAAATCTCCGAACATTATTTCAGGTCTTGCGTCAGAATGGTCTTCGCTTGAGGAAGGACAAATGTGTGTTTTTTGCTCGTGACTTACCCTACCTGGGGCATGTCATAAATGCCCAAGGTATACATCCGAGTCCAGAGCACCTCCGTGCCATACAGGATTTACCTGCACCGCGGAACTTGAAACAGCTACAGAGTGTGTTGGGTAAAATTAATTATTATGCAAAGTTTGTGCCGCGCGCTTCTTCCATTTCAGCTCCGCTTCATCGCTTACGCCGTAAAGGTGTTCCGTTCGTCTGGACGACGGAATGCGACCGCGCCTTTCGCCAGTTGAAATCGGCGTTACTTTCAAATATGTGCCTTACGCCATTCGATCCCCGAAAACCTCTTTTGTTGATGGTAGATGCCTCGGATTTCGGGATCGGTGCTGTGCTTGCGCACGAAGATGGTTCGCCTGATCGCCCTATTGCCTTTGCGTCCAAATTGCTCTCATCTGCGCAAAGAAATTATTCCCAGATAGAGAAAGAAGCTTTAGCTCTCGTGTTTGGTGTTACAAAGTTTCATGATTTCTTGTATGGTCGTCATTTTACAATCATCACGGACCACAAACCTTTGACATCGCTTTTTCATCCGACCAAGCCTGTACCTCCACGTACAGCGCAGAAATTCATTCGCTGGTCACTTTTTCTCTCGCAGTACCGCTACGATATCTTGTATCGGTCCACTGCTAAGCACGGAAACGCTGATGCGTTGTCCCGTTTGCCTGTTGCTGAGGATAAAGCATTCGATTCTTCCGAACTTGCTTGCATGTTCATTGATTCGGAAACCGATGACGTGGTCGAATCGTTTCCGATTGATTTTCGTCGTGTAGCTACAGCCACAGCTGCTGACCCTGTCCTTGCTACTGTTTTGCGTTTTGTTGCTACGCAATGGCCCTTGTCCAAGTCACGGATCGAGGATCCTTTGGTTCGTCGTTTTTTTGCTCACAAGGAGAGACTTTTTGTACGACGTGGTGTTTTGTTGTTGCGTTCCGCTAATGATCAGTCCAGAGTCGTGGTCCCACGTTCGTTACAGTCCTCTGTCTTAAAGCTTCTTCACCAAGGACATTGGGGTATAGTGCGTACGAAACAACTTGCTCGTCAGCACTGTACTTGGTTCGGAATCGATGCGGCGATTACGAATATGTGCTCTTCTTGCGTGGCGTGTGCCAAACAACAATCCGCACCGCCGCGGAAATTCTTTGCATGGCCGAAAGCCACTTCCCCTTGGCAACGCTTGCACATCGATTTTGCTGGTCCATTCTGGAATGCTCGATGGTTGGTTGTGGTCGATGCTTTCAGTAATTTTCCTTTTGTTGTCCGGATGTCTTCCACGACGTCTTCTGCCACAATCCAAGCCTTGTCTGCTATCTTTTGCATTGAAGGTCTTCCGCAGACTGTTGTTTCCGACAATGGCCCACAATTCATGTCCGCTGAATTTCAGTCATTCTGCAAGGCCAATGGTATTCAACATCTGACATCCGCGCCATTTTCGCCTCAGTCAAACGGTGCCGTGGAACGATTGGTCCGGACTTTCAAGTCACAGATGTTGAAGTTGAAAGAGTCGCATTCTCGGGAGGACGCATTGTTGCTCTTTTTGTCTTCGTATCGCTCTCAGCCCCGCGATGGTCGCTCGCCGGCTGAATTGCTCCATGGTCGTTCTCATCGCACCTTGATGTCTTTGCTGCATCCGCCACATCAGGTTCCTGTGCAGCGGCAGACTCCTGCTTTTGCTCCCGGCGACGTTGTCTATTATCGCACCTATCGCGGTTCACAGCGTTGGCTCGCAGGGCGCATTCTTCGCTGCCTCGGCCGCGCGATGTATTTGGTTTTGGGGGCCTCTGGTGAGGTGCGACGGCATCTCAATCAGCTGCGCCTCTGTCGTCGCCTGGGTTCTGCAGCTCCCCGTCTGCTTTCAGCGATGGAGCCGTCCGGTCAGCGCCTTGGGGACCCATCTACTGGCTCGTCTCATCCCCAGGTGTTACCGACGCTGCCTTCCCTTTTGCCTCATGGCGTCGCGCCGCCGCCGCAGCCGCCGCCGGCGCCGCCCGCAGTGGACGCTTCGCTGCAACCGCCCGGCGCCTCCCAGGGTCACGCGCCGCCGCTCGCTTCCCGTGACCAGCCGTCCTCCGCCATGGACCTCTTGCCCGCTCCGGACCAGATGTCGTCATCGCGCGTCGGATTCCCCGACGCAATGGAGATCGACCCTTCGGCCCCTCCTGTCTCATTACGTGCGCATACACCGCATGTTGACGTGCACCCTGGACTAGGTTTTCAGGCGTTTCCTAGCTCCCCTCGGACCGAATGGCCGGGTGAGGGTTGCACAGCCTCGCCTGTTGTTAGGCTCCCCACCTCATCGCATACGTCAACATGCGGTCCTCCCCACGGTGGGCGGAAGCCTTATCTCACGACCGTTCGCTGATTTGCGGGGGAGGAATGTGGTGTCACCGCTAGACACCACACTTGCTAGGTGGTAACTTAAATCGGCCGCGGTCCTGTAGTACATGTCGGACCCGCGTGTCGCCACTGTGGGATCGCAAACCTAGCGCCACCACAAGGCAGGTCTCGAGAGACTGAGGAGACCTCACCCCCAGTTGTACGGACAACATAGCTAGCGATTGGACGTGCTAAGCCTTGCTCTCATTTGCCGAGAGATAGACAGTAGAATAGCCCTCTGCTAAGTTAAATGGCGACCACCTAGCAAGGCGCCATTTGTATCAGTGCCTATAGCTTACTAATATTCAAGAGAGATGTATTCCAAGGACTAATTAAAAGTTAAGTAACAAGCATCTACGTACTTTTCTTCTTATTCATTTATAAGTCTCATGTTCCAGACTTCACGCCCGTCTGCGTTAGCATTGCGTGCCCTATCGGCTACAGCATTGTGTCTAGGCTGTATGGTCTAGACACAACACAAGGGAACAGTAGAACAACCATAGACAATATTTTTGTTCATTCCTCACTACTAGAAGGGCATTCTGTTAGCAAAAAGGTGAATGGCCTTTCAGATCATGATGCACAAATTTTAACTCTAACAGATTTTTGTGCTGCAACACATGTTAAACATAGTTATCAACTTTTTAGGAAAGCTGATCCAGTTGCTGTAGAGACCTTTGTAAACCTTATCAAGGAACAAGAGTGGCAAGATGTTTATAGTGCTGATACAGTAGACGATAAATATAATGCTTTCCTCAAGACTTTTCTCGTGCTCTTTGAAAGTTGCTTTCCGTTAGAACTTTCAAAACAGGGTACTAGCACAAACAGGCAGCCTGGGTGGCTGACTAAAGGGATAGGAATATCTTGTAGAACAAAGTAGCAATTATATCAAAACGTTAGAAACAGTCAAAATCTAAATGCAGCAGCCCATTACAAACAGTATTGTAAGGTGCTTAAAAAAGTTATTAGGAAGGCAAAAAGTATGTGGTATGCAGATAGAATAGCTAAGTCTCAGGATAAAATTAAAACCATATTGTCAGTCGTAAAGGAAGTGGCTGGTCTGCAGAGATAGGTCGAGGACATAGAATCAGTGCGTAGTGGGAATGTCCGTGTTACTGATAAGTCGCATATATGTACAGTATTTAATGATCACTTTCTGAATATAGCAGGTGAACTAAATAGAAACCTAGTCCCAACAGGGAATCATATAGCGCTCGTAGAAAAAAGTGTTCCGAGACTGTTACCTGAAATGCTCCTCCATGATACTGACAAGAGGGAGATTGAGTTTATAATTAAATCACTAAAGAACAAGAACTCTCATGGATATGACGGGGTATCTAGCAGAATACTGAAGTATTGTTCTATGTATGTTAGCCCAGTACTTAGCCATATCTGTAACTTTTCCTTTAGGAGTGGTCGGTTTCCTGACCGATTAAAGTACTCGGTAGTGAAGCCACTTTATAAAACGGGAGTGAGGGATAATGTTGACAATTAAAGACCTATTTCTATGCCATCAGTGTTTGCTAAAGTTATCGAGAGGGTTGTGTATACAAGGTTACTGGAGAATTTAAATTCACATAATTTGCTGTCAAATGTACAGTTTGGTTTTAGAAATGGCTTAACATCTGAAAATGCTATATTCTCTTTTCTGTGTGAGGTTTTGGACGGATTAAATAAAAGGTTGCGAGCGTTAGGTGTTTTCTTTGATTTAACGAAAGCTTTTGACTGTGTTGACCACAAAATATTACTGCAGAAGTTGGACCACTATGGAGTAAGGGGAGAAGCTTACAATTGGTTCGCCTCTTACTTTAAGAACAGAAAGCAGAAGATAATTCTCCCCAATATTGAGAATGGTAGTGATGTTCAGTCCCAATGGGGCACTGTTAAGTGGGGCATTCCCCAAGGGTCGGTGCTGGGGCCACTGCTGTTTCTTATTTATATAAATGATATGCCTTCTAGTATTACAGGTGATTCAAAAATATTTCTGTTTGCTGATGACACCAGCTTGGTAGTGAAGGATCTTGTGTGTAATATTGAAACATTATCAAATAATGTAGTTCATTAAATAAGTTTGTGGCTTGTGGAAAATAATTTGATGCTAAATTACAGTAAGACTCAGTGTTTACAGATTCTAACTCACAATTCAACAAGAACTGATATTTTGATCAGAGAGAATGGGCATATTATAAGCGAGACGGAACAGTTCAAGTTCCTAGGCGTTCGGATAGATAGTAAGCTGTTGTGGAAAGCCCATGTTCAGGATCTTGTTCAGAAACTAATTGCTGCTTTATTTACCATTAGAACAGTATCTGAAATAAGTGACATTTCAACACCAAAAGTAGTCTATTTCGCATATTTTCATACGCTTATGTCATATGGTATTATTTTTTTGGGTAATTCTTCTGATTCAAAAAGGGTATTTTTGGCTCAAAACGGACTGTTCGAGCTATGTGTGGTGTAAGTTCGAAAACCACTTGTCGACTCCTATTCAATAGCCTGGGAATTTTGACGTTGCCCTCGCAGTATATATTATCTTTAATGTCGTTTGTTGTTAGCAATATTAGCTTATTCCCAAGAGTTAGTAGCTTTCACTCAGTTAATACTAGGCAGAAATCAAATCTACGTGTGGAATGCACTTCCTTGACTCTTGTGCAGAAAGGAGTGCAGTATTCTGCTGCATCCATTTTTAATAAGCTACCACAAGAACTCAAAAGTCTTAGCAGTAGCCCAAACACTTTTAAGTCTAAACTGAAAAGTTTCCTCATGGCTCACTCCTTCTATTCTGTCGAGGAACTCCTGGAAGAGCTAAAAAATTAAGCAAAATCCAGTGTTACATTGATTTTCTTTATTTAAACTTACGACTTGTCGCCTGAATATGTTTCTTATATTTCATTTTATCTGTTTCTACAATCGTGTTATAATTTCATGTATTGACTCGTTCCATGACCATGGAGACTTCTCCTTAATGTGGTCCCACGGAACAATAAATAAATAACTCATTTCTAGCCATCAGCGAAAACTGTGCCGGACACCCATCGCGTTGATACCACATTCTGTTCCTTGTTCCTAAAGGTATTTCTTCCAATAACAGACCTAATGTTTCTTGCAGGAATGTGGTGTACTTCCTACCATTAAGATTTCATTCAATGAAATACGGGCCTCTAATTCTGTTCTCCAGAACCCCACACCATACATTCACCGACCACGGTTTTTGGTATGCAACATGTCGCAGCCAACATGGATTTTCAGTTGCCCAATAATGCATGTTATTAAGATATTGAAATTTAAGTGATCGCTGGTAGTGACGGCAACAAGGTTAAACAACATTACTACGACAGCGAAGTGAACTGAAATGGAAGACTGGTTTATATTTCTGGTCCCCATATATGCCCACAATTAAAATGCGAAGCAATATGAACCTGTTTATATTGACTAGTACTTTTGGATGCAAGTGGCTTACGATCTCTGTAGATGCATCGAGCGCATATTACAAGAGGTGGTCGCACTGCATCAATCCATTCTGCAGATCTCACAGCGCAGTTATCCTAATGAGGAAGGTCGTACCATTGCGTGACGGAGCCACAACCTCACCTCTGCTTGCACTGACTGCTCCATCACTATCAAAGTGAAGCCCTCGAAGGTTCAAAAGGTTCAAATGGCTCTGAGCACTATGGGACTTAACTTCTGAGATCATCAGTTCCCTAGAACTTAGAACTACTTAAAACCTATGGACATCACACACATCCATGCCCGAGGCAGGATTCGAACCAGCAACCGTAGCGGTCGCGCGGTTCCAGATTGTAGCGCCTAGAACCGCTCGGCCACCCCGGCCGGCCCCTCGAAGGTGTTCTTTCGGAACTGTATGGAGGACGATCGATGCCAGTGAACCCAAAGCGTCGGATTGTTACAGATGTCGCAGCGCTCGTGTATGGTCTGGCAGCGTCCTTCGAAAGGAGAGGTTGCCCAATGTGTGGAAAAACTCTTCCAAATTGGGCTTTCAGTTTTCTGATGGTGTTGCAGTACCTTGAAGAGTTTATTGGTGTTCCCTTTGGGCGTGAATTCCAAACCCACCACACCTTGAACGTCCAAGAACACTGCGAGTACGATTTTGCCTGCTGACGGCGGTTTCTTAAACTTCTTTGGCGTCGTTGATCCTTTGTGGCGGAACTGCATTGATGCGTTCTTGTTTTCGGGGTCAAATTAGTGAACTGAGTTTTCATCATCCGTCACAATGTTGTTAAGTAACAAATCACCCTCATGCTCAAAACTCAAAAGAAATTATCAGATATCCAATCTTCTCTGTGTCATGTCAGTAATGAGCATCGTGCACAAAGTTTTCTGTCCTGTAGTTCTGCAGTGGTGCCCTGTACAAGTTGTCATACGCCACACTTACCTGAAAACTATGTTTTTGTTAGCCAATGATTTTCTCTGATGAGTTCTTCAACGCAGAGTTTGAGTCAGTTGCCGGACGTTGTCGACCACTTCGGGCTCTGCCACACACGTTCAAATTAGCACCACCGTTTCCTTCACTACGAGCACGAACCACTCAACATCGCACATTATTGATGTCGATTAATCATCATCGTACACAGCCTTCACTCTTCTATGGATTTTAATTGGAGGCACGTTTTCTGCGGTTTCTCACACACCACCGTGTTACTCGCTACAGTTCGGAGCCTTCTAGAGGCAGAGCGTTGCCCCTTGCGTCAGCAAGGCGGGAAAATCAAAAGAGTAATATGCATGACTTGTAATACCTCAACCGATATTGACAACAGAATAAAAAATTTGGAGCCATTACTTTTCATGACGCCCTCATAAACAATGTTTTGTGCGTAGAATAAAAATTACAATAGCAATTTAGTTAGTATTAAGATTCTTTTACAGGGAGTGCAGTGGATCTGACACTGAAATCATTAAGTATTTGATTATTTCATGACCACGGCACAAGATCTATACTGAATTCATATTTGTCAAGAAAGAATAAACGTATAAGAGACCAGCATTTTGCTACCAAGGAATAAAATTGTGCAATAAAGTGCCCAAGAGGATTGGTGTGGTTATTAAGTAACACATTCTGTGCGCCGGCCGGAGTGGACGAGCGGTATTAGGCGCTACAGTCTGGAACCGTGCGACTGCTACGGTCGCAGGTTCGAATCCTGCCTCGGGCATGGATGTGTGTGATGTCCTTAGGCTAGTTAGATTTAAGTAGTTCTAAGTTCTAGGGGACTGATGACCTCAGAAGTTAAGTCCCATAGTGCTCAGAGACAACATTCTGTGCAGAGGAGTATTATTTATGTTATACACAGTAGCGATTTGTAAGGTGTCAGGCAAACCCAACACCTTCCATGAAACCCTGACATGATAGCAAATCCGGCAGTATGTCATATAGCTCCGAATAAATCCTGACATTAAATTAACCAAAGTAATACGATCAACGAGTGAGCAAATGGAATACCACAGACTAACACAAGAACGCCTAAATGCATGTCATACCTTCCCACCGTGAAACAGACGCAGTTCCAAGGGGGGAAACAAGAACAGAAGCCGAGAGTAGAGCCGTGTAGGCTAGAAGGCCCTACGATAAGGGAGGACACCCACATCGCCGGCCGATCGCCGGGAGGTCCACCCCCCAGCCCATGTTAAAAGATAGTGCCCTCCAGAAGAACAGTATAGATCTTACGCCGGCCGGAGTGGCCGAGCGGTTCTAGGCGCTACAGTCTGGAACCGCGCGACTGCTACGGTCGCAGGTTCGAATCCTGCCTCGGGCATGGATGTGTGCGATGTCCTTAGGTTAGTTAGGTTTAAGTAGTTCTAAGTTCTAGGGGACTGATGACCTCAGAAGTTAAGTCCCATAGTGCTCAGAGCCATTTGAACCATTTTTGATCTTACGATAACACTAAAAGGGCCACACCAGCTGCAAGTTTTAGTGTGAGACTATACGCGTCTCTGTTATGTAGCAAACATTAAAAACATTGCCCCACCATGAAAAGTATAACGTTTCTCATTGGATAGACAGAATTTTTGTAGGCGGAGCTTAAGGTTAACATTGAGACCCTGATTGGTCAGTTGAAAACACAGCCAGATACCTTTTCTTAAACCAACTTCGGTAAATTGTAGTAAGGAGAAGTTCGAGAGAGTTGCTACCGAGACGGCGAGGTGTGTGGACCTGCGCCGCCCGCCACCCCTGACGCCGGCTAACCACCGACAAGGTAATGAACACACGCGATGCCGCATAAGAGTGCATAAGGCTTCACTCAGAACTGCAGAAGTCTCATCTGTTACATACCCTTTTTACGTAATACTAGTGTCGATCGTCAATTAAACTTCATGGTATTCACATTTCCTACTTGAAGTTAAAATCTGAAACTTGATAATTTTCTGTTATATAATTATTGAGAAGCCATATCAGCCACTGTAATTTACGAAAAATTAAATAAATAATTAAAGATAATTGAGGGTCAATGTAGACCATTTTCGATAGTTTTCTCTTTTATGAAACTTAATTTAAACTTAGATTATAATCTATAATTATAGATGTGATATGGCATAGGTCATCCTTCGATCAATTGTAGAACTTGGAAACCCATTCAGGAAATATTCGTTCACATTTTTGTTGAACGCAGTTGGTTTTTATCATACTGTATTAAAATATTTCCTTTTATCAATAGTGCAATTTATAAACAATGTTTTGTGCGTAGAATAAAAATTACAATAGCAAACTTAACTGTTTTTTCGACGTTATTTTACCAGCTAACTAAAAATAGGAAAGCATTGAACCCCTTCCACTAAATTTAGTTAGTATTAAGATTCTTTTATAGGGAGTGCAGTGGATCTGACACTGAAATCATTAAGTATTTGATTATATTATCGCTAGTCTCAATGAACTCTTCTGAACTCTACATGTCATGTGTGGTCTGGCGTCTCCTTACCAGCAACAGGTCCTAGGTTCAAACTAGTCAGTTCCCTAGAAAACACGCTCAGAGAGTCGTTGCACGAAAGTGGTGGGGAGACACGACTTAGAAGAAACAGACACCACGCAGAATGTTAGAGATTTAGTAAGAAATGTAACACAGCTAAACAACAACACGTCTTCATCACTTCACAGCACACTTTCACATTATAACGTTTTTATTTCTTTTCTGGAAAACATTACTCCAACAACACTAACATCTTATCCTCTTACTGTGTCCAACATCTCGAACATCATGGAGGGATAGTGACTCAGTTTTTCAAGCAAGCAAATGGGAAATTTGTTTCTTGGAGTTTTTGAATGTATTAGTTCAAAGTAACGAGAATGGATATTTTAAGGTTTCTGTGTACCGTAACCTCAACCACACCGATTTATACTTGCAGGTGTCTAGCTGCTCTCATCCACTGCAAACTGGGAGAGTACTCAAAACTTCAGTACGTAGGGCCCAAGCAGTGTCTGACACTGACAGCCCACAGCAGCGGCAGCCAAGGATTCGGCTCCGAGCCGTGCCCTAGCTCACTTACCATGTCACTCATTCTGGCTGCACACTTCCCCCACCACCACGCCACGCTGTCTGAGCTTGAGGAAGGGAAAGAGCGTTAAACTGTGAACGCACACTGTTTAGATGACAATGCAATCACACTGCATGCGACTTGATTCCATATGTCATATTTCCCAACAACATAGGCCACAAAAGGAATACATTACGAATATTATTTAATTATTTTTGGCGCCCTGAAGACATAATATAATTTTTATCCGATACGAACTGTCAGCATACTGACCGACTGGAGCAATTTCACACATTTTCACTCTCGGCTTACCACGTAATAGTCACATATTTAGTTTAATAAACGAAAAAGGTCTTCCACACATATACGTTGATCGGAGTATTATAGAAGTTTTGCAAACTCACTATGGAGACTTGGAAACTCTATCTGAGGAAAATAATGTGGACGTCCTGGACAGTTGTAATATAAAAGGATTTGTCTTTAAAAGGGGAATTACTTTACAGATCAGTCAGTTCCCTCTGTACATGCACAGGGGCGGTTCAACTGAAAAATATAAATTACGCGGTGTCCTCAAAACGTTAAGAAAAGGGCCCTTGTGATTCTTTCAGTGCCACTTTCAATTCTTCATATCTCGCGTTTTCCGTAAGGTCAGGGAGGTTAAGGAAATTGAGTGTATTTTTTTCAGAATTTTTCGCTTCTAAGCTTAGAGTTTTTTAAATTGTATCTACAACTAATCAGAAATAAGTTATTTCTCACTTAGCACTATCTTATTGCGGGCAAAGTGCAGTCACGTCCACTTAGAATGCAAGGTCTGCAATCCATCCTGGATGGTCTAATTATTGTTCCTGCAATCTTTTTTCCTTGAGAAATTCGAAAATAGCTGTTTTAAATTCATAACTCGTACCAAACATGCCTCTTGACTTAACCAACGTCATTTGCAGTAGCGCATAAAGCCTCCACAGTCTTCGATGAAGAAGATGCGTTTTTTCGGCACGACAGTGCATGTCTACATAGAGCTGCTGCGACGCAAACGCTATTCCTGATGTATAACAACTGCCTAGCCAGAAAGATCATCAGAGCAATTGAATATGTATACGACATGACGAGGGAGGAACTTACTCGTTTTCCATGGCCCGCAAGAATCATTCCCGAAATGAAACAAATGGCGCATGATGCGTATTTTCCGGCGAGAAAGAGCACTGGCAAACATTCTTCGCTACATTAGGTTACTTAATCTGGTGTCACTCTGAGCTAGAATTTATGGTCAGCGACTAAGTGTAAGGTCAGTGAGTCGGATGCGGGTTTTGCAACTGTGAAATACTTTCCTACATTATTGAAGCGAATATTAAATTTGAACTAATATTGCGAAAATTTTGTACTTGTATAGCTTAGAATGAAAATCTTTCTGTTTATTGCAAAGGAAAACAATTGATTTTCTAAAACATTCTCTGTCATACACAACTTGAAACAGGTCACGTCGACCAAATCATATGGAAGAACTGACAGCGACGTATATCGGCAGGCAGTAAGATCTCTTGTCTTTTGGCTTGGCAGTACTCGATAGCCATTTCTAGGCGCAAGTAAGTGAAGAAAGGCAGCGGGTTTTTGGTATCAAGTAACGTCTTCATCAATTACTTTAGTTTTAATGTAATCTACAAGTAATTGCTGATATTTGATATTAACATGAAAAGGATTCCGTACACAGGGAAAGAACCTGTTCTTGGGAAACTACTTCTATAGTGACCAAAACGCATCAACTGATCTTCAAGTACAGTGTTTCAGCAGCGGTATGAAGAAAATGATAGAAATAATGACGGTAATAATCGAATTATCCGGTAACTTCACACTTCCCAGTGGATTTTCTCGTACTAAGGAATTTGCTGAATTTGTGAAAATTTCAGAATGGCTTCACATCGAGCCTATGATGCCTAGAAGAGTCTTTACATCCTGATGACATGACAGACTCGCGTTTTACCACCGTGACTAATTTTGTACGTTAAGCACATCATCCATTACAGCACACTCCTGGGGCTGGGAAATGTGGCCACAATGGTCTGGTGGAACGAACTGTCACATAAAATGGTTCGCAGTTCCAGTCTCACAAAGTGTACCGTTTTTATCCATTCTGTGAAAGAGCTACAAGCAGTCAGATCAAACATCGATAAGGAAATCGCAAGAAAATACTTTCAGCTCATAGTGCAATGGTGAAAAACTTACAATGCTGCACAACAGGTAACTCCACTTCCCGCCGCTGACAAGCAAATTTTGGGTTTCTAGGAATACAAAATTTATTTTTGAAATGCCCCATTTGCACTGCACGACGTTTTCAACAAAGAGATAGCGCAATAAGTAGCTCAATTGGAAAGAAACCCTTCCTATTTAAATTTATGCATCCTACACTGTCGGCAGTTCTGTGTAGGTGGCAGTTACGTGATTTTATTTCGGTGATTACAAAATAAAGTCGAATGTATGCACTGGGTAGCCGAGGCAGCTAGTTCATGGTGATTCGGTCAACCAAGTAAATGAATTTACTGAACATGCTGCAAATTAATACAGGGAGCCAGTATTTCTCAACCAGTGTGGCGCAACGGCGTTACGATAGAAAAACGAGCCACAGAGAAGATGGTTTGGTGGTCTGTTGGACTGACGATATGTTTGTATATCTATGGTTTGGGTTCGATTCCAACTTCTGTCAATGATTTTAGAAAGGAGGAGACAGATTCTATTCCCTTCTGGCTACACCAAGTGAAGAAGATATAATGGCATTGTGGTCTGAAATTAACATTAAAAATAATATTCCTTCTCTAGCAAGTAGACGGTAGGTTGAACCACAATAAAGTCTGGAGTGGCGACATGTAGAAACTCGATCACCAGTAACCTTTCTTATACTAGTTATTTATTTCTAGTGACGAAACAAACGCTATGTAGGCTCACAGGACACTTATTCCATCTTTTATCTGAGCTTCTGTATGTCGATAAAATTGGTTCTGAACTGGGAATGCAACGCAGACCGTCCTTAACGCGGAATTCGATCCCTTCGTGACAATACAGCTCGGTTACACTTTGTTGTTTGTTCAAAACTGCAGATTCCTCAACATCTCCACATATTGCGCGTGAATGGGTTCGAATCCTGGCCCGGCACTAGAGATTTCATTATGTATTATCAAGCTCTAGTATGAGAACACCTATCTGCTGGTAGATAATAATTTTGATTTTTTAATGTATTTTCATTCGTTGTCAACACTAACGATATGTGACGTTTTTGAGTCCCAGTGAGACATAGAACTATTTGCGAGATCACTGTAAGTTCAAGATGTTATTCCGAGCTGGAGAAAAATTCAGTAGCTGACGTCTCTTTGTGTGTAGTCAACAACGATATGTGTGGAGCTCTATTCCCAGTCAGCACTGAACTCTTCTTCAAATTATTTCTAGTTCAAACATGCTCACATGTCGCTGCTGGTGCAACAAACCCATATTTAACGTTCATTTTCTCCAGAATATAACAGCGATAGGTGCCGGATTGGATTCCTGGGAAAGAAAAAATTAATGTTTCGTCTCGTCATTTCAGTTAAAACATTTAGCTACTGCCGAGAAAATCCGAAATGTCACAGTTGATTGTGCGTCGATATCTGTCCGATTAGGTTCTGGGTTCGAATCCCTGTCCAACACAAAGCTTTACCTCACGGCAATTCAAGTAAGTTACTTGTGAAGAAGCAATATTTAAGACTTCTCGTAGTTCGTTAACAGGGAGAATAGATGCTGGGTAGGAATTCGCGTCCGTTAAAAATGTTTGCGTTATGTGATTTAAAGTTGATATTTGCTAACTTATACTGTCTAAAATCGAGGTATATCACTCTCTGTATGCCTAATCAGGAATGACTGTTAGTTTCCGTCAGTCACGAAATCTTTGCTTAGTCTACATGACCTGGGTTTGAATCCATATGCAGAACGACACGGTTCGTCGTGACATTTGAAGTTCATACATATTCTCAACTAGCTGCTCATGAATAACTTAAATTTTTAATCTCATTTTGTGTTAAATAATAAGTACGGTATGTTACTTTGAAGAGGAAATCATGAATACGACGAACTTACTTCGTGCATTACCTATCTGACGTAATAATGAGAGTGGTAACATTTCAGGTATGTCATTTATTGTAATAAATGTGAGCTTACAAGCCTTATGGACCGTCTTATATGTGATAAGGTGTTCCCTGATACTTGTAGTATCGAGGTATTTCTTTACATCTTGAGTTATTTCGACACAGTGCAGTGTTTTCTAGTGGTGACTTGTTGGAACCATTTTCAATAGTCAAACGACTGTACCAAGGAGCGATTAGAGGACCTGCTAGACAGCTGCGTTATGTGGGTTGCATGCGAATCTGGCGAAATGCAATTCAGGTCGTTCGGATACTTTTGAGCACGACCGTATATAAAAATTTCGTACTACTACTTTTGGATCTCATGTTTAAGAAACTGAAGCGTGTGAAAGAATTGTAGAATTGTTTCCTAACATAAAGCTTTATGCTTGTTGTATGCCTAATAAGAATTTGATATTGGTACTTTGCGATGTGCCGGGGCTAGCAGTGTATATAACACTAAATTCTTCTAGAATCTTCATATGGAAATGATGCTCTAAGCTCCCCCCTTTTTTATTTCCGACTTTTCATGTTGCACATGGATTAAGAAGAAACGCGAACTGACTCTAATCGACCCTGCAAGTGGAATAGTAAAGAGTTTGGCACCTGCAATAATTTAATTGGATAGAAATTAATTAGATAGAGGAAAGTTTCATTAACGTAATGAGAAATGAAAGGGTTGCTCTATCGATTAACAGAATGAGAGTTCTGTCCAGCATAGCAATTTGATTTATTATGACTAAACTCAAAATAATAAACAAACCACATGAAACATTTACAATACATCAAATTGGATACTCAAATAAATGCTGTGAAGGTGAAGTTGTCCATAAACTAGATTGTGACATTTATCACCAAGTGGTATGTGGAGACAATTCCTTGCAACTCAAATCTTAATAGTAACACCCAGCCAACCCAACATTAATTGCTGCTACAGTAGTGATAACTCAGACAATGAACACCCAAGAGAGAACAAAGTTAGAAAAGACGAACATGCGCGCTCTGCTGAACCCTGATTATCACCTATCAAAATTCCGTGATTTGCCGGTGCTGTCTTCTTAACTGCAAGGACACGATCTGGCATACCGGAGGCGATGGCTGGTTGGTTCGATGTCCCGTCGTGCTGATGATAATGTCGCGAGTATAGCCCGGAAACGAATTCTCCTGGTCTGGTTGTTCCAGACTAAAGACGTCCTAGCAACACAAATGCGCCTCTGAGGGAGATGAAGAAGGCTCGCTACACAATCACCGACGGTACAGTGAGTGATTTAACAAGAGAAGTCACACAGTAACTCCGGTAGAGTCAACTTTAGCCAAAACTGCTTAAGACGGACGACATAGGCCGCTTGTACGCAGAACGCTCAATTGCCAACTGTACTCGGAAAGTTACGTTGAAGTCGAAACTTCAGCAACTTCATCAAACAGTTATAATTAAAGGAAAGTATATTAGACAGCCAACGGAAGGCAGGCTGTCTAGAACAGCGAGACCTCAGTCTTATAACCTACTCCGACTGAAAGGCGAGAGCCGACTCTCAAGAGCACCCGTACAAGCCGAATACAGAACATTCCCACCCCCACGACAGTGGTCGTGGTTAAACGTTCCAATCAGCAACTCTAAAACCGGCGGAAAATTCCACTCTATTGCCGACGCACTACTATTCCACCAATGGAGATTCTTGGTGCCAATTTCTGCGCCGATTTTGCTACGTCACGGAGCTATGCCCTGAGCAAGCCAATCACAGTTACGATTTTGCAGAAAACGCGGGAATTTGCCCACCAAGACTGCCTGGGAACACAAGTCAATCCCACGCCTCGCTGGTAGCCCACCAGAAACGGTTTTCACTAAGTTTCTGCGAAGTAACGGAATCTCTAGCCCAGCCGCCCCTTCCGGCGCATCTGGGCGTGTCGCTCCCGCTCTTATGACAATGTCGGCTTCTGGAAAGCATCCACTCGACTCCCTCACACCCGTCAGCTTAACCCTTTCAAGCTCAGCTGAACTCGCCTGTCACCGGACCACCTGGGTGACGAGAGACGCTGCATGGGAAGTCCGCGTGTGAAGGAATAGCAACTTTTCACCGCATGCAATTAGAGAGGAAAATCGAATTATTCAGAGTAAGATAGAAATATGAGAGGGGGCTCATGTCACCTCTCAACTTCGTGAATTATATTATATCGTGATCTTTATGTAAATGAGGTAGATAAAAATGACCATTTGTGCCAAATCAGTCTCGTTTATTTGGCGTGTATTACAATTGATGCAATATTAGAAAGACCTGTTTCGTTTTATCTAGCAGACAATGACAAAATACACATAATCAAATCGAGAAACCACAGCAGTCTTGGGTACTATTCGTGTTAACAGCTTTTTCAGTACTAGACGACGACATTTTGATGTTCCGCACCAAAACGTTTGACGAACTTTGATCATGTTCCTGCGTAACGTGAAGCGCCGGCATGCGAGGCGGGAAGCTTCGAGCAGGGAGGGCTGTGAAGAAGACGTCAGCTATAACAGTACGCTGGCCGACGCCTCCCTTCTCTAGGACACGGGAGCGGCCTCTGGGCGCAGAGGACATAAGCGCCGCACCGCCCGGCGGCGAGTTAGGAACTGTATAATTTCACTTGTAATACGAATTGTGTAAACTGAAGAGACTTCTTATTTGTCTGTCGCCATTTGCTTGCGACACACCATTGTAAATTCCACTATTAAGTACCATCATTTTTTTCTGTAAATAAAATTCATTAAAAAGATTTGCTTGAATTGTTGTCTAGCGATCCGAGAAAGTAGGTTTCCTAGGCACCCTATATTCGACGAGTAGGCAGGACACAACGGATCAGATAATAATACATTCTTTCGAAGACAGGAAAGCACGCAGTGTAAACCTGAAGCAAGATGAGAGAAAAAAATACTGGGATCTAAGGATCGAAGAAATGGGTACTGTCTTGCATGTCTCTTGTCTTTACTGGTGTTATGTTTCCTATATTTAATTTTATGTTACACAAAAGAGAAAGTTATTAGCTAATAGACAATAAAAGTGCAAATTTTCTGAAGAGGTCTTGTTGTCCCAATCACAAATAATCCTACCAAGTACTAATTGTGAGTTTTTTTTTAACGGGGTAGGATATGAAACCAGCTGACTGGGAGCAGGAGTGGCACCACAGAACATTTTAATTTCCTCTGTCCTTAATATACAGGTCTGACGGCTTCCATTACAAAATACACATGTTTGAATCCCACAGAGCAAAATTCAGTGACGTGTGATAGAAGAATGCTGTGTGAAGAGGCGTGGCACTGCAGTTTGGCACACTTAAGACCAAATAACATGTCTTACATATCCTCGAACATACATGTTTTATATATAAAGCTCTTTACAAAGATGTGTGCTAAAAATGAACATATTTCTGAAAAACTCATTTTTTTAAATTTATGACATCATACCTCAAACACTCGAGGGGGGTGAGGGGGGATGTCATTATGAAGTTTTTGCCCCGGTTCGGAAATATCGTAGATCCCGGCCTATTAAGTACTACATCTGAATCTTGCACGCACGGCTAGCATGGGATGGCTCTGAGCCTTTTGCCAGTTGGCGGTTGTGCGGGGGCTAAAAAAATGGTTCTGAGCACTATGGGACTTAACATCTGTGGTCATCAGTCCCCTAGAACTTAGAACTACTTAAACCTAACTAACCTAAGGACATCACACACATCCATGCCCGAGGCAGGATTCGAACCTGCGACCGTAGCAGTCGCGCGGTTCCGGACTGCGCGCCTAGAACCGCTAGACCACCGCGGCCGGCTGTGCGGGGGCTATGTCGCCCACTGTTCACCAGCGCCCAGCGCGGAGACTGGACCACATGTGGGGCTTTTTGCGAGCCCGTGACGTCAGCAGCCACTGGCCATTCGAAAGTTTCAATTGCTTTCTAATCATCTGCGTGTATGTAGCGCAAACCATCTAGGTACAGACACACATGAGGCATAATGTTAATGAGAGTTTAATTACACATCTAATGATATAAAGATATCGTCTGATTGTTTTATATAAAGGAGATTGCAGAGACAAATAGATTTATTTATAACGTATGCACCTTATAATTTATAGCTTCTAATGTAATCATGCAACCGAAAAATTTGAAAATTTAAACTGTTGCTTTTGATGAGGCGCGTCGACTAAGATAATCATACGATCGATAACTATAATAATTAATATGAGAGAAACAATTTAAATCGAAATTAATTAAATTCAGCATAACTTATATACAGACGCACTGATAGCATGGTACTGTGTTGGCAGTGGGTACTAGTAACTATGCTGGCAGCAGATACTAGTAGCTACACATTCTATTTAGATTCTAAAATTATATTTATTACCCATTTTTATTGTTTGATGTTAAATGTATGTAGTTTTTACACTTAGTTTGAATTTCATCAAAGATATGTAAATTCTGATTACGGCAATGAAAATAGGAGACAAAATCTTATAAAAATAATATACCATTTGTAAGTGCAAACTACATAACAAAGATGCCTAAAGCATTAACACCTTTCGGCGCAGAAAATTCACATTTTGGATAATTAAACTCTAATTCATGCGCAAACTATAGTATCTACTAATTATTACGATATGTTTTTGAAGTAAAGTTTCAGCATGCAGGTAACGCTATTAGAATTTCAAAGCTGTAAATTTATATTGGTGACCACCTAATGGAATTGTGTGATGTCATTGAGTGCACTTTTCGCAGATGGGAGACGCTGAAAGTTAGGAAAGGGTATAGTTTTTGGAGAGAGTTACTGAAGCTTTAAAAGGTCCGCATCCAGATTCCTCTTGAACTGTCTGTCTGATCGATCCTTTCTTGGCAATTGGTCTATTGGTGTCTGGCCGGATGTAAGGGAGACTAGTTTTTGAGTTCTGTCAGTCAGTATTTGGATTTTGTTTCTGGCAAAGTCGAAGGACTAAGAATTATTCTGGCTCAGTTTCGACTCTGATGTGTTTTTTTAAATTTTATTTTTATTTATTTATTTATTTTTTGCTACAGAAGTTTAGTGCAAACATTTTTTGAATTCCATATCAAATTGACAAACCAGTAGCATCGTGAGAGGATTTCAGAACTTAGTCAAGCTGCTCAGTGACACAATATATGCTGACACCTATCGCATCTAGTCAGTCGGCAACGCAGTTGGTGGTTTTATTCAAACTAAAAGCTTCACTCTGCATTTGTAACGATTTTAAACACAGCGTAAATTACAATGACACCTCGACGTGTGTTTCATTCTATGGGCAGAAGAACAAATGTTAAAACTATCCGACTGCCAATAGTTCGCCAAGATATATCTATTACGAACAAATGTGCTATTGCCGCGGGGCACACTATCCCTTCGGTTCATGGTAGCTAACGAACACTTCAGACTGTAGAGATATAAAACGTGTTACCTTTTGTAATTGCTAGTGCACCGGCAGTTTTCCTCGGTTGCTTGAAACAATTCATTCAAAACATTCCGAATATAGTTAACTACTTGGCTGATATAATTGCAACAGGTGACCATCCGATCTGCCGACTGCTGTTGGCAAGCGGGGTGCACTCAGCCCTTGCGAGGCAAAATGAGGAGCTACTCGATTGAGAAGTAGCGGCTCCGGTCTCGAAAACTGACGTACGGCCGGGAGAGCGGATCGCTGACCACTTGCCTCTCCATATCCGCATCCAGTGATGCCTGTGGACGGAGGTTGACACGGCGGCAGGTCGGTACCGTTGGGTCTTCATGGCCTGTTTGGGCGTAGTTTTTTTGTTGTACAGAACAACAGCATCTGACAAACCTAGGTATGCTCTTCACACGCTACAGAAAAAAGAACTAAAATGTTATCTAAGTAAACTAAAAAAATCTGTCAATTATTTGTCGGAAAAATTAATTAACACCAAAAAATTATGCTTAATGCCATCCTGATCGCTAGATCACTCAATAACTTACACTAAAATGTGTAAAGAGTGACTGGACCCAGCAGTGCCCGAATACTTGTAAAAAATAAATTAAAACAGTATCTTAATTCCGCTGCTTGTCTAGAGAATTATGACGTTATCTCAGCGACTTATTCTCCCTAATGGCACTTACAGCACGACTTGCGGGCAGTGCTCTCCCCCCCCCCCTCCCCATGGGTACAAACAACGATGGCATGCACCACTTAAGACCCTGACGTCAGCCGAGGAGAATTACTCCCAAACAGAAACGAAGTACTCGCAATAAAACTTTATATCCAAAAATGTCATACGTTTTTATGTTACGAATAGACCTCTGATTTCCTTGCTTGATTCTAAGAGTCGACTTCCAGAAAATATGACGCAATGCCTCCAACTTTAAATACTCTGGAACTAAACCACTCACCTACAGCGCAATATGTGAAAGCTGCTGCCTTGCCCAGGCTCCCCGACAGGCGAGGCCCCATAGTTGACTCTCATGAATTGATGTACTTTTACACTGACATTTCTTTGCAAAATCATTAGGGAGATGTTCTGTCGTCTTACCTGAAACCGCGTCTGCTATGACTGGGAATTCATTCTCACGACAAATAACCAGATATACTCAGTAGTGTTGGCCGAAGTACCTCCCGTCCTACGCCCATTCAGAATTTCGCACTGCTGATGCTAGCAATGGACGGCAGTGACGAATGCCCACTGGTCGCTCCGCCACCACTGCATAAATGCATCATGTACCCTCTGCATTCTGATAACTGGGAATAACGTGTATGAAGGTGCACACAACATGGTACACCAACTGGTCCAGCACCCCAAGCGACATAGAGTGGACAGACTGCTCCTGTGAAATCAGTGCAGCGACCAAGGTAACCCGAACGCAACACTTATATGCTTGGTCGACATCTCTGCTCTGTTGAAATGAGTACATGTCATTTCTGCTGCGCTATACCTCCAAAATACGTGGATTATTCTGATCTACCGGTACTCAAAATTCCTATATGCAGTGTGAAGCCTGACACTACAGTTCCAGAAACTAAGAGTGCGTTGAAAAAAGTCTTTAACATGGAAGGCACTGAATTTGCTTCTCTCTTGTTTGAGCGATTTTGCACAAGGAACAGGGTAACTAACCTTACTTCAGCACCACTCCCTAACACCCCCCCCCACCCCCCCTCCACCCCCCCAGTGTGGAGGTCAAACCGTTCATCCTCACATTCAAGATGCAGATATATAAAACGATCGTGGTCGCTTAAAAACAAACGTTTTGTCCCAGTTCTGGACCCTGTAAGGGACCACACTGAACCAGTAGTGGGCACCAGCGGATGGGCTACACAGCTGTCATCTTCAGAGGCTTCTGGCGCCCCAGCCCAGTCGCTGTCCCAGCTACTGTGTTGGTATGAAGGTTGAAGGTTACTGCTTTGACCGAAACCCAGTTTGGCTACCTGGCGTCATCAAAGCCGCCTGACGCCAACAAATGTTCGTAGACGAAGCTGGTGATATCAGGCTGGTGTGTCACGTAAATCTGTGCTTCCATGCCTACCAACACCTGCCCAGCGCCTGCTGGCATCACCATTGACTCAAGAACTGATACGTTATTACACTAATGCCCATTAAAATTGCTACACCAAGAAGAAATGCAGATGACAAACGGGTATTCATTGGACAAATATATTATACTAGAACTGACATGTGATTACATCTTCCCGCAATTTGGGTGCATAGATCCTGAGAAATCAGTACCCAGAACAACCACGTCTGCCCGTAATAACGGCCTTGGTACCCTTGGGCATTAAGTCTAACAGAGCTTGGATGGCGTGTACAGGCACAGCTGTCTATGCAGCTTCAACACGATACCACAGTTCATCAAGAGTACTAACTGGCGTATTCTGACGAGCCAGTTGCTCGGCCACCATTGACCAGACATCTTCAATTGGTGAGAGATATGGAGAATGTGCTGGCCGGGGCAGCAGTCGAACATTTTCTGTATCCAGAAAGGCCCGTACAGGTCCTGCAACATGCGGCCGTGCATTATCCTGCTGAAATGTAGGATTTCGCAGGGATCGAATGAAGGGTAGAGCCGCGGGTCGTAACACATCTGACATGTATCATCCACTGTTCAAAGTGCCGTCAATGCGAACAAGAGGTGACCTAGACGTGTAACCAATGGCACCCCATACCATCACGCCGGGTGATACGCCAGTATGGCGATGACGAATACACGCTTCCAATGTACGTTCACCGCGATGTCGCCAAACACGGATGCGACCATCACGATGCTGTAAACAGAACCTGGATTCATCCGAAAAAATGACATTTTGCCATTCGTGCATCCAGGTTCGTCGTTGAGTACACCATCGCAGGCGCTCCTGTCTGTGATGCAGCGTCAATGGTAACCGCAGCCTTGGTCTCCGAGCCGATAGTCCATGCTGCTGCAAACGTCGTCGAACGGTTCGTGCAGATGGTTGTTGTCTTGCAAACGTCCCCATCTGTTGACTCAGGGATGGAGACGTGGCTGCACGATCCGTTACAGCCATGCGGATAAGATGCCTGTCATCTCGACTGCTAGTGATACCAGGCCGTTGGGATCCAGGACCCTCCTGAACCCACCGATTACATATTCTGCTAACAGTCATTGTATCTCGACCAACGCGAGCAGCAATGTCACGATACGATAAACCGCAATCGCGATAGGCTACAATACGACCTTTATCAAAGTCGTAAACGTGATGGTGCGCATTTCTCCTCCTTACACGAGGCTTCACAACAACGTTTCACCAGGCAACGTCGGTCAACTGTTGTTTATGTATGAGAAATCGGTTGGAAACTTTCCTCATGTCAGCACGTTGTAGGTGTCGCCACCAGCGCCAACCTTGTGTGAAAAATTAATAATTTGCATATCACAGCATCTTCTTCCTGTCGGTTAAATTTCGCGTCTGTAGCGCGTCATCTTCGTGGTGTAGCAATTTTAATGGCCAGTAGTGTACTTTTCACGACACAGCAGAAAGTGAAACCAATGATCATAGGCTCAGTAGCCACTCAAGGACACCAATGAGTGAGATCGCATATCACTTCCTTTAGCGTATGCTTCCAACGAAGAAGAGGAGATCTGTACACCACTAACAGCCGACTCCAGTCCCAAGATGGCACCGTGACATATCGAATACCGTGAGATCGCTGGTTCTCAACCACGGACACGATCTGAATTCGAGATGGTTCACGAGGCCTGTCACTGGCGTGCTAACCCACACCTGTCCTTTCCTTGTTTTGCAATCCCACTGTAGACACACTTCCAGTACTAAGGATGAATTAAAGGGGGGATACTACACGTCTATCTCTGGACAGCGAAGTTGATAACATAAGATCATAGCTGTCACAGTCTGCAGCGACTGCCGTGAGGTAGATAAAAAGACGATTTCGGCGGTGGAACCACTGATGGCGCATAGGTAATATAGCTTGCGATCCAGCGGAGTACTTTTACTACAACGACGACAAGATTTAGAACTACTTCATATCTACCGTTAAGGCATTAAGAGCACAGCCATGCGGCCTGTTCCCATATTCGCCTTCCGTCCAGAGAAACACGAAACCACCCACAGTCGGCGTCAAACATTTGAGTGAGGATAGCCCAGTCACACGAACAAATGGAACGAAAAACAATGAATTACCGTGATGTTAGTAGTTACTACAGGCTTTCCCTTTATGGTATTTTGAGGAGTAAAAGGTTGCCCTAAGAGTTAGTGATTCTTTGTCAAGAAAAAGAGTGGATAAAAATAAAATTACTACGATATTGCAGTGCCTGTGTTGTTAAAAAGAACGATGTATTCGCAGTTGCGAATATAAACAAGCATCAGTTGCGTAAGGGAATGACGACAATGAAATTTTGTGCTGGATCGGGACTTGAACCCTGATTTCCCGCTTTACGCGAGCATTCGCCTTAACGGCTTTGACTATCCGTGTACGACTCACAGCCAGACCCAAACTTCCATACGGCGTCCTTCATGCTTCACAACCTGTATTCGTACACACAGGAGGACATATTTAATTGAAGGTTATTGTCTGGTATCGGTGGATAAATACCATACTGCACTGGCTGTGTTGTTAAGAAGAACGATGCCATGTTCCTTCGGACATGCAAGCATTTCACAAGGGACAGGCACTGCGGCGGCTACACCGCTAAGAAATTTGTGCAAGTTCGAAGTAACACTTAGATCAAGTAATAAAAGCCCCCTGCCCGAATAAAACGCAAAACTAAGCCTGCCATGGCAGTGTCACCTGTTAAAAGTGCAGGGAGCGTATCAGGCAGCGCAAACGTCTGCCTGAGCGCAGTTAAAAGGGGACAGGCCAACAAAATGTGGACCACCGTCAAAACTGACCCGCAGCAACATAGAGGTGGGTCCTCACGGCGCAATAAATAGCCGTGCGTCATCCGGGTGTGGCCAATGCGCAGCCGGCAGACAACAACAGACTCCTTGCGAGAGATCCGCAAGGAAGCGCGCCACGCACCGGTAGCATCGTTGATACCACGAAGTTTGTTGGGTGAAGGCAGGGTGCGGAGGACCTTCTGCCGCAATACTGACCTGAGGTCACTCTCCGAAAGGCCAATCGCCAATGCTGGTGCACCGACAGCCTGTTTGGCCAGTATGTCAACTCGTTCATTTCCCAGGATGCCGACATGACCCGGAATCCACACAAAGACCAAGACCACACAGCGGCCGCAACGGGCAAGAGTATGGAGGGACTTGGTTGAAATGGCTCTGAGCACTATGAGACTTAACTTCTGAGGTCATCAGTCGCCTAGAACTTAGAACTAATTAAACCTAACCAACCTAAGGACATCACACACATCCATGCCCGAGGAAGGATTCGAACCTGCGACTGTAGCGGTCGCTCGGCTCCAGACTGTAGCGCCTAGAACCGCACGGCCACTCCGGCCGGCTATGGAAGGACTCCTGGATAGCCATCACCAGACGAGAGCGAGGGAAACACTGTTCGATAACTCGTAAACCCCTCAGGGAGCCACTACAGATAACGAAGGACTCACCTGAGCAGGAGCGGATATACTCTAGGGCGCGAGAGATGGTGACCAGCTCGGTAGTGAGAACGCTGCAGCCAGCCGGCAATGAGTGTTGTTCATAGTGATCCCCTAGAGTAAGAACATAACCGACACGGCCAGCAACCATCGAACCGTCATATAGACAACGTCAGAGCCTTGAAACGCGGCAAGTATTGAAAGAAAGCGGCGGCGGAGGGCCTCAGGAGGGACTGAGTCCTTCGGGCCCTGTGCCAAATTGAGCCGAAGGCATGGGCGGGGCACACACGACAGGGGTGTACGCAGAGGGGCCCGGAAAAGAGGTGGAAGAGGGAAAACCTCAAGCCCAGAGAGAAGAGCGAGGTACACTGCACCGTTCTTCTACACAGCACAGGAATTACAGTATCTTAAATACTTTGGAAGTCGATGAAAAGAGAGCTGAGAATGAACTGCCATACAAAAGAAATTCCATTGTTAAGATTTTGCGCCAGGCATCAGTCTAGACGGCATTGTTGAATTTTAGCAGTGTGCTGTTTCGTGTTGTTGCGCAGTATATTGCTAAGGGCGAACCTTATTTTGACAACAAGATTCCGATAAAATTGAACCGGGAGTAGATCCAAAACTCGAACACCAAATAACTTTGAATTATTTTACAAAGTATCATGAATGCTCAAAGTTCGAAATGGATACCCAAGGGGCGGTGATTAAAAGTAAAGTAGACATGCAAACCAAGAAAAGAAGCCGATCAAAAGTGAGGTCAATGTGAGAATCAATGGAAGGACATTGGTTGAAGTAAAAAGAAGATGCACTAACCAGTGAAATAACATCGACAAAAAGTAAAATGTACAAGTAAAAGTTTAAATTAAGTTCAACTGAAAATAAAGTTATGACAATAAACATCAGAATCGGTACTCAAGAAACAGACACGTCTGGATTCAGTCACAAAGCATGACAAGTAATTATCGAGTTGATTCTGAGGTACCGTAGATACATGAGTACATCAGATTTGTCATGATACGTTTAGCAAATTGATTTCAGCAGCTCATACCAAGATTTCCGTAGCAAATGATGGAGTGAAACCGGAAAAATCTGAAGGGGTCTTAATTTTTAGAGCAGAATTTTGAGAAGTGAGAGGTAAAGTAGAAAAAGGCGATTCTTGAGAAAAATAGATACTGCTGTAGATGTATTAACTGCAGTAAATATTGAACTGGAGAGTAAAATAAATTTTGATCAGAAGTTGGTCAGGTTTTACGACGTATCAATTACTTCATACAGATATTTACTGAAGGAAGAAAGTTTTGACCAGCGAAAGAAGCAGGGCGGATAGTTTGTTTTACTAGTAGTAATTACTGATTGAGAAAATGTTAATGCCGTAATTGATTTATTGGCAGAACAGCAAAACGTCGGGGGCTTAAAGACTGAAATGACATTCTACGAATTCAAAGATGAATATTTGAACGAAAATTGGGTAAGAGCAAACACAAGAAAGTGTCTGGCAAAACCCTGTTACCCCCAGAACACGCAGTATAAATAGTATGGGTACAATGAAGGACTTCTGTCATAAATGGTTCTGCAGTTTGAAAATTTGTTAGGCGCAAAATCCGTCTAAGACCTTAAACATGAGCTATGGAAAAAAATATACAGATGATCGAGTGATACATAGGGTAAACATTAATAAAACCTACAAACTGCATGGACGTATTCCTAACTGGAAATGGAAGAAAAAGAGGTCCTATGAACATGTGCTCGGAAATGGATGGTGTGCGTGCGACGACAACAAATCATCCCGGAACACTGAACAGAGCTGCACGAATCAATGTCGTAACAGAAGTTCAAAGTGGCCTCCAAAGGACTGCAGGTGATAGGGATAGTAGGAGTTGTCATGCAGGATGAGAAACATAGAAGTAAATATCCTCAGTGTAGCAAAGCAGCCTAAATCACTTAAAGGCAAGGTGTCTAGTCTAGACTGTATATCAGTCAGGTTCCTTTCAGATATGTGTGCCCCGAACGGGACTCGAACCCGGAATCGCCTGCTTAAACTGCAGACGCTCTATCCATCTGGGCCACCGAGGGCACAGAGGATAGCGTGACTGTAGGGACTATCTCGCGCACGCCTCCCGCGAGACCCACATTCTCAGCTTGTATGTCCTCACACTGCATTCGTAGTGTCCCACCGCAACACACTCATTACTCGTGGAAGATATTCTTTCAAAGTCCTGTAAGAGTTCGAGGAATATGTGTGCATCCGCACAGAAGAAGGTCATGGCCGGTATTGCCAGAACTATATACTTATATGGTTATGGTGTTTGTTCTTTCGGACACGTCCGAAGGAATCACGCTACATCAATCACACACCCTGCAACACACAAGGAACACACGACACGTGGTCACAAGAACTTTCATCATCAGCGCCATCTACCGTGGCAACGCCGAGTTTGAGGATACATCTTCGTAGGACCTTTTTTTCCCTCCATTTCCAGTCAGGAATACATCCCTGCAGATTGTCCGTTTTATTAATGTTCATTCCGTGTAAGGTGAAATCATTGACCATACGCTACGTTTTAAGAAGAGTGGAACACGGAGATGATTCGCGCGGAAATCGTTACAGTTATCGAAAGTTAAATAAAATAGAAATTACGAGAATCCCAGACAGAAAAGTAATTGTGATAAAAATAGAAGTAAAAATAGAAGTGACTGTAATTATAATAAAGAGAGTTACTACATGGATGAACAGGGTATTTATATGACAAATATGGAGTGAAGTGATAGGAAGGACGAACAATAGAATCGAACGTCGTATTGGACAGAGCAGAGGGATACCAAAAAGCAAAGGCGAAGAGTGGAAAACCTGCAATCGCCCTTGTTTATGGGCATGCAGCACGAGAAGGCTGTATCTGCATAATACGCAACCTAGTAAGAGCAATTAAAAAAAGTCTGGCAAAAACAAGCAACAGAAATGGAATGTCGTAGAGGTGAAGGAGATGGTGTGTGTGTGTGTGTGTGTGTGTATGTGTGTGTGTGTGTGTGTGAAGCTCAGTCTCAATTACCAGGGATATGATAGTTCCGGTCTTAGCAATACATCCATTCTTTGTTAAAATTCCGACACGAAATGATACCCTTGTAGAAAGGGGAGTACCTGACGAGCGGCGGGAGTGTATTACGGACTAAGGAGGAAGTTGCGGATCTTACGGTTAGAGTTACTGTCACACACTCATTATGAGATAACCGACCGGAGTGTGAGAGAGTTATATAAGAAATACAGGAAACATATACTTCAAAAAATCAAATGTGTGAAATCTTATGAGACTTAACTGCTAAGGTCATCAGTCCCTAAAACATATACTTCCACTGCTTCACTATACTGATGTGGGTTATCGGGGAAGATAAGATATTTATTCCCACATATACTCAATAACAGCATGAACTTACACAAACATGAAATCATGAACAACGTAACGCATGGAAGAACTAACAGAAGGTAAACCAAAGAACAAATACATTAATACAGCTCGAAACTGCCCTCGCACAGAATGTTTATAAGGCAGTGTACATTTCCAGGTCAGAACATGTGCTTCTACATCTGCATCTACATGAATACTCTGCAAATCACATTTAAGTCTCTGGCACAGGGTTCATCGAACCATCTTCACAATTCTCTATTATTCCAATTCCGTATAGCGTGCGGAAAAAACGAACACCTCTATCTTTTCGTGCGAACTCTGATTTCCCTTATTTTATTAAGGTGGTCGTTTCTTCCTACGTAGGTCGGCGTCAACAAAATATTTTCGCATTCGGAGCAGAAAGCTGGCGATGGAAATTTCGTGACAAGATCCCGCCAGCGAAAATCGCCTTTGTTTTAATGATATCCACCCCAAATCCTGTATCATTTCCGTGACACTCTCTCTCTTATTTCGCGATAATACAAAACGTGCTGCCCTTCTTTGAACTTTTTCGATGTACCCCGTCAGTCCTATCTGGTAAGGATCCCACACCGCGCAGCAGTATTCTAAAAGAGTCCGGACTATCGTAGTGTAGGCAGTCTCTTTGGTAGATCTATTACATTTTCTAAGTGTCCTGCCAATAAAACGCACTCTTTGGTTAGCCTTTCCCACAGCAGTTTCTATGTGTTCTTTTCGATTTAAGTTGTTCGTCACTGTAATTCCTGGTAGTTTAGTTGAATTTGCGGCCTTTAGATTTGCCTAAATTATCGTGTAACCGAAGTTTAACGGATTCCTTTTAGCACTCTTATGGATGATCTCACACTTTTTGTTATTTGGCGTCAATTGTCAATTTTCACACCATCGAGATATCTTTTCTTAATCGTTTTGCAATTTGTTTTGATCTTCTGGTGGCTTTACTACAAGATAAATGACAGTGTCATCTGCAGACAACCTAAGACGGCTGCTCAGATTGTCTTCGAAATAGTTGATATACGTAAGGAACAGCAAATGGGCTATTACACTACCTCGGGAAGGCTAGAAATCACTTCTGTTTTACTCGATGTCTTTCCGTCAATTACTGCGAACTGTGATCTCTCCGACAGGAAATCACGAATCCAGCCACATAACTGAGGCGATATTCCAAAAGCACGCAATTTTACTACGAGCCGCTTGTGTGGTACAGTGTCAAAAGCCTTCTGGAAATCCAAGAATACGGACTCAGTTTGAAATCCCTTGTCAAAAGCACTCAACACTTCGCGCTACTATAGACGTAGTTGTGTTTTGCAAGAACGATGTTTTCTAAACCCATGTTGACTGTTTGTCAATAGACCGTTTTCTTCGAGGTAATTCATAATGTTCGAACACAATATATGTTCCAAAATCCTGCTGCATATCGACGTTAACAATATAGGCCTCTAATTAAGTGGATTACTCCTACTACCTTTCTTGAATATTGGTGTGACCTGTACAACTTTCCAGTCTTTGGGTACGGATCTTTCGTCGAGCGAACGGTTGTATATGATTGTTAAGTATGGAGCTATTGTATCAGGTTACCTAACGGGTTTACAGTCTGTACCGGAAGATTCGCTTTTGTTAAGTGATTTAAGTTGCTTCGCTACTCCGAGGATATCTACTTCTACGTTACTCATATTGACTCCCTCCTTTATTGCCAACCATACCGCAGATTGAATTTCACATGGCGTCCAACCCTCGTAACTACGTCGTCCTTGAAACCGGGAGGTGGGTCACGTGAGTCAGTGGTTCTAACAGGGAGCGAGGTAGTAATCCTCGACGTCGGTCTCGGCATCGCAGTGCCTGGTGCTCCGTAGTGCTCGTGGAGTACAGGCTGACCTCCTGTTGCTAATTCTTCAGTCTTCGCTGGTTTGCGCTCTGTTGTCTTTGCAATATCTGTTGCATCCAGAAAGGCTGGCTTGATCCGATCCAGTGCGACCGTGGTGGGTGTACCGTAGATCAATATGCGGGAAGTATTGCTGCCGCTACTGACTAAATGATTCAGCCCATCGCACGGTGGCTGCAATGTTGCACTGTATCGTTACGTAAGAACACATGCGTGCACTTTTCTAGCCCAGAAAGATGAATGAGTATCTTTCCAATTGGTTTATAGGCATTGTCGGTCTTAGGTAGCGTATATGTTCTCTTAATCGGATGGCGAAGTCTGAGGCAGTGATTGTGTCATCTGCCATGCTCTGCTAAAACTCTCCAGATAGGAGTCAATATACTGGTTCCGTTGATGTGCTTTTTACATCACTCTTAAGGGAGGTAGGAAGTCAAATGGGCCGACTTGGTGCAGGAGAGGCACCATAGGACATTTTAATTTCCACTGTCTATACTATACTAATAAATTCATAAAACCTTGTCAGAATGACCAGGAAGGATTCAAGATTGACACTTTTAGCAGTGGAAGTTTAAAAACATAACAATTTTTTTTTCATGTGAAATTTCATTATTTTTTTCACTTACTATTGGCTGCATTTTTTGCTATAAGTACACCATTCCCCATAGGTAAGAGAGTACTAATTGCGCGGCCCCTCCCGACGCAGGTTCGAGTCCTCCCTCGAACATGGATGTGTGTTGTTCTTAGCATAAGTTAGTTTAAGTAGTGTGTATGTCTAGGGACCTCAGCAGTTTGGTCCCTTAGGAGTTCACATACATGTGAACATCTAAGAGAGAGGCTTCAATAGCTGTATGTAACTCGAAAATTTATTTAATTTACAAAAAAAATGAATGAGCTGTTATATTTTAAACTTTATGTTTAGAAAAAACTCAAATTTTATAGTTAATTATCTCAATTTTTATCGCAGCCTTTAATAGATTTGGAAAATTCTAGAGTTTCATACACCTGTAAGTATGGTCTGTATGTTGTACAAAATTCATCGAAGAACCTCTCTTAGCTATGAAAAAAATGTGCCTATAGCAACAAAGGCAGCCAATAGTAAGTGAAAAAATGATGAAATTTCACATGTAAAAAATAAATTATTTTGTTGTGTTTTTGAACTTCTGCTGCTTACGATACGTGTAGATGATGAACTGTCGCCCTTCTAACGCTTGTCTGAATTTTTTGACTGCAGTGTAAGCGACGTACCGCTCACTGTCATAAGTTGCCCAACGTTGCTGAGATGGCGACAGCTTATGACTTGAATGCAACGGGCTGCCAGTAGTGATCAGTCTGTTGCTGAAGTGCAGCAACGCCGGCAGTGGTGAGCGCAAGAGGGGCGAGCGGCGGTGCGCGACCGGGTGTGCCAGTGCGTGCCCCCTGCTACAGCTATTTCCACCGGCTGAAACGCGGTGCCTGCCTCGGTAGTCCAGTGCACTCTGCGGTTAGGCTTCGCTGCGCCCTTAAGGAGTTCGTTCGACAGTACGGTTATCAGAACATGATTGTGAATGAACGGTTGGTAGAAATGTACGAGGCTAATCCGGAAAGTAAGGTTACAAGAATTTTTTGGAGTACAAGAAATGAATTTATTTTAATAAAATTTACACACATTGTAGTATTGGTCCCGCATTATTTTTCCACATAATCACCATTTACTTCAATATATTTTGTCAGCTGTGGAACGAGTTTTTTGATTCCTGTATCATAGATGTCTCCCGCTGCCTTTTTCTGCCAGCTTTCACTTCGATTTTCACCTCGTCGTGGTAGGAAAAGTGTTTTTTTTCACGTTCCTTCAATTTAGTGAACAGACGATAGTTACTAGGTACTAGATCGGGTTTGTGAGAGGGGTAGCTTAAAACAACCCATCCAAACGAAGACAACAACCCTTTTGTTGCATGACCGGTGTGTGGACGCGCCTTGTCATGAAGAGGACAGACTGCCGTTGCCAGCATCCCGCGACGTTTGCTTTGTATGGCTCTGCAAAGTTTCTTCATGGTGTCACAGTATCTTGCAGCATTTGTTGTTTCATCTCCTTCCAAAGAATGAACGACCAGAACCCATTTTCTGTTCCAAAACACTGACACCATGATTCTACTCGATGTTTCCTGAGTTTTGAATTAGTTTTGAATTTTTTACCTGAAGGAGAATGAGTAGGGCGCCAGTACACTAACTGTCGTTTGCTCTCTGGAGTACGGTGATAAGTCCAAGTTTCATCTCCTGTCACTATAAAGTTGAGAAAAGCTTCGCTTTCAGTCTCCAAACGGTCAAGAAATTAGCGAGCGGCACTGACTCTGTTCATTTTGTGCGCTTCGGTAAGCATCTTAGACACCCATCGCGAACACAACTTGCGATAATTTAGTCGATCAGTCACGATTTAATGAACAACAGTTCGTGAAATGTATGGACAAATTGCATGCAGGTCGTCAGTTGTCGAACGGCGATCAGAGAGAAGATGTACTTTAATCTTCTGCAACATATCACCAGTCAGAACAGACGGCTTCCGCTTCCGTGTTATCGTAAATTTCCGCCCTTCCAAAATTGAAATTCTGTACCCTTTTCGTCACATGCTGCCTTGACATTATGTCCTCTCCATAAACTGAAACAATTTCGCGATGAACTGCAGCGGCGTTCATGCCCCCAGCAGTTGGCGGGAGCCGGGATGAGGACGCTCATTTCTAACAGTCACCATGACCCTAATCGACGAGCTACTGATTGTTGGGAATGCACGTTCCTTTCGCTGGCTTCCCGCTACACGGCAGTGCTACCAACTTCCCCCACGGACGTTCCATTCTAAAGCTACATGCCTTACAGCCTTAGTTTCCGGATGATGACGATGATGTTTGGTTTGTGGGGCGCTCAACTGCGCGGTTATCAGCGCCCAGGTTTCCGGATAACCCTTGTACTATTCCAAGGAATCTTCGAAGTTCTCCGACTGTGATAGTCTGTGGGTTATTTGCTTATGACACTCACTTCATTATCATTTATTATTATTATTCATTATCATTCATTATCATTTATTATCATTTATTTAGTATTATTATTATTATTTATTATTGGCCTACCTCCACTAGAAAATTCGTCCCATATTCATATTCCAGCACGATAATGGCTGCAAGACAGTACTTGTGTTTATTATTATTGATTATTATTCATTATCCTTCATCATTTATTATTATTTATTATTATTATTGGCCTACCTCCACTAGAAAATTACGCCAAATTCCAATTCCAACCCGATAATGTCTCGAAAACTGTACTTCTATTTATTATTATCATTTATTATTTATTCAAGATGTCCGATTTCGGTGGGAAGAAAGCCATTTGCGCTACATCCATAACAAAAAATCTCTCACAAGTTCAAATTCCAACACCATAATCTATCACACGTACGAAATAGCCCACATCCTACGAACTTTCGCGCTCATTTATCCTTTCACTGCTAAGCTATTAAAATCGCGTCAAATAGTAAAGTGCACTTATAGTAACCTAATTCACATCCTTTGATTTTTGTGTGGGAGAAAAGGGCTGATATCTTTATTTCAAGCAGTACGGTCACCACTTGTTCTCCAACACAATCAGTACACATCTTCGAGATCCCAGGGCAGTCGCCACGACATCCACGCTACAACTGAATTAGTTGAAATCGTCGCCGCACGTGGTCCTGTCTCCCAGGCACCACGGTCGCCGAGCGAGTGGCCGCGTAGTCCCGCGTTCTTTGATTTGGAGAAGGCTTACGACACCTGTTGGAGGGCGGGCATTCTCCGCACCATGCATACATGGGGCCTTTGCGGTCGCCTCCCTCTTTTTATTCGTTCCTTTTTAATGGATCGACAGTTCAGGGTACGTGTGGTTTCTGTCCTGTCCGACACCTTTCGCCAGGAGAATGGGGTGCCACAGGGCTCAGTTTTGAGCGTCGCTCTCTTCGCCATAGCGATCAATCCAATAATGGATTGTATTAGGCTCCCTTTTCGTGGACGATTTGACCATCTATTGCAGCACGCAGCGTACATGTTTCCTGGAGCGTTGTCTTCAGCGTTGTCTTGACCGTCTTTACTCCTGGAGTGTCGCCAATGGCTTCCGTTTTTCTGCCAAGAAGATGGTCTGTATTAACTTCTGGCGCTACAAGGAGTTTCTCCCACCATCCTTACGACTCGGTCCCGTTGCTCTCCCATTCGTGGAGACAACAAAATTTTTAGGTATTACATTTGACAGGAAACTTAGCTGGTCTCCACATACGTCATATTTGGCTGCCCGTTGTACCTGTTCTCTAAATGTCCTCTGTGTTCTCAGTGGTATGTCGTGGGGAGCGGATCGAACCGTCCTCCTTCGCCTATATCGGTCGATCGTCCGCTCCAAGCTTGATTATGGGAGCTTCGTATACTCCTCTGCACGGCCGTCCATCTTACGCCGCCTCAACTCCATACAACATCGAGGCTTACGTCTTGCGATCGGAGCGTTTTATACTAGTCCCGTCGAGAGTCTTCATGCTGAAGCCGGTGAATTGCCACTAACCTAGCGGCGCGATATACTGCTTTGTCGGTATGCCTGTCGGCTACTGTCAATGCCCGACCACCTGACTTACCGTTCCTTTATTGACTACACTCTCGACCGTCACTATGGGTTGTATGTCTCTGCCCTGCTACCCCCTGGAGTTCGCTTTCGTCGCCTCCTTCAGCACCTTGATTTTTCACTCCCTGCAACCTTTCGAGTGAGCGACAGCCAAACGCCACCTTGGCTCCAGGCTCAGGTTCATGTTCAGTTTGACCTCAGCTCGCTCCCAAAGGAGGTTACCCCCGTTTCGGTATACCACTCCCGTTTTGTCGAACTTCATTCGAAGTTCATTAATATGACCTTCATTTATACAGATGGCTCTAAGACCAATGACGGGGTCGGGTGTTCTTTTATTATTGGGGCACACAGTTTCAAATACCGGCTCCATGGCCATTGTTCGGTCTTCGCAGCTGAGCTATTTGCCCTCTACCAGGCTGTTCTTTACATCTGCCGCCACTGACATTCTGCTTATGTCATCTGCTCAGATTCCCTGAGCGCCATCCAGTGCCTCAGTGATCTATATCCGGTTCACCCTTTCGTGCACCGGATGCAACGCTCTCTTCAGCAGCTGGTGGACGACGGTTCTCCGGTTAGCTTTATGTGGGTTCCTGGCCATGTCGGTATCCCTGGGAACGAAGCTGCAGGTGCCGTGGCCAAGGCTGCGGTCCTCCAACCTCGGACAGCTTCTTGTTGTATCCCTTCATCAGATTGTAGCAGGGTCATTTGTCAGCGCATTTTGTGGCTGTGGCATGCCGATTGGGCTGCACTTACGGACAACAAGCTTCAGGCCTTGAAGCCTCTTCCCGTGGCTTGGACGTCCTTTTCACGCCCTTCTCGGCGGGAGGAGGTCGTTTTGGCCCAGTTACGAATTGGACACTGCCGGTTCAGCCATCGCCATCTGCTGACGGCTGCGCCGACGCCATTCTGCCCATGTGGGCAATTGCTGACGGTCCGCCACATTTTAACGTCCTGTCCGAATTTTAATACACTGCGTGTTGATCTTGGCCTGCCATGTACTCTGGATGCCATTTTAGCGGATGATCCAGGAGCAGCTGCTCAAGTTCTTCGTTTTATCAACTTGACAAACCTGTCTGAGGACATTTGATTATGCCGGTTTTTTTTTAATCCTCTGCCTGTCTGTCTTTTATAGTATTGTCCCTTTTAGTTGCTGTTTGAACCTTGTGCCTCGCGGTGCATTCCTAACTTAGTCTGGGCGCTAATGACCATTGTAGTTGTGCGCCCTAAAACCACAAAGAAATACCTCTCCACCGTCTCCTTCGGAAGAACGTTGTCTGGGACTGGTCTCTGGCTTGTGATCGGGCGTTTCGCCATCTGAAAGCGGCTCTCCTGACACCGGCTTGCCTGGTTCCGTACGATCATGCATTGCCTCTCACATTGGTTGCTGACGCATCTGACTATGGCATCGGGGCAGTGCTATCTCACATCATCGACAGGGTGGAGTTCAAAAATGGTTCAAATGGCTCTGAGCACTATGGGACTTAACTGCTGTGGCCATCAGTCCCCTAGAACTTAGAACTACTTAAACCTAACTAACCTAAGGGCATCACACAACACCCAGTCATCACGAGGCAGAGAAAATCCCTGACCCCGCCGGGAATCGAACCCAGGAACCCGGGAGTGGGAAGCGAGAACGCTACCGCACGACCACGAGCTGCGGACGACAGGGTGGAGTGCCTGGTGGCTTTCATCTCGAAGACACTCTCTCCGGCTTAGTGGAACTACAGCCAGATCGAGAAGGAAGCGTTGGCGATCATATTTGGCTTCAAGAAATTCTACGATTTCATATATGGTCGTCGGTTCAACTTGTACACCGACCACAAACCGTTGGTCTCGTTGTTCAGCTCTTCGTCTGCCATCCCCACCCAGTGTGCTTGCCGGCTCCAGTGCTGGGCTCTGTTCCTTGCGGGGTATTCCTACGACATCCAGTTTCGGGCCACAGCGCTGCATGCCAATGCTGACCTCCTCTCTCACCTACTGGTGGGGGCCGACCCCGTTTTCGACGCCGACCCCATGGCTTGTTTCCATCTGGATGCTGCTGAAGCCGACGCCGTCGCTGCCTTGCCGTTGGATGCCAAGCTGGTGGCCCATTGCACAGCCGAGGACACTACCGCCTGGACTATGCTACACTACGTCCAACAGGGGTGGCCGACAGACAGCCATCACCTGCGGTCTCCGGAGGTCCACGCTTATTGGCACCGCCGCCAGGACCTCACTGCCTGCGATGGCGTCTTCCTCATCTCAGGAGATGCTGATCATTGGAGGGTGGTCCTGCATTCCTCTCTCCAGCAACGTACCTTAGAACTCCTTCATGTGGGACACTGGGGTGTCATCTTGACCAAGTAGCTGGCGCACCAACATTTCTACTGGTGGGGGATGGACGCCGACATTGCTTGCATGGTGGCTTCCTGTCCATCGTGCCAGCAGAAGCAAACGGCGCCACTGCACCACCTCGTCCCATGGCCAGATGCTCCTTCTCCATGGTCTCGGTTACACTTTGATTTCACGGGTTGTTTCCTTGGATTTTCCTGGCTTATCCTGGTCGATACTGGTACCCAATTCCCTTATGTCTCCTGCATGACCTGCACAATATCAGCCCAGACCATCAAAACGCTTTCCCACACTTTTGCAATTGAGTTCTTCCAGAGACACTAATGACAATGGCCCTCAGTTGACCTTGGCCAAATTCAAGGTTTTTTGCACCACCTTGGGCATCCGCTTGATTCACACCACTCCTTTCCACCCGGCGTCCAACGCATCGGCAGAACGGTTCGTTCGCACCTACAAGGTCCAGATATCCAAGCTGCGCCCTCTTCACTCCCTAGACGATGCCCTTAATATCTTTCTGTCTTCCTACCGCTCCGCCGTCCGAGAGGGCCCTGTCCGAAAAGCTTCACTGCCGCCCTCATCGCTCTGCCTTGTTCCTCCTGTATCCCCCTTCACCCCACCCGGCGCCCCAACACTCGCCGCGGAAATGTTTTTGTCCGCAGGAACCAGTCTGTGCACTGGTCTTCACCCGCGACCATTCCCGGTGGGTGCCCGCCCTGATATCGGCTCTCCTCGGTCAGGCGATGGCAACTGTCGTCCTTGATGATGGGTCTGTCTGCAGGAAGTACATCAATCAGCTCCGCCCTCGGCGTGGGACGCAGCCCACTCCGCTTCCTCCGCAGTTGCACCTGGATCGCGGGAGATTTGTCCCTCCTCCCCCTGCAAGGCCCCAACCCCAACCGCAGCCGCCACCGCCTCTGCCGCCTATGACTCCGACCCCACCACCGCTGCCGTCTCCACCATCTCCTGGCTCACCGCTGGCGGTTGCTCCTGGGGCAGTCCCTACGCACATGGTCGTGGATGCCTCGCCCAAGCCAGGGTTCCTGTCTCACGTCGACCCGGGGCTAGATGTCGACATGGGCGGGCCATCCAATCGGGCAGTGGGGGTGGGGGGGGGTGGGGGGGGGGGGGAGGTCTGCTATGGCCTTCTCCATCAGACATCACGGCGCCTAGAGTATCAGCAACCAAACTGACAGCCTGCAGCCGCGGGTTGCCCGCTTCGCGGGCACACTGAAGCACTACACAACTGACAGGCAATATTGAGGAACGGCCACAACAACAACAACAACAACAACAACACAGCAAAGAAACCAGCGGCCACCAGGGGCCACTACCTGCCCACATAAACATAAAGAAGAGGTTGCTGGAGATCGCAGAACTATTTTCACACGTCAAACCACGTGATGGAAAATAGTTCCGAAGTACTATAATGGAGGGCGCTCGGCCACACATCGGCAGTTCATCGACCGCCAGCAGGTGACGATAGCTGCCTCCCCGGCAGCCTGGCTTGGATATTCTCGCTGAACTCTGTGTTAGGCTTGGTATATTGGAGAAGTCTCTGGTGGAGACTAGTAGGAAATTATTTCAGTTGTTTTGTATATTCTTGATTGAAGTTGTGATTCGAAGACGGATCACTGTTTTGTGTTGGTGTGATACTTGGAGAATTTGTTTCGTTAATTGAACAGTCCAATAAATTGTTTTCATATTTTGATCGTTTGTTTCTTTTGCTTACGCAGACATATCACTAACCTCGTCCACCTGACCACCACTTCCTCCTAGGATCAGGCGCCAAGTTTGAAATCTGCAGTAAACAAAGCCCACTTGCATCTTCGCTACCATCATAAGAAAATTGCTGAAAACGAAGCCTACCACCACCACCACTTCCTAGGGGGCAGGTGGTAAAACGACTCAGCCCGCACTAGGCCGATGAAAGGGGTGTACTTTATTTATTTGGGAGCAATTTATTTAGGGATGGAGTATATGTATCACAGAGCACACGTCGTCAAATGCCCCCACAGCATACAGATCTGCAAACTACTCATACATAACTCATGTATAAGGCTCTACACACACGCTTGCTAATTGTAAACCGTCAAAATAGTCACTGCATAGTCTACAGACATGTGAAGCACACCTAAAAATTCAAAACATTCACGCCCATAGAACAGAACTACTCTTCATTTCTCTAAATAATAATCCATCTAAAATACCCTGCTCCCTAATCGTCAACTTTTCAAAATCATACACCTGTCTTTGTTTAAACAACTAGAGATAGGCAGCACCACCACCCTCTGTATTCGTTACTCAGTCCACGGTCCAGCTGACTTAGTACACAGCACACCCCCTCCCCCTACATCAGAATATGTGAATAGATTCACATATCTTTTTCAAACGTTTGCATGTCATAGGTTTCGATATGTAAGACTGACCTAAGGGAAGTTCTGAACTCCAGTAGTGCACTACAGTTGGCATCACAACCACAACCATCAAGATATTCAGTCCAATCCAGGCCCGTAACTCCTCTACAGATAAATTTGTCCAGTTATTTGTTGACTCACTCACAGTCTGACCAGATTGCGGTCGATGTGCTTGTCAGCTGTCAAAGCTGACACAGACGTCCGTCCAGGTCCGCTATCCGTCACAGCCCCGAGCCGCAACTACTGAACTCGCGTGAAAGTCAACTTTATATCAACGTAGCATAATTCCAAAGCGCAGCCTCCATACGCTAGACACATCATAGCAGCAGCACATGTCTTATCTCCTATGACATACTGCACATTTCTCCTGACACGACATTACACAGCCCTTTAACTAAACATAACAACACATCCCTGCTCTTGCCTCGTCACGTGGCCAGCCATCTAAAGCCTTCTCAATGTTATTCCTTCTTTACAACATTTTTTTTAAAAATAAGATCTAATTTACTCCTCCCACAGCACCTAACCTCACACCTGTCCCACCAGCAACATACGCAAACGTCCTCAAACCTATCTTGACGCTCCATATATCACCCCACATACCATATCCATCAATCAATTTACCATTCTCGTCCCCTCTTTTCGAATTACAAACGTAGCCTTTATCTAAACACCAATCAACTCATCTTTCTCGCACTTTCAAGAGTAAAATTAATTTAATACACATCCCAAAATACCAAACACAATTAGAGAGTCAAACTTTTATACAGACCATCAAGTACATACCACACTCACACCAATATTCAACGCGGTTCAATATCACTGTCTATATATTGGATAAATTTCCACATAAAAAAATCTCGTCCAATCATCTATGTCATCAATCTGCACCCTCTCACGATAGCATACAAACTCATCTTCTCTAGTCATTATACAACTTTTATCAGCGACATGCCTCAGTCGCTATCCCCGATAATGAATACCCGACTAGCATGCATAAGGCCTGTGAAGACATCTGTGTACTGTAATCATCATCACATTTCATTGAACAACAAGGAAAGACGCGAATTCCTTCGTCCTCGTTGTTCTGATGTCTCATTCCTTCCATCATGCATTACACTTCATCCATTCAACATGCACATTCATTCGCGCCGCCTTTTAGAGGCTCCTATATCCGAACACATACCATCATTCAACAACTATCACTTGCTCTTATTTAATAACTCATCCATCAGGTCTGGGGTCAAGGTCACCCCCTTCTTTCAGCAGGAGACAGCTATTTTTTTACAGTGGTAGCTAAATTGCACCATCAACTTAACATCACCAGTCGTGAAACACATCTTCAAATATGTAAACATGTTGTTGTTGTTGTTGTTGTTGTGGTCTTCAGTCCTGAGACCTTTTTGATGCAGCTCTCCACGCTACTCCATCCTGTGCAAGCTTCTTCATCTCCCAGTACGTACTGCAACCTACATCCTTCTGAATGTGCTTAGTGTATTCATCTCTTGGTCTCCCTCTACGATTTTTACCCTCCACGCTGCCCTCCAATCTTACTCAGTTACACAGCGTTCCTGCTGAGGACATGACCTTCAATATTACAGTTCTTAATCCAATAACCACCAAAACAAGTACTAAATGCTCAAACTAATCCCATTGCACCTGGCAAAGCGAGCGTCCGAGCGCCGCCGGTGGCATGTCAAAGCCACATATCAGTCCATCTAAACAGCCGTCCACTCAGCCCCAGGACCAGCATGCCGAAGTGGGCTTTCTCTATACCTGCTCTCCAGCTTCTGTCTAACGACATACACTACACAAATGGATTCCTGAATAGCGCAGATCTCTATCCTCCCCTGCATCTCCAACTCGACACGTAAACAGTGTCTCTCACAGGAAACTATACCTTGCACCTTGCAAATCATATTCTTACAGTCGATAGCATAACATTGAAGGATTTTAAATAAAGGACAGCCACAACACAAGGAAACTATAAGAGCCTGGTGGCGTTGTGGCGACTTTCCAAACTACCCCCCCGAAAGTGATTGACGGCTTCTACATTTAAACTCATATGTCGCAATGACCCAATAGTTGATAACTCTGCCTTCCATCCCTAGTGATTGTTCATTTTGCACACAAGTACGGGATCACCGTTTTCGGTGCTAGCAATCCTAGAAGTTGCGGTCCATCAACCAAAATTTGTTCCCCAACTCAAACAAGCATTGTCACTCAATCATTATCAATGCATGGATGGGATAGATAAGACACTACTGATCTACTGTAATATTATCCATCACAGCTGATTTCGCAAAAAATTTTACAGTAAATCCAACACTGGCCAATCATGTGACAGCATGTTTTCCTAATTTCAGTATCATAACTAAACCATACCTCCTCTACTTTGCAAGTATCATTGCGAGCTTTGATAGATGACTGCTCACTACGTCCATTCACACTAAATTCTCGAATACATAAAAACGATCAAAGTATACCAGACGACGCTATACATATTTCTAAGATCTTGCGCATAGCACTTGATCAATCTCTCTGCGTATGGCGGTCACAGAGCAATCTCGCCCTCTTACATTAAAAGACCATCCTCACCTCGGCATTGACCAACCTACCCCGCAACATCGCTACCCAATTAATCCTCAACCGAGCAGACGAATACAGCTACACTCCACCTCTCTTCACTGAACAGAGCTTTCCTAGTCCTAACCCCTCCAAGTGCACCACATTTCTCGAGATGTAACCACGCCTTGGAGCTTAGTACACCATATCGATCGATAGTAACAGATCTCAAAGTGCCTTAATTTAATAGCATACAGTTAAGAAGAACAAGAACGGAGTGAAATTTATACACAATGTGGTTCGACACATATTTACGTAAATCATCCAATCTATCACGTTTAAAGTATTGTAGCTGCATACGACTAGAACACAGGCTATATCACGTGACTAAAGCATCCAGATAGAACACTGGAAAAAAATTGACCTTCAGCAACTTGTCCTTCTCTAGAATAAATGAGTCAACGTTTAAATCGTACCTAGTTGCAGCTCTATCTCAATCGATCATCCCGTACACTCTCTGTTATCCTTTAACACAGATGTGAGTAAGTTTAGACGTGAATGATTCTCTGTCCTCCTGAAAATCATCAAATACAGTATTCAACTCGCGTGTATCACTGCTACCTCAATAGACATACACTATAATACGAACTCAACGAGAAAAAACTGACTACCTTCCTGATTCCGCTCACTTTGTTGTTATCATTTTCCAACATTCCTCTTGTTGCAGCATACTTGACTCCATGTACAAATTGCTCCCTGCGAACCGGAAGATAAGCAAGTACGTCCTCATTTTCACCCCATTTGGGTGTATATTAGGTTAGTATATACGTATGCGCTAGTCAGTTTTCGCATTTCTTTCGATTTTATGTCAGATCCATCCATGCGACCGCGACATAACCTATCGTTCTGTGTTCTAAAATTGCCTGTAAATGTAACCCAGGCATATCCAGTCACCTCCACATTCGGAGAGCGCGTGCTCTGTTTTCTGTACGTCTGTGTACATGCATGCCTCGCAGACGGCTCCCAGGACCCAGTCCTATCGGCTGGTGGACCAAATTTCAAGCAACGAATACTTCGCGTATTTCCTTGTTGTTCAATGAAATGTGATGATGATTCCAGTACACAAACCCGCATCGGCGATGTCTTCACAGGCCTTAAACGTGCTGGTCGGGTATTCATTATCGGGAATAGCGACTGAGGCATGTCGCTGATAAAAGTTGTATAATGACTAGAGAAGATGAGTTTGTATGCTATCGTGAGAGGGTGCAGCTTGATGACATAGATGATTGGAAGAGATTTTTTTTATGTGGAAATTTATCCAATCTATAGATAGTGACATTGAACCGCTAGCGACAACAGTTTAGAGCGGAAAAATAGGTCAAAATCGATCGCTAGCAGAATGTTGCGGCAATGGTTTTAATATTTAATTCAAGTTGGAGGTTGTAAATATGTACCAGGCTTTGAATATTGATGTGAATGTGGTATGTGCTTGATGATCTGTATAAAAATTTAAAAATTTTACTCTGTAATTGCGTTTGGTATTTCTGGGTGTGAGTAAAATAAATTTTACTCTTGAAATGCAAGAAAAATTAGTTGATTGGTGTTTAGATAGAGGCTACGTTTGTAATTCGAATCGAAAAGAGGGGATGAGAATGGTAAATTGATTGATGGGCATGGTTTGTGGGGTGATATATGAGTGTCAAGATAGGGTTGACGACGTTTGCGTATGTTGATGGTGGGACGGGTGTGAGGTTAGGTGCGGTGGGAGGTGTAAATTAGATCTTATTTTTAAAAAAAATGTTCTAAAGTAAGAATAATATTAAGAAGGTTTTTAGATGGCTGGTCATGCGACGAGGCGAGAGCAGGGATGTGTAGTTATGTTTAATTAAATGGCCGTGTAATGTCGTGTGAGGAGCAATGCGCAGTGTGCTACAGTGTCATAGGAGGTAAAGACATGTGCTGCTATGATGTGTCTAGCGTATGGAGGCTGTGCTTTGGAATTATGCTACGTTGATATAAAGTTGACTTTCACCCGCGTTCGGTGGTCGCGGCTCCGGATCGCGCTCCTGGACGGACGTATGTGTGTGCTTTGACTGCTGACGAGCGCGTTGACCGCGCCAACTCACGCTTGCGGAAGCCGAGCAGGGGCTGTGCGAGCTCTGAAATCAGACGGATTGGTGACTTCGCGATCCTGTGGGCAGGGTGCAGAGTGGGGGTACCTGCGCACGTCTGCTGAGTTATTTTGCGAGCGGATCTGCAGGCTCTGCTATGCATTATTAGGATAGTTTACGAGAACTGAGCGTATCTACACATCTGTGTGATGTATTATTTAGTAGCAGTTTGCTACAGTGTGTACTGAAATTATGATTGCGTGCGTGTCTGTGGGCTGTGCAACATGGCCCTGGGCACATCTGGGATTGGTGTTTTGTGATAGCGTGATAGGTATACTGTATGGTTAAATAAGTTGTTCGAAAAAAATAAATAGAGTGTTCTCAATGATTACACGCGCCTGCAGTGGAGATCCGAGTGATTGGTTTTCCGTCACCATCTCGGTTGCATGCGAGTAGTAAATGTTTTCCCGGCCGCGTTAATCGAGTGTGTCAACGAGCTATGAGCTATTCTGACAATAGACGTGAAGGCAGGTCCAGACCTGAGACGCCGGCGGTATACATGAGAAGAACAATGCAGCTTTCACATGTGTCGGCTATCACGAGCGCTCGGAAGCTGAACTTGGCTGGAGACTCTGGAACGCCCTTCCCCGCCGACCGCACGAGCGCGCGGCCTGCCTTGGAGCGTAATCTAAGGCGCATAGGCGATATCAATTTCTCCGCTGATAGATACGAATGCGACTGTGTTGAGGTCATGTTTGGAGGAGGCCGAGCAGAGACTTTTGGTCGGTTTGGCAGCTGGTGGTGTTTGGGTGCGTCTGTTGGACTATTTTGTGAGCATGTCTGTGCACTGTGCGGTGCTTTATTTGGACAGTTTAAGAGTACAGAGCTCGTCTGCTGATATTGTGTACTGCATTATGTAAGACCTGTTTGCTATTGTGTGGTGAAATTAGGAGTTGTTTACGTGTTTGTGGGCTGTATCAGATGACCACAGTCAGATCAGTGCGGGTGTTTCATGACAAATATACTCCACAACTAAATAAAAGGGTTCGAAATAAGTAGAGTGCCATCTTTCTTACTTCCCCGAGCAGCACAGCGCAGTCTAAGCGGCTTTTGCGCAAAAACGACAATCTGGTCAGACTGTGAGTGAGTCAACAAGTAACTGGACAAATTTATCTGTAGAGGAGTTACAGGCCTGGATTGGAATGAGTATCTTGATGGTTGTGGTTGTGATGCCAACTGTAGTGCACTACTGGAGTTCAGAACTTCCCTTAGGTCAGTCTTACATATCGAAACCTATGACATGCAAACGTTTCAAAAAGATATGTGAAACTATTCACATATTCTGATGTCGGGGGAGGGGGTGTCCTGTGTTCTAAGTCAGCTGGACCGTGGACTGAGTAACGAATACAGAGGGTGGTGGTGCTGTCTATCTCTAGTTGTTTAAATAAAGACAGGTGTATGATTTTGAAAAGTTGACGATTAGGGAGCAGGGTATTTTAGATGGATTATTATTTAGAGAAATGAAGAGTAGTTCTGTTCTATGGGCGTGAATGTTTTGAATTATTTAGGTGTGCTTCACATGTCTGTAGGCTGTGCAGTGACTATTTTGACGGTTTACAATTAGCAAGCATGTGTGTAGAGCCTTATATATGAGTCATGTAGGAGCAGTTTGCTGGTCTGCATGCTGTGGGGGCATGTGAGGGCGTGTGTTCTGTGATACATATACTCCATCCTTAAATAAATTGCTCCCAAATAAATAAAGTACACCCCTTTCATCAGCCTAGTGCGGGCTGAGACATTTTACCACCGGCCCCCTAGGAAGTGGTGGTGGTGGTAGGCTTCGTTTTCAGCAATTTTCTTATGATGGTAGCGAAGATGCAGATTTCAAACTTGGCGCCTGATCCTAGGACGAAGTGGATCTCGGGTGGATGAGGTTAGTACAAGAGCACTTTCTTCACGCGCAATTTTCTTAGGTTGGTAGCGAAAGCGCAAGTGACTTCCTTTATTGACAGAATTCAAACTCGGCGAGGGTTCTTCGGAAGAGCTGGCGGTCTGGTCCTCGAAAATTAGTTGAAAAGTAGGTAGTTGAACACCTTTACATACGTATATGAATTTGTACATTGAATTATTTAATATGATTAAAATTTTGAAATGGAAATGGCCGGCCGCGGTGGTCTAGCGGTTCTGGCGCTGCAGTCCGGAACCGCGGGACTGCTACGGTCGCAGGTTCGAATCCTGCCTCGGGCATGGGTGTGTGTGATGTCCTTAGGTTAGTTAGGTTTAAGTAGTTCTAAGTTCTAGGGGACTTATGACCTAAGATGTTGAGTCCCATAGTGCTCAGAGCCATTTGAACCATTTTTTTTAAATGGAAATAAGTACTTAGGTAACTGATAGGTTAGATGAGCGATGTGGGAGTTAGCATATTTACAGAAGACTATGTCCGTCGCGTGTATGGAGGGGGCGATCGAGGGTGTGTGACGTAAGCAGTCGGACGTCAGCGAGGCGGCGGCGCAACGGATGTCCGGTTATAACGCGCGCGCGAGAGAGAGTCAATTATCTTAGCAAGGGGTCTCGTGGCTACCAAACGTGCTGTTATACAGTCATGGTGGATTCCACTGTCAAGCAAACTTTGGCGGCAAATGTGTAGCACGGCATTCTCGGTCGCACAAAGACACGTGGTGGATGGTGAACGGTCGGCATCGACAGGTCTGAACGAGTCCAGCGAACAGCTTTGGCGCCAACTGGTTTGTGGGAGCAGACTCCCCTGTCCATGAAAACATGTTGACGAGAGCGCTGGACCGGCCGTGACGTGGGCAATGCAGCCGCTCACTTACCTGTGGCGCGCGGGACTACGCGGCCACTCGCTCGGCGACCGTGGTGCCTGGGAGACAGGACCACGTGCGGCGACGATTTCAACTAATTCAGTTGTAGCGTGGATGTCGTGGCGACTGCCATGGGATCTCGAAGATGTGTACTGATTGTGTTGGAGAACAAGTGGTGACCGTACTGCTTGAAATAAAGGTATCAGCCCTTTTTTCCCACACAAAAATCAAAGGATGTGAATTAGGTTACTATAAGTGCACTTTACTATTTGACGCGATTTTAATAGCTTAGCAGTGAAAGGATAAATGAGCGCGAAAGTTCGTAGGATGTGGGCTATTTCGTACGTGTGATAGATTATGGTGCTGGAATTTGAACTTGTGAGAGATTTTTTGTTGTGGATGTAGCGCAAATGGCTTTCTTCCCACCGAAATCGGACATCTTCAATAAATAATAAATGATAATAATAAATAGAAGTACAGTTTGCGAGACATTATCGGGTTGGAATTGGAATTTGGTTCAATTTTCTAGTGGAGGTAGGCCAATAATAATAAATAATAATAATGGTAATAATAATAATAATAATAAGTAGATCCTAAACTGATACAGTTCCTAAACATAGTAATGAAAAATTGGAAAACCACACTTAATATCCAAACAAATTCAAATAATATCACATCACAGCCAATACAGATTAAGCGTGGAATATACCAAGGAGACTCATTAAGTCCTTTCTGGTTCTGCCTTGCTCTGAACCCACTATCCAACATGCTAAATAATACAAATTATGGATACAATATTACTGGAACATACGCACACAAAATCACACATTTCCTATACATGGATGATCTAAAACTACTGGCAGCAACAAATCAACAACTCAACCAATTACTAAAGATATCAGAAGTATTCAGCAATGATATAAATATGGCTTTTGGAACAGACAAATGTAAGAAAAATAGTATAGTCAAGGGAAAACACACTAAACAAGAAGATTACATATTGGATAACCACAGCGACTGCATAGAAACGATGGAAAAAACAGATGCCTATAAATATCTAGGATACAGACAAAAAATAGGAATAGATAATACAAATATTAAAGAAGAACTAAAAGAAAAATATAGACAAAGACTAACAAAAATACTGAAAACAGAATTGACAGCAAGAAACAAGACAAAAACTATAAATACTTATGCCATACTAATATTGACCTACTCATTTGGAGTAGTGAAATGGAGTAACACAGACCTAGAAGCACTCAATATACTTACACGATCACAATGCCACAAATATAGAATACATCACATACATTCAGCAACAGAAAGATTCACATTAAGCAGAAAGGAAGGAGAAAGGGGATTTATCGACATAAAAAACCTACATTATGGATAGGTAGACAATTTAAGAAAATTATTTATAGAACGACCAGAAACTAGCAAAATACACAAAGCAATCACTCATATAAATACATCGGCTACACCACTGCAATTTCATAACCACTTCTACAACCCTTTAGATCACATAACATCAACAGATACGAAGAAAGTAAATTGGAAAAAGAAAACACTACATGGCAAGCACCCATGTCATCTAACACAGCCACACATCGATCAAGATGCATCCAACACATGGCTAAGAAATGGCAATATATACAGTGAGACGGAAGGATTCATGATTGCAATACAGGATCCAACAATAAACACCAGATATTAGAGCAAGCATATTATTAAAGATCCCAATATCACAACAGATAAATGCAGACTTTGCAAACAACAAAAAGAAACAGTAGATCACATCACAAGCGGATGTACAATACTAGCAAATACAGAATACCCCAGAAGACATGACAATGTAGCAAAAATGATACATCAACAGCCTGCCTTACAACATAAACTTATAAAACAACACGTACCCACATACAAGTTCAAATGGTTCAAATGGCTCTGAGCACTATGGGACTCAACTGCTGAGGTCATTAGTCCCCTAGAACTTAGAACTAGTTAAACCTAACTAACCTAAGGACATCACAAACATCCATGCCCAAGGCCGGATTCGAACCTGCGACCGTAGCGGTCTTGCGGTTACAGACTGCAGCGCCTTTAACCGCACGGCCACTTCGGCCGGCTCCCACATACAAGTATGCACCACAAAATGTACTGGAGAATGATGAATACAAATTATACTGGAACAGAACCATTACAACAGATAAAACAATACCACATAACAAACCTGACATCATACTCACCAATAAAAAGAAGAAATTAACACAACTAATCGAAATATCCATACCCAATACAACAAATATACAAAAGAAAACAGGAGAAAAAATTGAAAAATACATCCAACTGGCCTGAGGAAGTCAAGGACATGTGGCATCAGGATAAAGTTGACATTATACCAATTATACTATCAACTACAGGAGTCATACCACACAATATCCACCAGTACATCAATGCAATACAGCTACATCCAAACTTATATATACAACTACAGAAATCCGTAATTATTGATACATGTTCAATTACCCAAAAGTTCCTAAATGCAATATAACATATACCGTACAGTTAAAAGGAAGTCATGCTTGGTCAAGGTCCGCATCACTTTCCATTTTTGACCAGACATAACGTCTGAGAAAAGAAAGAAATAATAATAAAAATAAACCCCGTGGAGGCTCGGGAAAAGAATAGGCCTCCGGTATGTTCTGCCAGTCGTAAAAGGCGACGAAAAGAACAAACCACTAATAGGGCTAACCCCCTTTTAGTGTGATTAGTTGGTTCATGACAGAACTAAAGAAGCCTCGGACAAGCGCCGTCATGGTCGGGGACGACGCTTGAACCCTATGGCCGCCCACAATGGTAACGACACTGCTAGCCAACTGGAAAATGATTTAAATCCAAATAGAGGTGTTTTGCAGGATATGCTTCCTGCAACCACCCTAGAAGGAAAACAAAGACAGAGGATGAGATGGTCAGATGAAGTTAATCGACACCTCATGTTCTGTTATTACCAAGCAACAAACCTAGGAACCAACACAACTGGATACAGATCTCAAGTATACACAACATTTATTACCAGATACCCATAATTAAAATTTTTAACAGAACAACGACTAGCTGATCAGATTCGTGTAATAATCAAAAATAACAGGATACCCCAGTCAGGATTAGAAAACATCAAACAACAAGTACAACAAATACTGGAACAAAGAATGTGCAATCAGAAGAAGAAGAAAATACAGTAATGGGCTCAAACATCCCAGAGCAAACAAACCCAGAAGAACACGCATAAATTAAACAATCAGAGGAAAACGAAATCTTAAGTCAGCCACCAGAACTAGCACAAATAGAACACGAAGTGACACACATGTTAGATATAGAAGAAAAATTTCAGCTGACATATATAGAATACAAAGACACAAATACAGACATTAGACCATTCTTGCGCAGACCGCCAAATAACCCACAAGTCGAAACAACAATAAAAACTATCAACACAATCAAACACAACAAAATAAATGAAAACACAACTATTGAAGAGTTACAACTACTGGTTTATATAGGAGCACTCACTACACTAAATATACACACTAGGCAGACATCAGAACCAACCAACACACAGAAGAAACCCACTAAACCAGCGTGGCAACACAGGCTGCAGAAAAGAATAGAAAAACTGAGAAAAGACATCGGACAGCTAACACACTTTATAGGAAATGAAATGTCAGAAAAAAAACGAAAGGTTTAGGTAAAATCTCACAACAAGAAGCGATAGAGCAATTAGATGAAAAGAAGCAGAAATTACAAGCATTGGCCAAACGACTTAGAAGAAAAAAAAGTGAAAATAGAAGGAAACAAAACCAAACATTCAACATAAACCAAAAGAAATTTTATCAGACAATAGATAACACACACATTAAAATAGACAATTCACCAAACATAACAGACATGGAACACTTCTGGAGCAACATATGGTCAAACCCAGTACAACATAACAGGCATGCACGGTGGATACAAGCAGAAACAGACACATACATGATGATACCACAAATGCCTGAAGTGATAATTTTGCAACATGAAGTCACCCAAGCAATTAATTCTACTCACAATTGGGAAGCCCCTGGAAAAGATAAAATAGCAAATTTCTGGCTAAAGAAGTTCACCTCAACACATTCACATCTAACTAAATTATTTAACAGTTACATTGCAGACCCATACAAATTCCCTGATACACTTACACAAGGAATAACTTATCTGAAACCTAAAGATCAAGCGGACAGAGCAAACCCAGCTAAATATCGCCCCATAACATGCCTACCAACAATATACAAAATATTAGCTTCAGTCATTACACAAAATTAATGACACATGCAATACAGAAGAAAATTATCAATGAAGAACAAAAAGCCTGTTGCAAAGGAGCACGAAGATGTAAAGAGCAACTGATAATAGATGCAGAGGTGACATATCAAGCTAAAACTAAACAAAGGTCGCTACACTACGCATACACTGATTACCAAAAAGCTTTTGATAGCGTACCACACTCATGGTTACTACAAATATTGGAAATATACAAAGTAGATCCTAAATTGATACAGTTCCTAAACATAGTAATGAAAAATTGGAAAACCACACTTAATATCCAAACAAATTCAAATAATATCACATCACAGCCAATACAGATTAAGCGTGGAATATACCAAGGAGACTCATTAAGTCCTTTCTGGTTCTGCCTTGCTCTGAACCCACTATCCAACATGCTAAATAATACAAATTATGGATACAATATTACTGGAACATACGCACACAAAATCACACATTTCCTATACATGGATGATCTAAAACTACTGGCAGCAACAAATCAACAACTCAACCAATTACTAAAGATATCAGAAGTATTCAGCAATGATATAAATATGGCTTTTTGAACAGACAAATGTAAGAAAAATAGCATAGTCAAGGGAAAACACACTGAACAAGAAGATTACATATTGGATAACCACAGCGACTGCATAGAAACGATGGAAAAAACAGATGCCTATAAATATCTAGGATACAGACAAAAAATAGGAATAGATAATACAAATATTAAAGAAGAACTAAAAGAAAAATATAGACAAAGACTAACAAAAATACTGAAAACAGAATTGACAGCAAGAAACAAGACAAAAACTATAAATACTTATGCCATACTAATATTGACCTACTCATTTGGAGTAGTGAAATGGAGTAACACAGACCTAGAAGCACTCAATATACTTACACGATCACAATGCCACAAATATAGAATACATCACATACATTCAGCAACAGAAAGATTCACATTAAGCAGAAAGGAAGGAGGAAGGGGATTTATCGAAATAAAAAACCTACATTATGGACAGGTAGACAATTTAAGAAAATTATTTATAGAACGACCAGAAACTAGCAAAATACACAAAGCAATCACTCATATAAATACATCGGCTACACCACTGCAATTTCATAACCACTTCTACAACCCTTTAGATCACATAACATCAACAGATACGAAGAAAGTAAATTTGAAAAAGAAAACACTACATGGCAAGCACCCATGTCATCTAACACAGCCACACATCGATCAAGACGCATCCAACGCATGGCTAAGAAAAGGTAATATATACAGTGAGTCGGAAGGATTCATGATTGCAATACAGGATCAAACAATAGACACCAGATATTACAGCAAGCATATTATTAATGATCCCAATACCACAACAGATAAATGCAGACTTTGCAAACAACAAAAAGAAACAGTAGATCACATCACAAGCGGATGTACAATACTAGCAAATACAGAATACCCCAGAAGACATGACAATGTAGCAAAAATAATACATCAACAGCCTGCCTTACAACATAAACTTATAAAACAACACGTTCCCACATACAAGTTCAAATGGTTCAAATGGCTCTGAGCACTATGGGACTCAACTGCTGAGGTCATTAGTCCCCTAGAACTTAGAACTAGTTAAACCTAACTAACCTAAGGACATCACAAACATCCATGCCCAAGGCAGGATTCGAACCTGCGACTGTAGCGGTCTTGCGGTTACAGACTGCAGCGCCTTTAACCGCACGGCCACTTCGGCCGGCCCCCACATACAAGTATGCACCACAAAATGTACTGGAGAATGATGAATACAAATTATACTGGAACAGAACCATTATAACAGATAAAACAATACCACATAACAAACCTGACATCATACTCACCAATAAAAAGAAGAAATTAACACAACTAATCGAAATATCCATACCCAATACAACAAATATACAAAAGAAAACAGGAGAAAAAATTGAAAAATACATCCAACTGGCCTGAGGAAGTCAAGGACATGTGGCATCAGGATAAAGTTGACATTATACCAATTATACTATCAACTACAGGAGTCATACCACACAATATCCACCAGTACATCAATGCAATACAGCTACATCCAAACTTATATATACAACTACAGAAATCCGTAATTATTGATACATGTTCAATTACCCGAAAGTTCCTAAATGCAATATAACATATACCGTACAGTTAAAAGGAAGTCATGCTTGGTCAAGGTCCGCGTCACTTTCCATTTTTGACCCTACATAATGTCTGAGAAAAGAAAGAAATAATAATAATAAATGATAATGAATAATAATGAACAATAATAATAAATGATAATGAGTACTAATGAATAATAATAATGAATAATAATAAATAAAAGTAAGGTTTTGCAGTCATATCTTGTTGGAATTCAAATTTGGCACAATTTTCTTCTGGAGGCTTAGTTTAGTGGACGTAGCCCAATTGACCTATTTTCCTGCCAAAATTCAAAATTCCCGCCATTTTTATGGGGTTAGGTTAGTGGACATAGCACAATTGGCCTATCTTCCCGCCAAAATCGGCCATCTTGGATAACATCATGCACTATTGCCAAGTCTACCTGCCGGCATCTTGTTTGACGTCATCGCCGCCATCTTGAATAAATTTGGCAACAATGCAGAGTGCACTGACACATACTTAGTCCTACTAATCATTATGAACAGGTGATCGATTCTGTTGATAGATGCAATCGCCATCCCCGAATTGCTCTATATCAGTAGGAAGCAAGAAGGTGCTTAAAACATCAATGTCGGCCTGTGCTGTGATAGTGCCACGCAAAACAACAAAGGGTGGAAGCCCCCTACATAAAAAACACGCCTACACGATACATCACCGCCTCCGAAGTTTACACACGCTGGCAGATGTCGTTCACTCGGCATTCGCCATACCCACTCCCTGCCATTGTATTGCCCCATTGTGTACCGTCGTTTGTCACCCCAAACAACGTTTTTTCACTCTTCAGTCGTCCAGTGTTCACGCTCCTTACACCAACCGAGGTTTTGTTTGGCATTTACTTGCGTGATGTGTGGATTATCAGCAGCCGCTTGACCATGAAATTCAAGTTTTCTCACCCCCCCCCCCCCCCCAACATAACTGTTGCAGTACTTGGAGTGGATCCTGATGCAGTGTGTTCCTGTGTGATGGTCTGGATAGGTGTCTGCCTATTGCACATTATGACCCTCTTCAACTGTCTGCGGGGTGTATCAGTCAACAGACGACGTCGACCTGTACGCTTTTGTGCTGTACATGTTTCCACTTCACTATCACATCGGAAACAGTGGACCTAGGGATATTTAGGAGTTTGAAATCTCGCGACAGACGTATGACACAAGTGACATCCAATCACCTGACCACCTTCCAAGTCCGTGAGTTCCGCAGAGCGCCCCATTCTACTCTCTCACGATGCCTAATGAGTGCTGAGGCCGCTGATGTGGAGTACCTGGCAGTAGGTGGCAGCACAATGCATCTAATATGAAATACGTATGTTTTTGGGGACGTGCGGATACTTTTGATCACGTAATGTACATACATAGGCAGTCGAACACTTGCGTCAAGTGCTTTAAGTGTTCCTCTTCTAATGCGGACATCACCAACACATCACCTATGTACACACAGCAAAAATCTAAATCCTTTGTCACAGTCTGAATGACATCCTAGTGAGCTCAAATCGGCCGAATGGCACCGACACTGCTGTTTTGGGAATGTCTTTCTTAGCTACAGGGATCTGGTAGTTATGTTCTGACTGTGTCAATGGTAGAAAATGCTGTCTTACCGTGAAAATTTGCAGGAAAGTCTTCTATCTGTGGGACCGGGTACCAGTCTGGGATGGTCGTTGCATGTCGTTGGCGACGGTCGCCGCAGTGCGTCATCCATAGTTCTTTTTAGGCAAGACGTGAATCGGGGATGCCGGACTGCTACTAGAAACTCTGCAGACACTCTGTGACAGCATGCTGCGAAATACCTCTTTTACGACTTTTAACTCTTCAGCCGTCAAACGTCTAGGCCGAGCGTGGTCTGGCGGCCTTGGAGTATTCAAAATGTGGTGAATGGTTGTGTGCTCGAGTGGTTGGAGAATAGGTGACTGCTGAGTGAGCTCGGGGTGAGACACAGCAGGCTGTCCCTGGTGTATGCTGAAGAAGTAAGTCGTGTAAAGGCAAGAAATCTGCTCCGAGAATAGGCTGTGATATATCTGACACTGGAAATTGCCATTCAAACACACTGCGCACTTCCAGGTTAAAGAATAATGTTACTCGCCCATGTGTTCTAATCTTGGAGTTATTAGCGGCAAATAGACAGCAAGCGTCACAGTTTCGACGTGGTAGGCGGAATGCTGGATATACCGAAATTCTGCCCCTGTATCGACGAGATATTGTAGTTTTGTGTCGAGATCCGTCACAAAAAAATGAGCACTTGATGCAATAGTTGTCGCTGCTACGGTGTCTGATTCGTGTTTCCACTTGCAAGGTGGCGTACGCTTTCGAGCATCATTACCAAATTTCCTGTGGTACCAACGTAGGTTCTGTGCTGACAGAAATCGATTACGATCTCGTGACTGTGACAGTGTGCCCATTGACGGCTGTGCGCTGTTCGCAGTGGAGCTACCTGTACGGTGAATTCTGCCAGTGTGGTCGCAGGGAGGCTAGCGTCAGCGGGGACACATTTTCTTGTTGCGGCGTCAATGTTGAGACATTTGATGCAGGATACGAGGGCAGTTCAATAAGTAATGCAACACATTTTTTTTCTCGGCCAATTTTGGTTTTAAAAAACCGGAAATTTCTTGTGGAATATTTTCAAACATTCCCGCTTCGTCTCGTATAGTTTCATTGACTTCCGACAGGTGGCAGCGCTGTACGGAGCTGTTAAAATGGCGTCTGTAACGGATGTGCGTTGCAAACAACGGGCAGTGATCGATTTTCTTTTGGCGGAAAACCAGGGCATCTCAGATATTCATAGGTTCTTGCAGAATGTCTACGGTGATCTGGCAGTGGACAAAAGCACGGTGAGTCGTTGGGCAAAGCGTGTGTCATCATCGCCGCAAGGTCAAGCAAGACTGTCTGATCTCCCGCGTGCGGGCCGGCCGTGCACAGCTGTGACTCCTGCAATGGTGGAGCGTGCGAACACACTCGTTCGAGATGATTGACGGATCACCATCAAACAACTCAGTGCTCAACTTGACATCTCTGTTGGTAGTGCTGTCACAATTGTTCACCAGTTGGGATATTCAAAGGTTTGTTCCCGCTGGGTCCCTCGTTGTCTAACCGGACACCATAAAGAGAAGCGGAGAACCATCTGTGCGGAATTGCTTGCTCGTCATGTGGCTGAGGGTGACACTTTCTTGTCAAAGATTGTTACAGGCGATGAAACATGGGTTCATCACTTCGAACCTGAAACAAAATGGCAATCAATGGAGTGGCGCCACACCCACTCCCCTACCAAGAAAAAGTTTAAAGCCATACCCTAAGCCGGTAAAGTCATGGTTACAGTCTTCTGGGACGCTGAAGGGGTTATTCTGTTCGATGTCCTTCCCCATGGTCAAACGATCAACTCTGAAGTGTACTGTGCTACTCTTCAGAAATTGAAGAAACGACTTCAGCGTGTTCGTAGGCACAAAAATCAGAACGAACTTCTCCTTCTTCATGACAACGCAAGACCTCACACAAGTCTTCGCATCTGAGAGGAGCTCACAAAACTTCAGTGGACTGTTCTTCCTCATGCACCCTACAGCCCCGATCTCGCACCGTCGGATTTCCATATGTTTGGCCCAATGAAGGACGCAATCCGTGGGACGCACTATGCGGATGATGAAGTTATTGATGCAGTACGACGTTGGCTCCGACATCGACCAGTGGAATGGTACCGTGCAGGCATACAGGCCCTCATTTCAAGGTGGCGTAAGGCCGTAGCATTGAATGGAGATTACGTTGAAAAATAGTGTTGTGTAGCTAAAAGATTGGGGAATAACCTGGTGTATTTCAATGCTGAATAAAACAACCCCTGTTTCAGAAAAAAAATGTGTTGCATTACTTATTGAACTGCCCTCGTACATTTCAATTTTTGCCAGTGCGTTTAAATCGCCAGCACACACCGTGAGAAATTTTGGGTGTCTGATGGCAATCGGAATAAGCATATATTCCGTAGCACATCATCACTTACAGCGCTACTTTTCAGTATGCGAAAACGTCTTAAGAGTTATAACTGAGTGCGATCTCCGAACTCCTCAATGCGCAATAGCTTTTCTAGCCGTTTTGCTGCTGATAGCGATAAGCGTGCGATCAATGAGTTTTTGATTGATGCATACCGCTCTGTATCCGATGGCATGGCTAGAATATGCTGGATTTATGTTGATGGATAATCCGCGAGCGCTGCAACCGCGTAGCTGTATTTAGTCTTGTCCGCCGATATTTTTGCGATGATGAAGTGACTTTCTAGCTGGGGGAACCATAACAGAGGATTGTGTTGTCAGAATGGTGGGGGTTTTATCGTCACCCTGTAAATTGCACTGCCAACGGCCTTGCGGAAGTCGTCACACCGGTTCCCGTCAGATCACCGAAATTCAGCGCTGGCGGGCTTGGCTAGCACTTGGATGGGTCACCGTCCGAGTATGCCGACGAGAGCTGTGGGGGTCTACCCAGCCCTTGTGAAGCCAGTTGAGAAGCTACTTGATTAAGAAATAGTGGCACTGGCCACGAAACCCGACATGCGGCTGGGAGAGTGGTGTGCTGATCACATGCCCCTCCGTATCCGCATCGGGTGAAGCCTAAGGGCTGAGGATGACGCGGAGGCAGGTCTGTAACGTTGGGCCTTCAAGGCCTATTCGGACGGTGTTTGTTTGTTTTTGTTAATTGCACTGCTGGCTACCGCTTCAGTTGTGACTGGTCAGTCGCTCGTTCTCTGATGGGGACGAGTGTTGCGCGCCTGGCGCGGATGTTACGAGCGTCAATGTTGCGATATTGAGCGAAACGCTGAAGCCGGCGCGGACGTGTCGTAGTCCGTCAAAGACACCAAACATGTATGTATTGGCCACGACATCTTGGTATATGATTGTTGCAGTGTCTGTGTGTTTATGGGTCGCATTTTTTCATATGACTTGTCAAGCCAATGGCAGCACAGCATCTCTTGCCGCAATTGTCACAAGTGTATCTGGCTGCTGAGGCAGGAGCAGTGGTAGCATTGCGAAACTTTTTCTGCCTTAATCTGTCTAACAAGTCTTCATCATGCTTAGACATTCCACATCATATATCATCACGCCACTCTGGTCTCATGCTAGCCCGCGCCTCCCATCTGTTTGTGTCGATTCCAAAGCTCTCCATATCTCGTTTACAGGAGTCCTTAAAACTCAATACAGGACGTCCTACAGGTCTTTTGGCTATAGAGATCTCTGCAAGCATCACCTCACGTGGTAATCTGTCAGGATCCATACGGTGGACGTGTCCGAGCCAGCGGAGTCGTCTCTGCTTCAAGATAGCTGAAATACTGTTGCAGTTAGTTTTAGATAGCACTGCTTCGTTGGTCAGTCGGTCCTTCCACGTACTCCGAGGATGGATCTCAGGTACCGCACGTGGAAAGCATGAAGGCGTAGGTAGTCCATGTTTCCGATTCATACAAAAGGATGCTGAGGACGCAAGTTTGATATACAAGAATTTTGGTGGTCAAAGAGAGTTTGTTGTTTTTCCAAACACGTGTAGAGAGTTTGCCAAAAGTTGTCGCAGCTCTTCCAATGCGAGCATTAATTTCCTTGTCACCAGACATGTTTGATTCTATAGTAGATCCAAGATATCAGAAGTTATCTACGACTTGCTGAGTTGTGCCATCTAGTGTGATATTCGGCTTTGTGTTAGCACCCTGAACCATAATTACGGTTTTACTGCTGTTTACACTCATCGAGAATAGGTGGCATGCGTGACTAAATCTCGATACTAGCTCTTGCAGCTCTTCTGCGGAGTTCGCAACAACTGCAGCATCATCAGCATATAGGAGTTCACGAGCGACTATCTCGTGTGTTTTGGAAAAAAACTATATATTTATTCCCCGATACACTCGGTAACAACTGACAGTTCTACAAACATGAATGCATGCAGCCTACAGTTATACAAACATGAATGCATGTGTGGAATAACAAACAGAAAGTAAACCAACTACATTAATACAGCTTGAAACTGGGGTAACGCTCGTTTCCCAACACTTTCCACAAACGTGACCTCATATTGACGTCACACGTAATATCGACGACCGCATGATCGGCTCTCGACTTCCGTTAACGTTCGTTGCGGGCCTCTTCCGGGTCTTCGTGCGCGCGTACCGTAGATCATTCTTAGAATTGTTTCTTACAATTATTCCAATAATAAAACGTCACATACTGATCTGTCGACCACTAAAACTTTGCATAAGTTTGGTCTCTCAGGAACGGATTATTATCGTCAATAATTTACAAATTAAGCATGAAAAACGCTTGTTATATTTGTTTCATAATTTGCAGTATGCCGTTTCCCGGTAACGGAGCACTGAAAACTTATCACAAACAGGTCACCATTATCTTTAAGTGTCAGTTAATAGCCGGCAGGTGTGGCCGAGCTGTCCTAGGCGCTACAGTCTGGAACAGCGCGAGCGCTACGGTCGCAGGTTCGAATCCTGCCTCGGGCATGGTTGTGTGTGACGTCCTTAGGTTAGGTAGGTTTAAGTAGTTCTAATTTCTGGGGGACTGATGACCTCAGAAGTTAAGTCAAACAGTGCTCAGAGCCATTTGAACCATTTGTCACTTAATAACGCATCAACGACATAAACCTTCAAGAGAGAATATGATAAGCCAGACAGGAGACAAACCTCTCACGAGAAAGTGCTAGCGTAATGGATAGCGTCCTGGTTTCTGGAGTTGAAAGTCATGCGTTCGTATTTGTTCCATTATCAAGCAGGTTTCATTAGGCTATCTCACCTAATCTGAGTACAGAAATAATTGCAAAATCAACTGATAGGTTAGCATACTACAACTGAGGGCAGAACACCAGTACAGTTTGATGGGACTATGGACTCGTCTCGAAGAAATGATAATTGTTTTCTTTAAAAAACGATGTAGGGGAACAACATTAGGATGCTAGAAGTGATGTGTCGATAATACCCAGTCAACTGCAATCGACACAACTACATGAATACTTACTGTGTCTCCTTCCGGTACAGTCCAACAGGCTTCACGTACTCTGTGTAAAGAAAAGGTAGAACGGTGAGCGCATAAGCCAAGGTACTGTTGCCGAACATCTCGTCAAAATGTTCGTAGTGTTCGAGTTCGCGACCTTGCGAAGGCCAATCGTAGTCCTCCTTTGCGGTGTAGCGGACATTTCCCGCCCAGAATGCAACTGCGAAGTAGAGCAAAAGAAGATATATAAAATTATAACAAATTAATAAAAACACGAAATGCCAATGAGAAGCTGATCGGAGGTATATTATAACGGACAAAAATTATTGATAAACAAAATAAATCATTATGGTGCGAGCTGTTTTGGCTAATGGTTCAAATGGCTCTGAGCACTATGGGACTTAACATCTATGGTTGGCTCTGAGCACTATGGGACTCAACTGCTGAGGTTATAAGTCCCCTAGAACTTAGAACTAGTTAAACCTAAACATCACAAACATCCATGCCCGAGGCAGGATTCGAACCTGCGACCGTAGCGGTCTTGCGGTTCCAGACTGCAGCGCCTTTAACCGCACGGCCACTTCGGCCGGCTAACATCTATGGTCATCAGCCCCCTAGAACTCAGAACTACTTAAACCTAACTAACCTAAGGACATCACACAAAGCTGTTTTATTAATCAAACAGAAGTTTAACCTGCTGTTTTAACATACATAAAAAGATAATATAAAAAAAATTGTTTTCTTATTAAAGACACGTCAAGCAACGAGAACTCGTAATATTTACATAAGGCTGAAAGAAATGCTACTGAGGCACAGGCCTCCGTAATACAGTGGAGTAGTAGCGCAACTGCGTTTTTACCTTGTCAACAGCTATACTTCGCATGTCACCTTACGGGATAAGTCGGACTTCCATCGTGTATCACTCTCATTTTCCCCTGTCCTACAGAGTCGCGACTGGTGTGTCGGAAGAACAATTATTGATAAACCTTAGTAGGAGCTCTTATTTCCCTGATTTTTTCTTAGTGGTCATTTTGAGAAATGTATGTGGAAGGAAGTAATATGTTGCCCAATTAACAGTGTGCTTCTGCTTCTCCTGCCGAGTTGTTGTTCCCAATTTATGCACAAACTATTTTGAAGACCGATCCAACCGTCTCCTTCAGGAGCTGCGAATTTTGCTGTTGTGTTTACTCGCTGCCTGTACTACAACCACATTGTGAACTGTTGTTCGTCTGAAGCCGTCATTTGCAGCGGAGTTTGATTCTCGACACCCTCTACGCCCTTTGATGCTCTTTTGTTCTTCAGCGCTCGCACTGATATTCCGCGAAACGCACTTCCTCTGCGTCTTCCAATTCTAATGGACGTGATGGCCGACGAGATTTTAGTAAATTCAGTACGGGACCCCAAGCTTTGCTTAAATTGAAGCCACCGTCGTTGTTCATTAGATTTTCTGACATCTTTATGTCGGCAGAATCCTTATTTATGCTGTCACACAATCCTGGCGTTGCACAACGATGCTGCTCGTGTTTAATTTCATCATCACATTAGAGGCACTGCTCGATGACAGCTAATTTACTTGGTTGCTTTAGTCGGGTAAGTAGCTGATGTTCCTCGCGTTTCTCCTCTCGTGATTATGATGTTTGCCCGTCGTAAGACACGCCACATTCGCATGTAGTGCAATACACACCCGGAATTCACAAGCTGACATCGCATTTAACATTACAAAGACTACTTTTTATATTAATTGAAGGGGGCCACATAAACTGGCTGCCATGTTCCCGTAGGAGACTGCCGGTCTTTTCGGGCGTTGGACCAGCAAATGGTAAATAAGCGATATTTGGCTTCTCTTCCACTGTCTCGGTTTCAACCACTTTCTCAGGATTTCTTGTTTTTGAGTGCACTGCCAGGACCGTTCGATGATCTGCTCCTTGGGAACACTGTTCATAGGTGTTGTAATTCTTCGGCGAGGTTCTCCTTGCCTGAAAGTGTTCGAGCTTAAGGGATGAGGGGCTTTACCACCGAATTTCTTTGTAACGAATGGTGATGCCTCGAGACGCATTGACAGTGGTCAGTGTGCGTAATTTCTCTATATACGAAGTATGATCAAAAACTAACGGGAATTTTTATTTTTCTCAATGAATCTTCAGTTATTCATCAAACCTTCACAGATATAACTCCCTTGTGCCAGGACTTTTTCCAATCTTGGCAGCACTTCTGCAACTCACTGCCGGCCGAAGTGGCCGTGCGGTTAAAGGCGCTGCAGTCTGGAACCGCAAGACCGCTACGGTCGCAGGTTCGAATCCTGCCTCGGGCATGGATGTTTGTGATGTCCTTAGGTTAGTTAGGTTTAACTAGTTCTAAGTTCTAGGGGACTAATGACCTCAGCAGTTGAGTCCCATAGTGCTCAGAGACATTTGAACCATTTTTGCAACTCACTTTCCGTTATGGTGTACAGCTCCTTCAGCTATTCTGTTTTTATTTCATCAGTGATGGCAAAACGACGTCCTCTCATGTTTGTTTTCAGCCTTGGGAATAAAAAGAAGTCATGGGGAACCTTGTCTGGCACATACGATGTCTGAGCTAACATAACACTTTTTTTTTCCTTGCAAAAACGTGCGAACAAGCATTGAGGTGTTGAGCGGGAGCGTTATCGTGATGCAACTTCCACGAGTGGTTTTGCCAAAATTCTGATCGTTTCCTTTGGGCTGCTTCACGGAAACGACAGTAACTTCCAGGTAGTATTCCTTATTGACCGTACAACCATAAGCCAGGAACTATCCCTTCGAAATCCCATTAAACTCGAAGAAAACAGTGAGAAGAGTCTTGGCATGTCATCGAAATTGTCGAATTTTTTTCGGTCTTGGCTCATCAGGCACTTCCCTTTGGGACGATTTGAGCTTAGGTCTAATTTTGACGTCATACCCGCATACCCACGTTTCGTCACCTGTTACAATTTTCTTTAGAAGTTCTGGATCGTTGTCGACGATATTAAGCAGTTCCTGAGCGATGTCTACGCGATCTCGTCTTTAGTCGGAATTCAACAGTTTCTGAACAAACTTGGCTGCTAAACCTTTCATACCCAAAACTTTAGAAAAAATTGCTTGACTTGAGCCAAAGAATGTGACGACGTATCAGCAACCTCTCCGACCAATTTCTTTACTTCCTCCACATTGTGGTTAGTATTTGATGTGCAAGGGCGCCCAGGGCAGTCATGCCGACACTCCCTTAAACGTTTATACCACTCGTAAACTCTTGTGTCACCCGTAGTAGATTCGCCAAAAGCCACAGTCAACATTCCGAATGTGGTGCTGCATTTTATTCCATTTTTCAAGCAAAGTTTAATGCATGTTCTTTGATCCATCTTTTTCGAAAGTAGAAATTCGCTGAGTACTCGCAAACACGTACAACTTTTTCGACTATCAACGGTGAACTAAATATTCAAACCAGCTTAAAACGAAAACATATAGCAGTAACATGTGTACCAACAACACAAAAAAATTGAAAATCCGATACATAAAGCCCCCGAAATTAAATTCCCGTTACTTTTTTGATCACACCTCGTACACTGTGACCCAGGGATCGTCCGTTCTTCTCTTAATTAACACAACGTTCTTCAAGTTTCATCGTGAATTTTTTATTACGCTACCACGCAGGTCGATTTCGCAGTATAAGTGTTAATTTTAGGGCCAGGCGTCTTGTGTGACGTAGCGTATTTGCGTGTGGGCCACTGCGTAGAGTTATGAATGAATTTCAGAGAGCAATGTCACGTAACTGAATATCATCACTTTCATATAATTTATACGATGTATGCAGCGCACACAGCAGCAAAGTTGTCATAAGGTAAGAATGTTGTGTGTTCGATACTGAAACGGAATTTGGAATGACATTTCATAATAAAGATGGGAGCACTTTGTGAGGTAAGTAATATTTTTACAACCAATATAAATACTGTACGCGAGTGATTAGTGTGTGTGTGTGTGTGTGATTCAATATGTATCGCACGCTAACTGAGGTGGTACAAATGAAATAAAAAGTAAGACAAAGCACGTATGATCTACATATTTAGTTCGTGTTACAGCCCTCCACTTGTGAGACATAGTATGCACTGTGATTTAGTATTGATAATCGCTGCCGCAAAGGCATACTTCTTCGCCGTGCCACGCAAAGTATCGTGTCCACATCTACGTTTGATTCAAGGAAGGCAGAAAGCTAAAGACTGAGTCATTTGCTGCGCTGCTGAAAGGACATACTGTATGTAAACGAAGGAAAGTTGCTAATTCGTATGTGGTGGTTTCCATGTTCCTGGGAACCAGATACCATATTAAGTGAATCAGAAAGTATTGAACATATAGAGGAGTATTGCCCTCAATATCATGACACTTCGCCTCAGCTCTTTAATCAAAAGGAACTGAGCGATTTGGTTCGCGATCTACAACTTTCGAAACAGCAAGCTGATCTCTTGGGGTCGAGACTACAACAACGGAACCTTTTAGCTCTAGGGACAAAAATTTCCTGTTTCAGATCAAGAGGTGCTTCCTTCGCTCAGTATTTCGATATGCAGAATTCAATGTGTGTATGTAGAAATATTTATGGTCCTGATGATGCAGCAAAGTGTACAACATAATGCACAAGGGTGGCGCCTATTTATTGATTCCAGTAAAACCAGCTTGAAAGCAGTACTACTGCATAATGACAATGCATTTCCATCGGTAGCTTTGGCTTACGCAGTAGAAATGGCTTTGCTGCTAGAGGCAATCAAATATAAGGATCATGAATGGCAGCTTTGCTGTGATTTAAAAGTTGTTGCACTCCTTACAGGTTTACAGGCTGGATTCACGAAATTCTGCTTCTTTTTGTGCCTATGGAACAGCCGTGACACCAAGAACCACTATACGGTCAAGGAATGGCCTGTAAGGAAGTTATATGTTCCTGGAAACGTAAATGTGAACAATAGCCCATTGGTTGAACCAAATAGAATCATTTTTCCTCCCCTTCATATCAAGCTGGGCCTTATTAAGAACTCTGTAAAAGCTCTTCATAAAGAAGGTTCCCAAATTAAGTGAGGCAAAGCTGAAAGAGGGTATATTTGATGGACCATAAATAAGAAAATTGCTGAAAGATCCAACCTTTGATACCAAACTCAAAGGTATCCAGTTAGCTGCTTGGTCTTCTTTTAAAGCAATTGTGAAGGGCTTTTGGGTAACAGAAAAGACAAAAACTATGTTACCATTGTCACCATGTTACCATTATGAATGATCTGTTGGACAACTATAAGAACATGGGGTGTAGAATGTCGCTTAGAATTCACTTTTTACATTCTCATCTTGATTTCTTCCCGGGAAATTTTGGGGCCATAAGCGATGAGCATGGTGAACGCTTTCACCAAGACATTCTTACAATGGAACACCGTTACCAAGGCCATTGGAACCATTCGATGATGGGTATATTTTTTTTCCCAGCACATACTGCTTATATAGTCCTACCTCGACATTGTGGTACTTAAATAGTGGCAACTATTCATTCACTACCGATAGAAAGAGTTACATGTTTTCACCTGTTACTGTGATTTAAAGTAGTCATCAGCGTTGTGTAGAACCCGTTGCCAGCGATGTGGGAGGCGTAGTATACCTTTAGCAGAGCCTGGTTCTGTTGAAGGTGCGAATGGAGCGGTCTACTGCCTGTCGAATCTCTGGAACAGTTCTGATGCGAATGCCACGAAGTCGGAATCAAATCAAAGTCACAAGGACTGAAGTCCGGGGAGTGTGGTGGATGGTACGGTACTTCCCAGTCCCATCGACCGAACAGAGCAGCCACGGCTTGGGCTGTATGCGCCCGCGCATTGTCGTGCAAAATGATGGATGGGTTGCGCAGAAAGTGTCGCCGCTTCTTTCGCAGTTGGTCGCAGGTGATGCTCCAAAAACGAACAATAATACGGCATCGTTTTCACAACTTAACTTAAATTTGTCATAAGTCAGACAATTTTTACGACATACAGTATTTATAAATTATGCACCAAAACATTCCACGTAAAATAGTGTATCTATTAGTAAAACTAGATCAAAATCCCTAAGGCAGTTCCTGGGATTAGCCTGCTTATACTGACGGACGCAAGGAAGTGACTTCAGTTTATATCCATAGTGAATCACTTAAAGCTTGCAACGTAGATGGTGCGGAAATTGAGAGTGCTATTGGAGTGCAGATTTCACTGAATGGGTTGGTAATCAGGGGCTCATGCTGTTAGCCGATAAACAGCCTCTAATAATACTTGGAAAGTGTATTTTGTGTGCAAACATACATTTTACATATTTATGTTGGTATTAACACACTGAAAGTAGCGTAGATTAGAACGTAACAGTATTTGCTGTAGGACTCTAGTCCAAGTCGTTTACGAGATATATTTTGAAAAATTTCCATACACACTTTTCTGTGCCACTCAACTTGAGGAGTTGCTAAGTACGATGTTGTTATGTTTGCTTACAGTGTGCTTATGTATTCTTGAGTACGCTGAGACTTTCTAATCAATCAGTGTGTGACTGACAAAGCAGTAGGTCGTGAGTGGACGATGGGATTTACCAATGCAGAAAAAACCGACATGCTCATAGTGTATGGAGAGTGCAGGAAGAATACAGTTCGTTTTGGTATCGTTTATTGCGCAAGATATTCCAATAGATGTCAACCCTATCGTCAGTTATTTATGAACCTCTTCAACCATTTTACCGAGCGAGATGGCGGAGTGGTTAGCACACTGGACTCGCATTCGGGAGGACGACGGTTCAATCTCGCGCCCGGCCATCCTGATTTATATTTTCCGTGATTCCCCTAAATCGCCGCAGGCAAATGCCGGGATGGTTCCTTTGAAAGGGCCCAGCCGACTTCCTTCCCCATCCGATGACACCGATGACCTCGCAGTTTAGTCCCCTCCCCCAAATCATATGGTTCAAATGGCTCTAAGCAGCATGGGACTTAACATCTGAGGTCATCAGTCCCCTAGACTTAGAACTATTTAAATCTAACTAACCACACATTCATGCCCGAGGTAGGATTCGAACCTGCGACCGTAGCAGCAGCGCGGTTCCGGACTGAAGCGCCTAGAACCGCTCGGCCACAGGACCGGCTCTCCCAAATCAACCCAACTTTTCAACCAGTTACTTGAAAGTCGTAGTGTAACAACTAGACAACGTAACAGAAAGAAACAAGCGATGACAGAAGAGAGGGAAATTAATGCTGTTGCTGCTGCTGCAGTTGATCCGTACGCTAGCTCCCGCGCAGTCGTATGAGGAAGTGGCATGAGTCAGGCAAGTGTCCTACGCATTCTTCATCGAGATAGGTTCCATCGCTGACACATCTCTCTCCATCAAGAGCTGCAGGGAAACGATTATGAGAATCGTGTTAACTTCTGTACATGATCATTATCACAAGATACTCCGGATGTATCACGTATCCTGCTTAGTGATGAAACCACTTTCACCAATCATGGCCAGGTAAATCGCCGAAAAATGGAATATTGGTCTGTTGACAATTCCCGCTGGCTTCATCAGGTAGAACGTCAGCGTCCTTGGAGTGTAAACGCATCGTGTGGGATAGTGAACCATCAGCTCATAGGTTCGTTTTTCATAGATTGAACACTGAATGTGCGCAAGCATCGCGGCGTCCTACCAGACCATCTTCCGCGGATGCTAGAGGACGTTTCTCTGCAAACTAGGGGGAACCTGTGGCATCAACATGATGGCTGCCCAGCCTATAGTGCACGAAGTACTACACCACGTCTTCATGAATTGTTTTCAAATCGTTGGATTGGACCTGTTTCCTGGCGTGCCTGTTCTCCGGATTTGACGCCTGTAGACTTTTTTCTGTGGGGAAAGCTGATAGACGCTGTCTGCAAAGACATACCAGCTACACTCGATGATATGCAACGACGTATTACTGCAGCCTGCTTGGCTATCGCCGCTGAAATGCTGGCACGTGTGCAGTAGTCGTTCCATACCAGACTGGGAGAATGTATTGCCGCTGCTTATGGTCGTTTTAAACACAACCAGTGATGGTCAATTGTCCCGTTACTGGTCAGAAGCCACATAGCCAGTCTATGCACTCGTGTTGTTCTTTAGTGTGTGCTAACACAGGTATTGTACAAGCGTCGGTGTGGGATCTGAACAAAATGTGATATCTCGTAAACGGATCGCACTAGAATCATGCAACGAACACCACTGACACTCTAACTTACCCTACCTTTAATCTGTTAACATCAGTAGGCACTGTTCCATTTAAAAAAAACGTGTATATTTGCACAAAAAATACACTTTTTAAATACACTCCTGGAAATTGAAATAAGAACACCGTGAATTCATTGTCCCAGGAAGGGGAAACTTTATTGACACATTCTTGGGGTCAGATACATCACATGATCACACTGACAGAACCACAGGCACATAGACACAGGCAACAGAGCATGCACAATGTCGGCACTAGTACAGTGTATATCCACCTTTCGCAGCAATGCAGGCTGCTATTCTCCCATGGAGACGATCGTAGAGATGCTGGATGTAGTCCTGTGGAACGGCTTGCCATGCCATTTCCACCTGGCGCCTCAGTTGGACCAGCGTTCGTGCTGGACGTGCAGACCGCGTGAGACGACGCTTCATCCAGTCCCAAACATGCTCAATGGGGGACAGATCCGGAGATCTTGCTGGCCAGGGTAGTTGACTTACACCTTCTAGAGCACGTTGGGTGGCACGGGATACATGCGGACGTGCATTGTCCTGTTGGAACAGCAAGTTCCCTTGCCGGTCTAGGAATGGTAGAACGATGGGTTCGATGACGGTTTAGATGTACCGTGCACTATTCAGTGTCCCCTCGACGATCACCAGTGGTGTACGGCCAGTGTAGGAGATCGCTCCCCACACCATGATGCCGGGTGTTGGCTCTGTGTGCCTCGGTCGTATGCAGTCCTGATTGTGGCGCTCACCTGCACGGCGCCAAACACGCATACGACCATCATTGGCACCAAGGCAGAAACGACTCTCATCGCTGAAGACGACACGTCTCCATTCGTCCCTCCATTCACGCCTGTCGCGTCACCACTGGAGGCGGGCTGCACGATGTTGGGGCGTGAGCGGAAGACGGCCTAACGGTGTGCGGGACCGTAGCCCAGCTTCATGGAGACGGTTGCGAATGGTCCTCGCCGATACCCCAGGAGCAACAGTGTCCCTAATTTGCTGGGAAGTGGCGGTGCGGTCCCCTACGGCACTGCGTAGGATCCTACGGTCTTGGCGTGCATCCGTGCGTCGCTGCGGTCCGGTCCCATGTCGACGGGCACGTGCACCTTCCGCCGACCACTGGCGACAACATCGATGTACTGTGGAGACCTCACGCCCCACGTGTTGAGCAATTCGGCTGTACGTCCACCCGGCCTCCCGCATGCCCACTATACGCCCTCGCTCAAAGTCCGTCAACTGCACATACGGTTCACGTCCACGCTGTCGCGGCATGCTACCAGTGTTAAAGACTGCGATGGAGCTCCGTATGCCACGGCAAACTGGCTGACACTGACGGCGGCGGTGCACAAATGCTGCGCAGCTAGCGCCATTCGACGGCCAACACCGCGGTTCCTGGTGTGTCCGCTGTGCCGTGCGTGTGATCATTGCTTGTACAGCCCTCTCGCAGTGTCCGGAGCAAGTATGGTGGGTCTGACACACCGGTGTCAATGTGTTCTTTTTTCCATTTCCAGGAGTGTATTACTACAAACTGTGGATTGGCTAACAATACGAGCCTCTGACTACCAATCCATTCTGTGAAAGCCGCACATCAAGTACACTTGCAGGGCAAATTTTAAGTGGTTCACCCCGTATATAAAGAAGAGAAGCTGGATGGAGTTTAAATTTTCGAGGAACTGTAGAAACGTTTACGATCGATGTGGCATTGCTACAAATGTGTCGTCCACGTACCAAAAGAAACACACTGGTTTGAACTTGGAAGATTTTGGGGCCTTTGTTTGAAAGGGTTCTATGTACAGGTTCGCCACGACACTGATAACGGACTACCCGTAGTTACGCCATCGGTTTGTTCCTAATACAATCCGCCAAATGTTGAAACCTGGCTTAAAGCTCTGTGGACCACCGTCGAACTTTCCTTGAGAGTAGTTCGAAGGAATCAGAAAGTGGAACTCTCGCAAAAATGGAGACAACTTCGGTACTGGCTGTAAGAGGCGTAACCTGATGCCGCAATTGACAGGTGGTGTACAAAGTCAAGAGAGTGGTGTTCGCACTTTCCTACCTATCCCCTGAGACTGCGTTTAAGGTATTTTGCCACCTGGTATGCAGATGCACCGGTATTCGTAACTATGGGTCTTTTAGAGGAGTTCTTTCATTCTGTACCTTGGGATGGCCATATTTCGTGGTGGCACTGCTGCTAGTGTTTTAAGAGCCTTAATGGTGGAAAGTGGGAAGCCTGACCTATAAGAAGAGTCATCATCTTCCTCTCGATTTTATTCGCAGAATCGGCGATATCAGTATGCAACGTCATTCAAAAGATCGAAAACCTTGTTATAAAATTGTACACTTGACAGCAAAAACAGTGGGTCACTGCCGAATACAACCAACATAACGTAGCTGTGTTGCAGGTCCTCTAAACACCAAAACCCTGTGGGGTACAGTCGTTTGACTACACACATTGGGTACCGCAAGAGACTACTAGAGAGCAAAGGTCTTTGTGGCAGTCAGTCTAAGTGTCAACTAATATCGTCATACAAAACATATTAGAAAACACGTTCTTAGCGATGAGACACCCCATAACACTCATAAACTAACATTAATTACAAGAAGTGACATTCCAAAAGTTCTGAGAAAACGGATTATTTTACATATATCGTACAGTAATCCTTAATTCAAAATTAAATACTTGAGACAATATATGGAGTTATAAAGCTGTACGGCAATTGGAAAAAAGTTTTTCGCTCTCGAAAAAGGTTTCCATCCACGTGCTGAATGTCGCTCAACGGCGAGTGGCTCTGGAAACTGGATATTGGACGAACCAGTAAAAAAAAAATCTCTACATTAACAGCGAATCACCAGTAATATCATTGTTCTCGTAACACATCAACAGCTACGTGTACACAAATTTGAACTTTAAATGACATGACCAACGTCGTCGTTCTGAACCTGGATTCAAACCCAGAACCTATAACCATTGCTAAGTAAGCTAAGCTTTGTTTGTGCCTTATTGAGACCCGATCACTAGACATAAAGAGACGTGAAGTATAGACGTTTGCACCAGTATGAGTTATCAATTCATATCCTGAAAATAAATGACGAAAACGTTTGTACTGAACTGGGAATCCTGTCATAACAGTTACCTTCCAGGCAACTACCCCAACGACGTTTAATATGGTGTCATTCACAAGGAACAAGGTATGCTCATGTTTAAAATTGAAATGCTATCATGTAAAACTTGTGACAGGGAAGCAAACCCAGTACCTAATCGGATTGTTAACGAAGTACGTAAAATCAGAAGTTAACTATCAAATGTATTCACCAATAGCGAGATGTGGGAACCTTAGATGACGATAGAATTAATCAAAATATCCACGGGTGTACTGCCGGTCTACAGTGTCCAACGGGCACAATATTTCGGCGATCATACATGTCGCCATCATCAGGTGAACTGACGGACTGAGCTCCTGTGAACGTGCCGGCACGGAGATCCGTACACTATGGCTGCTCAGGGGGAACTGGGTTCGGTTGCGGCGGCGGCCGATTTAAATACCCTCCGCCCGCGGCGCGCTCAATCAGCCGTCCGCACCCCGCGCCACGGTCGCGCGGTGGAACAGATTGCGACGGCGTCTGAGATGACGTCGGTGTGATGGCTCTGTCCGCCGTGGTCGTCACAACTATACATTTGCTCGATTTACTCTTGATTAACCCAATCGCTGGTTCCCAAGCCTTGCTAAGATTATAGCCACAGTCACGGTTTATGAGGTCGTCATTGGTTCGAATTTCGATGGCCTCTCTAACAACGCTGTCCCAGTATCTCGACGTCTGTACCAGAATCCTCGTGCGTTCATACTCCATAGCGTGATTTTCTGACAAACAATGTTCAGCGACCGCCGACTTGCTCGGATACATCAGTCGTGTGTGCCTCTGGTGTTCACGGCATCGATCCTCGACGGTGCGCATCGTCTGACCAATATACGACTTGCCACATTGACACGGAATCTGGTACAGGCCGGCCTTCCTCAAACCGAGGTCATCTTTGGCGCTCCCCACCAGTGCACGAGTTTTATTCGGAGGGCAAAACACAGTTCCGACCCGGTGTTTCTTCAAAATGCGGGCGATTTTCCCCGAGAGTGCGCCTGTATATGGGATAAACGCAGTGCCTACCTCCACCCTCGTGATTTCATCCATCTCCACAGGTTGTGCTGTAGTGGGTGAGTGGAGAGCACGTTGAATCTGCCACTCTGAGTACCCATTTTTTCGAAATACAGTTCTCAGATGTTCCAATTCCTGGGGTAGACTCTCTGCGTCAGAGATAGTGCGCGCCCTATGTACTAGAGTTTTAAGCACCCCATTCCTCTGTGAAGGGTGGTGGCAGCTGTCTGCGTGCAAATACAGATCAGTGTGCGTTGTCTTCCGATACACCCCATGGCCTAGGGTGCCGTCAGGCCTTCTCTTGACCAAGACGTCAAGGAAAGGTAGTTTACCCTCCGTTTCAGTCTCCATAGTGAATTTGATGTTGGGGTGTATGGAGTTTAGATGTGTAAGGAAGTCAAGGAGTTTATCCATACCATGTGGCCAGATGACGAACGTGTCGTCCATGTAACGGAAAAAGCAAGTAGGTTTCCATTCGGATGACGACAGGGCTTCCTCCTCGAAGTTCTCCATGTACAAATTCGCTACCACCGGTGAGAGTGGGCTACCCATATCGACTCCCTCCGTTTGTTCGTAGTATTCTCCATTAAAAAGAAAATACGTGGAAGTCGCCATGGGTAGCCCACTCTCACCGGTGGTAGCGAATTTGTACATGGAGAACTTCGAGGAGGAAGCCCTGTCGTCATCCGAATGGAAACCTACTTGCTTTTTCCGTTACGTGGACGACACGTTCGTCATCTGGCCACATGGTATGGATAAACTCCTTGACTTCCTTACACATCTAAACTCCATACACCCCAACATCAAATTCACTACGGAGACTGAAACGGAGGGTAAACTACCTTTCCTTGACGTCTTGGTCAAGAGAAGGCCTGACGGCACCCTAGGCCATGGGGTGTATCGGAAGACAACGCACACTGATCTGTATTTGCACGCAGACAGCTGCCACCACCCTTCACAGAGGAATGGGGTGCTTAAAACTCTAGTACATAGGGCGCGCACTATCTCTGACGCAGAGAGTCTACCCCAGGAATTGGAACATCTGAGAACTGTATTTCGAAAAAATGGGTACTCAGAGTGGCAGATTCAACGTGCTCTCCACTCACCCACTACAGCACAACCTGTGGAGATGGATGAAATCACGAGGGTGGAGGTAGGCACTGCGTTTATCCCATATACAGGCGCACTCTCGGGGAAAATCGCCCGCATTTTGAAGAAACACCGGATCGGAACTGTGTTTTGCCCTCCGAATAAAACTCGTGCACTGGTGGGGAGCGCCAAAGATGACCTCGGTTTGAGGAAGGCCGGCCTGTACCAGATTCCGTGTCAATGTGGCAAGTCGTATATTGGTCAGACGATGCGCACCGTCGAGGATCGATGCCGTGAACACCAGAGGCACACACGACTGATGTATCCGAGCAAGTCGGCGGTCGCTGAACATTGTTTGTCAGAAAATCACGCTATGGAGTATGAACGCACGAGGATTCTGGTACAGACGTCGAGATACTGGGACAGCGTTGTTAGAGAGGCCATCGAAATTCGAACCAATGACGACCTCATAAACCGTGACTGTGGCTATAATCTTAGCAAGGCTTGGGAACCAGCGATTGGGTTAATCAAGAGTAAATCGAGCAAATGTATAGTTGTGACGACCACGGCGGACAGAGCCATCACACCGACGTCATCTCAGACGCCGTCGCAATCTGTTCCACCGCGCGACCGTGGCGCGGGGTGCGGACGGCTGAGTGAGCGCGCCGCGGGCGGAGGGTATTTAAATCGGCCGCCGCCGCGACCGAACCCAGTTCCCCCTGAGCAGCCATAGTGTACGGATCTCCGTGCCAGCACGTTCACAGGAGCTCAGTCCGTCAGTTCACCTGATGATGGCGACATGTATGATCGCCGAAATATTGTGCCCGTTGGACACTGTAGACCGGCAGTACACCCGTGGATATTTTGATTATCAAATACGCCGGGAGAAACTCAAGAATCAGACGATAGAATTGTTTTTGCCTGACTGGGATTCGAACCCAGCATCTAGCGCCGTCGTTTTCTAGCCAGGAACAGACGATAAATAGCTATTGTTGGTTCACCAGTAGTGAGATGTGCGCATGTTTAGCTAGACATCAAGCGACGAAAAGTTCTGTGCTGAATGGAATTCAAACCCCGCACACGTGGTCATGAAGACGCTTTAACTATCAAATTCTTTTCCAATAATGGCTAGGAGTGGCATGTTTGTACTTTCAATGATGTGATGGAAAATACTCTGCTGGTTAGAAGTTGAATCCACAACATATCGACCGGCCGGCGTGGCCGAGCGGTTCTAGGCGCTACAGTCTGGAACCGCGCGACCGTTGTGGTCGCAGGTTCGAATCCTGCCTCGGGTATGGATGTGTGTGATGTCCCTAGGTTAGTTAGGTTTAAGTAGTTCTAAGTCCTAGGGGACTGATGATCTCAGGAGTTAAGTCCAATAGTGCTCAGAGCCATTTGAGCCACAACATATCGTCGTTGGTGATAACAACGAACACAACGTCAAACCCAAATCCGTTTTCGCCAGTAGGATGGAGAGGAATGTTTGAACTTGAAAAGATGTAAGGAAACGTTTGATCTTGTAATGTTGTGATAAAAAGCTCATCATGTTGCTGTATATTCAAAAGAAACCCCACTTGAATTAAAAAGGCAACTCAAAGGAAAACTAACCCATATTGTATCTTTACTGTTGCCACGCGATCTTCCACTAGCTCCCAATGAGGAAAAATGACGAAAAAGAAGACATAACAAAACATTTTGAGGACTCTAATATTTTATCCAGAATCCTTCATTATTTTGTACTTCTATCATGCGTCTTGGCATAGAATGTATAAGCCGTCGGACGTAACAGCCTGAAGAAGCAACTTCCTCCCAGGCTTCCAGGACGCAGTCCCAAAGACTGTCCGCAGTAGTTGGTTGGTTTCGTGGCCAGTTCTCTGTTAATGTTCTGGCGACCTCAGCCCAAATGTTTTCCATGGGGTTCATATCAGCCGCCCGTGGCGGCCAGTCCATCACTTTGACGGCAATCGTGGAGAGCTGCTGCTGAACAAATGCAGACTTGTGAATGGGAGAATGGTCCTCTTGCAATGTGACGTCCCCTTCTACGTACAGTATTCGCACTGACGGAAATATCACATTTTCCAATATGTGGACATACTGCACGCTGTCCAGAGTTCCTTCTATCCTATGATGAATTCCCGCCCCTCTCGCAGTAATCAAACCCTAGCAGGTAAGAGATAGCCGGCCACTTCTTTTCGTCGTGGTTACATATTCGCGTCGATGGCGAGTCCTTGCGGCCTGTAAATGATTCGTGGACCGTCGTTACTGGTGGAAAACTACTTCTCATCAGTGAAAATGACGTTGTCCCACGACGCCGTCAGATGGAGCTCCGCAAATGCTAGCCGGTATAAAACGTTGTCTTCGCTGAGCTCTTGTTTCACAGCGGATCGTCGTGCATGCAGTCCAGCGACTTCGGCGAATCGTGTCACTGGAGCTGCGGAAGTTGGTCTCCCGCCGCAACTGCTTCGCGTTCAGAAAGGGATTTTCTCTGCTCCTAGACACTAGGTCCCTGTCTTCCTGCTGTGAGATCACTCTCTTCCTGCTTGAGCCAGGAGCCCTGTTGGTGGTGCCTCCTTCAAGGCAGATCCTCCACCATCTCGTTGCAGTGGTATGTGGTACACCATACCGTCTGCCAGTTTCTCTGATGGAACATCCTCCTTCTTCAATGAGAGTGACGACTCTATCTCGAATAGACCTCACCAGTGAGCCATTACGGCAGACAGCCTGATGTGTATTTCTGCTTGCCCCTCTTATACTGATGCCAGGAGAGGAGGTAAACATATTTACATCAAACGGAGCGGCAGAGGCAGAGGCATGCGGCGCAGCCGTGCTGGCTCGTCCCGGGCTGTTGGCCCATCAACGCCACCGCCAACTCGCTCACTTCCGCCTCGCCTCTGCCAGCCTGGCTGGCCCGTAGCTCGCGAGCCGCGGCTAGTACAGACCCGGGCCGCAAGGCCACGATCACCTCTTGAAGGATCAAAAGTTACACCTAACCTACCGAAGTCTGTAGTATAAACTAACGCAGCTACAGCTATTATGCTATAACATGTGCAAGCACACCTACAGTTGACGATTCATTCAAATATTTCACGAACAATACGTTCAAAAATACATTCATTTAAACATAGCTACCACAAAATATTTCACCTGCATGACGCAGGAAACTATTCTTTCTTGTAAGCGCTCTGCAATTGATGTAGCCTTAAGAAAACGTGTATTCAACCACGACACCTAAGCGGAATGTAAAAGTAAACAGGCATTGCGGCAGTTTCTTCAAATAATAGTATATACGTAGTGTATAATACACGTTTTGTGCACTTATAACATGTACTCAGTGTCTCTGAAACAATACGTGCTGCGCGACGGAAATTACTTTCTGCTGAGGCACTTCATTTACATCTCAACGATACACGTTTACTACAGAACATTGCTCTTTATGGCAGTCAATCCACTTGTAAATTAACACAATGATATCGCAGATATTAGGCAACACGTTACTAGGGATGAGAAAGGCCTTAAGGTTTGCAACTAAACATGCTACTCCTAGCTACTACTGAATAAGAATTTGATTATTAACGTGTCTTCATAACTATGTGTGCGGCGTTCGACTCTCAGTCAGCATATACGTTTACGTCGCCTTATTTCTAGTTAAACGTGTGCACATCTCGCAAATGGTGGACCAACATTGGACATTTCTCGTCTGTTCCCTGGTTAGACAACGACGGCGATGGGCGCCGGGTTCGACTCCCGGTCAGGCATTACAACTTCAGTCGTTATTTAAGGTTCCAATCTCACTACTGGTGACAAACTGTGATATCTACATTCTGATTTTACGTACTTATTCAACAATCCGATTACATGCTGGGTTTAAATCTTTGTCACCAACATTACATGATGGCATTTCAATTTTAAACATGTGCATCCTTTGTTCCTTGACAATGCAACAATATACAACGTCTTTCGAGGTTAATTACCAAGAAGGTAATTGTTATGTTAGGGTTCCTGGTTTCGTACAAACATTACCGTCATTTACGTTCAAGTTGAGAATTGATAACTGATACTGGTGCAAACGTCAACATTTGACGTCTCTTTTGCCTAGTGATCGAGTCTCGATAAGGCACAAAGTTTTGCTTGGTTAACAATGGCTTTACGTTCTGGGTTTGCATCCGGATCCAGAACGAAGACGTTGGTCATGTCATTTAAAGTACAACTTTGTGTACAAGTAACTGTTGATAAGTAATGTGAACAATGATATTACTTGTGATTCGCTGGTAATGTTGGGATTTCCGTAGAGTGCTTGCCGCCGTTAATCACGTTTTCTTTTAACTGCTTAGTATTACATAAATTTGATGCGAATCCACTCCCCATTGAACTTTGAATGACGTTCAGCATGTTTTGGGTAAACCTTTTAGACAGCAAAGAACTTGTTTCCAATCGCCATACGTCTTTATAAATCCATATACTGTCTCAAATATTCAATTGTGCCTAAGGATTACTGAACGATTTATGTGGCAGAATTAGTTGTCCCACAACGTTTGAAATGTCACTTATTGTAATTAAGTTTAGTTTACAAACGTTAAGGACTCCCTGATCTCTTCTGCACTATTGTGGTGTTAGTTTACATCTGGACGGACTGTCATAAAGACCGCCGGCTGGGGTGGCCGAGCGGTTCTAGGCGCTGCAGTCTCGAACCGCGCGACCACTACGGCCGCAGGGTCGAATCCTGCCTCGGGCATGGAGGTGTGTGATGTCCTTAGGTTAGTTAGGTTTAAGTAGTTCTATGTTATAGGGGACTGATGACCTCAGCAGTTAAGTCCCATAGTGCTCAGAGCCATTTGAACCATTTTTTTGTCATAAAGACCTGTGTTCTCTAGTAGTCTCTAGCGGTACCCATTGTGTATCTTACGACGACTGTACTGTGGAGGGTTGTGACGATGTGCAACACAGATATGCTATGTTGGTTGTATACATTCAGGTGCAGCCTACATGTTGGAATTCAGGCGTGACCCACTTTTTTTGCTGTCGAGTGTACATGTCAGCTGGCAGAACAACAGCTTCCTTCCCTTCCAACAACTTTCTCGATGCTACTCGTTCTCCCTTGGAGATAGCTGATCGAAAAACTGGCGCCTTAGTAAGTGCTCCACCAGTTTCGTGGCGAACCTCTTCTTCTGGTGGGAGAAAAGCTACAACAGGGTCAAGAGAGCTGGTATAATCTGCTATTGGTAACATTTTTGGAGTGGGCGCGAAATTTAGCCATTTAGCAAGAATCGTCACTGTACCATCCTCCAGATGTTTGTGCGTGAGATAAACTACAGTACAATTCCCTGCATCTTATCTCGACTTTTTATGCAAGTGATAGAATTTTATTTTCTGGCGTCGATACGTTTTCAACTGCATTGATTCTGCTTGTGAACATATCTCATTGCCATCCCGTTCCCAAGAATATGCAGAGAGTTTATCGGACATGTAAAGATGAAGAAACTATTTCGAAGTGACATCCGGCATACGTCGGGAGTGACGAATTCTGTCTCACACAGTTCTCACTACTTGCACTGCGTGTAATCCTATTTGCCGCTGGAGTGTTAATGTGGCGTTTGATTTTAACGAACGTAGGTACAACTTGTTCATCTCTAACTTGTGTACATCGGGGAACGTCTCCTCTCTGTAAAGAGAAGTGAATGTGATCTCGAAAACTCTGCTGAGTTTGTACACCACCTCAGTAAATGCAGTTCCGTACGGTTCATTTAAACTGATCACAAAAAATGCTCGACGATTGTTTCACGGAACTAAAAAGTTCTCACATCTGTTTATTTCCCATTCCACAAAAATATTATGACGAAATCGATGGCGTGACGATGGGTTGGTCGTTACCACCTGTCGTGGCTAAAATATGCGTGGAACACTTTAAAGCAAAGGCCATAGAAACCGCCAAATTGAAACCAACATGTTTCTGTCAGTACGCGGACGACCATTTATATTATAGACACTTGGAGCGGAAAGCTTTAAGAGTTCCTGGAACATTTAAACTCCATCTATCGTAATATAAAATTCACGATCGAACTTGAAAAAGGAGGCCAACTACATTTACTCGATGTGCTAGTTAATAGAAGCGCAGACGATCCCTGGTTTACAGTGTATATAGAGAAATTACGCATACTGACCACCATCTCTCCGTCCAGAGTTATCACCACCCGTCACAAAGAAATTCGGTTCAAAGTTCTTCATCTGTAGAGCTGCCAGGAAGTTTCCTATCAGCGCACACTCCGCTGCAGAGTGAAAATCTCATTCAGGATCTTAAAAGTGACTGATGAAGAGAGCCATGTGACACAATTGATGGTGAGTCTACCGCCAGATGCAACGTTATTTTACCATCCTCACATGAGACGTGAACGTGAATGCTCCGGTGGACACAAATGTGAATATAGGCACGGTTTCCATTGCGGTCATTGGAAACTCTGAACGGCCACTCAGTATGCACTGGTGAACGTAATCGACGACTGTGGCGCCCTACAGAGTAACTTTCGTACTCCAACTGCACAGATTTTGTCTTCAGGAATAAACACTCGTGATCTGTCTTTAGCGACGAACGAAGATGATTGGAGAGAAGATCAAAAATCAGCGTGGGCAAGTCGTGGATTCAGTTGCAGGTAAACATGGAGATGTCCAGCTATTATTCTGATTACACGCTTTTGTGCAATGAATACTTTTTCTCTTAATGATGAATTACCCCAAAATATGGTGCTACATGAAAGCAGTGAATGAAAATAGATATAGTAGACTAATTTACTGATCTGTTTATCACCAAAATTTGCAGTAGTGCTAACAGCATAAGTAGCTGAACCTAACCGTTTCAGCAGATCATGAATGTGTTTTCTTCCAATACAATTTCTCATCATTGCACACACCCATAAATTTTCAATATTCTGCCTTAGCAACAGACTTCTGTTCCTGAATACCACATTGACGTATGCTGTGAATCTCAATTGGGCATATTGAACACATATGAAAAGGTACAAGAAAAAACTTTCGGAGTTTCTTGTTCACCAAAAAACAAAGCTTATTGTATATGATTATTAATTTCAGAAATATAGATGTGCCAAATCGGATAATAGGAATACACCAACAAACAAGAATTAGCTGAGAAAACTGAAAATGATCTCTTTCAGAAAATTATTAAGTAGTTCTCTGCAAATGGATTCTCCTTAAATTATGACAAACAAAGTATATGCAGTTCTGTACAGTAATTACCACTACACCATTAATAAATTTAGAGTTTGAAGAGAAGTCTGTATCTAAGCCAGAATATTCTAAACTTTGTGAGTGTTTATTGACGAGACATTGAACTGAAAAAAATGCATTGACAATCTGCTGAAACTTTTGAGTTCATCCACTATTGCTATTAGGTATATTGCAAATTTGGGCGTTAAACGTATAAGTGAATTAGCTTCTTATGCCTTTTTTCATTCACCACATTCGTATGGCAAAATATTTTGAGATACTTCATTATTAAGAAAAAAGTATTCATTGCACAAAAGTGTTTAATCAGAATAATAGCTGGAGCCTAGCCAAGATCATCTCGCAGACATTTATTTCAGGAACTAGCGATATTCACAGTAGGTTCACAGTATATAATTTATATTCACTTGTGAAATTTGTTATTAATAATTCCTCCAGTTCAAAAGCAATAGCAATGTGCATAGCTACAACACTATATGAGAATTTGTTTTTCACTGGTTTCGGTTAAATCTAAGTTTGCCACAGAAACAGGTGAATTATTCTGCCACAAAAGTCTTTGGTCACTTACCAAGTAGCATAAAAAATCTGGCAGGTAGTCAACGAACATTTAAAAACAAATTAAAAGACTTTCTGAACGCCAACTCCTTCTACTCAGTAGATGAATTTTTAGATTTAAATTAGTAGTCTCACAACTAAAAAAAAAGTTATACATCGTTATGAAGTGTTATACTAACGTTCTATAAAACAAATATTAATCTAATCTAATATGGTGTTATGCATCTAATCTAATATGGTGTTATGCTCCACTGTGAAAATTTCTTCATGTACTTGAAGAGTCGCATCTAGGGAGTTCTGAGTTGCACAGACATGTGTATTTGATCCGTTGATATTTATTATTAATGGTCTTCAAGTATGTAAGTTATCAACTTTAAATAAATATTAAGTGATGGAGGTAATATGGAGGTTTATCTACATGAGAAAATGCTTATGACACAGATTATTCCTAGAATTTCTGAGCATATTTTTTAAACGTTACAAATTTGTTGACTTGCATTGGCAAGGAAACTGTTCTTTTTTTAGATAATGAAATCTGCAGTATTTTATGGAAAGAAGAGCAGTGATGTCGCTCGTGGGGCTACCACAGGATTTTTTTTATTTCCTTGATAAGACGGTAGTAAATAATTGGCTATAGCAAAGGAGGGACTATGACTCTCTTGGTGCACCCAAACATAAGCAGAAGCTATCTTATCAATTCAGAGATGAAGTAGATGATGTCCTGTGCAAAATGAACAAGGACATATGTGAGAGAAAAAGGGGAAGACCTACTTCAAATGTAGAGACTGAATATGCAAAGAAGTAGAAAACACAAGGCATGCAACGAGAAGAAAAGGGACTGATTTCTGGATTTTCATAAAAAATAAAAGCTGAGGCTCAAACGTTTTAAATTCTTAAACATTTTTATATGTGAGAAATGCATATATGTGATAATTCACAAGACAAAATTTAATGTATCTGTATAAGCGTATTTTTGTTGTGACTTTTAAGCGACACAAATATAGCGTTTAAAATGTTTTGTCATTATTGCTTCATAGTTCTGTTCCTAGAGCGTTAAAGTAGTACATATGTATTAAATTGCAATATAACACATACTCTCTCTCTGTGAGTGTGTGTGCACGCGCACATGTTAGCCATGGTGCAACTGTTTGAATATTGTCGCTGGCTGCAGTCTTAAACATGACATAATAATCAAGAAGACTACTAAACTTGCACTGTTACTTATAGAGCAGAACTGTGGAGCAAAGCGCCACAGCTGCTGGGACTAATGACACCCAATTTCTCATTGTAAGTTGTGACACAAGTTTCAAAAATCTACACTCGTAGTTTTATGGCTGAGTGGTTGGAAGTTGCATGGTGGAAAATGAGCGTTTCGGCACCAAAAGTTTTAGAAATTAAGTACACCTGCATATCATGGGATTCTCTGAACCCAAGGACAGCAGCTCTTACCAATGTTTATTTCACTTTTCAGTTTTTCTGTCCTGTGTCTGTCAGTGTAGATCTCTTGCTGTCACTGCATCTTGGAGTTGAATGTCCGAGAAAGTTGTGCATAATTTAGAATGTGGTGGGTCAATGATAAATGAAACTGAAAAATAAGGGGATTGTTTGAGTTAATAATGTCATCTGTTAAGATTTAATATGTGAGCACTTAAATGAAATGAGCAGTTTGGTGTGTGCATGGTAGGTGAAAGTAATTTGGTTATTCATAGTGAGTTCTACCAGGGAAGGAATAACTCGTGATCAAGATCTCTTCTGGGGAACTTTGAGTATATTTTGTAATTGATTGGTTCCTCAAAATCGGATTTATGATGTTAGCTGAGACGTAAATTTGTGTGGTTATTGATTCCCCCCAGATGGAGGATGAAACAGTAACTTTGTGGTTTCATTAGTACATCATTTGTTTCGGTAAGACGTGAATTGTGTTTTTTATTGGACCTCTCCAGACAGAGGATGTTATTAAGTAATTTTCCTTGCTGTGGTTGTTGATTAGATTAGATTAGATTAATACTAGTTCCATGGATCATGAATACGATATTTCGTAATGATGTGGAACGAGTCGAATTTTCCAATACATGACATAATTAGGTTAATTTAACAACATACTTAAGTTAATATAACAACTTTATTTTTTGTGTTTTTTGTTTTTCTTCTTTTTTCTTTTTTTCTTTTTTAATATTTTTGTTTTTTCTTTTTTTCTTAATTTATATCCAAAAATTCGTCTATGGAGTAGAAGGAGTTGTCATTCAGAAATTCTTTTAATTTCTTCTTAAATACTTGTTGGTTATCTGTCAGACTTTTGATACTATTTGGTAAGTGACCAAAGACTTTAGTGCCAGTATAATTCACCCCTTTCTGTGCCAAAGTTAATTCAAGTAGGGAAGTGGTCAGAAAACCTACTCAGTGCTTAGACTTGTACTAGAGATTAAGGAGTTGAGGACCTGGGTAATAGGTGAACTGAAGACAATCTATGAGTTTCTGCCGGTGCCTGAAGCAATAGGTCCATGGCAATACTTAGGATTTCTTTTTTGCATATCGTTGATGTAGCAAAGCTGGCAGCTAAGTTGTTTGTTGAGATACGAAATAAGGGGTGCACTGTTCGTTGAGTAGGGATGAATAAAACCTCTTGTTCGTGTAGACTAGAAACAGATTTTGAGCTTTTGTAACATTATAAATTTCGAAGGAACGTAACTGGTATTTATTTTGCACATTGTGAGAGCCCATATAACGTCCATTATGAACAAATGCGGAAGAGTTAATAAATAAAATGTAGTGCTGGCATCATAAAGGTTGTAAAATGAGAGTTTTGTTTTTGGAGAGGGATAATAGTTCAAAACTGGAACACAGAGATGAGTATGATAATAATATTTGTCTTTCCTCCCTGAACATTGGTGGCTGACCATGATAAACATCTTCGAGTAATGAGGTAATATTAACTTTTCTTAACCAGGAATGATTATGAATCTTTGGGTATCCTTTAATGCTGAAAATGGGGACATGTTGCGATACATTTATGAGTAATATTTTTCTTCTCCTTACACTTATGTAACTGAGTGTAATCTGAACCATCCAGTGAATCAGTGTGTCAGATTGTGTTTATTAATGTCTTTTTTACAGCTGTTCATTGAATGTACTTCACTGTTAACATCTGTTTGTACAGCAATTCTTTAAAAATAATAATTTTTCTTTTAATGGAACAGCCTAGTGGTCATTACATTAATATTTGTACTTGCATGGTAACATTATGTAACATGACAACTCCTTCTACCCCATAGAGGAATTTTTAGATATAAATTAAGAAAAAAATATTAAAAAAATAAAAATAAAAAATAAAGAAAAACAAAAAACACAAAAAATAAAGTTGTTATATTAACTTAAGTACACTCCTGGAAATGGAAAAAAGAACACATTGACACCGGTGTGTCAGACCCACCATACTTGCTCCGGACACTGCGAGAGGGCTGTACAAGCAATGATCACACGCACGGCACAGCGGACACACCAGGAACCGCGGTGTTGGCCGTCGAATGGCGCTAGCTGCGCAGCATTTGTGCACCGCCGCCGTCAGTATCAGCCAGTTTGCCGTGGCATACGGAGCTCCATCGTAGTCTTTAACACTGGTAGCATGCCGCGACAGCGTGGACGTGAACCGTATGTGCAGTTGAGGGACTTTGAGCGAGGGCGTATAGTGGGCATGCGGGAGGCCGGGTGGACGTACCGCCGAATTGCTCAACACGTGGGGCGTGAGGTCTCCACAGTACATCGATGTTGTCGCCAGTGGTCGGCGGAAGGTGCATGTGCCCGTCGACCTGGGACCGGACCGCAGCGATGCACGGATGCACGCCAAGACCGTAGGATGCTACGCAGTGCCGTGGGGGACCGCACCGCCACTTCCCAGCAAATTAGGGACACTGTTGCTCCTGGGGTATCGGCGAGGACCATTCGCAACCGTCTCCATGAAGCTGGGCTACGGTCCCGCACACCGTTAGGCCGTCTTCCGCTCACGCCCCAACATCGTGCAGCCCGCCTCCAGTGGTGTCGCGACAGGCGTGAATGGAGGGACGAATGGAGACGTGTCGTCTTCAGCGATGAGAGTCGCTTCTGCCTTGGTGCCAATGATGGTCGTATGCGTGTTTGGCGCCGTGCAGGTGAGCGCCACAATCAGGACTGCATACGACCGAGGCACACAGAGCCAACACCCGGCATCATGGTGTGGGGAGCGATCTCCTACACTGGCCGTACACCACTGGTGATCGTCGAGGGGACACTGAATAGTGCACGGTACATCCAAACCGTCATCGAACCCATCGTTCTACCATTCCTAGACCGGCAAGGGAACTTGCTGTTCCAACAGGACAATGCACGTCCGCATGTATCCCGTGCCACCCAACGTGCTCTAGAAGGTGTAAGTCAACTACCCTGGCCAGCAAGATCTCCGGATCTGTCCCCCATTGAGCATGTTTGGGACTGGATGAAGCGTCGTCTCACGCGGTCTGCACGTCCAGCACGAACGCTGGTCCAACTGAGGCGCCAGGTGGAAATGGCATGGCAAGCCGTTCCACAGGACTACATCCAGCATCTCTACGATCGTCTCCATGGGAGAATAGCAGCCTGCATTGCTGCGAAAGGTGGATATACACTGTACTAGTGCCGACATTGTGCATGCTCTGTTGCCTGTGTCTATGTGCCTGTGGTTCTGTCAGTGTGATCATGTGATGTATCTGACCCCAGGAATGTGTCAATAAAGTTTCCCCTTCCTGGGACAATGAATTCACGGTGTTCTTATTTCAATTTCCAGGAGTGTATGTTGTTAAATTAACCTAATTATGTCATGTATTGGAAAATTCGACTCGTTCCACATCATTACGAAATATCGTATTCATGATCCATGGAACTAGTATTAATCTAATCTAATCTAATCTAATGCCTTGTAGCTACATCTGGACTCATATATTTTTAGTTTGCTGCAAAGAGGGCTCTTGTTGTTTTCATAGCAGTTGGCAGGGATCTGTGGATGGCAATGGACATCTTGTGCAGACTGATGACTGACCTGTATACTATGAATGAGTGACTTTTCACCTAGTGATGCATAACCACAGTCTCTGGCAGCTGAAGCCAGACTACAAACAGCAAGAAAATGATGGAAGAGGCAACTGGGGGGGGGGGGGGGGGGGCGGTAAGGCAGAGGCTGGGGCAGGGAGGGTGAGGGATATCAGGCTAAGGGTGGTGCACAGTAAAGTGCTGCTGTGGGAACATGCAGGGACGAGATGAAGAGAGGGTAGGGGAGCTAAGTGCAGTCAGGAGGTTAGACAGATGGTGGAGGTGAGGGGGTGACGGGGTAGCAGAAAAGGAGAGAAGTAAAAAGACTGAGTGTATTGGTGGAATACAGGGCTGTGTAGGCTGGAATAAGAACGGGGAAGGAGCTAGGTAGGTAAGATCAATGACTAACGCAGGTTGAGGCCAAGAACATAGGATATGTTGCAGGGAGAGTTCCCAGTCGTGCAGTTCTGGAAAACCTCCTTACCCCCACCTGATTGCCTCTCCCACTGCTGTTTGCAGTCTGGCTTCACCTGCCGGAGACTGTAGTCAAGTGACTGTGTGTGTGTGTGTGTGTGTGTGTGTGTGTGTGTGTGTGTGTAGTCTTCTTGGACAAAGGCCTTGTTGGGCGAAAGCTTATTGTGTGACAATCATTTTGTTGGGTCTACCTGTGACTCAGCATCTCTGCTATATTGAGAGTAGCAACTATCCTTTTCATAATATTGTTACATTCCATCCTGGATTTTCCTTTGTTTTGTATGTATCTTGGATTTAATAACTGGTATGTCCCACCCACAGGTTGTGGGACGATTTTTCATATTCTCTAACATGTAATGTTATATATAAATCAGTAACAACTAAAAAATGAGCGTGCATATATTTCTTTTTACTTTTTTTAAAAAAAATCCTTATTTCAATTGTAGCTTGCCATCATGGCGCACTAGCTAATAAGTGTAAGGGGGATGTTTCGAGAATGAAATCTTCACTCTGCAGCGGAGTGTGTGCTGATATGAAACTTCCTGGCAGATTAAAATTGTCTGCCGCACCGAAACTTCGATTCCCCCAGGCTGTGGCTAAGTCAGGTCTCTGAGTTATCTTTTCTTCCAGGAGTGCTAGTTCTGCAAGTTTCGCAGGAGAGCTTCTGTGAAGTTTGGGAGGTAAGAGGTGAGGTACTGGCAGAACTGAAGCTGTGAGGACAGGTCGTGAGTCATGCTTGGGTGGCTCAGATGGTAGAGCACTTGCCCGCAAAAGTCAAAGGTCCCGAGTTCGAGTCTCAGTCCGGCACAGTTTTAATCTGCCAGGACGTTTGGCTTTCAAGAAAGTTATGCATAGCTCGGTTGATCATTTCCTGTGGAATGGCAGCTAGTTTCCGTAGGATTCTCTGTTTTAGTTGGTCAGTAGTGCGAGGGTGATGAATGTATCTCTTGGAATTGAGGTAGCTCCAGAGGATAAAACCGTACGTTTTTAAGCAGGGTGACCAGGCAGGCCAACCAACATCACCGCACAACGAAATCAAACGACTGGGGAAGATCCCCCTCAACATCCCTGTTGCCCGTTGAGCACTGTGGGCTGTTGCCCCATCCTGTTGAAACCAAACATTGTCCATATTTTCAGGATCATACAGTTTCGGCCTCAAGGGGCATATCAATTCCTTATCCTGATAATTTTAATGTACTTATATATTGTTTCTTCAGGAATTATCCATTGTAATGTAACAAAACTCTGCTGGGATATATAGGTCATTCACTAATCTGCTGTCAAGTATCTAAATTTCTTAGAATCAAGATATGAATTTTTTAATGAAGGTCTTAAAAAATTTAAGTAATTAAAAAAATACTTTTGTGATTAACTTATGAGTGCTATATCTACCAGTGTAGATCCACATAAAATACCGCTGTCAATAAGAAGCAAAAATTTCAGAGCTTTAGCTTAACTAGTTTCTGAGAAAATGGGAAACGTTAGCAAAAAAAGTAGTTTTTCAGATGCCGCAGTTGAAAGTTTAAATAAAGGGAAACTTACTACTGAGTGAAGAAACAGTGTAAAACTCTGCAGCTCTAATCTTTATCTTTTCCCATATGAGGGATCTTGCCACTTTTGTTGTATTTTTGATCATAATTCCTGCGTTGGAGACTCACTGTCTATCCAGTACTTGCAAGATGGCTGCTGTGTTATGGCCAGACATAGTTCCAAATTGCTTCACAACATATATTCTGCCTGCATTTCCTTCATTTAAGGTGATCATATCATCACTGATCCTAGTCTTCATTGTTTTCCAAACCACAAATACGTTTTTGGGCACCCTGGTCGATACAACATCGTTGAATGACTCATTTACGTTTTGAATTGTTCCTGTGAGGTACTTCTTCAGCAAATCTGGAAATGCTAGATCTATGTATACTGGCTTTATTAAAGCTCCAACAGCTTCAGGGATGGTGTTTTTAGGGGTATATTCGGTTCCTGTTTCCTTAGATTAGCGGTTTTTACATCAGTCAATTGTAAATTAGTTGTGTAGTGGCTTTGCACCAATTAATGTCTTGTGGAAAACCGTTGCCAATACTGTTTTTCTCATTCCTTCGAGGTTGATTGTATTCTTGCTAATGGCTTTGCCATAGTCTAGCCATCTTCAGTCTTTTTGCTAGAAATGTTCTACCTTATTTTAAGTAGTCAGGTACCCATTCGTTTCTGAACATCACAGACACATTCTAACTTTTGCCGAGTTAGGTCATCATTGGACATTCTGTTAGTTATTGATTTAAATGAACTGCAATCACCATCAATTAATTTAGCATAGTGAACCTAACGTTGTTCCTGATAGTGCCAAGAGGTATTGACAACTGAGGCACGTTCCATTCCTCCAATGAATCCCTCGTGTGTTTTCTGTCAGTTGTGTTCAAGCTATATTTCTTTTAATTATTGGTACCCACTTTTGTGCATTCATTCGAATATTCTGACAAATTTTGTTACCATTAAGCTCCTTCTCAGTATCAATACTTATAGCAGCTGTAAAAGAAATTTTGGGTTGATGGCCCCTTTCCTGCCAAGTTCCGTCAAACGCTATGCCAATGTCCTTGTTACCATCATTTCCTTCAGCTGCGTCTACTGTTAAAGATTGAATTGAATCTTCTGCAACTATTTTTGCAGCCCCCCCTAAAGCAACTGTGTATCCTGAAATATTAGTAGGTGTAAATGACAGATTCATAAGAAAACACAAAGTTTTTCCAGCCCTAGGGCCTTTACTGATGCATCTCAGCCAGTAGAAATAGCTCACGTTCGTCTCAAAAAGGTTATTGTTTATACATGTTTCAGAAGTCGAAATTTTTCTAGCTCTTACAACTCGAGACTTCCAAATTAAGAAATAAACCGTTTCTTTGCAGACATTTTCAGAAACTTATCTCTCTGTGTACAAATTACAGCATGCAGGTTGATTAAACATTGGTTTTAGTACACTTAAACCTAATAACCTAACACTAAACTGATACCACTGGCATTGGTTTCAATATACACTTCATTACTGATCACAGGGTTCTTCCTGGAACCACTTGTTGGTGAAGAACTTCGTTCAGTGTTGCTTGTCCTAACCTCATTCTCTGGATGCAAATTTCCAACAGCATATGTTCAGTAGAATCTATTTCCTTATATATTATCTTCTTAAATATTCTCATTGGTGAAGACATATTAGAGAGAGAAACACTACTCAACAAGCAGCAAGTCCAAATATATACGAGATGTGTTGTGCACCTTGCAAAATGTGGATGATACCATTCATTATACCAAAAACAGGAAGTAATATCACAGCCACCAACGTAACCACCCTATGCAGCAGGATGCTTACTGTTGTAACTGAAGAAGTGCTCATGGAACCTGGAGAAATTACTTATGCAGTAAATTATTTCAAAATAGTTTAAAAACATTTACACTCATCAAAATTCAACGAAACATACATTAAATTAAAGAATAAAATCCAAACAACAATTTTTCATAAAAAAGTAAAAATCGACATTTTTTCCCACACCACTTTTTGGACTCCTTTTAAGAAGGTTTCCAACACCTCACAACGTCGCTCAGTGTTTACAGTCACTGTAAGGTCGTCTTGTTTAAAGAAACACGGGCCCAAATTCCCAAAATCTGAAATCGCACAAGATATAGTTGCCTTAGGGTCTTATCGAGGCTTGTTCTCTGCCCAGGGCCTAAAATTTCACTTATTAACTCTGCCACACGACTGAAAACATGCCTCGTTGATGAGTAACACAAAACTAAAGAAGTCCCTCTTCTTTCGATCCCTTGCCAACATAATTTTCTACGGATGCATTTGCAGCTCTTTGTGGAGGTTTCTTCGTACACCGCTGTCCGTAGCAGTATAGCGTTTCGAACAGATAAGGCGTCTCGTTGAGAGTGTCGAAAGTGCACTCGGAAAGCTCTCTGAGTACCGGTCGCAGATCCGTCGTTTCTAATAAATGCTTCAACAATGAAAGCGCTATACTCGCCAGCCCAGTTCATGATAGCGACTGAAAGTGAAGTGTTATTCTCTCTCCAATGCCTGCTCCCTCTCCCTTACTCTACTCCGCATCTATTCACCGAGCGGTAACATTTGAAAGTGTGTCGCGAACACCTTCATTAGTACGTACGCAATAGCGAAATCAACATAACTGGCATTAAGTTCACAAAGAAGTATTTACTTTAACTAAAAGAGAATGAATCAAACTTGTCGTTCACTTTGTTTTTAATCTATTTAGTCTTGAAATGTTTCACCTACTCTTGCCGCACCTTGCATAAGAAAAAAATTAAATTCTCTAGCTACAAATTTTGATGACGATCAAACAGATTGTTGAGGGTGTCACCACAGACTTTGCTTCGTTGATGAAACTACACTGACGGAAAAACAATCGCAACACCAATAAGGAGTTGTGCGACATAAACGATAGTTGGTAGAATGTTTCTACATCTGTAAGCTGTCGTCTGTTCAAATTTAGCAACAGTCGCCTCTATGAGACTGCATATCAGATTTGCTTTAAATGCACCCTATATTGGTCGTGAGCGCTATTTACCTTTGGGATTGGACGTGGTGAGTTGTTGTTAGTCAAGAATGCCTTTATGATGACAAAGACGCCATTATCAATATCTCACTGATTTTGAAGGAGGTCATGCAATAGGGCTACAAGAATCTGTATGTTCCTCCTGCGATATTGCAGAAATGTAGCCACTGTATATGACTGCTGGTAGCGGTGGTCACGAGAATGTACAGTCGCAAGAAGACCGGGCTGCAGGCTTCCTCGTGGTACTACCGAGAGGGAATGCCATCATGTTCCGTGTGTGACTGTGGCGCACTCAAATAAAGCTACAGCAGGAAGTTGAGCAGGAGTTGGCACCACGGTGACACAACGAACTACTACAAATCGATTACCCCAACGACAGCTCCGAGCCAGACACCCTGTAGCGTTCATTCCAATGACCACAAGAAAAAGATGTTGCTGCTAAAAAGGCAAGCTGAAGCGAGCTCTCGGCTGGAAAAAGCATTTCTACTTCTCAACCTCTACAGAGTTTGATTCAAGAATGACAGCCATTAAGACAGAAGGACGAGAAGCAAACGAAGAAGAAGAACAAGAATAAGAAGAAGCAGAAGAAGAAGACAGATCAAGATGCAGAAGATGAAGGAGACGAAGACATCAGGGCCAAAGAAAGCAATCTACACTGACAGAAAAAGTCTCAACAGTAAGAAGGAGTTGTGCAACGTAAACGAAAATTGGTAGCTTGGGATGTTCCTTTTGCAGAACTGTAGAAAGACTTGGCTGGAATGTAGCCACTGTAAGCGATTGGTGGCAGCGGTGGTGACAAGAAAATACAGTCGCGAGAAGACTGGCCTCTGGATAGCCACTCGGCACTACTGAGAAGGAAGACCATCCACCGTTTGGCGTATGGCTCTGGCACATAACACTGCTTCTGCAGCTGCAATTTGAGCAGCAGTTGCTAGCACAGTGACACTACGAACTGTTAGAAATCGGTTACTTCAAAGACAGCTTCGAGCCAGACGCCCTGTAGCGTGCATTCCACTTACCCCAAACCATCGCCATTTGTGACTTCAGTGGTGTCAAGCGAGAGCTCATTCGAGGACAGGATAGAAGCTTTAGTATTTTCTGATGGAAGCTGGTTCTGCGTCGGTGCCGGTGAAGGCCATGTGATGGTTAGGAGGAGGCCAGGTGAGAACCTGCAACCAATCTGCGTGGTTGACACACTGGAGCTACACCTCGAGTTATGGTATGGGGCGTGATTTCGTATGACACCAGTAGCACTCTCGTCTGATGCCAAGGAATCTGACTGCGAATCTGTACGTCAATTTAGTGATTCGACCTGTTGTGCTGCCATTCATGAACAGCACCACAAGGGGTGTTTTCCAACAAGATAATGCTCGCCAAATATGTACACAGTACCGGCACCCTTAGCCTGCTCGATCACTACATCTGTCTCCAATTGAACACATATGGAACATTGTCGGACGACAGATCCAGCGTCATCCACAAACAGCACTAACCCTGTATAGGCCGACCAAGTGCAACAGGCACGGAACTCCATCCCACAAACCGACATCCGGCGACTGTACAGCGCAATGCATGCACGTTTGCATGCTTGTATTCAACACTCTGGCAGGTACACCTGTTATTAATGTACCAGCATTTGTAGTGGATTATCTCGTGCTTACTTTATCTGTGATCTTCAAATGTTAATCATTTGAATGTGTTACCTAGGCAAACGTATTCCCGAAATTTGACTATATTAACCATTTTTGGTGTTGTGAATTTTTTCGCCATTTTATATCATAACTGGTGCGCCGCCGTATAACACTTTCCATTTCCGCTAGAGCAGATTTAACTTGTAACTACCGAACATGATACATACATCAAAAACAGTTTAGCATCACCGCTGTTCCCAGAACTCCTGAAGATAGACGGTGACTGTGGATATTGTACCACAGACACAGTCCCTTTGACTGTTCAGAGGTGTCACTAAACCCACCCAAAGATGTAAACAACCATGAATGAACACCGCCTATTAGACGTAGGGGTCCAACAGCTGATCAGTTCTAGTCATTCCACTGGGAAGGAGGTACACGGCTCGTGTTGTCTGTAATTCAACAATGCCTAGACGGTCAATACAGCGGTTCGACACCTCCACATTGTTACTTTGTGCCAGGAAGGGCTCTCAACGAAGGAAGTGTCCAGGCGTCTCGGAGTGAACCAAAGCGATGTTGATCGGACATGGAGAAGATACAGAGAGAGAGGAACTGTCGATGACGTGCCTCGCACAGGCCGACCAAGGGCTACTACTGAAGTGGATGACCGCTACCTACGGATTATGGCTCTAAGGAACCCAGACAGCAACGCCACCATGTTGAATAATGCTCTTCGTGCAGCCACAGGACGTCGTGTTATGACTCAAACTGAGCGTAGTAGGCTGCATGATGCGCAACTTCACTCCCGACGTCCGTGGTGAAGTCCATCTTTGCAACTACGACACCATTCAGCGCGGTACAGATGGGCCCAACAACATGCCGAATAGACCGCTCAGGATTGGCATCACGTTCTCTTCACCGATGAGTGTCGCATATGCCTTCAACCACAGAATCGTCGGCGACATGTTTGGAGGCCCCTCGGTCAGGCTGAGCGCCTTCGACACACTGTGCAGCGAGTGCAGCAAGGTGGGAGTTCCCTGCTGTTTTGGGGTGGCATTATGTGGGGCCGAAGTACGCCGCTCGTGGTCATGGAAGGCACCGTAACGGCTGTACGATACATGAATGCCATCCTCCAGCCGATAGTGCAACCACATCGGCAGCATATTGGCGAGGCATTCATCTTCGTGGACGACAATTCTCGCCCCCATCGTGCATATCTTGTGAATGACTTCCTTCAGGATAACGATATCGCTCGACTAGAGTGGCCAACATGTTCTCCGGACATGAACCCTATCGAACATGGCTGGGATGGATTGAAAAGGGCTGTTTACATATGACTTGACCCACCAACCACTCTGAGGGATCTACTCCGAATCTTAGGAGTGGGACAATCTGGAGCAGCAGTGCCTTGTGAACTAGTGGATAGTACGCCACGGCGAATATAGGCATGCATCAATGCAAGAGGACGTGCTACTGGGTATTAGAGGTACCGGTGTGTACAGCAATCTGGTCCAACACCTCCGAAGGTCTCGCTGTATGGTGGTACAACAAGCAATATGCGATTTTCATGAGCAATAAAAAGGGAGGAATTGATGTTTATGTTTATCTCTATTCGAATTTTCTGTACAGGTTCCGGAACTCACGGAACCGAGGTGATCAAAATTTTTTTTGACGTGTGTAGTTGTCCCAGCATCTTCTGCGCTTTGGTGCCCACGACAACGCTTTCACAACAAAATGCATAACTTGATAGTCATAGCGTTGATGTTTTCTGAAGATGGAATAGTATGGCACAACACTGCTTACCGGTGTGGTAATCTTCTAAGCAGAGGCTAGACGTCAGAACCGCTTTCGGGGCCACGAGGCTGCCGCTGCAGACTCGCTCCTTCTGATATCCGATTATCATCTGGATCATCACTAGAAATGGGTAGTCCCCCCTTTCCAGATTATGTTCCGGCTCCTCGGGTCCGAACAGCCTGCCATGGCGACTGAAATACCCGCCCTGGAAGCGAAGGACATGTAGCTGTAGTCAAGCATCAAATGCCAAAGGAATTTCTTACAAGATTACAGCTATTTCATGCCAGTGATTTTGTGTACTGTCAAATTCTGACACTAAACATAGCATCTAAATTGAAAAAGATTCGTGTTATTTATGCAGACTCCATCGTTTGACAGTTATTGAAATAAGGGTATTGTTGAAACCGTGTTGCTGAAATGAAAACGTTGGATTTGTCCGGGTTCGCCAACAGTAGCAGCCGTCTGTTCGGTAAGACATCCGACAGCGACAAATGCTGCAGACGGAAGTAACGACGACCTGTGCAGTCAATGGATCTATCAAAGGATTTTTGACAACTTAACTTTGCACTCGAACATCGAATTACTCGTGAACTAGCTAACGAAAAAATTAAGTGACATTACCGAGCAATGAAAATTGGATTTATGTCAACATTATCAAACGAAAAATGCAGTTTCACCAGCATTCTGAGGAAACCCTCAAATAAATGTCAGCTGAGTTATAATAGCATTTCTCGACACCAGAGAGTGCTTTTGAAACTTTCTGTTGAACTGTTGAGAAATTCTGACCCAGGTAACGAGTGCACGAACAGCATCGGACAGCGGCTGTCGTCAATTGACTGGATAAGAATTTTAACATCCTGCGTACATCTGTTCTTTCCTTACCGCATTCTTTTGCCGAAAAGCGGAGGTGCTCGAAGTGAATTCTGTCTTGCCACACCACAAACGTGAGCAGTGCGTTCGTCCAAGCAGGCAAGGCATTTATTTATTATATGTTTAAAGCTGATGCTGACAGACAAATGTAAAATAGTCGTTTGAGACCCGTAATATGGACGCCTCCAGCTGAGTAGTCTTCAGAATAACTGCGCAATAATTTACTACTTCAATAGAAGTTCCACATTGACTATCGGGTGCCTTCACCCGCTAATATATCTTCAGACAGTTTTGAATGATACAGCTGATCGTCCCACTGATAATCTCCTGACGTGGAGACTCCTGAAATCACAATTCGACATCTGGTCCATGTAGTTCCAGTTATAAATGTTATCTGTCTCTGAGCAAAAGACTCGAGAAATTCATTGCATAAGTTGTTACGTTTGTGCTACTGTGTCGAAAACAATTTATAAGACCACATGTGTTTGTACGAGGGCAATCAGAATGGAATGCCTCCTGTTTGTTTTTCTCCTTCATTAAGTTGGTGACGTGGTAATCTTGAAATTGGCGCACTTCCGCAAAACTTCTTCTGCAGCCCTTTCTACTAATAGCACCCTACATCAGCAGATGGCAGCATGTATAAGTTTAGAAAATTGCCAACATTGACGCATTTATAAGACAGCGTTCTGTGATTTAATTTCTTCCTGCAGAAGAAGGTGAAACGCCCATTCGCATTCATGAAAGACCGAAGAAGGCGTATAGAGATGATATATTGGACGTCAGAAAAGTTAGACGTTCTGTTCGTCACTATAGAGAAACTGAAGGGCAAACACAGATGGCTAATGCAACGCGGAGCAGAGCGGCAGACGAGCGATTGCAATGACTTCAAAAAAAATGGTTCAAATGGCTCTGAGCACTATGGGACTCAACATCTTAGGTCATAAGTCCCCTGGAACTTAGAACTACTTAAACCTAACTAACCTAAGGACATCACACACACCCATGCCCGAGGCAGGATTCGAACCTGCGACCGTAGCAGCCCCGCGGTTCCGGACTGCAGCGCCAGAACCGCACGGCCACCGCGGCCGGCCAATGACTTCACCCAGCATCCAGTACGTCGACTAAAATCATCGGTGATGAGATTGTTGGGTAACAAAGAATGAATTTTGAACATCTACATTGAACTTGTTTCGTAAGATAGTGCAATACTGCCCAAGACCTTCAGTTGGGCAGAAGAACAACGTGGAGTTTTGATCCCGCGGAGGTTCTAGCATGGCAAACTGCTGGCGCCATGCTGGAAGACAACCCGTCAACCAATCTCGAAGAATTGCACGTGCCACTGGTGTTAGTCAAAGTATCGTCTGGGACGTTCTGCATGAGCAAAAACTGCAAAAAAATGGTTCAAATGGCTCTGAGCACTATGGGACTCAACTTCTGAGGTCATTAGTCCCCTAGAACTTAGAACTAGTTAAACCTAACTAACCTAAGGACATCACAAACATCCATGCCCGAGGCAGGATTCGAACCTGCGACGGTAGCGGTCTTGCGGTTCCAGACTGCAGCGCCTTTAACCGCACGGCCACTTCGGCCGGCCAAAAACTGCAACCGTACTACTTATAACGGGTACACGCTATGGGTCCAGCCTATTTTCCACAACGTGTTGAATGCTGTAGGTGGTTCCGGTACCGCTGCACCGACTCACCCCTGTTTCGCGTCGAGCTCTGTTCACAGATTAATGTAAATTCACTAGGGATTGCATTTTGAAATCGCCAAACAGCCATGTCTGGGCAGACGAAAACCCTTGTGCCATACATGATCAGGGATTTCAGTATGGGTTTGGAATTAATGTGTCACCAGATATTCTGGATGGTCATGTGATTGGGCCATACTTCCTTCCACTCAAGCTAAGTGGTTCTGCACACTTGATCATCCTACAAAATGTTCTGGACCCATTCTTGGAAGCTGTGCTACTGAAAGTCAGTCAGAAAATGTGATTTCAGCATGATGATGCAACACCTGATTTCTTATGTGCCTTTTGGTGACATCACAACAGACAATATGGTGAAAAATGATAGGCCAAGATGATACAACCTTGTAACTGCCGTGATTGCCGGATTTAACTCCTATGGACTACTTTATCAGGTTACCCTCCATTCAGAGGGTTGCACGCAGCGACCGTGATTTTGATTTGTAAATAATAGATTCTAGCTATCAGTCGTCCTTTGGAATTTTTATTCCCAGATCTAGATTTCGGCTAGCAACTAGCCATTCTCAATGCACTGTCCTTTTTTGGTCAATGCATGTAATCCCTGTTGGTCTGGCTTTGTACGCAGTTCATGGAATTCCATGTAGTGGAAGGGCCTCCACCAGCAATAGGCTGGTAAGGCACGTAGGACTACGGTGCCACAACGTCATGTGAGAGCCAATGAAAAGGGCTACCGCCCTGTCATGCACATGATCAGGCCCAAACCGCACCTGCACCGCAGGACCGCAGGAGTGTGAGGGTTTCGTACCTTATCTAGAACAGCGAGTCGTGGCAAACACACGAACCCAATGCCGCTAGCATGCTGTGGGCCATGGATAGTGGAATAGGATATGTCTGTACCAGGTGGGGGATACGTGACACCAAATATATATTTATGTATTGTGTGTGTTGCAGAAGATCGAGTGCTCGTAAACGGTGATAAACGGTGATCTAAGAGCCCAGCTCGTAGTTGGAAAAGTAGACGTCGGCAGTTGAGAGCACTTGTCCGCCGCAGATTACTTGCGAAATCGAGTGCTAACCATCGGAGAGTATCAGCTACACGTAAAGCAACAGCGCTGTCCGCAGGAAGTCCCGCACCTATAGCTATGGCGCTCGATTTGCGGACGTTAAGGCAGCTACCAGAAGCATCGCCGCAGGTGGTAACCAGTGCCGGTGACTCCCTGACTTCAGCACCGCTACGAAGAACGACGACGAGATCATCTGCATATGCAGTGCAGCTGAACAGAGACGATGACGGAGGCCTCATATCAACAGTTCCATGGCGAATGAAAAACAACAGTGCAGAGAGCGGGAAGTCCTACGCATTGATCGACGAATCGAGTGAGAGGAGTCAGACGGAAATTCTATAGTACACGAGACGTAGCTCCACGAAGGAGACGCATTACGACGTCGACGGTAGTATTATGGTAGCCCACATTGCGGAGCACCCCTCCCAGGAAGTCGTGATGGACTCGATGGAACGCCTGGCTGAAGTCAAAAGCTGCCGAAAGTCCAGACATACGACGAGAGTGAGCAAGAGCGATTATGTTCTGATGGCGGCAGATGGCAGTGCGGATATTATTGGTACCTCCCAAACCACGTTCCGACCTGTCCGTTTAAGGCGCACAGCCAACAGCCAGGTAAAGATCTCTGTATCGCTGTTGAGTAACGTCAAGGGGCGTGCCCCGAGGCTTGTGGATGGGAATGAGATCATCGAGGAAACCATCTGGAATAGGCACGAAAGGTGATTTAAGGTCCTGACAAATTTCCGTCCACACTGGCGCCAGTGTGAGGCCGTCAGAGACTGGCGACCTGTTCGTATAACCCGCCTGGAAAGCATCACGGACTTCGTCCTCCGTGACGTTAGCAGTCAGATCCGTCGTCGCACGTTGTTCTGAGTACAACGTAACATTATGTGCATGAAGGGCAGACCCGATATCCCATTGGGTATCAAGACGCTGCCCGTCATCAGTTGTAAGAACATTAACCACATTCCTCTGACGGTGGCGTCGCTCAGCTATGACATGATACATAGATGGACGCGTTCTGACCGTAACTCCTTCAAGGTGGCGGCGAGGGAGAGACGTGAGCTCTGTCTTGGCCCGATTCGTCATCGCGTGACGCTCTGGCGAATACTGCATCATAGTACATTCCCGGAGAAAGGTGAAACAGAATTTCTGAGTCCGTCGCCGCCACGCTGCAACCTCCCTTCCATAACTATTCAAGGCCTTGCGGAGAGCAGGCCTTGCACAGAGCATCCACCATGACAGGGCAGACTGATAGGCATCACGACGTCGACAAGCTGCCCACGTGGTTTCGATGAGCTGCTGGCAACTGGGTGAAGGGAGCTGGATCGTGTTCAGTTTCTGCGGCCACGACCGTGCCACACCCTCTGGCGGTAGAGATTGATGGCTCAGATATATGCGTCATAGAGAACGCAGTGGGCCAGACTTCAACAGCCCGCACCCCACTGACAATATCGCGGGAGATGTAAACACGATCGAGTGGGCTGGAAAAATGGCTAGAGAAATGCGTAAACGCCAGACGATCGCCATGAACATGCTCCCAGGTTCAAATGGTTCAAATGGCTCTGAGCACTATGGGACTTAACATCTTAGGTCATCAGTCCCCTAGAACTTAGAACTACTTAAACCTAACTAACCTAAGGACATCACACACATCCATGCCAGAGGCAGGATTTGAACCTGCGAGCTTAGCGGTCGCGCGGTTCCAGACTGAAGCGCCTAGAACCGCTCGGCCACTTCGGCCGACATGCTCCCACGAAACCACTAGTCTGAGGTGCTGGAGAATTGTCCCTAGGGCCGCGCACGTTGAGTGACGTGGTGGTTGATATTTGGGTGCCTGGGAGCAGTTGAAATCGCCTCCCATGATCAATGCATCCTGCCGACCCTGGAAGGGAGGTCTGACTGTCTCTGAGAAAAAGAACCAGATGGCGCATAGACACTGACGATCTTGACGCCACTAAACGTGAGAGCCATACCTCTGGCATCTGGGAGATAGGCAATTGCATCAGTGAGGACACCGTCACGTAAAAGTTTCACCACCCCACTACCAGTAGGGGAAGCATGAAAGAAAAATGGCTCTGAGCACTATGGGACTTAACTTCTGAGGTCATCAGTCCCCTAGAACTTAGAACTACTTAAACCTAATTAACCTAAGGACATCACACACATCCATGCCCGAGGCAGGATTCGAACCTGCGACCGTAGCGGTCGCGCGGTTCCAGATTATAGCGCCTATAACCGCTCGGCCACCCCGGCCGGCTGCATGAGAGACATGTGTTGTAAAACCAAGGGGAGCACAGAAAGTTGCAACACGCACCTCCTTGAGGAGAGCTACGTCAACGTCCGCGGCATACAGCATGTCATGGAGTAAAGCCAGTTTGTGCCGTACGTGAATAGTGTCGACGCTGATCCTGGCTATGCGATAAGTCTGGAAAGCTCCTGTCGCCAGGAGGACATGCTATTCAAACGCGGGGGAAGGAGAGGGAACTCCCTGTTAGGCCCCCACGGAAGGGCACATCACTGTGATGGTGAGGGAGCCGACCCCACCCAGGGGTTCGTGCTGTACACCTCCAGAACGTCCATCCTCAGCATCGACGTCGTCAGCTCAGGAGACAGACGTGTCACCGGGCCGGTTCAGTGTAACATTGAGGTGCGCCCGCAGGCAGCATCAGACATAGAAAGGGAGGCATCCGCATCTGACGCAGGCGGGGGAAGGTCGCTGTCCGGAGGTGGACGCTGGCATGAGATGGAGGCAGGGAAGGACGTCGCGTCGTCAGGTGTCAGGGCGTCAGAGGACAGCGCACCATCAGTAGCAGGGTCGTCATCCTGTTGAGGTTTCCGATGGACGTAATGATCAGAAAGGTACGGCGTTGTCTCTTCCGTTTCCTCGGCAACCGTTGCTTCCTAACATGCTGTTCCGTGTCGGATGTCGTGCAGCTATCGTCAGACATGTGGTCAGATGGCAGAAAGGCGGAGTTAGATACAGCTCTATGATCAACAACCATGGGATCAAAACAAACAGATTGTGCCTGCTGACGGTCGTCGTTCATTTGTATTGCCTCCGGCAGGGGTGTAGGAGACACAGGCGAAACGTCTACCGCGTCCTCGAAAGCAGCCGACACTGGTACCGACTGATTTATAGAGGGTGTGGCAGGCAGCACCGCTGCAGACGCGTAAGACAGAGGTAACACCGCAGGAGGAGCGACGTCTCCGATCGGCGTCTAAACCAATCTACGGCGGAGACACTGAGAACGGACATGGACTTCCTGACCAGAACCTGAACAGGTGCGCTGCTGCCCATAGTACACGACGACAGGCCTGCAGCCAGCAGAAAGCAAGTATCAAGGCACGTCTTTCCGTAGGTCAATTTTTATCTGACGGACACCATTGAGGAGACGGTACGTTTCGAACGTCTTCCACATTTCAGCCGCCTGACTTACGTCGTTGCCGCAAGTTTTAAACGCGTCCCCCACAGTGTCCAACGGTATTTCAAACGGGAGTTCGAAAACCCTAAACGTTCTGAGATCAAAAACAGCGTGATCAACCGCTACAGTCCCCATATGTCCGTCACAGTATCGAAACTTGAGATCGTTAGTGTGGCGACGGGCACAACGTAAGCGCACAGCTCGTCATTCGCCAGCTTTATGTGCACAGAAAACGCCATGATTGTGAGCCGGCCGGAGTGGCCGAGCGGTTCTAGGCGCTACAGTCTGCAACCGCGCGAGCGCTACGGTCGCAGGTTCGAATCCTGCCTCGGGCATGGATGTGTGTGATGTCCTTGGGTTAGTTAAGTTTAAGTAGTTCTAAGTTCTAAGGGACTGATGACCTCAGAAGTTAAGTCCCATAGTGCTCAGAGCCATTTGAACCATGGTTGTGAATGAAGTCGGATTCTTGAGACAAGCCGCTACGCGGAAGTAACGCGCGCTCGCTCGCAAGCAGCGCAACTGGCGAGACGCAAACAAGTGTGCGCGCCTCACCACAGCCAAAGGCCGACTTCGACACAGCGGTTCAAACAACTGTACGGATTACCTGATATGCCTCCTTCCTCGATCCAAATTCTCACTTTCGGTCTACTGTAAATTCCTTCTTGCACACGGAAAGCCTTGGTACAAATTCTCACTCGCCGATTCAGTCCATATACATAAAATCATTATATTTCCAATAAAATAAAAACAAAAATGGAGAGATTTACTAATTTACACTTGTATGCCATCTGACAGAAATTTAAAAAAATGGTTCAAATGGCTCTGAGCACTATGGGACGTGACATCTGTGGTCATCAGTCCCCTAGAACTTAGAACTACTTAAACCTAACTAACCTAAGGACATCACACACATTCATGCCCGAGGCAGGATTGGAACCTGCGACTGTAGCGGTCACGCGGCTCCAGACAGAAGCGCCTAGAACCGCACGGCCACACCGGCAGACAGAAATTTCAATACATTTCGAAATAGTTAATACAGTTGTCGGAGGTTAGACGCATTAAAAATGTCATCGCTTCTACTCAGCGATCAATTTATGCGAAGGTACATTCATAAAAAGAACAACAGAACTAATAAATATACAATGTAGGTTGTTTGAACATTAATAGCATTAAAAATGCAGAAAGCTGCAGTTACAGGCTATCAATAACACATAACACGAAATAAAGGTACCTTGTATTACAAATATAACGGACGATCAAAAAGTTTCCGTTCGAGGCTGCCCCTGCAGTCTATATACAAGGCATCGCGACTCCGATGCGGATGTGTAAGCACAAGCGTGAACTACGGCGATTTCATTTGCAAATCCAAACAGGACCAACATACTGTTATTTTCTTGGCTGCCGAAGGACAAAAACACTGGCAGACGTCCATCAGAGGATGAAGGATGTGTATGGGACAGCATGTCTGTCGGAAACCACCCTTGTGGAATGGTGCATGGAGGGGTGCTCGTGGTTCATGATAACGCACGTCCCCATATCGCTAATGTCGTAGCGCAGACCTGACGCCAAATCAAGTGAGAGACACTCGAGCGATCACCCTGTAATCCTCATCTGTTCCCATGCTATTATTACGCCTTCAGTCCCTTCCAAAGGACTTGAAGGCTCGACGATTATTCACGGACGAGGATCTGTTGTAGAATTTTAGAACATGTTTTTTGCTCGCGTATCAGGTCATTCCTGGAAACGAGAATCTACTATGTAGGAATCAACATGGATTCCGGAAACAGCGATCGTGTGAGACCCAACTCGCTTTATTCTTTCATGAGACCCAGAAAATATTAGATACAGGCTCCCAGGTAGATGCCATTTTCCTTGACTTCCGGAAGGCGGTTGATACAGTTCCGCACTGTCGCCTGATAAACAAAGTAAGAGCCTACGGAATATCAAACCAGCTGTGTGGCTGGATTGAAGAGTTTTTAGCAAACAGAACACAGCGGCGCGTTTCGTCACAGGGTTATTTGGTAAGCGTGATAGCGTTACGGAGATGTTTAGCAAACTCAAGTGGCAGACTCTGCAAGAGAGGCGCTCTGCATCGCGGTGTAGCTTGCTCGCCAGGTTTCGAGAGGGTGCGTTTCTGGATGAGGCATCGAATATACTTATACCTCCCGAGGAGATCACGAATTTATTTATTTATTTAATCGTGTCTGAGCTACATCTGTAATTAATTAATACGCTATATATGCTAGATTACAAATACAAGTAAATGATAGTTATTCATTCATATATACATTCATGATCTTCACATATTGTAAGTCGTCATTAATGTCTAAAGCAAGGCTCATATCTCTCTCCAGTGTTCGGCACACTTCACTGCAGCGTCGTTGGCCAACCACAGGTCTTGGAAAGTGCATGGGGCCAGCAAAGATGGACAGGTCAGCAGGTGTGTCATGGTTTGTTTTCCTCCACATTGGCAGGGCTCTTCTTCGGCGTATCCCCACTTGATCAGGTTATCCTGTGATCTTCCCATTTGACATCTAAGTCTATTTAGGCTCTTCCAGACTCTCCATTCCAATTGTGATCCAGCAGGAAGTTTTTCTTTAATGTTCCAACTTTTCAGACTGTCTTTATCCAATTTCTGTTTCCACATTGATTCTCTAGTTGTAGACTGACTTTCGGTTAGTGGACGTTCAACTTTTATGAAGTCTTTCCTAGATTTAAGTCTTGCCTCCGCTGGCTGATGTGCGTACAGGGGATGTCTTCTATCTTCGTTCGGCCATCGCCAACGTTTGCCGTCTGATCTGTGGGGGGGCTATTCCAGAACACATATAAAGGAGATCACGGTTTGTAGGCTTCAGGCATCCCGTGATTAATCGACATGAGGCATTCAGTGCTGCGTCTAGCTTCTGAGCATGTGTCGATCTTCTCCAGACGGGGCATGCATATTCAGCTGGAGCAAAGCACAATGCCAGGGATGATGCCTCCCAGAAGATTGTACAAGTACAGTCGGGCGTCCCCTGGGCAACGGTAAATACCGGCAGATCCTTCCACACACTGAGCTACGTCTAAAACGACATGTATTCAGAATCTAAAACGAAGGAGATCACGAATGTAAAATTAGAGAGATTCGAGCGCGCACGGAGGCTTTCCGGCAGCCGTTCTTCCCGCGAACCGTACGCGACTGGAACAGGAAAGGGAGGTAATGACAGTGGCAAGTGAAGTGCCCTCCGCCACACACCGTTGGGTGGCTTGCGGAGTATAATTGTAAATTTAGATGTAGATGTAGATATGCAGTAGGCAGTTGCAGACTTTTTCTCGCAGTAGGACACGATGTTTTACCAAAGGGTATCTTCAACCTGGTGCGTGAGTGGGTTGACTGACACACTGCCGATTTTCCTTGACTGGCACATCGATTCAAGACTGTACGCCTTTCGAAAGGAGATTTTTTGATCGCCTCTTATATAAACTGTCGAAACAAGAACTACCTTTACACAAGTACAGGGTCTTTCAGGAGGAATAGTTAACATTTTAGGAGGTAGAAATATAGATTAATTCGAATAAAATATCCGACCTGCAACTATAGCCGCGCGCGTTAGCACGCCACTTCCGGATTCGGGGAGTCGCGCCGGCCCCAGACCGAAAATCCGCACGGCAGGTTAACGACGAGAATCGTTGTGGTGGCCAGTCTCCATGTGGTTTTACGCTGTTTCCCACTCCCGACTAGATGACTACCGGGCTGGTGCCAACGTCCCGTCTCAATTACACGATTCGCAAACAATTCGAAAATCGTTCTCGCACTTTCACATTGGATAACACTAGACGCAAATAGAGAGGTTACACACATTCCATCTCAGAAAGGGAGGGAGGGGAGGGGGAAGAGGAGGGGAGTTTGCAATGGTGTCAACACGAATGGCACTGGGGCACGCTCTTCCACTAACATTGGCTGAAAAATGCGGAATAACATGCCCATCCCAGTGAAAACACGGGGTAAGGCCACGAAAAAAAGAGTTAGAATAAAAACATTCCATTTAACATGTGTCCAAATTTTATAGGCTACAGAGATACAACTGTAAGAAGGGAACCCAGACAACTACCAATAAGATGTTAATAGAAGACAAATGATTTAGTTCAAAGTCGATTTTTATAAATTCCATCTCCAACTCCAACGCACTTTCGAATTCTTTTGACAACGCCACGTTTGCTGGCCGGGGTGGCCGAGCGGTTCTAGGCGCTACAGTCTAGAACCACGCGACCGCTACAGTCGCAGGTTCGAATCCTGCCTCGGGCATTGATGTGTGTGATGTCCATAGGTTAGTTAGGTTTAAGTAGTTTCAAGTTCTAGGGGACTGATGACCTCAGACGTTAAGTCCCATAGTGCTCAGAGCCCTTTGAACCATTGTTTTGAACAACGCCACGTTCAAGTCAGAGGTCGGTTTGGCATTATTTGATGAGGTTTGCATGTTCCATAATCCCAACGATCAATTCGTGTCTTGTGTTTACATTTCTTCGGACAATGGGTCGACAGAAATGGTCTCGTTTCTTGGCGTTAAGGTCCCTGGGCCTTACTCCTTTCGTTTTTTACCCGTGGGTATGGCTGAAAGGTGAAGTCTGAAAAGGATTAAGTAAACACAAACAAAACACCTCTAAAGTGGAGATATCAAAGAGAATTCGACAGTTCATCGAAGTTGGAGGTTGAATTTAAGAAAATAAACATTCAACGTAAACGTTTGTCCTCGCTTAACTCTGTTTGTAGTTGTTTGTGTTGCACTGTGACATTTGTATGTCTGTAGCCAAGTAAAACTGGACATGTGTTATACGAAATGTTTCACTCCAACTAGTCTATACTGTACCGCCACCGCCTAACATAATAAACGTCTCAAAAATGAGATCGACAGGAGAGTGCAAAATGGCTAAGCAGGGATGGCTAGAGGACAAATGTAAGGATGTAGAGGCTTATCTCATTAGGGGCAAGATAGATACTGCCTAAAGGAAAATTAAGGAGACATTTGGAGAAAAGAGAGCCACTTGTATGAATATCAAGAGCTCAGATAGAAACCCAGTTTTAAGCAAAGAAGGGAAAGCAGAAAGGTGGAAGGAGTATATAGAGGGTCTATACAAGGGCGATGTAGTTGAGGACAATATTACAGAAATGTAAGAGGATGTAGATGAAGATGAAATGGGAGATACGATACTGCGTGAAGAGTTTGACAGAGCACTGAAAGACCTGAGTCGAAACAAGGCCCCGGGAGTAGACAACATTCCATTAGAACTACTGACGGCCTTGGGAGAGCCAGTCCTGACAAAACTCTACCATCTGGTGAGCACGATGTATGAGACAGGCGAAATACCCTCAGACTTCAAGAAGAATATAATGATTCCAATACCAAAGAAAGCAGGTATTGACAGAAGTGAAAATTACCGAACTATCAGTTTAGTAAGTCACGGCTGCAAAATACTAACGCGAATTCTTTACAGACGAATGTAAAAACTGGTAGAAGCCGACCTCGGGGAAGATCAGTTTGGATTCCGTAGAAATATTGGAACACGTGGGGCAATACTGACCCTACGACTTATCTTAGAAGAAAGATTAAGGAAAGGCAAACCTACGTTTCTAGCATTTATAGACTTAGAGAAAGCTTTTGACAATGTTGACTGGAATACTCTCTTTCAAATTCTGCAGGTGGCAGGGGTAAAATATAGGGAGCGAAAGGCTATTTACAATTTGTATAGAAACCAAATGGCAGTTGTAAGAGTTGAGGGGCATGAAAGGGAAGCAGTGGTTGGGAAGGGAGTGAGACAGGGTTGTAGCCTCTCCCCAATGTTATTCAACCTGTATATTGAGAAAGCAGTGAAGGAAACAAAAGAAAAATTCGGAGTAGGTATTAAAATCCATGGAGAAGAAATAAATACTTTGAGGTTCGCCGATGACATTGTAATTCTGTCAGAGACAGCAAAGGACTTGGAAGAGCAGTTGAATGGAATGGCTAGTGTCTTGAAAGGAGGATATAAGACGAACATCAACAAAAGCAAAACGAGGATAATGGAATGTAGTCGAATTAAGTCGGGTGATGCTGAGGGTATTAGATTAGGAAATCAGACACTTAAAGTAGTAAAAGAGTTTTGCTATTTGGGGAGCAAAATAGCTGATGATGGTCGAAGTAGAGTGGATATAAAATGTAGACTGGCAGTGGGAAGGAAAGCGTTTCTGAAGAAGAGAAATTCGTTAACATCGAGTATAGATTTAAGTGTCAGGAAGTCGTTTCTGAAAGTTTTTGTATGGAGTGTAGCCATGTATGGAAGTGAAGCACGGACGATAAATACTTTAGACAAGAAGAGAATAGTAGCTTTCGAAATGTGGTGCTACAGAAGAATGCTAAAGATTAGATGGGTAGATCACATAACAAATGAGGAGGTATTGAATAGGATTGGGGAGAAGAGAAGTTTGTGGCACAACTTGACTAGAAGAAGGGATCGGTTGGTAGGACATATTCTGAGGCATCAAGGGATCGCCAATTTAGTATTGGAGGGCAGTGTGGAGGGTAAAAATGGTAGAGGGAGACCAAGAGATAAATACACTGAGCAGACTCAGAAGGATGTAGGTTGCAGTAGGTACTGGGAGATGAAGAAGCTTGCACAGGATAGAGTAGCATGGAGAGCTGCATCAAGCCAGTCTCAGGACTGAAGACTCCAACAACAACAACAACAACAACAACAATCGCGTAATCGAAATTTAGCAGATTTCTTTTAGTAGTCATGAGAATAACTTCTCACTTTTCTTTATTCAGGTTCAATTGCCACTTTTCACACCATACAGATATCTTATCCAGATCATTTTGCAATTCGTTTTGATCATCTGATGACTTTACAAGACGATAAATGACCGCATCATCTGCAAGCAATCTAAGAGTACTACTGAGATTGTCTCCTATGTCGTTGATTTAGATCAGGAACAATAGAGGGCCTATAACACTTCCTCGGGGAAAGCCAAATATTACTTCTGGTTTACTCGATGACTTTCCATCTATTATTACGACCTTTCTGACAGGAAATCACGAATCCAGTCGCACAACTGAGGCGATATTCCATAGGCACACAGTTTGGTAAGAAAACGCCTGTGAGTAACGGTGTCAAAATCCTTCTGGAAATCTAAAAATATGAAATCAATTTGACATCCCCTGTCGATAGCACTCATTACTTCATGAGTATAAAGAGCTAGTTGTGTTTCACAAGAAGGATATTTTCTGAATCCGTGCTGACTATGTGTCAATAAATCGTTTTCTTCGAGATAATTCATAAAGTTCGAACACAGTATATGTTCCAAAACCCTACTGCAAATCGACGTTAGTGATACGGGCCTGTAATTCAGCGGATTACTTCCATTTCCCTTTTTGGGTATTGATGAGACTTGAGCAAGTTTCCAGTCTTTAGGTACGGATCTTTCTGTGAACGAGCGGTTGTATATAATTGCTAAATATGGAGCTAATGTATCAGCATACTCCGAAAGGAACCTCACTGGTATACAATCTGCTCTGGAGGCCTTGCCTTTATTAAGTGATTCACCGACCACTAACCACTCAGTGTAGTGTATTGCCATCTAGTCATAAACATACTTGGGAGCAAGTGTAATACAGGCAAAAACAACTATGAAAAATCCATCGTCAAGATTATAAACAGAACATGCCAGATGTGTACATACCTCATTGAAGAAGACGCGAAAGTGCAGCGTCATAATCATATAATAAAACCATACTTGCGTTAAACAGAAAAGCTTTAAGTAAAATATATTTGATTCACAGTGAATTGCTTGTTGTGTTTGTATTGACAGCTGACGGCTCACTGCGAAACAAAGGTCAAACGGAATTTATCTTATCACGGGGTACCACCAGAAGGCAGCAGTCTTTTACGTAATAACTTGGGAACACAATACATAGCAGTACATATTTATCGTGTTTGAATGATACGTAGAGAGATGTCGTTAATCCATAATTAAAATTTAAAACAGTTTCAATATAGTTTCTTATATTAAAATATAGGAAATGGCAGTAACAATCGGTTGCGAGACGTACACGGTTTAGGAACTTTGCATATACGATCTAAATTAATCAGAAAATATAACAGAACAACGGAAAAACACTGCACCAAATTCTACCATTAAAAGCAAGAAACAAGGTGGACTAAACTGGAGACAACAAGGCGCTTGTCTGGTGGCGGTTTTCCTCTGTTGTTCATACTACGTTATATTACATTTGAGCATAACACATACAAATATACAAATATTTACAGTGTTTGCACCTACATCAACAGTATAGAGGAAAATACAAGTATGGTTCACGCTTTTTGACAGGTCCTATATCTATACGGAACACACCTACGATTCACATCTGCCAACCAAAGGCTACAGATTTACACTTAATACACCTATACTAGTTAGTCAGCGACTAGCTGCTGCAATCAGAAAAAATACTGTTATAACCAACAGATATACAATTTATCCATAACAAAACGGTCCATGTACCCTGTAGAAGGTTAAGCTATATTCTCCACAAGAAAACAACGAAAAAACGGAGCAAGGCGGGGGGGGGGGAGCACAGAAATGGAATCAAGGATAATATTGTAAGGTGCCTCATCTCGACAACAGACAACAGATAAAAATGTCCGAGAGACATACATAACAATATATTGTAATATTACATTAGGGTGATCATACCAATTACTTATAACGTCAAAGCATCAGTAGTAACTACCAGCCATTGAGCAAATGACTACCGTACACACCCTAAGTTTGCTCTTGGCGTACAAAAGGAATAAACTCATCTGAGTGTAAAAAAAATTAATTGACTGAAAATGATATTAAAAACGAATTCCGCACTCAAATATATTTATATGTAACTCAAACAAACCTGAAATTAAGGATGGTTCAAGTACTTCTGGTCTGCTTTGTCCATACAGCTCACTCTGGCCAAGGGTGCACTCACTCTTCAGGAAGTGCTTCACCTAATCCAAAATCCTCAGACGCCTTCTTAAATAATCACAGGTTAGAAACTAACACACGATAATTTTTCAACTTGCATATAACAGACGCAATTACATTATTTTCCAAGTACGTCCAGAGAAGAAGGGTCGTTGGTCTGAAACGAGGAAGCGCAACATTCCCAGATTTACCTAGCTAACAAAGCATCAAAATTCCGAAAATCCCCCATGTGTTTGCCATAGTTGTTACCTGACAGTAAGAAATATTATTTCTAACTCCAGGCTTAAGTACTTCAGACAACAAAGCCAACCGTTCGAATCTGGAACCAGCGCCAGAGCGCCAGAATATGGCTACCCACAAAGAAGATCTCCACTCGGTCAGTGGTGGGGGCAACCTCTTGCTAAATTGGCCAGCCATAGTCCAGACTCTCCACTACTTTGGAAGTACCTTCTTTGGTTTATTTTAGGCGAGTAAGAGACTGGTGAAAGATTACCAGTGACCACACATGCTCTATCTATAGTCTCCTGCACCTGTCTCCATAGAAGTGGCCGTGCGGTTAAAGGCGCTGCAGTCTGGAACCGCAAGACCGCTACGGTCGCAGGTTTGAATCCTGCCTCGGGCATGGCTGTTTGTGATGTCCTTAGGTTAGTTAGGTTTAACTACTTCTAAGTTCTAGGGGACTAATGACCTCAGCAGTTGAGTCCCATAGTGCTCAGAGCCATTTGAACCATTTTGAACCTGTCTCCATACAGATACACACATACACACACACACACACTCGTGTGTGCGCGTGCGCGCGTCATAAATAAATGATAAAACAGTACAAATGAGGACACGAGGGTCAATTTGGATAGGATTTGCACGTTAAAATCATAGAATCCACATCCTCCTTCTTTTCTGCTTAGATCATCAGCAATCAAGTATTATTAAAACGTATTATTAAATACATGTACCAAAATCATGTTCTGATAAGAACAATGATGTTAACAAATATGCCTGGGTTCAAACTGTACCGTCTCAGGTGGCATGTAATTAAGTATAGCGTTACACAATACCTGGCTCCATGTCTAGGTCAAGACAGCTGCCATTACTAGCGTATGTTAACAGCAGCTACCTAAGCATGGTCCGCCGCCCGTGGTCTTGCGGTAGCGTTCTCGCTTACTGCGCACGGGGTCCCGGGTTCGATTCCCGGCGGGGTTAGGGATTTTCTCTGCCTCGTGATGACTGGGTGTTGTGTGTCTCTCATCATCACTGACTCGCAAGTCGCCGAAGTGGAGTCAACTAAAAAAGGACTTGCAATACGGCGGCCGAACTTCCCCGCATTGGGCCTCCCGGCCAAAAATGCCATACGATCATTTCATTTCACCTAAGCATGGATGTAGTGCTGGTCATACTATACAGAAATTTTGAGTATCAATATATTCTCATGCATAATGCAGATCTTAGCTGGAAATAATCTCACATTGTATAAACTACTTGGCAGGATTACCAAATATTCGAAGGTATGTACAATATCTACTTAACTAATCATATTACTAAGAGTAATGCGACATATAAACACTATAAACTTAAGAATTAAAGTTTAAAATAACATACCACGTAGCACAATATAACGTGTAGCCTTAGTACTAGGTCATAGATGGTATAATGTTGACATTATGTGCTACAAGCTAACTCAGTAATATACGTCACACATGAGCCCAGGTAATTTCCAGTAATCATAGTGGCAGTACCACCCAGCTGTGATAGACATACAGTTTAAGAGCATTGTACGTACAATTCAAAATGCTTTACCGTTATACATAATTAGAATGATCACCCTTAAAGTAATATTACAATATATTGACTCTATGCCTCACGGACACTTTTACTTATGATCGAGATGAGCCACCTTACAACCCTATCTCTAACTCCACCGACGTGTCTTCCCCCCGCCACTCCCCCCCTCCTCCCCTTCTATCGTTATATTCCCATGGTGAACACAGCTTAACGTTTCTCATGGTGCTTGGACCCTTTTGTTGTGAATAAACTGTACATCTATTGGTTACAAATATGTATTTTTTGCTTATTATAACAGCTACTTTCTGACTATTTTAAGTAGTATAGGCATATTCCGTTTAAATCTGTAGCCCTTGGAATGCACGTATGGATGGTATATGCCTGTCACAACTGATTGTTACTGCAATTTCTTATCTTTTAATATAACAAACTTTACTGAAATTATTTTAAATTGTAATTGAAGATTAACGTCATCTTAGTACGTATCATATAAACGCAAAAAATTTGTATGTCTTATGTTCCTGATTTATTGTGTAAAAGACTACTGCCATCTGGTGGCATCCCGAATAACATATATTCCGTTTGACATTGTCTGCGTCAGCTGTCAACACAGACAGGGCAAGCAATACCCTGTGAACCTGTGAACCAAATGTATTTCATCAGAAACTTCTGTGTTTACCACAAGTATGCTTTTATTATGTGATAGATGACGTTACACTGGTGCGTCTTCTTCAGCGTGATATGTGCACCTCTGGCATGTTCTGTTTATAATCTTGAGGTTGGATTTTCCATAATTGTTTTTGCCTATATATATAATGGTTGCTCTCAAATATATTTATGACTAGATGACAGTACATTACGTTGAGTGGCAAAATGGGCGATGTATGTAGATGGTGCGTTATATGCGTATTGGAAAAAAAAAATTTATCGTTGCATCGAATATCGATTGTTAGAGTGTTGGAATATTTAAACAAGTTTTGTACCACTTTTTCATATAAAAATACAGCAACCTAAATTGTAAAAGCTAACAGTCTACATGGGGTGTACGGAAATTCCCGTTACAAACTTCTGGGACTTGCAGAGGGGACAGGGTAGACAATATTTTGGACTCAAACCCATGTCCGGAAACCTAATGTTTCCGTGCTACAGCCGTCTGGAAACACGTAGGTATGCAACAGGGTAGTTATGGTGAAGCGCTTACGTTGGATCGGCTGATATCATTTGGCGTCTATCCTACCTCTCTGACCTCGTCCGAGTTTCATTACGCGTCTGTGAGTGTAAGAGCAACATGGTTGAGTAGGTGTTGTCAGAATATGTGGCGAAGCGGTAGTGGAAGAGCTGCTAGTCGCCTTTATCGAGAGCGTTATCCACAACGTCCGACTCCATGGCATGAGGTGTCGAGAAAGGAGTAACTTTACCGTCAGCAGGCGCGCCTGTGGTGCTCCAAGATATAGCACACACCCGAATTCGAAGAGGCCGTACTATTGACAACAGTGTTTATAAAAATTTGTTAAGTTTCCTGTTTGTTTCTTTTGTTATTCATGAGTGGACTTGTAGAACTCGGGATGTACTGAGTCACGCCAAATAAATTACTTAACAACATCTTATCAAACAGTTGTAGCACGTAAATGTTACTCTTCCGGTCATGAGTTCCACTACAAAATATTGTCTACTCAGTCATGTCTACAAGTTCAGTATCTTTGTAACGTGAATTTCCGAACACCCAGTATATGAATTTATTGCGCTCTGGGAAATAAAACTTCTGTAATTAGATTACGTTTTTTAGATTCAAAGATCTCTCTCTTGCTGATAATGTCGGTAACCATAATTAAGGAATTGGATATTTATGTATTGTGAAACAGATTTATTCCCTTTGACGTTTTATTGTCACGTCTTTGTTGTTTCCATTCAGCTTCATTTGCGGTAGCGCATTTGGTACCTTAAATAATGTGTGTATTGCATTCCAATGGAGATTTCTACGTTACACAGTCTTATTTGATTGGAAGTGTAGTGGATAAAACTTCACGTTATTTAGCGGTTATACAACATATTTCTGCAAAAGGTCTCATCATCTGTGTTTACTAGCCATTTTTTGCTCTTAAAAGAAAACGACATTCTTCAGTAAATATCTGTAGGTTACAAGAAAGTTGTTAATAAACTGTTGTGTAATGTACTGCTTCATATTTCCCAGGATCCTTTACGAATTAAAGAACAACAAATATGCGGCCACTATTACGTTGTCGTCGATTTTTGTGGCACAATAGTCGCTCGCTATTATAAAAGCTATTTTTCAGTTCAATATAAACGATATTAATCACGCTCATGCGATATCGTGTTCAGAAGTGTAGCTTCCTGTCATCTTGGACCGCTGCTGTGTACAACGAAAAGGAGCTGGAGTGTCTAGCTGTACGTGCTAGATTGTGTACCCCGCATATAATGCGAAAATGACATCATATCTAGCCATAACGCAGACACGATTTAAGAATGGCGATCAGTAACGTTACACGTTCCCATGGCGTGAAGATACAAACAGACTCCTACAAATTCCTTACTATAAATATTGAGGGAATGGGACAGCTGCGGAAAAATGGGTGTTTCGGGCGCAGACAAACTAAATTAAGGACCGCAAGATCATGATAACAGTAAAATATGTAAAGCGAAACAACGATAGAACATTAGTTTAAAAACGCGAAAAACACTAAATTAGAGAAAACCAGCTGTAACGGGTATCGAAAATACCAGTTGACCTATATAGCTCATCTTAAAATACTGATACCGATAGAAAAATCCAAAAACCGATAACGGTATAAACAGTAAAAAGGTGATACCGATGCTCTTAGCGGGAAACCACGAAAACTAAATAAAGTCGGAATTGAAAACATCAGTTGACATATATAGATTAATATAAGATACCGATACAAAAATTCAAAAACAAAAAACAGTAGAAAAAAGCTAAAAGGGTATACTATTACACATGGCGAAAACAGCTTTAACAAAACGATGAATCAAACCTACAAGGTACAAAATTGCAGTGATAGAGCGATCAGACTTTATGAACAGGAATAAAACCAAAGAATAAAGAAAAAAAACGGTCAAACATAATAAAATAACAGAATTTAACAACTAGTTTAAAAACTAATAAGAACAAAGAAAAGAAGTCAGCGCCACAGATGAAACAACTCCAAGCCAAACGTCCTCGTCTCCATTAAAAAAAAAGGGCCGCCCACTGCCACCCAATCCCTATTACAAGCTGGAGCCTACACATTTTCCCTGTTATTTTCATGAACCCTTAAAAAATGCAGAAATCGTGCGCCCAGTCTCATAGTCTTTAAATTCCAAGTTGTGGTTCACAACACATCGATTGCTGCCCTTGCTGCCCAGTCCCATACAGAAAATGAACGCATCCGGCACAAAAGTAGATCCTTCTGCTACATATTCCAATATGAGTGAAGTTAAAACATGTTTACTACGATTGTTAACTTGCCGAAATACAATCAGTGGCGTTTTCTCAGGATGTGCAAGTTGTGCGTCAACGTCCAAATAAAATCTAAAGAAAAAAAGTAAATTATTTTATTTCATTTGTTTATATATGATTTTTAATTACAGTGTGTTTTCCTTGAATTAGAATTCACTGTTCCACTCCATATGTTACAGTTACTATCTGCACTGTGCGGAGTCGTCTGTTAGTGCCAAGCCAGCCGCCAAAGCGTTGTATCTCTTTGCAGTATCTCGGCAGCTTCACTCCTTGGAAGAGCCCATGCGCGCCATGTGCTCTCAGTTCTCTTGCCTTTTGGTTGCCAAACCTGACCAAGGCGTTGGTTTGGTTTCCAGCACTTTGCGTTGATTGTTGTTTTCGAGTTGCACGAGAGTTATTGCTTAAGCAATGAAGTCGGAAGTTTCAATATTTAAAAGGGTAGTGAAAGCATAGTAAGACATTTATTAAACACCAGCTTTTCTTCACTTTCTTATAATGAAAAAAAAAAGTGATTTTATTCATTCAAACTGTCAGTGGGGAGATAAGAGATCTGTTGATTTAAAACATGTGTTTATAAAAATCCTACGACAAGATCGCAAATTTTCGTTATTGATTACCGGCTTGGGGTCATTCTCAGATCTGTCTATAATAATGTTCAGTGTGTGAGACAATCATTACACATCGTCGTATTGTTAGTAGAGATGGAGGATCCGCTCTTGAACTAATTCAAAGAGTTCAATCTTTCAAAGGAGTGAACAATCAGTGATTCAGAAAAAAAGAACGGTAGCTCCAAACGTTTCCCACGGCAGAGAGAGAGAGAGAGAGAGAGAGAGAGAGAGAGAGAGACGGAGCATATCAGCAGCGCCTCTGCTGGTCAGAGCACAGTGCACGCCACACAACACAGCCAGCGCCGGCCTCTGCCCTGCTTCTACCTTGGCTGCCTGCATTGTGCAGTGCCCCATTGGATTTTGTGTTTCACATATGCCGGGCCGTCTCTGTGCGTCGTCTGCCGTGTGCACTGTCTGGCGCAGCTTAACTTCGCATCGCACTCTGTCGGCGATCGTTTCAGTCGCACGTCCTGCCCTCTGGGCAGTTGATGCGAGCAACAGGACAGAGAGCCACCTAGCGGATAACATATGAACTACTTGCAAAAACCTGCTCGCAAGGGAACGGACGATTTGTCTCGGAGCGGGTGAGCTCCCCCCACCCTCGGAACTCGCCCACTCAACGCTCACCCCACCGTCTCGACTCTAGCCAGAGCGTCGAGCAAAGCGACTCTGGTGTCACTCTGGTCTCTGCGGTCTCAGCTCACGCAGTAATAAAGCTCGCGGCTCGACCTGCTCGACTCAGCGCCTCTGCATCGGAGTTTGTCCCCACTGGATATTGTTCTTCGTAGTAATACCGCTATGTATATTACATTATTATGTTATGTATACATCAATTGTTTTTATTTTATTTTTATTTGTTTAAACTGATTAGATTAGGTTCCTGATGACTCCTCTTACTATAGGATTTTTATTATGGACACTCGAATTTACGCTTTAATTACGAGCGAACCGATAAACGTATCGCAAAATGTGATACACCAATATTTTCCTTGTTTTATTCTGCGTAAGGCTATATGCAGCACTTTCGTTTTACAGTCAAATTTATATTTTTTTTTCTTATTCTGGTACGGATTTTGCGATTTTAGGCGTCTTCGAAAGGAAAAATATATGGCTTGCGATGTATTTGTATGAGGTTAATGAAATTTTAATACATTATAGCCAAATATATTGTTAATGTAAATCTCAAGTTACAACATTTTCCGATCACCCAAAAAACCACGCTAGTGCAAAATAAATCAATAATCAAAAACTTTGTCATATCGTGGAAATTTCAATAAACAATACAAAATTCTTACTCATTATCTGTGTTACTTCAAAATAGGATCAAATAAGATCAAAATACAGGTATAGTACTGGAATAAACCAAGTTTAAAGGGCAATGTGCCTTTCATTTATTTTCTTTTGTAAATGAGTGGTGAGTCATGAAAAAGAGCTAATTCGTTTCAGGGAGTGAACAGTTCTGATCCAATCTCTGAAAAGAACAGTTTTGCCCATCTCTAATTGTTAGAGGTAAGTTGCCCTAAAATTAACAATCGCAGTTGATTATTTATATTGACGCTTTTAATCACTAATGAAATATTGTTACAGTACCTATATTGCCACGCATCGCCCACGGCGATTCAACTATCATTGCTACCAATCGTTTGTACACATGTATGGAAATATGGGAATTGTAACAACACTTCATTAGTGATTAACGATGTTAGTTTACAAAACCAACTACGATTTTTCATTTTAGGGTGACTTAGCTCTAAGAATACGACGATATGTAACGATTGCCACCCGCTAAACAACATTAAAGACTGATCTGAGAATGACTCGACAATGAGTGGAAACTGGTAATCAATAAAGAAAATTTGCCATCTCTAGCTCGGATTTTTATCAAATGTTCAAAAGTGTGTGAATTCCTAATGTACCATACTTTTGAGGTCATCGGCCCCTAGACTAAACTAAACTAAATTAAAGCTAAGGACAACACACACATCAATGCCCGAGGGAGGACTCGAACCTCTGGTGGGAGGGGCCGCGCAATCCGTGACAGGCGCCTCAAACCGGGTTGCCACTCCGAGCGGCGATTTTTATTCATACATGTTTGAAACAGGTGATTGATAGTGGTCAACCATGCCCAGTTCTCTAGTATCAACACGTGTGCAGGTTGCGAGAGGAGGGTTCTAAAGACATTTCCGTAGATAACTGTGTCATGTAACAGAGTGATGTGGTGACCAAGTTTCGCTGTTGGACATGCTTGCCATTTTAAAACAAAAAAAAGTATGGAGTCATCAATGATTCGAGGATCAGCACCATCTGAATACTGCAGCGAAAAAACACAATGAGGCTGAAATTCATATTCCTAGTTTTCTCAAATTTTACAAACTGATTTCGTTTCTTACTAGAATCGACATTTTATTTGAATGCCAACGAAGAGCTGAAATAGAGCTAATCAATGAAAAAGTGATAGAGCACATGGATATATTAAAGAGGCGTATTAACGCCGTATGCGACTTAGGGAAACAGGAACTGTCATTCCGAGGTTGCAATGAAAATGAAGAATCCTTCATTAGGGCCAGTGGTATGGAATTTCTTACGGCAAGAGCTGAGTTTGATTCTACACCGAAAGAACATTTAGCAATTTCTACAGTCTTCTACGGACCTCAGAAATTATTCAGAGCAAATTAGTTCAGAAAACAGAATTTGTAGCCATCATGCTTGATGAGACATCGGATCTGAGCACCAGGTTTCTGCTCTCGACCGTGTTACGATACTTTTCTTTGTCATAAAAATATCCGTGGAAAGATTCGTTGAATTTGTTGACTTGAGAACCAGTAGGACTGCAGATGGAGATGAAGAAGCCTGCACAGGATGGAATAACATGGAGAGCTGCATCAAACCAGTCTCTGGACTGAAAACAACAACAGCAACAACAACAGCAACAGCAGGACTGCAGAAGCTGTGCTGTGTCACGTAGGCACAATAATGGACCGATATAAATGTTATTATAAATTAATTGTCTGTACATACGACGGAGCGTCAATAATGAAAGGACACATTAATGATCTCCAAATGAAAGTATTAGCAAAGTACCCTTAAGCCCTTTCCACATATTGCTATGCTCGTATTATTAACTTGTTTTTTCAACACTTTGAAATATCAGCTATTGAATTAACAGGGCTTGATATTACCAAGAAATAAATCATTTTGGGTCTGCATAGATCTCCCTGTGGTAGTGTGGACACTTTTTTCAATAAATTAACAGAAGTTCTAGATAAAGTCTCAAGTACAAAGGTCAACATAATTCTGTGTGGGGACATTAACATCAACACTAATATCAAAAACGAATCCACCAGCACCTTCATAAACAGCCTTCAAAGTTTTGGCATGTCTCTATTGGTCAATAGTGCAACAAGGGTTACTACAACGACTGCATCAGTAATTGACCATGTGGCCACAAATATGGACAGGGAAAAATGTGATGAAGCTGTAAAAGATGTTGGACTATGAGACCATCTCTGTCAAATAACAACAGTAAAATCAGGCATCGAATCATTCCATAAACTGCAAGCCTACAGACGACATCTATCAGAAATCAAAATAAAAGATTTTTTAAAAGAGCTAGAAACACACAGCTGGGATGAAGAGTATAAGGAAATCAATGTGAAAATGAAATTCTCTAAATTCTCCACATTTCCAAAAGTATGCATGTCTGTATCGACATCTCACAAAAATAGATAGATAACAGCAGGTATTAAGGAGTCCTCCCAAACACTTAAACTCCTCAGTTCCATGAAAAAGATTCAGAATGATCCATAATTCTTAAATTTCTAGCATAGATACAGAAAGATCTATAGGAAGGTGCTGATTGCTGCAAAAAAGTCATTTAATGACAGAATAATATATAACGCAGAGAGTAAAAGCAAAGCAGTCTGGGATGTTATAAAAAAGGAAATGGGGAGAGGCAAACAAATGCAGAATAACATACTGCTAAGGGGGGGATAAGGTAATAAATGATCCACAACACTTAGCAAACTCTGTAAACAAACATTTTTCAAGTATTGCAGAGAAGTTACAGCAAAAATTCCCCAAACCAAATATAGCACCTGCAAATAATGTTGCACTAAACACAATGATGTTACTTTCAACCATAAAGAATGAAGTCATAAAACTGTTCAAAAACTACAAAATAAAAAGTCAGTAGGCTTAGACGAAGTTCCAATGTGTGTACTGAAACACTCCATAGGGATTATACAAGGCCCCTTAACAAATATAATAAATGAATCCTTCACATCAGGGACATTTTCAGAGCAGTTAAGACAGGCAAGAGTTGTACCTTTGCTTAAGAAAAGTAATACAGAAGACATATAAAATTACCAGCCAATTTCCCTGCTGTCAGCATTCTCAAAAATAATAGAAGCAGTTATGAAAGACAGATTAATAAATTACCCAAATAAATACAATATTTTAAGCAAATCCCAGTTTAGTTTCTGAAGTGGCTAAAATACGGAGTCAGTCATAACAGAATTCACAAAATTGTACTTGATGCTCTTGATAAAGATGAGTGTGTCACAGGCATATTTTTGGATCTTTCTAAGGCGTTTGATACAGTCGACCACAAGATTCTATTAAAACAATTATAAGCATTAGGAGTAAGAGGGGTAGATAATGACTGGTTTCGCTCATACCTAACAGATAGGGTACAAAGAGTAGAGATAACATATACTTTAAATAGATCTAAACATTTAGTAAAACACTTATCAGAACCAAAATACATTAATTTAGGGGTTCTGCAAGGTAGCATATTAGGACCAATACTACTCCTGATATACATCAACGACTTTCCCAGTGGTGTTACTCATGGTGAAAAAATTCTTTTTGCTGATCACAGCAACATTATAGTCACTGAGAAAACAAGAGAACTCCTTGCTGAGAAAGCAAATGAAACTCTCAAGGAAGTTTATGATTGGTCAATAAGCAATAAAGTGACATTGAACATAAAGAAAATTAATGCTATGAATTTTAGTTTGAAGAGGAAAAATGTCCATGTTAAATTAAATGTAGATGGCACCTATATAGACTGTGTAACAAATGCCAAATTTCTAGGAATGAATATTGATTCTCCATTGAATTGGTGTGAACACACAAAGGTACTTGCAAACAGAATGTCATCAGCATGTTGTGCCCTTAGAATCCTATCATCAGTGTGTAACATGCTGTGTCTTTTAGTTACATATTATTCATATGTTCACTCAGTTCTTAGGTATGGCATTCTCTTTTGGGGAACAAATGCACAAAATATGAATATAATTTTCAGACTCCAGAAAAAAGCCATAAGAGTAATAACCAAAAACACTAGTCGACCTCATTGTAAAGATCTGTTCAAAACACTAGGGATTTTAACTGCTCCATGTAAATACATTTACCAGTCAGTTGTACACATAAAAAATAACATTGGTAATTACTGCACAAACAGCTCTGTCCATGACCATGCGACAAGAGATAGACTCAACTTACATTTACCAAGAAAAAATGAACATAAAAATCAAAACATCATTTTCTACCAAGGAATAAATTACCAAAAGAGATTAAAGAAATTGCAAAAAATACACTTATTTAAAAAGGCAGCTATAAAGTACCTGTTATGCAATACATTTTATGCATTGAAGGATTACTTATATTAAACAGAGTAGGGGTTTGATAAAAAATGTTATACAAATAAATAATAACAATAATGATTATAAAACATCCAACTTTCCACACTACACCTTCACTTTATGTTTTTTCCCTTCTTCTTTCCTTTGTAGAAATACTTACCCCCAAGCTATGCATAGCACAATACTAACACCTCTCCCTCTTTATGAGCTCAACATCTCACTCATTGTGGAGGGATGCTGACTCAGATTTTCAGGATAGCAAATGGGAAGTTGCAGTACAGAAAATGGCCCAGAGATCACCAGTGTGTGTGTGTGTGTGTGTGTGCCTGTGTGTGTGTGTGAGTGTGTGTAGTGAGTGAATTGTTATGAAACAATGTGTGTATAGTGTGTGCAGTGACTGATAGTCAGATATGAGTGAACAGTGTGGCATGACATTATTTAATAAGTTATTTGTAAGAAAAGTATTGTATACCAGGAGTAAATCTAATGACTGTCTCTAACTAGAATTCTGTAAATATATGTGTATACGAATTAGCTTATTTTAAATTGATCTAAACTTGTAAATACTTTGGCATGCCCTATACCCTTGTAAAAAGAGATCTACAGATGAATAAAGCTACTACTACTACTACTACTACTACTATTACTACTACTACTACTACTACTACTACGACCACTACATTTTGAATCGAAGTGTTGTCAAACTTGCTAGCATTTTCAGATGTTCAATGTACTCCACGAATGTTGACATTTTATATTGTAGCAATAAAATAGTTGAGTCTCAGTAACAGCTTGAACAGGAAAGAGAGAACTTGGAATCGTTATGGTCGTCTAATGTGGATAAAAACTGGGGATGAACAACTTACACCAACAAAAACGAGGAAGGCTGAATGACGGATCTAGTGACAAATAGTTTTGAAGAAGAAGAACAATGAAATAGAAGTCAGATTCTCATATTTCGAGAGGTTGTAGTAGTTCAGTTTGATAAATCTGTCAGAAATGAGCCACTTTGAGAAAAGAGAAAATTTTCCTCTTATTTACTGAAAAATCTGCGTAGATCTTTATAATTTGAGCAACCTCCAGAATGAACTTTCCTTGTGGTATGCTTCTGACAAAGGTTAGGACGAAACACCATTTCAGGTTGTTAATTATTTACTATAAGTTAATCTTCAGAGTGATAGAAATTTACAGACTGTCTGGGCTCATTGCAGCAATTTTACCCACAGCATCGCCTGTCGAGAGTTCATTTTTGTCCTTTAATCGGGTTAGCAAAATCTGGAGTGCTACACAAACCTAACATTGCATGTATAATGTAAATTTCGTCTCCGTTGAGAAACAGTTGTTTTCGAAGCTGCGAGGTGACGATAAATGCAAATCCTACAAACACGTGGTCAAAAAAGAGCGAGGAATGGAATTAGACTTCAAATAACAGTAAGAAATGTGTAAGATTCGTTGTTGTTAAGTTACGCCTTTTTTATTTTTATATTTTGCTAAAGCTTTAAAGTCGTACTCACAGTTGACGGGAAAGAAACTAGGATTGGGAAGGTAGCGCCCGTGATCTTAATAAAGGTACAACGTCAGTATTTGTCTGTTGTCAAAACGGCAAACCACGATAAAACATTGTCAGAGCTACGCTACCGGCGGTCGTTACGGTGACGTATCAGAATTGGAATTCATAAAATGTTACCTGTAAGGCGATGGGCTGAGAGTCACCACTAACGCGCGGAGTTCATCGCAAAGAAATCCGACTGCGCCTTATAGGCGCCAACGGACGTTGCCGGAGACAACAATTGAAGTGCGAGGTGTGTCGCCACCTGTACAGCTGAATACGGCATTGTCGTAGCTTCTACATCACAAAGCTATAGGTCATAAGAGAGTGAGTGGTTTCTTGTCCATTCGCAGAAGCCAAAGAGGCCGATCTAGGTAAGTAGGGGGTTTTTGAAATCATTAAAAACTGGCAAAAGCATAAAACAGAGTTGTTTTCAGAAACATTGATTGTTGTGATCTTTGAGCGCAGTTGCATTATACTTCCATGTGACATTTTTTACCATTGCAGTACCTCCTCAAGTCTTCCCCGCACCCGCCATAGTCTACGTGCTTCTTTCCTCTCACTGCCAATCACATCGACAGGAGCCGAGTAGAACTTTTACTGATTGTTCCACCGTTCCTTGGAATAATACCCCCCCCCCCCCACTCGCTCCAGCTCTTTAACAACAGAACAACAGCACGGCGCTCCCACCAGATTTGCTCACGAGACGCCACTGAATACAACACACTGTTGTCAATATGTCAACACATACTGCCCGAAATAACAGATCCAAGAATAAAAAGACGCACATCACGCCACCTTTCACATGACACTTATCCGACCCCTGATGACGTACGCCAGCTCCTGTCTGGGGATACGCTGCGCCTACACGCCTGCGCCGTCTGCAGCTCAAAACAAAGTACTCAAAATCATAAGCAATGCTCCACGATACACACGCATCGCGGACCTTCACCGGGAATACCGACTTGAGACTCTCACGGAGGTAATCCACAAACTCACCACAAGACTATACAGAAACTCCAAACATTCGCAGAACCCGTTTATTCTGAATCTGAGGAACTACGACCACAACCATAGATGGAAACATAAAAGACCAAAAGACATACTTGTAAGGACATAACATCTATGGCCAAGCATACGCAAATATAACGGCACAGGCGAGCCCCTGTTAATCAGACGCCATTACTGGATATCCAGCTGAAATACACTGTCGAATAACTGGCACCACACAGGGAAGCCGTACCGTACACTGCATGCAAACAAGCTCCACACATCCCCCACACAGTGAGATGATCTATGGCCGATCTCCCACTACTGTATAACGATCTTGATTGTTCCAGGAATGTAGCAGCTGCAGCAACTGGGACACATCGCCATCGCTTGTCACGGTAATGATGCATGATACCTATACTAAAAAATCCAACCCTGCATGGGCTATCGCAGCTAGTAAGCCACTACTGCTCTTACTACCCATCCCACTGTCGCAGAGGTTTTTTTCCCACGGCCCGAGCCATGGCACTTTTTTCCCTCTGCTCTTCAAATCGCTACCCTCACTCGCGTTTCGTCCACTATCTATCACCTGATGGACCGTGTTAATGCATAGCCTTACCCAGACGCACGGACAACTTCACAGCCCAGCATCCTGTGATCCACTTACTAGACAACTAACATGTTTATGGAGGTGACAGTAGAACTTTTGGTTTGGTCACCACGTTGGTGCGGGCGTGGAGGGGCCCCATCTCTATCTACGTGCAGTGACGTGCGCGTCACCGCCCGTCTTTCTCGTAGGCCTCAGGACGTTAACGAATGACGTCACCTGCAACGTCACGGGTTCAAAGTCGATATCGAAAACTCAAGCTGACCCAGCGAATTCTGAAGATAATCAATCGTTTGTCCTTGCTTAACATGTCCTGTGAGTAATTGTTGGGTTACGTTCTAACAGCTGTATCTCTCAAACCGATAAAAATTGGACACATGTTACAAGGCATGTTTTATTCGAATTAGTCCATACTACCACCTCCTAGAATGTTTATTACCCTCCCCCCCCCCTCCCCAAACATCCTACATATAATGCGGAACTGCTCGTAGGAAGTGAACGTACTATTTGATAACAGAATTTGTATCTCACGTTACACTTACAGTATACTCTACTGTAAACAGAGCTGAATCAGTCCTAGACCAACAATTGGGCGAATATCAAGCTGGTTTCAGGACATCAAGATCATGTGCATAGCAGATACATAACCTGAAATCTGTTACATCATACGCCAAATCAAGATCAAAAACGTTTATTTTGACCTTTGTCGATTTTCAAAAGGCGTATGACTCAATTGATCGAGAAACAATAAAGCACACCCTTGCCCAATTTGGTCTAGACAGGAAAACAACCGATCTGATAAGCGCCACTTCAAATAACACAGTGTCAAAGGTCAAGTTCAGAGGCGAACTATCAGAACCATTTGAAATCTGTACAGGGGTGAGACAAGGTGACCTGCTCTCTCCATTGCTTTTCAACTGTGTCCTAGAAAAGGTAGTCAGAGAGTGGAAAACAACCGTTCCGCCAGGTTATGGGATTCAAATTGGACACAAAAGAAATGGCCTGAGTGAAAACTGTTTGGCTTTTGCTGATGATCTGGCACTCATTGCAAATAATATTGACGGAGCTAAGGTTCAAGTGTCCAGCCTACAATCAATTGCTGCTAAAACTGGCCTAAAAATAGCATTTAACAAAACTGGATTCATCACAAACGCTCCTCCTCATATTGAAATACAACAAGAGAAAATCACGCAGTCGAAGAAATTTAAATATCTTGGAGAAATAATTACACTTGACGGTTCAGAAAATGCAGCTGTAGAAAGTAGGTGTTCTAAACTAGAATGTGATTTTCATCTGTACACAGACTTATACAAAAGCAAAAGCCTGTCTTTAAACCTAAAACTTTGTCATTATGACACCGTAATTAGACCGTCAGCTTTGTATGCATCAGAATGTTTAAACATGACGAAGAAAAGGCCACTACGAAAACTTGAAATAAAAGACCGGAAAATTTTGAGGAAAATCCTTGGTCCTATCAAAGAAAACGGTGAATTCCGCCGAAGACACAACTGTGAATTATACGAACATACAGAAGACATTGTTACCAGTATGAGGAAACGGAGAATGATGCTTTTTGGTCATCTGGAAAGAATGAACCCGCAACGACTTACTCATCACATACATTCATCAATTTCAAAAACAAAATCGTATTCGAAATGGGAAAGCCAAGTTAAAAAGGATTTACAGGAAGTTCAAATTTCATTTGATGACATTCAGGATCGAGAAGTTTTCAGAGAAAAAAAAATTACTAAAAACTTTATTTCGCTACGTACGCCAGTTCCACGTCCTACCTGCAAGTGGTTAAAACTGAGAAAAGAAGCACAGTCAGCCAAAATGAAAATCTACTGGCAAAAGAGGAAAACACGATCAGGGAAGAGATAAAAATCTTCGTGGTCCATAGCAGGCCGAAACTATAGCAAAAAAAATGCTCTACTGTAAAAATTAAGCAAGTATGATGAATGTTGAAGCGCAGGAGATTGAAGTTCTAAGTAGCAGAACTAATGAGAAAATGAGATTCGGCCGGCCGAAGTGGCCGTGCGGTTAAAGGCGCTGCAGTCTGGAACCGCAAGACCGCTACGGTCGCAGGTTCGAATCCTGCCTCGGGCATGGATGTTTGTGATGTCCTTAGGTTAGTTAGGTTTAACTAGTTCTAAGTTCTAGGGGACTAATGACCTCAGCAGTTGAGTCCCATAGTGCTCAGAGCCAGCCAAAATGAGATTCGTTCGCTCGACATAATGTTCATGATAATAAAAAACAAATTAACACTTATAATGTAAGAGGTACGCTAGGTATTCAATGTAAGGCTGAACATAACTCCTTGTCACCTAACACGCGAATGGAAAGTTGAAAATTAAACAAGTTACACGCACAACATAACAACAAAATCGGATTTGCTACTATGCAAAAGTTGTGTAATCAGGAAGAAACAGTAGGGAATAACTTTCTTGTTCGTTCCGTTCGGAGAAATTTATTCTAGATTATCATATTTCACCATAACCACAGCCTCAGGACATGTTACACAGTCTAAAGGAGCACAGAGAGAGAGACGGTAGCTACCTATTTATCATGTCAATGAAATAAAAGATCCTTTACATAAAAGTTGCTACAAATACCTTGAACACAAAACAGTTAGAACTCACGACTTTGCTTTCGTAAAATTAGACATCAATTCTTCCATCCCAAATCCTATAAAACAAAAAATCTTTCTTTCAAGAACTATGGGAACCGTACTTTCGACATTGTCTCCCAAAACAACAGTTAGTTTGAATTAAGATCACGCTAAGAATATTTGGGTCACTACGTTTCACAGTAGTTCAGAAAAAGGAAAATCTGGCCTTCTTACCAAAGCATTTTCTTTTGTAGAGTCTTCCGGTTTTAAAATGCAACAAAGGATCAGAAAGTAGGTGAGGAACAAATGTTTGTAGAATATCGTCATAGCTGTAAATGGCTGTTGACTATAAATAAATCATGTAAAGTAAACAAATCATAAAAACTACACTAGTAACAAAAGACTGGCAAAACGTTAAGTTTACTACTGGAATTCTTATTTTACGACCGTCGCTATGAACCAAATAGCGACATGGTAATAGCAAGTCTCGATACGCGTTGTGAACAGATGTACTCAACACTAACAAAAAATTGTATTTTTCTATTCCGTTGATCACGTTTTTGTTCTCATTTGTCGCGCTCACTTCTGTACGACGTTCCGGTAACTTCTGTACTCCGGTACGTTTCGTGTTTTCTGTATTTCTCCTTGCAATGCAGTACTTGATTTGCTCGGTCTATTGAATTCTTCAGTTCCCAAATAAGAATATGGCAGATACTTGATGGAGGTAGAGGACGAAACTGTTTTGTGGTATTTAGACACTTCAACATGCAAACTGACTTCGTATAAAACCGCCCAAGTCACTCGCTACACTAAGACTCTACACTAGCCTATAGCTCTTTTCTTTTTTCTCAAATTACTTTATCAGGCAAGTATTAAGCCGTTTGTGTAACAACTATTCTGTTCCCTAAAAGTATTTCGACCACCTTCCCTTTTAAATTTAACAGATTGCCTGTAATAACCGAAACTTCAACAGTAGGACTGTGTTTCAACACAACTCGAATTGTTCGAACAGTTTACGTCACAGTTCGATTAATCTCAGGTTCTGTTCGATGTTTCTTTTTGATCTTACTATCACAACGACCTGTCTTAGCGTATTTAATGCACTACGGATTTCAACAATAAAATAACTGTGAAACACGGACTGGAATATCTTCTAGGCTGCAGGTCACGCATAACAACGATGACTAATAAATAAATAAAAGATTACAACAATAATCTGTAAAATTCTCGAGTTTTCGCTCCTCGCACGATCTGGTGAGGTCTAAGACGGACCATTCCTCTGTAATTTATTCCCGCATTAAAAATTGCAGTCGCTTTATTACAATACAGTTCACTTGTTCCGCATTTAATTAATGATTAGCCGTCCTGATTGTTTCATCTGAATGTTGCAGTCTTATTTTCTAACAGGTTAAATCTGATGTGGCCCATGTGGTTTTCTAGTTCGATGTGTATGTTGTTGAATTCCATCACTACATACATCTTGTAAAAACGTTACAGTGGCACACTTCATAATATTGTTAAAATCACATAAGGTTATACATATCAAGCATATAACACATGTGCAATGCTCAACATGCATTATACAAATCAAGCGCATAACACATGTTCCATGTTCAAAGCGTATTTTAACAATATTATGAAGCGTGCCACAGTAACTTTTTTACAATATGTGGAATTCAAGAACATACACATCGAGCTAGAAAATCACAAGGACCACAACAAAACGATTACGACATGCTGTTAACCAAAACGTCTACGTAACGAGAAATGCCCTCTTAAGATGGGCATGGTAGCTCGAAACCGCTTATGGCAGTAAAAACAATCAAAAAGTATTTATGGATGCTTGCGTCATTCACCAACTATCGTTAAAGTTCACAAGATCCAGCAATATCGGGTTCTGCAATGGTAGGATTTAATGCTATTTGCTCCATGCTCTAATTAAGCCGCCATACTCAGTATCTCCCTGTCACTGCGACTGTCTATTCGTGTCTCTCTCCTACTGTCTCCTTTTTCTTCCACTGGTACATCCTCTTATCTGTCTCTGCCACTGTCACTGTCTTCATCCCTTTCTCTCGCTCTTTCTTATCATTGTCTCCTTTTCTGTCCCTTTCACTGTCTCTCTGTCCCACTGTCATTGCCCTTGTCCTATTCTTTTTCTCTTCCATTACCATTAACGCCTTCTTTCTGCGAGGATCATTCAATAATTAAAGAGACAACTTGGTGTGGAGAAAAGCGTTTATTTTTACAAAACAATACTTTTTCTGCTGTTCAACATAACCCCTTGAATATTTATGCACTTGTTTCAACGGGCTACAAGCTTGTTTTATTCCGGTTGCAAAGAACTCTTTATCTAGATGTTTGAACCACTTTCCCACAAACTTTTTCACGTCCTCATGCCCTGGAACCTCATCCCACATAACGCTTCCTTCAGTGCACCAAACAAATGGAAATCACTAGGTGCTAAAACAGGACTGTAAGGGGATGAGGCAGTACTTCCCAGCTCATTTCGTCGATGGTTTCACGGATTAGTTGAGCAGTATGAGAACGTGCGTTGTCTTTCTGGAGAATCATACCTCTCCTCTGAGATTCACGACGTCTCTCTCTCATGGCTGGTTTCACCTTGTTCAAAAGCAAATCCGAGTAGTATTGGCTGTTCATTGTACGTTACTCTTCGAGATAATCACAAAAAAATGGACCTCCAGCATCCCAAACGCCGTCGACATGACTTTTCCTGCCGATGCTTGGGTTTTCAATATTTTTTTTTTTTTCTTTTTGGACAGGTGAGTTGGTGTGCATCCTCTCCATGCTTCGTCTTCTTGATTCTGGATCGTAATAGTAAACACAAGTTTCATCACAAGTTAAAATTTTGTCGAGGAAATGCACACCTTCTCTTTCATACCGTTATTTTAGCTGTTTACTAAGTTGTAATAAAAAAAATAAGGGATTATTAAATTACATATGCATATGAAACACATTTAAAAGGATAATATACAATTGCATTATTAGAAATGTTCTGTGCTTGTAAGAATTTTTAGGCTATCGGACTTTTTCTCTTACATTTCAGTTGTAGGTGAAGGCAGCGGACTCCAAGTACACCGGTGCTTGTCATAATTAAGAAAATCCTCCTTACTTTGTTTCACTTCACTTGAATAAAAAATATTTAATACTGGTATCAAAGTTTTTCTTATTTTGAAACGTGTGTGGTACGAAACACTCGTTGCCCGTCATCCTTCTAATGGCACTTCTTAACAGAACTTCTACATACGAGAGAGTATGAAACAAAATCATGCATAAAGAAAAATGAATGATAATTTTTTTTCATTTGTCCGCGCCCTATCGCGCATTCATAATTAACGTCTTTTCCAACGCTTATGGTAGATCGGGGTTTCATTTATTGTTTTCTATAAATTTTAACTTTACGATATCCTGGGGATCTTTCATCATGTTCCTACACATTGTGCACTCTCAACCTTGCTTCCTTGTGTATCCACCTCAACTCCATTGGGAGCCATCTTGCACATGTTTTGCGGTACTTCAGCTTGTTACAGATAATAATATGAACAGTACCAGCACTAAGTTGAACCTTATCAACTATCGTTTCTACAGTCACACAGCGGTCGGCACGAATAATGTCATCAATTAGACTTTCAAGTGAGGGAGTTGAAACTGCAACTGGTCGGCCAGAACGGTGTTCGTCAGTCATTGAGTCGCGACCATTTTTCACTTGTAAAAGTTTGCACGATTCGTAAAACCTTCACCATAAACTTTAGACATTTTACAGTATTCACTGGTTTCTCGCCTTCAGCAAGTAAAAAAACGAGTAACAGAACGTTGTTCAACTAATGTGGACGTTTCAAGCGGACTCGCCATCTTGAAAAGTAATTTTGAGGTTATAAACAAAACAATGTTGATACATCATCTGATCAGGGCTTATCCCAGTGATGCCAACTTAAAGCCAAAAAAGTTCCTAACTTGCCCTACTAATAGTTTTTCCCAGATCAATTTGTCACTTTAATTATTGAATGATCCTCGTAGCTTAAAGTCTGCTGTGTTTTTCTTCATCCACCACTGTCTCCTCTCCACACATGTCCTTGGAGAGATTTTGCTAAGGGTTCTGACCTCTTGGCCGGAAAACTTTTGGGTACAGAAGATGGGAGAAACAGAGCAAATTTTTTAACTTTTGGGCATAGGATGATCGGGCGAAAAGTGACAAAAGTCGATCCCCTCCCCCCACAAACCCGCGACTGACGGACATGTAGGCTCCTCTCCTTTTCTACCACTGTCTGCACTTGTTTCTTTCTCTCACACTAACGCAGTTTCCTCTCCCACGTTAGCTCCATCTGCTTTTCTCTCTCATGACCACTGTCTCCTGTCTCTCACTTATACTGACTCCTGTATTTACAACATATCTCACTGCCTCTGTCTCTTCTCTCACTTACCCTGTCGCTTTTTGTCTTTCTTTCCAATTGCCTGTCTCCTCCATACCTCAGTAGCTCAAAAATACTGGTGGGGCCAACTTATTTTTTCCCCTATACTCATGTGTTTAAAATTTCGATCCAAAATGCACTCTCACCTTTACCTACATGTCAGTTTGCAAGTCTGTGGGGGTGTAGACCCCCCTCCCAAATCTTTTGTGTGGTCTCCACTCATCTGTATCTTTTTTGTCCACTGTCTCCTGTGCCTTTTGCTCCCACTGCTATTATCTCCACTCTTTTTCCTTTATCTCTTTTTTTTTTTTACTACCACTGTCTCTCCCTGACCGTTACCACCTCCTCTTTCTTTGGACTTTCCCTCTCTTACCATCACTGTCCCCTCTCTCTTTCGTTCACACTGGCGCTGTCTCCTCCTCTTCCACCGTCACTGTCTCTGTGCTGCTCTATTTCAGTACAAAAAGCACGAGTATGTTGACATGTAAAAATTTGTACTTATGAAGGGGCAATGAAGGCTGAGGCACCTGGTACCCTACTTTTGTCAGAGTCTTTTAAAAAGCAAGATATTCGCCTTTTTTGTGTTCCAACAGGATCATTTTCTGCTAGTTTCCTTGATTTCCTCATTTTAGCAAATTATGCTGCTTTTGTAAGAAAACACTGTGGGTTAGTAAAATTTTAACACTTTATATACCTCAACACATTTATACACTAGTGGCCATTACAATTGCTACACCACGAAGATGACGTGCTGCAGACGCGAAAATTAACCGACAGGAAGAAGATGCTGTGATATACAAATGATTAGCTTTTCAGAGCTTTCACACAACGTTGGCGCCGGTGGCGACACCTGCAACGTGCTGACATGAGGAAAGTTTCCAACCCATTTCTCATATACAAACAGCAGTTGACCGGCGTTGTCTGGTGAAACGTTGTTGTGATGCCTCGCGTAAGGAGGAGAAATGCGTACCATCACATTTCAGATGTCTTACGACCCGTGTCTCTACCCTTCATTCGATCCCTGCGAAACCCTACATTTCAGCAGGATAATGCACGACCGTAAGTTGCAGGTCCTGTACGGGCCTTTCTGGATACAGAAAATCTTTGACTGCTGTCCTGGCCAGCACATTCTGCAGGTCGCTCACCAACTGAAAACGTCTGATCAATCGTGGCCGAGCAACTGGCTCGTCACAATACGCCAGTCACTACTCTTGATGAACTGTGGTATCGTGTTGAAGCTGCATGGGCAGCTGTACCTGTAGACGCCATCCAAGCTCTGTTTGACTCAATGCCCAGGCGTATCAAGTCCGTTATTACGGCCAGAAGTGGTTGTTCTGGGTACTGATTTCTCAGGATCTATGCACCCAAATTGCGTGAAAATGTTAACACATGTCAGTCCTAGTATAATATATTTGTCCAATGAATACCCGTTTATCATCTGCATTTCTCCTTGGTGTAGCAATTTGAATGGCCAATAGTGTACTTCGACACCCATAAACAACAGGTTAACAGAGAATCATTTGCTTCACGTATTCACTGGATCTTGGTTCGTCGGTCACACTTCGTCGAAAATGCATAGCTTGTGATTTGTTTTTATAAATGCAAACAAGTTATTAGAAATATTTTACTAATTTGTAGTCTTTCCAGATTTATATAAAAATGCATAAGATTTTTAGGCGACACCCTACTCTATACAAAAAGTGCGGTGTATGATTTGCAAGCACGAAGGATTTCGTATGACAAACTAGTTCTCTGTAAGCATACGCCGCCAAGTGGGCCATCGAATAATTTGCTGGTCAAGATACCCTGTATACGCGTGAAGTGCCCATTATACAAAGATAGCGCGTCATAAAGTTTTACTGATGAAAAAGTTGTGTCTAATAACATAGTTTGGTGACGTCAATACCCTTGCTACGACCCCGACCCTAGCCATGTGTTCACTGTCAGTTAAAAGTAAGTTTGCGCTTCATACCGGATTTTACGTGCGTAATTACGGTAACATTGGACCTCTTTATCTCGGTGACGAATAATGATATTGAAAAAAAGTTTTAAGGTTCCCCGACAAAATCATGTTAAGAACATATGGTAATCACAATCGACCATTTAATATGAATAAAAATTATAGAAGTGCCCATCCCAGCAATTGGTACTTTGCTGGTTAAAATTCACGATTTTTCGGGTGTATCTTGATAACGTATAAAGGTTTGCAAGAAAGGGGAAATGGCGTATTTAGATAAATGTCTAAAGAATATACTGTTGAAATTTGAGGATTTTACTATGGTTAGTTGTTTACACTGAAAGTTGCGAGCACTATCTTCTTAAAAACATAAAAAAAACCTATTATTCATGCTGAGTGCAATGCATGTTCTGTATGGCGGCTCCTGCTGTTGCTGCGGCTGCTGCTGCTTACTACAACTACATATAATTGAAGAGAAAGGGTTTGGTAAAATCTAAACTCGATAAGTGATAACCCAAACACGTAACTCTCTTTTTTTTTTAAAGAAACTATATTCTGAAAGCGATTCTTTCTCATTCAGTTAACAAAACGCTAGAAGCTTTTGAACAATCGCTTCGTATGTAAATGTGCCTCCAGTGGCATTAAAGCAATGTTACAAATTAATCAAACTCTTGAGACAGACTGAAATACTTCTCAGTTAAATGCATAGTGAAACAATTCCCTGACAATTACAAAAGAAATCAATGACAAAAATCAATACTTAATCTATTCGCTTAACAATGGCTTCCCTTAAGAATTCAACTTCTATAATTATCAAAATTACCGTCTGCTACTACGCACATACACAAACCCTTTTCTTTAAATTAATAAGCGCGCTGCAGATTATAAAAAATATCAACTCACTACCAAATCCTGTGTCGCTGCTGGCGGACACAGCAGTACGGCAGCTCGGCGACGACCCCTCGCCCAACACACGTGCGCACCACAGCAGGCGGGCTCCTACACTGGCTTCAAAACTGCCACTAGTTAATCCGTGCGCTGCGAAGCGCGACAACAATATCTTAGATTCCAGAGCTTGTGTATGCGCGCTGTAGCTAACCTTTAAATCCTAAGAGAGTATTGGCAACTCTCAACATGATTGCGGCCACGGTGCAAAAAAGAGCTAAAAACAGCTTTTTGTGGTTTTCTCAGGAATCTCCAATGAACAAATGGTGCTATTATGTCTCCTATAGCCCACCCTATACCACCCCTGACGCAAAAGAACCAACCGATTTGCTCAGTTTGCCTGGGCTGGAGCAAGTATGTACTGCTTAAATTTTGTCCCTGTACTGTAGGACAGATACAGGGTGCATGTTCTTCCGAGAGGTATACAGTTTGTCTCTAGGCCGACGGTTATTCAAACCCCTTATTTCTGTACTCAGGTGATATGACCCCCTGAAAAGTCTCATTTTCGCGTGCGGCGTTTTGGAACATATTGGTACTCTGGTGCACGGGCTGATAACGTCGTGCTTGAGCACCATCCTTACTCGCCTGATTCGTCTCCGTACGACTTCCGGTTATTTCCAAAACTGAAAACAGCAATGAAAGGGAAGTGCCTGGATAATATTTGAGGTATAGAGAAGGCTACGACCGTGGTACTACACGGAATTTCATAGGCCGAGTATTAGAATTGTTTTGAACATTTTTTCCAATGCTTCCAGTTGTGTACTGACTCACAAGGAGCCTATTTTGAATAAAAATAGATGTAAACTAAAGATAAACAACGTCTTGTATTTTATTTTACATCATTCTTCTTTACTGTGAGACGGAGTGTGTACTTCGAAGCGTAAAGAAGCGTAAGTATTTGTGGAAGCACAACTTACCGAGCAATCTCCGTTATAGACCCCTTCAGTTTACCGTGGTCTACGTTACCTTTACTCTGCCACTCGACGGTTGGCACTCAAAGAAACTAGCTGTTTTTCCAAAGAAAATTCAGTGCTATAGTTCGATTAAAATTATCAGATAATTGACACTTAACGTTCTGGAGTTGGCTTCCTCCAACCAGAACGCTCAGTGCCACTCCCGAACCGTTCGCCGTTGCCTAAGTGCCACAGCAATTGGTTAGTTCACTTCTAGTTCCGTGTCAAGTACGAACACACGAACACACGAACACACGAAACTATCCTAATCAAATATACACGTTTCATACTCAAGACTAACGAAACACTGCTGGATACTTCCGCACATGACGCGATTCAGCGTCACATGTACAGTTATCATTATCACGCGGATCGGTTACGTTAGGTAAACTTCGCATGACATTGCATGAAACCGAATTTTTGAAGGATGCAATTTAAACTTCGTGAGTGTAGCACCACAGTCGTAAACATAACTGCTTATTCTAGTGTTGTGACATAGAGTAGTTGTTAGCGTATAACCTTATGTTCAGATGCTCATCAGTTCGAATCTCGGCCGGCCGCGGTGGTCTAGCGGTTCTAGGCGCTCAGTCCGGAGCCGCGCGACTGCTACGGTCGCAGGTTCGAATCCTGCCTCGGGCATGGATGTGTGTGATGTCCTTAGGTTAGTTAGGTTTAAGTAGTTCTAAGTTCTAGGGGACTGATGACCATAGATGTTAAGTCCCATAGTGCTCAGAGCCATTTGAACCATTTTTTTGAGTTCGAATCTCATTAAAGGTAGCGAAACTTTTTTATTCCTAAATCTAATCAAAAGTAACTGATTATTATTTTTATTCAGTTAACTGGTTTAAATGAATTTTATATTTGTAATTCTTTGCCCTGTCATTTTCATCTTCACTTTGACTTTATTTGCTGTTTTTTCGTTTGGAATCTACCTTTGTCGCATATAATCTGCAGCCAAGTGCCAACGAGGACTGCACATCGCTTGGTAACGTTGCAGGTCGTGTAGCTAGTGTGAGGATAGTTCCAGGTAACAAATGATAGCGAGAAATTACAGTTTGATTTCAGCGCTGAAACTGAATTTTTTCTGTTTTGAGTTTGCTCTTAGAGGTCGACTTTCCCACTGTGAATCAAGCGACCGTGATATCAGTCCTGGCGCAGACTGCTGACTGCCGTATTCTCGAACAGAAACTCCACACAACGAGGCTGTGGTTACCTTACGACATGAGTTTTAATTCAGGTCTACAAAAAGCGTCGACTGTCGCAGTTCAGTCAGTGGTCACTTGAAATCAACTGTCGACAGAACGTAATCTCATATCTGACGCGCTTCGCTGCAGCCACTTCCAACATTGCTCCGTGTTATACATTTACAGCATCTATGAAGTGTGTGTGTCACATGTACCGCAGCGGAAGCCGGCAGCTGATGTGGCAACACTGTAGCGGCAAGTGATGAAATTTTTGGAAATTTGTAGTAAGTTCCTATGGGACCAAACTGCTGAGGTCATCGGTCCCTAGGCTTACACTCTACTTAATGTAACGTAAACTAACTTGCACTAAGGACAACACACATACCCATGCCCGAGGGAGGACTCGAACCTCCGGCGCGGGGAGCCGCACGGACCGTGACATGGCGCCTCAGACCGGACGGCCCGGCGTGATGACACACGTCAACTATCAAGTAATTTTTTTAGGACTGTAGTGTATGTTGACCGATATTGGTGCAGTACCAACAGATAAATGTGAAACTAATATCACTCTTTTATGAATTTATTTTATTTATTAAAGGTCAAATGGAAGCCAGCGATAATTACTGACTTTAATTACTTTGGTAGCAACCTAGATCACGTGATTCACGCGTTGTTTATTGTTTTAATTATTACCGGTTCTTATCAGAACCATAATCAGGTCTGTCTTCCACCATGTGATACAAAATAATGTATCAGTCATAATCTCATACAAAATACGTATATGCCTAAGTTCACTTCTCCAGTATCATGTATACATTCCCTATTTCAAAGACACTATGCCCAGACTTATTGGTGTCATCCAGGGCAAGAAATACATCTGATGAGCCCATTTCCACTTCGAGGTAACAGTGGCTAAATTAATGAGGAATAATTTTTGAATTGAACAGTGACAAAGTTGATCATTATGACGGCTTTCAATTAGGCGTCATATACACTGGATGAATCAGGGCCCTAATGATGCTAATATCTGATGCATGTTGCTTCACTGAAAACCTACTGAAAAGATGTATGCTGTGCATAGTTCTGATTCTGGAATGTCAGTGAAATATATTGCCAAAAGCGCACGTCAGAAATATTATGGTTCAAATGGCTCTGAGCACTATGGGACTTAACATCTGTGGTCATCAGTCCCCTAGAACTTAGAACTACTTAAACCTAACTAACCTAAGGACATCACACACATCCATGCCCGAGGCAGGATTCGAACCTGCGACCGTAGCGGTCACACAGTTCCAGACTGAAGCGCCTAGAACCGCACGGCCACACCGGCCGGCCCGTCAGAAAGATTAGACTAGAGGAAACGAGCTACATGAAAGACCAAATAGACAAAAATGTATGTTTATGGCCGACATTAAGGTCCATGTTTCTGGCACAAATGCTTACAAAATCCCTTTTCTGCATTTCCCGCAACTTTCATTTTTCAATGCATAAGGAACATTTTTTGCTGGACCATTCCAGATAAAAAGGTGAAGTTTGTTACAGAATTTGTCCATACTACAGCACAACTTCCTGTGGTACAAAATTATTCAAAGTGTATTACTGTGAAATTTGTTTAAATTTTTGTGAAATAAGGATTGCTATGTGTCATAGACATAAATTCAAAACACTGTTGCTTAGGCTCTGGTACACTTTATCCAACTGCTAATAATACTTTATCGCGTTTTGAAAGTGATAAGTAAAGTATCGTTTGCGAAAATGTCGTCATGCGTTTGTATGTATTCTAAAAGTATCCAGCAACATCCTGATCAAATTATTTGACACAAAAATTTAAAAAGAAAATCCATATTATAGCCAATAACGTATAACAACATGTGCAAACTTTGGCTCAATCATCTCTCAAAGAGAAAAAGTTACATTATGTTATATGTACCTCTGTATTTTCTCATACGCCCCCCTTAAACAAGAATCCACTTGATAGGATAATAGACCCACTTAATATTTATGTTAAGGACAAACAAAACAAACTCGCAAGCCTACCGGTCAAAATAAGCGCAACGGTCGATTTGTTGCACTTCAGGTGGTGTAGAACAGGACGAGGCGACCATGTAACCGTCCACCGCAGACGTACATCATGGTCGTGAAGTGGTGTGTTTTTGCCACTGCACTGCATGTAAACAGCGCAGTAAGACGGGTCCATGTGGAGACGTGACTGAGTGGCGGAAAAGAGTTGTCGTGTTTGGACGTGGCCCCGACCACACTATTACTTCAGTTGCCCATTTTGTTGCTGTATCAGTGCGGACTGTGCAGCATGTCTACAAGATGTAGTGAACCACTCGTAGTAATGTAAAACAGCGCAACGGTGGTCACAAAAAATTCTTAACCTATAGGCATTGGATACGAGTCTCACGCTACGTTATGGGCAGTCGTTTCCAAACCCGACAAAAAATGCTATTTTCATTGCATATAACTCCATCTCACAAGGGGAGGCCGCCAATTGTGAAATTCAGATTCGATTCATACTGCGCATAATAAAAGCTCATAGCCAGAGGTGTAATGTGACAAAGCACCAAGATGCACTTCTCAGCCGTTGTCGAGAAAATCGAAAGTTAAAAGAAACCGTTGCGGCGAAATACTCTCTACGATTGATAATTTTCTCCAGCGTCGTGGCGCAGCGGTAAGCGCTCGGGTTCGTAATCCAAAGGTCGCCGGATCGAATCTCGCGCCATGCAATTTTTTTATAATTAGTATTTTGTAATTCAAATATATATGAATTGCTTATGCATGTTGGTGAAGGCGGATCGCTCTCCAATTGCACCGCCTCCATTTTTCCGTTTGTTTAACAGGGTATACCAAAGCTCTCCCGTCCGCACTGATTTTCGACGATGTTATAAGTTGCGCTAGGGACCGCATCTACCTTCTTTCGAAGTTAGCAGGCAAATACGCTAGTTATGCGGCGGCTCGTTTCGGCCCATTCAACGTCTGTTCTTCAAGTGTAACGAGCGAGTAACGGAGTTTATATTTCATACCTGCCACAGCAAATTTGTGTTTGTGGGGTCTCTATTCTAATTCGAACGTTTGACTTACGCTATACGTATTCGTTTCGGAATATCGTTTCTACGTCTTCCGTTAACTATACGTGGTTAACATTATGAAGACAATTAATAACATTTGTGAAATACAACTTTGTTTGCGGAAAACATGTTCGAAGTCGCCAGTTTTTCCACGACAAACGACTTTCAACAACTTATTATATGCATAATTGTTGCATACAAAAAACAAATACTAAAAAAAAAAAAAAGTTGCATGGCGCGAGATTCGATCCGGCGACCTTCGGATTACGAACCCGAGCGCTTACCGCTGCACCACGACGCTCTAGAGAGATATTAATCGTAGAGAGTATTTCACCGCAACGGTTTCTTTTAACTGTCGATTTTCTCGACAACGGCTGAGAAGTGCATCTTGGTGCTTTGCCACATTACACCTCTGGTCATGAGCTTTTATTATGCGCAATATGAATCGAATCTGAATTTCACAATTGGCGGCCTCCCTTTGTCAGTGAGTTCCCGCGCGAACATTGTGAACAGCATGCAGCTGACATTTGAACTCCGGTACGTCACAAAGGACCGTTGCTCACAGCGGCACGCAAAACTGCACGACTTCAACGAGGCTGACAACTCAATAGCTGGATTATTGCTCTTCTCAAGTCATGCAAAGTGTTGAGTGCAACGACATCACTATGAGGCGTCCAACTCACGGTGTGTGGAGGATGTATCTCAGGCTGTAGGTGGTTCTGTGATGTTTTGGGGTTGTTTTTCATGCCATGACTTGAACCTAATCTTTCACGTTTCCTGAATATTAATTAGGATGTTTATTTCAACATTGTCGGTGGCCAGGCTAGCTCTTTTTTCCATATCTTCGTGATGAATACGCTGTGGATACTCTTGTCTTTAAAGATGACAACAGCAGCGTTTATGCGAACATTCGGGCACTTATCACATTTAGGCTATCCACTAAACCGCCCGATGTTAAACCCATAGAAAATGTCTGTGACTATTTGGAATAGCTATGTAAATGTAGCAATCAACATCCCCGCCATCTGGTCTCTCTCTCTCTCTCTCTCTGCCTGTCTGAATAGGCCTAGGAAGGCCCAACGATACCCGACCGACCGCCGTGTCATACTTAGCAAGTAGGCGTCACCGGATGCAGATTTGGAGGTACATGTGATCGGCATACTGGTCTTCCCCGCCGTTGTCAGCTTCCGCGACCAGAGGTGCTACTTCTCAGTCATGTAGTTCCTCAACTGGACAAACAACCACTGAGTGCAACTCCGTTTGCCAACAGCACTCGGAAGCCCCAGATGGCCATCCATCCAAGTGCTAGTCAGACCCTATAGCACTTAACTTCCGTGACCCGACAGGAAACAATGTTACCTCTGCAATACGTCCGTGGGCCGCTGGTACCTCTGCGAGATCTAGTCATCAATGAGTGGCTTCTGTTGCATATGGAATACCTGATGAAACTTCTATTTCTCATGGAAATGAGGCTGTTGTCAAAGTGAGAGGCGGTGTCAAACCGTATTACAGAGGTGTCTCCTGGGGGGCGACTATTTTTTTTATCCAGTGTGCTCATCACAGGTGGGTAACTGAACAAACACATGCGCATGGTCGCAAAGTACCTTTCTAGACCGTTTTTCAGTGTGATATGATGGAAAAAGGCTCAAGAGCTCCATTTCAATAGCTATCTTGAGTCACAAAGTACGAGGGCTGTCCACAAAGTACATTACGTTTTGGAATTAAAAATAAATAAAGTATTCGAATTTTTTTTATTATATACAGATGAAAGCCACACTTAAATACTACTTTTCTACATAGTTGCCATTTAAATTAAGGCCCTTATTGTAGCGATGGATGAGCTTGGAAATTCGTTCGTCATAAAATTCGGCCGCCTGCGGCTTTAACCAAGTGGTTACCTCTTCTTTTGGGAAAGAAAAGGTGCGATTTTTGTGGATTTCCTGGAAAGAGGCACTACAATAAACTCTCAAAGGTATTGCCAAACTCTGCACAACCTCAGAAGAGCAATACAAAACAAGCGCAGGGGAAAGTTGGGCTCAAATATCTTGCTGATTCACGACAACGCCCAGGCCCACACGGCAAATGCCACTCGTGAAGTTCTCGAATCTTTTAAGTGGGAGTTGTTTCCTGATCCACCGTACAGTTCCGACCTGGCACCGAGCGACTTCCACTTATTCCCAGCAATGAAGAAGTGGTTGGCTATGCAGCGTTTTGATGACGACGCATAGCTTCAAGAAGAGGTAACATCGAGGTTGAAGGCGCAGGCGGCCGAATTTTACGACGAAGGAATTTCCAAGCTCGTCCGTCGCTACGATAAGTGCCTTAATTTAAATGGCAACTATGTAGAAAAGTAGTATTTAAGTGTGGCTTTCATCTGTATATACTAAAAAAAATTCCAATACTTTATTTATTTTTAATTCCGAAACGTAATGTACTTTGTGGATAGCCCTCGTATAGCGATAAGGATGCTAAATAAACAGAGGAAATCTGGCAACCATGCAGGCTTCGCGCATGTGTGTCAGCCAATAGGACAACACTCCATCTCGCCATTTATGCTAAGGCAACCAGCCCAGAGGAGTGAGGGAAGGGGGAAGGAGAGGCAATCCAGGAGGGTAAACAGCGTACACAGGAGAATACCTTTACCCCTCACCTAAATGATGTGTCTAAAACTACTATAACTTTTCAATTAGAGATCGCAACACAACATGTCCAGAAGACGTGCACGTGCACCTTATCGCCATCTTCTGGACTACCACAAAGGCTGAATCACTGATATGAGGATCGGGGGAGCATAATAATGACATACTGCACAGACAGTTGGCTGCAATGCAATGTCTGCAGAACAAGTGGTGACGAAATGGGCTCAGCACAAACGTGGCTATAAGATTAGGGAGAGATCCTTCGAGAAGAACAACACCACCTGAATATCGTAGGATTGTGTAACTGTTTAGACGTATAGAAAGTGACAGCAGCTGAAATACAGGCACGTTTATGGGCAGAGTGTCACCATGAACAGTCTGGAACGTAAATGGTGTAGAGTCAGACTCAACTTGGACACTGGGCGGTATAGTTCGACAGTGAGTCTCACTTATATTTGTAGCGGTCAGATCGATGACAATGTGTCTCTAGAAGACTTGGTGAAAGGTCGCAACAAACACCTATTATCAAGACCCATACATATCACACCAACTCTTAGTGTCGTAAAAAGCTAGCAGATATGGCAACTGGACTGAATGGGTAACTGTTGAAGGGAGGCTAAATGTTCAGTAAAATGTGGCAAGAGTCGTTAGCATTGTTGTCATACACATTACGACCAGGGTACCAAATGACCTAGTGCCGAAGGATAACACTAGACTGCACGCTGCATTTCACAACACATAGACCTTGAGATATGTAGGAACTCTTGACTGCTCTGCCTAGTCTCCTGACCATCCACATGGGCGGGATGCAACGATTAGTCGAATATTTTTATACTAGCCTCCAGCCAGCAGTATTCTTAGGCTAACGCAGCATGTCATCTGGGCACGGAAAAATATGTCTCGTGATGTCATTCAGAAGCTTATTTCTTCCGTTCCACAACGAATTCAAGAGTGTATTGTGTCTGTGAGTATCACAACTCATGATAGACATAAGTGCCTATTGGATTGAACGTTAAATCTTTTAATACCAGTGATGAACATCTCCAGAAAGTGCAGAAAATGTAATACGTATTTGACTTGTGCTTCTTGTCGTAGCACTACTTATTAGTAGCTGAGAGGGTGTGACTGCAGCCTGCACTACTGCCAGATTTCCAACCCTCCCGGATTGTCGATCCCTCTCCCTCCCCTCACTCCTCTAAGCCGGTTGCCTTAAGTATAAATTGCGCAAAATCCAATATTGGAGATGGAGTGTTGTCCTATTGGCTGACACACATGAGGGAATCCCACATGGTTGCCGATTTTCCTATGTAACTAAAAATTACGACTCAGTAAGGCTGCCTGATATTTTTCCAAGACAGCTTTACCTCAGTTAATATAATTTATAATCCAATACAGCCACCACAATCAAACCACTGATGCTCAGGACTTTAGAAACAAAATACAGGTATCACCAGTACTGTGCTAAGTATGAAATGGCAGTAGTAGAGTTGTGCCAGTACATGAGCAAAGAGATCCTTGTTCACCTTATCTGAAGATAAGACACTCTCCCCTCCACTCCCCACCCCTCTCACGACATGTGGCAGGATAACTGAACCATAGTACTATTTCTGGAACAAAGTGTCCATTATACTAGTATGCCAAGGTCACTGTACCCACTCCACTGGGCAAGTAGCAATCCCCTGAGACAACAGGAAGAGAGTTCCCTCTCCTCTCCTCCCCATTTTAATATAAAAACAATTGTCATTTGTGTTCTGAATGTTGTAGTGAAAGGAGGATGTTTATTTGGGATCATCATATAGGTAATTCTTATAAATAACAAAACCAATTCAATTTCAGGTTTACTATTAACAGTAATTTTTCTCAACCCCTCCCCTTTAACTCCTCATTCGAACTCTATACACTGTACTGAGATAAAATATCAGCAGCAAGGCAATCTACTTTGGAAATGGCGGCGAATTTACTGAGTTAATTCGCTTTGGAATTCCGAAATACTACAATAAAATGATGCCATAAAGTTTTCTCACCTCCCACTGCTATATGCTATAATTTCCCCAAATATCCACGCCACCATTCTAAAATTATGTAAAAAATGGTTAACCAGTACTGCAGCACATTATTCTAACAAAAATACGTCAGTAAATATTAGCATAGCATGATATGTTATCAAAACAATTTCCGCAATACATTATTTAAAATACACACACATAAGTAAACAGAGCATCTCTCCAAGGTTTTAACTCACAATGCAGGATCCCAATACAGGCACCATTTGTGAAGAAGCAAACGTCAGTGCGATAGTCAAATTCTTGCCCTACACATCACAAGTTTGATTCCATATTATGTTGTTTGTCAGACAACAAGAAGAAGTCATTAATCTGTAGTGATTTCAATGTAAACTTTCTAAGCAGTTCTGATGGGAAAAGTGAACTAGAAGTGTTATTAATGACATATAACTTAGAATCAGTGATCAACTTTCCTACATGTATAGCTCAAGACTGTAGCACTCTAATAGATACTGTAGTTGTACAGAAAGAGGGTGTAAAACTAACACATGCTTTCCCTGTGATAAATGGATTATCAGACCATGACGCACAATTGATTAACTTACAAAACCTAGCAGGGTGCACAGTTCAGAAATCATTAAGTAAAAGTGTAAGCCTGGTCAACCTTTTATCTATAGAGCACTTCAGAGAAAGTTTAGGAAATGTTAATTGGGGAGATGTACATAATGAGCCAAATGCTAATGATAAATGCAGCATATTTCTTGATAAATTTATATCCATTTTTGAACATTGTTGCCCCAAAAAAATTACTAAGTGTAACACTAAATAGTTTTCGAAAATCCTTGGATTATTGCAGGTATTAAAGTGTCTTCAGAAAGAAAAAGAAAATTGTATGAAACAGCAAGAATTAGTAAAGACCTAGAAGTAATTTTACACTATAAAAATTATTGTAACATACTGAGAAAAGCTGTCAGAAAATCAAAAATCATGAATGAAATTAACAACTTGGGCAATAAAATGAGACCATATTAACCAGCAGTACACAAGAAGCTAATGTATTTAACAACCACTTCTTAAGTGTAGGTGAAAAAATTGGTGAGAATAGTTCAAAAGAAAAATCCAAGCAGTACATGATAGAGTCAGTTTTGAGAAATTCTTGTCAGATTAAACTTCATGTAACAACTTCTTGTGAAATAAGGAAAATCATTAAATCTTCGAAAAATAAATGTTCTGTTGGAGTAGATGACATTTCTAACAAGATATTAAAAAATGTGCAGCAGTTACAGCTGATGTTCTGAGTCACAACTGTAGTGCATCACTCACTCAAGGTATTTTCCCAGAGAGGTTAAAATATGGCATTGTCAATCCACTCAACAAAAAAAGGGATACCACAGATGTTAATAATTACCAGCCAGTATCGTTGCTTACAGCAGTTTCAAAAATCGTGGTAAAAGTAATGTACACAAGAGTGGTTACCCATCTCAGCAGTAATGGGATACTTAGTAAATCACAGTTTGGATTTCAAAAAGGCTGTTCTACTGAAACAGCAATATTTAATTCAATTGCCGACATAGTACAGCACTGAAATAGTGAAATGTCACCAATAGTAATTTTCTGTGACTTATCCAAAGCATTTGATTCGGTGAACCATGACATTATGTTACAGAAATTACAAATTTACAGTATAAATGGAACAGCATATGAGTGGTTTAAGTCATATCTACAGAACATGAAGCAAAAAGTTTCTTTATATAGATTAGGTGGTTTAAGGAAGTTTCCCACTTCATCTAACTGTGGTGAAACTACATTACGTGTTTCACAAGGTTCAATCATGGGTCTTCTTCTGTTCTTGATATATGTGAATGACCTCCCTTCTTATCTGAAACAAGAAACTAAACTAACAGCGTTTGCTGATGATACAAGCATCATTATTATTCCAGTAAAAGAAATTCCAATATAAAATGAAACAAATCATGTTTTTGGAAAAGTTTTGATTGATTTACTGTGAATGGTGTTGGTCCGAACTTTGAAAAAACACAGGACACCCAATTTTCTATACAAGGAGTGCAGTTGCTTCAGTAAATCTAACACATCAACGGAAGCCAGTAGCCAGCGTGGATCACACTAAGTTTTTGGTTGTACATATAATGAGAATACTAATTGGAAAATTCAGTTTTGGGTCTCCTACAGGGACTAAGTTCAGCACCGTTTGCAATCAGAATAATTGCTAATTTTGAGAATATATAAATTAGCAAGCTAACATATTTTGCGTACTTTCACTCTCTGATGTCATACAGAATAATATTTTGGGCCGAGCGGTTCTAGGCGCTTCAGTCCGGATCCGCGCTGCTGCTACGGTCGCAGGTTCGAATCCTGCCTCGGGCATGGAGGTGTGTGATGTCCTTAGGTTAGTTTGATAATTCAGAGGCTTCCTTTACCAGGCTACAGATTAGCTGGCTGTTTCTCAGGGAGTTCCTTGTGGGGTGGGGGAGTGGCTCTGTACGTAAGAAACAGTATTTCATTTGAGTCCATAGACGTATCACGACACTGCACTGAACAGATATTTGAAAGTTGTGCAGCATTAGTTGAATTTAGTGAAACTAAACTTCTAATTGCTGTTGTTTATAGGTCCCCTAACTCCGACTTCAGAGCATTTTTGCTAAAGCTAGAGGGGGTTCTTGATTCACTTTCTAGGAAATACCAGAAAGTAGTTATATGTGGTGACTTCAATATTAATTTTGTACATGATTGTGCAAGAAAAAGGATGTTGGTAGATCTCCTAAATTCATATGATCTGATGCTGATGCAAACTGTGTTTTTTCCAACTAGGGTGCAGGGGAACAGTAGCACAATCATAGACAATATTTTTATTCATTCTTCATTACTAGATGGGCATTCTGTTAGTAAAAGGGTGAATGGCCTTTCAGACCATGATGCACAAATTTTAACACTAAAAGGTTTTTGTACTCAAACCAATGTCGTATTTAATTACAAACTACGTAGGAAAGTTAATCCAACAGCAATAGAGAGTTTTCAAAACTTGTCAAGGAACAAGAGTGGCAAGATGTTTATAGTGCCGAAAATATAGATGATAAATACAGTGCATTCCATAACACATTTCTCATGCTCTTTGAGAGTTGCTTTCCATTAGAACATTCTAAACGGGGTACTAGCAGTAATGGCTCTGAGCACTATGGGACTCAAAACTAGCAGTAATGGACAGCCCGATTGGCTGACTAGTGGGATAAGGATATCATGTAGAACAAAGCGGGAATTATATCAAAATGTTAGAAGTAGTCACAATCAAGCTACAGTAGCCCATTACAAACAGTATTGTAAGGTGCTTAAAATGTTATTAGCAAGGCAAAAAGTATGTGGTATGCAAATAGAATAGCTAATTCACAGGATAAAATTAAAGCCATATGGTCAGTTGTAAAGGAAGTGTCTGGTCAGCAGCACAAGGTTGAAGATATAAAGTCAGTTCACAGCAATAATATTTCTGTTACTGATAAATCAGATATATGTACAGTATTTAACAACCATTTTCTTAGCATTGCTGGTGAATTAAATAAAAATTTAGTTTCTACAGGAAATCATACAAATTTCTTAGCAAATGCATTTCCGAGATTGACATCTGAAATACTCCTCTGTGATACAGACAAGAGGGAGATTGAGTCAATAATTAAATCACTGAAGACTAAGGACTCTCATGGTTATGATGGAGTGTCTAGTAGAATATTGAAGTACTGTGCTGCACATGTTAGCCCTGTATTTAGCCATATTTGTAATTTTTCCTTTAGGAATGTTCAGTTTCCTGAGCGATTAAAGTACTCAGTAGTAAAGCCGATTTATAAAAAGGGATAATGTAAATACGTAATTTTAGACCTATTTCTATGCCATCAGTATTTGCAAAAGTTATCGAAAAGGCTGTGTATGTAAGGTTAATTGATCATTTTATATCACACGATTTGCTATAAAATGTACAGTTCGGCTTTAGAAGTCGTTTGACAACTGAAAATGCTATATTCTCTTTTCTCCGTGAGGTACTGGATGGGCTAAACAAAAAGTTTCGAATGGTTGGCGTATTTTTTGATTTAACAAAGGCATTTGACTGTGTTGATCTCACAATATTGCTCCAGAAGTTGGACCATTACCGAATAAGGGGAGTAGCTCACAATTGGTTCACCTCTTACTTTAGCAACAGGCAGCAAAAGGTCATTATTCACAATGTTGATAACGGCTGTGATGTGGGATCTGAGTGGGGTACTGTCAAGTGGGGGGTGCCCCAGGGATCAGTGTTGGGGCCGCTCCTGTTCCTTATTTATATAAATGATATGCCCTCTAGTATTGAGGGTAACTCTAAAATATTTCTGTTTGCTGATGACACTAGCTTGGTAGTAAAGGATGTTGTGTGCAACATTGACTCGGTTTCAAGTAGTGCAGTACATGACCTCAGTTCATGGCTTGTAGAAAATAAACTAACGTTAAATCACAGTAAGACTCAGTTTTTACAGTTTCTAACACACAATTCAACAAAACCTGACGTTTTAATCTCACAGAATGGGCATATGATTAGTGAAACTGAACAGTTCAAATTCCTAGGTGTTCAGATAGATAGTAAGCTGTCGTGGAAAGCCCACGTTCAGGATCTTGATCAAAGACTCAATACTGCCATTTTCACTATTCGAACGGTATCGAAAGTGAGTGATACTTCGACACGTAAATTAGTCTACTTTGCTTATTTTCATTCACTTATGTCGTATGGTATTATGTTTTGGGGTAACTCTTCCCATTCTAGAAGGATATTTTTGGCTCAGAAACGGGCGGTTCGGGCAATAAGTGGTGTGAGTTCACGAACCTCTTGTCGACCTCTGTTCACGAGTCTGGGTATTTTCACATTGGTCTCTCAATATGTATATTCCTTATTGTCGTTTCTTGTTACCAACATTAGTTTATTTCCAACAATAAGCAGCTTTCACTCGGTTAATACTCGCAGAAATCAAACCTCCATTTGGATCGGACCTCCTTAACTCTTGTGCAAAAAGGTGTGCAGTATACTGCTGCATCCATTTTCAATAAGCTGCCACTCGAATTCAAAAATCTTAGCAGTAATCTACGCGCTTTCAAATCGAAACTGAAGAGTTTTCTCATGGGTCACTCCTTCTATTCTGTTGAGGAGTTCCTTGAAAAATTATGCTGATTCTCATTGTATTGCTGATACCGTTTGCTTAAACTTATGGACTGATTTTCTTTCAGGTTCATGAACAATTATTTTTATCTGTTATTACTTTTATGTTGTAAGTTCATGTACTGACACGTTCCATAACCTTGGAGATTGCTCCTCAATTTGGTCCTACGGAACTTGAGATGTAAATAAAAAAAAAATAGTTCGAAGTCTAGTGGATTGATGACCTCAGATATTAAGTCCCATAGTGTTTAGAGCCATTTGGACCACTGACAGTGTAGACGATAGCGTGCATTTACATGACTTCTTCTCGTAGGCGAAGACACGAGCATGAAAGGTAGGAGAACTCACGTACCTTTTCCGTGTAAGTTCTTAAACCATCCGTTTATTCTGGTCACGTTTTGTGCACTTCCTTGCGGGTGCCTATCCATCCACCCCTAGGTACGGCCTTGGCTTTGTTATTTTCTGTCATATTTCCAGTTCGGTGACGACTGCCACGATAAACATCCAGGACTGTAATACTATTGTTCTCTATCAGTGTATATCGTTTTCTGAGTTGTATCCCAGTTTTAACTTATTTACGGAGGCCGTCATGGGCGAAAGCTGGTGATGGCTCACTATTCACGGTGCTAACACTGTCGATATCTCACAATGTGGTGGTCGCTCATGCATGGATATTGCTGAAGAGTCAATCTCGATGTTTCGCGCCATTGCACACATCATCTTCTGTCATTTTTCGACCATATACAACTGGGGAAAATCATTACTTCATCTTCCAGTGTTTTGGCTAAGAATCGTCCATCCATTATCAAGCCAACGACTGGAAGGTTCTCGGCCGAGATGTGAAAAGAGGACGTAAAGGTGTCCCGCAATGCACGGCTGAAAAAGAACGGACTGGTTAGTTTGCAGCCACCAGTGTTAATGCGAGGACCGAGGTCATAAATAGATGGAATGCTCGAATGAGATTACTCGATCTAGAGCGCAACAGCTAACTGCCCGGCGGCAGCATACAACTTCAGTTCGTGGGTCTAACTAAAATGGAGATGATGTAGCGTAACCGCAGCAATGCGAGCCGTGACAACAAGTGCTAACGCCAAAGGCCAATAGACATGCGCTGGTCGTCAGAAACCTGGGGAAGCCGGTGCTACAGGACATCCAGATTCGGTTCCGTCTGCAAGGGATGCCGCTTGCATACGACCAGTGATATAGGTTAACCCACCTAGATACAGACGCCAGACTACGGAGGGAGATAACTAGAGTGTACCAGAATCTCATCCGGGGGGGGGGGGGGGGGGGGGGTGACGGACGACGACGACGACGAAACCTCTTAGGAGCACATGCGAGCAAACGAAGCAACATTTCTTACTAAAGAAAACTCAGATCTGTTGATAATGTTTGTTTATTAATCACCAAACGTAACAATAATGATGTTGTTTTGATCTTTGTGGTGACGGTACTCATTACTCCAAAGAGTACCACTCCACAATCGATAAGCCGCACCGAAGCACTCGTAGTGCAGCAGCTGTATGGGTTGGCAGTACGATGTATACCGAGGTTCACCAGGAGCCGCAGCATCACATGTGTGGATAGCGACTGGTCGATGCCTCGTTATAAATACCGGACCACTGAGCTATGGCGGACAGTTCTCTTCAGTGCGACGAGCCGTGTACAGTCTCCAGTTACCACCGAGTCTACAAACTGCAGTTTTCGTCCGTCGTCTCCGAGACTTAGGCTCCGTAGGCATTGTAGGCCAGCTCTGGACTCTACGTAGGCATCACTCAGAGGCACAGTTGCAGAACTTAAATATTTTATAGGACTTGTAATATTTTCAAATGTCTATTGTGCAAGAAGAAGGATCCTTTAAGTTGAATATCTCTTCATATTTATTAAATATCGTTTGAATACTAAAAAAATGATCGTACGGCATTGTTGGCCGGGAGGCCCCATTCAGAGGACTTTTGGCACCGTATTTCAAGTCTGTTTTAGTTGACGCCACTTCGGCGACTTACGAGTCAATGATGATGAAGGCCAAACAACACCCAGTCCCCTGTCGGGAATCAAACCCGGGCCCTCTGCGTAATAGACGGTAACGCTACCACTACGCTATGGAGGCGAACTGTGATTGCTAATTGTTGAGAGTCTTTATGATTGAAGATAAGCTACCCCCCCCCCTCTCCCTTATCCGCTTCAAACACACACACACGCTTTCCAAACTGACGATTCCTTGATGCCTCAGGATGTCTCTTATCAACCGATCGCTTCTTTTAGTTCTGTTGTGCAACAAATTTCATTTTCTCCCTAATACGATTCAGTATCTCCTTATTAGTTACTCGAAGTAATCTTCATCATTCTTCTGTAGCGCCATATTTAAAAGATTTCTATTCTTTTCTCATCTCACCCTGCTTATTATGCACATTCCACTTGTATAAGGCTACACGTGCTCGAAGCTTGTAGATTTAGTACGAAGTGCTTCGTGAATAACAGAACAATCATTCCCCTTTGTCGGTCGTTTTATTTTTCCTCTTTCATTCTCAACTAAATATTTAAATTCTTTCAGATGTTCAGATATGTGTGAAATCGTATGGGAGTTAACTGCTAAGGTCATCGGTCCCTAAGCTTACACACTACTTAACCTAAATTATCCTAAGGACAAACACACACACCCATGCCCGAGGGAGGACTCGAACCTCCGCCAGGACCAGCCGCTTAAATTCTTTCTACATGGTATTGTAATGTTGTTCCATAGCAAATATGCGGTATGCGGGCTTTCAAATACAATGAATGGATGGTGGAGTGGCCCTCAACTACGTACCCACAGACTCAGAGTTGAAATATTAAAAGATTTGGCTGGTTTCGTTGTCTACAGGCTGGGATACATAGTTGCTGCATTACAAGCCAAACAGTGCTGAATCTACAATACACAATATGAATATACACATGAATCGAATGGTCGAAGGTTTCTATCACTTGGCAATTGCGAATTATGAAAGTAACATAGTAATTTATAAATGAAAGGTTGCAATTAAATAAAATCTGCAGGTACTATCTTAACGACTGTAAATGATGAGTATGATAGTAGAAGTACTTTTTAGAATGCGGTATATTTCTGCAAAACACTTATTGGTATCGATGGTCCAGCAGTTTAATAAAATATAAGTTGAATAACAGAGAAACAACAGATTCCTACTGTACGTAATTAGTTATGAACAACAACACAGCTCGCGAGATATTCACTTCTAAATGCGCACTACGTCTTCACTGTAGAAGCCACGGAAATCTCACAAGTGCACAAGTCAGCACTCCAAAGTATTTCTATCTGCCGCGACCACGCGAAAACCGCTCCACACTCTCCAAGTCTCTGCCGCGACTGTGCGTTCCCGTCGCGTCTCCGCGTCCAGCACTCAATCCCGTGCCCTCTCCCATACTGCCCAGAACTGCCCCCGTACTGCCTCGTGTCCTCTCCAGAAACGATGCTCCTCCCCAACCTCCACACGTCTCTCTTAGTAACGAGAACTGTGATTGGCTAGTGCGCTCCCTCCATGTCTCCAAGCTAAAGTGCACTCACAAACATACTGAAACACATTAGAAATACTGGATTTACATTTAAATAACTTGAAATTAAATAAACATTCCTACGGCTGGATCATAAACACACTCTAACACACATTATTAAATACATAAACAAATTAAATAAACATATATCAAAGGAATAGCAACAAAAGGTAGGTAGGAAGCCTAATGTCTCTGTGCTTTCTAAAACACAGTAAATAATTGACCAATTTCTTCATGAATAGTATATAGCGGATATAAACAAAGACATAGATGAATAAATATATTTATAAGCATGCTGCTGCCGTCTTTTCATGTAACTGTGGAGTACTCGATCGATAGTAATCAGCCACTTTGACCTCCAATAACTCATGTACTATTCAAGTTAGATGCCTGTAATTTATACCAATTTAGGTTTACACTAATAGCTTTCTAAAGAACCGTTTGGATTTTGGAAATTCGTTGCTGGGTGTTACTTGCATAATTTACAGTCAGATACTAAAATTTAAACTAATGAAGATATTGAAAATCTGATTACACCATCAGAAGCGTCGTTCAAATAATGGTAATGTACATGTTTCTTTTTAAGGTGTCGTGATTCATCTGGCTACTATTAATTTCTATAAGAACTTTGAAATGTCTGCCATTACAGTTTCACAAAGTCCGCCATCTTTGGCACTCCCGGCGTACAAGTCTCTTTCATCGACACAGCGTCACCAAGGAATTCCCAGCCATGCGGTCGGCTAGCAACCACGTGGTCCAGCTACTGTGCAGCATCATGTGGTTGGTAACGAGCCGCGGCTTTGACGAGCGCCCTGTGCGGCCGCCCCAACTCCGAACATAGAATATCTCCAGGGCTCCACAACTCGCCCGTTACCTCACAAGTCTCTTATGTGAAGTGAGAGGTCTAATCTCTCTCTTCTGTCATTCACTTTCACTTTAAAGGCCTGTGATGATAGATCGCCAGAATTCCTCTTTAGGGCAAACAGCCGCTGGACATGTGAAGGTCCTTCATACCTTTAGTAATCAGTGAAGGATAAACTGCTCTGAGCCGCGCGGGATTAGCCGAGCGCTCTAGGGTGCTACAGTCATGGACTGTACGGCTGGTCCCGGCGGAGGTTCGAGTCCTCCCTCGGGCAAGGGTGTGTGTCCTTAGGATAATTTAGGTTAAGTAGTGTGGAAGCTTAGGGACTGATGACCTTAGCAGTTAAGTCCCATAAGATTTCACACACATTTTTTTAACTGCTCTGACACCACCACTCTGCCGAACTCAGAGTTGTGCTGACCGAAGTATGCCTCGCCACACTGCTCAATGCAATGATGCGCTGCTCCGGTACTACCGAGAAGGAACGAGCAAGACTGAGTGACAGGTTGGGCCCACAGGTTCCAAGAGTGAGATTTGGCACGCCGTTGACCGGCTCAGTTATATGGGATGAATGACTACCGTAAGTGTTCTGTGACACTGTCATTAGGAAGAGGTTCATAATGACTCATTAACAGTCGCTGTTTTGCGGATACAACATTTTTAGCTGCCTAATGAGTGTAAGAAACAGCGGAAAGACACTGCCTCTGAATGGCGGTAGTTACAGGTAAATGCTTTCTACGTGTTTCTTTATAAGTGACTTCATTGTTTTGGAATTTTGAAGTTAACGCGCATTAGGGTACAGAAGCATTGGCTTTGATGCTGCTCAGTGATTTGCTAGGAAGCGTTTGGTTATTAAAGTTACCATTTTTAAATATTACTTCTCAAAATAATAAGTGATTTTATTTCGCCCTACAATGACCCAATATTAAGCAGATGTTTGGGCAGACTTTGGTTGCAAAAGATATCTGGGGGATTATTTAGTTAAATATTTGAGTTTATTCGTAGCATATGAAATTACATTTTTATGATTTTCTAGTAGGGCTTTGAATTTAATCTCCAAGTTCCTGTGACTTGCAAGATCTTCTGGTTGGCAGCCAAAGAGTATCCAAGCTGTCCGTGATATTCTCTTCCATTTAGATTTTGTGTCACTATAATTTCTGTCTTCTCTCGTCTTTCCCATTATACAACGATTAAAAGTACTTTGTGACTGACAGATGGCAGTGGTGGGGAGCAGAGTTTCCAGCTCATACACAACGTGCCAAATGCTCGTATCATCGGTAGCTGTGGGCACTCCAAAAAAAGAAACAAGGCTTGTACTTGTCTACGTCTTTGTAGCTACTAGGGAGGTCACTAGTGGGGGTTGTTGCTGCTGTAGCGACAGCGATGCGTTAAGATGCCTTTATCACACATTATAGATGAATAGCAGCAATAAGACTAATATTCAGTCAGACACATGTCGCAGAGTAACAAGTTATGTAAATAAGCTTATGAAATTGTGAGTGATGAAAACAACTGAATTTTTGGTAACACTTTATATTGGAGGCATGCTAGTCACATCTGAATCAGTATCACTAATGTCTGTGTAGTCACTCGGAATTGTTGTCAGAATTTAATGGAATAAGTTGTTCTACGTTATCTTCCACTATACATTTATTTTGCAAGCTTTCATTATTTTTTGCCAGTTCATCGGCAACGTACGGAGGTAAATGCGTTTTATTCTGAGCAAAGACGTACAGTAATTCGTCCTTTCCGCAGTCGTCTGTTCTGGGAACGGTTTTTTACAGTAGCCAGTCGATAATGTCTGTTTACTGGAAGTTACTATAGGTGCCTTATCAAGGATAAACGAATGATACGAGGTGTTGTTAATAATTATTACTGATTGTTTTCTCGAGTTTTTGACGTCTCTTTGATATCAAGAGCTACAGAAAGATTCACAGATCTCAGTTCTGTATGTCCTTAGCTGAGGCAAGTCCCCATTGCATTGTAATGCATCGATCGACAACTAAAACCAAGTAATAACGATGTACATAAATTCTCAGCTATTTGCGTGTATGGATGTGGAAATAAAATAAAAAAATAGTTTATTTAGTTGATAAAAGTATTATACTAAAATGAGACTACTAATTACCACATTATGAAGAGAACATACTTTTCTTAGAGAAAAATAACAGAAATCTTCCAGAATGAGATTTTCACTCTGCAGCAGAAGTGAAGCTCAGTTGGTAGAGCACTTGCCCGCGAAAGGCAAAGGTCGCGAATTTGAGCCACGGTCCGGCACACAGTTTTAATCTGCCAGGAAGCTTCATATCAGCGCACACTCCGCTGCAGAGTGAAAGTCTCATTCTGGAAACATCCCCCAGGCTGTGGCTAAGCCATGTCTCCGCAATATCTTTCTTTCAGGAGTGCTATTTCTACAGGTTCGCAGGAGAGCTTCTGTAAAGTTTGGAAGGTAGGAGACGAAGTACTGGCGGAAGTAAAGCTGTGAGGACGGGGCGTGAGTCGTGCTTGGGTAACTCAGTTGGCTTTGCTCGCAAAAGGCAAAGGTCCCGAGTTTGAGTCTCGGTCCGGCACACGGTTTTAATCTGCCAGGAAGTTTCATAACAGAAATCTTCTCATATTTATTGCAGTGTGTAGTGAGATATAGCTCTCCTTCCACCCTTAAAAACAGTTTCAGAATAATAGCTGCATTTTGTGTACCTACCATAAGGTCTAAAGTCCCCTGATCGTGAAGCGCCCACATTTTCTACTGAAAGCTCAACTACTGTAGGTTCCTTAATTTAAAAATATCGTAATAACTGTGGTCACTAAAGGCAAGCTACGATGTGAGACCATGAGCAGTGAAGAAATCGAATCATTTAACCAAATAGTTTATTTATCATTGTGTGATGAATATTGTGAATCTGAAATTTTTCTTTTCAATATTTCTTGTGGAGAAACTAAAACATTTAGCAAAGAGTAGCTTCAAAGCAAAAATCGCTGCGTATTTGGCGCTCCTTCTCATCTCCACCCGCGCTTCCGGCCTACTCGCCTGATCCCCCCCCCCCCCCCCCCCACACACACACAAACCCTGCAGGCTGCCTTATCACGGCAAGGCTCTGCTTCTCGAGCTCTCAGAGCAGGCAACACAGCGAGGATGTGGAGCCATAGAAAGAGCTGCGATTGGCTGACGCCTGGCCCCTACCGCTCGACCCAATGAAATGTCAATCATAAAGTAATTTTAATCTATAAGTATAGTACTCGTTGCCACCGCCGACCGATGGGAATAAATTTCTGCCTCTTGGGCACCTTGCACCACAGACGTGAGAGCTTCAAGGGCTTCACAACACCCTGTGGCTCAAGGCTTCCGAAACCATGATTCGCACCGAATCTTCGAATACTGATGAAAATGAGTTTTTGTTTTAGGACCAGGCACATACACTTTCTTGCTTCGTCTGGCTGGTGTATAACGGACGTAATACAGCTGATGATCTGAGATTTTCAATAACATTTGACTATGTTGTCATTTCTCCAATGATGTACCCAAGTTGAAGTTACAGTGCAACTTCGATCTAGATCTAAGATTTAATTGTGTGTCTCTTACTGTGAATTCCTAAGTATTTCAGTATGTCATGTTTGGAAGGATTGCTGCCAAATGAAGTAATTGAAGGAGTTTCAAAGTGAGTAGCTATACTTTTTCCCTCTATTTGATGTTCAGCGCTTATTCTAAATGTGTAGCAACTGTAGTAAAATCTCACAGTAAGATTTCGTGAAAGACTTTTTGGTTGTTTTCTATACAAGACGTGCCTCACATAATCTGCGTCTCAGAGTTTCCAGTTATAAATTTGTAGTTTTTGTTGTGTAACCATGTCGTCCCCTAATTTTATGAGCAGTTCCACCGTTTTTTGAGTATATCATCTTGTAACCCAAGCTTCACTGTGGTCAAATAAATCCCTGGTCTTGTTGGACAAGTCTCAATAAATTCCCCATCTCTCCAACAATTGTATGATCATGTGTTTACTTCTGCTCTCTCATGGCAAACTGGAGAATACTTCAGACAGTTTTTCAGTACCATGGTTTCTTATGCTGTCGAAGCAGTGAGATCGTGATTGTTCGTTCTGCTGGTTTCAGTAAGCGGTGGGCTCAGCCACTAGCCACCTCTATCTGTTCCTTATTGTCTAAGGTTTCTATTTCACCAACATGTTTAGATCCCACGGTCCGATATCTACATCTACACCCAGATCCACATCTACACAGATACTCCGCAAGCCACCGTACGGTGTGTTGCGGAGGATACCCTGTACCACTACTAGTTACTTCCTTTCCTATTCCGCTCGCAAATAGAGCGAGGGAAAAACAACAGTCTACGGGCCTCCGTATGACCCCTAATTTCTCGTATCTTATATTCGTGGACCTGACGCACAATGTATGCTGGAGGCAGTAGAATCGTTCGGCAGTCAACTTCAAATGCTCGTTCTTTAAATTTCCTGAGTAGTGTGTCTCGAAAAGAACGTCGCCTTCCCTCCAGCGATTCCCATTTCACTTCCCGAAGCATCTCAGTAACACTTATGTGTTGTTCGAACCTACCGGTAACAAATCTACCAGCCTGCCTCTGAAATGCTTCGATGTCTTCCTTCAGTCCGACTTGGTACGGATCCCAAACACTCGAGCAGTTCTCAAGAATAGGTCGAACCATCGCCCTATATGCGGTATTCTTTCCAGGTGAAACACTCTTTCCCAAAAGTCTCCCAATTAACCGAAGTTGCCTTTCCTACAAGAGTTCTAACATGCTCGTCCCATTCCATATCGCTTTGCAACATTGCGCCCATATATCTAAACGACTTGACAGTGCCAAACAGGACACTAGTAGTACTACTGTATCCGAACATTACGGATTTGTTTTTCCTATTCATCCGCAGTAACTTTTTTTTCCGCATTTAGAGCTAGCTGCCATTCATCACACCACCTGGAAATTTGGTCAAAACGTCCTGTATCTTCCTTCAGTCACTTATCTTCGACACCTTCCTTGACAGCACAGCGTCATCAGCGAAGAACCGTAGATTGCTGCCCGCCAAATCATGTATGTATACAGAGAACAACAGCGGTCCCATCACACTTCAAATGGTTCAAATGGCTCTGAGCACTATGGGACTCAACTGCTGAGGTCATTAGTCCCCTAGAACTTAGAACTAGTTAAACCTAACTAACCGAAGGACATCACAAACATCCATGCCCGAGGCAGGATTCGAACCTGCGACCGTAGCGGTCTTGCGGTTCCAGACTGCAGCGCCTTTAACCGCACGGCCACTTCGGCCGGCCATCACACTTCCCTGGGGCACTCCTGACGATACCCTTTACTCTGATGAACAATCGCCGTCGAGGGCAACATACTGGGTTCTATTATTTCAGAAGTCTTCGAGCCACTCACATATCTGTGAACTTAGCCCATATGCTCGTACCTTTGTTAACAGCCTGCAATGGGGCACCGTTCAAATGGTTTCCATAAGTCTAGAAATATGGAATCTGCCCGTTGCTCTTCATCCATAGTTCGCAGTATGTTGTTGTTGTTGTGGTATTCAGTCCTGAGACTGGTTTGATGCAGCTCTCCGTGCTACTCTATCCTGTGCAAGCTTCTTCATCTCCCAGTACCTACTGCAACCTACATCCTTCTGAATCTGTTTAGTGTATTCATCTCTTGGTCTCCCCCTACGATTTTTTCCCTCCATGCTTCCCTCCAATACTAAATTCGTGATCCCTTGATGCCTCAGAACATGTCCTACCAACCGATCCCTTCTTCTAGTCAAGTTGTGCCACAAACTTCTCTTCTCCCCAATCTTATTCAATATATCCTCATTAGTTATATGATCTACCCATCTAATCTTCAGCATTCTTCTGTAGCACCACATTTCGAAAGCTTCTATTCTGTTCTTGTCCAAACTAGTTATCGTCCATGTTTCACTTCCATACATGGCTACACTCCATACAAATACTTTCAGAAACGACTTCCTGACACTTAAATCTATACTCGATGTTAACAAATTTCTCTTCTTCAGGAACGCTTTCCTTGCTATTGCCAGGCTACACTTTATATCCTCTATACTTCGACCATCATCAGTTATTTTACTCCCTAAATAGCAAAACTCCTTTACTACTTTAAGTGTCTCATTTCCTAATCTAATCCCCTCAGCATCACCCGATTTAATTTGACTACATTCCATTATCCTCGTTTTGCTTTTGTTGATGTTCATCTTATATCCTCCTTTCAAGACACTGTCCATTCCGTTCAACTGCTCTTCCAAGTCCTTTGCTGTCTCTGACAGAATTACAATGTCATCGGTGAACCTCAAAGTTTTTACTTCTTCTCCATGAATTTTAATACCTACTCCGATTTTTTCTTTTGTTTCCTTTACTGCTTGCTCAATATACAGATTGAATAACATCGGGGAGAGGCTACAACCCTGTCTCACTCCTTTCCCAACCACTGCTTCCCTTTCATGCCCCTCGACCCTTATAACTGCCATCTGGTTTCAGTACAAATTGTAAATAGCCTTTCGCTCCCTGTATTTTACCCCTGCCACCGTCAGAATTTGAAAGAGAGTATTCCAGTTAACGTTGTCAAAAGCTTTCTCTAAGTCTATAAATGCTAGAAACGTAGGTTTGCCTTTCCTTAATCTAGCTTCTAAGATAAGTCGTAAGGTCAGTATTGCCCCACGTGTTCCAATATTTCTACGGAATCCAAACTGATCTTCCCCGAGGTCGGCTTCTACCAGTTTTTCCATTCGTCTGTAAAGAATTCGCGCTAGTATTTTGCATCCGTGACTTATTAAACTGATTGTTCGGTAATTTTCACATCTGTCAACACCTGCTTTCTTTGGGATTGGAATTATTATATTCTTCTTGAAGTCTGAGGGTATTTCGCCTGTCTCATACATCTTGCTCACCAGATGGTAGAGTTTTGTCAGGACTGGCTCTCCCAAGGCCGTCAGTAGTTCTAATGGAATGTTGTCTACTCCCGGGGCCTTGTTTCGACTCAGGTCTTTCAGTGCTCTGTCAAACTCTTCACGCAGTATCGTATCTCCCATTTCATCTTCATCTACATCCTCTTCCATTCCCATAATATTGTCCTCAAGTACATCGCCCTTGTATAGACCCTCTATATACTCCTTCCACCTTTCTGCTTTCCCTTCTTTGCTTAGAACTGGGTTTCCATCTGAGCTCTTAATATTCATACAAGTGGTTCTCTTTTCTCCGAAGGTCTCTTTAATTTTCCTGTAGGCAGTATCTATCTTACCCCTAGTGAGATAAGCCTGTACATCCTTACATTTGTCCTCTAGCCATCCGTGCTTAGCCATTTTGCACTTCCTGTCGATCTCATTTTTGAGACGTTTGAACTACTTTTTTCCTGCTTCATTTACTGCATTTTTATATTTTCTCCTTTCATCAATTAAATTCAATATTTCTTCTGTTACCCAAGGATTTCTACTAGCCCTCATCTTTTTTACCTATTTGATCCTCTGCTGCCTTCACTACTTCATCCGTTAAAGCTACCCATTCTTCTTCTACTGTATTTCTTTCCCCCATTCCTGTCAATTGTTCCCTTATGCTCTCCCTGAAACTCTGTACAACCTCTGGTTTAGTCAGTTTATCCAGGTCCCATCTCCTTAAATTCCCACCTTTTTGCAGTTTCTTCAGTTTTAATCTACAGTTCATAAGCAATAGATTATGGTCAGAGTCCTCATCTGCCCCTGGAAATGTCTTACAATTTAAAATCTGGTTCCTAAATCTCTGTCTTACCATTATATAATCTATCTACAACCTGTCAGTATCTCCAGGCTTCTTCCAGGTATACAAACTTCTCTGATGATTCTTGAACCACGTGTTAGCTATGATTAAGTTATGCTCTGCCCAAAATCCTACCAGGCGGCTTCCTCTTTCATTTCTTAGCCCCAATCCATGTTCACCTACTACATTTCCTTCTCTCCCTTTTCCTGCTACCGAGTTCCAGTGACCCATGACTATTAAATTTTCGTCTCCCTTCACTATCTGAATAATTTCTTTTATTTAATCATACATTTCTTCAATTTCTTCGTCATCTGCAGAGCTAGTTGGCATATAAACTTGTACTACTGCAGTAGGCGTGGGCTTCGTGTCTATCTTGGCCACAATAATGCGTTCACTATGCTGTTTGTAGTCGCTTACCTGCACTCCTATTTTGTTATTCATTATTAAACCGACTCTTGCATTACTCCTATTTGATTTTGTATTTATAACCCTGTATTCGCCTGATCAAAAGTCTTGTTCCTCCTGCTAGCGAACTGGCTCTGAGCACTATGGGACTTAACATCTGTGGTCATCAGTCCCCTAGAACTTAGAACTACTTAAACCTAACTAACCTAAGGACATCACACACATCCATGCCCGAGGCAGGATTCGAACCTGCGACCGTAGTGGTCACGCGGTTTCAGACTGAAGCGCCTAGAACCGCACGGCCACACATGCCGGCGCTAGCGAACTTCACTAATTCCTACTATATCTATCTTTAACCTATCCATTTCCCTTTTTAAATTTACTAACCTACCTGCTCGATTAAGGGATCTGACATTCCACACTCCGATCCGTAGAACGTCAGTTTTCTTTCTCCTGATAACGACGTCCTCCTGAGTAGTCCCCGCTCGGAGATCCGAACGGAAGACTGTTTTACCTCCGGAATATTTTACCCAAGAGGACGCCATCATCATTCAACCATACAGTAAAGCTGCATGCCCTCGGGAAAAATTACGGCTGTAGTTTCCCCTTGCTTTCAGCCGTTCGCAGTACCAGCTCAGCAAGACCGTTTTGGTTAGTGTTACAAGGCCAGATCAGTCAATCATCCAGACTGTCGCCCCTGCAACTACTGAAAAGGCGGCTGCCCCTCTTCAGGAACCACACGTTTGTCTGGCCTCTCAACAGATACCCCTCCGTTGTGGTTGCACCTACGGTTCGGCTATCTGTATCGCTTAGGCACGAAGCCTCCCCACCAACGGCAAGGTCCATTGTTCTTGGGGGGGGGGGGGGGGGAGTTCGCACTATAGCTTGTGCGAAAAGGGAAAGATGAGTTTCACACGAGCAATGCTTTCTGCAATATGCTGATTCGTAGACATAAGCTTCTCAGTCTCAAGAAAGTTTGTTATATTTGAACTGAGAATATGTTCAAGGATTCCGCAGCATTCTTTTACCCTTCTTATATACAGGAGTCATCTGCGCCTTTTTCCAGTCCCGTGGTACTTTGTGCTGGGCGAGAGATTGACGACAAATGCAAGCTAGGTAAGGGCCGAATACCGTAGAATACTCTTTGTAAAATCGAACTGGGGTTCTAACCAGACATGGTGATTTATTTGCTTTCAGATCTTTCAGCTGTTTCTCTACGCCATGCATGCATATTACTATGTCGCTCATACGGGAGTCTGTCCGATAGTCAAATGACGGTATTCTTCTACGATTCTCCTGTGTGAACCATTTTTTGACCGTAAAATTTAAAACTTCGACTTTCGTTAAGCTATCTTGAACTACCACACTATACTGAGGCCGGCCGGGGTGGCCGAGCGATTCTAGGCGCTACAGTTTGGAACCGCGCGACCGCTACGGTCGCAGGTTCGAATCCTTCCTCGGGCATGCATGTGTGTGATGTCCTTAGGTTAGTTAGGTTTAAATAGTTCTATGTTCTAGGGCACTGATGACCTTAGAAGTTAAGTCCCATAGTGCTCAGAGCCATTTGAACCATACTGAGGGAACAGCTTCTGCTTCCTCAGCATCTTCCGAATTTCGTTATTAAACCATGGTGGGTCTTTTCCATCTTTTATCCACTTACTAATCACATAACTCTCCAGACCACGAATCACAATCTGCTTAAACTTTGCCCATAATTCCTCTACATTCGTCTTACTGGAACTAAGTGATGCCAATTCATTGTCTAAGTGAGATACTAATAACTGCTTATCTGCTCTATCTAGCAGAAACAGTCTCCTAGCCATCTTAACTGGTTTATTAACTTTCATAATCATAGTTGCTATAATGACATCATGATGGCGTATGATCGTTTCTATACTGAAATTGTCGATAGCGTCCGGGCTATTTGTAGCTACAAGGTCTAAGATATTTCCATTGGGCGTAGGCTGCAGAGCTAGCTGCTCAAGAGTGTCCTATGAAAACGCGTTTAAAAGTATTTCACATGACTGTCTGTCTGTACCCGCCCGTGATGAATCCATTGATATCTCAGTCTATACTCGGCAGCTTAAAGTCGCCTCCAACTAGTATTCCATGATTTGGGTATTTACATACTATTGGCCCTAGACTTTCTTTGAATGACTTTAGAACTGTCACAACAGACTTGGGTGGCCGGTAAAAACAACAACTTGGTTTCATCTATACCTGTTACACGCGACCAGATAACTTCACAGTCACACTCAACTTCGACCCCACTAAAGAAAATGTTTTTGTCAACTGCAATGAACAGTTCCCCATCTAATCTGTCTTTCCGATATACGTTCCACGACTGCTAAACATCTCAGAGCTTTCCACGTCGGGTTTCAGCCAGCTCTAGATCCCAAGAATATTGGCAGAAAACCTCTCTTATCTTTATGTTTGGCAACTTGTAAGAAATTTTTGCATTAGAACTTCGAGTGTGTAAATCTGGGGTATGTGTTTTGTGTTAAAGTAATGAATAATCATGATCTGATGTTAAGTAAACAATGAAGTGCCTTACTTCACAGAATGAATACTGTATTATAAAACTGTGTACTTTTATAAAAAGTTTCGTATATTTTTAGTGAGAACCACGATATTTAATAGACAGGTATTTTATTAATGTAACTTTTTAATAGTGAGAATACTTATGGTATTAATGGATGAGAAGAATTATGCTAATATTAAAATGGACCTATTCAGGTCAGGCGAGGTCGTTTTATATTTCTTTCCAGGGGTGCAAGAGTAAACGAATACAAATTTCGATTATGTTTCAGTAATTTGTGGTATTGTAATATAAGATACACTGAGGTGACAAAAGTCGTGGGACAGAGAGATGTACTTAACACAGATGGCGATAGTGTGGTGCACACAAGGTAAAAAGGGGAATTTGTACTCCAATGATTCATGTGAAAAGGTTCCCGACGTAGTTATAGCCTCACGACGGGAATTGACACACTTTGAAGGCGGAACAGTAATTGGAGCTAGACGCACGGGACGTTCCATTTCGTAAATATTTGGGGAATGTAGTATTCCGAGATCCGCAATTTGAAGAGTGTGCCGAGAATACCAAATTTCAGGCATTAATTCTTACCATGGACAACGCAGTTCTCGACGGCATTTACTTAACGGCAGGCGACGTTTTGGATCGCCGAATTCGTGCGAAGCCTCACCGACCGATATCGATACCTGTCCTCAGTGTAGCACTCCGTGAAGAATGTGCTGCTATTCCCCAAGAAACCTTCCAGCACCTGACTGAACGTATGCCTGCGAGAGTGGAAGCTGTCATCAAGGCTAAGGGTGGGCCAACACCATGTTGAATTCCAGCGTAACGGATGGAGGCCGCCACGAACTTGTCATTTTCAGTCAGGTGTCCGGATACTTTTGATCACATACTGTACATAGGCGCGATGCAAAACGCTACGCCTCAGTATCCCATGAGTTTTGTCATCTCAGCGCACTGTCAGAAAACAGGGTAAATACCCTTAAATTATTGTATGACTGTTAATTGGTAATTCAGTGGCTCTGTAATATAAAAATTAACGTTACTTTCCCGCTGAAAAATCTAGCTGACGGAAGACTTGTACAAGATGTCCCAAAAAGTGTAGTACAGCCTTAATATGTTGTGGTATCCAAACCAATTAAGATATTCACACCATTTTTGGCTTATGTTACACACTATCTCACAAAGTTTTTATGCTATCCATTCAATTTCACCATGTGCACCTTTGGTGGCGCGGACAACATCCTGTCTGTATTCAAGCTCTATTCACACTCGGCGCAACATATTTGCATCAACTGTGGCAATGGCAACAACGATTCAGTTCTGTAAACCATTTATGTCGCTGACAGGCGTTTGGTAGACTCCGCCAAATTCATATTCTTGAAGAAGAAAACGTTGTTTCACAAAGCACCTACCATCCAACGCACGTTGGTCTATCGATTATTCATATCATTTTGAAACACGTAACTGCTGGTTTTTGAACATTTTTGAACACCTTCTATGTTGATTTCTGAACGATTCACAGGTTAATTTTTGAATGAGTGTATAGTGCACGTGTTATCTCTGCCAGAGGAATCCCCGTCGCATCAAGAAATTAAAAACTTTCCCGCAGGCAAAAGGGGCGGGACTATAGGAGTTGAGCCGAAAAAACTCTAACGGGTGAATACCATCCCGGCATTTGCCTATAACGATTCAGGGAAATCACGCCGAATAAACCCGAACGTTTGAATGCCAATCGATGATTGTTTATGTGGTTGATTGGTGTGCGAATGATAAGAGTTGTTATAATTACTAGCGAAATCCATAGATTCAGAATACCAGAGTGGAAATAAACGACTAACAGGAATAACAGGTAAGAAAGATTACATATTATGCTCTCGGTGTATCCAAGAAAATTAAATTGACAGAAAGTTTCTGCCAGATCGCTACACTACTGAGAGCCAGTTGTACAGTCCCCAGTTAGCATCCACTGAAGTTCTATCCTCCGAATAGCGCGGAAAACGAGTTGTACGAACAAGTAATAACACCTAACCGGACAACTGAACCGATGATTCTGGGAGGGTTAGTAAAGTTAACCGAAAATAAGTTTTGACAATGGCAGGAATATTTACGGAATTAGTCGTGAAAAGATTATTTGTTAGAACGAGGAAGGAGAAGAAACGGGTTTATTACACAAATTATATGGAAGAATATGACGATTCCAAATTTATATAAAAATTTCGTACTACTATTACTACTTTTAGATCCCATGCTTGAGAAGCTGGAGCATGTGAATGAAGTGGGAAACTTTTCCCTAAGGTAACACTTTTTGTTTGTAAAGGGCCTAATAGGCATTTGATGTTGGTACTTCGTGAATTATATTCTGTCGTGTTATTTTGGTAAATGAGGTAAATAAAAATGACCGTTTATGCCGACGCAGTCTCGCTTATTTGTCATGTGTTACAATTGCAGCAATATTAGAAAGGTCTGTTTCGTTTTATCCAGCAGAGTGACAAAATAGACGTAATCGAGTCGAAAAACCACACCACTCTTGGGTACTATTCGTATTAACAGTTTTTTTTCAGTGGTAGACAACAACATTTTGATTTTTCATGTAACAAAACGTTCGACGAACTTTGATGAGGTAACAGATTCTTTCGCAGAAAGGAAAGCACGCCTTGTAAAGCCGCAGCAAGATCAGAGAGAAACAAATGCTGGGACCTAAGGATTGAAGGAATGCATACTGTCTTGCTTGTCTCTCGTCCCTGCTGGTTTTATGTTTCCTATATTTAACTTCATGTCACACAGAAGAAAAAATTATTACCTTAGGCAATAAAGAGTGCACATTTTCTGAAGAGTTCTTATTCTCCCGGTCGCAAATAATCCCACCCAACATTAATTGTGAGTTTCTTTTAAGGGGTATGGGATGTAAGACCGGCCGACTGAGAGCAAGAGAGGCACCATAGGACATTTTAATTTCCAGTGTCGTGAATAAAGGTTTGATGGCTTCCATTTAAAATATATACGTTTGAATTCCACATAGCGAAATTAAATGACGTGCGATAGAAGAATGCTGTGTGAAGAGGCATGGCACTGCACTTTTGCGCAAGTAAGACCAAATAACATGTCTTACATTTCCTCGAACATATATATGTTTTATGTATCAAACTCTTCAGAAAGTTGTGCACTACAACATTAACATATTTTGGAAAAATCGATTTTTTTTTTATTTTGACGTTCTGTATCGAGTCAGAGGTGGAAGAGGGCGTGGGGCGGTGGGCGTATCTCGAGTGAGAGGTGAAATATCGTAGATCCGGGGCTGAAAGTCAGGCAATCTAGAAGGCCAATCGTACCTGTTCTGTATCAGCTGGACTTGTTCCAGCATCAACAGTTCCTGTCCGTATAAAATACTTGTACCACCGGCGTATCGACATCTGCGAAGGTGGTTGCTTCCTATATCATCTTTGGAAATTCCTTTGAACCTAAGTATCCGATTTGGTCGGAATAAACGATTCCATCCACTGAGCCGTTTGTTGAAACGTTGTAATTATGTTTCTCCCACGACAGCCTGGAACTTTGTGAGTTTGTCACATAAGCCAACCTATAGTGTTAATATATTAACTAGTTTGGGTGCTATAACACACTGAAGCTATAGCTTATCTTTTAAGAAACCCTGTATTTTTGTACATAAACTGGACATTTAGTTCAAATGGTTCAAATGGCTCTGAACCCTATGGGACTCAACATATGAGATCATTAGTCCCCTAGAACTTAGAACTACTTAAACCTAACTAACCTAAGGACGTCACACACGTCCTTGCCCGAGGCAGGATTCGAACCTGCGACTGTAGCACTCGCGCGGTTCAGTACTGAGGCGGCTAGAACCGATCGGCCACCGCGGCCGGCGGACATTTGTTGTTTCCTCTGTTTTACTTAACTGACAAGTTTGAGAAAATTGGTGTCCCGTAACTCCCCTCCCCATGATAGCTCTACAGACAGCAACTGTAAAACAGTTTTTAAGCTCCTATGTGGGCAACCCGCTTTCGGAAAAGATCTGGCACCCTTTTGCAAACACTGTAGGCCACCACTTCTTACAGAAGAGGGAAGGATGTAAGCGTGGCCAACCAGCCTGATAATATTAAGGATTTTCAGCGAAATTTTATTTCAAACTTCTTTACCGATTGAGTCTTTCAAGCACTCTCCCAGCACAAATTCGCCAATACCTAAATGCCATCCCAGTCTGCCTTTCAGGACGGGGGCAGCTTTTCCTAAATTCCTCATGCCACTCTTCCGATCGCCACCTCTCCCGTTCCCTATTCCTTTATTATTTTTTTACCGAACTATTAGACTGGCAGTTAACCTTTACGTCCACCCCAGGTTGAGATAAGGGCCGTTGCTAGGTGTTCTGGCGCCCTAGGCAGAACTGAAAAATGACGTCCCCACTTTTTTACCACCATCGACCTCCCATACCCCCCCCCCTCACTCCCACCCCCACCACCACCAATATGCAACGGCATAACAATGCAAAACTCCTATTATACTTTTAATCATTAATTTAAGATGCCTAGATGTCCTCATTTTCTGGTGACAGTCTTCAGTTCAACTGAAACAAAACACATGACCTGCAGAGACAAAACCAAAAAAAGGGACTGAGGGAGTTATTGCATCAAGTCGCAACATGATCGCAAGGCAGCGCATGAGCCCTGCTCCAGCATTCGACATAGATGAATCAAAATCATGTTTGTTACCGATTTGTACTCAGTAACGGCTGCTTCAGTTCTGAGGGCAGGTGGAGGTAATATGTTAACTTTCATCAAAATAAGTAAAGCCTTATTAAATTAACTGTTACTTATACTTTTGAAAACAAATTTGATGTTTTAATTTATCCTATTTTTCATTTTTTCTCCTAATTTGCTCAATTTTTTCTCTGTTTGATTCCAAATTAATTTTTTCCGCCTTTTGCCGCCTCTAAAATATTGCCAGCTTAGGCGGCCGCCTAGTCTTGCCTGATGGCGGAAACGGCCCTAGGTGAAACATCCCAGTGTACTACATGCAAGAATATATTCCTTGATTTTTAATAAATTTTTTTATTTCGACGCTTTTCTTCCAACTCTCATCCATCCTGCTCCGCATCCAGTATAGTATAAATAAGGTACAGTATCCTAGGAATTGCGTCATGTACTGTGTAGAAATAATCTTATTAGGATGTATAGTGATGTTACTGTATCTTTTCCGGGTTGCCAAGGAAAGGAAATCACAAGAGCCAAAAAATGAAATTGAGGTTCAAATGGCTCTGAGCACTATGGGACTTTAAAGCTATGGTCATCAGTCCCCTAGAACTACTTAAACCTAACTAATCTAAGGGCAGCACACAACACCCAGTCATCACGAGACAGAGACAATCCCTGACCCCGCCGGGAATCGAACCCGGGAACCCGGGCGCGGGAAGCGAGAACGCTACCGCACGACCACGAGCTGCGGACTTGAAATTGAGGCTGTTCAATTAGTGATAGGAAGAAACGCCTGGTTCAAGTTGTATTGGAGATCACAATTATTCACCTCCATAAAGGCCAAGCAGCTTGACAGAAAAATTCCGTAAAATTGTGGGAACGAAAGTATAGCAAACTACGGAATATATACATATTATAAAAATGGATTTATACATAGCGCACGCGCAAACGAACGCATGTGTTTGTGTGTGTGTGTGTGTGTGTGTGTATGTGTGTGTGTGTGCGCGTTCCACATCTTCTCCTAGACCACTTGACCGATTTCAACCAAACTTGCTACAGTGTTAGCTTACTGACAGGCGATAATCGCTGTGGGATTAAGAACCACCTACCTCTAAGAGGGGTGCGGATGGGGGTGAAAAAGAAACATAGAGTTTATTCTTCCATTATTTAAGAAGTGTCCGCAGCTCGTGGTCGTGCGGTAGCGTTCTCGCTTTCCACGCCCGGGTTCCCATGTTCGATTCCCGGCGGGGTCAGGGATTTTCTCTGCCTCGTGATGACTGGGTGTTGTGTGCTGTCCTTAGGTTAGTTAGGTTTAAGTAGTTCTAAGTTCTAGGGGACTGATGACCATAGATGTTAAGTCCCATAGTGCTCAGAGCCATTTAAGAAGTAGAACACTTAGAGACTTGCAACAGACTTTACCCATAATTTCAAACCTTTACAAACTTTTCTCCCGCTTACAACCCCTGCAAAATTAGGAAAAGATAAAAGTTTACCGCTTACTACTTTTCCGCTGGTCATGCCGTAGAAGTACCGCATGAGACATGACAGTATAATTGATTACTTCTTTACTACTGTATTCGCGACACATTTTACAGACAGCGTGCACATACACCACTGAATTTAAGAGCAAAATACAACTCATAGGTCAGGAGATGTGACGTCATAAACAGCGAAATGCGTGACAAACTGCTGTGTCATGCATGCATGGCGTTTAAATTTATTACTTCGTTGCTACTGACTCCATTCGTAATATATTTTTCAGGCAGTATCCACACATGCCGCTGAATGTTCATAAAAAATTATATCATAGTAGACAAAAAGTTCAGGAGGTGTGACGTCATAAGCATCAAGGAGAAGGCCAGACGCTGCAGGTGTGGACGCACAGCTATTAATAAATAATACACCGAATTTCTCCGCTAGTACAAAAACAAAGTAAAGGTTGAGGTTGATTTGGGGGAAGAATCCAAACTGAGAAGTCATCGGTCTCATCGGATTAGGGAAGAAAGTTACCCGTGCCCTTTCAAAGGAACCATCCCGACATTTGACTGAAGCGTTTTAGGGAAATCACGGGAAACCTAAATAGAATGGCCATCGCGGGATTGAACCTTCGTCCTCCCGAATGCGAGTCCAGTGTGCTAACCACTGCGCCACCTCGCTCGGTGTTAAAGCAAAGGCAGTGCACAGTTGTAATATAACGATCACATTCATTTGAGCTATAAACAGTTATATGTTAGAAATATGAGATCGCAGCAGTAGCAGATTACAAGAATATTCCGATAAGTTAAAAGCTTATGTTATAACTTCAGAGTTTTATTTTCTAGCTGCTTTCTGTTGTGTTCGTAGTACATTTTGTTTATCATTGCCATATCGAAGTACATTTCGCAGATGGCACACTAGCATTGAAGGTTTGCCGGAATTTACAGCGGAAAGTTTTGAAAGTATAAATGCATTTCATGATATATGGGGTGTTCGGAAATTTCCGAACATCCTGTATTTTGTGCATCAATATTCATTGAAATGCCAATGAAGAGGTGTACTGAGTGGCATGGAAATGATTTTGTAGGTTTTAATAGTTTTGCGTATGTGCCTGCCACATCAGGATTAGTTGGGAGTGAGTGTAAACGGTCTTTAATTCTTACGGTTGTAGGTGTTAATGGACGCTGGAAGGCGCCTCTAGCTTACTTTTATCTGACGGTGTTTCTGCATTACAGAAGAGGACAGTTATTGAAATATTACATGATGTAAATGTCTCTTTCTCTGCTGTTCCTTGTGATGACCTTTGAACGACCACTGCAGTGGCCAATGAGGTAGGCACAAATATTCCACCTGACAACTAGAAGCCTTATTTCGCTCATCCTGTTTCAGGTAACAATTTATATATTACGAGGGACATTTAATAAATAAGCACACCCATTTTTTACTTACACGATTGTTTTCAATATATCTTTACAGTCCTTCGGTATTGTCTGTAACTGAATCCCAACGTCTCGGAAGCTCTATTTTCCATCAGGACAGCAGTTACGTTCATTAGCCAAATGGCTTGGGTAACGGTGGTAGCAAGCTCTTCCAGAGAAAGATAACGACGTACACGCGTATGTTGTTTCAACTTCGGGAACAAGTCGAAGTCTGGTGGACTCATGTCCGGGCTGTAGGGAGGGAGCTGGGTCACTTCCCAACCGTATTCGCGCAGTTTTTGGGCTACAACATTGTCGATATGCGTGCGAGCGGATGAGTGTCTCATCCTCGAGCAACTGAGGTCTGGTTTTGTGCATTTTTCTGCGCCGGTTTTGCATGAAGTTAACGATAATGCACTGCTGTGACACTTTTCCATATGTGACTCTATCTGGCAAGTTTATTCCTTGGTTATCATAAGCAGAAATCATCATTTGCTTGAGCTTTGATTGAGCGGGTCGAAATTTTTTTGGGCGCGGAGAATCTGACCCCTTCATCCATTGGTCTGTGCTCTCCACTCCAGTTCAATGTCTCTATCCCACGTTTCATCAATAGCGACAATTCGACACAAGAATCCTTGACCTTCACGGTCGAATCGTTGTTTGATCAAGGTTGGAATGTCCAGCCATTTCATCTTCTCTTCAGCTGACAAACAATATGGGACCCATTTCGTATAAATTTTTATTTTCTTCAAATCATTTGTCAGAATACGGAATACTGATGTTTGGTGAATTCCTGTGACTTCAGAGAGTTCCTCAGAAGTCGCACTGCGATCTTCTTCAAGAGCATCCGCCACATGTTTCACACTTCGTTGATCTGTTGACGTTTTGGGCTTTCCGGTTCTTGGATTATCGTCTACGTTCATGCGACCATCTCTAAAACGATTAAGACAACGCGAAACTGTGCTGCAGTCCACTGTAAACTCAATACAAACCCCACTTAACGATCAGTCAATTTTCGACGAGTTTTTGCAGCATAAAGTTTCGATCTTAATGTACGATCTGTGATCTTCAGCAGTCAAAGTACCCGAGACCATTGAAGGGTTCATTTATACCTCTCGCCAATTTTATGTTAGAGCACACAGCGAAAAAGCAAAAACACGTGCTTCTCCCTCAAGTTCCCAACTACATCTGACGTAATTTTTATTGTTGCTGCACCAAACAGCACACAGTCATACGTACCGACCTGTTCACTATTTATGAAATGTCCCTCGTATTTTAGATTCATATGTAACATTTCTGACTTTGGGGGCGATAATACTCAAGCGTAAGGTTCACTTCATGGCTGAGGAGAACGCATGAGATGAAGTACAACGTACGAGACTGAGTGAGGTGCAGACAACAGAAGTCATGATGGGTACTATTCAATGTGAAACTGCACCAACTTGGTAGTCGGATAATCTGACTGGCTGCCACAACAGGATTTGCAGGGGTTACCCGTGGGCCAGCACACCAAATCACGAATTTTCGTTTACTGATATTTTTAAAAATATAATTCAGATTTAATTGACAATCACAGTAGCTATGCTCTCAATAGTAAGCTCTCAAACACTCAACTCATGTTTCATTTTATGACAATTTTTAATAACATGATAATACAATATGCAGACGAAGCACTTTGTACGTTACAGACTGCCGCCAAGAATGTGCTCCTACCTAAGTGATTCGGACTGTCCATTTAAGTTAAACTCGAGGGTTACACACTCCAGACGGTAAGGTACAGTTCTCACTCTAGGATCCGCACTATAAAGAGCTAATAAGCTGCATGTCATATACGAAATGATCTTCATAAATCGACTCTGCGAACAGTGGAGAAAGGAAAAGAGTACAGAATGTATTATTCATCTGTGACTGCAATTTCGATTTTGTATACAATTTATAAGGATTATACGTGATGTTTCGGAACTGCGTTACGTATGACTTCGTGGGAGTACGTTTGTTAAATCTTTTGTTAGCAATTTACGCCTTTCACTGCTGCGTGTGTTATTCATAAAAAAGTATTGGCATCCCATTTGACCTGATCATTTAGTGGCATAGTGAGCTTTAGCCAACACGCTACAGACTCTGTTACAGCATAATCTCAATAGTAACGGATTCGCGATCTGAGTGCTGTTTCTGTGCAGAGACGAGGACACAGCAGAAGACGACAGGTATGTAAGCGTTTCAGGATCGCTGGTGCAGCAGAATACTAATAGGTCCCTCACACGTTCTGCATTTCCAGTACAACTGAGGAGAATTGCTTGCGATCTAAGTTGCACAGACGAGAGAATCCGCAAAGCGCGTGATGCACCTGACACTGACTGACGTCACATTCTGTTGGAAGTTCCCGCGTATTTATCGCCGTACATGTCACACGATTAAATTAATTAGAAATATGTTTCGTACAGTTAGGAATTAAGTTGATGAGACTAGAACAGAAATATCTTGTGTTTAACCTCAAAAGCTTCATTACATACAAGAAAAGGATGGTCTTCTTCTTGCCAATAAATTGAGATTATTACGTCTTAACGTTGGTCAGCACAAGGTGAAAGTAAAGTTAATAGTTAAAGTCTTATATGCTTCAGTTAGTAAAGCCCTTCAGTAATTATCTTTCTTCTTCTCTTCTGTAACATGTATCCTGGCTATTACAAGACCCACTTATTCAGTATTTGACAAATTTTATTTAAATACTAGCTGACAAACCCGGTGTTGCCCAGGCATTCATTTTGCCAATTTTCTATTAGAAATGAATACAGAACAAACAAAAAAAAAGTGAACTGTCTGTAGTGTAATATCGAAAAGATTTCGTTTACGTGTATTCGTGAAAACACTTTCGAAGTTCTGAAACAGTTTGTGTACGCTGTTCGCAACTGCTTCGCGTGTCTACAACAAGATTTTGTGAACGTCGGTGTCGCAACGCCTGTTCATAGCTCTATAGATGGCTATTGTTTTTGCCTACAGTCTTTTGCACTTCGCGATTGAAAGCTGTCAAAAACGCTTCAAGGTGTCAGGGATTTCCTTCAGTTCCTTCGACAGTAGGAGTGACTTAGCGGTAAAGAATAAATTATTAAAACTTCGTGCATGATGCGCCATTCTTTCGCTGTTCTCAGTGTTTATGAAGTCATATCTCCTGCACTGTGTGTGATACCATGATATAATTTCATAACTGCATTTAGCGACATATGTGGACACCATGTCCAAAATTTATCATTCCAATTGATCCGCAGTGAGGAGGTCCTCCAGGATGTAGAACATGTAAGAAAAATACATGACAAATATTTACAACTGAAAGAAATAAGCTAATGTATCTTCCACAGGTCCCAAGTGGAATGATCGTCGTCTTTTTTTAGTGAACACTATATGAAAGAATCATTTTACAAACACTAATGCACTGAATTTAAAATAAAAAAAGTTTTTATTTATTTATAAGGTAATAAACATGTAATACAAGTACTACAATACTTATTTACAATGAACACATTACTGAAATGGTACAGAAGTTAGATTGTACTTACACACACACACACACACACACACACACACACACACACTTATTTACAATGAACACATTACTGCACTGAAATGGTGCAGAAGTTAGGTTGTACACAAACACACACTCATACTAAATCAGTTGGTTCTACTGAGAAATTCATCCATGGAGTAGATGGAGTTAGCTACCAATAAATCCCTCTAGGCTTCTCTTAAACTGAATTTCATTGGTTTTTTATGGGTGCTGGCAAGTTATGGAAAAAGTGTGTCCCTGAACAATGCAATTCTGTGGTGTGATCCTCCCGGTTGAATTTATTATCAAGCTGTAATCCCAAGAATTTAACACTGCCCACTTCTATCTGCTTGTCATCGAATGTTAGGCATATACTCTTGGGACACCCCTTACAAGTTCTGAACTGCATGTAGTGTGTTTTTTCAAAGTTTAGTGACAAAGAATTGGCTAGGAACCAGTGATTAATGTCCACAAATATTTTATTGGCTGATCTATCTAGGACTACACTTGATTTGCTATGTATTGCAATGTTTGTATCATCGGCAAACAAAACAAACTTGGCATCTGGTAATGTTACTGATGAAAGGTCATTGATATACAAAAGAAAAAGTAAGGGCCCTAAAATAGAACCTTTTGAGACCCCACACGTAATTAATTCCCAGTTGGATGATGCCTGATAGCTTAATACATGTCTCTTACCTAATAACACCCTTTGTTTCCTGCCAGAGGTGTAAGATTTGAACCATTTTGCAGCATTTCCTGTTAGACCATAATATTCTAATTTTCTTAAGAGGCTATTGTGATTTACACAGTCAAATGCCTTTGACAGATAACAAAATATACCAGTTGCCTGCAGTTTTTTGTCTAATGAATTAAGCACATTTTCACTGTAAGTGTAGATAGCCTTCTCAATTTCAGAACCCTTTAGAAATCCGAACCGCGACTTTGACAGTATGTTATTTCAGATAAGATGGTTATAAAGCCGATTGTATATTACTTTTTCTAAACTTTTTGAGAATGTTGGCAAAAGTGAAATTGGACGGAAATTTGATGCTATTTCTTTATCTCCCTTCTTAAATAGTGGCTTAACTTCAGTATATTTCAACCATTCAGGAAATATTCCACTGTTAAACGACTGGTTACATAGGTAGCTTAATATGTTACTTAACCCAAAATCACATTCTTTAATTAACGTTGCTGATATTTCATCATACGCACTAGATGTTTTTGATTTTAAGGATTTTATGATGCACATTATTTCTGGTGGGGTAGTGAGGGTTAAATTCATATTATGGAAGTTACTTGAAATGTCTGGTCTGAGGTATTCCATAGCAGCATCTACAGAACCTGACAACTCTATCTTTTCAGTAACAGTTATAAAATGTTTGTTAAAAAGTTCTGCAACACATCTGTCATCAATGTATCATTTACTCTTAATGCTATTTGTCCCTCTTCATGTCTGGTTCTACCGGTCTCCTCCTCCACTATGTCCCATATTGCCTTTATTTTGGTATCTGATATGACTATCTTTTCCTTGTAATATATTTGCTTTGATGTTCGTATTATAGGCTTTAATATTTTGCAGTATTTCTAGTAATGTGCTATAGCATCAACATCAGAACTGTCTCAGACTGACAGATACAATTTTCTTTTTGTTTTACAAAATACCCCTATTCCTTGCGTAATCCATGGATTCTTTGTAGACTTTGCTCTAACCTGGGTTAGTTTTGGGGGGGAAACAGTGTTCAAATAAGGCATATGTGTACGATGTTCGGTTGAAATAAGTCCAGTAATTTAGGTGAAAACGTGAAACACACACACGCTGTAACGTACCTGCAACCAATACGTGACTTACCTACAATAAATATGGCCTATGTTCGTCTGTGGAAATGGACTCGATAGGCAACCTAAGCTATCAGTAATCGGAATCTAACCTGCGTAATACTGTCATTTAAGCCCTCAAACGATTGTTACATGAAAAACTTAAAACTAACATTTGGATAAGCTATCTAATTACATATTTGAATATGAAGAACTACAGGAACAAATGAACCTGTAGCAATGAATAACTACGCTACCTAACTTCGTTTTGAGTAAGAATTTACGAGTGGTACAGAATCTGACTTGTGCAACGGAATTTGCTGAATTGGAATGCATAACATGTTGTGGTGTGTCAGTGTCTCTGTTTTGGCCCTAAGTGTTGCACTCACCTCCTTAGATCACTGCCTTTTTCCAAGTGGTTTACAGCAATTCGCAGCAGCAGCGACTAAAACGTATTGTAACTAAGAATGAATTTAATAAAAAGGAGTTTTCTTGAGTCCTGTTAACTACTAAATAACATCTAAGAATAATTTTTTAATATTTTGGAAGATGAATGTCGACTTTTAGGGAGTCATAACAAAGGTCCAATTCCGAAGCTGTTAAAAACCTACTTAATACCGACTTTCAAACTAATTTATTAAAGAAAAACACTTCACTACAATAATATTTTTTTCCTTTCACGGAGAGCTGGGGGAAGGGGGGGGGGGGGGAGGTGGTTTCTTGGCCCCGGGTATAGGCATCCTTGGACTTCGTCTTATTTTGGACCAAATGTTTGATACATCCAATACGTGGGATCGATGGAAGTGTTTCGAACTTTCTTCTTATGTAAGGAGCGCTACGTAACGTCCGTTAAACATCCCAATGAGAAACTTTAGTGCACAGGTAACAAAAAGTCGACGGCAGTTGCCATTTTAGCACTTTAGGGAACTCTTAAAGGGTTGTACGGTCATGTAATCTAAAGAAAATGAACCGATTTATTGGTGCGTAAGTTTAGGCACGATTACCTGGAGTTGTATTTTTCTTTATATTATTATATATTAGGTTTGAATAATATTCCTTCTTATCTCCTGTTCAGAGCAGCCTACAGAAATCTTCTATCAAATGAGGTTGAACATAAGGCACGTGCTAATCGTCAGTGTCCAAAATCAGACATGTCTTTTAGCTTGGAGTGGGAAAAATTAAGCTTTCCGCAACGATCCTGTAGAATTCTGTATGATCGTTATTGTGTAATATTATCCCGAAAATTAATTAAATATACTAGTAATGTGTTTCTGTGTATTGCAGGATTTAGTGTTAAAAATGTCGTGAACAAGTGAAATTGTAGCATTTGCAGACATAGTCTATTTAGTGTGCAACCTGTTCAACAATCCGATTTTTAAAGGAAAAAATGATGGCTTGATCATGCAATCTGTAGGCGTTTTCATTGTTCGCAGAGAGGCAGAGAAACTAACACCCATTGCGAGTTTTGTCATTTAGTAATACACTCTTAAAGGCAATGTGCTCAATGAAATTATGGCAAATGTTGTGCGAATACTGATGCAGCGAGATGGATTCCCTGAACTGAAAAATCGTCTAACTGAAAATTTGTTCTCTAAAAATTAAGGTTTATATTACTGCAAAAACTGCAATGAAACAGCATGTTAAAATTTTGTGTCGTCACATTCCGAGTACGTGCAATGCCAATATGCACAGAAAAGTATGTAGGAAAACACTGACGAAAGCTATTTCATAATCAATTAAGTGTGTAGTATTTAAGTTGTGTCAATTTATTAAAAATAAAACTGTTTAAACTTGGAAATTATTAGTGTGCTTAAAATATTCCTACTCCTTCATTTCACTCAATGTGGGTAAATAATATTAAGCAACAAAACAGTAAATAGTGTTGTTCTCTTGTATTTACTTATCAACATTCACAAAATCAGAGCAGCTATATCATCTTAATCATGCAGATGAATGCCTATAGTTTCGTAATGTTTCATGTTCCTGCCCTAAAATGTTGGTTGTGATAGACTGATCTGTAGCATGGCCCGATATCTATATTTGGGTGATATTTATTGCACTTTTTACTATAAAAACTAAAAGTGCAAGCTAACGTCTGAAAACCTCTATTAGATTACAGATAAAACTCAGACGAGTATTTTGGATATCATGAACATATATCAAACACAAGCTACAAAACGTAAGAGGATGAGAGCCAGACAGATACATGCAGCAAGTGGAGCTAAATTATCGACTAGGCACATAATGTTCATTTAGTTTAAGAAAGTTATGTAAGTGTGACGCAGAGAAAGGTTGAAGAATCGTAGTGCTTAGATGCGTAACACATATTGCAGTCTCTCAGATTTTCTTGCGTGACTGATTAATGGTGTGTGTCTGAGCACACATCAGGGTAGTTGTTTACACTTAATGCAGAACATTTCGACGACTGACGCAATGATCTTCTTCAGGTGCTGTGAATTGTGCTGTTGTGTATACTCGCTGCGTAGACTCTAGTCAGACAGTGAACTATTCTTGGTCCAGCACCAGTATTTACAGCTGAATTCAAAGCTCGATATCCACCATACCCTACGTATTTTTTTTTTCAGAGACCTCACTGATATTTTGTGAAACGCATTCTCTCTGCGTTTCCCAGTTCGGTTGGATGTAATGACAGGTGAGAACTTAATATTTTGAGCCAGTAGTGGATGAAGGAGAGTTCGAGGGTAGACAACAGCTTTTGGGCTACGTCAGTATGACGAGTGTATAATCCCTCCCGCTCACCTTCAAGGTCACCTTTCTCATTCCTCCCTTTCTTCTCCTCTCCTCCCCCTCACCATTCTTCCCCACTCCACCTCTCTATCACCCCATGCAGTGTTACTGGGAAAAATCCGATTGCTGATCTAGTCCACTTTTGCCACTTTAAAAAACTTAAAGATGCCGGAAACAGGTCAGTAAAATGAGAGAATTGGCGTTCTAGTATTTGTTTATAAACAGTTAAGCTGGAGCAGTAAGCATCTTCCAAAGAAGCACAAGGATTGGGAGCCTCTGGTCGATTGGAGGCCCATGCCATTTGCGACAGCCCAGCCAGCTAGTAGTGCTGTGCGAGTAGAGGAACTGCAGCCAGGTTCAATCACAAAGTTTTTGTATGATCCATAAACGTGCCATATAATATGGGACATGAAAAGAAAAAGAATTGCGTACCTGCATTTTTTTCCATGAAGCTAACTGATCTGCACACCCATATATTTTCCCCTAAAGCACCCTGAGGTGAAAAGGAGTGGCTTTGTATGTTGCAGGTGGCAGCATAATAATGAGTCAGTTGTGACCGTGGCATGCCTAGATAAAGCAAATAGTGACGCTGCACTGAAATTTTTTTTGTCTTATGGTAGGTTGCACATACTGCAACAATACTAATAATAACAACACACTGGTAAAAAGGTTTCAGTTGCATATGTGCTGCCAAACTGTAAACAGTAGCTGCATTTCTGCCTGCCATAACACAGCAGTAAAACAAAACCACTTTGGAAATAATACAAGTATTAGCAATAGACTCTCAACATATATATATATATGTGTATGTGTGTGTGTGTGTGTGTGTGTGTGTGTGTATTTAAATCATTACTATCAGTGTTGCAGATAACACATTCGGCATCCTTTAACAAAACCACAATATGAACCTTCAGTGGCGAAAATGTTGCTCTTTAATACAATCATGATCTGAGGATTCTTCACAGATCTTACAGTCGAGCTACATTGTGGAAACAAAGTAGGGCAATTTACGAACCTTTCGCTGTCCATAAAATATGATAATGGTAGCTTTAGCAAGTAAGAATCCATTCTCACATACTCACATCTTTATTCTACGCTGGTGTATTTTAACTCAAAATGTAAAACATATAAATTATCCCGCATTTTTAATGGTTGTTAGATGATGGGGATCCACAGGCCCTATACCAGCAGCTCGGTGGATGAGGGCTGTAGAGCCAACATTACTGACCCAGGAATAATGTCGCCGTATCAGTCCATAGTACACGCATGGGCCGCTGTTGTTGTTGCTATATTTACGACGCTTATGTGTTTCTTTTTTCCAGAAGATTTGGACGATGAGCTGCTGCTTTGTACTCCAGACCAGCGCCCAACAGCTCGTCACAGATGCCACAGCCCATACCCAGGCGACCACAAGTGACGAATCTGTCAGCCAGCAGCTCATCTTGGGCTTCGGAATCTTACCTGTCCCATCAAGAATGACACAAGCAATGTCCACCTCCTCTGGAGGAACTTATTACAGTAATCTATCAGCTAGCAGCAGTTCCTCAGCCCTCCATAACAGCAGAACAATTGGGGTGGGTACACCAGGTATGTGACGCCACAGGATTCACCTTTACAGTGATTTACGATGCAGCTGGAGATAGGATCTTACATGTCTGGATCAAGGATTTGGATAGGTATCAAGATCCAATTCTTTATCATAAAGTGTGTCAACATGTTTCGAAATATGATATTTCCAAGGCCCTAGATAATTCACGATATCCCGCCATAAAGTGCAATGCCACATTTTGTTGCGACTTGGTACTCATAAAGAATGGTGTCATCATCACGGCACCCACAGATTTTGAAGGCAGGATTGTGTGATATCGCATTCTGCTTGTTGTTTGCTATGAAGAATAGTTAAAAACAAGATAGAGAGCCGATTCTTCAAGTTTGAAGAATGAGAGTTGGGGAAAGTTCTAAACATGGTTCTATGATTGGATATTCAGATGGTTTATGATGCATTATGTGGTGGTTCTTCCTCTTATGAGAGGTACAGTTAATAAAGAAATTATTATTTAAGTGAAAAATTGCGACAGTTCTTTCTTTGCTTGATCTCTTCTGGCTTCTGAGAAAAATTTTAATAAACGTGCCGAGTGTACAAGTAAATTCTACACGCTTGATATGTGTGGATATTGTAAACACCGTGGAATTGAATTCCCTGTCAAACTTTACGACACTTCAATATTTGAGAAGCAGAATCCCAGAATATAAATTCAAGTATACAACCTTCAGAAGAAGACAGACAAGCCTGATAAGCGTAATGTGCAGAAGAAGAATACTGTTGAACCCCTCCACTATATCCCATTCACAAATCGACGTTAAAAGCCTGCCAATTTGTGGCTCATACCTGACGGCACTAAATCACATTACTGCTGGATAAAAACATGCCGCACGTTATTTCCTCCCATTTGACTGCTTATACTGGTGCATAATATACTTGTTCTAGGTATCTGAATGCCTTTTATACAAAGGATTAATTGACTAGAGCACTAGAGGGATTGCTCTACCCAGGGTCCAGTACGCGTAGAGAAGACTCCAGAGGCGCAGATGTTCTTATAGTATAAGAATTTATCACAGAAGGAACGAGTGCCGTTTTTAGCGTATGCAGACTTCGAATGTCTTCTCGTTCCTGTTGGGGGCAGCGAGGGTGACCCCACTACCTGGCATACGGCCCTAACAAAATTACATATACCACGTATTGCAGTGTATCAGATTGCAAGTTCATACTCAAACGGAATTATTTAAAACCCTATGACTCCCGCAAAATGATTGCTCTTTGAACTTCAACAACTTGCAGAATTTAGTTGATGATTTATGTGGTCCATCGTTCCTCTAACTATAGAGTAGGAAGTTGAATAGTAGTATGATGAATCTGTTAAGTTTCATATTTGTGAGCTGTCATTACCAAATATTAGAGGAAAGCAGCGTATGGGGCACTATCATCTAAACGGTAAACTTCGTAGCGCAGTACACAATTAATGCAACCTGAAATATAAGCTCCCTCATCATATAACTGGATTTTTTCACAGTTTGAGGAGGTGTGATGCTCACTTCATTATTGAGCGCTTTATTGAATTTGGTCTTGGCAATGACTGGGATAGTGTCCCACCTGTGAGTAGCAGAAATATATTTGGTTTCTGAGGAGGGTTACCGAGCATATAACGCTGTGCTTCCTGGATTCGTTTAGATTTATGCAGACACCGATTCAGAAATTTATTGAAACTCTATATCAGCAAGATAAGAACCTCTCACAAGCCACACTTTCCGACGATGTTAAGTTCCAGTTTATTACAATCAAACTGATCTTCGTGTATAAATATCTTGATTTCACGGAGGTTCTCTAAGAAACTGCTATGTGTGTTTGGCAAGAATTTAAAATCTCTAATGTATTGAAATATGCAAGGATCTACGTGGACACAGACGTACGCCTCCTTGCAGATATATCAGAACAATTCTGGAGAGTATGTCTGGGAACTTACAGTTAGGATTCCGTCTACTACTCACAACGCTAGTGCTATGTTGGGATGGAATGCTCAAATCAACATGTATTGAACTCAACCGATTAACAGATGTCGACATGTTCTTGTTCCGTGAGTGAAACATTCGTGGGGAATTTACCAATCTATTCCCATACACTTCAACGCAAATAGCTCACGAAAGGGTGAATTGCTCAACAACCTCACCGATTTAAGTTACATCCCATATCTCGATGTTAACAATTCATGCCGGTTCGCCATGCAACAGACCTGCTGGAGAGCTTCGGTAGCTGACTCGTGCTGAGATTGATGAAATGGATTTTTCAACTGTGGTTTATGGTTCTAGTGTACGATAATGCTCGGAACTAGACTTGATGTGCAAGGTGTGATCGAAACATACGGTGAACAAGTGTCAGTCGCGTATCATCGATTTCGAACAACTCGTGAACATTAAGTTCTGTTTTAAGTCGCAAAGAGGTGCCAAAGCAACTCAGGAAATGATGAAATTGATGTATGGCGATAATGCTGCAACTCTGAAAGCTGTTTAAAAAAGTTGTGACCGAGTTAGAAGCGGAAATCAGTGGACAGAAGACGAGAAACGTTCGGGACGTTCATTAACCAGAAAAACAGAAGAAACGTGGAAAATGCGGCTAAAAGTGTTCATTAAAACAGATGAAGAACTGTCTGAGAGATAACCAAAGAACTTATTAGCTCGTACGGGTCGGTGCAAAAATTGTAACAGGTAATTTGAAAAAGAGACGATCGAGTGCGAAGTATATTCCCAGGCTTTTTGAATTATGAACAGAAGAATAGTCGTGTGTTAGTTTGCACGAAGTTGAAGGATCGTCTTCATTCAGCTCCGGACTTCATTTACAAAACTGGTGATGGAGATGAAACTTGGGTCTGTGGGTATGACCCTGAGAAGAAAATTCAGAGTTCCCAATGGAAAACCAGTGAATCTCCTCGCCCTAAAAAGGCACGTCACTGGAAATCGATTATCAAAGTCGTCCTCACTGTTTTTTCGGTACTGAAGACATAGTGCGATCAAAGTTCGTTCCAATGGGAAGAACTGAAAACTCTGAATTTTACAAGGGCGTACATTTGCGAAACGATGTGTGGAGGAAAAAACCAGAAAAATGGGCCAGTGATATCTTTCATCATCATGACAACGTGCTACGCCACATCTCGATTTTGATTCGTGAGCTTTTGGCCGGAAAAGTGTTCCTATCTGCCCACATCCGCCTTACTCATCAGATTTAGTACCATGTAACTTCTGACTCTTCCCAAAAATTAAAACTTTGCTTAAAGGAAAACATTTTTACACCATTCCTGACATTGAGAGCGCCATGACAGCACAGCTGAACGCCCTACCAAGAGAAACTTTCCAGAAATTTTATCAGTCATGGATTCAACGATGGGATTGGTGGGTTATTAGCAAAGGACAGTAATTTGGAAGCGATTGAATCAAGTTCCATGTCAACTTATTACTTTGTTTTTAATAAAACTATTCAGTATATTTTTTTATCATACGTCGTATCATAAAGCTTCAATGACGAGTGCAGCAATCTGCTGTGTCCTGAGGACAAAGCGGTTCCCTCCTCAAGCCGATAACAACTCAGGGAGACAAAAGAGATGCATTATACATTACAGAAACTGCAGCAGTGCCTCAATTTGCGTATGGAATTAATTAAACTGAACTGCGCCATACAGTTCAACCAGAGCCCCAGGTTGAAGCAATACATGAATTTAAACACATGTAAAAGTTCATCCCTGCTGTGTGCACCTGAGAAAGACTTCTATAAATGAATGAACAACGCAGATTTTGGGAAGACAATTCCCGCCGCATGTTCGAGTCCTCCCACGCTCATGGGTGTGTGTGTTGTTCTTAGCATAATTTAGTTTAAGTTACTTTAAATTGTGTGTATGTCTAGGGACCGATGACCTAAGCTGTTTGGTCCGTTAGAAATTCACACACATTTGAACATTTTGGGGAATACAATGGAGAATGTGAGTCTTCAGGTTTTCGCGGCGCAATGACTGCTCCATTAAGTTTCGGGAATGCAGCCGCATGTATTCTGCTTCTTCTTCTAATATTTCGGCTGTATACCTTTCAGCCATCTTCAGAGAGAGCCGTACGACTGACGCTCCAGCGCTCGCTCCATCCTTTTAAACTCGCGGACCGCGCCACTGCGCATGCGGCCACAGATAAACAAGGCGCCAGTGATGTTGATTGGCGGCAAAGACGTACAATATGCATGAGTTACGTCTGTGACTGCGCATTCGATCCATGCTGGGAGGTCGATATATTACTGGGAGCTGAACTGTAGCGACGTCTTTGTAAGTTCAATATTGAAAGTGCCGGATTCCATGATTTATCTAATGTGAAACCGCTGTCTCTATTAATTAAATTCTTTGTCAAGCGGATTTCAATGGCCTCTTTTACTACGGAGTCCCAGAAAGATGAAACAGAAGCCAGAATTTCGACATTTTCATATACCATAGAGTGACCAGAATCAATACAATGCTCTGCCACAGCCGATTTATTGGGTTGTAAGAGCCGAGTGTACCTGCGATGTTCCGTACACCTCTCTTGGACTGTACGATTCGTTTGTCCGATGTATGAAAGGCCACATTCACATGGTATCTTGTAAACTCCAGGCTTGCGGAGTAGTAAGTCATCTTTAACGGAACCCAGGAGTGCAGCCGTCTTCGCCGGTGGACGAAAAATCACTTTTACTTTATGTTTAGTGAGGATCCGTCCTATTTTGGATGAAAGGCTTCCCACATACGGCAGGAAAGCCATGGATTTAAATGTTTCCTTGTCATCTTCTGCATTCCTTGTGGACACCTTAGGTTTTATTTGTAGTGCCTTACGTATCTGTTGTGGAGAATACCCGTTGTCCTCAAAAACTCTCTTCAGATGTAAAAGTTCGTCTTTTAAACTACTTTCATCAGATATGACGTGTGCTCGGTGTACCAAAGTTCTTAGAACACTACTCGTCTGCGAAGGATGGTGACAGCTATTTGCATGTAAATATAAGTCCGTATGGGTCGGTTTCCGATATACTGCATGACCCAAAGTGCCATCTTCTTTGCGCCGAACCAAGACATCCAAAAATGGAAGACATCCCTCCTTTTCCACTTCCATTGTGAACTGAATTTGTCCATGGATAGAATTCAGATGGTTTAAGAAGTCCTGCAATTTGTCCTCGCCATGGGGCCACAGTACAAGGGTATCATCAACGTACCTCCAAAAAACTGTAGGCTTCAAACTAGCAGACTCCAGGGCCTTCTCCTCGAAGTCCTCCATAAATAAATTGGCCACCAAGGGTAGTCCTTTGTCACCCTTGGTGGCCAATTTATTTATGGAGGACTTCGAGGAGAAGGCCCTGGAGTCTGCTAGTTTGAAGCCTACAGTTTTTTGGAGGTACGTTGATGATACCTTTGTACTGTGGCCCCATGGCGAGGACAAATTGCAGGACTTCTTAAACCATCTGAATTCTATCCATGGACAAATTCAGTTCACAATGGAAGTGGAAAAGGAGGGATGTCTTCCATTTTTGGATGTCTTGGTTCGGCGCAAAGAAGATGGCACTTTGGGTCATGCAGTATATCGGAAACCGACCCATACGGACTTATATTTACATGCAAATAGCTGTCACCATCCTTCGCAGACGAGTAGTGTTCTAAGAACTTTGGTACACCGAGCACACGTCATATCTGATGAAAGTAGTTTAAAAGACGAACTTTTACATCTGAAGAGAGTTTTTGAGGACAACGGGTATTCTCCACAACAGATACGTAAGGCACTACAAATAAAACCTAAGGTGTCCACAAGGAATGCAGAAGATGACGAGGAAACATTTAAATCCATGGCTTTCCTGCCGTATGTGGGAAGCCTTTCATCGAAAATAGGACGGATCCTCACTAAACATAAAGTAAAAGTGATTTTTCGTCCACCGGCGAAGACGGCTGCACTCCTGGGTTCCGTTAAAGATGACTTACTACTCCGCAAGCCTGGATTTTACAAGATACCATGTGAATGTGGCCTTTCATACATCGGACAAACGAATCGTACAGTCCAAGAGAGGTGTACGGAACATCGCAGGTACACTCGGCTCTTACAACCCAATAAATCGGCTGTGGCAGAGCATTGTATTGATTCTGGTCACTCTATGGTATATGAAAATGTCGAAATTCTGGCTTCTGTTTCATCTTTCTGGGACTCCGTAGTAAAAGAGGCCATTGAAATCCGCTTGACAAAGAATTTAATTAATAGAGACAGCGGTTTCACATTAGATAAATCATGGAATCCGGCACTTTCAATATTGAACTTACAAAGACGTCGCTACAGTTCAGCTCCCAGTAATATATCGACCTCCCAGCATGGATCGAATGCGCAGTCACAGACGTAACTCATGCATATTGTACGTCTTTGCCGCCAATCAACATCACTGGCGCCTTGTTTATCTGTGGCCGCATGCGCAGTGGCGCGGTCCGCGAGTTTAAAAGGATGGAGCGAGCGCTGGAGCGTCAGTCGTACGGCTCTCTCTGAAGATGGCTGAAAGGTATACAGCCGAAATATTAGAAGAAGAAGCAGAATACATGCGGCTGCATTCCCGAAACTTAATGGAGCACAATGGAGAATATTCGAAAACTCGCGACATTAAACCGGCCAATCGTAGAAATGGCCGTGGGAAACAGGATAGCTTATCTCCAAGACGGATTATAAAAGGACTGCCATCTAACGTGAAGAATTCGTAGCTCTGGATACGGAGAAGGTTGCAATACAGTTCACGAAACCTGTTTAAGCTATTATGTGTATTGAACCTGTTGCAACTCTTGCTGTGTGCGAGGCTTGCGGCTTAATTCCATGTTCTTATTGTGCAATAACTGCGTTCAGGTGGCTGTTACATTCAATACCCTTTATTTCTGTAATTAGAGCGCTTCCACATTACAGGAATCACAAACTATTCGTTGACAGATGCTAAGATCAAGAATCTCAGAAAGTTGTCAACAATGGAACAGACTAAAATACACTCCTGGAAATGGAAAAAAGAACACATTGACACCGGTATGTCAGACCCACCATACTTGCTCCGGACACTGCGAGAGGGCTGTACAAGCAATGATCACACTCACGGCACAGCGGACACACCAGGAACCGCGGTGTTGGCCGTCGAATGGCGCTAGCTGCGCAGCATTTGTGCACCGCCGCCGTCAGTGTCAGCCAGTTTGCCGTGGCATACGGAGCTCCATCGCAGTCTTTAACACTGGTAGCATGCCGCGACAGCGTGGACGTGAACCGTATGTGCAGTTGACGGACTTTGAGCGAGGGCGTATAGTGGGCATGCGGGAGGCCGGGTGGACGTACCGCCGAATTGCTCAACACGTGGGGCGTGAGGTCTCCACAGTACATCGATGTTGTCGCCAGTGGTCGGCGGAAGGTGCACGTGCCCGTCGACCTGAGACCGGACCGCAGCGACGCACGGATGCACGCCAAGACCGTAGGATCCTACGCAGTGCCGTAGGGGACCGCACCGCCACTTCCCAGCAAATTAGGGACACTGTTGCTCCTGGGGTATCGGCGAGGACCATTCGCAACCGTCTCCATGAAGCTGGGCTACGGTCCCGCACACCGTTAGGCCGTCTTCCGCTCACGCCCCAACATCGTGCAGCCCGCCTCCAGTGGTGTCGCGACAGGCGTGAATGGAGGGACGAATGGAGACGTGTCGTCTTCAGCGATGAGAGTCGCTTCTGCCTTGGTGCCAATGATGGTCGTATGCGTGTTTGGCGCCGTGCAGGTGAGCGCCACAATCAGGACTGCATACGACTGAGGCACACAGGGCCAACACCCGGCATCATGGTGTGGGGAGCGATCTCCTACACTGGCCGTACACCACTGGTGATCGTCGAGGGGACACTGAATAGTGCACGGTACGTCCAAACCGTCGTCGAACCCATCGTTCTACCATTCCTAGACCGGCAAGGGAACTTGCTGTTCCAACAGGACAATGCACGTCCGCATGTATCCCGTGCCACCCAACGTGCTCTAGAAGGTGTAAGTCAACTACCCTGGCCAGCAAGATCTCCGGATCTGTCCCCCATTGAGCATGTTTGGTACTGGATGAAGCGTCGTCTCACGCGGTCTGCACGTCCAGCACGAACGCTGGTCCAACTGAGGCGCCAGGTGGAAATGGCATGGCAAGCCGTTCCACAGGACTACATCCAGCATCTCTACGATCATCTCCATGGGAGAATAGCAGCCTGCATTGCTGCGAAAGGTGGATATACACTGTACTAGTGCCGACATTGTGCATGCTCTGTTGCCTGTGTCTATGTGCCTGTGGTTCTGTCAGTGTGATCATGTGATGTATCTGACCCCAGGAATGTGTCAATAAAGTTTCCCCTTCCTGGGACAATGAATTCACGGTGTTCTTATTCCAATTTCCAGGAGTGTATATCACCCGAAACCACGGAACGTCCGCGCTCCGCAGCAACGAGTAACCACAAACTAGCGATCCTAGCGGCCACGGTGTGAACCTAGTTGACACGTAGTAAACGATAAACTGATCGCCCAACGAAAGCTGCCCGACATCCCGTCGCCACAGACCTATCGAAGCTTCACATGTACCATTTTCATTAAAAGTTGGATTATACAAACATAGGTATCTCCATTTATTGGGTGAAGAACTTCCATATGAGATGATAAGGTGTCATTCTGACGAATTTGAGACGTCTGCGTATGAAACTGATTTACAGGCATCCATAAGGCTATTTTCTGATGAAAGAAGAGGCAAATGGGTTGTAAGCAGTAGAGCTTTTAGGTCTTCTATCCAAAATGCATCCATACCACATAGAACTAGGTGTCACTTTAAAGCAAGTAATAAAGGCTAAGAGTGTGCAACATGCTGCTGCATGTACTCTTACAGTTGATAATTACCTGGCACACCTTGCATGGCTGTACAAAGATGCTATATATGTGGCGCATCAGGTTAATTTTCAGTCTAAGAGAAATGTCGTTCATGCTGTAGTAGGGTAAAGTACGTACTGGCGCAGTTTATGGTTTTTTAATTGATTTAATTAGTTGTCACTTTCAATATCACCCCTCCCCTTCACCACCCCCATTTTCAGGCAATTGGGTGGGCGGGAAAAGCTGCTACAATCGATGTTGTCACAAGATGGCTGTAGAAAAATGGTAGACTGTGATGTCACTAAGATGGGCAGATGGTGGAATTGTAGTCACCTATATCCACCACACTCTCCTGTTCTTACCTACCATCCGCCATTTGTGTCTGTGCACCAAAGGCTCAACATCAGCAGAAGTCAGGTAATTTATTAATGATTTTTAGCCCAAAAATGTCTATTTCCCTTTAAAAATGGTTGTAAATTTAAAAATGGAGTTGATACAGTGTCATATCGCTTCTACATCTACATCTACATTTATACTCCGCAAGCCACCCAACGGTGTGTGGCGGAGGGCACTTTACGTGCCACTGTCATTACCTCCCTTTCCTGTTCCAGTCGCGTATGGTTCGCGGGAAGAACGACTGTCTGAAAGCCTCCGTGCGCGCTCTAATCTCTCTAATTTTACATTCGTGATCTCCTCGGGAGGTATAAGTAGGGGGAAGCAATATATTCGATACCTCATCCAGAAACGCACCCTCTCGAAACCTGGCGAGCAAGCTACACCGCGATGCAGAGCGCCTCTCTTGCAGAGTCTGCCACTTGAGTTTATTAAACATCTCCGTAACGCTATCACGGTTACCAAATAACCCTGTGATGAAACGCGCCGCTCTTCTTTGGATCTTCTCTATCTCCTCGGTCAACCTGATCTGGTACGGATCCCACACTGATGAGCAATACTCAAGTATAGGTCGAACGAGTGTTTTGTAAGCCACCTCCTTTGTTGATGGACTACATTTTCTAAGCACTCTCCCAATGAATCTCAACCTGGTACCCGCCTTACCAACAATTAATTTTATATGATCATTCCACTTCAAATCGTTCCGCACGCATACTCCCAGATATTTTAGAGAAGTAAATGCTACCAGTGTTTGTTCCGCTATCATATAATCATACAATAAAGGATCCTTCTTTCTATGTATTCGCAATACATTACATTTGTCTATGTTAAGGGACAGTTGCCACTCCCTGCACCAAGTGCCTATCCGCTGCAGATCTTCCTGCATTTCGCTACAATTTTCTAATGCTGCAACTTCTCTGTATACTACAGCATCATCCGCGAAAAGCCGCATGGAACTTCCGACACTATCTACTAGGTCATTTATATATATTGTGAAAAGCAATGGTCCCATAACACTCCCCTGTGGCACGCCAGATGTTACTTTAACGTCTGTAGACGTCTCTCCATTGATAACAACATGCTGTGTTCTGTTTGCTAAAAACTCTTCAATCCAGCCACACAGCTGGTCTGATATTCCGTAGGCTCTTACTTTGTTTATCAGGCGACAGTGCGGAACTGTATCGAACGCCTTCCGGAAGTCAAGAAAAATAGCATCTACCTGGGAGCCGGTATCTAATATTTTCTGGGTCTCATGAACAAATAACGCGAGTTGGGTCTCACACGATCGCTGTTTCCGGAATCCGTGTTGATTCCTACATAGTAGATTCTGGGTTTCCAAAAATGACATGATACTCGAGCAAAAAACATGTTCTAAAATTCTACAACAGATCGACGTCAGAGATATAGGTCTATAGTTTTTCGCATCTGCTCGACGACCCTTCTTGAAGACTGGGACTACCTGTGCTCTTTTCCAATCATTTGGAACCCTCCGTTCCTCTAGAGACTTGCGGTACACGGCTGTTAGAATGGGGGCAAGTTCTTTCGCGTACTCTGTGTAGAATCGAATTGGTATCCCGTCAGGTCCAGTGGACTTTCCTCTGTTGAGTGATTCCAGTTGCTTTTCTATTCCTTGGACACTTATTTCGATGTCAGCCATTTTTTCGTTTGTGCGAGGATTTAGAGAAGGAACTGCAGTGCGGTCTTCCTCTGTGAAACAGCTTTGGAAAAAGGTGTTTAGTATTTCAGCTTTACGCGTGTCATCCTCTGTTTCAATGCCATCATCATCCCGGAGTGTCTGGATATGCTGTTTCGAGCCATTTACTGATTTAACGTAAGACCAGAACTTCCTAGGATTTTCTGTCAAGTCGGTACATAGAATTTTACTTTCGAATTCACTGAACGCTTCTCGCATAGCCCTCCTTACGCTAACTTTGACATCGCTTAGGTTCTGTTTGTCTGAGTGGTTTTGGCTGCGTTTAAACTTGGAGTGAAGCTCTCTTTGCTTTCGCAGTAGTTTCCTAACTTCGTTGTTGTACCACGGTGGGTTTTTCCCGTCCCTCACAGTTTTACTCGGAACGTGCCTGTCTAAAACGCATTTTACGATTGCCTTGAACTTTTTCCATAAACACTCAACATTGTCAGTGTCGGAACAGAAATTTTCGTTTTGATCTGTTAGGTAGTCTGAAATCTGCCTTCTATTACTCTTGCTAAACAGATAAACCTTCCTCCCTTTTTTTATATTCCTATTAACTTCCATATTCAGGGATGTTGCAACGGCCTTATGATCACTGATTCCCTGTTCTGCACTTACAGAGTCGAAAAGTTCGGGTCTGTTTGTTATCAGTAGGTCCAAGATGTTATCTCCACGAGTCGGTTCTCTGTTTAATTGCTCGAGGTAATATTCGGATAGTGCACTCAGTATAATGTCACTCGATGCTCTGTCCCTACCACCCGTCCTAAACATCTGAGTGTCCCAGTCTATATCTGGTAAATTAAAATCTCCACCTAAGACTATAACATGCTGAGGAAATTTATGTGAAATGTATTCCAAATTTTCTCTCAGTTGTTCTGCCACTAACGCTGCTGAGTCGGGAGGTCGGTAAAAGGAGCCAATTATTAACCTAGCTCGGTTGTTGAGTGTAACCTCCACCCATAATAATTCACAGGAACTATCCACTTCTACTTCACTACAGGATAAGCTACTACTAACAGCGACGAACACTCCACCACCGGTTGCATGCAATCTATCCTTCCTAAACACCGTCTGTACCTTTGTAAAAATTTCGGCAAAATTTACCTCTGGCTTAAGCCAGCTTTCTGTACCTATAACGATTTCAGCTTCGGTGCTTTCTATCAGCGCTTGAAGTTCCGGTACTTTACCAACGCAGCTTCGACAGTTGACATTTACAATACCGATTGCTGCTTGGTCCCCGCATGTCCTGACTTTGCCCCGCACCCGTTGAGGCTGTTGCCCTTTCTGTACTTGCCCAAGGCCATCTAACCTAAAAAACCGCCCAGCCCACGCCACACAACCCCTGCTACCCGTGTAGCCGCTTGTTGCGTGTAGTGGACTCCTGACCTATCCAGCGGAACCCGAAACCCCACCACCCTATGGCGCAAGTCGAGGAATCTGCAGCCCTCATGGTCGCAGAACCGTCTCAGCCTCTGATTCAGACCCTCCACTCGGCTCTGTACCAAAGGTCCGCAGTCAGTCCTGTCGACGATTCTGCAGATGGTGAGCTCTGCTTTCATCCCGCTAGCGAGACTGGCAGTCTTCACCAAATCAGATAGCCGCCGGAAGCCAGAGAGGATTTCCTCCGATCCATAGCGACACACATCATTGGTGCCGACATGAGCGACCACCTGCAGATGGGTGCACCCTGTACCCTTCATGGCATCCGGAAGGACCCTTTCCACATCTGGAATGACTCCCCCCGGTATGCACACGGAGTGCACATTGGTTTTCTTCCCCTCTCTTGCTGCCATTTCCCTAAGGGGCCCCATTACGCGCCTGACGTTGGAGCTCCCAACTACCAGTAAGCCCACCCTCTGCGACCGCCCGGATCTTGCAGACTGAGGGGCAACCTCTGGAACAGGACAAGCAGCCATGTCAGGCCAAAGATCAGTATCAGCCTGAGACAGAGCCTGAAACCGGTTCGTCAGACAAACTGGAGAGGCCTTCCGTTCAGCCCTCCGGAATGTCTTTCGCCCCCTGCCACACCTTGAGACGACCTCCCACTCTACCACAGGTGAGGGATCAGCCTCAATGCGGGCAGTATCCCGGGCAACCACAGTCGTAGTCCGATCGGGGGATGCGTGGGACGAGCTGGCCGTCCCCGACAAACCCCCATCCGGACCCCCACAGTGATGCCCATTGGCAACAGCCTCAAGCTGTGTGACCGAAGCCAACACTGCCTGAAGCTGGGAGCGAAGGGATTCCAACTCAGCCTGCATCCGAACACAGCAGTTGCAGTCCCTATCCATGCTAAGAACTGTTTTGCAAAGAACGTCTGAACTAATCTACAGAGAGCGCAAACAAATCGACAAAATTTAAACGGTTATTAAAATACAAGATTGCCTAGTAAATGCAGTAATGCTGCTACTTGCGCACTGCTGACACACTGCTCGACAGCGGAAGGAGACTACGCGATTTTACACTATTCAGGTACTAAAACGCGATGCTACAACTCTCAAATACTATAATACGCCCGAAATTTATGAATTAAACAATGAAAGTACCAAAAACACGCAAAGAAATTAAGAATTAAACTATGTAACAAATGAGTGAGCTAGGAGTATACGACTTGCTGCTGCAGCTACTTATCCAACGGCGGCAGGGAGCACACTTGAGGGAATGAGCACAGCCTGCATGATTGGCAGATTTCATGTAGGGGACACGTATGTAACGAAAGAAAGTACACTCCGTCTCTGTACAAATCACACACTTTGTGTAGGCATAGAGTTCATTTAGTACACTCTTGTTTATTTAAACTTGCCTGCTCCAAGTTTAAAATGCAAGATAACTCAAAAGAATGCCTTTACTCTTCACTGTAGCCACTGAACACAAACACCACAGACCGCAAGCAAATTATTGTTGACAGACAGTGTTTCTGTAAATATTATCAAGACATATATAGAATTTTTGTAGAAAACGAATTAGTGGTAATTGTAGAAGTTGTAATAATAATAATCAGGAGACTGGTATCAAACCAAAAGTTCTGAATGCAAAGAGATTCGCTGGTCTATCCTGTTCAGGGCTTCCTCATCACTGAAATAATACTCCAACCTACATCCATTTGGACCTGCTTACTGTATTCGAGTCTTGATTTCTCTCTACAATTTTTACTCTTCACATTCCTCTCGCATTCAAAATTTATTATTCCTTGATGTCTTAGAATGTGTCACATCAACCGATCCCTAGGTACGTATATTGATCATCAGTAATGTCAATATGCCAGGAATGTGTATTTTTTTACTGCTATTCAACAATTAACTTAAGACAGCAGCTCAAAAGTCGACAGATGGAATCGTAATAGCCTTGCGCCATGCACCTTACAGTGGCTTGTGGAGTATGTATGTAGATGCAGAGCAGAGTCGACCGCGCCGTGCCATAATCCTACACCAGAATATTGCTGAAACCTTTAGATATGAGGTTTCAAATCACAATGAACGCTTATTCTCCTGCTGTTCCAGGCCTCTGCCGATAGCATTGTGGGGTTCTGACTTCAATCACAGTCATGAGCAGTTGTCTCTTTTAATATACCTAATGTGTGGAACATATTAAACAACTAGATATTACAGAGCATGTATCTCAGTCAAGAGCAGTTCTCACACAAGATATTAACGCTGGAACACTAAAGGGGGGAAATGTTGAACTGTTAGTAAACCACAGTAAATTTCACTACTCCTTATTTTACTCAAAAGTCGTCATAATTTATATTTTCACGCTAGTTGACTACAGTCTTCATTGGTATGTCACGTACAAAATAAGTACAAAATATCTACATCTACATCCACATACATACTCCGCAATCCACCATACGGTGCGTGGCGGAGGGTACCTCGTACCACAACTAGCATCTTCTCTCCCTGTTCCATTCCCAAAGAGAACGAGGGAAAAATGACTGCCTATATGCCTCTGTACGAGCCCTAATCTCTCTTATCTTATCTTTGTGGTCTTTCCGCGAAATGTAAGTTGGCGGCAGTAAAATTGTACTGCAGTCAGCCTCAAATGCTGGTTCTCTAAATTTCCTCAGTAGCGATACACGAAAAGAACGCCTCCTTTTCTCTACAGACTCCCACCCGAGTTCCTGGAGCATTTCCGTAACACTCGCGTGATGATCAAACCTACCAGTAACAAATCTAGCAGCCAGACTCTGAATTGCTTCTATGTCCTCCCTCAATCCAACCTGATAGGGATCCCAAACGCTCGAGCAGTACTCAAGAATAGGTCGTATTAGTGTTTTATAAGCGGTCTCCTTTACGGATGAATCACATCTTCCCAAAATTCTACCAATGAACCGAACACGACTATCCGCCTTCCCCACAACTGCCATTACATGCTTGTCCCACTTCATATCGCTCTGCAATGTTACGCCCAAATATTTAATCGACGTGACTGTGTCAAGCGCTACACTACTAATGGAGTATTACAGGATTCTTTTTCCTATTCATCTGCATTAATTTAAATTTATCTATATTTAGAGTTAGCTGCCATTCTTTACACCAATCACAAATCCTGTCCAAGTCATCTTGCATCCTCCTACAGCCACTCAACGACGACACCTTCCCGTACACCACAGCATCATCAGCAAACAGCCGCACATTGCTATCCACCCTATCCAATTGATCATTTATGTAGATAGAAAACAACAGCGGACCTACCACACTTCCCTAGGGCACTCCAGATGATACCCTCACCTCCGATGAACACTCACCATCGACGACAACGTACTGGGTTCTATTACTTAAGAAGTCTTCGAGCCACTCACATACTTGGGAACCTAGCCCATATGCTCGTACCTTAGTTAGGAGTCTGCAGTGGGGCACCGAGTCAAACGCTTTCCGGAAGTCAAGGAATATGGCATCCGTCTGATACCCTTCATCCATGGTTCGCTAGATATCATGTGAAAAAAGGGCAAGTTGCGTTTCGCAGGAGCGATGCTTTCTAAAGCCGTGCTTATGCGTGGACAGCAACTTCTCTGTCTCAAGGAAATTCATTATATTCGAACTGAGAATATGTTCGAGAATCCTGCAACAAACCGATGTTGAGGATATTGGTCTGTAATTTTGAGGATCCGTCCTTCTACCCTTCTTATATACAGGCGTCACCTGCGCATTTTTCCAGTCGCTTGGGACTTTACGTTGGGCAAGAGATTCGGGATAAATGCAAGCTAAGTAAGGAGCCAATGTAGTAGAGTACTCTCTGTAAAACCGAAACCGCATCTCGTGGTCTTGCGGTAGCGTTCTCGCTTCCCGCGCCCGGGTTTCGGGTTCGATTCCCGGCGGGGCCAGGGATTTTCTCTGCCTCGTGATGACTGGGTGTTGTGTGTCTTTCATCATCATTTCATCCCCATCGACACGCAAGTCGCCGAAGTGGCGTCAACTCGAAAGACTTGCACCAGGCTAACGGTCTACCCAACGGGAGGCCCTAGCCACACGGCATTTCCATTTCTGTAAAACCGAATTGGAATCCCATCAGGACCTGGCGATTTATTTATTTTCAACCCATTCAGCTGCTTCACAACCCCAGGGATAGACATCCTCCATACGGGAAACTGTACGAGACTCAAACGGCGGTTGTACGATCCTCCTGCGTGAAAGATTTCTCAAATGCTAAATTTAAAATTTCAGCTTTCGTTTTGCTGTCTTCCGTTACCAGGCCAGACTGATCAGTGAGTGACTGGATGGAAGCCTTCGACTCGCTTCGTTCTACACCCTTTATTGACGATATCGGATCGGTGTGAACTGCAAACTGGTAGCAACTACAATCGTATATTTTACGAGGGTTTACTTGTCTTGGTTTAATATCCCCCGCCACTAATATGATTTAGTCGTAATTTCAAGCTATTATCGGGTCTTTAGCCACCAAAACATATATGACATTGGGAGCTCCCGCATTAATAAATATCATTTAGGTTACAGCAGTGTATGTAACTTTTAAGCAGTAATGTTTGTGGGAGCTATTTCTACACCTCTGACTAATCGGAATGTATTCTAAAAGCCAGAGTGGGCATAACACAGCAAACGTTATGTAGATCCCTCTGACATGGACTGATTGGAAATACTGTTTATCCATCCAAACTTTTAAGCAGTTGGGTGGTTGGGAAAAGCTGGACCAGTCTATAATTATGTTGCAGACGGTATGTCTGACCTATAACATCACGAGACAGCGCATCCAAGATGGTAGATCGACCAAGGATCACGATATAAGTTCGCGAAAGTATTTTAGTTAATGGCGTCACAAAAATGGTGGTGGAGAAAATGGTGGCAGAATTGTGGTATAAGTTCGACGAAGGATTTTAGTTGGTGGCACTCAAAAATGGTTCAAATGGCTCTGAGCACTATGGGACTTAACTGCTGTGGTCATCAGTCCCCTAGAACTTAGAACTACTTAAACCTAACTAACCTAAGGACATCACACACATCCATGCCCGAGGCAGGATTCGAACCTGCGACCATAGCGGTCACGCGGTTCCAGACTGAAGCGCCTTTAACCGCACGGCCACACCGGCCGGCAGTTGGTGGCACTGCAGTTGCTTACTCCTCCTCTCCCTCCCCCCCACTTACTTAGACACACTAACCACCAGACAGACTCTTCACTTGTGTGCGTTCTGTTTTCAGTAGCTTACGGTTCAGCACCATGAAGTATCAGCAAAAGTCAGCCACCACCCACCCGTCCTGTCTGGAAAAAAAAAAAACTGTCACATTCGAATGTAAACATTGTTATTAACCAGTTTCCCTACTTTTTTCATTGGGTGTGTATGAGTATAATATCACATGTACTTATTTTTCTTCTTCTCAGTATTTCAACAGCTCACTGACGCAGCACTAGCTGGCATTTTGGTGCAGGACACACAACTGCTCAAGTTTACGACATACGTATCGTCGCTACTTGATTCACAACAAAAAGATTGGTTACCTGAAATTTCTGAGTATTTCACACAATCGTTCATCAAGCCACTTCTCCAATGTTCCAATGTACTACTGCTTAATACAACACATAAATTGACTGCCAGCGGGTTGAAGTGTGGTATATATAGGTTTATATATAGGTTTACAAGCAGATAGTGACCGCCATATAATAATAATGATGATTTAGAATGGCAAACATGCTGTTAAAGTGCTGTTTAGTCAGATGGATTGGAACGAACTGTGTCATGCAATGTTGTACATTGATGTTCAGCCAGATGACTATGGAGTATTTTTCATTGTTTTCTCCTTCAGACATCTGCTGCTCTGGTATGAAGCTATCCATTGCAGCATTCAAGGTAACATACGGAGAAGCATCAATTTATTAATGTCATTCAAGTGTTTCGAACTTTTGTGATTTATGGATGCGTTGTGGATTGTGTTACACAGACTGAGTCAGTGGGAACTATATTTAACGCCGTATCCAATGGTACTGCGTGTTAAGTGTGTTAGCACAGTGTACATATGAACGGCTTAGAACAGTGTATGAGTTCATATGTCTGTCCAGTACCAAAGTCAACTACTACCACTACTGCTATGAGATGATATTCAGATACTGATGCACAATGATGCACAAGTCTTATTGATAAAGGCACATTTTTCACAAAAGAGACACCTTATTCAGTAGGAATTCGACATACCTTTGTCTGTTAAGGCGTTGTCAGAAAACAAATGATCACAATAAGTGAACAACAAAAATCTCTGCCCAAATGTTAATGCTAAACCGTTTCTGGTGCTATGATTCAATCGTTCCCTGAGGAAACTTCTGAAGCCCACAGATGTCGGTTGTGTAGTTCGTGATACCACTTCTATCAAAGATTGCTTCATCAGTGAAGAGCACACAGATGATAGAAATTCCGTAATGGTGCCTTTCTGTTGCAACAACCTCTCTTGGAAGAAAATCTAAGAAGATAATATCTGCAGGTGTTTTTTGAAGCACATCATCTTTAAGCCAATGACTGTTACAAGTTTTTATTACACTACTGAAATTTCAGCCTTAGGCCATTATCAAGTGATACTATGGCCTAAGTACGAAATTGCAACAGTGTAATAAAAACTTATAACAGTCACTGGCTTAAAGATGATGTCCAAAACAATTTTTATGACTGTGAATCCCAGCTACAACAAGCCTGCAGGTGTTGTTCGCGACAGGGATGGTATGTGTTTTCATACAGAATCCACAGCGCTGTCGTCTTACTGACTTAATGCTTGCGGACCAGTTGCCGACATGGCGCATCGACATCCCACGGCCAGCCAGGTTGCCTACCTATCTCAAGGATGCATACTACAGAAACGCCGAAAACCAGCTACAAATATATTGTGCATTGGGTGGTGGTGTCCTTACACTACATTTAGCAAATACATAATATTCTCTTTATGGCAACAATGTTTGTCATAATGAATGTAGATAAATAAAGCTTAAAAAATAAGAATTAATACTGAAATGTATTTCTTTGGAAAACGAGAAGGTACTATTTCAAACTGTGTTACATTCTTCACTAACATCATCGCTCTGTAATGGCTAAATTATAAAATATTAAGTCACTCAGATAAATACTGAAATGCCACTGAAGATTTATGATTTCAGGAGATACACCGTTGGTTTTTCTCTCTTTCAGACCGACCGTTCTAGAAACAGAAATTACTGGAGTTCCGTCTGAAAACGTAAAGTTGATATTAATATCTCTATAATTAACGCACATGTGTCATTCTACAAATACACACTAACTCAAAGAAATGACGCACAACGAAGAAATTATCCAAATGGAACGGAAATCGGCAGTTGTGATGTACATGTGCAGACAAACATATGATTATAATCTCAGAAGAAATGGACGATTTATTCAAGAGAAAAAGGTTCACAAATTGACATCGGTCCACTTATGGCCCTTACACAAACAGTTTTTCGGCTTGGCATTGATTCACAGAGTTGTTGGATGTCCTCATGAGAAATATCGTATATGTATATAACTAGGTCGTTAGACGGTCTACGCTCTGTTTTGCTGCCCTTCGTGGCAAGCCATCCTGGTGTAGGAAAGCAGCCTACTCACGCCATAGTAAATTCACATCAGTCTTTCCATTGTGTGCCAGCCAGTCCGCTGTAACTAGCTCTGACGTCATAAATGTTGCGCAATATTTTAAAAATCAAATAAATAACCTGAAATGTTTCTAGCATGTCAGGAGTAATACTAAATTAATATGTGTTGAATATCAGTTCGATAACTTTAACCATTTTCGAAATTTGGACGTTTTTCTGTAAAAATCATTGGCGCAACAGAAAAGAGCTAGAGAGTTAAAAATTTATAATTAGATTCATTTTTCATAATTATTTAATAAAAACAGTACTTTGGATTTCACAAATTAAAATTTTAGTGGAAATTCATGATTTTCTGGTTTTGTCTTAAAAATTAAGGAAGCAAGATAGATTAAGTAGGCTAATAAATAAGGCTAGGATGTTTATATTTAAGTAGAATGGAGATCCGCTATCACCATAAGGATGTGAGAAGTTTCATTTGAATACCTATAAAACTATAGCGATAGCGTATCTCCAAAGGGCCAGTTCAGAGCTCGTCTACTGCGTGCAGTGTAATTAAATTAATTCTCTCGCCCAAAATATTTAACTTAGCCACGTCAAACTTTTATTATGATTACTTACCTGTGTGTTGAATGCACATTTAAATTGAGAGCTTCATCGGCCATCAGCAAAAGAAGCTATGATTTATTCAGTAACTTAAAGTGGTGCATTACTAGCCCAGCGGCTAGTCGGGAGAGCAGATTTGATCAGGCGTTCCCTTAGCCGTCCGCACCGCGGCTTTATATATAAGAACGCTGCGCGAGGAAGTAAGGCCCCAGTTCTCTCCAGACGCTGAATAGCACACCATCTGTGTCGCGTCGCGTCGGTATCATTGCTATAAACGGCCTCGGATGCCGTATTAAGTTACTCGGGATATGCGTAACCATGAAATCATTTTCGAGTGAAGTGTTGATTCTGGGATGATTTTAATTATCTAGCTTCAGTTTGCGTATGTCGTATTTTCACGTGCCGCCGCGGGACAAACATTCTACCATTATTTAGCGTGGCGTTTGATGAACCTAATCATCAAATTATGGCGAGCATTCATTTAAATATTTAATTTGGACAGTTATAGTGGCATCAGTGCATTAGACTCTGAACTGCTCTGTTAGTTGCCGGCCGCGGTGGTCTAGCGGTTCTAGGTGCTCAGTCCGGAGCCGCACGACTGCTCCGGTCGCAGGTTCGAATCCTGCCTCGGGCATGGATGTGTGTGATGTCCTTAGGTTAGTTAGGTTTAAGTAGTTCTAAGTTCTAGGGGACTTATGACCTCAGCAGTTTAGTCCCATAGTGCTCAGAGCCATTTGAACCATTTGCTCTGTTAGTTAGATGGTGTGGATTCTTTTGTTTTCATCTGTGAATTTCAGAATATACTCAACTATTTTAGAAAATCGTTTTTGATTATGAATCCCAGACAATCTCCTATTCCCCAGAGCTATAAGCTGTAACTATAAGTGTATTCTCAGATGAAGTGGGCACTAGGAATTCTAATTACAGGCTTCACGTTTTGCTAATCACTTTCTGGTTGCCAATATTGTAGTTAGAGAGCCAGTGTTGAGAACGGCAAAAGACAGCATAAATAATAGGAACATTTAACATCAATCATTCCACCCGCTGCCCCACATATGGTGCATCGGCCGGGAAATGCAGTGTTACAACATTCAAACATTTTTAACATCAATCATTTCCACCCGCCGCCCCACGTATGGTGCATCGGCCGGGAAATAAACTGAGTAAAAGTGAAAGTGATTTTTAACTATTCGGATTCGCGAGTGAAATGCGACACGCAACTGAGTAATAGAACAGTGAAAGTGTTACGTGTGCATGTGGACGACGCAATTGGATTAACAACGCATCTGGATTGACGGAGCTGGCACTGAGTCTAGCGGTGCTGCCGGCATCGTGAGAAGCCAGTTTTGCCTCATCGCAGTCGTCCGCCGGAGCAGCCGGAACCGCGCCTGCAGTTGCGGGCCACGCAAACACACAACAGCTGTCGGAGTGCCGTCTGCAGTTCAGCGTGCTGCGTCGCATCAGTAATCCTGGTACACCACGCCGGCAACGCCATACGTCGTGCAGAAGGAACTAAGTTAAGTGAAAAGCTGTTAAAAATTTTACTAACCTGCACTAAAAGACTGTCGGCGATGGAACCGCCAAAAGAAACTGAGGTTAAACTTAAATCGGAACCTATGTCTGTTGAGGGAACTGTAAATCCAGACAACGGTTCAGGTGTAAATATGCATGAAAATAGTAATGTTGAGGTGAAATATGAAGTATTGTCTCCTGGCAGTAGTGTGAAAAGGGGCAATGATTCAATAATAGAGACCCCTGTAGTAAACCAGACAGCAGAATTTGTTAATTTATTGGATGATATTTTATCTGATGAGTTAAAACCGAAACAGTCACCAGAGATGGTAGAGTTTAAACAGGAGAAGTTAGGTACGACTGATCAATCAGAAGTTTCATTTAGTTTTGATGATTCTTGTGTTGGAGCTAGTTTTTCGTCACCTGAGTGTGATAAAAAGCCAGCTAGTGAGCAACCCAAAGATACTGGGGCTATTGATTTAAATGTTATATTACAAGCAATAGCTACCAGTAATGCTGAATTAAAGTCTGAAATAACTGAGGTCAAAAGCAGTAATGCAAAAATGTCAGCCAGTAATGCTAGAATGACAGCTGAATTGAAATCTGATATAATTGAGGTAAATAACAGAATTGTGGCCAGCCAAACTAATTTTAATAAATGATTGGAGGAAATGGACAATATCTTCAAGGCTGGTTGCAATAAGTTGAAAGAGGATCTGGACAGTTTGAATTATAAAATTGATTACAATCATGAGGATATTAAGAAAAAGGTTGCTCAACAATTTTCTGAAATGTATAAAACAGTAAAATCCGAAGTTGAGGTTCGCAGAGACTTTCAAATGGAAGATGCGAAGCTGGAGCACAAGTTAACAGAAAATATCGAGGCAGAATCTGAACTGTGCTCAGATAGGTTTAAAGATGGTAATAACTAACTAACTAACTAACTCCGTCTACAGGCCGCAAGCGACCCATCGGGACCATCCGACCGCCGTATCATCCTCAGGTGAGGATGCGGATAGGAGGGGCATGGGGTCAGCACACCGCTCTCCCGGTCGTTATGACGGTTTTCTTTGACCGGAGCCGCTACTATTCGGTCGAGTAGCTCCTCAATTGGCATCACGAGGCTGAGTGCACCCCGAAAAATGGCAACAGCACGTGGCGGCGGGATGGTGACCCATCCAAGCGCCGGCCACGCCCGACAGCGCTTAACTTCGGTGATCTCACGGGAACCGGTGTATCCACTGTGGCAAGGCCGTTGCCATTTAAAGATGGTAATATAAAAGTAAATATATGTCAAGCAGAAGTAGACGCAATCAAAACTGATACTACTCATATTGTGCAAAGAGTAGATAATGTTGAAATGAGAGTAGAAAATATCAGTACTAACATTGCTAACATTGAAAGTAAAGTAGCTTCAGTAACTTCTGGTAATGGTAGTATACAACAAGTTGTAGCTGCAAACGCCGCTTTTATCGGGTGTCGGCAGTTCTTGCGGTTCGATCCAGATAAAAATATCCTCCCGCTAGATTTCTGGAACGCTTTTGATGATGTGATTCCACCAACTTGGTCTGAACGAGAGAAAATCTCATTTATTAGAAGCCATTTAGCAAGTGACGCCATGCGTTGGTCAGCTGATGTTATGTTGAAGTGTAAAACATTAGCGGAGTTTAAAACAGCTTTCATTAATGAGTATTGGTCTAGTAATAAGCAAAATGAAGTGTTGAGAGAATTTTGGAGTGGAAAACGCTTCAATGCAGGCAAGGAATCTATTAAAGAGTTTGCTAGGTCATGGATCTCACGTTTGTCACATTTGGGCGAAAAGCTAAAACCGGAAATGATTATACTAGGTCTTGAAGCCAAACTGCCATGGTATTGGCAAACTAGAATTATATCTGCCCCTAGAGACAATCTGGATCGTTTCATTGAGTATTTGGAACGTGTAGAACGTGTTGTTGCCAATGAGGAGCAAGCACGTAATAACAGAAACGCTAATAACACTACTAGTAATTTTAAGAACGAGCAGAATGGCAATGTAAACATCAGAACAGTAGGTGTTCGTCATCCTAAGAGAGGTAGGAATTGGAGAAATAATTATCAGCACCAACAATGGCATCCAAGTGATAATAATTTTGTTCCAAACCAAATTATGCATGTAAACAACAGTACGGAAAGTAATGCTGTGCCAGTTAACTATAATGAAAATAAAGGAAACAGTAGTAGGCCGAGGCAGGAAAACTAGTTCCCGTCTATGAGGACACTGGCGCTCACCAGGCGGTTACTTTTCCTAAGCCAGTAGTTACGGGAATTGATAAGACAGATCAGAATACTCAGACTGAACATGTGGATGAAGAGTCGGTAGCAGCTAAGAATACAGCATAAATATTAGATCACTCTCAGTATTTGATAGATACCGTGTTAGAGACGCTTTCTAAGTGGGAAGAGAAAGAGAAGGCGCAGCAGTGTAACGATAGGGAGGAGCTACAAAATACTGAATTGTCAGGTGAAGAAGCAGAAGAAATTCATGCTTATATTTACGATGAGGATGATGTGCTCTTATCTAAAGTGCCTGTGCAGGATGTTGATAACGTACTAATAGATTTAGGACAGGAGATAAGTGAGAATGTAGAGGGTAGCCTGTTGGGGGTCGATGAACCCAGTAGCTGTGACCAGTTGTCACTTGAGAAGGAACCCGACAATAATAATGAAAATGGTTTAGCTGTAACTAGTGTTATGCCCGGTCTGGTGGCGCAGAATCGCTCAGACTACAGTAATTTGGGTCATGTTCAGCAAACTAAATGTAATGAAGTCGTGCGGTGTTTCGATTTGAAATTAGTAGACCGAATGGAAGAGGCAGCTGAAAATGTAATTCAGGAAACCCCTACACACTGTGACCTAAATGTAATGAAGACAGATGTCGATCACTTTAGTTGGAGACAAATCTAAAAGGAACTATTGGATGAGTTTGAGGAACCACCTGTACAACCTAGAATAAGCCACCCTATAATAATAGTGAATATGTTGGGTATCAATGTACGTTGTCTCTTAGACAGTGGAAGTGAGGTGAGTGCGATATCTCAGTCCTGCTTTGATGCATTACCTGGTAAAGACAAGCTTACAGTAATGAGGGTATCAGGACTAAGAATAATTGGTGCTACTGGCAAGGTGTCAAAAACGGTAAAGCAAGAAGCTTTGCTGCCCTTTAACATTAATGGTAATTTAATTGATCATCCATGTTTAATTGTAAACAATCTCAGTATTGAGATTTTAATTGGCATAGATTTCTTGTCAAAATATCAGAGTGTTGTTGACTTTGAAAGAAGCCAGTTAAAAATGGTCTTGCCAATAACCGGAGTAATTACAGTACCTTTTAGTGATAAACATGTAGTAACTAATGATGAAACTTGGGAGCTGCCTATACGAGTTCTGAAAAATAGGAGATATTGGGACGAAGGTGTTAATCTTAGTACAAGTAAGCTAAACACAGATGAAGAAGAAGCAATTCTTTTGGACAAAATAGAAGCTAAATTGCAGGAAATCTATAAAATTTCAGCTAATCAGAAGGAAGAACTGAGACAGGTTCTAAAAAGGCATCATAAAGTATTTTCAGATCGACGTGGCGTGGTCAAAGGTTATGAATGAATGCTGTAGGGAGGAGGTTGTTCTGTAACCTCTACACAGTGTGGCAGCTGTGCAGTCCCAGCTGTGTGAGATCTTCTTTCCCATTTCAGGTCTCACTCACTCTTCATCTTTTCTATCCACCTAAAATTTCGACTCCTTCTTTCCAACACCAAATTTTCCGGTATGGTTATCAAGTCAGCATTAAGCTAATGAATGCTGTAGGGAGGAGGTTGTTATGTAACCTCTACACAGTGTGGCAGCTGTGCAGTCCCAGCTGTGTGAGATCTCCTTCCATTTCAGGTCTCACTCATTCTTCCTCTTTCCTGTTCACAAAAATTTCCAATATGAAAATTTTCCGTCATGGCTAACAAGCCATGAGTCCTGTAACCATTCTATCCACCGATTAGTGAAAAAAGAAAATACCTAATGTGACAAACCTAACAGTGACGTAAACAATAAAGAAGTATGACATAATTAAGATATAAATGTATTTGAGTAACAAGTATGTATATAACTCTGGTAATATTGTAAGTACAAAGTGTTGTGTTATTGGAAATGGTCCACCAACAATATTAAAAAAAAAAAAGATATACAAATTCATGTACAAGCAGGATCTGAAGTGACAGTGAAACCTATTGTATGCTGTAGAGCTAGCTAATAATAGTAAAAGAGATTGCTTAGTGTTATGAAAAATATGCAGACAAGTTGTAAGAATAAACTCACCTTGTGTAGCAAGGAATGGCAGTGTAATAGAATTGAGCAGTGTTTGTGGTTGAGACGTGAAGGACACGTCCCTGAAGTATTTATAAGGTTGGAGCTGGCCATTATTTTGGTGTAGTGTGTGACAGGACACACCTACATGTATTGAGGTTATGAGTTGGAGGCGTGAATGCGACCATAGGTACCCTTATGTTAGATGAGACAGAGCAGCTCATGGTTTCCTATAGGTTTAAGGAATTTAGCATTACGCTCGTCCATAATTACTTGATGCACTTTAGTGGTAGGTCGAGAGAGACTACCTGTGGTTTCAGCGTCCGATCGAGTGGAAATGGATTGCCACGTGAGCAAACTGATCAGCTGCAATACACTATAGATATGGAATAAATGTGCTATCCTATGCTTTAAATTTCAGTAGACTGAGTATTACTTAAGTTCATACACCAGCAAAGTAAATAAGTAACATAATGACAGAAGTGAAACATTATTGATAGCTCAGCATAAATACACTTCAAAGTAAGTAAGTACCTAATTGCAGATGTGGAACTGACACAGCAGCAGAGGACCAATAAGTGGATTTAGTAGTCAACTAAACGTAGTGTGTTTTGAACACTCAGAACTGTACTATTACCAAAAGTTACTCACATGTACAAAGAAGCTGAGAAAACTACTAATCAAATATACTCATACTATCTCTGAGAATAAGGTAATCGAAGATGAGTCAGCTAAGTAAATAAAATACAGATTTGTCAGGAATGTACCGAGCATTGGTTCAGTGTTCCTGCCCAGAAATAATAAATTGAAATTAAGTAGGATTCATGATTGTATGCCTTGAGCATAGATTTTCTCTAGTACGTGACTAACGGCGTTTTGAGCCATTTGTTTGCCGATTTTATGACAATTAAGTAACCACGAGAGTAATATTGAAAAAGTTCAGTTAACTTTGTTCCAGAAAAATATTGAAGGATAAAATGTATATATCCCCATTTCATTGTGACCCACCCTTAGATATTAGGTGAACAGAGTCTGAGGCACTCTTTTTGTTTGTTCTACAGGACAAACCAGATAATGGTAGCCTGGTAACTGCGTGAAAACGTGGAGTGACTTGGACACAACTCACAGTGACCCCTCCCCTTTCCCCATGTAATTTAGAATGAACGTGAAGGACGCACACCATAGCAACTTCCCCTCCTCTACCCTTGTGAATGGAAGTGTAGGACGCCAGCCAAAGCGGCTACAACCACGTGTGTAAAAATGATTTGTGAAATTTTCTTTCAGGTTTAGAAAAGACTGCTAAGAGATAATCATCTGTTTATGTATCATGTTATTTTCTTTGAATTTGTGTATGTAAAAATGTATTTAATGGATTTAAGATTTTCATAATTCTGTATATATTATGTGTTTGTTTGTCTAAGGCAATATGTATGACAAAGTGTTTCATTGATTTTGCTTCAATTTTGAGCAATAATGTTGCTTAAGAGGCAGTGAACATGCCCGCAATTTAAATAATTAATGTAGGTAATCAGTTTTCTTTTAATGTTTCTACATGTATATATTTCAATTTTAAATTTTCATAGGAAGTTAAGCTGTACTCATGCTTCCCTTTTTGTAATTAAATTTCTTTTCTTCGTTCATTAACATTCCTAAACAAAAAATTTAAGTAGAGGGTGATGTAGGGAAGCAGCCTACTCACGCCATAGTAAATTCACATCAGTCTTTCCATTGTGTGCCAGCCAGTCCGCTGTAACTAGCTCTGACGTCATAAATGTTGCGCAATATTTTAAAAATCAAATAAATAACCTGAAATGTTTCTAGCATGTCAGGAGTAATACTAAATTAATATGTGTTGAATATCAGTTCGATAACTTTAACCATTTTCGAAATTTGGACGTTTTTCTGTAAAAATCATTGGCGCAACAGAAAAGAGCTAGAGAGTTAAAAATTTATAATTAGATTCATTTTTCATAATTATTTAATAAAAACAGTACTTTGGATTTCACAAATTAAAATTTTAGTGGAAATTCATGATTTTCTGGTTTTGTCTTAAAAATTAAGGAAGCAAGATAGATTAAGTAGGCTAATAAATAAGGTTAGGATGTTTATATTTAAGTAGAATGGAGATCCGCTATCACCATAAGGATGTGAGAAGTTTCATTTGAATACCTATAAAACTATAGCGATAGAGTATCTCCAAAGGGCCAGTTCAGAGCTCGTCTACTGCGTGCAGTGTAATTAAACTAATTCTCTCGCCCAAAATATTTAACTTAGCCACGTCAAACTTTTATTATGATTACTTACCTGTGTGTTGAATGCACATTTAAATTGAGAGCTTCATCGGCCATCAGCAAAAGAAGCTATGATTTATTCAGTAACTTAAAGTGGTGCATTACTAGCCCAGCGGCTAGTCGGGAGAGCAGATTTGATCAGGCGTTCCCTTAGCCGTCCGCACCGCGGCTTTATACTGTATATAAGAACGCTGCGCGAGGAAGTAAGGCCCCAGTTCTCTCCAGACGCTGAATAGCACACCATGTGTCGCGTCGCGTCGGTATCATTGCTATAAACGGCCTCGGATGCCGTAGTAAGTTACTCGGGATATGCGTAACCATGAAATCATTTTCGAGTGAAGTGTTGATTCTGGGATGATTTTAATTATCTAGCTTCAGTTTGCGTATGTCGTATTTTCACGTGCCGCCGCGGGACAAACATTCTACCATTATTTAGCGTGGCGTTTGATGAACCTAATCATCAAATTATGGCGAGCATTCATTTAAATATTTAATTTGGACAGTTATAGTGGCATCAGTGCATTAGACTCTGAACTGCTCTGTTAGTTAGATGGTGTGGATTTTTTTTTTCATCTGTGACTTTCAGAATACAAAACGTTTTTTTTAGAAAATCGTTTTTGATTATAAATCCCGGACAATCTTCTAATTCCTCAGAGCTATAAGCTGTAACTATAAGTGTATTCTCAGATGGAGTGGGCATTAGGAATTCTAATTACAGGCTTCACGTTTTGCTAATCACTTTCTGGTAGCCAATATTGTAGTTAGAGAGCCAGTGTTGAGAACGGCGAAAGACAGCATAAACAACGGCATAAATAATAGGAACATTTTTAACATCAATCATTCCACCCGCCATCCCACACTGGGCTTAGATTTCAGCAAGGTAATTCCTGCCTGTGCACAGCGAGAGTTTCTGCTGCTTGTCTTCGTGTTGGCCAAACCATTACTTGTCCAATAAGGTCACCAAATCGCTTCTTAATTGAGAACGTTTCGAGTATTATGGGCAGGTCCCTCGAGATTTTGATGATTTAATGCGCCAATTGGACAAAATTTGGCTCAATATACCTCTGGAGCACTTCCAACAACTGTCTCAATTATAGCCAATACACATAACTGCTTTCATAAGAACCAGAGGTAGACCAACGCGGTTTCGACTTGCTCAATTTGTGAATCTCTTCCTCTGAAATTGTAATCATTTGTCTGTTGGTACCTGGACAACATACCTATCGATTTCCGCCCCTTTTGGATAATTCCTTCGTGGTGGGTCTTTTTTTATATAGAGTGTATTTGTGTTTGATACTTCAAATAGGTGACTTACCTTGTGCCAGTAGCCGGTCGGGGAGTACGAGCGGTTCTAGGCGCTACAGTCTGGAACCGTGCGACCACTACGGTCGCAGGTTCGAATCCTGCCTCGGGCATGGATGTGTGTGATGTCCTTAGGTTAGTTAGGTTTAAGTAATTCTAAGTTCTAGGGGACTGATAACCTCAGAAGTCCCATAGTCTTCAAAGCCATTTAAACCATTTTGAACCTTGTGCCAGTAACTTTCAACAGCATAATTCCACGCATAAACAAATCAGTATAAGATAGAAATGTATCTGCTGTCAATGGTTTTGCAATACACCACGAAGTCTTCCCTTTTTTTAAAAAAAAAAATCTGATTCATTCTGTAGATTGAAGGTTAGAGTGGGCTGCTGGGCCTGAGACACAGTGTAGAGTCCAGTGCTTTTGGTCAAACACGAGACGAGACCCGGAGTTGGAGCTTTCATTGCCTGTTGCGTTTCTTTTATATGAATCTCCAAGCACAGCTACGAAAATAAATATTAACTCTTCCCCAATTTTGAGGTACCATCTCAGCTGCACTACACTACATGTTCAAATAAATTTCGCAACAGATCGTCTGCAAATTCTCTTCTCGATGTTTGGTAATAGCGTGCCCTTTGAGGAGACAAGAGTAGAAAAAAACGGAACATATAACCAAAAATGACTTTTATTATCAAACAGTTTTGGCGGTATACACAATTAAAAACTTTTTACATAGGCGTTTAAGGACGTACACTGGCGAATTTGTTGACTCAATCCCATGGTTGAGAAAGCGTTGACATTATGTGACCTTCACTGTTACCAGAGCCAACGACGTTATCGCTGCACACAACATGTCCACTGGCACCTGCGGGCAGTTCTCTCATTAATTACTGAAACAGAGCTACATTTGTGAATGAATAAGATCCTTAGTCTACCACTAAGTACTTTTTGGGTCAAAGATGTTTATGATATTTGTTTCTGATTGAACGGAAAACGCAATGTAAGTGAATCACGAAGTTGGAAAACCCGCTCTAAAGTGAGCTTGTTGAATTTTCTCATACTCTGAGTAGGTGATGTCATCCTATAGGGAACTTAATTCATCACCTTAATTCTGAACTAAATGTAACATTCTCCTTGCATATAATCACTAGTGACGTTTCGAGAGACAAATCAGTACACAGTAGTAAAGAAAGATCGGTATAACTCTTTATTAACCCTTGAATATATTGTTTTGCAGCAGTTATAGGATTAGACTTGCTCGCTGCTGTTTGAAGCAAGTATTTCCGACTTCTGTGCTTCCCTTTAGCACTCGTACACTAATGGATAAAAATGCAACAGCCTGAGGAAATCATTCGGAAATTGAAGATCTTATGTCACATGCAGCGACAATAAATATGTAAATTTTGTATGACATTATTGGAATGTTTTCGAGTGTACAGCCAAATGGTTAATTCGACTTTTGTTCACAGTATTTCTGTTATCGATCCAATCGTGTTATTCTGGTTCTGCGAGCCGCGTTACAAGGTATTATCGTTACCTGGACTATAACCACATTGTGAACTGATGTTAGCGTCGCACCGCTGTATGTACACTAGTCCGACTCCTGATGCCCGCTACGCCCTTTGGTTTTTCAAGGATTGCTTGTTATCCTGTGTAACGTACACACCCTCTGATCTTTCCAGCTCTGGTCGGTAAGATGACCGGAATTAATGAAGATTGAGTGCCGGACACCAAGTCCTGATTAAATTCAAACCGCCGTTCCAGTCTGTTAGGTTTTCCAACATCGTTATTTCGATGTACTCCTTAATTAGCCTTGTAACGGTCCACCCTCTTCCTAAATGGTTAATTAATTATAGAGAGATATGGACTGTAGCTGCCTTGATGCATCACTGCGTCGGGCATGATGACAGCCCGAGTGGTTCGTCGCAAATCGTACGTTTGAAGAGAAGTTCCAGCACACCTGCGAGTAAGTACAACTGAAGCGGATCTCTCTAAATTAATTATAATAAAATGTGGGTACCCATATAGCATACATGTCACGTGCTATCCCATAAACTTGGCGTTTGCACCACGAATCTCGTTTCATCATTTTTCATATCACTATTATATTCGCGGTATTAATCCGGCGACAGCTCGCTGCCCCATTCGCTTGGAATGAGGTACACTCTTGGGCTTCGGAAACCTAGAGCGTTTTCATCATGACAGATTTTTGTCTTTGTTTATGGTGGAAAATACACTAGCATCATCTTTCCATAAGAGTCTAGTTACTGCACCGGAGATTTGGCCAGTATAAGGAATCAATAACTCAGCTGGATTTCCGAAAGAACACCATTAATGAATCACACCGAGCAAATCTGGAAAATCAAACCGTATGACATTTGTATGTATATAATTTTTTTTTTATTTTTCTCTCTTAGTGGGGTTCACATTGGTATTATTGTTGACTAGCTACGTGCAAATTCGTTCATTTTCAAATCACTATCTACGTTAAAAGTACACACATTAAAAAGAGCTTTGCATCACCTCGGTTCCGAGAGTTCCGGAACCTGCACAGAAAATTGGAAAAGAGATCAACATAAACATATTTTCTCCCTCTTTATTGCTCATGAAAACAGCACATTGCATGTTGTACCACCACACAAGGAGACCTTCAGAGGTGGTGGTCCAGATTGCTCTACACACCGGTACCTCTAATACCCAGTAGCACGTCCTCTTACATTGATGGATGCCTGTATTCGTCGTGGCATACTATCCACAAGATCATCAAGGCACTGTTGCTCCAGATTGTCCTACACTTCAACGGCGATTCGACGTAGATCCCTCAGAGTCGTTGATGGGTCACGTCGTCCATAAACAGCCCTTTTCAATCTATCCCAGGCAAATTCGATAGGGTTCATGTCTGGAGAACATGCTGGCCACTCTAGTCGACAGATGTCGTTATCCTGAAGGAAGTCATTCACAAGATGTGCACGATGGCGGCGCGAACTTCCATCCATGAAGACGAATGCCTCGCCAATATGCTGCCGATATGGTTGCACTATCGGTCGGAGGATGGCATTCACGTATCGTACAGCCGTTACGGCGCATTCCATCACCACCACCAGCGTACGTCGGCCCTACATAATGCCACCGGAAAACAGCAGGGAACCACCACCTTGCTGCACTCGCTGGACAGTGTGTCAAAGGCGTTCAGCCTGACCGGGTTGCCTCGAAACACGTCTCCGGCGATTGTCTGGTTGACGGCATATGCGACACCCATCGTTGAAGAGAATGTAATGCCAATCCTAAGCGGTCCATTCGGCATATTGTGGGGCCATCTGTACCGCACTGCATGGTGTCGTGGTTGCAAAGATGGACCTCGTCATGGCCGTCGGGAGTGAAGTTTCGCATCATGCAGCCTATTGCGCACAATTTGAGTCGTAACACGACGTCCTGTGGCTGCACGAAAAGGATTATTCAACATGGTGGCGTTGCTGTCAGGGTTCCTCCGAGCCATAATCCGTAGGTAGCGGTCATCCACTGCAGTAGTAGCCGTTGGGCGGCCTAAGCGAGGCTTGTCATCGACAGTTCCTGTCTTTCTGTATCCCTTCCATGTCCGAACAACATCGCTTTGGTTCACTTCGAGACGCCTGGACACCTCCCTTCTTGAGTGTTGAGAGCCCTTTCTGGTACAAAGTAACAATGCGGACACGATCGAACCGCGATCATGACCGTCTAAACATGGTTGAACTACAGACAACACGAGCCGTGTACCTCCTTCCTGCTGGAATGACTGAAACTCATCGACTGTCGGATCCCCTCCGTCTAATAGACGCTGCTCATGCATGGTTGTTTACGTCCTTGGGCGGGTTTAGTGACATCTCTGAACAGTCAAAGGGACTGTGTCTGCGATTCAGTGTTCACGGTCAATGCCTACCTTCAGGAGTTTTGGGAACTGTGGTGATGCAAAACATTTATGTGTGTATATAATTTGTCCAAATGTAAAACACTTCTCTTGAAGTACGTAAACGTTTTTGTAGCACATTGTCTATTCAAATCAAAATGGTTCATTACAATAGTTTTAACGTACCTGACACCTTGTCGCGTTATTAATGAAGTAATTTCACAGTGTAACATTTATAAATGCTAAGATGTTCTCAGCTGTTCATATTTGAACAATCTCTGTCTTAATGCCACTACCTTTTATGTGGTCTGTTTCCGAAATGACATTATTGGCTGGGAAGTTCTGTAGAGGCTTCATACTGAGTACTCTTTGCCCACTTTAGCTCCGCGAAGCGTAGCTCTTTCGCCTTTTAGTATAGGCAAGTGACTGTCCTGCATGTAGCGTTGTCAAAGTCGATGAGAGATAACAAAATCTTCTTGATATTCAAGCCAAGTCAATTAGAATAAAATTCTCCAGCTTTCGTTGCCTAACTCCGCCATCATCATCAGGAGTAAAACCTCTGACTGCCATCGCCGGCACGTCTTCCGCTTGTACAGCCACGATTGCGGCCTCTGGCACGGATCAGAAAGGATCGAAACAACGCTTGCATAGGGGCAGCTTATAGCAGCTGCGGCCTGCCGCAGCACCAAGTGAAGGCAGGTGGCTAGAGGGGCTGGTGCCGTATTTGAAGCTTCTGCTTCCACCTCCCTAAAAGCGTCAAGCATTCGTCATTGCTTCCTCTCGATATCCGAAGTCAACCCCCGTGCCCTATAAAATGTGTACCCCTGGTCTCTGTTAACTCTGTTAAAATTGTTGCTGCCATACTGTGGGGGAACAGGCAGCAAGTTAGGGCTCTGCAGAAACATGGACCAGTGTTCCGGCCCATCTCCAGGATACAAGATTGCTGCAAATGTCTCTCCGCGTGTTCTGTGTGTATGGTGTCCCTTGAGAATGCGTCAGCGTCTATACAGACCAGGCAATTTTCACAGTTGCAGAGCATTGTACCTAGCACCAGTAACATATTAAACAGAGGGAGCTGGACAAGTCGGCCCTCGCTGAGCATTGCCTGGAAAAAGGACGCACAATATGTTTTCAAACCACGAGATTTTTGACTCGTTCATCAACATATTGGGATTCGCTTATAAAAGAGGCGGCTGACATTAGAATGGACGACAACAATTTTAACAGAGACTAGGGTTACACACTTAGTAGGCCATGGGAGCGGGCTTTAGATATCGAAAGGAAGCAATGACGAATGCTTGACGCCTGTAAGGAGGTGAGAGCAGCACTTACAAACGTGGTGCTGATCCCTCGCACCGCCTTACAACACGCGGCCCCGCAGCAGGTCGGAGCCGTTGCGAGCTGCCCAATTCGCCTTTTGCACACACATCGTTTCGACCCTCTCTAATTGGTGCCAGAGGCTGCAATCATGGTTATATAAGCGGAAAACTGTGCCAGCTCGAGCAGTCAGTGATTTACTCGTGACGACAATAGCGAATATAGCCATCAAATGCTTAAGAATTATATTCGAACTGACTCGGCTTGAAAACCGAGAAGATTATATTCAGACATGCCAACATGAAAGGTTTCAAGGGCACATGATGGGAGAGACAAGTGAGAGGAAAACGCTACGGTCGCAGGTTCGAATCCTGCCTCGGGCATGGATGTGTGTGATGTCCTTAGGTTAGTTGGGTTTAAGTAGTTCTAAGTTCTAGGGGACTGATGACCTCAGACGTTAAGCCCCATAGTGCTCAGAGCCATTTGAACCATTTTGAGAGGAAAAAATCCAGTACAGGTCCTTCGGCTGATGATCTCAAATATGAACAAAGTGTCTGTCAATGTAGACGTTAGTAACGTGACACTGCCTGTTCTTGGTATAAAAATACTGACAGCAGCAGCAGCACTTCCTTATCTCCAAGGTCAATCGAGGAATCCTGACATCCTGCCACATGCTAAGGTTAAGGAGTGGAGGGCCTTCCCACCCACACTGCACTTTTGCAAATTTTGCGTGAAATACCCCCTCCCAAACCCCACCCCCAATCCCACATTCCCACTCTACGGCAAATGACGTGGAAGCGAAGCTCCCCACCCATTGAGCAGTTTTTTTATAAGAGAAGTGATTGCGTGCTCATCATCATTTGCTGTTTAGCAAGATGTACAGCCAGCAGCAGCGATCAGCTGGGACGAAGAAGAAGAATATCGCTATGTATTATGTTAATTCAACTCTAACTATTATCATCATTATTATTGAGTGTGTATGCTTCATTAAACTCAGATTTTTTTGTTCTATCATTACAGATGCACAACAGAAGCTGTTAGACTATGCTGTACCACGATCGGAGCATTTTCGGTGAGTGCCTGATCCAGTGCTGAATGAGGACACTTAGTTGCAGCCCATAGGATGTCTTCCTGACCTTTTGAATCTGGTGATCTTCGACTATGCCATAGCACAGCCACTACAGTCAAGTCCCATAAGAGTATTGTTATTCGCTAAAACATACTATGTAACTGTCAGTGGCTCTACATGTCAGGTTTGGCACCTGACAATGATTTTTAAGTAATTATACAGGTACGAAATACACTCCTGGAAATTGAAATAATAACACCGTGAATTCATTGTCCCAGGAAGGGGAAACTTTATTGACACATTCCTGGGGTCAGATACATCACATGATCACACTGACAGAACCACAGGCACATAGACACAGGCAACAGAGCATGCACAATGTCGGCACTAGTACAGTGTATATCCACCTTTCGCAGCAATGCAGGCTGCTATTCTCCCATGGAGACGATCGTAGAGATGCTGGATGTAGTCCTGTGGAACGGCTTGCCATGCCATTTCCACCTGGCGCCTCAGTTGGACCAGCGTTCGTGCTGGACGTGCAGACCGCGTGAGACGACGCTTCATACAGTCCCAAACATGCTCAATGGGGGACAGATCCGGAGATCTTGCTGGCCAGGGTAGTTGACTTACACCTTCTAGAGCACGTTGGGTGGCACGGGATACATGCGGACGTCCATTGTCCTGTTGGAACAGCAAGTTCCCTTGCCGGTCTAGGAATGGTAGAACGATGGGTTCGATGACGGTTTGGATGTACCGTGCACTATTCAGTGTCCCCTCGACGATCACCAGTGGTGTACGGCCAGTGTAGGAGATCGCTCCCCACACCATGATGCCGGGTGTTGGCCCTGTGTGCCTCGGTCGTATGCAGTCCTGATTGTGGCGCTCACCTGCACGGCGCCAAACACGCATACGACCATCATTGGCACCAAGGCAGAAGCGACTCTCATCGCTGAAGACGACACGTCTCCATTCGTCCCTCCATTCACGCCTGTCGCGACACCACTGGAGGCGGGCTGCACGATGTTGGGGCGTGAGCGGAAGACGGCCTAACGGTGTGCGGGACCGTAGCCCAGCTTCATGGAGACGGTTGCGAATGGTCCTCGCCGATACCCCAGGAGCAACAGTGTCCCTAATTTGCTGGGAAGTGGCGGTGCGGTCCCCTACGGCACTGCGTAGGATCCTACGGTCTTGGCGTGCATCCGTGCGTCGCTGCGGTCCGGTCCCAGGTCGACGGGCACGTGCACCTTCCGCCGACCACTGGCGACAACATCGATGTACTGTGGAGACCTCACGCCCCACGTGTTGAGCAATTCGGCGGTACGTCCACCCGGCCTCCCGCATGCCCACTATACGCCCTCGCTCAAAGTCCGTCAACTGCACATACGGTTCACGTCCACGCTGTCGCGGCATGCTACCAGTGTTAAAGACTGCGATGGAGCTCCGTATGCCACGGCAAACTGGCTGACACTGACGGCGGCGGTGCACAAATGCTGCGCAGCTAGCGCCATTCGACGGCCAACACCGCGGTTCCTGGTGTGTCCGCTGTGCCGTGCGTGTGATCATTGCTTGTACAGCCCTCTCGCAGTGTCCGGAGCAAGTATGGTGGGTCTGACACACCGGCGTCAATGTGTTCTTTTTTCCATTTCCAGGAGTGTAGATAACATGCCAGTGCTGCAGGCAGTACTCATGATATTAGTGGGTCTGTCTATGCAGTATGAGGAATATGTAGATAGGAAGTTGACAGACTAGTATAACACATCTCATACCCCTGCTGACATTCACAAGTTTGGTCGTAAAGAGTATATAGTAGAAATGTGTGGGGAGACTATGCCAGAATTATCCTCATGGGAGACGACACTATACCTAAAACATCCAAGTGTTGTTAAACTGGAGAACCATGTTGTGCATTATCAGTTGCCACTGATAGATTGCGTCGTTGGCATCAATATGTGAGAGGAGCATACTTGAATTTGTCAAGTATTTGCACGATAACAGTATAAATTCCTGTATTTCTCCCGTACCAAAGTGAGTAAATGTTGATTGTGTAATTATAAAATAAGTGGAGGCTCAATTTATCGAAGGAATGCCCATATATGTAATTACACTTATATGACTTGCGGCATACACATATATGACTCATGCTGAATTTGAAGCATATAAAAAAACAATTTTTGGAATCTTTCTGTAAAGTCGAACGACTCTGTGTAAATAAAAAAAGTTCTACAAAGTTATTATTTTCTTCCACTCCGCAATAACTTTAATTGTGAAAGGATCAAATAATAACTCAGGTATTGCAAATTAACTGACGATTTATTATCAGAAACAACACATTTTTTTAAAAAATGAGATTGTACAAATTCACAATTGTTTCACTTTTTACATAACAGCTACTGATCCGCTATACAATATTTTACAGCAGTAGAGACACATTACACTAGTAACAATTTTTTTTAAAAAAGAGATTGCATTAATGCAGAATGAATTTATTTACATAATAGCAACTGATCGACTAGCACAGAAACATTATACTTAGATGATTGTTTGTATTATTTTCAATCTTTACAGTGTACAGAAACTAGAAGCGATAGGTGAAGAACCACACGTAAACACAAAATATATACAACACTTTTACAAGCACACACAGTGTGCAGTCATGCACATGGTATACATAATAAAATATTCAGTTCACTTGCATAAAGACACATATACATCCACAAAACTATAATAAACGCTTTATCTAACTATTACACACACACACACACACACACACACACACACACACACACATACACACACACGATCATGCACAGATGAAGCATTCGTCATTATGATGCAACAGACTGTCCTACAGTTGCAGTGCAGTAAGTACCACATGGCCCCGCAACTGAAAGACTACTTGCTGCACCATATAAGAAGATTCATCTTTAGCATAAAGACTCTCCTCATAGTGTTCGATCTTGAATGGACATAAGGCCGCACGATGCACAGCGTTAGGCTGTCTCTGGGTAGCACCTGCACCTTCGATCTCAGCCCCACAAACTCCACAATCTGCCAGGCATTCACCTCGTCCTTGATCAGACCGATAATCGTCTTGTTCTGAGGTGTTATGCCATAAGGATTATCGGTCATAAATCCAGACGTGTCGAATTCCTCGCAATTGCACCTAATTACCAAGTATGGGTCGCAACATTTCACCCAATAGATGAAACTGTCTGTATCCATATAAAGTGACTTGACATCAGGGATGTTCGGTTTCACAAACATGCAATGCTGTCGGTACATGTAAAGTTTGGAGAGATGAAGAGTACACATATCGATATAGTCAGATTTCGTGAACTCCACTGAAACCTTAGCCATCTTAACAGTGACTAGTCTTTCATTGACGATTGTGGCCCACTTTTTCAAAAGTTCAGTATTTAAACCAATATACTCCCTCAACCAGGGACCCCGCTTGAAGGAGACGCCGAGGGTGATTCTAAGAAGCCGCATGCCCAACCTGAAGCACTGCCGGAGGTTTCTATAGTGTAGAATGTATCTTTGCTTTTCCTCAGGGCTGTCATCAGCCTGAGGACGAAATCATTTACCGGAGCTAGACGTTCAGGCCACAATTTCAAGTCACTGTGTGTGTAATGCAAATCGGTGGGATATTCTAGGTATGCCTCCAGGACATATCCCCTGCCATCATCAGCAGCCACACTGAGACTCTTATCCTTCTGTCTGACGACTTCATCTTTGAACAGCCATTGAACCCTCCAGATAGGAGATATTGTTACATGGCCTGTCTGTAGAGATTGTTCACATCTAAATAAGGTATGTAAGTCAAATCGTCAGATTGCCTGTACTCCCCTTGACTCATAGCAAGTTATTCGCTTTGGTGTACCTGTGGATACACCGACAAGATCCTCTGCTAATCCTGCGTTCGAAAAAAAAAAACATATCAACAACGGTCGCCACTTTGATGTTGGTACCTGTCTTTTTTAACACATTGTGTCTCATGAAAGTCCTGGTGCAATGTAATAGAAGACAGGATCCAAAGTGTATGTGCCCAAGCATACATTTCAGAATTTTTCAAAATCATTTGCGACGAAGTGCACACCTGTCTGCATGTACAATTTAGCATAACTCTCTAAGTCGGATATGTTGAACTCCTGACAAACATTCGCCAAGTGCCATACTCCACATATCTTATGCCACTGCCTGTAAATTTGCTGGTGAAAGCAATTATATCGGGTAATACAGTTTTGTGGAGTGCAGTCTCTCCATCGAAACCAGGTACTCATATGCAAAGACTCCCTTCTTCGTTACAAGCTGTAACTTTACATAACCAGGAAATGTAGATCGAGTGATACGCTTATCCCCTCGACGCATCGTCTCAGCAAAGTTCTCTAAAGCCGTCGGCACACGGACCGTGCTGCCGAACGTTAACGTTGAGCGTGCCCAGTTCAACGTGCTGCTCAACGCTCAGGAATGATGCGACTTGTGCATACGGTACGTGGACCCCAACGTGGTATACGCGATCGCAACGCACTCAAGCGACAGTTGAGGGATGTTTCTAGTTCGTTAATCACACTGTTTACTCAACAAGCGCGTAAAATTCCCACGTTAGCTCTATTAAAATGCACATTCCTTTCATCGTCCACGAAAAGGAAAGTACCATGTCCAATCAATAAGGACACAGGCTTATAAAAGTTCCATTACAAGCAGTGCGTTACAAAACTGGAATACTTTCCGCATAAGATAAACATTATTTCATCATTCCTACATTTTAGTAAAACCCCAAGGTCAGCCTTACTTGATCACTGTTCGTACCCAGTAGCAGAATCTTTGCAACATGTCAATTACGAAGCGTAAAAGAAAAAGGAGAAAAAATACCTTTATACAAGTAGCGTAAGCTGTCCTTTAGATTAAGCCAATCGAACAAAGTCACCCCTCAAAAAAAGGTGAACTTGTATTTACATAAAATCAAACATTACAGTCTATACTTATATTAAACTAATAATAAAGTATCAGAACCTAATAAAAACGCGAATGTTAGGAAAAAAAAATTTGTCGTGTCAGGACGCGAACCACCGCCCCAAAAAACAAAACCACATTAGTACACAATGATGCTATTCATTACGCTATACCAACATCACATCTGCTGTTTCTAATGATAGTACCTTACGTCTTGCCAAAAACTTTAATCGTAGATATTTTACTAACTGAAATTTAATTATAACACATTGTACCAAGAACAATGCGTTTTGGGTGGATCTTCAGTGTGTCGCTGCTTTCAAATAGCCTACTCTCATTATACACAAGTTACAATAATTATTTTGCCGCGAATATGATGTTTCTCATTATTTTATTGGAACGAATCACACAGTTAACAATGAGTTTTGCAGTGATTCTCAATTTGCTGGTGCTCGGAACGGCATATATACGTATAGGCTTGAAATGAATGACAATATGGCGCGTCACAACTCTGTACTGAAGGGAGACGGCGTGCGTGTGACGTAGGTGGCGTTGTGCCATGTCATTGGTCAACGCTCAGACGCACGCTGAGAATATCTGACATGCCAGATATTGCTCTGCACGTTCGGAAAGACTCCCGAGCGTGCTATTCCATGTTGTGACGTCAGAAACTCGGCACGCTCAACGCTCAACGTTCGGATGCACGGTCCGTGTGCCGACGGCTTAAGAAGTGTCTGCATAAATCGTAGTGAACCTATGAAGATGACTGATATTCTTGGAGTCATTCGCTTGAAGAACGAAATATATTTTTCTACATTGTCAGGTATTATACTGACCTTATCATTCTCCAAACCGAAAGCGCCGACGTGCTCAAAGAGAATGTGAGCATTATACCACTCAAATTATGGAAGAAGCCTGGTCGTGTTGTGGCAGTTTATGTCTGAGGTTGCATGTGTTATGACTTGCATCGCAGAGCTTCCCCACTGGAAGATAATGATATCTACGTGGAGTTCCCGCTTTTCTATCCAAAGGCAGGACACAAATATGACATTTAACTGCCTGCTTGTACACTTACTGGCCATTAAAATTGCTACACCAAGAAGAAATGCAGATGATAAACGGGTATTCCTTGGACAAATATATTATACTAGAACTGATATGTGGTTACATTTTCAAGCAAATTGGGTGCATAGATCCTGAGTAACCAATACCAAGAACAACCACCTCTGGCCGTAATAACGGCCTTAATACGCCTGGGCATTGAGTCAAACAGAGCTTGGATGGCGTGTACAGGTACAGCTGCCCATGCAGCTTCAACACGATACCATAGTTCATCAAGAGTAGTGACTGGCGTATTGTGACAGGCCAGTTGCTCGGCCACCATTGACCAGACGTTTTCAATTGGTGAGAGATCTGGAGAATGCGATGGCCAGGGCAGCAGCCGAACATTTTCTGTATCCAGAAAGGCCCGTACAGGACCTGCAACATGCCATCGTGCATTATCCTGCTGAAATGTAGGGTTTCGCAGGGATCGAATGAAGGGTAGAGCCACGGGTCGTAACACATCTGAAATGTAACGTCCACTGTTCAAAGTGCCGTCAATGCGAACAAGAGGTGACCGAGACGTGTGACCAATAGCACCCCATACCATCACGCTTGGTGACACGCCAGTATGGCGATGACGAATACACGCTTCAAATGTGCGTACACCTCGATGTCGCCAAACACGGATGCGACCATCATGATGCTGTAAACAGAACCTGGATTCATCTGAAAAAATGACGGTTTGCCATTCGTGCACCCAGGTTCGTCGCTGTGTACACCATCGCAGGCGCTCCTGTCTGTGATGCAGCGTCAAGGGTAACCGCAGCCGTGGTCTCCGAGATGATAGTCCATGCTGCTGCAAACGTCGTCGAACTGTTCGTGCAGATGGTTGTTGTCTTGCAAACGTCCCCATCTGTTGACTCAGGGATTGAGACGTGGCTCCACGATTCTTTACAGCCATGCGGATAAGATGCCTGTCATCTCGACTGCTAGTGATACGAGGCCGTTAAGATCCAGCACTGCGTTCCCTATTACCCTCCTGAACCCACCGATTTCATATTCTGCTAACAGTCATTGGATCTTGACCAACGTGAGCAACAATGTCGCGATACGATAAACCGCAATCGCGATAGGCTACAATCCGACCTCTATCAAAGTTGTAAACGTGATGGTACGCATTTCTCCTCCTTACACGAGGCATCACAACGACGTTTCACCAGGCAACGCCGATCAACTGCTGTTTGTGTATGAGAAATCGGTTGGAAACTCTCCTCATGTCAGCACGTTGTAGGTGTCGCCACGGGCGCCAACCTTGTGTGAATGCTCTGAAAAGGTAATCATTTGCATGTCACAGCATCTTCTTCCTGTCGGTTAAATTTCACGTTTGCAGCACGTCAGCTTCGTGGTGAAGCAATTTCAACGGACAGTACTGTATAAAGCATCATTCTCCTGCAAGCTGGTCGTCGGAATCTTTTTTCTATAAAGGCCATCAACATACCATGCAAGTTTTTCGATCTCAGGGAGCAACCATCTTGCAGGATATATGAGTCAACTTTGTTGTGATTGGAATCATATGAGCATACAATCTGATAGTTGCCACATACGGTACGTGTCATTCTGTGAAAGTGATGTGAGAGGCATTCGGATCACCTTCACAACGCGCCACAGGAGCTAGTAAGCACTCAAAGTCAGCGTACACAACAATGGGACATTGTTCCTGATGGTTGGCATTCTTAAACTTTAAAAACTTTTTATCCTCAATCGGCCTTCTCACACATAGCAATTCCTGGTTCTTTCAATCAATCAGACATCTTTCTAAATACTCTCAATTAGTAAAAGAGTTGAGACATCTGTGGAAAATCTGCCCTTTATGCTCATTTTTACTCATTTTGTCGAAAAGTAGGCGGCGCATGGTTTTCATTCAAACATAGTGTTACTTCTCGCCTTTGGAGAATATTCGCGTTCTGATCTACGATATTCGGCTAGATTTCGTCTAATGTCTGAACAGTCATACTGAGACACATCGCATTACTGAGAACCTCTGCAATTTTATAACCATGGCACACTATAGGAAAGAATGTGTATATAGTAGGGACTAATGTGTCGTTATCGCCACGATATTACGCTCTACACGAATCGTACTGACTGGGAGTACGTCCACTGGCTGATTCATCACTTTATCAGTATTACGCTGCAGCACTTGTCCACCGAGAAAGCCAGTAGGGATCCTATAGAACCTTTGTGATCAAAGTCCACTATCTTCACTGATGTTTCTTTGTCTCTGTTTTAAACGTATTAACGTTTGCATGTAGCTCAAATTACACTCCTGGAAATGGAAAAAAGAACACATTGACACCGGTGTGTCAGACCCACTATACTTGCTCCGGACACTGCGAGAGGGCTGTACAAGCAATGATCACACGCACGGCACAGCGGACACACCAGGAACCGCGGTGTTGGCCGTCGAATGGCGCTAGCTGCGCAGCATTTGTGCACCGCCGCCGTCAGTGTCAGCCAGTTTGCCGTGGCATACGGAGCTCCATCGCAGTCTTTAACACTGGTAGCATGCCGCGACAGCGTGGACGTGAACCGTATGTGCAGTTGACGGACTTTGAGCGAGGGCGTATAGTGGGCATGCGGGAGGCCGGGTGGACGTACCGCCGAATTGCTCAACACGTGGGGCGTGAGGTCTCCACAGTACATCGATGTTGTCGCCAGTGGTCGGCGGAAGGTGCACGTGCCCGTCGACCTGGGACCGGACCGCAGCGACGCACGGATGCACGCCAAGACCGTAGGATCCTACGCAGTGCCGTAGGGGACCGCACCGCCACTTCCCAGCAAATTAGGGACACTGTTGCTCCTGGGGTATCGGCGAGGACCATTCGCAACCGTATCCATGAAGCTGGGCTACGGTCCCGCACACCGTTAGGCCGTCTTCCGCTCACGCCCCAACATCGTGCAGCCCGCCTCCAGTGGTGTCGCGACAGGCGTGAATGGAGGGACGAATGGAGACGTGTCGTCTTCAGCGATGAGAGTCGCTTCTGCCTTGGTGCCAATGATGGTCGTATGCGTGTTTGGCGCCGTGCAGGTGAGCGCCACAATCAGGACTGCATACGACTGAGGCACACAGGGCCAACAAAATGGTTCAAATGGCTCTGAGCACTATGGGACTTAACATCTGTGGTCATCACTCCCCTAGAACTTAGAGCTACTTAAACCTAACTAACCTAAGAACATCACACACATCCATGCCCGAGGCAGGATTCGAACCTGCGACCGTAGCAGTCGCGCGGTTCCGGACTGCGCGCCTAGAACCGCTAGACCACCGCGGCCGACAGGGCCAACACCAGGCATCATGGTGTGGGGAGCGATCTCCTACACTGGCCGTACACCACCGGTGATCGTCGAGGGGACACTGAATAGTGCACGGTACATCCAAACCGTCATCGAACCCATCGTTCTACCATTCCTAGACCGGCAAGGGAACTTGCTGTTCCAACAGGACAATGCACGTCCGCATGTATGCCGTGCCACCCAACGTGCTCTAGAAGTCAACTACCCTGGCCAGCAAGATCTCCGGATCTGTCCCCCATTGAGCATGTTTGGGACTGGATGAAGCGTCGTCTCACGCGGTCTGCACGTCCGGCACGAACGCTGGTCCAACTGAGGCGCCAGGTGGAAATGGCATGGCAAGCCGTTCCACAGGACTACATCCAGCATCTCTACGATCGTCTCCATGGGAGAATAGCAGCCTGCATTGCTGCGAAAGGTGGATATACACTGTACTAGTGCCGACATTGTGCATGCTCTGTTGCCTGTGTCTATGTGCCTGTGGTTCTGTCAGTGTGATCATGTGATGTATCTGACCCCAGGAATGTGTCAATAAAGTTTCCCCTTCCTGGGACAATGAATTCACGGTGTTCTTATTTCAATTTCCAGGAGTGTATTTTACAAATAGTTTTATATGCGCAGTTAAATCGTTAATGTCGCAGCAGCCACGAGGTATTGCCACAGCTTCTCCACTCCTTAAATACAGTTCCTTTTTTAAGTCAGAGACATTAGCTATGCTATTTTTTTGTTTCCAGACTTGCCAATGCCACACTGCACACCTCTTTGCCCAGATTTACCGTAGGAAATTATTTCTCTTTTAATTTAAACAAATGTTATTTTAAAGTGTATAACATCGCATCTCGACCTCGAATGATGCAGTGACGTGTATACTGCATGTTTTTCTGCAACTTTCAGGAGAAACATTAGGCAGAAATGTGGGCAGAGATATGAACTGCAGTCCTAGTAGTGTTGTATGGATCACTCTGTGCTGGCATTTCTGTAGGGGATGTGCGTCTGTGTTGCTGCAGGTGGTGAGGAGCCAGTGGAAACGCTGTGGACAATTTAACAACATAACTTTATTACATCTTCAGGTATACGTGAGGCAAGCACGCCTCTCCTAGCGAACTCTGGACAGTGCAGTTGGCGTCGGCGTCGGCGCTCAGCGATGCTGCGTCAGGGCTTCCGCACGGCGGCGAAGGCAAGGCCACGACCAGCTGCGACTGCAGCGTTTTCCGGAGGGAATTCAGTTGTGATGCTGTGTTGATGAAGACACGCTGGCAGTGCAAAAGGTGGCGGACTTTGAGAAACCTTAATGGCAGACATTTCACAGTTCGTATGGAAATTAATAGTAGCCAGATGAATCATGATACCTCAAAAAGAAACATGTACATTACTGTTATTTGCACGACGATTCTGATGGTGTAATCAAATTTTCAATATCTTTATTAGTTTCAAGTTTAGTATATGACGGTAAATTATACAAGTAACAGTAATATCACATAAGTGAGTCAGCCTTGATGCAAAACACCTAGTTATTCGTTTACTTATTTATTCTCCCAAACTAGTTTCGGCAACAAATACCACCATCGTCAATTGTTTTTTTAAATCTAAAACATGCATGGTTATACAAACACAGTAGCACGTTATTACATTTTTACTATTCGTTTTTGAAATATAGTTTTATATGGACACTTTCATACTACCTTATTTATTGTATGTTACAGCATGTTTTAGGCAATTATTGTCGCTGTCTGCGACATATTTTCTGTGCGCTTTTTGTTTCTGTTGCTGTTTTTCTTTACTTAGCGAACATCATGTCATCTGCAAACATGTGAGCGGCTGTTAGTAAACAAAATACTAAAAGGTGAACTTCGTATGTCAGCAATATATACTTGGGGTTGTGGTAGTGTTGTGGGAAAAAAAATGGATCAAATGGCTCTGAGCCCTATGGGACTTAACATCTATGGTCATCAGTCCCCTAGAACTTAGAACTACTTAAACCTAACTAACCTAAGGACAGCACACAACACCCAGTCATCACGAGGCAGAGAAAATCCTTGACCCCGCCGGGAATAGAACCCGGGAACGGGAAGCGAGAACGCTACCGCACGACCACGAGCTGCGGACTGTTGTGGAAAAATAGTTATTTGAAGTTTACTGAGCTGTTACTTAACTATTCGTGTACTCACGTTCGTTGGAAGGTATGTGGGTCCAGAAACGTTACGCCATCTTGCTGTTCGCGTGTGTCGCGAGAGATGTATCGCCTGTGGCGAGAAAGGCTATGAAAAACTGTAGCGCGAATTACGACGACTTCTGTTCATTATTTATGTCTCTGTGTGTGATGGGGAAGTGGTTCTATTGCGTGTGTGTGCTTTCTGTTCTGTGTCGTTGGTCAGTTCTCTCAGAGGGGTCCCAGTAACATTCAGAACAAACAATACAGTTCAGAAAAGACTAAGATCAGTCAGAAAAACCTCAGACAAATTCAGCAAAGCTGGAATATATCAACTGACTTGCAACTCCTATCAGGCTCAATACATAGGACAAACAAGCAGAAATTTCAGAACGAGGTACACAGAGCACATGAGAGCTCTGAAGAGTGACAGCACACATTCAACTTTTGCAGAACATCTAATGAACAAAAATCATAAGCCCACTAATATCGGAAACGATCTACACATTCTGAGAAACAGCAACATTCTATACCGACAACTAACAACAGAAGAAAATTACTACATACAAAAGACTGTAGTCGAAGTGAAAAATGTAATAAACGAAAACATAGCACTTTGTAACAACACATTCTTTACCGCTCTGAGAGAACTGACCAACGACACAGAACAGAAAGCACACGCACGCAAAAGAACCACTTCCCCATCACACACAGAGACATAAAAAAATGAAGAGAAGTCGTCGTAATTCGCGCTACAGTTTTTCATAGCCTTTCTCGCCACAGGCGATACACCTCTCGCGACGCACGCGAACAGCAAGATGGCGTAACGTTTCTGGACCCACATACCTTCCAACGAACGTGAGTACACGAATAGCTAAGTAACAGCCGGCCGCGGTGGTCTCGCGGTTCTAGGCGCGCAGTCCGGAGCCGCGTGACTGCTACGGTCGCAGGTTCGAATCCTGCCTCGGGCATGGATGTGTGTGTTGTCCTCAGGTTAGTTAGGTTTAACTAGTTCTAAGTTCTAGGGGACTGATGACCTAAGATGTTAAGTCCCATAGTGCTCAGAGCCAAGCTAAGTAACAGCTCAGTACACTTCAAATAACTATTTTTCCACAACACTACCACAACCCCAAGTATATATTGCTGACATACGAAGTTCACCTTTTAGTATTTTGTTTACTAACAGCCGCTCACATGTTTGCAGATGGCATGATGTTCGCTAAGTAAAAAAAAACAGCAACAGAAACAAAAACCGCACAGAAAATATGTCGCAGACAGCGACAATAATTACCTAAAACATGCTGTAACATACAATAAATAAGGTAGTATAAAAGTGTCCATATAAAACTATATTTCAAAAACGAATAGTAAAAATGTAATAACGTGCTACTGTGTTTGTATAACCATGTTATTTTCTGCATGTTTTAGATTAAAAAAAGAAACCACTCATGATGGCGAAATTTGTCGCCGAAACTAGTTTGGGAGAATAAAGAAATAAATCAATAACAAGGTGTTTTGCATCAAGGTGGACTCAATTTTCTGATATTACCGTTTTTCTATGCAAACACGGACCAAATGGAAGAGTTTGAAGATAAAATCATTATACAATTAACACCCAGCAACGAATTTCTAAAATTTAAACGCTTCATCCGATTTCGTCGATCGACGTGTCTTTAGAAAGCTATTAGTGTAAACCAACATTGGTATAAATTACAGGCATGTAACTCGAATAGTACATGAGTTATTGGAGATCAAAGTGGCCGATTACTACCGATCGCATCAGGCCATAAGTACTCCACAGTTACACGAAAAAACGGTAGCAGCATGCTCATAAATATATTTATTTTTATATGTCTTTGTTTATATCCGATATATACTACTCATGAAGAAATTAATTAAATATTTACTATGCTATAGAAAGCATAGAGACAATAGGCTACTGACCTACCTTTTGTTCTATTCCTTTGATATGTGTTTATTTCATTTGTGTATGTATCTAATAATGTGTGTTAGAGCGTGTTTATGCTCCAGCCGTAGGAATATTTATTTAATTTCAAGTTATTTAAATGTAAATCCAGTATTTCGAAAGTGTTTTATGTTTGTGAGTGTACGTTAGCTTGAAGACGTGGAGGGAGCGCTCTAGCCAATCACAAGACTCGTTACTAAGGGAGGCGACTACCGAAGTTCTGGCAGATCGGCAGTTCTGGAATACGGGACAGGAGGGAGTGCTGGACGCGACGGCGCGGCGGACGCACGGTCGCGAGAGAGACTTGGAGTGTGGAGCGGTTTACGCGTGGTCGCGAGAGATAGAAATACTTCGGAGTGCGGACTTGTGAACTTGTGAGACTTATGAGGTTTCTACAATGAAGACATAGTGTGCGTTTAGAAGTGAATATCTCACGAGCTATATTGTTGTTCATAACTAATTACGTTGCAGTAGGAATCTGTTGTTTCCCTGTTATTCAACTTATATTTTATTTAATTGCTGGACCATCGACACCAATATGAGTTTTGCAGAAATATACCGCATACTCAAAAGTACTTCTACTATCGTATTCATCATTTACAGCCATTAAGATAGTACCTACAGATTTTATTTAATTGCAATCATTCATTTATAAATTTATATGTTTCTTTCATAATTCTCAACTGCCAAGTGATAGAAACCTTCGACCATTCGATTCATGCGTATATTCTTATCGTATACTGTAGACTCAGCATTATTTGGCATGTAACGCGCCAACTACGTATCCCAGCCCCTAGACAACGAAACCAGCCAAAACTTTTAATATAACAGCTCTGAGTCAGGGGTGAGTAGTTACTTGAAAGCCCACAGGGTCTTGGTTTTGGGCGTCTTACGCTCTACTCTATGGCTTCTATCTACATCATTGAGAGTTGTTCCTGTACTTCTAATTAATTTTATATATTAATTTCGATTTAATTTCCTTCGTTTTATCGTCCTCTTTATTCGTCCACGTTATTGTGTTCATTATGTCATATTATATCAATATTTTGTCATGTATAGATATCGTTGCAGACCGTGCCTGTTATATAAAATAAAATCCTTCAGAAGTGAGATTGTCGTGTAAAACCTGACTTCTCAAGCTTCTTCTTCACTCTGAAGACTTCAGATCTTTTCCTGTATGATACAAACATCACAATTATGGGTTTTCATTTCGGGCGTCTTACACCCTACTCTGTGACTTCTGTCTATGTCATTCAGAGTCACTTGCAGGCGTAGCTTCTCTTGGGCAAGACTGATCACTAATTCATCAGTATTTTATACAATATAAATTGTTCATGGTGTACAGCAACCAGCAATAATTTAGCTTCAGGTTACTTTATTCAGAAAATATCGTTACGGGTATCGAATTTTTTACAATTCATCATTAGACGGCTTTTTCATGCTTTCATCAATACAAATTATACTTTGGTTTTCTGTGAGTTGCCCTAGGATAAACAATACGTTACAAATTACAAACGTCTAACCAAAATGGCGGCGCTACATAATTGTGTTATATGTAGCGTAACCATTTTGGCTGCACGTTTGTGTCTTGGAAAGGTACGGCTACGTGCTACACAGGTTACGCTGTCATTACTGAAAAAAAAAATACTTAGAATTAAAGCAAATTATCCATTTACGACGTCTAAGTGTTTGAAAATATTACCTTAATTACATTTATAGCATTGCACGATGCTGGAATATCTTCAAAAAGATTATATGATTTTTCCACACTGTAAATTGCTGTCACTCGTCACACAACGCATGACGCATCGTAGGTAAAATTCCAGACTGAGAAGCTGTGTAAACTGCACTGAGATTAAAGCACAAAAACTCTATTCTGCGTGGAGGTAATACCTCTTAGCAGTTCTGTTTCTTTGACATTTCGATAATCGTCTATCTTGTTGACATGCACAATATATGATAGCATGTCTTGCTTCTTTCCTCATTGCACACGTTTACGTGCTGACAAAGAGCATTCAGGAAAGTTTTTTGCAAACGTGAACATAAAAATGTTGTGCACACGAGCTGAGAGCCGAAAATATAACGATCAACAAACAAGCACTGGTTTCGCAGTCCCAGCTTCATTTGCTAATGACACAAATACAATAAAAGTGGAATTAAATGGATTACAAAAACATGCTTCTTGACATCACATTCTTCTCTTCTTGGTTATTCGAAATATATCAACTAAAAAGAATTTACATTAACGAGGCCAAATGTATCGTATTACTAAATCAAATGCATATTCAAGAACAGATAAACATTCGAAATTGCCTTCCTAACGCTATGTTATTCATGTAAGCACTGTAAGTTTTAGTATTTAAAACAGCTGATGCACCCACACGACAGAAATAATGAACAAGAATCATTCGTAAAACAGTAGTCTGTTAATATTTTGGGGTATGTAATATGCCGGCTGGCCCCGTCCATATTGGCTTCAAAACAACACAAAGCGTTAAGTCTATAGCATCACACCTTTCTTTTTTACCTCCTTGTCAAAAACTTATGAGCAAACAGTGTTTGAAAAACATAAGCTTCACTAGAAAGAGTAGTCTGTCTGTCTTGTCACATTAACATTCAAAAGAGACAGTAAAGCACAGATATAATCAGTTTGCCCTACAAATGAAAAGAAAACTCATTGTTTTATTAAGGTTAAATACCACCTTGAGCGGCTTAAAGAGATAAACAAAATACAAAAAGAAAAGTGCTCGCTCAATACAATAATAAAAAGACGATAGGTTGGATTATATCTCAGACTCCGTTATTGAGAGAGCCTCTTCCATTTCGGTAGTAACTTCAAAACAGAAAGCAGTGAACCACATAATATGGGTAAATGGCAAATGAGACATTACAGGTATAAAAAGTTTCTTGTTTTAAGCATTAGTAGTAGTTTTTACTAAAGTTAATTCACAGCATATCTGTGTTTTCTTTCTTACTGTTCAATGAGTCAGAGATATTGTCGTTTAATATTTATAGTAGTTAGAAAGTTTGTGTCACTGGAAATTCATAAGCAATTTGCACAATGTCAGAACTTTAACTCAGTCATTATACACATAATATCCACAAAGAACACTGATCACTTTGAAACTGGAACAACATTAGATTAGCAGTAAGTCTACAATCCATGGCGCTGAGCTTACGAGAAGCAGCGGTGGCAATCACTTATTTTAGCGTCTCACCGTATTGATCCGAAATAATATAAAACATCAATGCAGTCCTGTACTAAATTATCATAGTCCGAAATACACTATTGTTTGGATAGTAAAATCGTGGATTGTGTTATGACTTACAAAGAATGCCCTGCTTGACCACATTTACGTAGAAGTGATACCGAAACACATTGCTCGAAAGATACCAAGTTACATTGTTACACTACTGGCCATTAAAATTTCAACACCAAGAAGAAATGCAGATGATAAACGGGTATTCATTGGACAAATACATTATAATAGAACTGACATGTGATTACATTTTCACGCAGTTTGGGTGTATAGATCCTGAGAAATCAGTACCCAGAACAACCACCTCTGGCCGTAATAACGGCCTTGATACGCCTGGGCATTGAGTCAAACAGAGCTTGGATGGCGTGTACAGGTACAGCTGCCCATGCAGCTTCAACACGATACCACAGCACATCAAGAGTAGTGACTGGCGTATTGTGACGAGTCAGTTGCTCGGCCACCATTGACCAGACGTTTTCAATTGGTGAGAGATCTGGAGAATGTGCTGGCAAGGACAGCAGTCGAACATTTTCTGTATCCAGAAAGGCCCGTACAGGACCTGCAACATGCCATCGTGCATTATCCTGCTGAAATGTAGGGTTTCGCAGGGATCGAATGAAGGGTAGAGCCACGGGTCGTAACACATCTGAAATGTAACGTCCACTGTTCAAAGTGCCGTCAATGCGAACAATGGGTGACCGAGACGTGTAACCAATGGCACCCCATACCATCTCGCCGGGTGACACGCCAGTATGGCGATGACGAATACACGCTTCCAATGTGCGTTCACCGCGATGTCGCCAAACACGGATGCGACCATCATGATGCTGTAAACAGAACCTGGATTCATCTGAAAAAATGACGTTTTGCCATTCGTGCACCCAGGTTCGTCGCTGAGTACACCATCGCAGGTGCTCCTGTCTGTGATGCAGCGTCAAGGGTAACCGCAGCCATGGTCTCGGAGCTGATAGTCCATGCTGCTGCAAACGTCGTGAACTGTTCGTGCAGATGGATTTTGTCTTGCAAATGTCCCCATCTGTTGACTCAGGGATCGAGACATGGCTGCACGATCCGTTACAGCCATGCGGATAAGATGCCTGTCATCTCGACTGCTAGTGATACGGGGCCGTTGGGATCCAGCACGGCGTTCCGTATTACCCTCCTGAACCCATCGATTCCATGTTCTGCTAACAGTATTGGATCTCGACCAACACGAGCAACAATGTCGCGATACGATAAACCGCAATCGCGATGGGCTACAATCCGAGCTTTATCAAAGTCGGAAATGTGATGGTACGCATTTCTCCTCCTTACACGAGGCATCACAACAACGTTTCACCAGGCAACGCCGGTCAACTGCTGTTTGTGTATGAGAAATCGGTTGGAAACTTTCCTCATGTCAGCACGTTGTAGGTGTCGCCACCGGCGCGAACGTGGTGTGAATGCTCTGAAAAGCTAATCATTTGCATTTAAATTTCGCGTCTGTAGCACGTCATCTTCGTGGTGTAGCAATTTTAATGGCCAGTAGTGTTTGTTCTTTCTTAGCTGATTTCCTTTACCACCTAAAGTACTAAGTGAATAAGTATTAAATGTTGTTGGAATAGCTGTGTAGTTGACGATACAGCATTTCTATGTGATACAAGCCTGTACTTGTCCCTTGGTATAACGATAAGGTTGTTCTGTACGTTGGAGCGACCCTATATTTGTTACTTGGTCGAAGGATAAAGTATAGAATAACTTTTGGAGTGTTGGAGCAAGCCAATATTTGTTATCTGACCTCACGATAAAACTGTTTTACATATAGGAGTACTCTTGCTAGATTAACAAGGTAAGATAGCACAGCATGGAAATTTCTGGAAAAAAAACATGTAAGACAGATAGTGGAATGTTTTATATTACTGATACGAGGGATAGAACTGATCAATAGTGGAAATAAAATAAATTTATTGGAACGAAGGGCAGGTTTCCCAAGTGCACGGCTAGCCTTATACCTCACTCAACAGGAATTCTAGCCCGCACTAACCCATCAAAGCCATCCTGTTACAGAGATCTGTGTTCCCAGACTAAGAAGCCATAGAAGAAAGGAATTAGTGTTGTATTTTCTCTCTCGCCGCATGCTAAAAGGCGACACTGCAATTAATTGTTTGAAAAATATTAGTGGTGTGACTCGTGGCATTAAATTACCCAAGCCAGATAACATTATCGTCTTATAGACTTTTAGAGTTGGCTCGAGGAGGGAATATAATTAACTTCCAAAGAAAGAACGGAGCAGTGCCCAGCATGTGATGCCGTCACCGTTACCCTCCGACTGAAGACTAAGTAGGGTACTCTACAGGAAATGGTGACACGATAACGGCTCAGACTTTATGGAAGAAAACTTGTGTGCTACTTTTGATGATCAGAAACGCTTAACTTGAGTTACATTAATCTCATTAAACGTTGAAACAATGCTAATATGGACGCTGCAGGAAAGATACAGGAGCCAAAGCATTTGTGGTGACTGATTTGTTCAACGACGCGTTTGGATATAATCATCATCAGACAACCTGAAAAATTACCAAAACCTCAAGTAGCACAGTGGAGATGGATCGATAACCGAAAAATTTATTACATTAATATTTCAGAACGTGGTTCAAAAATTATACAAAGGTACATATCAATATAAAAACAGGATATACACGTGAGTAGCGCGGACTCATGTGGAGTCCGTGCAGGACACAGTGACCAATGCGCAGTGACCATTTTTCGTCCAAAGCGCCGGGCGAGTTCATTCGTTTGTTTGGAAAGGGAGGGCGTCAGTGTTGCCACCTTTCGGCTGGTAGGTGATGAGAGAATCGAGATGCACGCTCTGAAGTCTTTCTCAAACGATTTTACAGAAACTATTGGGTAGAAAAATTTATTTTTGTGTTACTTGTAGCTTTATATGTAAGGTTCCTGATGATGTCCTCATTATTTCGTTAATGGTCATAGATATTATGATATTTATGTGTCAGGAAGACACTGCATGAAATTTGAGAAGGTTTACAATGAAAATATGGGTCGCTTTGGTTTTTTGCGTTTGGTACATATTACATAATATGTTGCTGAATATGAATTTAGCTAACATACTGAATTTTTACAGAATGAGATTTCCACTCTGTAGCGGAGTGTGCGCTGATATGAAACTTCCTGGCAGATTAAAACTGTGCCGGACCGAGACTCGAACTCGGGACCTTTGCCTTTCGCGGGCAAGTGCTCTACCACTCCGCTGCAGACTAAAAATCTCATTCTGGAAACATCCCCCAGGCTGTGGCTAAGCCATGACTCCGCAATATCCTTTCTTTCAGGAGTGCTAGTTCTGCAAGGTTCGCAGGAGAGCTTCTGTGAAGTTTGGAGGGTTAGAGACGAGATACTGGCAGAAGTAAAGCTGTGAGGAGGGGGCGTGGTCGTGCTCGGGTAGCTCAGTTGGTAGAGCACTTGCCCGCGAAAGGCAAAGGTCCCTAGTTCGAGTCTCGGTCCGGCACACAGTTTTGATCTGCCAGGAAGTCTCATACTGAATTTTTCTTTAGACTTGGGTACAGGTCTCTATCTGTCACCAATCTCGAGTAAATTGATCTGATGTGGTGCACTTATTTGCGATCGCACCGCGCCAACGATTAAACCAGAGTGAAATATCCACAACATTCTTCATATTTCATAAACTGTTTGAGATATCGGAATGAAATTTTGGCAAATGATAACACACAAAGATGAGGCTATTTTTCCATATGGTTATTATGCAAAACTTCATTATCTACTGTGCTATTCTACTAACTACAGACTTTTCCGATGAAAGACTGTAATTTTCAGGAGCTATTGATAGCTGGTGAAACGAGAAATGCTATGGATTTTGGAACAACATAAGTGCAGTCATTACATTTTTAATTTGTACCGAGGATGTACTTTTTCGTAGGCTACTGATCTCACTTTTCCTCAGTTCCTCACTTACTAAACTTAATAAACCAGTGTTCCACAATTTCTTACAACTGCGTCTGCACAACATGTTAGTGAGGTGATACTGTGTGAACTCCGCTATGTTAACGGCAAAAGAATCAAATTTTAACATGGCAACTAGAGAAACATATAGATTTTACTCCAAATTTGCCACTCATGACGTTTGTCTGAAAGTTACAAGCGAAAATAAATCGCTGCATTTGCATCCAGAACTCTTTCTAGATGCTAACCAAAGCAGAGGTGCCAGTAGATCTTTTTGAATGGTCCAGCATGCAAGTGTGTGCTTGACGGGGCACCACTAAATATTTAGAAAAAAATGTGAGTGTAGGTTTCAGTTTAAAACGGCATTTCCCCTCCAGCGCTCAGTATTTCCCCATCATCGCCTGTCTGTAGTCCCCACCACTACTGGTCTTCCCATGTGTGCCCTGCGGTTCTGGCGCTGCAGTCCGGAACCGCGGGACTGCTACGGTCGCAGGTTCGAATCCTGCCTCGGGCATGGGTGTGTGTGATGTCCTTAGGTTAGTTAGGTTTAAGTAGTTCTAAGTTCTAGGGGACTTATGACCTAAGATGTTGAGTCCCATAGTGCTCAGAGACATTTGAACCCTTTTTTTTTGTGCCCTGGCAACTGTACATCAGCTGTGTATGGAAGTGCAGTACGGGCGATAAACAGTTTCGACAGGAAGAGAACACAAGCTTTTAAAATGTGGTGTTACAGAAGAATGCTGAAGATTGGATGGGTAGATAGCGTAACTAAAGAGAAAGTACTGAACAGAATTGGGGAGAAAGGAAATTTGTGAAATTTGTGGCACAACTTGACTAGAAGAAGGGATCAGTTGATAGTACACATTCTGAGACTTCAAGGGATCACCAGTTTAGTACTGGAGAGCATTGGGGCAGGGTACGGGGATAGAAATTGTAGAGGGAGGCCAAGAGATGTATACAGTAAGCAAGATCAGAAGTATGGAGGTTGCAGTAGTTACTCGGAGATGAAGAGACTTGGTCAGGGTTGGGTTGGGTTGTTTGGGGAAGGAGACCAGATAGCGAGGTCATTGCTCTCATTGGATTAGGGAAGGACGGGGAAGGAAGTCGGCCGTGCCCTTTCAAAGGAACCATCCCGGCATTTGCCTGGAACGATTTAGGGAAATCACGGAAAACCTAAATCAGGATGGCCGGACGCGGGATTGAACCGTCGTCCTCCCGAATTCGAGTCCAGTGTCTAACCACTGCGCCACCTCGCTCAGGATCGAGTAGTGTAGAGAGCAGTATCAAACCAGTCTTCAGACTGAAGATCACAACAATAATAACGAATGATTCCCAGATACTATAAATATTGTTCCTAGATTTCGAAGTAAGGAACGAGTGAATATTTAATGTTTCCATGAATGAAAAATATATCAGCATTTAGGCGTTCGCGTAGATGAGGTGTGCCCTTGTTTCTCATGGTTGACCTCTGAAAAAAAAAGTTTCCGGTCGAAACACATTCTAAACGAAATGTAGTGAGCAGCGGATAAGGTCCTCGCGCTACATCCCTCGTACCAAGCGCCAAAGTTTGAGTGAGAAGTTTTTAATCACTTTCTAGTGGTTTACTATTTCTCAGCCTGGAATGGCAAACTGGAATAGTTTTCAACAGAGAAAGTAGGACGCTTACCTTAAGCCTCCGAGCGCCGCTACCCTTCGCAGTCGGTTTCCGAGTTGGTTTATTTGGACTTTGATTAATACCTCCCATCGGTTTCCGAGATGTGGCGATTGGTCCGTAATGTATACTTTCCGTCGCTTTGTCATAAGTTGGGTCTGGGTCGTCAATAATAGGTTCGAGTGGTGGGTAAAAGATCTCTTCCTTCGGGAGGTCTGGAATTGCTTTTAAAAACGCACTATACATGGGAAAGAGAAAAACAATAAATTAGGAATCGTTTCGAGGCGTAATGTGGGACAGGGGAATTGGAGGGCACTTACTGATAGTAGCCGGCGGATAAGTAGCGGTTCTCTCGCTGGGGCAGGACGCAGTCCAGGTCCATCACCCGAGTCCGCATGGCTATGCGCCCGTCTACGATACCGAACAGGCCATGCCCGTTGGGCGCCATGCTGCACATCAAAGGTCCGCCCATGTCGCCCTCACACGTGGTCTGCTAGATAAAAAACAAGGTTAGGAAGTGACTGTTTGTTACTCAAGTGCCACTGAGAACACAAGATACTTTCTTGTGCGAGTACTGTTTGTGAAACCACACTGTCTAGGCGAGAAGGAATTTAATAAATGAAAAAATATTAAGATGGGGTGGCAGAATGTAATAAACGAAAAAATTATTCACGCAATTAAAGTATATGGAGTTCAAATGGTTCAAATGGCTCTGAGCACTATGCGACTTAACTTCTGAGGTCATCAGTCGCCTAGAACTTGGAACTAATTAAACCTAACTAACCTAAGGACATCACACACATCCATGCCCGAGGCAGGATCCGAACCTGCGACCGTAGCGGTCGCTCGGCTCCAGACTGTAGCGCCTAGAACCGCACGGCCACTCCGGCCGGCAGTATATGGAGTCTTTCCTCTAAGAACTAACAGATAAGTTTGAATTTATTAATAGGTACTTATTTCTTATCATAAATTTTATGTGGTTGGATGGCACATGAGAAGTACACTGGTGGAAAAAGAAGTCGCAAAACCGAGATGGAGTTGGGTTCAAAAAATGGTTCAAATGGCTCTGAGCACTATGGGACTTAACTTCTAAGGTCATCAGTCCCCTAGAACTTAGAACTACTTAAACCTAACTAACCTAAGGACATCACACACATCCATGCCCGAGGCAGGATTCGAACCTGCGACCGTAGCGGTCCTGCAGTTCCAGACTGTAGCGCCTAGAACCGCACGGCCACCCCGGCCGGCGATGGAGTTGGGTAACATAACGAAATTTGGTAGACGTCTTTCTACATCTGAAAGATGATATTTAGTCATATTTCGCACTAGTCGGATAAGAGGGGAGCTAGGAGCACTAAGAGGAGGATGCGAATCGGGTTTGTTTTTAATACACGCTGGAACGGTCGTGAAAGTTAGTTACCTTCGAGATTGGACGTGATGAGTTGATGTCGGTCAAGGCCGGCCGTAGTGGCCGTGCGGTTCTAGACGCTACAGTCTGGAGCCGAGCAACCACTACGGTCGCAGGTTCGAATCCTGCGTCGGGCATGGATGTGTGTGATGTCCTTAGGTTAGTTAGGTTTAATTAGTTCTAAGTTCTAGGCGACTGATGACCTCAGAAGTTAAGTCGCATAGTGCCCAGAGCCATTTGAACCATTTGTCGGTCAATAATTATTAACACCTCAGTGAGTGTGAACTAGATTGTGTACTAGGGCTACAACAAGCTGGATGCTCCTTCGCTTTTGATCCACACATAGTTTTCCTTCTCACCCTTGGAGAATAGAAACAAGTCCATGTGTTTGGGGTATTGACGAGCTAATTTGGAAAAGTACAATAGTCAAACAAGTGCCACTTGTCTCGGTCAGTATGCTCAGTGTTATCATTTTCTGGCTTGTCAACATCCAGAGTGTCTACATAAGTTCTATAATCAGGCTTATGCCTCTCAACTTTTGGTAGATCCTGGAGTTTTGCGGGCAATGAGACACCTTGCGAACTGAAATGCACTAGAACATAAGATGTTTTACAAGGTGTAGAAGTATGAAACAGGAATTTTATTGCAATAATTACACGTCTGTTGTTTGAAACTGATAAATAACATTTTATTCAAAATAATCTCCATTGTTATTTATACATTTCCCCCACCTCTCCAGCAGGCTATGAATGCCACGCCAAAAAAAAAAAAAACAGTTTTTCTTTTGAAGCGAAACAGTCAGTGAGCCATTTTCGTACATTTTCATACGAACCGAAGCGTTGTTCAGAGAGGGCGTACCAGTGATGCAAACAGATGATAATCGGACGGAGCCAAGTCTGGAGAATAAGCAGCATGCCCTAGTATTTCCTAACTGAACGCCTCGATCGTTTCTCTGACCCGTTTTGCTGTGTGTGATGGGGGTTATCATGGAGCAACATGACGTTGTGTTGCCTTTCTCCATATTCCGATCGTTTTTAACGTAATGCTCGATTTAAATCGATCATTTGCTGTTGGTAATGATCAGTGTTTACGTTATCGCCCGGTTTTAGGAGCTCCTAATAGATGACACCCTTCTGATCCCACCAAACACAGAACATTGTCTTCTTTCCAAAGCGATCTGGACTTGCAGTGGATGTCGATGGTTTGCCTGGATTTACCCATGATTTACGACGGTTAGGATTCTCAAAATATATCCATTTGTCGCTACCTGTCACTATCCGATGGAGAAACGACTTTCTTTTGTATCTGGCGAGCAGCATTTCACAAGTGGTCCTTCGGTTTGCTCGCTGTCTTTCATTCAGTTCATGCGGAAACCATTTTCCCACTTTCTGCACCTTTCCTATAGCTTTCAACCGAAGAGAAACGGGTTTCTACGTCACATTCAATTGTTCCGCGAGTTCTTGTTGAGTTTGAGTATCATCTTCATCCAATAAAGCTTGCAATTCGTTTTCTTCAAACGTTTTCGGTGCTTTCCCGCCCTCGTCGTTTCTCACGTCAAAATCACCACTTTTGAATTTTATGAACTGTCTTTTCCCAACAGCATGTTCGCCGAAAGCTTCGACAAGCATTCGATGCGGTTCTGCAGCAGTTTTCTTCAAATGATAACAGAAAACCAATACTGTCCGCAAATTGTAGTTCATAGGCACAAATGTCGACATGTTTACGGATTTGAAGCAGATATCGATGTATGGAACTTGGGCTATTGTGTATTGACATTCGTCGTCAGCCGTTACAGGAAGTAGATGGCGCTGCAGACGCGGCCTCACGGGTCCTACACTGACGGCTAGCACCTTCTACAGGAAAATTCCTCTTTCACACTCCTACACCTGGTATATTTACTTGTGCGCTCAGGACGAACGCTGTATTTTCAATAGTTGGCCAGAAGTGACCATGTGAAACAATATACACCCCTTTCATTTACATTTTGGACATTTTTTCTTACATGGCTGAGTGCCTCTCCCAGCCCTCTTTCATGCATGTTGGAAAAATGGCTCCTGAGAAAAGTTCCGAACCACTCTTCGACTTAATAGACCAGTGATTTGCTGTCTGGTCTCCTCCAAATTTGGATGATGTTATTCTCCATGGCAGCGTCAGCGCCCTCTTGTTGGGTTTTCGTGACCTCACAGGACAGAGCTGTGTTACACTTAATAGCGGAATAGTGCAGGTCGTTGACAATTTTATGGAGCATCCCTCCCACAAGAGCTTGACATGCATAAGAGAACTGGCAGGGTCTTGGTAGACCACATTAGAGTTATTAAAGCGGGCTTGTGAGATCCTTTTCCCAAAAGAGCCAGGAACCATACAGCGATCCAATGCGGCTGCTGGGCTTAATCGATGAGCCGTAACAGATCGGGCATGCTTACTGCTGCTGCTAGGTGCAGAATAAAGTTGAAGTGAGGTCCGATACTGTGTAGGTTTGTTATAATTGAGAGACAGCTAACTGCACGGCTGCATCGGCAAACGAGTGATATCATCAGCCTGTATGACATTCACGATGATGATGATGATGATGATTGACCCAGCAGCAGGTAGTGTTTGCGAGCACTGTGAATAAGTCATCGACGACTCAGACTGGGGTGACGAACGCATTGTATCAGGTCAGATGGTGGAGTAGTAGCTGAAGTTGCAAGACACTTTCGCGTATAGCCTATATCTCATCCACAAACGAAGAAAGAAATTGATAAGCACCACACATAATTTAAAAAAGTGATATATACAATCGTCTATTGAAATTTATTCACCTTCTAAGTTAGCGGGGTCCGAATAAGCCCACGAGCCCCTCGTCATACTGTTATTTCTAGCGATGTCTTGTAATATCATATCCTCCAGATCCACCGCAATATTATAATCAAGTGAGTCTAGAAATAATGGCCTCTGTTGGTTGCAAGATGGTCCAGGGCACAGCTGTGTTGGCAAATGAGCAGGTGTCATCAGTCCAAACCATGGCGATGATGACCAATCAAGTTGAGTTGGCGTTTGTAGACATAGTGAATACATCATGGATTAATTGGGCTGGAACAACAAATGCATCATCACCTTGTCAGGTCCTGGAGCAATTTGCTGTTGCAGGCACACCTCTGAGCTCACACTCATCTGTCATATCTGTTACAGAAGGAGCAGAAGTTTAAGAATGGGCTTGTAATTGTACAGTGGTGGTACTTACGTGCTACTGTGATGCATCTCCAAAATAGTCCCCTTCTGACTGAACACACCGACTCCAACAGTGTTTCCACTTTTGGAAACATTCCTGGAATTTTTTTTTCCCGAAGTGTGTTAAGGATGCTCTCCGAATTTGCCTGGATGTCTTCAATCGAGTAAAATCGCTTCCCTTTCGGTGAAAATTGCAGTTTAGGAAACAGGTAGAAGTCCGCAGGGGCTAAATTAGGGGAATATGGTGGTTGTGGAAGCACAGTAATTTTGAATTTGGTCAAAAAGTCAACGATGGGGAAGGCATGATGAGTTGGAGCATTGTCATGGTGAACACCCAACTGCGTCTTTCCACAATGCAGGCCTTTTCTTCCGCACCTTTTCTCACAAACGCTTAAGGACACATTTGTAGTATTCCCGGTTAATTGTCTGTCCTCCAGGGGTAAATTCATGATGCATAATACCGATAGAATCGAAAAAAAACCACCAACATTGTCTTCACCTTCGTCCGACTTTGCCATGCTTTTTTCGGCCATGATGAACCTGGAGTCTTCCAATGCGAAGACTTCCCCTTGGTTTGAGGATCATATCCATATATCCACGATTCGTCACCTGTAATTACTCTATTTAACAAATCTGGCCCATTTTTAATCCTATTAATCAGTTCTTAGCACACTTCAAGTCTGTATTATCTCTGGTCACTTGACAACACTTTTGGAATGAATTTTGCAGACACTCGACGCATGTTCAGATCTTCAGTTAAAATTGACTGACTGCATAGAAACTTAAGTTAATCAGCCATCTCCCTAATTGGATGTCTACGATCAGAGCGTACTAAGTCGCGAACTTCCACAACATTTTAATTCGTATTTGAGGTGGAAGGACGGCCGGACCGTTGTTTACGTTCAAATGATTTGCGGCCATTTTTAAGTTTGTTGAACGAGACAAAAACATCTGACTGGCTCATACAACTATCCCCAAAAGTTGTTTTTAACAGTTCGTAAGTCTAAGAAGCTGATTTCCCGATTTTGAAACGAAATTTCACACGAACTCGTTGCTCCCTTTATACGTCCATTTTCACGCATACAGAATCCGGCAACAAGCCCTAACAGGCCTGCACTCAACCAGCTGCCACAACGAACTGAATAAAGGAAACGCAGTTTCCTGTCAGAGGGCGTTCAAGGACAAGGCAATCACTCACTCCCCACCATCTGTGTACCTGCCCGACAAACCAGTAAGCAGTAGCGGATCCATTCTTAAAACTTTCCAATCACACCTCGTATGAACATGGAAGAAAACAAAAACAAACGTTTTTAACAGGGGCGCTTATTAGGGCCTGTTGAACCATTGTTTGGATAACAGTGTTTTATTTTGGTGATTCTCTCAGCTCTGCTGATGTTACTGCTAGCAAATCTCAGACTGGAATGACTTCTCCCATCGAAAGGACTTATATTCATAGCCGAAAACCATGTTCCTTTCCTTCTTTCAACCAATGGAAAACGAGTTTTCGTATCTGCTTTTCAAGCTTGATGGCGCCTGCTCATGGATGTGCATCAGCACCGATATTTCACACCGCTTTCGCTGGTGTTTTCAATTATAGGATTATCTTTCAGTGGAGATGCGCGGACTGGTCTATCACACAGACTTCGCCTCTTCAATCATCAGAGTAAGAAGAATTCACCAACGCTTTGAGACTCATGGCACACCATGGCCAGTGTCTGTGGAACACTACCAATGCATTGAATGCTGTTGTCAAAGAATGCCATACCTATTTTAGTAATGCGCGCTTTGCAGACATTTGCTAGCACATCATCAATGTAATCATCATCCATCGTTCAGAGCCCGCAACACACTGCTTCCGCAATAAAATTAGTAGTAACGGAAGGTAGCGAGAATAATTTTTTGCTCCACCAGTGATGGTTCACGAGAGCATTTAAGACCATCCAGTTGCATTAGGAGGCCTATGCTTACGGCCTGGCGGAAATCATCTGGAGACAGAACAGTATTACTAGTCACTGGCGTCTGTTTAAAAAAAAGGCTAAAAACCTGAATGTTTCTATCAATAGCATTCTATGAGGCGTGTTTATAAACTGTTCTGTGATATTTTATACGATCACGAGTTGATCTAATCGATTTCCACACTAAATAATTAAAATTATACAGACACATGGATAATATTCTGCATTAGACCCCCCACAAGCTAAAAGAAGTTTATTTGATTATCCACATGAGTGGCGAAACATATGAGTAAAGGCTCCAGCTGAAAGCACTTTCGGTTATACCCTCTAAGTGTAATGATTACACTGTGTGTGTGTGTGTGTGTGTGTGTGTGTGTGTATGTGTGCTGCTACATGGTTACCCATCAGGCCAGGGTAAGGTGGATGTGTTTTTTTTTTGGAATGTGTCGTGTTATTCAAAACTCATACTAATAGAAGAAAATCATTTTTAGCGCCATCCAGGTCCACTTTATGTTGACAGATTGACAGGAACTCACTGGCTGACGGATAACGATACAGGGCAGGAGAGCTATCGAGAGGTACACCTAATCTACTGCATCATGTTATGAAAAGTATCTGCGCTACAGCATCTTCATCCGTTTCTCTCTCACCAAAGTGTGGTCACTCTCCTCCAAAGCATTGAATTATATGTGCTTTCAAAGCAGTAAATTTCCCAAAACTGATGCTGTCAGAGAAAACAATCGAAAATTTTTTAAAGCAAGATAAATCGTTAAAAAGTTTGACAAAACATTGATCAAAAGTATTACGTTCTAATCTAAGTCATGTATGCTACCTATACAAAATTTTCAAATTCTATGGTGATATGGTGGTAAGACGAAATTGTTATACTCCTTCTAGTTCTGTGTGTGTGAGGAAACGGTAAGGTAATTTTGTTCTGAGAGTTGTAGTATTCTCTCTCAATAGATATGAGTCACCAGACATATGTATTTGGAATCGAAAAATGTTTGGATGCAACGTAAACTGATATGATTCCAGACACTCTAGTCATGGATACGTTACTACAACAGATGGAATCACGAGAAGTTGCATTGTTAGCATGCATGACCTATGATGATGATGAGGTCCCATACTCCGAGGAGCATAAGGGACGATGGGGGAAACTGCACCGCCAAGTAGGCAAGGTCCTAGCTGAGGTGGTTTGCCATTGCCTTCCTCTGCATGACCTATGTTAGAACCTAATACTGTTGCTCAGCATTTTGTCTAGTTCTTTTAACAATTTAGCTTGCTTGAACCATTTTTCGGTTCTTCTCTCTGACAGTTTCAGTTGCGGGAAATTTACTGCTTTCGACACACAAACAGTTCATTATCTTGAAGGAGAGTGAATGCTCATTGGCGAAATACAGACGGATGAAGCCAGTGACAGGTCAGTGCGCACACCTGCACTGAAATATAATCCTTTATTTAAAACACTGGCACAAACTGAATAAGATATCGCTACCTATGCACACACATGAGCAGGTGTCATCGTCCCTAAGAAAACCACATGACTAGGGACACGAATACTCGTTTCTCATTGGTTGAAATGAACAAAGGAATGTGGTTTTCGGGTCTAATCGAGTGTCTTTTTGGTTTGAGAAGTCATTCCCGTGTGATACTTGCTAGCAGCAACATCAGCAGTGCCAAATGAATCGCAGAATAGAAATGCTGTAACGCAAATGAGCTTTCATCAAGAGGTAATAAGTGACCCCGATTTCATCCTATTGATCCTACAGGTACTTTCTTTTCTTTTCTTTTTTTACATGTTTTGTGTGCTTGTTGCAGCTGTGTTCTATGTTTAATTTTTTCTTCTTCTAATTCTTCTGGTGCAAATATGAGGGACGTGTGTAGACTTGGAGATGCACCTGCAACAACAACTACGCCACGACCTGACAAGTTAATGAAGCATTTGTCGTCCCAGCCCGATTCATGTACGATGTATTCACCACGTGTACAAACACCACCACAGTCTGGTTTGTCATCATCATTGAGGAACGGAGTGGTCACACCATCTCATTTGAAATCACAGTCATACCATGGACAATCTCGGAGTCAACAGTGACTTTCATTCCTACACTCGCTGGATGATATTGTTGTGATACATCGGCAAGATATGATATTACAAGACATTGCTCCAAATAATAATGTGACACGGGGCTCTTGGGCTTATTTGGATGCTACTAATGTAGAAGATGAGTATACTATTATAGACACCTGCGTATATCATGTTTTTAATTACTCATGTGGAGGTCGTACATGCATGTGTCTTGTAACTGCAGCTACTGATCCGACAACTGACCAGACAATGATGTGTTCATCACCCCATGCTGGTCCGTCGACGATGTGTTCGCCATGTCCCCAAACACCAGTTCTGCAGACTCTCTCATCATCATCATGAACATGGTATAGGCTGATGAAACCAGTTTGTTTGATGACGCAGTTGTATACTGGACCGTCTCGCAAGCGTTATGGATGTACATAGCATCGGACGTCGCTTCAGCACCACTCTGAACCTAGCAGCAGTACCACTGTCTGCTCTTTTACGGATCACCAAGTAAGTCCTACAGCCACCCTGGTCTACTCTGTGGATGCTGGCTCTTTTGTGGACAGGATCAGGACAGGAAAGGACAGGACAATGGTGATATCATAGGACTATTCAACCACAGGGTGCTTCGAACTTTCGTCAAGAGTGTCATATTCAGCCATTTTTCCAACATGTTGGACAGGTGGTCAGGAAAGGCACTCAGCCGTGCACTCCATCTTGATAAACACTTGCATGTCTACAGTCCTCTTCACGGTACAGTTGCATCTCGCTTCCGAAAGATATTGCCGCTAAACAGGCATCTATTAATGTTCAGAATCTAGATGAGAGGGATATATATTGCTTCACGTGGTCACCTCTGGCTAGCGATAGTAAAAAGTATTCATTCAGAACGTACAAGTAAATAAAAAATGTCTGATGTTTGTGGGCATTACAACTCGTGAGTCTTGTCATTGTCCGTAAAACTCGAGGACTTACCAAAGTTCGAGACACAGAACCCCTGTTTATTCAAATCACATGTACACCTTAGATGTTGACAATCCAGAAGATGATGGCCATAAGCACACTGTGCAGAACAAAGAAGTCAAGCATAACGTAGCTGGACCCCTCTACTTTTCCAAGTTAGCTGATCAGCGCACCAAGCACAAAGAATTACTGCTATTCTGCGAGGGTGAGGAGCAACACTACATGAGGATCAAAAGCATGTACTGCCTACTTTCTGCCCAACTGAATACAAGAAAACGTGCAAGGTATTTTAACCATAGACGTCTCTCTCTTTTACCCAGAGAGTATCTTGAAAGATACCTCACTAACTGTTTGAGCCAGGGACGAATAAGTTTGAATATACCTATTGAGCATAAGAAGCTCTTATAATTTAAGAACCTCCACAGGTTTCCTGGTGGGCTGCAAAAAAACCCTCTTAGTGTTAGTGTTAGGCTTAACTGTCTTATATTCCTGACATTGACCTACTAATTTATTAATATTCAAGCTCCTGCTTTTCCTGATCAGGTGTTCCTGAAATTGCATATTGCTTTTATAAATTTCCAGATTCCCCTCACTCAATGAATGGTGAAAATAGTTTAAGACAACAGGGATTGAGTATTCAGGAAGACAGACCTCGAGTTTCCTATTGTATTGAATACGGTAACATAGCACCCCCTTCTCAAGGAGAAACTGTTCAATGGGACACCAGCCTCCAGCCTTCGCCAAATCTCACCCAACTCACTACCGGGTTCCCGGGTTCGATTCCCGGCGGGGTCAGGGATTTTCTCTGCCTCGTGATGACTGGGTGTTGTGTGATGTCCTTAGGTTAGTTAGGTTTAAGTAGTTCTAAGTTCTAGGGGACTGATGACCATAGATGTTAAGTCCCATAGTGCTCAGAGCCATTTGAACCATTTCCTTAAGATGAACAAACGGTGAAGGAATCTCAGAGAGAAATGCTGCAGCTTCTTCAGCAAATTGCAAAATATTATCCTGAGACATGTGACTAAGCATATCCACGATTCAGTTTTGAACCGCCCCCCCCCCCCTCACCCTCCCGTCCGGATATATATTACTTCAGACCGGAAGGCCAATATTTCTACTGCTCATCTTGCAATTTCTCTGAACGTAATGAGCCTAGCGGGAGTAAAACGCAGCACCATGTTATCAATTTCCGTCCAAATTTATTATCCTCCAGGTAAAACTTAAACTTTCTTAGGTCGAAGAGGACGGCCAACGTTTCCAGCATGTAAACAGAATAATTTTTTTCAGCAGCTGACTTGGCTCTCGAAGCATAAATCAAAGGCCTCCGCTCTCAATCACGTTCTTTCAACAAAATGGAAGCAACACCAAAATTCTGTGTCTGTCTGCACAAGCAAAGGCAAGTTGAAATCTGGACTGCCCAGAATAGAAATATTGTTTCAAGCCATCAAAGGCTGCCTGTTGAGAATCTGCCCACTGGAATTTCTCATTTTTCTGATGCACATAATGAAGCGAGGCCTCAAGTTGTGCAAAACTGGGGATAAATTTTCTAAAACATTTACCACGCTTGTGAACTGGTCAATGCCCTTTTGGTCCCTGGGCAATGGCAACTTATAACAGCTCGGGCACGGGACTGATATATGTATTAATCACCTTAGCTGATATGATATGTCCCAGAAACGAGAGAACTGCCTCATCAGAGGGAGGTCAAAAGGTACTCAGTTAAATTCAGAAATGTTGTAACCTGCTGTTAAAATCTTGGAAACTTCAGTGAGGGGTATTGGTAATATTCTTGCTTAAGATCAAGCTCTGTTACAACGCGAGTCCCTGAAACCACATGAAGTAGTTATGCTGGTAAATAAGAAGAACAGATTGCAACACCACCTTCTAATTTAAATAATGCTAAGTAAAGGCCGGTCTGTATGCTGCATTATTCGGTATCAGAACCATAGAGATGGGAGCCGCATAGGGGGAAGTAGATGGTCTAATAACGCTATCATCTAATAGCTAATTGATGATTTTTCACAACTCCCGCATCTTTTACGTCGAAAGACGGTATTGAATCTGCTGAATCAGTTAGTTCAATCTGATATTAGATTTCGTTGGTAACACTTAATCTGTCCATCAAGACGTCAGGAAACTCACCCAGCAGCCATAATAACCGCACGGGCTCCGGTTTGACTAAATGATCTATGTTGAAATTAGTATCACTAGCCAGAACATTAAGTACATCAGGAACCCCTGAACCTCTGAAGTGACTACAAATTCTATGTCTCTTTTCAACCTGTAATTTAAAGGAAAAACCTTTCCCTACATAACCCGGCACCTAGTGAGCAGCACATTAAAAAATCATAGCCCAACGATATCTTAGTAGTAAGTCCTTTTGATGACTGGGTGTTGTGTGATGTCCTTAGGTTAGTTAGGTTTAAGTAGTTCTAAGTCTAGGGGACTGATGACCATAGCTGTTAAGTCCCATACTGCTCAGAACCATTTGAACCATTTTAGTGAGTCCTTTGGCGACAATAAATTTTAAGGATCACGTAAAACCCGCAATTCTGAATTTAAAACGAGCTCGCGCCAAAACATTTAATAAGCTACCCGATACAGAATGGTAGTTCTCGCTAACAGCCTGCAAACTAGGATGTTTTCCTACTCTGTGATAACTACAGAAGTAGTTGTAATCAACTAAAAAAGCATTACTGCCAGAATCAAGCAATGTAGAAATCAGTTCTGAACCGAGGGTGAAGCACAAAAAAAGGAAACACACCTTATCAATGGCAAAAGCCTTTCAATAGCCGCTTGGCGGCAAAATGCGACTAACACACCGAGGCACCATTAGGTAACGTCAACTCTTCGGATGCCAGTCCCACGGCTCCTCGCAGTCCTTAACAAAACGATCCTGCTTGCCACAGCGGAAGCAGATGCCATAGGATAAGTTCTGCATTCTGTCTGGGCCTCTGAAACCAGCATGTATTCCTAACTACCCTCTCTGCTCTGACCCCCAACGCCCTGCTTTTCGTCACCAGATCGGATATTCTCAATGTCAATAACCATTTGATCAAAATCAGGAAAGGTTTGCGGCTTAGCAGTAAATAACACCCTCAGTCAAACTTCTGGTTCCATCCCTTCTAAGGTATAAAGGACATCTTCACCCCGGGAAACGTTCAAGCTGAATGTCATCATTGCCACGGGTACACTGTCAATATAATCTCCTAAAGGGTCATTAGCCGCCTGCACCATATACAAACTGGTCAATGGGTTCCTTTCATCTACGAGTTCCTAGATTTTCTAAGGTAAATTTCTTCTGGAGCCCACTAGCGATCCATCAGCCTGAAAAACTTCAGCAATTAGCCTTATTAATTGACTGACTGTTAACAGGTAAATCATTTGAAACGCGATGCTGTGGCGAATCTGGCCTGGTTTTGCGGTCTAACAGTTAATAATAACTTCAACGTTTGATTAGTACTTTTAATAGTAACATATGAATATTCCGCAGAACTGCAATCAGTGGATTCGGTAGTTTACTAAAGTCTTTCGTCATATCTGGACCCTCAGTCGTATCTACACTTTGTTCACTAACTGCTTTGCCCTCCGTCTGTCAACTGAGACACGAAATTCGCGGTTGCATACATCTGCATATATCTGAATATCTCGCAAGAAAATGGGACCCACATCACCCAACACACATAAGAAACCCTATTACTGACCTGATCTAATAGTGCCTCTAAACGATAAATTTGCATCTGAGATTTGCACTAACAGCGTAACATTTTCCTGCACATCAGAAAGCAACTTCCTACAACCGAAGCAGGCAGCATTTCCCTCCCCAACTATCTCTGCAGTGAAGTTTACCAGAGAAGTTAATGCAACCTGCACACATTGACCTAACTCCTCTGATTCCTTTAATTCATACTGTAGGCAGTTCTTTCTTAAATAAGCCAGCGACATCACATCTTTTGCTCGTATGGCCATATACTCTGCAAAATTAATGACAACAATAGTTACCAAAAACACCACTTGTCCACTACCAGCATGTGCAGCTGCCCACCCACCGAATAACCTCTCTCCTACCACTGAAATGGTAAGGATGTGGGGATCCGGGAGTGGTATATGACTGAGTCCATACACAGCAGAAAAATTTCACAAATTTTATTTTACCAAACAGTTTACAAAAGGCACACACTGGTCATCTGAGTATATTTAAACACGCATTAGCTACTTGTTAACTTGTCTCGAAGTTCCGACAATTAATCAAAACTACAACACGAAAATAATTTACAGACAGTGATGAGAAAACGAGACAACCAGACCATGTACCATCAAAAAATTCTTTAAAAGCGCCAAAAAATTAAAACAGAATACATCAACATAGTTCGAAGATGCCAATTAGATAACATCTATATATATATGAATGTGTCAATAAATAAACAGCAAAATAGTGTAGGAGTGCCTATGAGCAAGTCAGTAAACTTAACAACTGTCAGAGTTTGAATAGCAAGAGTTAAATTACGAGCCAGACTTTATTTACTATACCAAAAGGCATGGTTGTGACAGGCGTCAAAGAATCTTGTTCAGAAGCTGGCATGAACATACACTCCTGGAAATGGAAAAAAGAACACATTGACACCGGTGTGTCAGACCCACCATACTTGCTCCGTACACTGCGAGAGGGCTGTACAAGCAATGATCACACGCACGGCACAGCGGACACACCAGGAACCGCGGTGTTGGCCGTCGAATGGCGCTAGCTGCGCAGCATTTGTGCACCGCCGCCGTCAGTGTCAGCCAGTTTGCCGTGGCATACGGAGCTCCATCGCAGTCTTTAACACTGGTAGCATGCCGCGACAGCGTGGACGTGAACCGTATGCGCAGTTGACGGACTTTGAGCGAGGGCGTATAGTGGGCATGCGGGAGGCCGGGTGGACGTACCGCCGAATTGCTCAACACGTGGGGCGTGAGGTCTCCACAGTACATAGATGTTGTCGCCAGTTGTCGGCGGAAGGTGCACGTGCCCGTCGACCTGGGACCGGACCGCAGCGACGCACGGATGCACGCCAAGACCGTAGGATCCTACGCAGTGCCGTAGGGGACCGCACCGCCACTTCCCAGCAAATTAGGGACACTGTTTCTCCTGGGGTATCGGCGAGGACCATTCGCAACCGTCTCCATGAAGCTGGGCTACGGTCCCGCACACCGTTAGGCCGTCTTCCGCTCACGCCCCAACATCGTGCAGCCCGCCTCCAGCGGTGTCGCGACAGGCGTGAATGGAGGGACGAATGGAGACGTGTCGTCTTCAGCGATGAGAGTCGCTTCTGCCTTGGTGCCAATGATGGTCGTATGCGTGTTTGGCGCCGTGCAGGTGAGCGCCACAATCAGGACTGCATACGACCGAGGCACACAGGGCCAACACCCGGCATCATGGTGTGGGGAGCGATCTCCTACACTGGCCGTACACCACTGGTGATCGTCGAGGGGACACTGAATAGTGCACGGTACATCCAAACCGTCATCGAACCCATCGTTCTACCATTCCTAGACCGGCAAGGGAACTTGCTGTTCCAACAGGACAATGCACGTCCGCATGTATGCCGTGCCACCCAACGTGCTCTAGAAGGTGTAAGTCAACTACCCTGGCCAGCAAGATCTCCGGATCTGTCCCCCATTGAGCATGTTTGGGACTGGATGAAGCGTCGTCTCACGCGGTCTGCACGTCCAGCACGAACGCTGGTCCAACTGAGGCGCCAGGTGGAAATGGCATGGCAAGCCGTTCCACAGGACTACATCCAGCATCTCTACGATCGTCTCCATGGGAGAATAGCAGCCTGCATTGCTGCGAAAGGTGGATATACACTGTACTAGTGCCGACATTGTGCATGCTCTGTTGCCTGTGTCTATGTGCCTGTGGTTCTGTCAGTGTGATCATGTGATGTATCTGACCCCAGGAATGTGTCAATAAAGTTTCCCCTTCCTGGGACAATGAATTCACGGTGTTCTTATTTCAATTTCCAGGAGTGTATTTACATCTGGGACAGGTCCCAAAAGGCTGCCCTCCAGATTTAAACAGATACAATACAACAATTAGGTTTTAGAGCTCTGAAACGGGAGAAACAACAATATTACTACACATAGCAAAACACCATAAAAGACTTACATACAATTTAAGATAAAGTGCCAGATTTGCCCCTTTCCTACAATTTATTGAATGAGTATTCCAATAGACAGTTAACTCCATGGTCCCCTTCACCAAGGTGCACCCACTTAAGACCAGCGTCAACTCAGTCAGTTCAACACAAAAGCTGTTTACAGCAAGTTTCTACTCAAGAAGTGTAATATTTATAGATAAATTTAAATCACAAGAATACACTCAAATTTTCACTGGTAATCCGTTTAGAATCACGAATAAAAAGAACACATAAACATGACATATTGTACAGAAATGCTGGTACCTGATTTCTCAATGAGCAATACAACATAGACATGCAAATAATCGGGCAGAGGAGCTTTCACGGGCACTATTGAGACTGACCTAATACAGTAGTGTCTTTACTTGCCTTGAGATCAACAGAACCCTGTTAAGATGTAACACAGCAGACAAGTGGGCAGTATTAACTTCCCTTTTGCGGTGAGAAGGAAAGTCACAACTGTCTTTCCGCAGGTACACTTGGTGGAGTAACGTCATGGCAGAAATAGTGCCTGGATTCACCACGCTGAAACACTCGAAACAAGCAATGGAAAGGCCTTGAAGGAATCGGCGACTGCGTGGCTACTCGACACACAGGCACTTTCAAACAGGAAAGCTTCCGCTTCCCAAGTTGGTATTCGTCATTCCTGGGCGATCGTGACTTCTGCGCCACTGCCAACAGACTACCTGCCCTATTTACTTCTCAAGCCTCTCGATTCCATACCACAATGTGCATTGTCGTAATACCAGTACATGCAGAAATTTATCATCTATTTGGGTGCCAAGGAAACTCCAGACATCTGAAGTGAAGACTCCGCTGCTAGCTTAGCAAAATATCAATATGAATATATCGCTATCGACAGATGTTAGTGGAGAGATGTACAGATAATGAGGAGACGATCAAGTCCTTATTGTGAGGCTTACAATGTTTTATTAATGAGAATCGTGCAAGTACTTGAGGAATAAAGAATAAGCAGTATGGCTTGACGCCACAGCGAAGATATAATGAGGGAGAAATGAAGGTCCGTTCCCGTGGACGTAAGTCAGCGAAATAGGAGGAATTGGAATAACTTCAGAGTATATAATAACAATAACAGCAGAGGAAAAGTGAGATGGGATAGCGTAATAAGGGCAGCAGGGACCTGAAATCACTGAATTTTGGTCACCTGATCCTAGATGAGAGCAGAATTCTGGCAATGTGCCACCACAATGAGAGGAATCGACTACAGGAATGCAAGTACAACACAGGCCTATGGAAAATGACGATGATGAAGAAGGGGATGAGGACCAGTGCTTGAGTAATGTACGATGGATCAGATATGACAACATGAGGAAGGAGTTATTGGAAGAGAAGGAGAGTATAGAAACGAGGACTTTACATACCGTGATTGAGGAGCTATTAATGTAGATGTGATATGGGATAGTAGGAATCAGGTGTCGGCGGTTTTGTAAAAAGCACTAGAAATATGTGTAGAGAAGCATGATTGGCCAATATGTAAGGTGCACAAAACAAACTTTAATGGAAAAATCGTCAGGAAAAACACAGAAGTGATCTGAGACGTATAATTGGAATTCGAATGCGAATGGTATAGTTTGGAATGAAATCTCTTAGTTATACCAAAATTATTTGTAAGCGTTATCTTTGACATGAATTTTATTTTGAAGAGTGAGCAGTTTTGGATTTACGTCAGGGGAGGGAGATTGTTTTAAGGAAAAGAACACCAGTCAGTATTCGATTTGATTACGGCAAGTTGTCAGGCTATCATTTGAGTGTACAAAGTGGAAAAAGGTACAAGAACGAGCCCACCGACTATCAAATAAATAAATTCTTCTCACTATATGTAGGGCCATTGTAGGTTTGGAAAACAATAACACCAGAACATGTTGGAACTAGAGTTTATTAAGATCTACAAATCGTATGTCAGACGCCATGGGAATTAATATTAAGCCGTATCTTGAGTAAGGTAAAGAGACTGAGGACACACCTTGTTGAACGTAAAGATTTGGAAATTTTGGTGGAAGTATTAATGTGGTAAACCAGCAGGATTTTTAATTAGAATGGGAGAGAAAGATAGGTTTTGGTTGAGTAGATTGTGGTGTAAAACTTTGTGTGGAAGAGTGATTCCATTATGTGGAAGGTAAAAGGTTATAGCCGCAGATGAAAGTTGGTACTTCTGTTAGGTAATGGGTGACGTTATTAGTTAGTAGTTGAATTGGGAAAAATAATATGCGAGGTGGTAAGAGCCATACTATACTCTAAAAGCATGCTGAAGAAGATAGGCTGAAACGTAATGTGGATGACGATGATTAAAGGAAGGGCCATTGCAGTAATAAGGTTCTTCAAGCAAAAATAATTGCGTGAGATGTTAGAGAGGCTACGCAAGGACGCAGCCTCATAATAATGTGGTGAAAAATCAGGGAGGTAATATGAGGTATTGGTACTATTTTGTCCTAAGGAGTTCAACTGAGACGTGACACTCCTCGTCAAATTGAATGCGAGGTAGAGAGAGGAAAATTGTTGGCAGACATGACAGGCACTTATTGAATTTAGGAAGAGGAGAAGGAAGTTTTCTGTCTACATCAGAGAAAGCGTTGACCATTTTTTACTTGGTTGAGGGAGTTCTGAAATGAGCTGTACTCGCCAGAGAGCGTTGGGATCGCCAAACTTAGGTAGTATGCGACGAGTAGGATTATGGAAAACAGATTTTGCAGGTAGTTTTCTAATCCTGCTGAAGAAATAGGCAGACGAGGCGCCCATCGAAATGATCAAATCGGGACATTAGGCAGCAGATCGAGCCAAGAGAAGCTAAGCTGACGAAGCATTTTGGTAAAGTACTAGTGCTTTCTACGTACAAATTTTTGTGTTGTACACTTTAAGACTGTTTCAACTAAATCATCGAAAGGAGGAAGTGAATGTAATATAATATGATGTCGCGCCATGCGCCTAAATTTGTTTCATGTTTTAGGGTTGGTGAGATGATGATGGAGGGAATAATGAATGTAATGGAAAGAAGTAAATAACCATTAGATGAGAGAAACCAAGAAGAAAAGATGATAAATTCTGAGTACCAGGGACGTGGTTAGTAATATGTAAACATAAAGGAAAGAGAAGAAGACAGATGGAATGGAGACAAAGAGTGTAACCGTATTGAGATCTTATGTATAGCGTAATAGATTAACGTAAGTGTATGGTGACGGGTGATGCACGTTCAAACAAAGTAGCGAACGGAAACTAGAAACAAGTTGTATGAATAATTTTTAACACAGTGCAATCTGCAGGAGACATGGGGTTGGGTTGTTTTGGGTGAAGAGACCAAACAGCGAGGTCATCGGTCTCATCGGATTATGGAAGGACGTCGGCCGTGCCCTTTCAAAGGAACCATCCCGGCATTTGCCTGGAGTGATTTAGGGAAATCACGGAAAACCTAAATCAGGATGGCCGGACGCGGGATTGAACCGTCGTCCTCCCGAATACGAGTCCAGTGTGCTAACCACTGCGCCACCTCGCTCGGTCCAGGAGATGTGAAATGGTGAGAATAAATACAGACTAACAAGTAGCAATAGAGTTTAACAGTTAACCACCAGCATTTGAATACGTGAATGGGAGTGCGAGAGTTTATCTGCAGGACGTTGGTCCTATGTAAAATAAATAATGAGGATTTTAAGTCAAGCTAATGTAAGAACAAAATGTTTCGATCCTTAAAATTTAAATTTTTCAGTTGTGTAATCACTTCAGCCCCTGTTATGTATATAAGTTTCTTTTGTTAAGGCAATTGATTTCATTTTTGTACAGACAGCTGTGTAAACTCAGCAAAGGTTATAAGATTTTGTAAGATGCAGTAAGATAGAACACTAGGAAAGGAAGTGGAAGTTGTTGGACGAGTGAATATGTGTATACATGTATGTACGCTTAAGCAGCACAGTTGGTAACCATGTTTGTAGAAGTGTGTGCAGATGAATGGAGCAGATGGAGGCGAGAGCACTGACGCACAGAGTGGCATGATTGAACAATGCGCACCACAGAACACAGACCGTGGCGTGGCATTTGTCGCCGGCATGTATGGGATTAGCGACCAACAGTGAAATGAACAGGAGTTCTCTCGTCCTAGCCACAGGTAGCAGCAGGGATGGAGACAGTGACCTGTTTCGGGATGTTTCACCGCAGCAGCGCTGAGATGGTGTACCTGACGACTTGTGACTGCGCGACTTACAACCTTAACGAAGGGGGAAGAAGGGCAAATGAGACTCATGGTATAGACACTAATTTGCAACCATGCAGCGCTCGCAGCAACAGCGTTATCTGAATATGACCATACACAGCAAGTGTGTCAACAAGCTTTTTGCATACCCTCCACAATTATGACAAACTTTCTCCTTGTGGAAATGGTAGATATGTGCCACTTGCCATGAAGAATGGCAATGCATGGTCCACAACAAACCCTTTCTCGTGAGAGAACTTTCTTTTCTAGAGTACGTCTTGGTACCGCTCAGTGGATAATCCGTCTTTTGGTGTCGTGAGATTGCTGTCTAATGTGTGGGCTGTGATGCCTAACCACATTCACAAGGAAACCCATGATGTTAACCATTGTAATAGACCTCTTTACTGACATGATGCAGCAAAGAGATTTATCTATATAATCCGATCCCATGACACACCTACCATGCCGTGCAAATCGACGAAGAGAGCCGCCGTGCAGGTCGAGATGCCACCGGCAAAACCATCCGCAGCAATGAACTATGCCTGAGTATAGCTCCAAGATTGTGCACTTTCGATTGATGATTCTTGTGTGCAGCTTGCAATCAGTGTGGTGATGTGTTGACTGTTTAAAGACCTCACAGTGAGGAAATGGATGTTGATAGAGTGTGTTTTATACTACAGTGAACATTACAGCTTCGAGCCATTTACTGCTGTGAACATTGGTCCAGCGGTGGTAATATTGTAATGCAATGCAGAAGACTGATATAACGATGTGCAGTAGTTTGATTAGGACCTCTACTCGTTAAAGAGGACTAAATTCATGGTGTTTCAAGTATTCACACATCGTGCAAGGTTCGGAGACATGACATGATCTTTTACTCCACTTTCTTTTCTTTTTGATAGCTGTTTCAACTTATTACTTGTAGGATAGTAGGACATTAGGATATCTTCTGCGGCCAGCCTAATTTGAGTAAAATCATTTTGGATGTTAAGCAGCGTCATTATGAACACAAACAACTACATCACTGACGTTTCGACCGGCTTTACAGAGGTCGTCTTCAGCGCGATTAACTGCTAAATGCCAGAATCTAGAGTCTAGGTGGTATATAGTGGGAGCTGCTGATAAGATAATGACATCCTGTGTCAGGTTACACACTTGGGCGACTTATACTCAACGTCATCACCATTCCTTCTCCTCCAGGGAACCACTGGTAATTAGTCAAGGTCATCCCAGGGAAATACCAGCACCTTCCCTTCCCCTCCACTCCTCTCACCTCCCCTACCCTCTGCACCCCTCCCCCTGGACCAACGAGGATCAAGCACCCCCCTCCACACTTTCATCTTTTATAACTCAGTGGGTGGGGTTACTCTAGAGTGGGGGAGCATAGAGAGAGGATCACATTGTGTCTTTATTGATAATCAATTACGTTAAGCCACCTAACTTGAGTTCTAGGCTATCGCTGTTTGTTGATGCCATCTTAATATCATGTCATTTGAGGCACTAGCAACGGTCATGCCCAGGCAATTATGTAAGTACTCTCATTTTTACGAATTTTTCCGTATTTTTCGTATTTTTCCCAATTTAACGTATTTCTCACCCATTCTGGTATTTTCTTCTGGACTTTCCACAGTTTTATGTATTCTGTCGAACTATGCAAGATCCATCCCACTGCTCCCGACGTTGCGTCGACGTCATGATGCTCTCGGGCTATCACAGTGCAATAAATGCCCTAATTAGATATCACTGATAGAGGAGCATCCCTTCCAACTTCATCTTTTATAACTAGGACACCTGAGTGGGCACTATATGGATAGGTTGCAGGTTGTATCTATTTGTTGAAAACAAATTAATATTTCGTCATTAGAGGCACCAGCGGACAACACACCAAGACAGATATGTAATTGCTCTCATAATTCTATATTTTCCACAATTGTATGCATGTTACCCAATTACGTGAGTTACGTGGCAATATCACTAATACGACACGTTGCGTCACGACGTCGCGTCAATGTCGAATAGCTTCACGTCGACGTCATGATGCTCTCAGCCAATCAGAATGCACCATTATCTCGAGTTATGTATCATTGCTAAGCTACCCCTCCGTTACTAGTGTGTGTGTGTGACATCATAGTGTTAGAAAGGAGTACACTGGTAGAAATAAGGACGTCATGTCTATGATGTCATAGAAAATTTTTTGGTACTATCAATTTATAACCAAACATAATGTATGGGCATTACCACACTGCAATAGATAAACCATCCACTTAATTATTAGAGCATGTAACATCATAGTAAAATTCCGATGATTCCTACCAAAGATGCCATATTTGTAGCACAGCCCTACAAAATACGCCTCTAGAGAGGTAAGCCACATCTGCAAATACACGAGCGAAAAGCATTTCGCCCGCAGGATAGCCCTCCCCTCAGACTCCGACGTGCTGGGGTGTAGTCGTGAACACAGATGCTTGGAGGATGGTTGCGGACACACTATCCACCAATGACCGGAAAAGTTGCGGAATAAGCCTCTGTGGGCTGCTGGATAACATGACCACTATATAAGTTCTGACTGAGCGATCTTCCGCCCGTGGTAATAATGGCAAACAGAACCTAACATGTCAGTGAAAGTATGAAAGAGTGCTCAAACACACACATAGATTACGACGAACTCCTCCCCTGTAATCACTGCATAATGCTGGTAGGGTATGGAACGTCTTGCGCAGTTGTGGCCACCAGGTTGTGAACGGAGAAGCTCCACACGTCTTCCTGACACTACCCCAGACCATCTCCCCACCAATAGCAGATTATTTTGCATTGTTAAATATATATATATATATATATATATATATATATATATATATATATATGTGTGTGTGTGTGTGTGTGTGTGTGTGTGTGTGTGTGTGTGTGTGTGTGTAATCATCTCCAATGCGAGAGACCCAGTAGCTGGCCCAAATAACGCTCATTCATTCAGGGAAGAGACATCTCACCATAACAGAACCTGCCACGACGTGCCGATGTTTTTTCAGGTGAACGTTGCTAACATTTTTAGCGCCAAATAATCCCCACCGCTGCCGTCCCTCTTTCTCTCTACACCAATCAGAAACAACACCTCCTCCCCCCAACTATCATGCTTTTAAAAGTTGCGTGGGTAACACCATTTTCAGCCAGATAGCGCTCCCAGACTTATTGAAGGGATCTAATTGCGATGTCTAAACAAAGTAAACCCTGTAATATTAATAGTATACACGAGAATAATTCTCGCCTTATTACAGTGCAACATCACTATAAGAGGCTTAAATAGATGTGGAAATAATGCGAAGTGTGTAAATTCTTGCCGCACACAAGCGATACTCAGCAATGGCCACAGTGCAGTAAAAATAAACACTTCCTACATACATAGGTTCACACAGGTTACGATATCATTCTCTCTACATTATAAAAAAACGCGACATTAGAGATCGATAAACATCTGTCGATAAGAATTTTCTCCAACGATCAGTTAACCTACTACCAAACTGATTCAAAATACGAACAACACGGGAACAGTGACTGTTGGAAAAGATGCTGCACGTACCGGATAACTGTACAATCACCGCCCTGTTTATGACGAGAACCTGGGCGGGTTTGGCGGCGCTACAGACCCAGGAACCATGGGGTCGACTTCTCCACTGCAAGCATGACATGAAATACTGGCCAAACCTCGGCCGCGCAACACCTCTCTGAGAACCATCTCATTGGTTCAAAGCAAGGGCGGTAAAAACAGCCTACGCAAACTGATAAATGGAGGGGTATCACCGATTTGTGAGTTTATCCAGTTAAAGGACAGCAAATTTCTCCTTCTCCAATTGCCGTCAGGGCATGTGGAAGAATATGCCTGCAATGCAGCAATTACGTAACGATACACGAGGAGCGGCCGACACAGTAGCAGAGTCTGTAATCATAGAGGCCGGCTTGATAAGGATACCAGGATTCCTCGTAATTAAATTACTAAAATGTTGGTTGAATTTTCTCGTTATGAGAATATTAAAGGGCGATCTGTTTTAATTGTTAAAACCATTCAAAAGTCAAGATCGCAGAAAATATTTTTAATTCAAGACAACTGGTGTAAGTAGGCTGTTTAGGTTTTTTTATTGGTAACGCCACCTCTGTATGAAAATCACTGGCTGTGCTGTGTGCAGTCTGTGGCTGCTTTGCATTGTTGTAATACTCGCCATTGTAGTGTTAGGCAGCTGGCTGTGAACAGCGCGTAGCGTTGCGCAGTTGGAGGTGAGCCGCCAGCAGTGGTGGATGTGGGGAGAGAGATGGCGGAGTTTTGTAATTTGTCATGAACTGCTATATATATTATGACTATTAAGGTAAATACAGTGTTTGTTCTCTATTAATATCTTTCATTTGCTAACTATCCCTATCAGTAGTTAGTGCCTTCCATAGTTTGAATCTTTTATTTAGCTGGCAGTAGTGGCGCTGGCTGTATTGCAGTAGTTCGAGTAACCAAGATTTTTGTGAGGTAAGCGATTTGTGAAACGCATAGGTTAATGTTAGTCAGGGCCATTCTTTCGTAGGGATTTTTTGAAAGTCAGATTGCGTTGCGCTAAAAATATTGTGTGTCAGGATAAGCACAGTCGTATATAATTTTTCAAAGGGGACGTTTCATATGTCGACCCTTAGCCGAGGATACCTCACTGGAATCTTCTGATTTTTTTCTTGTAGTTTGTGTAATTAGTGTAGCTTTTGTTTATTGCTAGCGCGTAATTGTAGAGAAAATCTCCTTTGTAGTTGCAGTCTTTCATTGTTGTACAGTAAAACAGTTGTGGCATGCATGTAGATTTGCACCAAGTATTTCGCAGCTGCAATTAACTAGATATTATTTTCAGTGTTATGTTAATGTGTTCTCTTATTTTTGCTCTTCAAATTGTGTTTTTCTGTGTTGTCGTGTGAAATACTGTGACAATAATGGCGTGTGAAAAACGTAATACTAGGCTCCAAAGTAAACTGAGAAATTACAGTGGAAACGAAAGCAGTGTGTTAGCGCCAACGAGTAATGAATTAACTGATGTTCAAAGTAGTAATTTGGTAATTGTGCATAGGTAAATGGAGCGGGCGGCAAACAATGGCGTGGACAGTGAAGCAATTAGTGAAGAGGGAAGCATTATCGATCGATCGGTCGGCAACAGCTCGCCTCAGGAATCGGGAATGACAGGACACAATTTTGCAAATATTGTAGACTCAGGTTTTGGGTTCTCACCGTTTTCTCAAATGAGTCAAGACACATTTTCCACTTGTCAAAATGTGAATGTTGCCGGTGCAAATTCACTGCCGAAAAGCACTGAGGAACATGTTTCAGACACCAGTGCATTGTTATTACAATTAATGCAACAAATGGGACAAAAGCTTGAAAAATTTGACACAATGGAACAAAATCAGAGACAAACACAGCAAAAGCTTCAAAAATTAGACACAATGGAACAACACCAGAGACAAACACAGCAACAGTTAGACACAATGGAACAAAATCTTCAAAAGTTAGACACAATGGAACAAAATCAGAGACAAACACAGCAAAAGCTTCAAAAGTTAGACACAATGGAACAAAATCTTCAAAAGTTAGACAACACACTTGAACAAACACGTGAAGATTTAACTACTGAGTTACATAAAATCGAATCGAAATGTCAAAAAGTCTGTAATGACGTAAAAACACAAATTTGTGAGCATTTCCAACCTATTTTTTCGCGTCATGAAAATGCATTACAGAATCATGAAGCAGCCATAAAAGAACTGCAAACTATTGTTCATGAAAATCACGACACCCTGCAAGCTAAAATTGACTCAGTTGCATCTACCGATTCGGTTATGCAACTTGCAAAAACTCAGGAAAACTTAAAGGACACAGTAGATACGATTTCAACACAAATGGACACTCTGAAACTTGGTTCAGAAAAACATACAGAGGAAATAATTTCACTATCGGATAAAGTAGCCGAACTTTCAGATCAGTTCACTAACTTATCTACAAAGGTAGATGATGATCTGAATGACACAACACCTGTAGCCTTCACTGACACTGAAGAGTACGAAGAAATTAGAAAATTCAAACAAAATCAAAATCAAATCAATACACAATACAAAAGAGAAATCCGGGAAGTGCAAGATCAGTTGGCACAAGTAGTACAAGAATTACGTATTTCAGAGGACACTCGCGCCCCAATACGGGAAGAGGGACATAGAAATACGGAACAGCCACAAAATAATAACACAGCGCATTTCGGAAATTATGAAAGAAATTGGCAATGTGCACCGAATTTTGAGATGGAACCGCCGACACGACGTAACAATGACCGACATGCGACTCGCCGACACGATGATTTTGACTATAAGCTGTTCATTACTACACGTAAATTCAAAACGTTTAAGAATTCTGCCAAAGACATTCATCCACAAGCGTGGCTCCATCAATTCTCTCATTGTTTTCCTCCCAACTGGTCATTAGAGCACAGATTAGAATTTATGTGTGGCTACTTGGAGAATGAACCAGCTGTAAGAATGCGATCGGTCATTCACGATTGTCACAGTGAAGGAGAATTTTATCATGCCTTCCTCTCAGCATATTGGTCTCAAGCTACACAAGACCGAGTAAAACATAGCATCATAATGATGAAACATTTCGAACGATCTGAATTTTCCAGTCTTGTGAAATATTTTGAAGACATGTTGCACAAGAATCAGTACCTGTCAAACCCATACAGCCCCTCAGAACTCATCCGCATTTGCTTACTCAAATTGCCTGAACATTTACGACATATTATTTTAGCAGGACGTTGCAAAGACGTCATTGAAGCTTTTCAGGGACTCCTGCAAGAATTAGAAATTGACACAGACAGTCGCCGGATGCGAAAACAGGAAAACAATCACTACAGGTCACATACGTCACAATTCCGTGACGACAGAAACAATAACTGGACACGACAAGGCTATTCTTACAACGTAAATCGTGACCAAAACAGACACCACCCATATGACAACCACTGGCAGAGTAATAATAGTTACAGAGAAAGATCGCATTTCGGTAGTAATGAATATGACAGAGATTACCTTAGAAACAGACAATATAGGAACCAAAACAATTATTATCAAGGGAGACAGAATAACTTCAGACACAACAGTTCGGCGCACAGTTACGAGTCAGGGAGAAATTCTCCACAACGTGACGGACAAGGAAGAAACTACGGAATCTACCGACATGACGACAGACGATATATTCGTAACGACAGACCTGAATTCCATCAGAACTGGCGGGATTTAAACAGGGCAGGGCCTTCTCGGCAAGGTGAATTTGTAGAAGTTAGGTCTCCTAATCCCAATAACGACGCACGCCAACAAAGAGATAGCAGACAATGACTCGCACCGCAGGCAGCCATGTGCGCCGGCTGGCGCAGAGAAAAATAACATAGACACTAACCTTGAGAAAAATTCCAGTATTCTTTATCCACGTATACCGCATGATAATTGCGTTCAGGTTGAAACTCAGCGTACTAGGAAGAGTAAAGGTTCACACCACATTTCACATGTAAAACCGTTTATTGAAAGATAATCTGCTTTTTAACTTTGTCTTTGCCATATAACTTTTCACTTTACATTGCTAGTAGGCTTTGTCAGACTTAGAAACTGTTACCATGCAACAATGTTTGAAGTTAAATATCCAATCAAGAACCAAGAGAACTTATTTAAACAGAAATTACGAATGCATGTTATTGTGAACAGACGACACAGTGTTATTGTGTGTGTACATTCTTGCTTGTTAGTTGCACGTTTACGTAATGACTATAAGGCTTACATACTTAGGACACATACTGGTACTGCTAATGAGATTTTAATGCAACATTTTGGTTTACTTGAAAATACATTCTGGATTTAAAGTACTTTCTGTGAGATACCAGACGACACAGTGGTTAGTTTATGTGACAACTACACGGTTTTATCACGATGCTACTAATGAGTGACAATTTACAATGTTGCTTTTGCTGTGTATCTGTTTTATATCTGCACAGTTTTTCTGAATTCTTCTGGAAAGTAAAACAGGTTTTAGTAGTAACTTTTGTAGTATAGCCACAATGAGACAGGGTTTTCCGTAGCACAACAATACGTTACAGTACAGTACTTTCTTCATCACAACAATAAGCGTAATAACTAAGATATCTATATGCAAAGCATTTCACTTTTGTTTATCATGAGGTAAGTACATTGACTTGTGCGGAACTTAGCTTTCGGAGGACGATAACTACGACACTTCCACAGAGGTTATCTTACACCAAGCCGCACAGTTTAGCGCTACAGGACACGCATTTCAGTGATTAATTTTGTACTTAAAACATTTATTTTTTTTAAAAAAATTTTGAATTACAAAGAAAGTTTTCCGTGATAGATTTCATTCCATTGCTGTAATCTGTAACACCTGAGGGTATAATTACATTAATCCTCAGGGGGATACACGCTTACTTTGTGTACCATGTGTTTGGCAAGCACAAGGAGCCCTAGCTAATATGGTATTTGCTTATACAACTTTACACATCGGTACCATATTTCTGTAACACAGAATTACACAACTATCTGATTATTTGACAGAGGTAAACATTTTTTTTACTACATCAGTGACACATGTTTACGCAATTACACAGTTGGATAACTTCACACTTATGAAATTGTATTTTGTCTGTACTTTGTGAACTGTTCATATTTTTTCAGAACCATTGTGATACTATAAGAGCTTTGAATGATGTATTTGGTAAGGGAGCATGATTTTTAAAGTACATTTGAGGTAGATGACACTATTGAAATGAGCAGAGAATTTTTTTTAAGTTTTGAAATTATTACAGAAAGCTACGACGTTTTTGAGATTTGACTGAGGTGTTATGACATTATTACGACGACGATGTGTATTATGCTGTTGAGGTATGTTTATGATAAATAAGCTGATGCTATATGAGGAATTTGATTATGCTACGTATCTGTTATGATGAAATATTGTACAAGTGTCGACGAATATGTATGTGTGTAAAAAGGTAAGGAATAATGAGTAGTGGTTAGGCACTCTGGTTTGTGAAAAAGGTTGTTGGAAACCAAGAATCGTACTTTAAGAGTTATGAAATGCATGTAAATGTGTGAATGTATTACAATGCCAACGAAAATTTTTCGGACACTGTTATATCAATAGGATTTTGTTTCTACGGATTTGTAACACAAATTCTTGCCCTGTGAAATATTTTTATATGAGACTGTCACTGTAGCGGAAACTGCTGTCGTAAATATTTCGGGAAGAAAGGTAGGTCTCTGTAAGCACCCAGCTGCGCGACATACGCCTGGAAAAAAAAAGCCATTAGTGTGAGCCAGAGGCGCAGGTGGAGAAGAAAAAAAAAAGGGAGGTCATTATCCTCGCTATTGACATTCCTTTGTAGAAAGCATCGTAAATACGACACGCTCAAACTTGAAAACATGATTACACTGTAGAGTTCTTAATTTATGATATTTACTAAAATGCCTAATGAAACGATGAGAAACATTTCACGGCTATTGTCGTGCTAGTTGAGAGAAATGCCATATGGCTTGCTTTATGTATTTATTAACTCATTTTGTTTAATATCTAGTTTCTAGCTGCACTGCAGCATTGGTTAAAATAAAATTTAATATATGTATTAATATAGTTATTTTATGCCTACAGATCCAGTCAATAAGAAATTTATGATCTACTTCCAAGAAACCGAGGGCACGTAAATAGACATTTCCCTTCACAGGAATAGCATAAATAATTTCTTTACGATTTGGTAACTTATCTGCTAGTGTAAGTTCTCGTGATGCATCACTCTAGTGTTAAGATGTGACATAGGTATTAGACATGGCCATTTTTAGTGTAATATATTTTTTCTGCTTGAGCTTTGTCATGTCTAGGTTTAAATTATTTCATTTGCTGCTGCTGTTTGCCAGGCATAGTGCTACTGAATTTTAATTTGTGTTACTCTGCTAAGTCAGTTTTACTACTGATTTATTTTTCTTGTTTGCTGCTCATTGCCTTATATTAGTTGTCATTTATGTGGCTTGCTTCGCCATTTGTATTTTTGATCATTGCTGTTTGTGTTAATTGTTTTGTGCTGCTGCATTGCCTCGTTCCTTAGTTTAGCATCTGAGCTCAGTAGATTTAAGTTAGCTTAAGAGGGGGTAGACTATATAAGAAACTAACTATGATGAATTGGAAGAAATGCATTGAGAAGTTGTACGCAAAAAGTACAGAAATCAGGTATAGATAGGACTTTTTGGGAATAATGATGAACGAAGGGAGATCTCCAAGAAAAAAAAAAGGTTTTGTTTGCAAAATACTGCAGTACCAAATGTTACACTGAGAACAAACCCTGTCCTTTCCCCCTGTGTTATTCTGCTATGTGTTTGTGTACTCTTGTATATTTGTGTTTTTCCTGTCTTTATGTGTTTAGCTGATGAGAGCTATGTTGTAGAATTTTTCTAATACTATGTTATTTACTTTGTAAAGATGTTTAGACATTATTTATTCTGTTTTGTTGCTCACATGTGAAGGTGATGTTTCAAAAGTTCTTCTGATCTTTATGTATGTACTTATGTCATAATTCCTGTAGACACTGGACTCGCATTCGGGAGGACGACGGTTCAATCCCGTCTCCGGCCATCCTGATTTAGGTTTTCCGTGATTTCCCTAAATCGTTTCAGGCAAATGCCGGGATGGTTCCTTTGAAAGGGCACGGCCGATTTCCTTCCCAATCCTTCCCTAACCCGAGCTTGCGCTCCGTCTCTAATGACCTCGTTGTCGACAGGACGTTAAACACTAACCACCACCACCACCATAATTCCTGTAACACTGACGTATATGTTATTTCGATTCTTTTGTAAAGCCTGTATTACAAATGTTCTCTGTATTGTTATGTTCTTTAATGATGTATTTTGTACCTTTGTAATTGTATTCTTATGTTATAAAATTGTAATTGACACCAGGTCATCAAATTAAGTAACTTGTAAGTTCCATTTCACTGCACACGTTTCTGTTGGTCATAGTATATGGACAATATGTGAGAAGTAGGGACTGTTAGTGTTTGCATGTGTGTTAATAATTCAGCAAGGGACTGGATAACAGCATTGCTGGTTCTAAGGACAATTAAAAAAAACTTTGTGAATGCACAAGTGGTGGTTTATGGACTTGCTATATTGTCCGCAAGACTCTTCAATGGTGATTGTGCACCTGCACAGTTACAACAGATAGCTGCTGGCCATTTCTACAAGGATTACAGTGGGTCTACACCTTTGCTGACTCACCAGTACCATTATTTCTACAAGGACTGCAGTGGGTCTGCACCTCTGGTGGCCCACCAGTACCGTAACCTCTACCAGGACTACAGTGGGTCTGCTCTGTGATGACCTACCTACCAATACTCTTCAAAACTTCGACTGACTCTGCTGTGGGTTTGCTCTGTTGTGGCCCATTACCTGTCAACATGTCAAGAGTCAGCACTGTCTTTCCGTTGGAAGGACAACACTACTTCTTCAAGACTGCATGGAAATCCACTACTTCTGTGTGCAATTTCTTTTACTAATGAGACTTTGGGAAAAAAATAAAACTGTAATTACTATTATGATGAATGATCAGAACTATCTTTATGGACTGTGAGAAAATTTTAGCTTTTGACCAACATTGTATCAATAAGTGTGTGCATTTGATTTCTTTGTTATTGTAATTACGATTATGAAAAATTTTAACAAATATGTATTGCCCAGTGCCCAAAACAATTTGTAAAATTTTTTGTGGGGAGCATGGGGGCTATGTAAATAGGCTGTTTAGGTTTTTTTATTGGTAACGCCACCTCTGTATGAAAATCACTGGCTGTGCTGTGTGCAGTCTGTGGCTGCTTTGCATTGTTGTAATACTCGCCATTGTAGTGTTAGGCAGCTGGCTGTGAACAGCGCGTAGCGTTGCGCAGTTGGAGGTGAGCCGCCAGCAGTGGTGGATGTGGGGAGAGAGATGGCGGAGTTTTGTAATTTGTCATGAACTGCTATATATATTATGACTATTAAGGTAAATACAGTGTTTGTTCTCTATTAATATCTTTCATTTGCTAACTATCCCTATCAGTAGTTAGTGCCTTCCATAGTTTGAATCTTTTATTTAGCTGGCAGTAGTGGCGCTGGCTGTATTGCAGTAGTTCGAGTAACCAAGATTTTTGTGAGGTAAGCGATTTGTGAAACGCATAGGTTAATGTTAGTCAGGGCCATTCTTTCGTAGGGATTTTTTGAAAGTCAGATTGCGTTGCGCTAAAAATATTGTGTGTCAGGATAAGCACAGTCGTATATAATTTTTCAAAAGGGGACGTTTCACTGGTTTCAACAGGCTTAGCTGTCATCTTCAGTTCTTAAACATTTTTTGTAGTAAAACAAGCAAGCGTAAATTGAATATGTTTTACTACAAAAAAATGTTTAAGACCTGATGACAGCTAAGACTGTTGAAACCGGTTGTCTTAAATAAAAAAAATACTTTGTCCATCCAACCCTCGTCATGTACATGAGTAACAACACCTGGCGGTATTTCATAAGGTTTGGGCAGTTCTCTTACTCGTCACACCAAATGTCAGAGGAGTTTCGTCCATATTCATTATTCGTCTTAGTTCCACACTGTTTTCCTTTCGACGTTGAATAACGAAGCGATGGGAAGATTACATTTTCTGTTCATGCTCTTGTGAAATTTTCTGAGATCTTTTGGTTTTGATTCGCATGCTAAGTCCATGACGCTTCATAAACCTGTAGCACCAAACGATTCCACCTTTAAAGTCTGTTAAGGTCCACTGTAGCGTTGACTTACGAGTGTTATTTGAACGATTTTTGTATTAATTCCGATACCGTTTTGACGGTGTCCTTGAATCCATTTCAATACGTCATTTTCTAGTTTCGACCATTTTGCATTCAGTCCTCAATTTGCATATTTAGTCTTCCTCATTTGTTTTAGTTCTTCTTTACTAGCCCAACAACTGCGAATGTTTTCTTTTTTTTCTGTTGGTGAAGGGCCGAAATGCAGCTCACCTGCTCTGTTTACATTTTCTTCTGGACATGCTATTACTTACAATTTATAGCCTACAACATATGAATACCTTTTATTTTTTCCATTACGAAACCAACTACTATCAAAAATACTGCACTGTTACCGATGACACAAATCATATTCAATTCAAGTTCACTGGCACCGTAGTCTGCAATGTTCTGGGTTTGTGATGGCAGAGGTGGTACGGAGACAGTGTTAGCAAGCTTGTGAATCCCTGCAACTCATGTTCATAGCACCGGTGAAATGCTCTTGTCAAGTGAATCCAGTATTGCCAGATAGAGATAGGTTTCCCGCACCGCCGAATATATGGCCATTTTTAAGACTGGTGAGAATTTTAAATCGAGCACTGGGCTTTTCTATATTAATTTCGGGTATAAGATGCACCTGAATATCGGAGGCAATTTTTAGAAGAAAAAAGTGCGTCTTACAGTCTGTAAAATACGGTACACTACAGAGCACAGTTGGGGCAGTTCCATTCAGAAGCTACTACTGTTCCATCTCTTCTACAGTGATGGTAGTTTCAACTTAGAAGTCGCTATTTACGGAGCAACAGAAACAGTTGACTACAATTTTCTGCAACTAAATTTCAGTACAAGTGCTTAACTCACAGACTGTCAGAGACAGCTAAGTTAACTACGTTCAGTTGTATTAGATACAGGACTTCAAATGCTGTGCCTCAAGCTATCACAAAGTTAAGTACATTTATCGTGAAATTTAAGAAATAATTAATAAATTATATGTATTTTTTTCAATTCTGTTGCTACATGTCGGTCGTAGCGCCATCCTATTACAGTAGTGCATATTTAGATGCTGATAGCGTGCATATACTACAAGTTTGTAGAAAACTGTTGTACGAAATACATTTTCTGGTACCATGGATATTCAGTTATAACATCCCAACACAGACCTTCACTTTTCCCAATTCGCAGGTCAGCGCGAAATATAATTATGCGAATTTGTCGCTTATCCCTGATGGAGCTAAGCAACATTACTGCTGAATCATAATCATGTCCGACCTAATTTATTCTCATCTGAATGCACATGACCAAGGATGTCATATTTGTTCTATGTATCAGAATATATCCCAGCAAACAACTGGTAAATCACTTCAGAGATTGCTCTGCCTAAGATCCAGTACGTGTAGAGATGCCTACTGAGGCACAAAAGTTCTTAAAATTTACGAATTTTTTACACGAAGAGCGAGTACCTTTTGCAGTATATGCTGACCCTGAATGCAATTTCATTCCTGTATCACATAGTGGAAGTGACTCCACTGTCTCACATACAACTCTCACTGAACAATGTACTATTTGCCGCAGAGTATCAGGTTCATATGTCTCAAATCGTAATTATTTTAAATCATATGATGGGGAAGATCCATCAAAATGGTTGATCTCTGAGCAGCATGCACTTACTGAGGAAGTTTATGATATCTATTGCATCAACAACCCTTTATTAAGCAGGAAGTTAAATCTGAGTATGGTAAAACAATTGACTGCTATTATTGATCACTGTCATCTAACCTGCAAATTTCGAGTGCAGTAAATGATTCACGCAGTCAGAATTATAATCTCCCACATCACATACAAATTTCCTTCCACAAGTTGAGTGGGTACGATGCTCGTTTCCTTACTGAGCACTAGGTCGGTTTTGGGCTGGACAATGACCATGTTCACGTCGTACCTGAAAGTACAAAAAACATGTCTCGTTTCCGAAGAGAACAGCTAAGAATATGATGCTGTGCTTCCTGGATTCGCTATTATTCATGCGGGCAATGCATTAGAAACTCACTGAAACCATGTATCAGGAGGATATGCATCTTCCTCGAGCTGCACAGCCTGACGATGTAAAGTTTCTCTTTGAAACGAAGAAAGGGGTCTTTCTGTTTGAATATCTGGATTATACAGTGAACTCAACGAAACCGCACTGGATGATATCTCTGCATTCTTTGCTAAGCTTACTGGTAATGCAAGAACAGACGCAGAACATGAGCACATGCTGCGTTTTTGGCAGGATTGTACCTCTAACTTTACACGGACACATACGTACGCTTCCCTACAGACATTTTCGAGTAATTACGGGAGACCTGCATCGAAACATACAAGTAGGATACTGCCTGCTGCTACACTATGCCTGGGTTGACATGGGTAATACTATCAGTTGTTGAGTTCGAACTTTCAACCTTCGTCGACATGCTGTTGTTCTTTTAGTGCTGAATTCATGGGGGACTTTGTCAAAGTGTTCATAGACCACCGAACCAAGCAACTCACGAATGAGTGTATTGCACGACAAAACATCCATTGATTCAAGTTACATTCTGCACTTGGAAGTTAGTATTTATATGGGATCGTCATGCAACAACTTTCACTATTGGAGGGTATCGGCAGTTGACTCCTGCTGAATCCTACAGTTTGGATTTCTCGGATGTTACAGATGACTGTGGTGTAGGATATGTTTTGGAAGTAGACCTGGTATTTTCTAATAGTGCGCACAACAACCTGCCGCTATGTGCAGCACATCAAGTTCTCCGAAACGGTTCCCATCCCAGTCTCATGAGAATGCTAGGTGCCAAATAGAGGTGTATCATACACTATAGGAACCTCGAGCAATGTCTCAGTTTGGGCTTAGAACTGAGAAGAGTCATCTGCATTATTAAATTCAACCAGAGTCCTTGGATGTAGGAGTATATGTACTTAAATACCCATAAAATATCATTCTTGACATGTGCTTTAGATAAGGATTTTTACAAATGAATGAATAACTTGCTTTTTGAGAAGACAATGGGAAATATCAGGAAACTGTGCAATACTAAATAAGTCAGTCATTGGGAAGGGGTTCGTGGAGTAAGACATTCGATCGCCAAGCAAAGTTTTAAAAGGGCAACCATCTTCCACAAAGATTTTGTGGCTGGCTCTGGATATTGCGAATGTTTCAATACAGTCACGAAACCTGGTTATGTCAGTATGCGTGTGCTGGGCATATCAAAACTCCACATGTACCGTTTTCATTACGAGTTTGCTAAAACTCATTTTGAAGACCCAAAATTTATTTATATGTAAACAGACTGCTTCACGGTCTTTTCGCAGACAAACGCTTCACGAAGCAGTATATTTGTAGACTCTTTTACGAACATACTCTCTCAGAACTGTAACAGTAAATCATACTCTTATGCAGAATGCCACTCTTGCAGCGACTTGGCTGATCATCTCCGTGATGCTTTCGGGCTTACTAAATGTACCAGTAGGGAAATGTAATACTTTTCTTTGGGTCTTCTCTAGTTCCTCTGTCAATCCTATTTAGTATGGCTCCCATATTGGTAAGCAGTATACATGTATCGGTCGGACAAAAGTTTTGTTTGCTACCTTCTTTGTTGACACACTACATTTCCTGAAGATTCTTCCAAAGAACCTCTGTTTGGCATTTGTTTCTCCTGTGACTATTGTTATGTAGTCGCTTCACTTTAAATTTCTCTGTATGCATGCTACAAAATATGTTATGGAAGTAACTGTTTCCTGTGATCGTTCTGCAAACGTGTAATCACACAACAGTGGGTTTCTCCGTCCATGTACACGCAATACGTTACATCTGCTTTATGTTGAGTCCACTCCATGGATCATCCGTCGGTCCTCCACAGGTCCTTCTACGTTTCGCCACAGTTACTTTGGAGTCAGTATCTACTGCTTTCTGGGTGTCGTGGACGAACAGAGCGAGCTGGGTTTCACACCATCTCTGTCTTCGGCACTCATCTTGGTTCTTACAGACGAGATTTTTGGTCTCGAGAAAAGGCGTAATATGAGAGCAAAAAACTTATTCCAAAATTTGATAACAGACCGGAATGAGAGATATAGGCCTATAGTTTTGTACGTTTTGAAAACAGGAATGACCTGCGCTTTTTTCCAATCATTAGGAGCTCTTTGCTATTTCAGAGACCTACGATACTTTGCTGCTAGAAGAGGGGCAAGTTCTTTCGCATAGTCTACACTTTTAATGCCACTGTCTCCCACTGACCATCAATATCTCTCTCTTTGGCTCCCACTGCTATTATCTTCATCCATCTCTCCTTCCCTTTCACTGCCACTTTCTCTCTCCAACTGTCAACGTCTCCTCTCTCTCTCCCACTGGCACTGCCTCCTCTCTCTTCCAGCATCAATGGCTCTCTCCTACTCTCTTTCACCACACCTTCTCTCTCCAACTGTCAATGTCTCCTCTCTCTCTCTCTCCCACTGGCACCGCCAACATCAATGTCTCTCTCCTACTCTCTTTCACCACACCTTACGGCTCAGCATGGATTACACGCTTCTGTTGTAGCTCATCTATTACTGCTGACCACGAACGACAGTTCGAGATCTTAATCTTCTCTAAATTATGTGCCTCGTGTGACGTCGACAAGTTCCGTACAGCTGCCTATCACACACAATGAATTGCTCTAACGTGGCACACTGGTTGCCAATCGGAGGCCCTGGTGGGGGTCTTACTCGGCATTCGGTCTGCCCACAAAGACGACTTTACGCCTCTCTTGCAGATATCCTTTACAGTGATATGCAAGTACTCCTCACCTTCTTCTTCCCGCCGCCACAAACTGCTGCTGCCCTAACTGCCAATTAGGTCCAGTGAAGTTTGCTCTGTCGAAGGATTTCCGTATCTTTTCGTCCCATAGTAACGTATTTCGATATCAACCATTTTGCTGTTACTGTGACGATTCAAAGGAGGTAGGTACTACGTTGCAATCTTCGTCTGTGAAACAGTTTTGGAAAAAGACGTTTAGTACTCGCATTTCGGCCTTTTCTCTGTCACTCTCAGGTTCAGTGCCGTTACGATAGCAGAGTGTCAGGACAGTTGACTTTTATCCATTTACTGACTTAACATAATACCACTTTTTCTGTGAGGCTTTGTCTACGTTTAAATTTGCATTGAAGCTCTCTTTTTCTTTCATAGCAGCTTTCTAACATGGCTGACGAACCACGCTCCATCTCTTCCATTGCTCACAGGTTTGCTCAGCACATACTGTACATAGGAGTAGGCTTATTTTAAGTAACTGTGTATCTGTAATTTATGAAGTGTGCAGTCTGGGTTGTTTGAACTCCTTGATGTATGGCAAAAAATTAGAGTTTTGTAATGTATATCTGAAAAAAAGCAAAAGAATATGCTGAAATTTTAAATTATTGTAATGTGAATATGTTTACGAAAGACGTATGTTTGTTCAAAGTTTTACGTGCTTAGGGCACTTGTATTTGTAACATGTAAACGCTGTATGGATCTTCCTCCGCAACGAAAGTGGCATGGCGCGGTTTAAAAGGTGGGTCTGGCGGTCGAATCGAGCGGCTCCTTTGTGTGAACGGCACGGAGTGTGCAGCTAGCCTTAGCACGGTACACTTCGACGGTGCTAAGAGAGAAAATTGGAAGCTGCATTAGAAGGGATTTGCCTCGGATGTGGATCTGGCTATTACTTGGTATTCGCGGAATAATTGAATGGCTCTAATATGTTGAAAATCCGACGCCAAGAAGAGATTTTGTAGAACAGTCGCACTTCAAGAGCCGTGAATACAGTTAGCCGTCATTTCGCCTGCCACTAATCTTCGCCACAGCTTCACAGACTTCACTCGTTCAGTTACGTAATGTGGACCTGTTAATTTGTGTGTTGTTTCAATACTAATCACATAAAACGTCAATTCGTGTTCGAAACCATAACTTCAATCCTGATCAATAACCTACTCAGGGTCCTCGCCTAAGTGCTACTAAAACCGAGTATCCTGATTTAAATGAAAAATTCTGACATTCATGTCCTTAAAAGTCATATTTTGTCTAAAGTAAAAGGAGTAGCAAAAGTTAAAGTAAGAGTAAAATTTGGATGCTTTGTTTATGGACTACTACAAGTGAAATTGTTAAGGTAGTAAGTTTAAGCACAAAAATTCAAAGGTCAATCAACAGAAAAGTGAAAACCTTTGTTATTTAAAAGGTAAAACCATAAAAGTGAAGTTGGATAGGCTTTTGCTAAAATATCCTTCGTTTATTATAAAATATAGTTTTGTAGGATTACAGTGCAAGATTGTGTAAATATTATTGCCACGAATACTTGTTTCAGAAGTGATTAAAGTACAAGTACACATAAATCTTTAATGAACCAGTTTGCAGCTGTACTATTAGAAGTAAAGTTATGCAGATTTTCAAAGATAGTGTAGTTCTGGTACCCATCATGAATGGTTACTTTTGAAGTTAACTAAGCCCAGTGTTGCACTTTAATAGCTGGCAAAATAATTTAAGAGATAGTTTTCTACTTTTGCAATGATCAAAGTACCTTGGCTAGTGAAAGTATACCATTTTATGGGTACCTATAATATTCTCCTCCTATTAAGAAAAAAGTGAACTATTAATGTTACTAAGAAAAATTGCTATATGCAGAGGAGCTTAAACAGTGTGTTTGAGATGTTATTTATCTTTATTTGTGTTATTCATGTCAGTCAAGATAGAAGCCCCTCATGTCCTAAATTAGTTCTGCACTTCATGCAGTGATGTTTCAGTAGTTTAAGTAATGCTACTGATTGTGGTTGTCATTAGTATGAGCTCAGTGCAATTTTGCTCCCCATAATTTACTGGTGTGTGTGTTAATGGTAACTTCTGCTACACTCAGTACAGAGTGCACTGTGTCAGTTTGTATCCTGTTTGCTATTTAAAGGCAAATCTCAACAAAAGTAAATTCAATAACTAATATCCAGTTTTCTCAAATACATATTTCCAAATTAATGAGCCTAATTAGGCTGGCGACCGTTTGTTTTTTTTCATTCACTTATAATTTTACCGCTTCTGTTAACTCCCATGGTTAAGGCCTCTTTGGTTTTACTGTTAACTTCAAAAAATTCGAAATTATAGTCCGATACCCTTTTCCACTAGACTCACTCACGGTCGTACTTTGAAATCTTCTCAGACGGTAACATTAGCGTGTTTCACGGCACGTTGGTGTTATAATACTTGCTTCAAGCATATTGTACAACGCACTTTAGCTTTACCCACTGTTACTAAAATCTGCTAGTGCCGGACATGAAATTTTCATGCTGACTGTTCAAGTAATTTGAAATGTGTTTCTTGTCGTTCTTGTTAAGCAGACCATCAGACATTTGAATTAGTACTAGTGAGTGCCAACATATAACTACTTACATTTTCGGTTCCTATGTTAAACTGCATTCATAGATAAATGAGAGACCACTACGGAAGCAGGATGAACACTGCTGAGGATGAGGGACTCGACTCCGGCAATAATAAAACTCCAGCAAGTCCGAATCCAGCAGCACTATTCGCAGAATCGCCCCTTGCCTCCCAGAGTGACAGGAAATGTGAGGCAGGTAAAAGACGGTCAGGGCTATGTTTGTCGAGTGGCTGTAAGAAAAGAAAGTCGCACTGACGTCGAGCGTTTGGAGTCAGAAATATGTAGTACATATCCGGGATGTGCTGGACAACACAGGTTTATAGCAAGCCTTTTCCACGGGGTCCGTGCCGCTTAGTGGCCAGAGCCACGGAAGAACCGCTGTTGTAGAGAGAAACACCGGAGAAGTCAAACTTCGCCGAAAAATAAGGACTGTTAAGATAACATCTTGTAAGTGGAACAGGAACAGGAAGTTGGGACTTCTTTACAGTGCGTGACACGCTGACATCCACCCGGGTGACGCCAGAGTGAATGACTAAAGAAATGTAAATACTGCTCTTAGTGGTTCACATAAATAATCTAAGAGGAGGAGCAGAGAGCGCAACTGTGATTACAGGGATCCAACCGCATTGGCCAGTGAGCGAAGGTGGGCAGAGTGAGGGAGTAAACGGTACACATTTTGGATCCCCAGAACTCACAAGTTTTTAAATTGGTTAACCACATGAAATTCGAGTAAAGAAGGGAGGCAATCATCTTCAAGACAAAATCCTACTGATCGGCAGTCACAACAATTGGTATTCAGCCAATCAAAATTACGCAGCGCCGAAAAACAAACAGCTAAATTTTTTTCTTATCGGAAGCGCTCTGCAGATAGTTACATCTCTTTGAGATTTCAACTTCTGAGCTTCTAGGCTTCACTTCCAGTCCTCGTTCTCGAAACTTCTGCTCATCTGGGACTAGAGACCCACGTCCAGTGGGGTTGAACTTAGACCGAGGCAGAGACGAGTTGTTGTTGCCAATCCCGTGACTAATTTCAGCCGCCACTTTCTGACTGTAAGTATGGTGAGATCCAGCCACAACTGCGAAGCAAACTGTGGAAAAAGGCGAAGTTTTTGTAACGATGTTCAGTGATTCCAATCTTCATTTCAAAGACTTATTTGCAGTTAGAAGTACAACATGCTTTCAACTGTGGCAATATATGCACACGCATATCCTTCTGTAGTATTTTCTGTCTCTCTGTACTAACCTGCGGCAATCACCATTCGACCTCGTTTTGTTCAGATATCGATTACCTTTTAATTATTTTTCCAGATCCTTTATCGAAGCTTGCCAAGGTGTTAGTTTCTTCGAAGTGAATCTTTCACACTGCAGTTCAATGTGTGCTGCTATGAAACTTTCTGGCACATTAAAAATATTGTACCGAGTCTCGGCCTCGGTACATTAGCCTTTCGTGGGAAAGTGCTCTAGATCAAACGGTTTTAATCTGTCAGGAAGTTTCATATCAGCGCCAACTCCACTGTAGAGTGAAAGATCCATTCTGGAAACATCCATCACGCTGTACTAAGCCGTGTCACGGCAGTACCCTTTCTTACAAGATCGCTAGCCTTGCAAGGTTCGCAGAACAACGTCTGTGAAGTTTGGAAGGTAGGAGATAGGTACTGGCGGAAGCGAATCTGTGGGGATAGCGTAACTCAACCAGTAGAGCACTTACCAATGAAAGGTGAACGTCCCGAGTTCGAGTCTCAGTCCGGCACAGAGTTTTAATGTGCGAGGAAGTTTTGTTGGTTTACTGATTTCAGTTATTGTTAAATTCATTCGCTGTGAAATTTGATTACTTACGGGCAATAAATTATATTCACTGAGATCAATTTTTTGATTTAGTAGTCAAATGCATTGTTTAATCACTGATTTGATGAATGATTATTTACTTGTATCAAATATTATAGGTTCAAAGTAATTTAATTAACTCAAGTATCCAATTAAAGATACCCACTCACCCACTAACAACGGCTATAAACAGGTCTACTTATAATATTCATATAATCCTGTATTCACACCAAGTTTCTATATTTATTCATGTGAGATATACATTACTGAGCTAAAACATTATGACCACTGCCCACCGCGAGATAGGATACTGCTTCATGGGGTTATGGGCATGTGCTGAGCCAAGGAATGAACTTAAGTAAAGTAGAGATGAATGGGGAATCATTACGTCGACGATACCGGCCACAAATGGGAGAATCCACTGATATATACGACTTTCACAAAGAGAGTATCGTTATGGCCGGTGCCTACGAAAGAGCATCTTGGATCGACGAAGTTGGTCGGCTATCTGCGTGCCACTGTCGTGAGCATCTATGGGAAGTAGCTGAAGGACGGTGAAACAACGAATAGAGTAAAAGGTGTTGGTGACCACGCCTCCTTACAGAAGGTGTAGGCTGGAGACTAAACTACAGCGGGACACGGCAGTTCTGGTGACGAAGTGCAATGCTGGTGCACTCACAAAAAAGTATTTCGGAACATACTGGTCAGCACCCATTGCTAAACATATGGCTTCACAGCAGCTGATCCTCCCATGTTCCCTTGTCGACCCAACAAGAGCATCGATTACGACAGAAGCGGACGTGGGATCATTGAAACTGGACCGTAAATGAATGAAACCATGTCGCTTGTAAGAGGCGTGTTGTTTAAGTAAGTACTGTTTTGAAATTTAAAAAAGACGTGCTAAGATATCTCAATAATTTTATTGTTACATGAAAGCCTGTACCTTAATCTATTTGCTGACGCCATTACAGTCTGATTCTTCCTTGTTTACGTTGTGTACTGAGTGTTTACGATGCCTCCGATAATCGTGAGTCCCGCCGACTGTGAAGTACGGGCTGTTATAAGATTTCTAAGTGCTAAAGGCCTAAAAGCGATCGGTATTCATCGTGAAATATGTGCAGTTTACGGAGAAAACATTATGAGTGATGGAATGGTAAGAAAGTGGGTGAGAGCATTTAAAGATGGCCGCACAAACATGCATGATGAACAACGGAGTGGGCGTCCTTCGGTCGTTAATGAAAGTTTGGTGCAGGAAGTGGACAACAAGGTGAGAGAAAACAGGCGGTTTACGATTTCCTCCTTGCGGGATGACTTTGCTAATGTCTCTCGTAGTGTTTTGTATGGTATTGTTACCGAGCACTTGAATTACCGAAAATTGTGCGCACGTTGGGTACCGAAAATGTTGACGGATGTGCACAAACCCAAACGTTTAGAGTGCATTGACTTTCCTTGAGCGGTACCACAACGACGGTGATTATTTACTAAGCCAAATTGTTACAGACGATGAAACATGGGTGGCCTACGTCACATCAGAATCAAAGCAACAGTCCATGGAAGTTGAGCAAGGGCATCTTTTTCCTGCAAGACAATGCCCGTCCGCATGTGGCGAATTAGACCAAAGATCTCATCACATCTTTTCGATGCGAAACTCTAGATCATCCTCCGTACAGCCCCGAGCTTGCGCCCAGTGACTACCATCTGTCCCTGCACTTGAAGAAACACCTGGGCGGTCAGCGACTCCAAGACGATGACGAAGTCAAAACAGTGGCGATGGAGTGGTTAAGAAGTCAAGCGGCAGACTTCTATGAGGAGGGTATTCAAAAACTGGTACAACGTTATGACAAGTGCCTCAATATTGACGGAAATTATGTAGAAAAGTAGATTAAGGGACAGGCTTTCATGTAAAAATAAAATTATTGAGATATCTTAGAACGTCTTTTTTAAATTTAAAAACGGTACTTACTTAAAAAAACACGCCTCATACATATGAATCAGGCTTCTTGTTACATCAGTTACGTAATCCTGTCTGGATACACTGTCATCCAGGCTAACAGTAGTTCTAAATATAAACACAGGACAGTGGGGGCTGTATTATGCAATGGGGATCATTCACCTGGACGTGCATGGGGCCTGTGGCAATAATCGAAGGCCCCGTGACGACTGTGGAGTAAGTGAACATAATTCGGACCACCCACATCCCTCCACACTTGCTGTCTTCCCCGACGGTGATGGCGTCTTCCAGCAAGATAACAGTTTGTATCAGAAGGCCAGAATCGTGATACAGTGGTTTGCGGAGAATGAAACTGAACTCACGTCGATGCCTTGGCAGCTAAACTCAGCTGATCCGAAGCCGGTGCTACACATCTGTGATGCTATCGGGTGCCAGCTATGCGCCTGCAAAGTAACGGGCCGTAATTTACGGGAATAGCTTTAACTGAGCGTAGGCGTCTGGTTCCACATACTGGATGGCTATAATTAAAGTGCAGCTACTCACAGAGGTTCAGTGCGGGATGTAGTTATTGTATGGTTGCCTGATTGGAGATGAGGGGTGGGGGATGGGGAAGGCAAACAGCGAGGTCATCGGTCCCTATTGTATGGCAGCGAAACTCGGTACATATTCGAATGTGTTAATCCAGAACCGATTTACGCTGGAAAAAAATTAGTCCCAATTTTGGCAACCAGGAGCATCTCTGCTGCTGTCAATTCAAGAAAGGCGTATAAAAATGTTTACATATATAGTGGATTAGCCATGCAGTGTGGCAGAAAAGGTCAAACAAGTGAGAAAGTCATAATGTTGATTTTATTATTAACCAGAGCTTACACAGTTTGTTCAATATGAGTACTGGAGACGTGTGGACGAGATGATGCACCTAGTGGCCAGAATTGGAACTAATTCTTTCCCACCGTGAATCGGTTCCGCATTACCGCATCAGCATATCTACCAAGTTTCGCTACCATACGATAATTACAGCCCTTGAGTAGCTGCACTTTGACTATAACCACCCGGTACCTGCAGAAACCTACCAAAGACTTGTCGATTCCATGACACTTAGAATCACTGCTGCATTGCACTCAGGAGGTGGGCCAACTCGCTAATAAACTGATGGTTACAACGCTTTGGCTCATCAGTGTATAACGTCCCGTAGTTCCAAGCAAATGAAGAGAAACCTCGTTTCTGCTTTACTGGCCTTGTTGAAGACGTCCTTGACGGCGCACAAGTAGGAATCATAAGGAGGATCATCTACGCAGCCGATCCGCGTCCAGACGCGCTGCACCATGTAGCGCGCGACGTGACTGTCGTTCTGCACGGGAGAGGCGACGCCGTAGCCCAGTATGAAGCATCTGTCGCGCCACTCAGGACCCAGCCTACGGCACGACACACGCCCCGCCCTCTGAGACTCACCAACACTCGCCACAGGCTCCCAGCACCTTGCAGCGCAGCTATACTGCGCCTTAAGTACTTTTACCAACCAGTTATTCACATAGAAAATAATCTTGGCAAATGCTGCACAATCAGCTCTGTTCACGAACACCACCAAAGGCCTAGACTGTACTTACGACGGTCGTTCAATAGGTAACTCAACACTTCTTTTCGGTCAATTTCGGTTGCCAAAAGCGGAATTTGTTGTGGGACATCTTGGAATATTCCCGCTTCTGCCTCTACAGGGTGGTCCATTGATAGTGACCGGGACAAATACCCCACGAAATTAGCATCAAACGAAAAATCTACCAAGAACGAAACACGTCTAGCTTGAAGGGGGAAACCAGAAGGCGCTATGGTTGGACCGCTAGATGGCGCCGACATAGGTCAAACGGATATCAACTGCGTTTTTTTTTTTTTTTTTTTTTTTTTTTTTTTTTTATAAACAGGAACCCCCATTTTTATTACATTTTCGTGCAGTACGTAAAGAAACTTCCCCGTGAACCATGGACCTTGCCGTTGGTGGGGAGGCTTGCGTGCCTCAGCGATACAGATGGCCGTACCGTAGGTGCAACCACAACGGAGGGGCATCTTTTGAGAGGCCAGACAAACGTGTGGTTCCTGAAGAGGGGCAGCAGCCTTTTCAGTAGTTGCAGGGGCAACAGTCTGGATGATTGACTGACCTGGCCTTGCAACATTAACCAAAACGGCCTTGCTGTGCTGGTACTGCGAACGGCTGAAAACAAGGGGAAACTACGGCCGTAATTTTTCCCGGGGGCATGCAGCTTTACTGTATGGATAAATGATGATGGCGTCCTCTTGGGTAAAACATTCCGGAGGTAAAATAGTCCCCCATTCGGATCTCCGGGCGGGGACTACTCAGGAGGACGTCGTTATCAGGAAAAAGAAAACTGGCGTTCTACGGATCGGAGCGTGCAATGTCAGATCCCTTAACCGGGCACGTAGATTAGAAAATTTAAAAAGGGAAATGGATAGGTTAAAGTTAGATATAGTGGGAATTAGTGAAGTTCGGTGGCAGGAGGAACAAGACTTTTGGTCAGATGAATACAGGGTTATAAATACAAAATCAAATAGGGGTAATGCAGGAATAGGTTTGATAATGAATAAAAAAATAGGAATGTGGGTATCCTACTACAAACAGCATAGTGAACGCATTATTGTGGCCAAGATAGACACGAAGCCCATGCTTACTACAGTAGTACAAGTTTATATGCCAACTAGCTCTGCAGATGATGAAATTGATGAAATGTATGATGAGACAAAAGAAATTCTTCAGGTAGTGAAGGGAGACGAAAATTTAATAGTCATGGGTGACTGTAGAGAGTAGGAAAGGGGAGGGAAGGAAACATAGTAGGTGAATATGGATTGGGGCTAAGAAATGAAAGAGGAAGCCGCCTGGTAGAGCTTTGCACAGAGCATAACTTAATCATAGCTAACACTTGGTTCAAGAATCATGAAAGAAGGTTGTCTACATGGAATAATCCTGGAGACACTAGAAGGTATCAGGTAGATTATATAATGGTAAGAAAAAAATTTAGGAACCAGGTTTTAAAATTGTAAGACATTTCCAGGGGCAGATGCGGACTCTGACCACAATCTATTGGTTATGAACTGTAGATTAACAGTGAAGAAACTGCAAAAAGGTGGGAATTTAAGGAGATGGGACCTGGATAAACTGAAAGAACCAGAGGTTGTACAGAGTTTCAGGGAGAGCATAAGGGAACAATTGACAGGAATGGAGGAAAGAAGTACAGTAGAAGAAGAATGGGTAGCTCTGAGGGATGAAGTAGTGAAGGCAGCAGAGGATCAAGTAGGTAAAAAGACGAGGGCTAGTAGAAATCCTTGGGTAACAGAAGAAATATTGAATTTAATTGATGAAAGGAGAAAATATAAAAATGCAGTAAATGAAGCAGGCAAAAAGTAATACAAACGTCTCAAAAATGAGATCGACAGGAAGTGCAAAATGGCTAAGCAGGGATGGCTAGAGGATAATGTAAGGATGTAGAGGCTTATCTCACGAGGGGTAAGAAGGGGTAAGGTAGATACTGCCTACAGGAAAATTAAAGAGACCTTTGGAGAAAAGAGAACCACTTGTATGAATATCAAGAGCTCAGATGGAAACCCAGTTCTAAGCAAAGAAGGGAAAGCAGAAAGGTGGAAGGAGTAAATAGAGGGTCTATACAAGGGCGATGTACTTGAGGACAATATTATAGAAATGGAAGAGAATGTAGATGAAGATGAAATGGGAGATACGATATTGCGTGAAGAGTTTGACAGAGCACTGAAAGACAGACCTGAGCCGAAACAAGGCCCCAGGAGTAGACAACATTGCATTTGAACTACTGACAGACTTGGTAGAGCCAATCCTGACAAAACTCTCCCATCTGGTGAGGAAGATGTATGAGACAGGCGAAATACCCTCAGACTTCAAGAAGAATATAATAATTCCAATCCCAAAGAAAGCAGGTGTTGACAGATGTGAAAATTATCGAATTATCAGTTTAATAAGCCACAGCTGCAAAATACTAACACGAATTCTTTACAGACGAATGGAAAAACTGGTAGAAGCCGACCTCGGGGGAGATCAGTTTGGATTTCGTAGAAATATTTGAACACGTGAGGCAATACTAACCTTACGACTTATCTTAGAAGAAAGATTAAGGAAAGGCAAACCTACGTTTCTAGCATTTGTAGACTTAGAGAAAGCATTTGACAATGTTGACTGGAATACTCTCTTTCAAATTCTAAAGGTGGCAGGAATAAAATACAGGGAGCGAAAGGCTATTTACAATTTGTACAGAAACCAGATGGCAGTTATAAGAGTCGAGTGATATGAAAGGGAAGCAGTGGTTGAGAAGGGAGTGAGACAGGGTTGTAGCCTCTCCCCAATGTTATTCAATCTGTATATTGAGCAAGCAGTAAATGAAACAAAAGAAAATTTCGGAATAGGTATTAAAATCCATGGAGAAGAAATAAAAACTTTGAGGTTTGCCGTTGACATTGTAATTCTATCAGAGACAGCAAGGGACTTGGAAGAGCAATTGAATGGAATGAACAGTGTCTTGAAAGGAGGATATAAGATGAACATCAACAAAAGCAAAACGAGGATAATGGAGTGTAGTCAAATTAATTCGGGTGATGCTGAGTGAATTAGATTAGGAAATGAGACACTTAAAATAGTAAAGGAGTTTTGTTATTTGGGGAGCGCAATAACTGATGATGGTCGAAGTAGAGAAGATATAAAATGTAGACTGGCAATGGCAAGGAAAGCGTTTCTGAAGAAGAGAAATTTGTTAACATCGAGTATAGATTTAAGTGTCAGGAAGTCGTTTCTGAAAGTATTTGTATGGAGTGTAGCCATGTATGGAAGTGAAACATGGACCATAAATAGTTTGGACAGGAAGAGAATAGAAGCTTTCGAAATGTGGTGCTACAGGAGAATTCTGAAGATTACATGGGTAGATCACATAACTAATGATGAAGTACTGAATAGAATTAGGGAGGAGTATGTGGCACAACTTGACTAGAAGAAGGGACCGGTTAGTAGGACATGTTCTGAGGCATCAAGGGATCACAAATTTAGCATTGGAGGGCAAAAATCGTAGAGGGAGACCAAGAGATGAATACACTAAGCAGATTCAGAAAGATGTAGGTTGCAGTAAGTACTGGGAGATGAAGAAGCTAGCACAAGATAGAGTAGCATGGAGAGCTGCATCAAACCAGTCTCAGGACTGAAGACCACAACAACAACAACGTAAAGAAATAGGAATGTTTCAGTTGGACTACTTTTTTCGCTTTGTGATAGATGGAGCTGTAATAGTCACAAACGTATAAGTACGTGGTATCACGGAACATTCCGCCAGTGCAGACGGTATTTGCTTCGTGATACCTTACCCGTGTTAGAATGGACCGTTTACCAATTGCGGAGAATGTCGATATCGTGTTGATGTATGGCTATTGTGATCAAAATGCCCAACGGGCATGTGCTATGTATGCTACTCGGTATCCTGGACGACATCACCCAAGTGTCCGAACCGTTCGCCGGGTAGTTACGGTATTTAAGGAAACAGGAAGTGTTCAGCCACATGTGAAATGTCAACCACGACCTGCAACAAATGATGATGCCCAAGTAGGTGTTTTAGCGTGGTGTCACGGCTAAACCGCACATCAGTAGCAGACAAATTGCGCGAGAATCGGGAATCTCCATAACGTCAGTGTTGAGAATGCTACATCAACATCGAATGCATCCATACCATATTTCTATGCACCAGGAATTGCATGGCGACGACTTTGAACGTCGTGTACAGTTCTGCCACTGGGCACAAGAGAAATTACGGGACGATGACAGATTTTTTGCATGCGTTTTATTTAGCGAAGAAGCGTCATTCACCAACAGCGGTAACGTAAACCGGCATAATACGCACTATTGCGCAACGGAAAATCCACGATGGCTGCGACAAGTGGAACATCAGCGACCTCGACGGGTTGATGTATGGTGCGGCATTATGGGAGGAAGGATAATTGGCCCCCATTTTATCGATGGCAATCTAAATGGTGCAATGTATGATGATTTCCTACGTAATCTTCTACCGATGTTACTGCAAGATGTTTCACTGCATGACAGAATTGCGATGTACTTCCAGCATGATGGATGTAAAGCACATAGATCGCGTGCGGTTGAAGCGGTATTGAATAGCATATTTCATGACAGGTGAATTGGTCGTTGAAGCACCATACCATGGCCCGCACGTTCACCGGATCTGAGGTCCCCGGATTTCTTTCTATGGGAAAGTTGAAGGATATTTGCTATCGTGATCCACCGACAACGCCTGACAACACGCGTCATCGCATTGTCAATGTACGTGCGAACATTACGGAAGGCCAACTACACGCTGTTGAGAGGAATGTCGTTACACGTACTGCCAAATGCATTGAGGTTGACGGACATCATTTTGAGCATTTATTGCATTAATGTGGTATTTACAGGTAACCACGCTGTAACAGCATGCGTTCTCAGAAATGATAAGTTCACAAAGCTACATGTATCACATTGGAACAACTGAAATAAGATGTTCAAACGTACCTACATTGTGTATTCTAATTTTAAAAAAACCTACCTGTTACCAACTGTTCGTCTAAAATTGTGACTATTACAGCGCCATCTATCACAAAGCGAAAAAAATGGTCCAACTAAAACATTCATATTTCTTTACGTACTTCACGAATATGTTATAAAAAATGGGGGTTCCTATTTTAAAAAACGCAGTTGATATCATAGCAGCACCATTTAGTGGGTCAACCATAGCGCCATCTGGTTTCTCCCTTCAAGCTAGACAAGTTTCGTTCTTTGTAGTTTTTTCGTTTGACGCTTATTTCGTGAGATATTTGGCCCGGTCACGATCAATGGACCACCCTCTATATATTCATGAAGCTCCGATAAGCGGTGGCGCTAAGAGTAGCCTTCATATGGCGTCTGTAATGGAGGTGCCTTCCAAGCAGAGAGCTGTCATTCAGTTTCTTTTGTGGAGCAAAGAAAGACTGAAACACCATCTGTGCGGAACTGCTTGCATCTTACAAGGCTAATCATGACAATTTTTTATCTAACATCAATACAGGCGATGAAACATGGGTTCATCACTTCGAAGCGAGAAAAAAAAACGCCAATCCACGGAGTGGCACCGCACTACCTCGGATTCGAAAAAAAAGTTCAAAGCTGCACCCTCAGCCACTAAAGTGATGGGGAGGGTCTTCTGGGACTCTGAAAAAGTTATTCTGTTTGATGTCCTCCCTCATGGTGGAACTATCAGCTCGGAAGTGTATTGCGCTACCCTCAGAAAATTGAAGAAGCTTTTGTATGTCTATCCTTTTAGCAGGAGGTCTCTGAGACGACGGCCGTTTACTGTCGTGAAAAAATAAAACCACCTACAGCCGTCCTTATGATTTTAATTTATTTTGTCACTAACAGTTTCAACGCTTCATTGCGTCATATTCAGGCCTGTATGTATAAAACATAAAAGGTAGCATTGTCATCCTTCATGATACACTGCATCCTTGTGGGCTACTTAGTATCCCCGTGTGTGATTGTTTAATGGCAGTACACGGTATATGATGCATTCGCATATGAGTGTTTGCATCATGAATAGTTTCCTTGTGGGCGTCTTTCATATGTTCTATACAGGGTGGTCCATTAATCGTGACCGGGCCAAATATCTTACGAAATAAGTGTCAAACGAAAAAACTACAAAGAATGAAACTTGTCTAGCTTGAAGGAAGAAACCAGATGGCGCTATGGTTGGCCCACTAGATGACGCTGCCATAGGTCAAACGGATATCAACTGCGTTTTGTTAAAATAGGAACCCCAATTTTATTAAATATTCGTGTAGTACGTAAAGAAATATAAATTTTTTAGGTGGACCACTTGTTTCGGTTTGTGATAGATGGCGCTGTAATAGTCACAAACATATGGCTCACAATTTTAGACGAACAGGTTGGTACCAGGTAGGTTTTTAAATTAAAATACAGAACGTAGGTACGTTTGAACATTTTATTTCGGTTGTTCCACTGTGATACATTTACCTTTCTGAGAACGCATGCTGTTACAGCGTGATTGCCAGTAAATACCACATTAATGCAATAAATGTTCAAAATGATGTCCCTCAACCTCAATGCATTTGGCAGTACGTGTAACGACATTCCTCTCAACAGCGAGTAGTTCGCCTTCCGTAATGTTCGCACTTGCATTGACAATGCGCTGACGCATGTTGTCAGGCGTTGTCGGTGGATCACGATAGCAAATATCCTTCAACTTTCCCATAGAAAGAAATCCGGGGACGTCAGATCCGGTGAACGTGCGCGCCATGGTATGGTGCTTCGACGACCAATCCACCTGTCATGAAATATGCTATTCAATACCGCTTCAACCGCACACGAGCTATGTGCCGGACATCCTTCATGTTGTAAGTACATCGCCATTCTGTCATGCAGTGAAACATCTTGTAGTAACATCGGTAGAAAATTACGTAGGAAATCAGCATACATTGCACAATTTAGATTGCCATCGATAAAATGGGGGCCAATTATCCTTCCTCCCATAATGCCGCACCATACATTAACCCGCCAAGGTCGCTGATGTTCACTTGTCGCAGCCATTGTGGATTTTCCGTTGGCCACTACTGCATATTATGCCGGTTTACGTTACCGCTGTTGGTGAATGACGCTTCGTCGCTAAATTGAACGCGTTCAAAAAATCTGTCATCGTCCCGTAATTTCTCTTGTGCCCAGTGGCAGAACTGTACACGAAGTTCAAAGTCGTCGCCATGCAATTCCTGGTGCATAGAAATATGGTACGTGTGCAATCAACGTTGATGTAGCATTCTCAACACCGACGTTTTTTTGGGATTCCCGATTCTCGCGCAATTTGCTACTGATGTGCGGATTAGCCGCGACAGCAGCTAAAACACCTGCTTGGGCATCATCATTTGTTGCAGGTCCTGGTTGACATTTCACATGTGGCTGAACACTTCCTGTTTCCTTAAATAACGTAACTATCCGGTGAACGGTCCGGACACTTGGATGATGTCGTCCAGGATACCGAGCAGCATACAAAGCACACCCCCGTTGGACATTTTGATCACAATAGCCATACATCAACACGATATCGACCTTTTCCGAAATTGGTAAACGGTTCATTTTAACACGGGTAATGTATCACGAAACAAATACCGTCCACACTGGCGGAATGTTCCGTAATACCACGTACTTATACGTTTGTGACTATTACAGCGGCATCTATCACAAAGCGAAAAAAGTGGTCCCATTAAAACATTCATATTTCCATACGTACTACACGAATATGTAATAAAAAATGGGGGTTCCTATTTTTAAAAAAATGCAGTTGATATCCGTTTGACCTATGGCAGGGCCTTCTAGCGGTCCAACCATAGCGCCATATGGTTTCCCCCTTCAAGCTAGATGAATTTCGTTCTTTGTAGTTTTTTCGTTTGATGTTTATTTCGTGAGATATTTGGCCCGGTCACTATCGGTGGACCACCCTGTATATGTGGGTTCTACATTCAGTTTATACCACGTCTCGGACGTTCATTTTATAGATATGACATAGTGTATACCCTTCATCTGTGTACAAATCAGCATTTTGTACTTTGACACATAGGTCATGTTCCTTCTTTTTACTTCTTTCTGAGGTATTGTTTCCTTCCATTCATCACCTTTTACAGTTATTTTGTCTTACAGTAAGTTATTCCAGGATTGTGCGAATAATGCATGTCCATCTGTGAAATAAAAAAAAAAAAATTATGAATAGTATTTAAAGAAGTTTTAATAGATAGTATAATTATACAATGTATTGACTGGAAATTCGTGATGGTACATTTTAGATATGTGACAATGGATGTATCTGTTCTTTCTGTCAGATGTTCGGTGTAAATTCGTTGTAGAGTCTTGCCATTGTTCTCATTCTGTTTTAATCTGTTTCTATGTAACTTGGTTGATAAGCTGATACTGCCATCTTTAATGTTTTATGGATACAGGCCTGAAAATATGCAATGAAGCGTTGAAACTGGTAGCGACAAAATAAATTAAAATCATAAGGACGGCTGTAGGTGTTTTTATTTTTTGTCACGGACTGAAGAAGAGGCTTCAGTGTGTTCGTCGTCGCAAAAATGCAAACGAACTTCTTTTTCTCCAGGACAACGGAAAGCCTCACACAAGTCTGCGCACCCGAGAGCAGCTCACAAAACCTCATTGGACTGTTGTTTCTCATCCACCCTAAAATCCGGATCTCGCACCTTCCAACTTCCATCTGCCTGGCCCAGTTAAGGATACACTCTGCGGGAAGAAGTACGTGGATGATGGGGAGGTCATTGATGCAGGAAGATGTTGGCTCCGACATCGACCAGTAGAATGGTAGCATGTGGGTATACATGTCCTCCCAGTAAGGTAGCGTAAGGCATAGCAGAGGCCGTCGCATTGACCGGAGATTATATAGAAAAATAAAGTCTGTAGCCAGAAGAAAGGGGAATAAAATGGTGTATTCGAATCCTGAATAAAACCAACCTGCTTTCAGAAATAAATGTGTTGCATTACTTATTGAACGCCCCTAGCACATTTACAAAGAAAGAAAAAAACATGAAACTCAAAACAGCTTTTTCTTCCAAGGAATTACACTGAGGTGACCAAAGTCATGGGATGGAGTTGGCGGAGCTGTCATCCATGTGACAAGGTTTCCGACGTGATTATGGCAGCACGGCGGAAATTAACAGACTTTGAGATCGGAATGACAATTGGACCTAGAGGCATGGGACATTACATTTCGGAAATCCTTAGGGAATTCAATATTCCAAGATCCAGTGCCAAGAGTGTGCTGAGAATGCCACATTTCAGGCATTACTTCTCACCAGGGACAACGCAATGTTCCACGGCTTTCACTTAACGACCGAGAGCAGCAGTGTTTGCGTAGAATTGTCAGTGCTAGCAGACAAGCAACACTGCCTGAAATAACATTAGAAATCAATGTGGGACTTACGACGAACTTATCCGTTATGACAGTGAGGCGACATTCGATAAAATGGGCTGTGGCAGGACACGACCGTCGCGAGTGCCTTTGCTAACAGCAGGACATCGGCTGCAGCGTCCTTCGGGCGCGTGACCATATCGACTTTACCCTAAACGACTGGAAAAGCATACCTTGTCAGATGGGTCCCGATTTCAGTTGGTAAAGCCGATGGCAGGGCTCGAGTGTGGTGCAGATCCCACGAAGCTATGGACCCAGATTGTCAACAAGGCACTGTGCAAGCTGCTGGCGGCTCCATAATGATATGGGCGGTGTACGTTTAATGGACTGGGTTCTTGGTCCATCTGAAGCGATCATTGGCTGTAAATGGTTCTTTTCGGCTATTTCTAGACAATTTTAAGCCATTCGTGGACTTCATGTTCCCAAACGACGATAGGATTGTCACCGGGGCATAATTGTTCGCAACCGGATTGAACAACGTTCTAGACAATTGGAGCGAATGATTTGGCCACCCAGATCGCCCGACATGAACCCAAAGTACATTTATGGGATATAATCGAGAGGTTAGTTCGTGTAGAAAAACCTGCACCATCAGCACATTCGCAATTATGGCTCGCTATGGAGGCAGTGGGGCTCAATATTTCTGCAGGGGACATCATTCATTTCACGTCGAGCTGCTGTACTACGCTGGGTAAAAGAAGGTCCGACACGATATTCGGTGGTATCTCATGACTTTTGTCACCTCAGTGTAAATTGTACGGTAAAATGTGCAAGGAGATTAAAGATATTACTGAAAGTTAAAAAGTAGCTGTTAAGCAATACACTGTTTACAGTCAATCATTCCCTAGGTGATAAAAGCAGAGATTTGATAACGTACGTAAATAATACAGTACTGGCCATTAAAATTGCTACACCACGAAGATGACGTGCTACAGACGCGAAATTTAACCGACAGGAAGAAGATGCTGTGATCTGCAAATGATTAGCATTTCAGAGAATTCACACAAGGTTGGCGCCGGTAGCGACACCTACAACGAGCTGACATGAGGAAAGTTTCCAACCGATTTCTCATACACAAACAGCAGTCCACCGGAGTTGCCTGGTGAAACGTTGTTGTGATGCCTCGTGTAAGGAGGAGAAATGCGTACCATCACGTTTCCGACTTTGACAAAGGTCGGATTGTAGCCTATCGCGATTGCGGTTTATCGTATTGCGACATTGCTGCTCGCGTTGGTCGAGATCCTATGACTGCTAGCAGAATATGGAATCGGTGGGTTCAGGAGGGTAATACGGAACGCCGTGCTGGATCCCAACGGCCTTGTATCACCAGCAGTCGAGATGACAGGCATCTTATCCGCGGATCGTGCAGCCACGGCTCGATCCCTGAGTCAACAGATGGGGACGTTTGCAACACAACAAACATTTGCACGAACAGTTCGACGACGTTTGCAGCAGCATGGACTATCAGCTCGGAAACCATGGCTGAGGTTACCCTTGACGCTGCATCGCAGGCAGGAGCGCCTGCAATGGTGTACTCAACGACGAACCTGGGTGCACGAATGGCAAAACGTCATTTTTCTGATGAATCCAGGTTCTGTTTACAGCATCATGATGGTCGCATCCGTGTTTCGTGACATCACGGTGAACGCACATTGGAAACGTGTATTCGTCATCGCCATACTGGCGTATCACCCTGAATGGTGGTATGGGGTGCCATTGGTTACACGTCTCGGTCACCTCTTGTTCGCATTGACGGCACTTTGAACAGTGGACGTTACATTTCAGATGTGTTACGATTCTTGGCTCTACCCTTCATTCGATCCCTGCGAAACCCTTCATTTCAGCAGGATAATGCACGACGGCATGTTGCAGGTCCTGTACGGGCCTTTCTGGATACAGAAAATGTTCGACTGTTGCCTTGGCTAGTACATTCTCCATATCTCTCACCAACTGATAACGTCTGGTCAATGATGGACGAGCAATTGGCTCGTCACAATACGCCGTCACTACTCTTGATAAACTGTGGTGTCGTGTTGAAGCTGCATGGGCAGCTGTACCTGTATACGCCATCCAAGCTCTGTTTAACTCTAGGCCCAGGCGTATCAAGGCCGTTATTACGGTCAGAGGTGGTTGTTCTGGGTACTTATTTCTCAGGATCTATGCACCCAAATTGCGTGAAAATGTAATCACATGTCAGTTCTAGTATAATATATCTGTCCAATGAATACCCGTTTATCATCTGCATTTCTTCTTGGTCTAGCAATTTTAATGGCCAGTAGTGTAACAAAACATCTCTGTCACTTAACACCCCACTTTCCTCACTGTATTATTTTTTATTTCTTTTCTTTTTACTCCAATAATACTATCATCTTGTCCTCTTCCTGAGCTCAGCATCTCGCTCACTGTTGACAGGTGCTGATTCAGCTTTTCGTGCAAACAAATGGGGAGTTGCGGAACGATAAATGGAAACCAACGATACACTGCATAGCTGTCAGGTAATGAGTGTGTACAGTATTATGTTGTGAAGTTACGTGTACCTAGTGTGTTCAGTAGTGTGGCTTTTTATGCGCCACTTTTTAATGTTTTCGAATATTTTTGGGCTACCCTCCAGATTGGTTCCATTTCGTCTACAAATGAGCTGTGTGAAATTTGGTCTCAGTAGGTTAGAGAGAAGAGTGCCCCTAGGCCATCAAAACCCAAAAATTAAAAGAAAGCCTTTAACTTCGCAAAGTATTACGTATTCATCATATTCATTCATTACCTAATGTATGCACGTTGTTATCTTCAGTCTACTCAACTGAGTGAGTTGTCATTTCGCAGGCCGTATCGGTCAGGTGATGTAACGGGTCAGTGGCCCCAAGACCGGTAGACAGGGCTGGAGCACCCCTAGATGCTCCTTGTCACGGCGCAGCCCGCGCCACCCCATTTGTCTCACTTTGAAGGGCAGGTGCCAGACCAAGAGAGTACAATGTCTTCGTCTTCAGTGCGCTTACGGGAGATAAGTTATTTCCTCGAGTACTACTCACGTACAATAACTGCAAGCAAATTCTATCTTTAAAACAAACTTTTAGTGATTTCTTTTACAATCTGCGGCCAAATGTCCCCTTAGCTGGGCGAGAAGTGATACATTTTTTGGAAAAAGCACGAATTTTGACGGGGGAACAGGGGAACTGCATACCAGTATTAGAAGCTTTGTAGCAAAAACGGATGCAACTACCAAAATATGTGGAATTTTTAAAATGAACTGCGTAGTATCATCTTTTTTGTGTGTGGTATTTTCCTGCCATCTAAAAGCTACTCATCGTATAGGCTGGTTGGAGGATGCTAATTATTCCACGGCACTGTCTGTATTTAGTGATCAGTTTGAATTGTCACCACAAGAAGACAATGCAATTTTGAGATATTTTCATTCATTATAGTATAGCCTAATTTCCCGTATGTAAAGTACGAGGAGTAAGTAAATATGAACTCAAACTCCAGAGTATGTAGAAGTTGGTTGGAAAAATGCATCACACAGAAATGACAGTTGAGAAGCTCATTCACAAAAGGTACCAAATCCATAAAATCTAATTTAATAGGAAAGATAAAAAACTTTTCACAATCACAATAGCATCAGAATATGTTTTGTAGTTTTGTTGTTGTATTCAGACAGATGTTGACATACATAACGCCAAGTATCCCTGTTAAATGTTTATTTCTTTAATTGTTACTGCAAAAAATGGTTTTGGTACATTTTGACTGAGTATTGAGCTAGGTTCGGTAAGTGTTGTTCTGCAGTTTCTGTTGATGATTCACGGTATTCATCTGATATATCAGAAGCCATAATACAATGTGTGACGTCATTACCGAGAAGAGCACCGATTGGCTGCTGGGATTTGGTACATTTTGCGAAGGAAATAAGATTGGATTTGGTACTCTTCGTCACGAACAGCAAGTGTTAAGGGGAAATATAGAATAGATATAGTACTTTGTGGCATACATAACAGTTCTTATGACATAGGTAATTGTTGTACAGAGTTTCAGGGAGAGCATAAGGGAACAATTGACAGGAATGGGGGAAAGAAATACAGCAGAAGAAGAATGGGTAGCTCTGAGGGATGAAGTAGTGAAGGCAGCAGAGGATCAAGTAGGAAAAAGACGAGGGCTAGTAGAACTCCTTGGGTAACAGAAGAAATATTGAATTTAATTGATGAAAGGAGAAAATACACTCCTGGAAATAGAAAAAAGAACACATTGACACCGGTGTGTCAGACCCACCATACTTGCTCCGGACACTGCGAGAGGGCTGTACAAGCAATGATCACACGCACGGCACAGCGGACACACCAGGAACCGCGGTGTTGGCCGTCGAATGGCGCTAGCTGCGCAGCATTTGTGCACCGCCGCCGTCAGTGTCAGCCAGTTTGCCGTGGCATACGGAGCTCCATCGCAGTCTTTAACACTGGTAGCATGCCGCGACAGCGTGGACGTGAACCGTATGTGCAGATGACGGACTTTGAGCGAGGGCGTATAGTGGGCATGCGGGAGGCCGGGTGGACGTACCGCCGAATTGCTCAACACGTGGGGCGTGAGGTCTCCACAGTACATCGATGTTGTCGCCAGTGGTCGGCGGAAGGTGCACGTGCCCGTCGACCTGGGACCGGACCGCAGCGACGCACGGATGCACGCCAAGACCGTAGGATCCTACGCAGTGCCGTAGGGGACCGCACCGCCACTTCCCAGCAAATTAGGGACACTGTTGCTCCTGGGGTATCGGCGAGGACCATTCGCATCCGTCTCCATGAAGCTGGGCTACGGTCCCGCACACCGTTAGGCCGTCTTCCGCTCACGCCCCAACATCGTGCAGCCCGCCTCCAGTGGTGTCGCGACAGGCGTGAATGGAGGGACGAATGGAGACGTGTCGTCTTCAGCGATGAGAGTCGCTTCTGCCTTGGTGCCAATGATGGTCGTATGCGTGTTTGGCGCCGTGCAGGTGAGCGCCACAATCAGGACTGCATACGACCGAGGCACACAGGGCCAACACCCGGCATCATGGTGTGGGGAGCGATCTCCTACACTGGCCGTACACCACTGGTGATCGTCGAGGGGACACTGAATAGTGCACGGTACATCCAAACCGTCATCGAACCCATCGTTCTACCATTCCTAGACCGGCAAGGGAACGTGCTGTTCCAACAGGACAATGCACGTCCGCATGTATCCCGTGCCACCCAACGTGCTCTAGAAGGTGTAAGTCAACTACCCTGGCCAGCAAGATCTCCGGATCTGTCCCCCATTGAGCATGTTTGGGACTGGATGAAGCGTCGTCTCACGCGGTCTGCACGTCCAGCACGAACGCTGGTCCAACTGAGGCGCCAGGTGGAAATGGCATGGCAAGCCGTTCCACAGGACTACATCCAGCATCTCTACGATCGTCTCCATGGGAGAATAGCAGCCTGCATTGCTGCGAAAGGTGGATATACACTGTACTAGTGCCGACATTGTGCATGCTCTGTTGCCTGTGTCTATGTGCCTGTGGTTCTGTCAGTGTGATCATGTGATGTATCTGACCCCAGGAATGTGTCAATAAAGTTTCCCCTTCCTGGGACAATGAATTCACGGTGTTCTTATTTCAATTTCCAGGAGTGTATAAAAATGCAGTAAATGAAGCAGGCAAAAAGGAATACAGACGTCTCAAAAATGAGATCGACAGGAAGTGCAAAATGGCTAAGCAGGGATGGCTAGAGGACAAATGTAAGGATGTAGAGGCTTATCTCACGAGGGGTAAGAAGGGGTAAGTGAGATACTGCCTACAGGAAAATTAAAGAGACCTTTGGAGAAAAGAGAACCACTTGTATGAATATCAAGAGCTCAGATGGAAACCCAGTTCTAAGCAAAGAAGGGAAAGCAGAAAGGTGGAAGGAGTATATAGAAGGTCTATATAGGAGCGATGTACTTGAGGACAATATTATGGAAATGGAAGAGGAGGTAGATGAAGATGAAATGGGAGATATGATACTGCGTGAAGAGTTTGACAGAGCACTGGAAGACCTGAGCCGAAACAAGGCCCCCGGAGTAGACAACATTGCATTAGAACTACTGACTGACTTGGTAGAGCCAATCCTGACAAAACTCTCCCATCTGGTGAGGAAGATGTATGAGGCAGGCGAAGTACCCTCAGACTTCAAGAAGAATATAATAATTCCAATCCCAAAGAAAGCAGGTGTTGACAGATGTGAAAATTGCCGAACTATCAGTTTAATAAGTCACAGCTGCAAAATACTAACGCGAAATTCTTTACAGACGAATGGAAAAACTGGTAGAAGCGGACCTCGGGGAAGATCAGTTTGGATTCCGTAGAAATATTGAAACACGTGAGGCAATACTGACCTTACGACTTATCTTAGAAGAAAGATTAAGAAAAGGCAAACCTACGTTTCTAGCATTTGTAGACTTAGAGAAAGCTTTTGACAATGTTGACTGGAATACTCTCTTTCAATTTCTGAAGGTGGTAGGGGTAAAATACAGGGAGCGAAAGGCTATTTACAATTTGCACAGAAACCAGATGGCAGTTATAAAGAGTCGAGGGGCATGAAAGGGAAGCAGCGGTTGGGAAGGGAGTGAGACAGGGTTGTAGCCTCTTCCCAATGTTATTCAATCTGTATATTCAGCAAGCAGTAAAGGAAACAAAAGAAAAATTCGGAGTAGGTATTAAAATCCATGGAGAAGAAATAAAAACTTTGAGGTTCGCCGATGACATTGTAATTCTATCAGAGACAGCAAAGGACTTGGAAGAGCAATTGAATGGAATGAACAGTGTCTTGAAAGGAGGATATAAGATGAAGATCAACAAAAGCAAAACGAGGGTAATGGTGAGAGGTGGCATGAGCCCCCTCTCATATTTCTATCTTACGATTCTCCTCTCTAGTTGCATGCGGTGGAGGGTTGCTTTTCCTTAACACGCGTACTTCCCACGCAGCGTCTCTCGTCACCCGGGTGGGCCGGTGACAGGCGGGCTCGGTGGAACTGGAGAGAGTTAAGCCGACGTGTGTGAGGCAGTCGAGTGAATGCTTTTCAGACGCCGACATTGTCAAGAGACACGCCCGCTGGGGTGTGAAGTAGCGGCTGGGCTAGAGGTTCCGTTACTTCAGAGAAACTTTGCGAAAACACTTTCTGGCGGGCTACCAGCGAGGCGTGGGAATGACTTGTGTACCCACGCAGTTGTGGCGGGAAAATTCCCGCACTTTCTGCAAAATCAGCACAGAAATTGGCGCCAAGAATCTCCATTGGTGGAATGGTAGTGCTCCGGCAATGGAGTGGAATTTCCGCCGGTTTTCGAGTTGCTGATTGGAACGTAACCACGGCCACTGTCGTGGGGGCGGGAATGTTCGGTGTTCGGCCTGTACGGGTGCTCTGAGTAGTCGGCAGTCGCCTTTCGGTCGAGGACGTCGGAGCAACCAGCCCTCGCCTGCGGTACGCAGATCGTGTTCTGGGAGATAAGAAGACTGTTGGTAATGTACGTCCGCAGCACCGGCAGATAGGGATTTTCCTAGGTGATAATCAGAGCTCAGCAGAGCGCGCCTGTTCATCCTTTTCTAACTTTGTTCAGTTTCGAGTAGCAGCAATTACTATTGGGTTAGCTGTGTGTCTCTCTTGAGATTTGAGTGGAAAGGAATTGGCTCCACATACCACTTCGTCTTAAACCTCACGATCTAAGTTAGGGACAACTTCACCTTTACTGTGTTTGTATGAATCTCCAATTTTAGCCAATTTGATGTTTTATATTTCCTGTGTCTCTTTTACTATTCTGCGTTTAATCTTAATAAATCATATTGTTATTTTGGACAGAACTTTCTTTCTGTTAATCAATAGAGCAACCCTATCATTCCTCACTATGCTAATGAAACCTTTGTTTATTTAACTTATTTATCAAATTAAATTATTGCAGGTGCCAAACTCTCTTCTACTCCACTAGCAGGGTTGATTAGAGTCAGTTCGCGTATTTGTTTTATCCTTGTGCAACAGCAAAAGTCGGAGTTAGAATAGGGGGGGCTTAGAGCATGATTTACACATGTGGATTCTAGTAGAATTTAGTGATAAATACACTACTAGCCCCGGCACCTCGCATAATATGGCGACCCTTGGCCTCGGATCTCTCCTGTGAATCTCTGATAAACAAACAGGATTCTTAGTAGGAACATTCAATTTTTTTTCTCTCTATTTTTTTTAATGATTAATACCCAAGTTTTTTTTGTTTTGGTAGTTCCGCGTTTAGTTTTAAGTAGCGGCGCATGACTACAGTTTTTGTTTTCAGTGTATATATTTTTTGTTCATTGTTTTTTTTGTGTTTCGCTGATGTGGTGTCTGTACCGCATCGCACTTTGTCGGATTTGTGTGCGGTTTCTGTACCACATCAAATTGTGTTTGTGATTACAGCGTTGGAACAGCGTTGTTGAAATTTTATGTTTATGTGTAAAAAAAAATATATGGAGTAGATTAATTTTATTGTGCATTTTAGATGAATTTGTTTTTATGAATGATAACGAGAAGTAAGGCACGACTATTATCGGGCGAAGCTAAAACAAAAGAGGATAGCATAATGGATAAGGGGCAGTTTACTGACGGGAATAGGTTCGGAGATGAGATGGGCACATTTTTAGCAGGACAGGACGCCAGGGGCATTGATGAGGAAGGTGATTTGGACGCGATCTCAGAGCAGCGTTGCGGCCGTGATTATGATAGTGAAGTAGAGGATGAAACAGAGACAGGCACACAGGTCGAGACGGTAGCAGAAGTTTATAGTCAAACGAACGAGTGCAGACAGAGGCCAGCTCGGTCACGTCAGAGCTCTAGCGCCCAGGTGTCCAGAGTTACATCGCCCGTGTTTGAAGAGGATCAAGAAGATGACGTAAACCCAATACTGAGCTTCCTACGATCAATGAAAGAAGAAGCTGACGAACAGCGTAAGAAGCAGGAAGAAGCTGACAAACAACGTAAGAAGGAGAAGGAAGAAGCTGACGAACAGCGTAAGAGGGACACTGAGGCAATAATCTCGCATATAGGGGCAATTCGTGGGGAATTATTAACAATAAAGAAAGAATGTGGAGAAGCAAAACAAATGTCAATGGTAGCACAAAAAGTAGCAGGCCTAGCCAAAACTGCAGCAACAGGGGCAATGAAAATCGCAAGAGTAACTCTTAAACTCGCAGGGCGCTTGCGACGTGCGACACAAGTCCACTCGAAATCCCTAGCGGCCTTAAAGACTCAAGGTAATATTGCGGTTACGAACATCACGAAACGAATGAAAGAAGTAGAGAGTCGGATAGCAAAACTAGAGCGAAATGGGCACACGAGCACTGCGCGTTCGGATACCAATGATGGAGCACACAGGATTGTGTCTCCGAGGAAAAGCCCGCCGTGCTCTAGCCCAGTGACAGCGTGCGGAACAAACAATGCACACGCAGAAACAGCGAGTAATAGCTCCAATAATTGCAGCCCACTTAGAAGAGTGAATGCTGAATGCCACTTCCACTGTGATACAGACGTAGCACATCACAGTTATCAGCAAGATAGATCAGGACACTCCGCAGACGTGCAAGTATCGGAAACGTCTGACAACACCAGTGCGAGGATCGGACAGAATTTTGATCACAATCACTTCCTGTCGATACTCAAATTCCAGAAGTTCAAAGATAATGGAGGGTCGATGCATCCGAAGAGCTGGGTGATGCAATTTACTAATTCATTACCGTCGTCATGGCCAACCCAGGCCAAATTAGAATTCATGTGTGGACACATCGAAGGCCAAGCCGCGGAAAAGATGCGGGGCGTGGCAGCGACGTGTCGGACTTATCAGGAATTTGTTGGTGCATTCCTGCGGACCTACTGGTCAAAGGAAACGCAAGACAGGATTAAAGAGGAAATAATATTTTGTCCTGAACTGGAAGTGTCCGGGCATAAGAGCGCAACCAAATTTTTTGATGACTTACTCAAGAAGAATCAGTTTTTAGATAGTCCATACAGCAACGGAGAAATTATTAAATTTTGCTTTTCGAAATTGCCAGTTAGGTATCAACAGACACTTGTCGGGAAGTGTGGATCTGACATAGATGCATTCAAGAGTCTACTGCGCGAACTCGAAGTAGTCTTCGATAAACAAGACGCAAAGGACAGGAAGAAGGCGCAAAATAACAAATACCACGGGCCAGCAAGGGAAGACGACAACAGATCGCATAATCGCACTGGTCAGTTAGGAAACCAGGGTTACCGAGATCAAGGTTACGCTATTCAAGGTTATGGAAACCAGAGACACGGAAACCAGAACGTCAGGGAACAGGGTCAATCCAGACAAGCAATCTGGGACAGGAGGAATGACGAACGGCAAAGCGACCGTAATTGGAGGGAGCGAAATCAAGGACAACAGGAGAACCAGGAGATTGAAATTAGACCTCCAAATCCTAATGCACGTCAGAGGAGGGGGAGTCTAAGAAGGGATTGACGCTAGTCCATAGGACTCCACCACTTCTCTCACATAAAGGAGTTCGTAGAATAGTAGTAGTGTAAGAAATGTACATAGTAGAATAGGCAAAGATATGAACCTTTTTTCGGGGAACAATAATCGTTACATTAATAGATTAAGATTGCTAAAGTATTAACACGCTGCGTTGTCTTGCATAAGAATTTACTGCTGCTATCCTCTTTTTGTTTATGTTTGCGATCTCCAATGTCGATGGAGTAGGAGACACTACCTTTTCATGAGCAATGTTTTTGTCCTTTCCTATCTGGTGTCCATGTTAAGGGATAAGGATGAGTGACGAGACGTCGCACAAACGGGCGCATACAAGAACGTGCTCTTAGAAGCGTTCTGAGAGGTCGTGATACGCTCCATAGCGGCCACAACCAGTTCGTGAGACGTTCATACCAATGCTTGCAGGCACGCGTCAGTGCACTGCACGATTGTGGTATATTGCGCGATTTCGAGGGTGAATATGGGCAGTATAGTTTTTGCAGAGCTGCGCCGGTATCGTTGTCTTGCAAGTCGGGGTGAACCTGTGAGCATTTGACTCTAATGGTGCCCTAGACGAGAGAAATGAGGGCATAAAAGCCTACCATGCTAATGTGCTGGTTGGGGATTTAGCGTGCTGCTCGTTTTTGTCACAGATGAATCACCAAGGAATTGTACTTGGATATTCGTGACATACTGTGTAGCTGGCGTGTGTTGGGTGTCTGAATCCTCAACAGGAACCAGTCCTGGCTTGGTCATATTACATTGCTTCTGGAAAGGTGTACTTCGATCGCGAAAACCGCTTCACATAGAGAAGGAAGTTGCAACTATAAATTTATTGTCGTGTATAGCCATGGCTAACCCAGTCTCTGGAGTTTCAGTGAGGCGTAATGAAAACTCGGAGGTCATGTCGTACGGCGCGCACATCACTGTCGTCAATAGCGGCGAGCAGCAAGACATCTCAGCGTAACAGGAACTATGTAAGGGTATTGTATAAGGTAAATAAAAAAAAAAAAAAAAAATAAATAAATAAATAAATAAATAAAATAAAATAAATAAATAAATAAATAAAAGGGAAAGTACGATACTAGGATAAGTTAAACTGTAGGATTTAACAATAACTAGATTAATATTGTGGGGGTTTTCTACCACAAGTGTGGCGCGCGCCTGTTGAGTTGCTATTTTTCAGGTCACCAAACCACAGACCCGAGATGGAGGGACGACGGGCGAGCGAAAGTAGCGTAGTTGCATGTTCTTTATAGCACAGTAAAACTGAGACCTGCATAACAACATAATTTAATTAAAAGACGTAGAATGTAGATCGTTGGGATATGGTAGTTAATTCTTGAAGCATGTCTACTGTCGATCTATATAATTAATAGTAATATTAGTGCGGGCCCGCACATTTAGTTGTTCATCCACTACAAAGCATCAGTTATCACACACCATGTACTTACTGAGATCGGTCTCTACACGTATATCAAAATAAATTATTTCCATGTCTAGATTAGATGTTATAATGATTGCCATAGATTAATAACTATAAAAGTAAAATAAGAGTGTCTGAAATGACAGACCATCAATGTTTCATTAGGTAAATTTATTATAACATAGAAGGTCATGGGAAAAAGTTAGGCATAAGACTTTTGTAAGAATTGTACAGATGACGAGGAACGTGGCAATGCAGAGGCCAGCCAGCGCAAAAACAAGAGGTCTTCGGCTACCTGCTAGAGGGCGAGCGTCCCGTCCTACACGCTGACAGTCACCCGGCTGCCTACCTGAGGGATTACACGGGACCCTTGCCCCGCCACAAGCGAAAGTGGGGCTGGCCGTTGACCCTGACACGCGACAGCCTGCTAGCTCTCCGGACGCGGCAGCCGCTTGGAGGGATTCCCTGCGGCAGACCACGTTGTCGTGAGTACACGAAGAAGATCACATATCGTGTCAGAACCTGCGCCTCATGTGCCTCAGGACAGAAAGGGACGCTCTATACTCACCTGTTTGGGTTTTTACAACTCACTAGCATTGGCCGATCTGCATACACAAAGCAGTATCGTGCCACACTAACAAATGTATGGTCTCATGTCTTACTTCTCCTCTCTATTAGAGAGCAGTTTTTAACAATAGTCGCTCCTAGTTCGATCCTGTATGGATGACCTCACACACTTGTGGAGTCACTCCACGTGCCATCATCCCTCGTCGAACTGCAATATTGGGAAACATAAAGTTCTGTCCAGCGAGAGAAGAGACCTAGACTAGTGATGTATCCCAACGAGTAGACCTCAGAGACAATTAATCGACGTGAGGAGAGCCTATCACTGTGTCTTCCTACCATACGGCCGTGATCATATGCGTGGGTCTGACTACAATCTCAACAGCGTACTGCAGACACTCCAGAACTCCCTATTGCTGTTGCCACAACGTAGCAACTACAACCGACGTTTAGCCTTATGTGATGTCAGTACAGTGGAATCAGTGAAGTGCCACGGATATTTCTAACAATGTGATTTAGTGCCTCATTCTCAGCACAGTCGTGAACTTTGTGCAATGTGCACGCACAATTTGGTGCCCCATGAACCTTGTTTTTTTTGTTTTTCTTAAATTTCTTTCTCTTATGTTGTTTCTGTAATGTATGTTATACCTTGTATGCGTTTGTGTTTTACACTGTAATTCTTATTACAGATTACTGTATTGTTCTCCACATCATGTTTTTTTTGTATTTTGTGTTTATTGTTGTGTGTATGCTAACAGTGTGCCTGAAGTCCCCATAAACTGAAGCAGATACCACCACTGTCATTGTGAATGGACCATCAGTTCAGGGAACATTTTGTAAAGGTTATTCTTGCTGCAGGGAGACAGAATGAATCGGAGGTTGTAACTAGATTCTGAAAACTCACAAAGAGATTGTTAACTTAAATATTATCATGTGTGAGTGAGGTCAGGTTAGTTTAATGATTAAAATTGTTGTAACATCTTGGGCATTTAATTGCGGAGCACTCCAACTCTGATTGTAAAGAATAAACTGCTCCATATTTGGCTCAGATGCCCGGGCCATGTTTAGAGCGTGAATGTCTGCGTGAATCGGTGTTCGGAAGGGGCTCCCTGGGTATGGATGTGTGATGTGAGTGTTAGTGTTCCATATTAAGAAGGTGAAGTTGGCTACATCATAAATAATCCTCCCTCTATGAGTTGCATTTTTCAGTTGCAATGATCTTTTTTATAGAGTGCGGTATGTGGAGTCACTTTGTAAGATTGTTCTTGGGCGATTGACTCACTACCTTGCTCCTAAGTGAGCCAACCGCTCACCAATTACAATCTAAAATGGCGTAGGGGCAATGAGAGGTGGCATGAGCCCCCTCTCATATTTCTATCTTACGATTCTCCTCTCTAGTTGCATGCGGTGGAGGGTTGCTTTTCCTTAACACGCGTACTTCCCACGCAGCGTCTCTCGTCACCCGGGTGGGCCGGTGACAGGCGGGCTCGGTGGAACTGGAGAGAGTTAAGCCGACGTGTGTGAGGCAGTCGAGTGAATGCTTTTCAGACGCCGACATTGTCAAGAGACACGCCCGCTGGGGTGTGAAGTAGCGGCTGGGCTAGAGGTTCCGTTACTTCAGAGAAACTTTGCGAAAACACTTTCTGGCGGGCTACCAGCGAGGCGTGGGAATGACTTGTGTACCCACGCAGTTGTGGCGGGAAAATTCCCGCACTTTCTGCAAAATCAGCACAGAAATTGGCGCCAAGAATCTCCATTGGTGGAATGGTAGTGCTCCGGTTATGGAGTGGAATTTCCGCCGGTTTTCGAGTTGCTGATTGGAACGTAACCACGGCCACTGTCGTGGGGGCGGGAATGTTCGGTGTTCGGCCTGTACGGGTGCTCTGAGTAGTCGGCAGTCGCCTTTCGGTCGAGGACGTCGGAGCAACCAGCCCTCGCCTGCGGTACGCAGATCGTGTTCTGGGAGATAAGAAGACTGTTGGTAATGTACGTCCGCAGCACCGGCAGATAGGGATTTTCCTAGGTGATAATCAGAGCTCAGCAGAGCGCGCCTGTTCATCCTTTTCTAACTTTGTTCAGTTTCGAGTAGCAGCAATTACTATTGGGTTAGCTGTGTGTCTCTCTTGAGATTTGAGTGGAAAGGAATTGGCTCCACATACCACTTCGTCTTAAACCTCACGATCTAAGTTAGGGACAACTTCACCTTTACTGTGTTTGTATGAATCTCCAATTTTAGCCAATTTGATGTTTTATATTTCCTGTGTCTCTTTTACTATTCTGCGTTTAATCTTAATAAATCATATTGTTATTTTGGACAGAACTTTCTTTCTGTTAATCAATAGAGCAACCCTATCATTCCTCACTATGCTAATGAAACCTTTGTTTATTTAACTTATTTATCAAATTAAATTATTGCAGGTGCCAAACTCTCTTCTACTCCACTAGCAGGGTTGATTAGAGTCAGTTCGCGTATTTGTTTTATCCTTGTGCAACAGCAAAAGTCGGAGTTAGAATAGGGGGGGCTTAGAGCATGATTTACACATGTGGATTCTAGTAGAATTTAGTGATAAATACACTACTAGCCCCGGCACCTCGCAATGGAATGTAGTCGAATTAAGTCGGGTGATGCTGAGTGAATTAGATTAGGAAATGAGACACTTAAAGTAGTAAAGGAGTTTTGTTATTTGGGGAGCAAAATAACTGATGATGGTCGAAGTAGAGAAGATATAAAATGTAGACTCGCAATGGCAAGGAAAGCGTTTCTGAAGAAGAGAAATTTGTTAACATCGAGTATAGATTTAAGTGTCAGGAAGTCGTTTCTGAAAGTATTTGTATGGAGTGTAGCCATGTATGGAAGTGAAACATGGACGATAAATAGTTTGGACAGGAAGAGAATAGAAGCTTTCGAAATGTGGTGCTACAGAAGAATGCTGAAGATTAGATGGGTAGATCACATAACTAATGAGGAGGTATTGAATAGAATTGGGGAGAAGAGGAGTTTGTGGCACAACTTGACGAGAAGAAGGGACCTGTTGGTAGGACATGTTCTGAGGCATCAATGGATCACAAATTTAGCATTGGAGGGCAACGTGGAGGGTAAAAATCGTAGAGGGAGACCAAGAGATGAATACAAGATGTATGTAGGTTGCAGTAGGTACTGGGAGATGAAGAAACTTGCACAGGATAGGGTAGCGTGGAGAGCTGCATCAAACCAGTCTCAGGACTGAAGACCACAACAACAACAACAGGTAATTGTTATAAGTAGTGCTGCCACCTGTTATCTCATTTTTCAGTTTTTCGAATTTGGTATCTTTTGGAAATGAGCTTCTCAATCATGAGCAAAGAGTATTGAATACATCGTTAGAGCAGATAAACAGACACATTGTAATAAGTTGAAAGCATCACACGGTGGCAGGAGACAGTGACGGAAGACCGAGGGAGACGACAGTTGCGGACGAATCGGTGACTGTAGGAAAATTTGATCGATTTGTGAAGAACAAGTAAGTTCATTAACAGTTCGAAGACAAGAAGTGTGTAAGTGAGAATTGACGAGGGAATATAAATTAACGTGAACAAGTTTATTTTGACCGCGTGTAACATCGTGAACGTAGACCGTGCAGCAAGATAACAGTGTCTAATAACTGTTGGTGCCACAACTGCAGTGACATACGAGTAATGGAAATGAAGTGATTATTGATATTTCTCATGTCAAATAAATCCTACGACAGCAAATTTACATCAAGAAATGATCGATGCGACCCATCACAGTTCCAGTTCACTTTTAAGTTCAAAGAACGGAGTGCTTACTTAACAGGAGTCACAGTAGGACTCTCCAGTCAACGAAGACAACTTTTCCAAATATTTGCTGTCAGTGTTGTCTGCAAGTCGCAAAAACGACAAATAACTTTCGTTTGCAGTCAGAATCAATTCAGAAACGCAGTCAGATTCTTCTCAAAAACACAGTCAGATTCAGTAGCAAAAATATTTATATATACACTGTTGCGCACAAACTTTAACATTTTTCAGACAGGGAAAAGTAAGCATACTATACTTAAAGTGCAAGGACAAGGAGTAAGCATGCCGGATTTGTCTTAGAATATCAGAAACAACGTGGTATAACGAAAGGGCTCGTTATACTTGGCTCACTCAGTCTTCCAGGTTAATAGCGATAGCTCGTTTCATTATAAAAGTGTTGTGTTTGGGTTTCACGTCTCTTTCGAAGATTGTTTGACATGGTTCTTTCGACTGTGAAACTTCTAGCGTACCTTGAAAAATCTGGAAAATCATTTATGGAATCTTTCTCCTAAACCTTTTGAAGTGTTTATCATGTTGTGGTTTAATTTTAAGTGATCGATATATTGCGGGATGCCAAGTCTTTACTTGTTCGCTGTACTAACAGCTGCCTTCTCTTCCGAATTTCCGAGTCGTCGTCTTGTTTTCTCTTGACGTTGTGATCCTGCTACACAATGCCATATATTGGACCGCTATTTCTTTTCCGACTGCAGAGGGGCGATGGCTATAAGAGAGCCTCTACATTTAAACAACTCACTACGTAATCACAAAACACGGTTTTCATAAGTTCAAATGGCTCTGAGCACTATGGGACTTAACAGGTTTTCATAAGTCTTCTATAATCAAATAAGTTCTCAACTCACAACAACTGATAATTAACAAAGCTTGCAGGCAACATGTTCATAGATGATGCTTCAGTGCTTGACCAAAACCATAAATTCATAATTAACTCAAGATAGCATAGGACAGAGTCTACATAACAACATTCATTTTTCTTTAGTGCTTGTCTATTGTCGTCAGGCCCCTCTCTTCTTTGCAATCCACCGCACCCCCAAAGCACCATTGCAAATTGCAAGTGATCCCTTCCTGGCCAGTCCAAATTAAACGTCCGTCGTTGCTTTCAGTGCTGCGCCCACAATTTTCTTTCTCACATCTGCATAAACTACAACAAATCTGAGCACAGTAGATACAGTTTACGCTTCTACAAATTAAAGTCACGTTTGTCACACGCTCATCTTTCATTAGTTTAGTAAAAGGAAAGTGAGAAATGTTGCTATGCTTTATAGCAACATGTACCACTACAGATCTCCTCACTATAATGAAAATTGTCGTTTGGAATACCTTACACACCTAGAGACAGTGTGGTTTACCTTATAAGTAATCCATAAATTAATTTCACTTGTATGTTGAGGTCTCATGTGACCTAAATTCAATGCATGTCTTTCAACATAAAATTGATACATACAATCGTCTTCAATTTTCTTACGTTAGTCTCCATGGTATAAAATCCACTTGTTTTCTGACCATGTTCAGATTTATGTCTTCGTATTTTAGAAAATGAAACTTAACAAAACACGAGGCAGTTTCCCCTTCTATCTACATGTAATCAACAAAGAAAAGTCTAAGGAATCAATCGAATCCCGGGAAGTCGTTATGCTTTAATTATTTTGGAGCACACTTTTTTGTTCCCATTTAGTTTACTTTCGCAGTTGTGTGTTTTTATATTCGCTGCATTATCATCTAACTCTCTGGGTAGATACATTGAACATGCTGTACTGCCTTTGCAAAGTAAGTGCTCCTTCATTGTTTTTTTCTTTTTTTTATTTCTTTTTTTTAACCGGTTCATGTCCTTCTTGTCTTGTATCCACTTGACCTTAGGTCTACCCTCTCATTCCTACCAAATTTGATTCAGTTCCTTCCTCTTTGGATTCACTTCACCTCAGTTAAAGGTTCTCTTTTCCTTCGTAAATCTACCGCCTCATCCTCCTATCTCTCTACAAATCCGGATACACTTCACCTTCATGCTTACAACCATATGCCTAGTCCCTGATCATACAGCTTTTACTATTTCTGATACTGAAGATTTCTCCTCAGCATAGTGATCTTACCCAAAATCTATATAAAATGTTAGTTTCTTCCTTCCTCCTTTTCTCTTATCACTCGTATTTCTCAATCTGTTATTATTTATGTGTTACATAAGTGCCTCTGAATAACCTAGCTTGTATTAGTGTGTCACTTTGTATTTCTTAATTTTTACCTCCTTGTATCTTATCTCCTCAGGCAACGTCACTAATATGAGCTACAACCATTCAGCTTACTAGAGAAAACTGAATGTCTTAATGAGGAAAAAACATTAGTCTGTGTCACTGTGTCACTTTTGTCATGATCTCTCGGCTTTACCTGTGAAAACAGGATGTCATTACCGCTATATGATCCGGATAAAAGGAAGCTTACAGCGATAGTAGCGTATGCATATGGAAAGAGGAAGGACAGAATTGGCAATCCTAATGAAGAAGAAAGAAAAGGAAGTATAATAATAAGTGCGTTAGGATCGAGAAAAAAAAGACGATAGATCCCAAAGACAGATTCCTCTCCCACGCCCCAACCAAGGTTGTCGTTCTGCCAAGGTTCTTGACTGTGACGCCGGAGGAAGGAAATCGTCGGCATTCCCTACACAGTGTGCTGTTACAGCTTCACTGTCGCAGACCCTGAAAATTGATCGTTACCCACCATTATGTATAGCCAGTAGAGATCTGGTAGTCAAACGTTGTTTGTAAATTTAGATGTTGTCATTTGTGCTAACGTCTTTGTCAATCACTTTTGTGAATCTTAACAACTGTATGGGTACTTAATCATTCTACATACACCCAACATTTGACAGGCAGTAATCCATTTAGAAAAATATATTACTCACTCCAGTAGTTAACTTTTCTACAACTTATTGTTTATAGGGAAGGAAAAAATATAAAATACCATACACAGAATTTATAAAATTATTTGGATTATTTTTTTATAAAGACTGTACAAACAAATGCTTCATTTTATTGTACTCTAACATTTTCTTCAATTATTATAGTAAATCATTACCATCCTCTAACGACTTACGAAGATTATTAACAGATACCCTTCATGTTGACAAAATCTCTAAGATTGTGGAGAAAGTTGAAAGACAATAGAATAGTTAAAGAGGAAGAAACTACCTCATAAAAAACTAAAGCGAAAAAAAGTGAAGCAGTTATCCTGAGGACTTAAACGTTTTTATTGTACAATGTTATAAAGTTCTTTTTTGCATCCCCTTTTGGGATCGATCAGAAATATTGCTTTGAAATGTGGTATCCCTGTTATCTTGAAAGGTCCAGCTTATTTTGGGACAAAGCTATTCATCTATTTCTTTATATATGAACTCTGGAAAGATTCTTTTATTAGTACTGAATCATTTATATTAAATGATGGTATTGTGCCCTCTCGTTGTATTTGTGTACCTTTAGTTCTTCCTGCCTGCACAAATTGTCGTTTACTATCTTATTAATTTCCTGAGAATGTATATTTCTTAACGGGGGCCATTTAAATATCTTTAGTAGAGGTTCTCCGATAAAATTCTTATTTAAAACTCGATAGGGGACAATTATGTTGACATTTGAAGTAGTTTGTTCAGTATTACTTGGAACTCCGGAATCATTGGAACCCAAGTTGTGTTTGTCAGAGCAACATGTACTACATGAAAGAGTAATTTCTTCATAACCCTATCAAATGGGTTAGATTTTGGGTAGTATTTCGATATACACACGTGTTTAACTCCCTACCAAGCTAAAAATTGTTTAAAATTGTTACTTGTAAACTGTGATCCATTGTCAGTCAATTTCCTTGTAGCTATAAAATATTCTTTCAAGCAGTTAATTACAGTGTGTGTGGTCGCCATCTTTATAGGATATAATTTTACATATTTTGACCAACATTCCACTAAGGCAAAAATTTATGTCACTCTTCCTCTTCCTATTGATAGTTCTCCAAAAAATTCTGCTGATGTAAGATCATATAGAGCTTTAAGTATTACAGGATAAATCTTACAAGATAAATGGTTGCTGTCGTCTTTAACTTTCTGGCATATCTCAATCGTTCTAATTATTTTTCTTATTTTTCTACTCAATTTCTTAAAAACTTACTCATATGCTTAATAATATGTGCATTCCAAAATGTCCATGTCATTTATTATGAATTTTATTAATTCATTCTCTAGGAGTTGTGGAATACATAGCTTCCGCTCTTCATTATTACTACACAACTTCCAAAATAATGCTTCTTCGCTTATTGTCCATTTACAATTATCTTCTACGAACAAGGGTGTTTCTTCACATATTTGTAACTTTTCCTGATGATCGGAATATATTATGCTCCTTGGCACCCAAATAGCTTCACACAATAGCTAAGCATTCCTTTTTTGTCGTTGTATAATTTATTTCACGTCTATCAAGACTTCTGCTAGCGAACTGCTAACTCAGTATTCTATTCACCGGAACAGTTCACATCGATACCATATTCAGAAGCATCAGTTGCTAACTTAAAGGCTTCAATCATTACCGGATATCACAAATTTGGTGCATGTACAAATGCCTGCTAAATCTTACAGAATGCTTTGGATGCCTCTTCATTCCATATCCGTACTTTTCTTTGATCCAGTAATGACAATAATCTTGGCGCATTAATGGATTGGCCTTGTATATAGCGACGATAGAATCCGAATCCCACAAAAGAGCGTAATTGTTTCACATTTCATGGTTCCTCTAGCATTTCAGTGCTTTACACTATTAATATATTGTCTACATAAAAACTTAATTCTTGTAGCAATTCTTTACTCAGTGCTTCATCTATTGTTCGTATGAACTCACTCAGAAATATTTCACCCAAAGAGAAGCACTTCAAATTCATAAGACCTCCCATCGAAAAGGAATGCGGTATATCTTCATGAATTTTCGTGTAATTTAACCAGCCAAGACCCTGCGGTCAAATCAACTGAACTAAAATACCTTTCTTGTTCGAGGTTCGTTAACAGATCATCAATAGATATAGGACTGTCTCTTTCTGTCTCTATATGTTTGTTTAAAATTTGTGGATCTAACACTAATCGCACTCTTCCCTCTGGTTTCTTTACTACAAGCGAGAGTTTGTTATATGCAATTACACTTCTTTCTGTCATCTTATTTTCTACAATTTCTACATTTCCTAATATACTGCTGGTCTTAAGTTAGGTTTGCAAAAAAATGGTTCCTTATTTTTGACCTTAAATTGACAAACAATCGTCAGTCAGTCCTGGTTTTTCACAACATACGCTCTCGTATCTACAGGGTGGCGCACGAAATGTGTTACCAATTGTTTCTTTCAGATTTACGACGCACATTAGATATCCCGCTGGGATGTGTAGAGCAGTACCAGCAGAGATTGAAAAAACAAATGAGTTACGGAATGACGTGTAATTCACGATACTGCCGCTAGGAGACTAGTAAGCAGCAATGGCTGACAATGGAAGACTGACGACACAGCAATGATCGGCAACTGTGTTACTTTTTCATGAAACGAAAAGCCTTGTTGTGACTCAGAGGCGTTTTCGACAACAGTTTAACACACGATGGGTCCCTTGCAAGAAGACCATCCACAGGTTGTACGATAAATTTGTACAGGAAGGAGTAGTACTGAAAGCGAAGCGACCTCGGCCTAAGCCTGTTTGTTCCCCGGAGAATATTGAAGCGGTACGAGTTGCTGTACAGAGAAGTCCCTGGAAATCGTGTAGAAAGGCAGCATTGCAACTGGGAATGTCCAGACGCTCCGTTCAATGCATTCTTAAAAGTGACCTCCATATGTACCCATACAAGATGACCTGTGCACAGAAGCTCACTGAATAACACAAGCAGCAGAGACTACTGTTTGCTCAGTGGGCGGAGGATAGGGAAGAAACTCTCAACAACGTTTGGTTTTCAGACGAGGCGCATTTTCATTTAGACGGTGTGTTTAACAAACAAAATGTACGTTTTTGGGGCACTGAAAACCCACAAGTGCTTTGTGAACGACAACATTATGCTCCGAGGATTACAGCGTGGGCAGCAATTTCCAGTCACGGACTTATTGGACCCTTTTTCTTTGAAGAAACCGTGAACAGCGAGCGTTATTTGAGCAGGCTTCGCAATAGCTTCATTCCACAGAGTCTTGCTACTGCCTTGCCCTTCACCACGCAGAGGTTCATGCAAGATGGAGCAAGGTCACATACTGCAAACTCTGTGTTGGAGTTTTTACACGAGCATTTCGACATGCGGATCATTTCACTCAGGTTTACAGGTCGCTTCAATGACGGACAAAATTGGCCCCCCAATAGTACAGACATCAATCCACGTGGCTTTTTTCTGTGGGGGTGCCCAAAGGAAAAAATTTTCCCGGAACGTCCACGAGATTTAATAGAGCTCAGAAGACTTATTCTTCAAGCTTGCAGTGAAATTACGGAAGACATGTGCCGTAGGGTAATCACTATCTTCATTGTTCGTTTGAAGGAAGTTAGGAAACGAAATGGTGGACATATTGAGCATGTGCTGAGATAGAACATATCTCCGTGGACGGTTCTTCGTTGCAGTATATGTTCCTTTCAGATTGTATTAACAATAAAGTTTATATTCAAAAACAAAATGGTAAAACATTTCGTGCGCCACCCTGTAATTAAGATAGTATACAAATCGTGTTGTTGCTCTTCAGTTAAGAGGTTAGATTTCTGAGATTTAACTTTATTTGTTCCTGACACCCTTTCAGATTTTCTGTTTCTTTTTCATCGTTCACTAACCGATCAGTGGCAACTACTAATAAATCCCCATTAATTAACAGCTTATTTGCTTTAAATAGTGTAATGTAATTAGAGCCTTGCTTGGTCCAGCATAACAATTTAATAACAAAGTCAAGCTTTACTTTCTTCTTCTTCTTCTTTCGAATAACCCATTTGGAGGGTTTACTTTATATATTAATAACCATTCTAGGCCTAACAATATCTGTAGGTTCACATTGGGTACTACTAATAGAGTCTGAATAAGTTCAATATCACTTATTAACAGTGGAGGCCTAATTTTCTCTTTAATTTGCTTTCCTTTACTAACTGCTATTCGTATGATATATACTCCTCTCACTGGTAATATGGGAATTTATTCTTATATCTGAGAGTGCGAAGGTATTCTTGTGAAATTAGTGAAATTTTGCTTCCTGACTCTATATAAATATCTACATTTATCTGTAATATATTTCCCCTGATTACTGGTTTTAATTACTCCTCCTCTTCTATATTATTTTCTTGTAATAACCATTCTCTTGTAGGTATCATATGTGTGAATGCAATTAATTTTTTTGTCTATGGACCTACGACAGTTTTGTTACATCCTGGATCTTGGTCACGTCCTAGGATGTTGCCCGTTTTCCGATACTACAGTTTTATTGGATAATTATTTGTATCTGTACTTTGAAATATGATGCAGTCAGTTCTATGGCAGTGTCAATGGCGCTTGGGTCACTGGTTAAATAAACCTGTGAATTACTCCTTTCGCTGTTATCTCTCTTTCTAATGCGATCAATATTTGGTCTCCTATCCCTCCAACAATTACTTTTTTCCTGGAAAATTTAGATGCGTAGCGTTCACCCTCGTTTCCTGTATTTTCATTTCCTGTATTCCAATTTTTCAAGTGATTAAAATCGTCTCTTTCTTTATTCAGGGCATCCAAACTTTCTACAAATGTCAGTAATTGTTCTACAGCAGTCAACTCGCAAGATAATATTTCTGAATGTGTGAAATAAGGCAATCTCCTTACTAGCACCTGAACCAAAGTATTTTTCATCTAGCGGGTTATCTAAATGCTTGGATCTTGTCAGATGCCACTCAATATGCTTCTTATATGTACCCAGTGAATTATGATACTACTTAGGATATAATAACTCTAGTGTCAGTTTTTGTTGCGAACTTGTGGACCAATATTTTCTCTTAAATTTTTCCTGAAAATCTTCCCACATCTAAGTTCCTCTGAACGAGCTGTTCCCCATTCTGCTGCATCAGCTAGTAAGAGTCCTAGTACAAATTTAATTGTTTTAGTATCATCCCATTCCTGAAGCACTGCTGGAGATGACACTCTCAAGTGATACTTTTATGTAGGGCCTACTTCTCCTTTCCGCTTAAACTTTGGAAACTAGCACAACTAACTCCATTTTCTACTTGTAATTCTTCTAATAATTCTGACGATAATCCAATATTGCATGTAGCTATTTTGCTTCTGAGTCCCTGTTTAAAGTCATATAATTCTTTCCATAATTTTGTAATTCATTCTTATTGTTAACAGTATCGTCCACAGCATTACAGATTGGTATCCACTTTTTCGTGTATTTCTCGCACTACTGTTCCTTCTAGACGCTTCTCCAAATTAGTTTAAAGTATTTGGAACGCTAGAAATTTCAATAAGTCTTTTATTGACTTCTATTATTTCTATCCTATGTGGGGTCTCTGAGATTTGACTGCATATTGTTTCGTAATTGATCGAAGATGATTTCTCTAACTGTGTTATCTTATCATTTATATTGTTAAATGGTACTGGAGACACTAAGACAGCTTACTGTCAAAATCTGGTCATTGGGGGGAGATCCCGGTTGAATGGAAGAGAGCAATTGTATGCCCAATTTTTAAAAACGGATATGCGTCAAAAGTAGACAACTGTCGAGGAATCTCGCTACTCGAGATAGGTTATAAAATCTTAACCTCCCTGGTACATGGTCGCCTGAAACCTGCTCTACAACAGATCATAGGACCATATCAATGTGGATTCGTGGCAGGACGCTCAACCATAGATCACATCTTTACGCCACGACAGCTAATGGAAAAGTACTCTGAATTTGATAGAGAATTACAACTCATATTTATAGATTCCCGACAGGCCTATGACAGCATTAATCGGACGGTATTATGGAGGATAATGCAGGAGTTGGGCATCACAAGAAAATACATCAAACTGGTTGAAGCATGTTATACAGCTAAAAGCTACCAAGTACGGTTTGGAAACAAAATGTCAGAGCCTTTCACTGTTCAACACAATTTGAGGCAAGGAGATCCTTTGTCGCCAGTGCTATTCAACATTGCATTGGAAAAGGTAAGACGTGAAACTGGTAAAGACATGGATATGATTGGAACTGACACAATCTTGGCCTTTGCCAATGATGTGGTGATTATGGGAGACTCACTTAACTAGGTAGTGTCTGACACCGCTAGGTTCATGAAAGAGGCAAGCAAAGTGGGATTAGTTGTTAACGACGAGAAAACCAAATATACGATCGTCTCACGGCGACAGGATTTCGTTACTATTATCAATGTAGATGGACACAATTTTGAACGAGTAGAGAAATGTAAGTACCTGGGGTCGGTTATATCTAATAAAAGCGAGGTTCAGAAAGGGATTCAACAGAGAATCATTAATGCTAATCGTGCCTTCTTTAGTCTCAATATCTTATTCTAGTCAAGCCTGGTCTCACAAAACAGCAATATCAAACTTCACATGGCTCTAATAAAAGCGGTTCTATTATATGGCTGCGAGACATGGGCATCTTCACAAACCGTGGAAGAGCGAATTTGAAAGGAGAGTGTTCAGAAAGATCAATGGGCCTACATTCAACAGGGACAATGGAAGATGGGAAAGGAGACAAAAAGAGGACATGTACCAAGGTTTTGGAAAGCTGACGTTGGTAGGACCATCAGAGGACAACGATGCCAGTGGCTGGGACATGTCTTAAGAGTTGGATAATCTATCCCCAACTGAGTGTTCGATTCCTAGTTGATTGGGAGACGTCCAAGAGGTCGTCCAAGGGCTAGGTGGAAAGACAGGGTGATGAAGACGTTGCAGAAGGTAGATCCAACAGCATCCCTGGAAGATGCAATGGACAGAAGAAAGTGGAACAACATCTGCCGGAAATACCTGCAACTGTGTCACCGATTGTGTTACTGATCTTTGTATGGTGTGTTATTCTAGTTTGTAATATTTCTTTAGCTTTCTGTGATGGGTCTTTATGGCTTGTTATGTACAATAAATGATGATGAAATTGCATTTTCACTTCTTGTCTGACTATACCGCAATGCTCTACTATTTTCGGATGGAACTCGTTAGGTAAATTAACCAGAGGTTTCCTCTAATATTGTGGCTAAGTCGTCTAATTTTTTATTATTTAGAGATATTTCATCTAATTTCTCCATTTTATTGGACATCTCGTCTAGTTTATTTGCCTGTTCATCAAGTTTTTCTGATGCTTTAAGTTCATCCATAATTTCCGCGAACAGCGTACTATGCATACTTCTGTTTGTGATAGGCATATAATCTAAATTACCACACAACTTAAAGCTTACATCACACTAAAAACCTTCGTTGGTTATCAACGTATTTACACCATCACTCAAATGTTATTCAACGTCGTTCACAGTCTGTTATTTCAGGATTAAATAACTACACACAAATTCTGCAAGCGGTGCGCTGTACAGCTCACCTCATTTGCCACACCAGCTGCTGTAGCGTCGTGTGTGTAGCGCAGTGCCGGCCGAAGTGGCCATGCGGTTAAAGTCGCTGCAGTCTGGAACCGCAAGACCGCTACGGTCGCAGGTTCGAATCCTGCCTCGGGCATGGATGTTTGTGATGTCCTTAGGTTAGTTAGGTTTAACTAGTTCTAAGTTCTAGGGGACTAATGACCTCAGAAGTTGAGTCCCATAGTGCCATAGTGCCATAGCGCAGTCTCGGACAGTCGCTGTGTAGCCGCCGCCTTAGTCAGCTGCACTAGCGAAGCCATGGCGTGTTGCGTCGGAAAACATCATAGCACCCGTCCTCGAGGAAACTTCTCACTGAAAATCTTCCCCGTAGTTGGTATGTCTTCTCGTGGTTTACTGCCCGAGAATGTACTCCAACACGCAGATAAGATTCATTGTTGATCTGTCCGTATGGCCAACTGATATTCCTTTTGTTAAAGATCGCCACAATATAAATTGTTGGGATTTAATTAAAGTCGCAATCCCTTTAGTTTGAATAATTTTGCTGTCTGTTATACCGTCACAACGTACATACTTACGATACAGTTTTTGATGGGCTTCTTTGCTTACGTCTCCCTATACAACCCGAGTTTCGCAAAAATTTTAAGTTTTAATTTCTCGTTATTGCTTTCTTATTTTATTCCCTCCGGTCCATGTGAGTCACTTAGGACGCAACATGAGATGGTTTTCCTTGCTGTGAGTTGATTTTAGGTGATCTATATATTGCGAGTCTTTATTTGTTCCCTGTACTAAGAGGTAGCTTCTTTTCCGAATTTCCCAGTCACCGTCTTGTTTTCTCTTCATGTTGTGGTCCTGCTATGCAGTGCCATGTGTTGGACCGCTGCTTCTTTTCCGACCGCAGTGTGGCGAGGACTATAAGATAGCGTCTACATTTAAACAACTCATTACGAAATCACAAAATACGGTTTCCGTAATTCTTCTGTATTCAAATAAGTTCTCAACTCACAACAATTGATAGTTAACGAAGCTTTTCAGACAACGTGTTCATGAATGATGCTTCAATGCTCAACCAAAACCATAAATCCGTACTTAACTCGAGATATCATAAGATAGAGTCTACATAACAACATTCATTTTTCGTTATTGCTCCACCATTGTCGTCAGGTCCCTTTCTTCTCTGAAGTCAACTGCATCCCCAAAGCATGATTCCAAAGCACATATACTGACCAGTCCAAATTGCACATCCGCCGTCGCTTACTGCTCTGTGAAGAGTGTCAACCCATTCTGCATTGTTGCAAAATTTATTCAAGATGGTGGATCCAAGATTGCAATGTCGTGTTGACGTCATGGCGGGAAATTCAATATTCGGCCCATTCCTCCCCTCCCCCCTCCCCTCCTCTCAACTCCCCCATCTGGAAACTGGCAGGAAAAGGACTCAGTCTGTGATTGGATGATGAACAGGAGCGACATAAGACTTTATTTTATATGCATTTCGATGTATTGTCTGTTTAAACAATTTGAGTTGTCGTTGACTGCGCGCTAGTCAGTAGTTCCATCCACTTTGTTCACCTTGAGGTCTGGAGCCCAAGTGACGTAGTTCACAACACCACCACTTGTGAGGTAACAGGCGAGTTGTGGCACCCTGGAAATAACTAAGTTCGGAGTTGGCGTGGCCACACGGGCCGCTCATCAAGCTGGGGCCAGGCAGCGGCCACGTGGTGCCGAACGTTAGCTGAGCAACAGGGGTAGCCCCAGCGCGTGATCCAGCGAGCACAAGGCTGGGAATTCCTTGGTGATGCTGTGTCGATGAGAGAGACTTGTACACCGGGAGAGCCAAAGATGGCGGACTTTGTGAAACCTTAATGGCAGACATTTCACAGTTTGTATAGGAATTAATAGTAGCCAGATGAATCGTGAAACCTCAAAAAGAAACATGTACATTACTATTATTTGCACGACGATTCTGATGGTGTAATCAGATTTTCAATATCTTTATTAGTTTCAAGTTTAGTATCTGACTGTAAATTATACAAGTAACACCCAGCAACGAATTTCCAAAATCTAAACAGCTCATCCGATTTCGTTGATCGACGTGTCTTTAGAAAGCTATTAGTGTAAGCCTAAATTGGTATAAATTACAGGCATGTAACTTGAATAGTACATGAGTTATTGGAGGTCAAAGTGGAAGATTATTATCGGCCGCGGCAGGCCATAAGTACTCCACAGTTACACGGTAGCAGCATGCTTACAAATGTATTTATTCATCTATGTCTTTGTTTATATCCGATATATGCTATTCATGAAGAAATTGGTCAATTATTTACTGTGTTTTAGAAAGCACAGAGACATTAGGTTACTGGCCTACTTTTGCTTGCTATTCCTTTGAAATACGTTTTTTAATTTGCTTATGTATCTAATAATGTGTGTTAGAGCGTGTTTATGGTCCAGCCGTAGGAATATTTATTTAATTTCAAGTTATTTAAATGTAAATACAGTATTTCGAAGGTGCTTTATGTTTGTGAGTGTGCATTGACTTGAAGACATGGCGGGAGCACTCGAGCCAATCACAACCCCTCGTGAATGTGGAGACTCGATGGAAGTGGGAGAACGGTACAGCACAGGACACAGAGAGTCCTGGACAGTCGGTGGAGACATAGACAGTGGAGCAGTTTGCGCGGGTTCATAGAGGATAGAAATATTTCGGAGTGCCGACCTGTGCTCTTATGTGATTTCTGTACCTTCTGAAGTGAAGACATAGTATGCGTTCAGAAGTGAATATCTCACAAGCTATGTGGTTGTTCACAACTAATTACGTGATGTAGGAATCTATTGTTTTCCTGTTATTCAACTTATGTTTTATTTAACTGCTGAACCATCACACCAATAAGTGTTTTGCAGAAATATATCACATTCTCAAAAGGACTTCTACAATCGTACTCATCATTTAAAGTCGTTAAGATACTACCTGCAGATTTTATTTAATTGCAATCTTTCATTTATAAATTTATTGTTACATTCATAATTCGAAATTTCCAAGTGATAGAAACCTTCGACCGTTCGATTCATGTGTGTATTCATATCGTATATTGCAGACTCAGCAGTATTTGGCCTGTAAAGTGGCAACTAGACAATGAAGCATCCAAAACTTTTAATATCAACTCTGAGTCGGAGGGTACATTGTTGAAGGCCACCACACCATCATCATTTCACATTTGGCGACTGGGTGCTAAGCATTTCCTGTTGCGCTGGTTAACACCTGCAGCCTGCCACCTCGCTCCTGGCACATGAATACCCTATGTCGTCGGTAAAGCAGATGCCAGACTGAGATTCATTGGAAGAATCCTAAGGAAATGCAATCCGAAAACAAAGGAAGTAGGTTACAGTACGCTTGTTCGCCCACTGCTTGAATACTGCTCAGCAGTGTGGGATCCGTACCAGGTAGGGTTGATAGAAGAGATAGAGAAGATCCAACGGAGAGCAGCGCGCTTCGTTACAGGATCATTTAGTAATCGCGAAAGCGTTACGGAGATGATAGATAAACTCCAGTGGAAGACTGTGCAGGAGAGACGCTCAGTAGCTCGGTACGGGCTTTTGTTAAAGTTTCGAGAACATACCTTCACCGAAGAGTCAAGCAGTATATTGCTCCCTCCTGAGTATATCTCGCGAAGAGACCATGAGGATAAAATCAGAGAGATTAGAGCCCACACAGAAGCATACCGACAATCCTTCTTTCCACGAACAATACGAGACTGGAATAGAAGGGAGAACCGATAGAGGTACTCAAGGTACCCTCCGCCACACACCGTCAGGTGGCTTGCGGAGTATGGATGTAGATGTAGATGTCATTGAACATGAACTGCCTCAGGAGTTACTACGTCTAGTGTTTATGTAATGTGTGGAGTATTATCACATACATATGTTGATGATGTCACAGGAACTAAGTGCACCGCTTCACAAAGAGAGAGAGAGAGAGAGAGAGAGAGCTTTGCAAAAAATGGCTCTGAGCACTATGGGACTCAACATCTTAGGTCATAAGTCCCCTAGAACTTAGAACTACTTAAACCTAACTAACCTAAGGACATCACACACACCCATGCCCGAGGCAGGATTCGAACCTGCGAGCGTAGCAGTCGCGCGGTTCCGGACTGCGCGCCTAGAACCGCGAGACCACCGGGGCCGGCAGAGCTTTGCAGATGACAAATATTTAAACAATTTCCGATGTAAATACACGTTTCATTACGAGGAATACCACCATCACACTTGAACACTGACGCTAAAAAGATACACTCCGCGCGCTTCTATTGGAAATACCACATCCTTCCAATTGCTTTGAGAAAGAGCTACTTCAGGAGTTATTAAATCCAACTGAATGTCTCTAAATACACTTTCAAAAAGATCGCAGTTCAGTAGTTAGCTTCAATTTTGTGACGTATACCGCCACACTCGAGTAAAGACGCTAAAAAGACTGGGACACACTTGTGAAACCTCTCAGTCTTCATCCAGCCTACCTCCCTAAGAAAATTCACGCCCTTTTATGGGAAATAGAGCCCAAAACCGATATCAGTTACAATATCCGATTTTACACGCCAAAACGACGATACTTGGAAGTTGAAATACATATCTCTGTAACTGTATACAGGATGCTCACCTTTTTAAGAGTTTTTGCTGCTTGTTTGAAGGCGCTGCCAGAAAGAGAAAAATTTCTGAGTCTTAGAGCTGCTATGGTGCTCATCACTTTTCTGTAACCCTGAGTGGGCTTAGTTTATATTTGCCGCTGGAGTAGGGGATGTTAAGGCTCTTACTTTTTTTTTATTTTACTCACTTCTGGAAGCACACTAGTGTCTAAGCACAGACAGTAAAATCGGAACAAACACGTATCTAAAAGTTCATGACATATTTCGAATCCCGCAACAGATCGCGAAAAAAAAAAAAAAAAAGACACCGGACTCGAAGCTCTAAAGCCACAACGGCGGGGGGAACAGCATCCTGCCTGTCCAGACCAGAGGAGCGTGGTCTGCTTGGACATGTGTCTGAACACTCAAACAAAGGAGACATCACGTGACTCTCAAGACGTCATAGAACTTTCCGTAGATACCTTGTCCGTGTCTTGCTAGAACCAGTCTGTGGAGGCTCCTATGCACTGCACGAATGATGCCTTGTGGCTCTCTGATGTCATGGAACTTTCTGTGAATGGAGCACTCTGGTTGTTTCTCACTGAATTTACCCTCCAACCTGCTGCTGCCGGTGCGGGAGCACTGTCCACCACTTTTTGTAGCCTCTTAGGGCATAATATCGAGCCTTCAGTATCATATCTATTATGATTCCAAGTTAGTGACTAGTGTTTGTGGGGTAATGCAATCCCTGAGATAGGGGGAACATGGGATGTAATTTCACATGTGAAACACCGCTGGTGTGCGTTTATCTGTTTCCTTGTGAGAGGCATTCACCGTTGCTAATGATCTTTTCACAGGACTCGTGCAAGCATAATACAATTTCTGAACCATGATCGGATGTGAACAGTGGGCGCTGCACACTTCTGGAGAGCTATATTGTGCGTGTATCATAAAGATTCCATTTTTTTTATCTTTGGCGTATAAGGAAGTATTTATATCATCTTAAGGTTTGTTACCATAGTGAGTGGAAAAGAAAACTTGCAGTGTGGATCTATGTCCATGTTGAACATTTATGTCCTGCATTAGAGTGCAAGTGTTTATGTTCTATGATCATTTCTCTCTTACCAATGCCTATTTGGTACTGACCCCAGACACAAGAACAATACTTTAGAATTAACAGTACATCTTTGCATGAAACGACACGTTTTCTTTTGTTATACCATCACAACACTCTCATATCTACTGTACGCTGATAAGGAGTGCTAACCTCCTCGACGAGCGTGATGTGGAAAAATCTTGTGCACTTGGATGGGTGCCGTGAATAAGACTGGTGTCGACCAGTCTTCACTGAACAGCAGTTACGAACACGGCTCGCCCTGTTACTTCACGAGACGCAGAAAGTGATGGTCTACATCTAATCAGCTACAAATTAAGTCGGTGACAGTATTGCAGGGAGGGTTGGTCGAAGACAGTGCGAGGAAATCTATCAATCTCTAACTTTTTCCTAAGAGTGCAAGAATGTTCTGTGACTCCTGCCCACACAAGGAAAGATGGGCGATCGTAATCGTAAATTACATACTATGATCGGATTGCTAGAAACATGTAGATCGGTGTATGACGCTATCTGGTACAATTTTGTATGTATATGTTCGAGAATTAACAATGAATGGACATATTGCACAGTCATCTATCTACGTTGGCAATCTAGTATATGGTATCGCAAAGTAGAGGAGGAGTGATTTAGCGACAATAAACAGATTGGAAAGCATGCTGCTGTTTTATGAGTTGGCGTTGAAATTACGGAAAAACTCGTAGAATTGCTAAAATTGATCACACTGTCAATTGTCGTGCTTATTACAGTAAATGGACGGTGACTTTCCCATCCCTCTAACAGCACACTGTTTATTACCACATAATGATTGACTGACATTACTTCTTTGAGATGGGGAGAGAGTCATAGTGGGAGCAACACCTAGCGGGGATGGCCAGCACCGAAACAGTGATTGCATACATGACTCCAGTATGAGGAATGAATTGACGTAACAATGAGACATCTGCTGCCCCCTCACTGTGAAGATGAGTTCAAATTCAGTGGCCATGAATCACCTTTGGAAAGCTGTTTGGAAATGCTCCATAATGCCGAAAAACTCTTCCAGTTTCCACAGGTTGTGAGGTCTTCCGCATTTTTGTCAATAAGAAACACTGCCTCTGTTTTTTATTTCAGCCATCCTGTGTGTGTGTTGTGCGAACAGCATCATAATTTACACTGTGCAATGTCCAGTTTCTGTGAGAGCCAATGGATAGAAACGTATTAATGGCAGTTTAGAACCTGACACAGACCTCGAATTCATGGCGGAAAATACAAGGTGATGGCAGTGTAGAAAGCTTTAGTCATACACCAGTTGGATCGGTTACTGCGGAAAAAACAATGAATCAAACAACAACACAGGGACCCTCTCTTGCAACGGATAGTCTGTGGGATATCGTACTCCCATAGTACTGGCGATGAAACATTACACTTATCTGTGCAAGCTACTTCGATCACTGGCCACCTGCTCCAATGGATCAATACCTGTATATTTAATAGGATCGCCACATATGCTGATGCCAGCACACGGACAGTATTTGTTTCCTGATATATTGGAAGAGAGAGATGTGGTAAAACATTGAGTTCTGTATCGGATAACGTTAGCGGAGACTTTATAGTTCGTAGGTTTTCTCTGTTGGGAGGTATAAAATAACAATGATAGAGAGAACGTTTGGGTGACAGACGTTAATGTACCCTGAGGCACGCAGACCTCCTTCGGGCATAGCACCTGTATGTAGGTTTGGAGATGCACTGCAATCTAGTAGCAAAATCATTGGCTTTCTTCCAGTTCCTATAACTGCTCGTACTGTCTTTTCTACTGCCTCATGTTGCAGGAGGAAGCTTCGTTTCGCGCTGGCCTTACAAGTTGTACGCAGTTGGCGTAGCTACGACAATAAGTTACCACTTCCACCGAGTAGTCATAACACGGTCCAGTCGTATTAACTGCTAGAATGCATTAGAACTACTGTTTGTTAGAGTGAGAAATATCCAGCAGTGGCATGAGGGAGTGCAAATATCGGCTTAATACCACGTTCCTTAGCCAAATTTCTTCTAAATTAGGTGGGAATGGCGATTTTATTACGAGCTCACACTGTTGGAAACGTGTACCAGCACTTTCAGTCTGTTAATACACACCCCAGCGATCACCGTCTTTATTGAGTGTCGTCGTACCTGAGTGGAAGATCACTTCATTCGGAAGTAATACCGTATCTCGATTTATAAAGCATGTGTAGTAGATTCAAGACCACTTTTTATACAGGTGACAGTAAGATAGCCATTACGATCATGTTTTTAAAAGTTCATCAGTTATAAGGCGATCACATCTCTCTTCCTGTAACACACTAGTACTACTCGCAAGAAAAGCATATGAGACATGCCCATACATCGGAGATTTTCGCTCAGTATTGTTTGGTATCACCAGCATTCAGTTATTGGCGAAGATTATACTTCGTAGGGGATGTTTGATAGATTCGCTGTGATCAGCAGGCTTACAGAGTATGTGTTGGGGTGTAAAGTTACTGTGGTCATTGTTCCAACATGATCAAAGAAACCAGCTTTGTCCTGTCGTAAGGAAGGCATGCATTTGACGTGGAAAATTGTGATTTCAGCGTATCGGTGGCCCTAAGGAAATGAAATATTGTTTTACGTGGAAAATTATGTCCAGTCATAAGAATGGTACAGATTTTGATATTTCCAGAGCCACAATAGTCAGGAGGAGGCATTTCCGACATTTCGTTCATTGTCGAATCTCAACAGATTGAGGCTGCAATCGTAATAATGAATTGTAAGTACAATGATAAATATACGGTTTGTTTCCTAGGACGATTCTGCCTGTCGTGTAGGAGCGCATGACGGAGGTAGCCTGTGGCTGCGGCGATTGTCATTTACGATTACGGCGGGAGCCGCCTGCTCTGGAGCGGCTGGGGTACAAGAATGTAGCTGACCTAACTGTGTCGCTCCCGGGGCACAAGAATGTTGCTGACCTAACTGTGTAGCTCTCTAGACGGTGAATAGCGAACTAATACTCAGTATGTGCTGCGCAGCCTTCGTTATCGCGTGTGGTGCCGGTATTCTCCGTGGAAATATGAGAAGAATCAATACGTGCCAGTGTTTGCTCGAGAAAATTATTCCTTCTCATGTAAAATTGACCGGTTGACTGCTTGTCCTGCCGTTCTGCACTTTTCCTGTCTTTATCTGTTGAGAGAACTTTGGTTGTGATGCATGTTGTGTGCATCTGGATGGTGAAAAACAGGTGGAAGGTACATCTGCAGTTTCTCTTGACATGAGAAAGACACACATTTGTAAGTATTGACACATTAGTTGACTTTGCAAAGTAGTAGGATGATTTGGGATCTGTTATATAATTGACATCGATTTTCTTTAAAAAATGGAAGTGGAACTACCATTTTCCTCTATTTTCAAGTTTTCACGTAAAGGTCTTTGCAGGTAAGTTTCTAGTTACTCAGTGCTTTTGAGCTTGTCCCACTTCGCTGCATCTCGCCAAAGTTTCAGGTTTCTAGAGATAAAATTTCCACACTTTATCCTCAGAATTACAATGTACAAGCGATCGGTAGCATGCTGCCATGTGCTTGAAATCCAGAACTATCGCGTAAATTCTGGCAAACCGTGTGAAAATACGTATCTTCTTGTAATCCCAGAGACTGGAGATGATCGTAACTCGTTGCATGAACCATGGTAGCAAGCAGACCAGATCAGAAACAGTACCATCAGCGGACGTCTTTGTGCCGGGGGAACCAGATCATCCTTTGTACACCAGTTCGGAGGGTGGCCGCAGTCCACGGATGGCGCTCTGTTCACACATTAGCCCAATGTGTGTGGTGACAGACCGACCTCACGGGAAATATCTAATGCTGTGACTACATACGGTGCATGTGCTTATGTTCTTTGATACACGATACAGAAGTGATGATTTCGTATTGTGCAGGATATGAATTGTGTTTGTAGCATCGATACGGTTTGAAGGTACAACCGTTCTTGGTGAAATAGCCTGATTGGAGATCGGTTTCACGCTGAAAAATTCAAGTTTTCCTCTGCAATAGCAGAGCAGTGTAACTGAGGAAATGTCTATGGTGGTAGTTTCCGTATTTCATACCACTTTTGCAGAGTTTATTTCTCAATGAAATATGACTGCTGCATGTTATTTTCGATCTGTACAAAATAATTTGCCGCTGAAAGTCTCGTAAAATGTCCATCAGCAGAAAGTGGTGGACAGTCCTCCCACACCGGCAACAGCAGTTTGGTCGCTAAAATCACTGAGAACCTATCAAAATGCTTCATTCATAGGCATTTCCATGACGTCAAAGAGTCACAAGACATCTTTTATGCGTGGCATAGGAGCCTCTACAGACTGGCTCGAATAAGACAGGAGGAGGGTGTCTAGAGAATGTTCTGTGTTGCCTGAGAGTTACGTGATGTCTTCTTTGTTCGAGTGTTCAGAGACAAGTCCAAGCAGACCATCCTCCCCTGGTTTGGACAGGTAGGGTGCTGTCGCACACCCACCAATGTAGCTTTAGAGCGTCAACATACCAGCAGTTCAAATGGCTCTGAGCACTATGCGACTTAACTTCTGAGGTCATCAGTCGCCTAGAACTTAGAACTAATTAAACCTAACTAACCTAAGGATATCACACATCCATGCCCGAGGCAGGATTCGAACCTGCGACCGGAGCGGTCGCTCGGCTCCAGACTGTAGCGCCTAGAACCGCACGGCCACTCCGGCCGTCAGGCCTGCAGTTGTATGGCACTGAAAATTCATCGAAAATTGCAGCCATTTTTCTCGTCTGTAGGACAGCGCTTCGAATTCTGTTTGTGTTTTCGTCAGGCTCTGTTGTGGGACTCGATATATGTCATAAACTTTTAGATATGTAATTGTCATGATTTTTGGAAGGAGAGACAGCATTGGTCGTATTTTTTTTTTTTTTGTTTTATTAACCGCAAAATCGATTTTCGGTCACTTCGTGACCATACTCAGTGCTGTAATATACAATTTAAATTGGTAGGCACTGGTGTCAACAAGCTTAGAGCGATCACATGATGTTTACAGCAGTATCTACCAATTTAAATTGTATATTACAGCACTGAGGATGGTCACTAAGTGACCGAAAATCGATTTTGCGGTTAATAAAACAATAAAACAAAAATACGACCAATGCTGTCTCTCCATCCAAGTATATCCATTATCTGGTCGTGGTGCACAGGACACTCCATGGAGTCGCCAATCAATAATGTTCTGATTTTACAGTCTGTGCTTGGACACCGGAGTGCTTCAAGAAGCAAGGAAAATAAAAAATTAAAGCCTTAACATGCCTTACCCCAGCAGCAAATAAAACTAAGTCCATTCAGCGTTTCAGAAAAGTGATGAACACCATAGCAGCTGTAGAGCTCAGAAATTTTTCTCTCTCCGGCAGGAGCTCAAACTCTAAAAGTGGTGGGCGTCCTATTTAGTGTTCCAGAGATATTTATTTCGACTTCCAAATGTCGTCGTTTTTGCGTATAAAATCAGTTTCTGGGTCTATTTCCCACAAAAGCGCGCGAAGTGTCTCAGGGAGGAAGGCTGGAAGAAGACTGAGAGGTTTCACAAGTGTGCTCTCGTTTTTTTTAGATTCTGTGTTCGAGTGTGGCGGTATGCATCGCAAAATTGAAGCCAACTACTGTGCAGCGATATTTTTGGAAATGTATTTAGAGACATATTCAATTGAATTTAACAGCCCCTGAAGCAGTTCTTGTTCAAAGACGAGGAAAGGGTGTGGTACTTCCCACAAAAGCGCACGAACTGTATCATAGACGGTCTCACAAGTGTGCTGTGATCTTTCTAGAGTCAGTGGTCAAGTGTGGTGGTGGTATTCCTCGGAATAAAATGTGTAATTACAACAGAAATTGTTTAAATTTTTTATGTCAACTGCAAAGCTCTCTCTCTCTCTCTCTCTCTCTCTCTCTTCATTCAGTGGTACATTTAGTTCCTATGATATCGTCAAGATATGTATGTGACAATATTCTGCACATTGCTTGAACACCAGATGCGTTTAATGACAAGGAGTATCCATGCACCAGGGGGGAGGTAGGAGGCTGTAGATATTTCCAACGCAACACGTAGTGCTTAGCATGCAGCTGCCCTGCAGGTACTGCAGGCCTGTGCTGCGAGCCCAGAGCTAGGTTTCTTCCAGCAGCTGGCGTGGACACTGGCAGTTCCAAGTCCCTCCAGCCCACTCCGAATCCTGGTGGCCTACACATGTGGCGAGACTCGAGATAGCTTTCCAGATACATCTAGTCAATCTGTGACAGTGTAACTACGTAGTTCCCTACGTGATCAGAATTAAAAAGTATCATCTAAATTGTTCAAAACTTCAATGTCAATTTCGAGGTGTATTGCGTTTTCCGAAATAAATAATATTCTTAAACAAATAGTGTAAACAATGCCTTGTGCACGCCATATTAGCGTACTGTCATGTGGTCCTCCCAGGCCAGCAGCTAGACACAGACTAAGCGAATTTCCCGCTATTTTCCCTAGGGCCCCATCTTGGAGTATGTGACAGGAGTGGAGGGGGGAGAGCCAACAGTGCAGTATGGTAGTGGTGTTGAATCTAGGTCAGTTGGACTCTAGATCTCAAGGCGAACACACTGGATGGAACTATTGTCTAGTAATCGATCAATGACAACTGAAATAGTTTAAATAAACAATATACTGCAGTGCATACAAAATAAAGACTTACATCTGTCCTATTCAGGAGCCCAACATAGACTGAGCACTTTTCCCACCAATTTCCAGTTGGGGGAGGAGGGGGTGGAATGGTAGGTGAGGGGAGTGTAGTTAGATTAGTGGAGGTAGCTCAAATGACCTATTTTCCCAACGAAATTTGAATTTTTCCATCATGATGTCAATGTGATGTTGCCACATCTATGGCCACCATCTTGGATCCCCTTCTTGAATAAATTTGGCAACAGTGCAGAGTGTGGTGACGCTGTCTTTGTCCCACTACTCTCCTACACAGTACATGCTCTTTACATTATTAATAAACAAAGTCACGTTCTTCATATGCACATCTTTCATCGGTCTAGTAAAAGGAAGGTGGGACATTTTGCTCTGCTTTATAGTAACGTTAACACTTCACTTTGCATTCTTTGATTTTAATTTGTCTTCTGGATAAAAAATAAATATGATACCTGTATTTAATCCTGCGACCGAATTATCAGATGAAGATATTAAAAGGGATCAAGTACGTATCCATAAAAACCCAGCAATAGTCGGCATCAGAATGGACCTGTTTTTTAATAAAATAAGACTACCTTTTTGCAGGTTTCAGTTGGATGAGAGGATATTTACGATAAGTCCTTTGGAAAGGGATTAAGATGAAGAGTTCTTCAATGGTGTAACTGTAGATAATAAACTGAAAATCGCAAATATTAATGGACTAAAGTACATTAATTAAAGGATAAGAAAAAGAAAACAGGAACAGAAGCAATACGTTCTTCAGGCTGTTACAAAATATCGCCAAAAGCTTTCATGCCTAAACGGAGACGTGGCCAAGGGAATAACGATTTTAAATAAAAATGTGATTTTGTTGATATTGTCAACAGTGAATACATGAGTGTAAGAATTTGTTTCCTGAAAGAAAATTTGAAGTCATTTGTGTGTGTGTGTGTGTGTGTGTGTGTGTGTGGGTGGGTGGGTGGGTGGGTGGGTGGGTGGGTGGGTGGTTGGGTTGGTGGTGGGTGTGGGTGGGTGCAAGGGGGTCACACTAGGGGTAACACAAACAAGAAAGGAACTCCTTTGCGAAACATTATCTTACACTACAGATAACCCGGATGAGGCTGCACTTTTTTAAACTGATTGACCTTGCATTCAGAATGACGGAGATCTAATTTCCATCCGGATATCCTGGTAACGGCTTTCCCTGGTTTCCCTGAATTACTTCAGGAAAATGTCGGAAAGATTCCGACTATAAGGCCGAGTACCTATCTCTCCCTGTCAACGAAGACCCATGAATATGTCTACATGCATTATGTTTTTGTAAGCATATAAAACCATGACATGTCCAGTATACTTGTAAAAATTATCTACAGATGAATAAAAACACGGCTACTATTCGATCTACACCCACACTCTGCAAACCACAGTGAGCGGCATAGCACGGATTACTTGGCATCGTAAGACATGTTGGGGTGTTTTCGCACTACATTTGCAAATGCAGCTCGGGAAACGTGTTTGCTCGAATGCCTCAGTGGGCGTTGCAGTTAGGAGACAATGAGGTATTCTGTGATTGCTCACGTAACACTGCTTATTGTAACTTATTGAGGAAGCTTTTGAGTGTTGTTTGACGTCTGCAAACGGTTGGCAGTTTACGTTGTTCGGTATTCTGATGCGGTCGCCCGTGCGTCAGACAAACCTGCGGCCTCTCATGCTGTCATACTAACTTCAATATCACTTTGTCATATTTCGCACAGGTCCCACAGACTTAGGCTATATTCTATGATGGTTTGCACTATCGTTTTGTAAGCAATATTCTTTGCTAAACAGATTGCATTCTCTCAGTATCCAACCAATTAGCCGAAGTCTACCTCCTAATTTACTAACGACGTTGCCTCCGTTATAAATCCGTCTCACATCACCACAAATTATTGCACCAAGGGTCATTTTATGGCCAAAGCGACACAATCGGCGGCTAGGAGCGCCAAGGGCAAAATTTGTTTGCAGGGTGTGTCATAATTAACAACTAAATCACGGACGAAAGCCTTTCTTTCGTCAGTTATTTGACTGGTTTGATTGGACCCGCAATGAATTCCTCCCTCGTCTCAGAGTAACATCTGCACAATGTCCTTAATTATTTGTTGGATTTATTCCAATCTCCGTCTTACTCTACAGTTTTTAGACTGTACAGGTCCCCCTTGTACCATGAAAGTTATTCCTTGATGTCTTAACACATGTCCTGTCACCTTGCCTCTTCTTGTTATCAATGTTTTCCATACATTCCTCCATCGCTGATTCTTCGAAGAGCCTCGTCATTTATTAACTTATTCGTCAACCTAATTTCCAATTCTTTCTATTTTCTTCTGTTTTCCCAAAGTCCACGAGTGCCTTACATACAATGCTGTGCTCCTAACATACATTCTCATGCATTTCTTCCTCAAATTAAGACAGATGTTTGAAACCAATAGATTTCTTTTAGCCAGGAATGACCACTTTGCTTTCGCTAAACTGCTTTCATCCCTTCCTTGCTTCCTCTGCCGTGTTTTTTGTTCCGAGGTACTACAAATCTCTCACTTCGTCTACTTCGTGGTCCCCATTTTCATGTTAAGTTCGTTGAGAATCTTATTTCTGCTACTCCTTTTCAGTTTCATCTTTATTCGGTTTATCCTCAATCCACAGTGTGTGCTCGTTACATTGGTCACTTCATTCAACAGGTCCTGGAGTTCTTCACTTTTACTGGTGATAGAAACGCCATCAGTGAATTTGATAACCGGTATCCGTCCTTTTATTTTCGTCATCGCTTTATCGATGTGTAGACCGAGGAGTACGGACGATAGACTACACGCCAGTCATGTAATGTTGCGCAGCAGAATATTTGTATTGCACACATTTGAATTTTTGAAAGTTTTACCAGGCTAGCTCAAAAATAGCTGGCTCTGCGTGCCATTTGGAATGTCAAGAAGACGAAAGGCAAAAGCAACGAACATCGGGGAATCAAGCGAGCATTGCCACACAGCAGAAAAGCAAACGTCGCAGTGCTACATACGAATAACAACGCCATTGCAAAGTGAAACATAGGCAGAAAGACCCGCGCTCGGCAACCCGGAATAATCACTATTTTATCACAGCGAGGCAAGGAGGACTGTCGAGACCGATAAAGGAGGGCAAATGCGTTCATACATCCAGAGCCACAGCGTCATTGACGAGGGCTCAGCCCTTTAAAGAAGGAGGCTTTCGGAGCTCAAAGACACTTTCAGCCGCGCTGCCATTCCGTCCTTGTTGGTAGAGCCAAGGAGTGCGGCGGTATACTGAGTTTCGGTGAAACCACGACAAACTGATCGATGATGGTCGGTCTGCACGCTTCAGCACCGAGACACAGCCAAGCTGATGCTTACTACAGCTGTGGTCTACCGTTGTTGTTTACCGGAACATTGAAGATGAGGCTAAGACTAGTATGCAGCCAGCCACTTATCACAGATGAACTTCAAGCTGTCAGCTCCATACCGATCAGGCTTGGCACGTTTGCACGGCAGTCTGGCCGACTCGTCGACATCTGTTGAAGTGTCGATCGACCCACGGTCGATGACCGCGGCCTGGTCTTCACGACAACCGACATTCTGGACCACAGTCGGCTGTCCTCATCTGAACATACGATGGGCTGTCTTCAAGAGCTCTGAGGTGGGATCAGCACTGTACTGCAGAACGTCTCGGCGGTCGATGCCTTCTCGTCCTCTCGCTGCCACCAGCACAGTACGTAGCCATGGCTCACAGACTTGTGGGATCAAGTCACGCCTTACTGATGATGCGTTGTCACCTCTTCGCGGCACGCACTAACGCCTGGCCGCCGATCGCCTCCTTGAAGATGTTTCGTAACTCTGTAATCTCAACACAATAAATAAATGTTATTGGAAAAACCACTGGCTCACTGATGCTTCCAGTCACATACTGGATCACTCACCCGCACTCCATGCCTGGCCTCCTGTTCACAGCGCGACCACTAGCTCTCCGGGTCGCAACAATGGTGTCAGAATCGGCTGTCACTTCATGACTTCGATGACAGTAGAGCTATGTCTACAGCATCGACCGTCGTCAAACAGTAGCAGCACAGTATGGTGTAGTAAGTGAACTTTCTCTTTGTTGATAGCTTCTTTCGTGTATGTATACGTATCTGTTTGGGCCGTGTCCAACCGTAGAGCCATCATTAGCATCCTTGGGGTGTCATTTATTTCATCACAAGAACCTGTGAATTTGTCATTGTGTAGAAGAAATGTTAGCGAAATTTATTCAACAGCAGTTCAGTGTAATTTTTTGTAATTTGTTACAGCACGAATCGTCGTGCACCAAGGGTGTGCCATTCATATGTAGTACTTGTAGACGATTGTGGCATTTGGCACAGGATTGTTCCGAGTCCCATTAGGCAATGTTATGGCGAAAGGATTAGCGTGTAATTATTGTTTATGTGTTGGCAGTATATTTTTACTTGTTGTTCTTGTAAATTGCAGTAGTAAATTACGCAAAATGCCAGACAAACAATCTGCTGTTATGGGTGGACTAATCTAAGGACATCGCACACATCCATGCCCGAGGCAGGATTCGAACCTGCGACCGTAGCGGTCGCGCGGTTCCAGACTGAAGCGCCTAGAGACAGTTTTTGCTTTGACGGAGCAGGTACAGGCATTGTCAGGCTTAAAATCCTAGCAACAGCAGCAAAAAGAGCAGCTACGTAGGCAGGAAAAAGTATTAAAAGCTGTGTTTCAGCAATTGCAGTCAGGGTCTGATAAAGAAAAGGCAGTAGTGTGTGTACCCTCCCCGCCTCCTATCGATCCATGACCAGCTACATTAATAACGCCTTTTTCTGGCAAAGCAACAGAGGACGCTTCTGCATTCATTGACAATCTTGGGGCTACCCCCGCAATACTCTCTGTTTGTACTGTTGTCGGGAATACAGCCGGGTGCAATCGTTTTCGTAATACGGTGTTTCGGCAGCGCACCTTGCCATCATCTTCAGGCCAAATCCAAACAAGATTATTCTCTCTGTGTGGCCAACTTACGACTGAATGGCGAAGCAAAGATAGATGTGTTGTACCACGAAGTACTCAGCAAGGCAGAAACTGTCCAGCAGCTAGCTGACGATTGACGACATTACCAGAAGCAAAGTAGCACAAAGTTTTTTCCAGGAAAAACTGAGTAACCCTGAACATTAAGGATAAGTGAAAACCTCTTCAGATAGGATCCAGAGGATCAATTCAGGGACATACCTGCTGAAACAAAAAGCAGAATTGGAAGGAGTCTTTCTGCGGAAGCCGAGACGAGAGCTCTGGGTGTTTTTCTACGCGGTATCTTCGCAAAGATCTCAAGTATGGTAAGGATGTAAAACCCTGGGGATTTGGCTGGGACTCTTAGGGTCGCAACCAATGAGTGGTTGGTCAAACAAGATTACTCTCTGTTTGTAGTGTTGTCGGGAATACAGCCGGGTGCAGTCGTTTTCGTAACACGGTGTTTCGACAGCGCACCTTGCCATCATCGTCAGGCCAAATCTAAACAAGATTATTCTCTCTGTGTGGCTAACTTACGATTGAATGGCGAAACAAAGATAGGTATAAGAATACGTACAGAATAAGAATACGTACATACGACCGTGGTTTTTTTTTTTTTAACAGAAGTAATCTCAAAGGTCACATATGAACAGTATCAACGACTTGAATGCAATATGTATGCCCAAGTTAGACACCGATCACTCGGAATGCTTCTTGCTTGGGTTTGTGAGAGGCAAGGAAATAAATTTGCAGGAGGAGACTGGGAGCCCTACGTTATTGCGTGGAATAGATGACAACAATTTATTGCAGTTGGGTACAACGTTGCTCAGTTTTAGGATCGGAATTACAGATTTTCATGAGCACATAGAAATGTTACCGTACATAGGTGAAGGGTACTAAGCATTTTCTTTTGCTTCATTTTCTCAAATGGTATCTCAAAAATAAAAAATGCCAAAATACACGTTTTACAGTATACAGTGGAACTCAGTGGGACTTTGTTTCCACTGGGAAAAGCAGCTGCAGGTGAGGCAATATTGCAAGGGACACCCCTCATGAAGGCGTTGCCAACTAAACTGTGAAAACGTACACTAAATATTGGTTCCCATGATAAGATACCAGCAGGTATGGAGAAGTTCGAATGGGTTTCCATTGTACCGATTCACTACGTGAAGCGCTTTTTGTGGTACAACCATTCCGGAAAAATGCAGAATTAGAGAAACTGCATTGTTTCGTGCACAGAAGAGTAGTGTACGGTAAATAATATTAATGGTGAATGTATGGTTCTTTTAAGCTTGAATAACTTCGGCATTGATGTTGTTAGTCTGTCATGGGACTTAATGATCATTACATTAGAGGTATTAGATGATGAGGATACTACAGTTCATAGATTTCGGCAGTTTGTGATTTTACATTGAGGAGAATGCACGTTCAACTACCACCCCCTCTGCAGTCTTTTAGGACGACGATTTTCCCCAGTACATGTGCTGCATTATGACCCTTTCATTGGTGGTCGTTTCTTTTCACAACATTTTAGAAGTGTAATTAGAACTGTGACGCATTTTTTCCATCAGTTGTGATAGTGTGTATTGGTTTTGATTAGCTGGGCTGTAGGGTGGTTTCTGAGTAGGTGTCTGTAGCGAACTGTGGAACTCTGATGTCAAACAGTGATAGATACTGTGTGCTTACAGGTAATACACTTTTAAAACTCCTCTCTGTCCAACACCAGCTTCTTGTCAGTTGAATGTATTCCCCACCAAAAAGAATAAATATAGTACCTTACATCTCTGCCTTTTTCCCGCTAACTTGTAGGTGTAGGGTAAAGTTTGAGTGTGTCTGTCACTAGTTTCGAGTGGTATTGCGAAATTTTTTCGCAGCAGGATAACAGCAGTTGTATGGTATCGTCAGTTTTTGAGTTGTATTGCGATTTTAGGATGTCCTTGTGTAGCAGTATACATATGGTTGTGTAATTAGGCCTGAGATTTATAATAAATTACGTGATTATGACTAATCTTCATGTCAATTTATCAATCACACTAAATAAAGTTCATTAAGCTGACCTTTCTCTCCTGCATCTGGACATTTTCTATGTGTTGGGGGAATACATTTGGGCTTTCCGTCCAGTAAGGGCACCGCCATTTTTAATTTCCCATCAATTACAAGTGCCTCTGGTGGTATAATTATATTAGGGAGGTGCACTTGGGCTGTCCTGGAGGACGAGGGTTCGAGTCCCAGGAAGGGTACCGCCAATTTCAATTTCCTGCCAATTCCTGGGTGGGGGGTGGGTTGGGACGTCAGCACAGCTCTGGGACAAAGAAATTCCTAACAACATTCGAAATTTCCGGCCAAAATTCGAATTTACCGCCGATAGGGTACGTCGGGGGAGGGGAAGAGGTTGGGGGAGGGGGCTGGGGCCCATGTGAAGCTGAGAGAAACATGTGACTTCACTGACGGTGGACTTGGTCAGGGGTGGGGTTGCCATGGGTTGGAGTGATTAAGTGATCAATGTAACTAATCTGCATATCAATTTGATACCAAAATCCCCCCCCCCCCCGCTAACCCCAGTACCCTACTACTTACAGGGTGGTCAGAAACAGACTGAAAAGCTTGTAGGAGTGTTGCAGGATTCGCTGCACTGAGAAACAACTGGTAAGAAGAAAATCAGATCATTGGGCCATTTCTGATTTAATTAGCATTGAAGTTAGCCAATCACGCAGTTGTGCACACAAATTAAAGTGGCCAACCAGAGACGGTACGCCAGTTATGTTCCTCGCTTCGTTTCCTAAACTCGAATAAGGGAGCGATACGAAAATTGGGCGTTGGATGCAGAAAGGCAGAAAGGATCGAACCCAAGCCAAAGGCTAAGCAGTCTCATAGTCTATCATCTACACAATGAGAACAACTTAAACTAATTGTATCTGGTGGGCCGCTTAAATTTTCCCAATGCAACAGCCTGATTGGCTAGCATCAATGCTAATTAACTCGGAAACGGTGCAACGTAACGAGCTTTTTTCATTAACAGTTTTTTTTTCACCACAAACTACCCTGCAACACCCTTACAAACTTTTCAGGCTGTTTCCGACCACTCTGTATAGTGATTCTTAGCTGTCATTCTCATGCAGAAATCAGAGGAACCCCCCAGTTTCATAGTTGTGGAAAGTGTTTACCACTATTGAAATAACGAAGGATGAACATTCTGTTGAACAAATGCCAAATAGTAATGTAACAAACACAGAAAGAAGACAGACAACGAGGAAATTGCACTTCAAATCAGGAAGAAGAAAGTTGTGGTGCATATGGAATGCATCTCAAAGATCGTAGTTTTTGTGGAACATTTATTAATGGTAAGGATATACGGAAAGCAGTACGATGCAGCAATACTCTAAATGGGGAGTGACAAGCATAGTGTAGACGGTCGCTTTTACTGTAGGTCTGCTGCCGATAAAATTACAAAATGCTTTTAAATGCGTAGAATAGCATTTATGATGGAGAGATCAGAAGCCTGTCCGGTAATTCCAAACGTGGATGTCCGAACAACTCTCAGATCGACCTGTGTTCACCAGACAAATGGCTACAAAATATGTTTCTGAAATAACTGCTTTTTTCTAACAACAATCATGATTTTCTTTTTAAATATGGTATGTGTTTTGACTGTCAGACACAGCCCATATTAGTATTCACTAACAGCTGTCCATACACTTTTGATCAGATAGTGTTAAGAATACATCGGTTTCGGCCACATATTGGAGTTACATCTACTAGGAAGTTGAATAATCCATTTACAAATCTGACCTAAAGCTCGTTCACGAAAACGAATTAGTGCAATCAAGCAAACTGTCCACTGAATGGCGTGTAGGCCTGTTTCGGAAAAGATTGTCATCTCGAATCTCACATGATATCTCTGGCACTCTCGCATCCATTTCGCTATAGAACAAAAATAAGCCGTCCATTTTTTAACTTTTTATCGATGTCATCCATCAATCCCATACCGCACAGCAACAGTCGAGGAGAGGGTAAACAAGCGTTATGCAGGCAATATCTTTTGGTATAGATATGCTGCATCGTCGAAACACAGCTTCGCCTCGCCGTTCCACCTGATGTGAACACTGCTCTGGAGGATAATCACGTTATACAGAGATGCTATTTAGAACATGAAGCACATTAAGCCGTGTTGAAACTGAACGGTGCTGTTACACTATGATCAAATCAAGCGAGTTGCCGAGAATATTACGCTACAATACCTCGAAACGAAACACCTGAAGTGCATCGAAAATCACATGTAAGTGTCAGCCATGCCAGTCACGATTTTCTTCCTAAATACGGCATGCATTTCCACCGGCAGACGCACCCAATATTAATATTATTTAGTAGGTGTTCGGATACTTTTGATCAAATAATGTATGCGCAATTTAGATCTCAGATCGCTAAGGTGGAAGCAAATTCGCTCATGCGCACTACCAGAATAAGTTTTATAATTCTACATTGGTTTAGTAAGTGTTACATATCATTCTCGGTGTAAAAGCATGCATTTTAGTTGCTATCTCAGGCTGGAGGCCATGGGTGCCTGGCAGGCGTCTATCTGCTTTTGGAGCCGGGAGAGCAAAGTAATTTTTCTTGTTTTATTTCCCCGTGTTGGGTCTACAGCCGTTCATCTACCAAAGTAAGGTCTAGTCCTGACAAGTCTGTAGTTTGCAGCAGAGGGCTTGCCATCGTTTTAAATTTTGGGTAACTGTTCTTTTTACAAATCCGCTACTCTTTGGGCGATGTTTTTGACATTAAAGAAAGCATACAGATAATGCTGACTGGTGCAAACACATCGCAAAATGTTTGAATATCTTGTATTTTATACAGGGTCCAGTAAAAAGATCTCCCGTATTTCAGAAGGTAATCTTTCTAAAGTCCTTTTGAACAGGGCGGAGCCACAATTGGACCCGCAAATCGGGGAATACCAGGGAGGTTTTAGAAAGGGTAGATCATGTTCGGAAAAAATACTAAACCTCAAAAACACTATGGCATACCAAAAATCAAGGGCAAAGATATACGTAATCTCCTTCAATGATTAAAAAAACTTCAATTCGATTCGATTGATAGAGAATCTCTATTATCAGTCCTGGAAGAAATGGGTTTGGATAAGAAAACAACTAATATTATAAAAGCGACCCTTATAAATACATTTTCGAAAGTTAAATTTATGGGTGAATTTTCGGAACCCTTTGAAAAAAAACGGGAGTGCGACAGGGGGATGGGCTGTCACCGTTGCTGTTCAATTGTGCACTTGAGAAAGTAGTCAGAGAATGGAACACAAATATTAAGAGTGGTATAAGACTGGGTTGCAAAAAGAAGAACTTTAAAGTAAATTGCATTGCTTTTGCAGATGATATGGCCCTGTTTGCTGAAACAATGGAAGAAGCACGGGAGAAAATCCTTGAACTAAAGAAACAAGCAGCTAAAATAGGTCTTCACATCTCCTTTGAAAAAACTAAGATATTGACAAACATCAAGCACTCAGGTAAATACCTCAAAGTTCAAGAACAGAAGATTGAAATACTAAAATAATTCAAATATCTCGGAGAATGGATTAGCTGGAATGCTGGGGAAAGCGAAGCAATGGAATGCAGAAAAAATAAACTTGAATTGGCCTTCCAACTAACAAAAAATTCATACAACAAAAAATCCCTTTCATGGGGGGTCCAAAATTACACATAACAAGTCATCGATTAAGCTAGAGGCACTGTATGCAGCAAAAACACTTAACATGAATTTCAAAGGCCAAATAGAGAAACTTTAGCTAAAGGAAAGAAAAATTTTAAGAAAAATCATGGGGCCAAAATTTCAAGACAATAAGATTATATATACATCAAAAATGAAACTCTCTACAAGAAAATTGAAAAACTTTCAGATTCTATGCGAAAAAGGAGAATAAATATTTATGGTTCATCTTCTCAGAATGAATTCCAACAGATTAACTAAACAAATCTTTGACTTCTTCCGTAGCTGCAAAACGAAACCCAACTGGTTTAAAGAAACTGAGAAAGACCTAGTAGGATTAAAGATTTCAAAAAATTCACTTATTGATCGAACAGCTAAATTAATTACTAAAGATGAAAACATAAGGTTCCAAGACAAATCTTCACAAAAGTCCAAACCCTTCATCTCGGAAGAAGAGAGGAGAAGACGATGAGAAAGAATGAAGAAATACTGGGCCCTAAGAAAAGAACAACGCACAAAGAAATGATTGATCCAGCGTACCCTAAAGATGGTGAAACGAAATAAGAAGAAGAAGGTAGTTACAAGCAAAGAAAAAAGACAGAGAATAATTTTATTTGCGAACAACAAATTCTAATCATTTTACATTAGCTGGTTTTAAAAATTACGTCGGAAAATGGCGTCTTCCATTGTTGACACACTGAAGGAGCCTTTCCCGGAAGTTTCCCATAGTTCTTCGTGCCATTTCCTATAGAATGGCAGCCATTTCGTGGATGATTGCCTCCTTAAGTGTTTGCAGGATTGTGGGGCAATATTTCTACATTTAAACCATTATGTATTCCCATAGAGAAAAGAAACGACAAGGCTATGTCTCCTCGCGAAGAGAGAAGATGTCCAGGAAACAACTCTCTCAAAAATCCAGAGAACACCGAGAAGTATGAGCTGTGATTACGTCTTTCTGGAAACCGACACCTCTGGCTAAAAGGCTCCAAAAAAAAAAACGGTTTACAAGTGACGTGATAGTAGAGGTTTGAGTTAACCTTTACAGTTACGCCATCATCTCCGTAAGAACACGGGCCAGGCACACCAGATTCAGCATCGACGCCCCAAACTGTCACACAACGGCTGCGAAGTGGTCATTAATCAAGGTCTTGAGGTTTTTATGCTACCCAGTGGCGGAAATTTACTGTATTTGCAGTACCAGACAAGTGGATATGGGCCTCATCAAAAGAAACCAAACAGCGCCATATGGAATTTTCTGAAGAATTTCCTCACACAGAGCTTTGCGAATTTCAAACTCGCTCTCAATTAATTTTTGGGTAACCATCATATGAGTGCATGTGAAGATCTCTGTGCAGGATTCTTCAAACACTCCTATCAGATAATCCCAGGACGGCTACATGTTTAAGTGCTGTCCCCTTTGAAGATTGCTGGACGACCGCTCTCACACGCACCACATTTTCTAGCTTTGTTTACAGTTAGAGGACGGCCAGTACATTTTTTTCAATGCAGAACCCAGTGGTCTAAAGTTTGATTCCATTACTCGAATAGTTTTTCTGTCAGGAACAGAAACATGTCGGGCAAGTTCGAACCGAATGCGAAATGCTCACTGATCAGTAATCACAGAACCACCATTACGAATACACTCCTCCACAACAAAAGCTTAACGCTCATCTAGTCAAACCATTGCGCCTACTGAAAATAGCAACTACACTTCTATCAATCAATACCCCCCCCCCCCCACCTACCACCCACATCCGCATCCCCAGTGCAATTCACACAGTTGCTTCTGCAAATGTGGGACTTTTTACCGAAATCTGTACTTAGTAAAGAGGTGTAACATGTTTTTAACGTACGCACCTGTCCGTACAAATGTTCCTACAAATCTCCTGAAGTAGGGCAGAAAACCTTGGCGGTCATTGTTGGATCATAAATTGCAGTAATTAAAATAAAGCAAAATATAGAGGCAGCTGTGTTATGATAGCGAGTCGTAAATTACAGTAATTAAGATAAGGCTGATGATAAATAATAGCAGTTGAGATAGTGGTTGTATGAATATTCAGGCCATTTACATTAGGAGAACAATGGGCCCGTTTTTCAGAGCACAGTCAGTTCTCCAGCTTATTACATAAACAAATATTTTATCGTCGATGCCTCATTCCTATGAGATCTTGCAATTGTTGCTGACTCAGGCGCCCCGCAGGCAAAATTTATCCCACGAGAATAGTTATCACGTAGGGAATTGATGGCTGTCACCGGACTGATTTAGTTGACTTGAATGCATACTGTAACGACATTTCAGGTTACAATCATTTATTAATACTAACTTATGTGTGCTCTAAAATTCGCAAAGGTTGCTGCTCTATAGACAAAAAATGGTACTGCAGTTTAAAATGTACCTAGAAAAATATACAGGAAAAGTAATAAGATTCAGAATCATTTACAAACCGAATTAGGTAAATAATTTTACAATATTCATTTCAAGAGGCTCGTGCTGAAAAACAAGATTAATCATTACACATGCTCTCTACATTGAAAGTTTCTGTTGTGGAGCAATTCAATATAGCCTAACGCTTAAAGGTATGATGTTTGAAGATCTCCCTTCACAAGGTTCATTCAGGTGGACTGATATGGTGCAAAGTCTGATAAGTCAGTAGCATCACACAAAACGTTTAACAATTAAAATGAGCTCTGTTTATATGAAAGATAATAGCATGTTGTCTACTGCGTAAAAGATCTAGAAGACAGAGCCATGTAAAGCTAAACTCAAAGTCGATGATTTTACTACAATTAGCAATTATAAGACTATGTTCGAAAAATGTTTCACCCAAAACAGATCTGCCGAGATATTCAAAATTCGAGGAGTTCAGGAACTAAAAACAAAAATGTATCTTCTCGATGGTTACTTGTCGAGACCTATAGCAGGAGGTTTCTCCAGCACAGAAATACAGGAAACCAAATGTCCTTCCACATATATAACTGAAAAAATCTTAAGAGGAAAACGAAGTAAAGTTTTCTAGAACTATCTTGGCATCGAAAAAGCACACAACTCTTGCATTATTCTGTGAGTGATTACATGTGTAAGAAGTTGTCTGCATCCAGGTAATAGCGTACAGACATTAGACAATGTGTGCGTGTGTGTGAGTGAGGAAGAGAAAGAGAGGGAGACAGGCAGACAGACAGACAGACGAAATTTACTGCCGAAGCAGAATTTTAGGTAGAGTGTTTGACATAAATATTTTGTAGTGGTATAGAAACAAATCATTTGTAAATAAAAGTGTGTATGTGTGGTGTGCACGCGCGCGTGCTCGCGCGTGCGTGCTTGAAGGCAATGAGAGGAAAGCTAATAATCGTGCTTGTTTCACGCTATGTGGCTCAGTAAAGTTTTCTTTGTCTAATATACCGCCTAGTAAGAGCAACAACAGAAGGAGTGTTCGGCAAAAGCTGTCAACAGAGTTTGAATGTCGCAACACTGCAGTGAAGGTGCGCAGGTGCTAGAAATCAACAAGTTAAAATCACTTGCAAAAATGGGTGTATGCGAAGATGAATATCGTTTACCAGAGGATGCGATTGTACTAGTCCCGACAACAGAACCATAGAGAAAAATCTATGTCGCATTGTCCATTTACGACGCGAAAGGATGCCCCCGTAGAAAGCGATGTAACAGCCTAAGTGGGGAAACTTATAAGTGATGAAACTTCCGTTATGCAGTCTATTGATGAAGAGGCTGATCGTACGATTAGGATTACGATCAGCGGTCATTTGTGAATTAACCATTTGGGTGTGGGGTTGTTACACAATAAATACAGAAAACACACACTTCCACTGCTTTGCAATACTGCCACACGCATAAACATATTTCATCAACTAGTTAATAAACTGCACTGATTCGAATTTAATTTAATCAGTGGACATCAGACAGAAAAGCACTATTTCTTTAGCCATTTCAATGAAAGATACGTACTATTCTGAAAGTGCTTTTAACAATAGACTCCGAAAAATGTTGATGGTTATCATCAGATGTTATACATAAGTTACATGATTTTCTTGCGGGATATTTATTTTTCCCGTGGGGTTTTACATAGTAGGTTAATACATTTTACTGGGACTGAAGAGCTCGTATGTAGCCTACACAGGATGTTTGTTTTAACATGAGAGAAGTAAATATCTCGAAAACGACGCAGGGTACAAAGAAAAATGTTCTGGGTACATCTGCCTGTGCTGCAACTGGGCACCTTCTAACCACCCCTCCCGCGTGGGCGAGATCGACTTGGTGTTTTTAAATGGGAAACCCTCCTTTTTATTGCACATCCGGTTCTATGCCAAAAATACGTACGGTTTACTCAAACCATTGTTTGCCATTAGTGGTAGATGGCGTTGTAACCGACAAAAATCAATTGAGCCTCTTTTTACAATTCATAACCGACGCATTCGATTCTACATTTCATTTACGGTGTAAATGCAAACTTTTATGTTCTAATGGTTGGTACCAATGTTCAAAAGTTACTTAAGTGTTGCAAATTTGTACATTGACTTAATATGGCTATATATTAACATTTTGTGGCAAATAAGCTACTTGTATGGTAACGCAGTGACCTGTTCCCTACGGGGTTGTTTACGGTGAGTCGCCAACAGATGGAATGCTTGAGTTCGGTGGCCGCCCTCGAATACCGCCATCAGCGTGACTGATTTCGGTATGTGTTCCCATCCAATCGCCGTAATTCTCGTGCTGGCCACTACGCGGCTACCGGCAGAATACAAACCACAACTACTGTAATAACGCAAAATGTTCATGAAGTGATAGAGACAGGTGTACCTACCATAGATACTCACCGAAATCAAGCATCCCAATGTTAGTGGCAAGGGGACTCACCGATATCAAGCATCCCGATGGGAACAGAAAGCTATTATATCCACTTCGTTGTTCCTGGATCATGCTAAACGTAGTTTCTAATCAGATGTTGAAACGTCTAATAATATTGTATTGTACAATCAAATTTGGGACACTACAAACTGATATCAAACGTTAGAAAAGAATGGTTTGCACTTACATCGTAAATGAAATGTAGAATCAAATGCGTCACTCCTTAATTGCAAAAACAGGCTCACTTGATATTCTCTTTAACAGCGCCATCTACCACGAATGGAAAATAATTGTTTGAGTAAACAGTACGTATTTTTGTCGCAGAACCCGAATATGCAATAAAAATGGGGATGGGTGTGTGTGGGGGGGAGGTTCCTATTTGAAAATACAAAGTTGACTCCTCCTATGCAGGAGTGGACAGAAGGTGACCAGATGTAGAACAGACGGATGTTCCCTTCATTAATATTAAATTTTCACCTAGAATACCATTTTTGTACAATGCGTCTATTTCGAGGTATTTAGTTGTATCAAGAGGAAACAAACGCGCTCTACACGATGACACTTCCACTGTCTGTATTCTTTAACGTCAGCATTTTGGGAACTAACAGTATGTGTAGTGACCTGCTCCATTACCAAGAAGGTTTGACTTGGTTGGTCTCATGTAACCTGAGTATAGAAATAAAAGTAAAATACAATGAAAGGTTAGGATACTATAATGAAGGGCAGAATATCAGTACAGTTTGATGAACTATGGACTCTTGTTGGAAAAGTGATACTTGTATTCTTAAAATGTGATCTAGGAGACGTATTAGGTTGCTGGAGGTGACAGTGGAAGTGATATGTTGATAATATCCAGGCAACTAAAAGCGTCACCAATATATGCATACTTACACATCCAGATGCATTGAAACAAGTGACACGTATTCCGTCACTTCAAATTTTTCACTGGTCATGGCGTAAGCCATGGTAGTATTCCCAAAGACATCTTGAGCACGTTCGCAGTAGCCGAGTTTCCGAACTTGCGTAGGATCTTCGAAGTCCTCAGGGTAGATGTAGCGGCAGTTTCCCGCATAGAATAAAACTGTGATGAAGAATAAAAGAAGAGAGATAGAATCACGACAAACTATGCAGCTGTTGTAACAGATGGTTACATTGTGGGCAAGCAGTGGTACGAGAATTGGGGAAGCAAATGGGCCTGTTCCATAGTATTGCAAAGTATGTTCAAGGGATACGAAAATAGCTGAACAGAAAGAGAAGATTAGAGCCCTTAACACCGACTGTATTGCGAGGAACTGATGACGTTAAGGAGGGAGAAGGGTGAAGACAGATGGGAACTGGTAGGAAGGAACAAGGACCACAGAGAGAAAACAGTATCTGACGGTTTCGTCATTGGCATAAACAGTAGATTTGCCTTGCTACCTCAGTTATTAACTAAAGAAGAGGCTCAAGTAGATGTAAGTGTAGCTAGCACTCAACAGACTTTTACTAGGAAACCAACTCTTTCAAAAAAAGTTGCAAGTAGGAGGAAAGTTCTGTTGTTAAGTAGTAGCTATGGAAGAGGTATAGGTCAGCTCTTGCACGAGCAATTTGGTGACAGATACGAGGTCACAAGTTTTTCTCAAGCCCAGTGCATGTCTTAGCCAAGTGACAGAGGATGTAGGATCATTATGAAAGACTTTTAAAGGCAAGATTATGTTGTGATAGTGGGTGAAGCAGGAAACAGTACTGATAGTGATAGTGGCTACAATATTGATTGTGAATTGGTAAAAATACCGTCTGTAACGAACATACAAATGTAGGTTTGGTTCCTGCTTTCATGCGGTATGATGAGACCCAACAGCTCTGTCAAGAGGGTCAGTAAGTAGTTAGATCAGCTGCTTTGAGTGGGTACTTTGGTATGGCTCCTGTTCATATTATTAGCAGATGGGTTTTCACAAGGAATGGCCTGCATATCAGTGCGAAAGGGAAGGGTAAATTGGCCAAGATGACAGCAAAATCTCGAAAGGGGGGGGGGACTGAAACTCAAGGGAGTACCTCTTTTTTAGGCTAAGGTAAATGTCTAATGATTCAACATTGAATGAAATTTAGCTTAACGAGAAGCTCAGACAGGTAGGTACTAGAGATGTTAAAATATCACAAGACTCTCATAAAAGTATAGTGAAAAATAATGTTAGTATATCACAAGAATCTCATGAAAGTACAGTTTCAGCACATGTAAGTAGAGACACTGTGGAGAGAGGAGGAATTGCCATTTATATTAAAATTTATCATAGGGTGAAAAATATAGAAACCGAAAAACTTGGTGTAGAGCAACATACAGAAGTATGTGCCTGTGAGCCTAAACTAAATAATCCTACTTTTATAATTTATAGCTGTGTAAAGGTTCCCATTGGGAAATTTTCAAGTGTTTCTGAAAAAACTGAATTCTTCATGGTGCTATCTGTCAGACAGAGGGAAACAAATTATTGTTTGTGGGGGTTTCAATGTAGATTTTCTGAAAGAAGTGCTACTTGGTTCTTTCAATTTGACATCAGTAATTGATTTTCCTACTCAGGTAGTACAGGAAAGTAGCACTCTGCTAAATAATATTTTTATAGATCAAGATAAATTTAATCAATTAAAAACTCTTCCTGTTAAGAATGGTCTTTATGATCATGATGCACAGCTAATTATAGCATGTGACATAGCTAAATACAGTAATCCAAAATAGTCCTCCAACATAGTGCATTCAGTTAATGAGTTAACAATTACAAATTTTAGAGAAATCTTACAACAGTTGGACTGGGATGAGATGTACAGGAAGCATGATACCTCTGTGAATATATTTGAAAATAGTTTCCCTAAGAGAACAGTAAAATACAACTGTAAGAAACCATCTAAAAAGCTATGTCTTATTAAAGGGATAAAAATATCCCTTAAATAAAAAAGGAAAATGTATCTTATATCTAGAAGGAGGAATAATCGAGAAACAGTCAGACATTATAAGAACCACTCCACTCTACTAAGAAAAGTTACTAAAAAATTCCAGAAATATGTGCATTATGTCTGACATTAGCACCTCTGATAATAAAAGTAAAACAATCTAGAATATTGTTAAAAGGGAAACAGGACACTCAAGAGCATATTAAGACTTTATTTCCATAAAACTAATGGAAAGTTTGTTAACGAAAGTCAGAAGTAGAAGATATTTTAATAACCATTTTTAAGTGTTTTAGATAAAATAAGATCCAGCTGTTTATTAGAAAATGTAAAGCTGTATAAGCATGAGAAAACTGACATTCAAACCACTGCTCCGAGTGAAAGAATATAGTTTGCGCAAAACAATTTTCACTGAATAAGAACTCTTGCTTAAGGCAGTTAATCATGGTAGGATCCCCATTACCGTGTTACTTATATGCCGATGACCACATGGCGTGTTGAAAGGCACCATATGTAAATGCTCTCAATTTAATAGCAGGAAGTAGCACGAATAAATGCAGGTAGATCGTGCAATAATTATTGATTAATTCAACGGAAAAACATAGATCATATTACATGGAAGAACATAGTTAAAGTTTCATGGACTACATGACATGTACTGCAGTATGCAACAAAGACTTTTCTCGCAAAGTACTTATGAAACCGACGAAAATACCGAGAATCTTTATATGAATGGAGACTGATTTCAAATGCATAGCATAGAGGAAACGAAGTGTTACCCACAATAATCGAACTGGATCCCCTACAGTACAAGTCATATAAAATAGCATCACTCACAATAGACCAGTTCAGATCCAAATACATTGCATCAATATAGCACGCCAAGCTGTAGATTGCAATATTATTATTCATCACTTGATATCATTGTGAGGTTTCACATACAAACCCAACTTGCAACCATCAACCAATCTTTCTCCCTCGATCTCTCTCTCTCTCTCTCTCTCTCTCTCTCTCTTTCTCTCTCTCTGTTTACTACTCAGACCAGCCACACACTCTACTTTTACACCAAAAACACCACAGAACTGAGCAGACCAGAACTTTCAACGCCATTTATATGCTGACCATTCTTCTCTGCGCTCGGCGCGTTGCTTTCCTATTGGCCAATTCACACTGCTCACCAAAGATAATCATAAAATTAGCCTCACAACTGAGCAAGTACTGACTACACCACAGATATCGAATAGTGGGCACAGACAATCACAGAAAAGTTGCTAATGAGTTAGCAGGCATGGAAAATAGGAGAAAGTGAAAGTACACAAATACTACAGATAACTTTCATGCTTTGTAGGTGTTGACAGTTGAAGATGTTCACAGATGATACTGTCGAATATAGAGAGGTTGCTGGAAAACTATAGTGAAATGACAGGGGACCTGCAAAGGATCGACAATTGGTGTAGGGACTTGCAGTTGACTCTCAGCAAAAACACATGTAACATATTGCGGATAAATATGTAGGAAGACCCATCACTGTCCGAGTACACGATTGCCGGCCGGTGTGGCCGTGCGGTTCTAGGCGCTTCAGTCCGGAACCGCGCTGCTGCTACGCTCGCAGGTTCGAATCCTGCCTCGGGCATGGATGTGTGTGATGTCCTTAGGTTAGTTAGGTTTAAGTAGCTCTAAGTCTAGGGGACTGATGACCTCAGATGTTAAGTCCCATAGTGCTGAGAGCCATTTCGAGTACACGACTGCAGAACGCTCACTGGGCGTGGTCACATTCGTATGGTATATCTAGGAATATCCATAAATAGCTACAGAGTGGTGGGCAACTGTTGTCAAAGGAAGGCTGGACAGGTGCTGAAATAATTAATGTCAAGTCAACACAGTAAACAGAAGATTTACGTAACTTGTATTTCTCTGTGTGTACACCCATACAAATAATACAGCAGGAAGTAAGTCCACTCTTAACAAAAACAACAACAATGGTTTCAGCACTGCTACTGGGTGGCATCTGCGTAGCATCACATAGGAAGAGGCTCCAAGTGTGAGTGTATTGTGTGGCTGCTGCCGGCCATACTATTGCGGGGTCAAAGGGCGCTCAGAGCCCAGACCCAATGGAGGCGTGCCCCAGTGGGTACGCTCCTTTGGGTTCACTGGATCTTCCATGACTACTCTTGGCATCTGACAAAACTTGCAAATCCATTGCACAACTCTCACACCCATGGGCCAGTATCAACACTGATACCACATTTTGCACAGAGTTCCATGTGCAAATATTGCCATATTTATTTTAACTAGCTTCTTGAAAAGGATTTGCTAATTACAAATCAAAAGCTTGGCCAAGTAAATCAAAGTTAGTATTGTGTACAAACTGATAAAGGGCATTACAAGCTTTATGAAGAATCACACAACAAAAACATCAAAGTGAGATATGAAACTATGTTATAATGAGGAGTGGTATGGTTGGCAAACACAATGTAACAGGGAAATGAGTTTGATGCAAATCTACTTCCTGGCGTCCTAATACCACACACCAAAGCCACAAAATGAAACGATGAGTTGCGGGAAACAGAAAATGAGATAATGTGCAACTGTGTTCATCTACCTAGTTATGAAACGCCAGCATGAACTATTTGAAACTGTAGCAAACTCTTAACTCTCTTCTGCTGTAACCAGTCTTTGCTGCTAGATCTTCTCACCATTATGTGTGTATAGATGAGTAGATTAAGTGTTGCAGACAGATGCCTCGCCCCAAGTCTGCTTTGCAACTGAAATGAAGTGCTGGACTGCAAATGGCTTGGAGCTTTTAGTAGGATTGATAAAGGACATAGAGAAGATCCTAAGAAGAGGAGTGGATTCGTTGCGGGTTCATTCTGTACTTCAATACTGCAGTGGCAGACTCTGCGAGGCAGCAGATCTTGCACCTTGCTACATATGTCTTGCAACAAGACTGAGGCTCGTCTGTAGTTACTCTTCCGACACACGATTTGCGATTGGAGTATGGTAGGAGAAACTGACTACGGTACACGAAGTACACTCCGTCATATTCCGCAAGGTAGCTTATGAAGTATACATGCTGATTCAGCATATGCAGAGAGATATTTCCACTGGCAATGGATTGTATCACGGAGTCCAGTGTGTGTTTAGCATTTCTTTCTGCCAGATATGTTTACACATAGTTAATGTAGCTTAATGTGTCTTTAGTATTCAGTGGAAACAATTTTTTTAAACTATCGTTTTATGTATGTTAAAACAGTAATTTGCACTTCTGCTCAACTAATAAAACTGCTTACACCATAACAACGCCATCTTTTATCAACAATTATTCTTTCTAATAATACACCACTGATCAGCTTCTCATTGACATTTTGTGTTTGTAAACAGCAGCATTACATTTCGTTAATACTTGTTCCATAGATCATGAATACGAAATTTCATAATGATGTGAAATCTGACAATCTAACATACATTTTCTTTACACAATACAATTGTTGTTTTTAACTATTTCTACTTCATGCCTAAAAACTTATTTATTGAGTAGAAGGAGTTATCATTCAGATATTATTTTAATTTGTTTTTAAACGCCAGTTGGCTATCTGCTAGACTTGTAATGCAGTTTGGTAAATGACCAAGACATTTGTGGCTGCCTAATTCAACCCTTTCTGTGCCAAAGTCAGATTTAACCCAGAATAGTGAAGAACATCCTTTCTTCTAGTGTAGTAGCTACTGGTGTGAATTGGAATGAGTTATTAAAAACAAGTTTCATAAGTGAATATATGCCTTGGGGAGGTACTGAGAATATCCGTATTTCCTTAAGCAAATTTCTGTAAGGCGATCTTGGGTGGGCTGATTACAAGCTTTTGTGCAATGAACAGTTTTCCTCTTAATGATGAGTTACTCCCAAATATGATGCCATAAGAAAGCAGTGAATGAATATAGGCATATTAGCCTAATTTACTGACATGTCTATGATCAAAATTTACAATAACTCTAACATCATAAGTAGCTGGACTCAAATGTTTCAGCAGATGGTCAACATGTTTCTTCCACATCAGTTTCTCTTCAATGCACTTACCCAGAAAGTTTGGATATTCTGCCTTAGCAAAACTCTGCTTCAAACTCTATATATATCAATGGTGTTATACCATTTACAGTTCAGAAATGTATACAATGTGTTTTCTTAAATTTTAGGGAGAGTCCATTTGCAGAGAACCACATAATAATTTTTTGGAAGGCATTATTTACAATTTACTCAGATACTTCTTGTTTCTTGGGTGTGATTACCATTTTTGTATCATCAGCAGAAAGAACTAGCTCTGTGTCTTTAAGAATACAGAGTGGCAAGTCATTAATATAATCAAGAACTCTCTCTCTGTTTCATATAGTGCACTTCATGACATAAGTTCATGGCTTCTAGAAAATAAACTAACGTTAAATCATAGTAAGACTTAAGTTTCACAGTTTCTAACACACAGTTCAAAAAACCTGACGTTTTAATTTCACAAAATCAGAGTATGATCAGTGAAAGTGAACAGTTCAGATTTCTAGGGGCTCAGATAGATAGTAAACTGACGTGGAAAGCCCACATTCAGGATCTTGTTCAAAGGCTTAATGCTGGCATTTTTACTATTTGAACATTGTCTGAAGTAAGTGATCGTTCATGTGAAAATTCGTCTACTTTGCTTATTTTCATTCACTTATGTCATATGGTATTATATTTTGGGGTAACTCTTCCCATTGTAAAAGGATATTTGTGGCTCAGAAACGTGCAGTCCAGGCAATAAGTAGTGTAAGTTCTTGAACCTCTGGTCGTCCCCTGTTCAGTCTGGGTTTTTTGACATTGCCCTCTCAATATATGTACTCTTTACTGTCACTTCTTGTTAACAGTAACAGCTTATTCCCAAGAATTAGCAGCTTTCACTCAGTTAATACTCGGCAGAAATTCAATCTGCATTTGAATAACACTTTCTTAACTCTTTTGCAAAAAGGTGTGCAGTATATTGCTGCATCTATTTTCAATAAGCTACCACAAGAATTCAAAAATCTTTGCAGTAATCCATGCACTTTCAAATCGAAACTGAAGAGTTTCCTCATGGGTCAATCTATTCTGTTTAAGAGTTCCTTGAAAAATTAAGCTGATTATTATGTTATATTGTTGATTTCGTTTACTTAAACTTATGGCTTGAGCTTTTTAGGTCCATAAACATTCCATTTTATCTGTTATTACTTTTATATTGTAGTTTCATGTACTGACACATTCCATGACTTTGGAGATTTGCTCCTCAACTTGGTCCTAAGGAACTAGACGTGTAAATAAATAAATAACAATAAGGGACCAAAGACTAAACCTTGTGGAACACTTTTCTTGATACCTCTGTAGTTAGAGGGCTCTGCTGATATTTTGATGATTGTCTGTACTGTTCATTTCAACCTTCTGGATTCTTTCAGTTCAACATGAATTAAAACATTTGTGCACTCTCCTGTTTATACTACAATAATTAGGCTCGTCTAGAATAATTTCATGATTTGCACAGTCAGACGTCTTTGAGAGATCACAGCAAATCCCAATGTGTGATGTTCAATTATTCAAAGCATTTAATATTTGATCAGTGAAAGCATGTATAGTATTTTTTGTTGCAAAGCCTTTCTGAAAATCGAACTGACATTCTGTTAGCACTCCATTTTTGCAAATATGTAAAGCTTCTCTTCACTACATTACTTTTTCAGGAATTTTGTATGAAATTGTCAGAAGTAGTTACCATCAGATCTATCCCCCTTTTATGAAATTGTTTAATAATAATATATTTCACTCGATCCAGAAAAATGCCCTGGTTCAGTGAATACTATATTTGTGGCTGAGAATCCTACTTATCTATTGGGAATTAGTATTTAGTACTCTGTTGCAAACGCCATCAATTCCATGTGAGTTGTTACTTTTGAGTGAATTTATTATTTTCCTAATTTCATTAGGAGCAGTGAACTGAATGTCAGTTTTCTCAGGGTTATACAGCATTGCATTTTCTAATGAACAGCTGGATCTTATTTTATCTAAAACACTTAAAAATGGTTATTAAAATATCTTCTACTTCTGGCTTTTGTTAACAGACTTTCCATTGAGTTTTATAGAAATACAGTCTTAATATGCTCTTGAGTGTCCTGTTTCCCTTTTAACAATATTCTAGATTGTTTTACTTTTATTATCAGAGGTGCTAATGTCAGACATAATGCACATATTTCTGGAATTTTTTAGTAACTTTTCTTAGTACAGTGGAGTGGTTCTTATAATGTCTGACTGTTTCTCGATAATCCTCCTTCTAGCTATAAGATAAATTTTCTATTTAAAGGATATTTTTATCCCTTTAATAAGACATAGTTTTTAGACGGTTTCTTACAGTTCTATTTTACTGTTCTCTTAGGGAAACTATTTTCAGATATACTCACAGAGGTATCATGCTTCCTGTACACCTCATCCCAGTCCAACTGTTGTAAGATTTCTCTAAAATTTGTAATTGTTAACTCATTAACTGAATGCACTATGTTGGAGGACTATTTTGGATTACTACATGTAGCTATGTGGCATACTATAACTAGCTGTGCATCATGATCAGAAAAACCATTCTTAACAGGAAGAGTTTTTAATTGATTAAATTTATCTTGATCTATAAAAATATTATTTAGCAGAGCGCTACTTTCCTGTACTACCTGAGTAGGAAAATCAATTACTGATGTCAAATTGAAAGAACCAAGTAGCACTTCTTTCAGAAAATCTACATTGAAACCCCCACAAACAATAATTTGTTCCCTCTGACAGATAGCACTATGAAGAATTCAAGTTTTTCAGAAACAGTTCAAAATTTCCCAGTGTGGACGTTTACATAGCTATAAATTATCCTACAACAAGTTTTTTAGTTTCTATATTTTTCACACTATGATAAATTTTAAGATACATGGCAATTCCTCCTCTCTCCACAGTGTCTCTACTTACATGTGCTGAAAACTTATATCCACCTACTTTTGCCTTTTCCATACCTTTGACTATATGAAAGTATATGTCAGAAGGGACAGATAACCAATCAAGAAGCTCATCTACTTTGTTTTTTAATCCTCTGATATTCTGATGTAATATATTAACATTATTTTTCACTGTAGTTTTGTGAGATTCTTGTGATATACTAACATTATTTTTTACTGTACTTTTATGAGAGTCCTGTGACATTGTAACATCTCTAGTACTTGCCTGTCTGAGCTTCTAATTAAGCTTAATTTCATTCGATGTTGAATCATTAGACACTTGGCCTCAAAAAGAGGTACTCCCTTGAGTTTCAGTCCCCCTCCCCCTTCGAGATTTTGCTGTCATCTTGGCCAATTTACCCTTCCATTTCGCACTGATATGCAGGCCATTCCTTGTGAAATTCTACAAATACTATGAACAGGAGACATACCAAAGTATCCACCCAAAGCAGCTGATCTAACTACTTACTGACCCTCTTGACAGAGCTGTTGGGTCTCATCATACTGCATGAAAGCAGGAACCAAACCTACAGATGTTATTTTCACCAATTCACACTCAATATTGTAGCCATTATCACTATCAGTACTGTTTCCTGCTTCACCCACTATCACAACATAATCTTGCCTTTAAAAGTCTTTCGTAATGATCCTACATCCTCTGTCACTTGGCTAAGACATGCACTGGGCTTGGAAAAAACTTCTGGTATCTGTCACCGAATTTCTCGTGCAAGAGCTGACCTACACCTCTTCCATAGCTACTACTTAACAACAGAACTTTCCTCCTACTTGCTACTTTTTTTGAAAGAGTTGGTTTCCTAGTGAAAGTCTGTTGAGTGCTAGCTACACTTACATCTACTTGAGCCTCTTCTTTAGTTAATAACTGAGGTAGCAAGGCAAATCTACTGTTTATGCCAGAGATGAACCTGCCAGATACTGTTCTCTTTCTGTAGCCCCTGTTCCTTGCTACCAATTCCCACCTGTCTTCACCCTTCTCCCTCCTTACCATCATCAGTTCCTCGCAATACAGTTCAGCCTTAAGGGCTCTAATCTTCTCTTCCTGTTAAGCTATTTTCCTATCCCTTGAACATACTTTGCAATATCATTGAATGGGCCCATTTACTTCCCCAATTCCCATGCCACTGCTTGCCCACAATGTAACCATCTGTCACAACAGCCACAACTGACATCTGACGTATTTATGCAGTGTGGTCAATCCACATGCAGATGGCATTTACAGAGATAAAAAGTACTGCTTATGTACATAACCTAGATTAACATCAGTTCAATCTGAGGTGACGCTTATTTGCTCTCTAAAATCTATTTAAAGGCGTCCCTTTCCCCTCTAATTTAAGGGATCTGAGGTCCCAAAACAGAGTATAAACATGTATTTAATAATATAATTAAGTTTCTTGAAGGCTAGAACTGTTTTAATTCACAATACTCTCAACTCAAAAGAGGTTTTCTTGTTTGAATTTATATTCATGTGGCAGCAACCATAATTGACTCCACTATTTTATCCTCAAATGTGGCTGCACCTTTTACTGTAACGCATCTTCAGTGGATTTTAGAATGATACAGTTTTGTTTTAATATGCTATATGGGTAGACTATGAAAGTGTTCACATCATATTTTTAACGTAAATATTCCAGTTTTTGACTGGCGTCTGCTTCGTCTTTCAGCATGTGACCAGATAAAATGGAACACAGATAACTGTAAGTAATCACTTATTTACGTAAAAATAAAACGTGAATCGTTTTATAGTCTATAAATGTGGCATATGATAACAAAACTGTATCATTCTAGATTCCTCTGAATAAGCTTTAATGTAAAAGGCGAAACACGTCTGGAACAAATAAAATACATTGCAGCAAGAAAAAGGCGTTTTTTATTACAAAGCGAATAAATAAACGAAATTTTTAGGAAATACAAAAAGACTGAATATTGATATGTAAATTATCTCATCTTAAATAAATTTTTGTGCTGATTACAAAACTGGTCTTAGATACTGCGAGTCTTTAATATGGCCAAAGTTATAAAGAATCTAATATTATTATTTATATTTGAGTAATGTGAATTCAGCTGATGCGTGTTATGCGTAAAATATGATACTTTTTTTTTACTTCAGCATCTGTGGAATAAATGTTTCTTCTCAAAACAGTCGCTTAATTGAACTTTAATATTACACTGCAGTTTGCTTTGTTAATACGTTACATAATTTTGGAGTTAGCCAAGCGAGTAGGCCCCCATGGTCTTTAGTTGTGATAGATGCTCAATTCATGGTAGCAAAATATGTGGTAATGAATGAAACTGGCTTCAACATTCGAAATATAGATTTCTTACGGGAATCCTAAAATACAATTTCAGGAGGATTGTATGGTAGCCTGTGTACTGAATCAACAAGCAATGTGCAAGGTTGTACTACTGTCATGAATATATCTTACATTTACGAAAAAATGGAATTTAATTCCTATGAATTTTGGATAGAGGCAAACAATTCGTTGCTAGTTGTCACCCTCGTCTTTGCTTCGTCAATCGATAACGAAACTGTATCATAACTGATGCTACATGGTATAACACTTTCCAGTTACGTCAGCGTAGATTTAACTTTTCATTAGCGAACATGATAGCTGCTCTGGCGTCTTCTGCTCTTTGGCGCCCATGACAACACTACAGAACACACACTGTAGCAGCTACTCTTATTTTCTGCGACAGTCATATCGTTGGCGTTTTCTGAGGAGGTAACCACATAGCACAATAGTACTTACTGTTTGCGACGGAATCTATTATGCAGACGGATGACGTAACAACCGCTCTTTGAGTTACGAGGCTGCCGGTGCAGATACGCTCTTTGTTATTTTCGAATATCTGGATCATCACCATGAATGGGTACTGCCCCCTCTTCACAATAATTTTATTCTCGCTGGGTCCGAAGATTCTGCCGTGGCGCATGAAGCGGCCGCCCTGCAAGCGAAGGACATGGTACATGCTGTCAAAGCATTTACTCCCAAGGACCACCTTAAAGAATACAGTGTTTTCCGGTTGCGTTGTTATACACTATTTTTCAAATTCTGACACACAGTGCCGCATGTGTATTGAAAAAGATAGAATAATTTATGCAGAATGTATCATTTTGACCGTTATTGGAAAAACGTTTTGTTGAACCTGTGATCAGGACGAGAAAATTTAGGCTTTGTCAGGATTCGCTAACAGTAGCAGTCGTCGCCCAAAAACAAATGATGACTTAGCGTTTTACTTCTGCTCTCGAACTTCTCATTACCCAGAACAACCTAACAGAAGAATTCAGAGAAGTTATGGAGCACTAAAAACAGGCCAAGTAACTGACATCTGAGTTACAATAGCATTTCTCGACACTAGTGCGTATTTTTGAACGTATTCCCATCTTTACATTGTACAGTTGGGATAATGTGACATAAGTAACGAGTGTATGAACAGCATCACAAGATGGTTGTTGTTCATCGACTGTATAAGGATTTTAACTTCCTGCGCACATCTGTTCTTTGTATACATTCTTTTGCTGAAAAACGGAGGCACTCGATACAAATTCTGTCTTGTCACACCACAAACGTGAGCACTGCGTTAATTTACTCATTCAGGGCATTTATTAGTTTTTTAAGGCTGGCTGACACTGACAGGCAAATGTGACATTGACCATTGAGACTGATACGCAGGACACCTCCAGCTGAAAAGTCTTAAAAAAGAGAAGATGATGAAGTGGAAACAAAATAATGTAGAAAACAAAAGTTCTACTTTGGCCATCGGGCGTCTTCAACTACCAAGAAATTTTCAAACAATTCGAATGATGTAGCGAATCGTCCCACAGATAATCTGATGTGGAGACTCTTAGAATCAGACTAAGATTTCTGTAGTTTCAGATGTAAATGTTACATCCATGTGAGCAAAAGAATCGAGAAATTTATTGCACAAATTCTTACGTTTGTGCTCCTGCGGCGAAAACAGTACAAACTCCAGTCAGAAAGTAATGCCTACTATGCTTTTTTCTCCTTCATTAATTTGGTAATGAAGTAATTATGAATTAGGCGCGCTTTCGGGAACCTTCTATAACACAACCACTCCAGTAACAGTGTCCATGTCTCAACAGATGGCAGCACTTGTGGCGTCGCAACTAGTACGCGATCGCCCATTTGTCTATTAAAAGCTTTACTTCAGAATGTATGTGGGTTGTAGGCAAAACCACCCCTTCCTTCCGCCTCCTTGATTTCTATCTCACCATCTATGGCCGTCCTATCGCCCTCACTCCCACCCTTAAGTACCTTGGCGTCACCCTCGACCGCCACCTCTCCTGGACTCCCCACCTCCGGACAATCCAAGCCAAGGCACACTCCCGACTCAGTCTCCTCAAGCTCCTCTCCAGCCGTACGTGGGGTCTGGACCCCTCCACCATCCTCCACACCTATAAATCCCTCATCCGCCCTATCCTTTGTTATGCCCATCTGGCTTGGATCTCCGCCCCCCCTACCTTTTATAAATCCCTCCAAATCCTTGAACGTCATGCTCTCCACCTCGCCTATCGCATCCGTCTCCCCTTCCCCACGCGGATCCTGTACGATCTCATCCCCTTCCCCCACCTCCTCCTTTTCCTTGAAAGGATACGGATCCTGTACACCTCCCGCAAACTCGATCCTCTTCACCCGCTCGTCTCCCCGATCCTCTCCCACCCCCGCCCGCTGCCGCACCTGTATTCGCACGTCCCACCCGGTCTCCATCTCTCCAGCCTCCTTACCCTCTCCCAAGGTGGCTTCCGCCAGCTCCCCCTCCCTGATGATGCCCTCCTCCCCTCCATCTACCCCTCCTACCAACTTTGATCCTCCTGCCCTCCTCCTGTGCTTGCTCCTCTGGGCACCCTCCCTCCCTTCTCTCCCTTTTCCCTCCCTCCTCAATTTCTCCCCCCTCCTCCCCCGGGCTTCCCCTCCCCTGTCCCTCTCCTCCTGCCCCCGTCTCCTCAGCCATTGGCATCCTTTTTCTCCCCTCTCCCCCACCTCACCCCTGTTCCCCTCTTGACAGGTCCCCGGACTCGCACACGCTAAGTGGACATTCGCGCGCCAGAGGTCACCGCCATCAGTGTTTCGTGTGTGCCGTCATGTTTAGTGTTCAGTGTTCACCGTCACACTCCATCGTTCACCAGTACCATCGTCTTCTTCAGTGTTTGTGCGTCGTATCAACAGTTTGCAGTGTGGATTATCGCCGAGTGTGAACGGCTCCGTGTTTGTCTTTATGTGTCTACTGTTTTATTGCCCACCGTTCTGTAACTTATGTGTCTCCTCAGTTTCTTCTCTTTGTGTATCCTCTGGCTGAAGAGCGGCGTAGAATACTGCTGACAGCCTGCCTGTTGTACAGGTTTAAAATAACAATAAAGGGAAAAAAATGTATGTGGGCTGCAATGTAAGCCGGTAGAGTATTATACGGTCAGTAACGGACGAGTTGTGTTCTGCAGACTGACGTCACGACCATCTGTTGCAGCTGCACAAGTGAAAGCAGTGGAGTAGCGCTGGCAGGCCACTTACATTATACGAAACTAAAAATATTAATACTAATAAAGGAATAACCTGAGGAACGTCATATTTGATGTACAACCTTCTGTTGTGAAAACAAACAATATGTCAAAGTCTGAGATCAAAAATAGTTGTATTTTGGAAGTTAGTAAAATTCCATAATAAAACGTTATTTTCCGACAGTCAAGAATTTAAATAAATACAGTGATGTAATAGTTCACCTTCAGTGACTATGTACGATGATCTGATAACACTTTCAGTGTTCATACATAAATTTGGAAAGTTTTTAGTTTCAGAAAACCTCTGTGACTTTTCTATAATAATAATTTCAAGAATTGTAAGTAAATATATGTATTGTTTGGTAGGGTGTGTGTGAATGCGAATGCGTGCGTGAAAGTATGTGGGACGTTCGGCATTATTAAAAATGATTCATGTAATTCTCTACAGGAACTGGCAAGTGTTTCAACTCTGTAACGTGGGAACGAATCCACTAGTGGTTCCCCTACTAGTGAATGTCGGATGTCCAAGTATGTATGCTTATGTATAAGACAGCCAGAACATTCGCGACTACATAATAAATTTCCAGATATAGAGTAAAGCTTAAAGTTCATTTTGTTTTGTTTATTTAATTAGAGATTTTGTGTTACTTAATTTGATGACGTCAATGAGCCTAGAGAAGTGGCTGGTGCTTGCTAGATTTTGGTGCGAGCCGCGCCCTAGAAGTGAGTTCTCATTGGTTGTAAGTGCTGACAGCCAATGAGAAGCGAGACGGTTGGCCGCCTAGCGAGGAGATATAGTTTTGAGTGTGGGAGAGTGAGAGGGAGTAGTGAGCTAGCTTTGATTGGAGGCGGTTATGCTGGATGTGACTTTTCGCATTATGTGTAAGATGAAGTCTTGGGATGACTTCCGCGTTATGGTCCAGTGTTAGTGGTATCTGGTAGTGACCAGAAACTGTTTATGAAAACTTTAGAGTGTTGTGATAATTCGTTCCGACGAAAATCGCGAGTGAACTTTGAATTATATAGCGTGGCGGTACTGAGTATATTCTTACTGAGTCTTTTATGGCGAGCATAAACTTTAACTAAAGACAACCACTGAATATCGTGTGCAGAAGTAATTGGCTGATCATTGACTGTGTTACAAGTAATTGGTTTCAGAATTTGGGAAGGTAAAAGTTCTGGCTGTTTTAGGTATGGTGATAACTGTGAACAGAAACTTTAGTAATTTTCGTAAATGTGGGCTGATGATCTTGCTTAACGGCAATAAAGATCTATTGAAGGTTTAAATTTTAACTTCATGTTTAAAGTACGAGTGACATCCCCTTTCCGAATCATTTCTTTAAAGTACATGGACAATTTTCAGCAAATTTTACTTATAGCGGCCTCCGGTGTGTAGCTATAAGGTTACAGTTTCCTCAACACTGCTTTTCTGTGATCTCGCAAGTAGCTGCAGTCAGGAGTTTACGTGCGAGGATCTACCGCTGTCAAGAGGTAGGTGAACAAAAATTATAAAAGAAATTACATTGCAGCAGCAACGTATAATCCGTCGCAATTGGAGCATCGCACGCACGCACGTAAAAAATCCGTCGCACACTGCATATGTTTAGAAAATGGAAGACATTGACGCACGTATAACACAGTGTTGTCTTATTGAGTTCCTTACTGCAGGAGGCGAAACACACAGTCTCATTCATGAAAGGCCGAAGAAGGTGTATGGTGATGCTGTGGTAGACGTCAACACTATCAGACCATGGGTTCGTCGCCTTAGAGAAGCTGAAGGGCAAACCCAAGCTGGCTGATGCGTCGCAGACTGCAAGTGACTTGGCACATCGCCCTGTGTGTCGACCAGATCCGTAACGAACCGCCGCATAATCACAGATGAACTGTGTCGCCAGTCACCCATCGGCAGAGGCAATATGGCGCCCACATTAAAAAAACTGGGCTATTCAAAAATTTGTGCACGCTGTGTACCAGTAACGTTGACCGACTAGAATAAAGGGGCAAGGGAAAGCAGTAAGGCGCAGTCTGCTGCAGCGCTTCAGTGTGGAAGGGGGACAAGTTTTTCGCGAAAATTGTGATTGGAGACAAGACTTGGGTCCATTTTTTTAAGCACAGATGTGGTTTTTACGGCCCAGATATATACTCTTGTTTCAAGGTGGATAAAATAAACTATGGGCAAAGATATTGAAAAGCGACCAGTTAATCGTGGCATTTTCATTTCTTGTGAAACAAAAATAAAAAATTAAAACTTCTGATGTTAATCTGCGAGAAATTTGAATATAGTACGAAAAAATTAAAACAGAGAAAGGAATTAGACTCATTAAAAATGTCATCGCTTCTGTTCCACGGACCAAATGAACAAAAACAAATTCGTAAAAAAAGCAGCAGGACGAAAAAACCATTAATGTACTTAAAAATATAGCAAGTTGCGATTGCAGACTATCAGCAACACCTAATATTAAACAAATTTACCCTGTGTTGGAAACATAAATCGTCAAAACGAAAACTACCAGAATATAAATACATCATATACAGGGTGTTCCGGCAGGAGTAGTAAGTACTGTAGGGGGAACGCTACAGATTATTTCAAATAACACATTCCATATTACATGCGTCCAATTTTTATTGGTTACAGAGTTACAGTTCATGGAATGCAAACCGAATGACTACTCAGAAGTTGTTAAGCAACGGCACATGATTAAGTTCAAAGGCGATTTTCATAAATTCCCTCTTCGACTTCAATGTCCTTTTGATTTCTTTTGATAACACATCGTTTAGCTCATCTTAGGTCGTCTTGGCGCACTTTTATGAGGCAACACTTCAGCACTTTTCATAATCTGAACGATCAATTCATGTCTTTTGTTTACCTTCCCACGGATTATGGATCTCCGGATATGGCCACATTTCTTGACACCAAGTTCTCTGGACATAACGATCTATACTTTTACAAGTGGGGATGGCTGAAAGACGGAATCGAGAAAGAGGAAATAAACACACAAGATGACTAGATCGCCCCGAGTTTGAATAGTGCTCCAAAAACAACGTCAGAAAAATGGTGACTCCATCAGGAGCTGCGTGCGCCACGCCACTGCGAGCGCCACAGCAACCAGTATAAATTACATGCGGTAAACCTATAAGACCGGTAGTTGATGGAAGAGGGGGACCCTTAAGTAAAATAGCTAAAAATGGTTAAATGTCCTAAGTAATGGTAAAAAATAGTTGAGGAGAAAAAAGACGTACCTGTAATAGTTACAATGACATTTTTGTCGTTAGATTTTCTTAAATTACATACGAATAATCCTATTGAGCAAGCTGTTGACATTATAACCGCTAATTTGAGAAATCAGAATAATATTTCTGACAAATAAACTACTGAATTTATAGAGCTTTTATAGTTTTGTCTGAAACAGAATTACTTTACTTTTACTGAACGAATATACACTATGTGATCAAAAGTATACGGACACCTGGCTGAAAATGACTTACAAGTTCGTGGCGTCCTCTATCGGTAATGCTGGATGGAATTCAGTATGGTGTTGGCCCACCCTTAGCCTTGATGACAGCTTCCACTCTCGCAGGCAAACATTCAGTCAGGTGCTGGAAGGTTTCTTGGGAAATGGCAGCCCATTCTTCACGGAGTGCTGCACTGAGGAGAGGTATCGATGTCGGTCGGTGAGGCCTGGCACGAAGTCGGCGTTCCAAAACATCCCAAAGGTGTTCTATGGGATGATTCAGGTCAGGATTCTGTGCAGGCTACTCCATTACAGGGTTGTTATTGTCATGTAACCACTCCGCCACAGGTCGTGCATTATGAACAGGTGCTCTATCGTGTTGAGAGATGCTCTTGAACAGTGGGAAGCAAGAAGGTGCTTAAAGCACCAATGTAGGCTTGTGCTGTGATAGTGCCACGCAAAACAACAGGTGCACTGCCCCCTCAGTGTAAAACACGACCACAACATAACACACCCAACACCGAATTTTACAGTTGGCGCTACACACGCTGGCTGATGACGTTCACCGGGAATTCGCCATACCCACGCCCTGCCATTGAATCGCCGCATTGTGTAGCGTTATTTGTCACTCCGCACAATGATTTTACACAGTTCAATAGCTTGTTACACTAAGGAGGCGTCGTTTGGCATTTACTGGCGTGATGTGTGGCTTATGAGCAGCCGCTCGACCATGAAATCCAAGTTTTCTCACCTCCAGCCTAGCTGTCACAGTATTTTCACTGGATCCTGATGCAGTTTGGAATTCCTGTGTTATGGTCTGGATAGATTTCTGCCTACCCTCTTCATATGTCGGCGGTCTCTGGCAGTCAAGAGACGTGGTCGGCCTGTACACTTTTGTGCTATACGTATCACTTCACGTTTCCATTTCACTATCTGATCGGAAACAGTGGACCTAGGGATGTTTAGGAATGTGGAAATCTCACATACATACGTATGAGACAAGTGACACTGAATCACCTGACCACGTTCGAAGTCCATGAGTTCCGCGGAGCGCCCCATTCTACTCTCTCACGACGTCTAATGACTACTGAGGTCGCTGATATGGAGTACCTGGCAGTAGGTGGCAGCACAATGCACGTAATGCGAAAAACGTATGTTTTGGAGGGTGTCCGGATAGTTTTGATTACATAGTTTATGTACCACAGGAGGAATTGAGTATTGGAAGCTCCATCTCGGGATTTTCAGCGCATATTTCTTATCAACTTTTTGGAGATAAAATTTCTTTATGATCTTGCAACCTTAAGTGAAAAAATATTTTATTATTACAGATATGTGGACGACACTCTTTTTTTGATAAGTTGTGAAAAAACAGAGATACATGAGACTGTAAGCAAATTGTACACACTGCATGGAAATGTGTTTACAGAATGGAAAGGGGGAGGGGTTCATTAATTTCTTGCATTTAACAATAACTAACGAGAATGGTAAACATGTGTTTGATGTGCACCTTCACAGATGTAATCCTTGATTACAGTTCCCAGCATCCCAACCAACACAGGAAATCTTTCTTCGAGTTTGCTTTTAACAGATTATTTAGGTTACCACTTTCCAAACGAAATCACAATAAAAAATTAAAAGTTATACCATGTCTAGTCAGAAATAATAATTACTCAATGCAGAATGTGATGGGTATTTATAACAAGGTTGCCAAAAAATATGAGCAACGCAGTAACAACCAAATGCATAAAAGAGTAACTTTACCCTATTACAGTGTTGTCGACACAAGAATAACTATAATTTTTAGAAAACAGAATATTAATGTGGCACTTCCCACTGAAAATAGGTCGGATTGTCTGGTAATTAATAACATTCATGAATATGAGCAGCTGTAGGAATTAGGTGTACAGCAGACAAATCTAATTTTGCGGCAAATTTAAACGCTACAGTGTAACCAAATTATTTTGATTCAGCTGGAATTATTTGAATGTTATGTTAATGTAATGGTTGCATTACTGTGTTCTAGTGTGGTTCATGCTAAACCACGTACGTTGAGACACGGTTCTTGAAACGCACGTCAGAGGGCGTGAACACGGACATTTTTAAGATTTTACTATCAATCCTATAGATTTTTACGTTTAAGGTTCTTGTTGCGTGTAAAGATAAGATAGTACATTTCGTTAGGTCTACTGTGTTTACTAATAAAAGGTTTTTTAATAATGGTGGTTATAGAGTGCGCTGTTCCATCCACATATTTGGGAATGAGCGTAGCTGCGTATGTGCCTGTAATGTGCTAGCCCAGTTACATTTGCAACTTCGGTAAGACAAGTATTCCTCATTGACATGTGCAGATATTGCAGCTTTACTGCTTGTATTATGAGTCCACGGGGCTTTAATACGATATATGGCGATACGTACGATCTCTTCTGTATGTTCTTTCTTGTATAGTTGGGCAGATGTAATACGTTATAGCGCACTATGATTATTATTTTCTTGTTTTATCTACAGCGCGTATGGTCACGCAGTGATTGAAATCGATGTGCAATAGAAATAAAGATTACTACTTCAACGACCAATGTTGACTCTCCTTTTGTTATTAACGCGGGAAGGGTTACATGTGGCGTTGTCAAGAGAATTCGAAATGTGCACTGAAGTTTGTTCTAGAATTTATGAAAATAAACTTTGAAACTAATCGTTTGCTCTTCTTTCATACCTTCTGTGAGTATTTGTTTGGTTTACCTCCTAAGAGCTGTTTATCTGCAATCAATGAAAATTGTACACATATTTTATGGGATGTTCTATTCGAATAATTAGTATACACAAAAACTTCCTAAAACGTTTATTACTCCTCCTGAAGCACCATGCGTGTAATGCGAAAATAGTCGTAGGAAGTGCATGTGTTATTTTGAATATATCGTTTGTCTGCAGTTCTGCTGCTACAAACTGCAAGAAATAAATTGTAATTACTGTCCACCAGAGCCGCGTTTTAATATATTTTTATTGATTGTTGCTGGTTTCAAGCATGGCTTATATTCACGTGGTGCGCAATAAGATCGTAAAAGCTATTTTGCAAGACGAATAGTGGAATTTAACAAATTACTGCGTACCGCTTGAAAATATGCCATGCTCGAAACTGGTAGCAGTAAATAAAAGATACAAAAAATTCAGCTATGATGGACTACCATTACATTTTATGTATTATTTGATAATACAACTTTTCTCTCAGCTTACACTGATAGTACGGTCTATTCTAAACGTTAAGCAAGTACGATGACTATTGCAGCGCCGAAGCTAACTGAAATTTCAAGCAGTGGAACTAATGAGAGAAGAAGTTTCGTTTGTACATACATGTCAAGTACACGGTAATAAAAACTGAATTAGTACGTGGAAAGTTCTAAGTACGCTGGATATTCATTGTAAGGGTGCGCATAACTTCTTGTCACCTAATACGCGGGTGGAAAGTTGAATATTAAACCACGTCAATCTAATCACAAAGTCGGGTTTGGTAATTATTCGAAATTAGTGTAATCAGGCATTACTGTTCGTTCCATTCGCGGAAATTTATTGTACGCTATCACATCTCCCTCGATACCTTTTCCGAATGGCACTGATATCAAACATTATTTTGTGGAAGTTACGTATTGGAGCTCTCTCATTTCTGATAATAATTTACACGCGATATATATATTACGCATCGAAATAGTCAGCAAAGTTTTTTTTCCATTGTGTAAAACCACATTTCTTCATTTACCTTTCACTAGAATCAGTTTATAATAAATCCAGAGCGAGTGCTGGCAACGAGAGGTAGTTCCGAAACATAGAAATCGTTAACCAATGAGAAAGCTCAGTTCCCGTACGTCATAAAAACGACACACGCAGTGGGAAAGCAAAAATGAAAAAAAAAAAAAGATATTCAATTCAGATTTCTCAACTCAGCTTGTATACTGCAAGTCTTCTTCTCACATTGGCAGTAGGTTATTGAAAAGCCGTTGGATATGCCACTACACAATGAGCCTGGTACCAACAAAAAATATCGTTATTGCAGCAGTGTCTAAGTGTGGGTAAATCGGCACGAGGAGTAATGTAGTAATCGAAATGGCAGTCTGACTACACACAACAAACTACCAATAAACCATAATTTTCGAGATATAGTTAAGTGCGGTATAAGAATTGCCTTATGTCATGTTACTAATTTTGGAAATAATCTCCTGTCATTTGAAATGATTTGAGGAAACCATGTATTGAAATGTTTTTTAGAGATAAGGAAATGTTTGGTGGGAAGTATATAATAGCAAAAGCACGAATTGCCAAAGTAAAAATGATAAAGAGGTGATGGGTATTCTCCATAGTGAAAAATATATTCTCTGTACTTTCCATGTTGTGGCATATTTAAGCGAAGCAATAGTTATAGAATCAGCAAAAACAACGGCCCCCTAGAGATAATTTCACAATATGATACCGAAGTTCGTATAGGTGCAACGGATACAGAATCTCACCGTAAATCACAAATAATTCTCAAGGAAAAAAATACTGGATCAAATACAAATAAAATACAAAAAATGAGGACTGCTAGTAGAAGGTACGGTCTGTGAGACAAATGCGAGTGAGAAATTGTCGACAATATTTTTTTTGAATAAGTATGGAGCAAACTATAGACTGTCAAATACGTATTTACATATTTCATTAACGGTACACCCGGAGATGTAATCATTTAAGAGTTGCCATCGTATAGAAAGCTGCAAAGTTCATGAAATACATGAACAGTAACTTTTTCATCTTTGCTTTCTCCATATATATTCAAATAAGTAAGAGTCAGACAAGTCTGTGTACTGTCATGTTCCTTGTAACGATCTTTTAACTGCCGACCACGTTCCTTCAATGGTGTTCGTGTGTGCTCCAGTTTCTGGATCCTTGAAATAAAAGCTATTGTCTACGGACAGGTGCTTGAATCCTTTATCTTTTAGGCATTTGTAGGAACTGAAACAGGCACTAGTGCTGTCCCTGGTAAAATATTTTGTTTGATTATCTATAAAAGTGCTTACTTAGATTTTTCTTGAAAAACACGAAAATAGCATTCATTAGTGCCTCTTTCAATAGTGCCGAAAACCCATCGTCCTAGACAGATATTGTCCCTCCCTGATTTTCTCTTGCCAAATAGGGATTTATCAGTTTCCACAATTACACATTTACCACAAAGTTTTCCATTTATTTCTAAACATACACCAATACAAACTTCACTACAGTATTCTTGCCAATCGACAACAAATTAATTTCCAAGTTGTAGCTCGTATCACATGTGTTTGCTGCTACATTCATACGCGCAAAAGTACGTCAATCGCGAAGTGGTACTTACCGATAGTTTGCTGCCTGCAAACCAGGAATCTTTTCTTACCGAACACTGTTTCTTGTGCCCATTATTCCCTTTTATCTGACACTTCCATATGAAGCCGTCATTCCGGTTCTTCTTCGATACCAGCTTCGTTGCTGACTGGCACACCTCACACCTCTCTTTCACGATGAATCCACTTACTTTACACCAATCCAGAATTTTCTTATCGACTTTGAGACTATAGGGAAATTCCAGTTCGACTCGCTGGCTCATTTTTATGGAACTACAAACACTCACTAAATGTTCGAAGCTAACAGTATTGGAACAGGCGCCGAACTTTTCATTTCTCGAAAGAGCCAAAGGCAATGCAACTGACGTCATAGAAAAAAACGAAGATAAAAAATAGTGACAACTAAAACTAATAAACACACTGTATTAAGAGAATGTTATACAATGAAACGCCAAAGAAGCTGGCATAGGCACGCGTATTCATATACAAAGATATGTAAAAAGGCAGAAAACGGCGCTGCAGTCAACAACGCCGATATAATACGACAAGTGTCTGGCGCATATTTTAGATTGGTTACTGCTGCTACAATGCAGGTTGTCAAGATTTAAGTGAGTTTCAACGTGGTGTTATAGTCGGCACACAAGCGATGGGATGCAGCATCACTGAGGTAGCGGTGAAGTGGGGATTTTCCTGTACGACCATTTCATGAGTGTAGCGTAAATGTCAAGAATGAGCTAAAACATCAGATCGCAGACATCGCTGCAGTCGAAAAGATCCTGCAGGAACGGGAACAACGACGACTGAAAAGAATCGTTCAAATTGACAGAAGTGCAACCCTTCCGCAAACTGCTGCAGATTTCAATGCAGCTCCATCAACACGTGTCAACGTGCGAACCATTCAACGAAACCTCATCGATGAGGGCTTTCGGAGCCGAAGGCCACTCGCGCACCCTTGATGACTGCACGACACAAAGCCTTACGCCTCGCTTGGGCCCGCCAACATCGACATTGGACTGTTGTTGACAGCAAACATGTTGCTTGGTGGGACGAGTCTCGTTTCAAATTGTATCGAGAGAATGGACGTGTACGGGTATGGAGACAATCTCATGAATCCATGGACCCCGCATGTCAGCAGAGGGCTGTTCAAGCTGATGGAGGCTTTGCAGTGGTGTGGGGCGAGTGTAGTTGGAGTGGTATGGGACCCCTGATACGTCTAGATACGACTCTGACAGGGACACGTACGTAAGCATCTTGCCTCATCACTTGAGTCCATTCATGTCCATTCCGACGCACTTGAGTAATTCAAGCAGGACAATGCGACATCCCACACGTCCAGAATTGCTACAGGATCGCACCAGGAACACCTTTCTGAGTTTAAACACATCTGCTGGCTACCAAACGCCCCAGACATGAACATTATTGAGCATATCTGGGATGCCTTGCAACGTGCTGTTCAAACTCGGTCTCCACCCCTCGTACTGTTACAGAATTATGGACAGCCCTGCAGGATTCATGGTGTCAGTTCCCTCCAACATTACTTCAGACATTAGTCGAGTCCATGGCACGTCGTGTTGCTGCACTTCTGCGAGCTCGCAGGGGCCCTACACGATATTAGGCGGGTGTACTAGTTTCTTTGGCTCTCCAGTATATATCGATAACACACCACTGCAAGACACAGCGTACTTTTACAGACTGAAATTATAAAACAAAAGGAACGAAAGTCCAATACATCATGTGATGAAAAATATGTCGCTGCTGTATCTGATATCGCAGCTCCCATTCATGGAAGAAAGGAAATTTTGCACTATGACACAGGCCTAAACATGTTATATTCGGTATAAAATACAATATGTAAGAACGAACACTTCAAACACACCTCGAATGTCGTAGTTATTACCTAACATCCAACAGCTGGAATTTCACCTTCCAACCTAGCCGCTGGAATTTCACCTTCCAATCTAGCCTCCTACACAAACTAAGTTGCAGAGTAGTCTGTCACCACATTCACTATTTTGCCTATCACATTCTTTGGTTCGCCAAACCTCAATCAAACTGTTGTATTCTAACCTCCTTTTTTTTCGAAAGTATCTTTAATACTTTAGAACACGAATGGCGACTTCTAAGAAACACAAAAAAGTTCTAGTTCCGACCCTGTTAAATATCTGCATAATATCGACTATTAAATCACTTTCTTGGGAGAAAACCACTTGACTACTCTACGATGTTTCTTTCTCCTCCCCTACCCCCTCCCTCCCGCTTGCTCCTGGGGTAATTTCCAAGAATGATTGCCTATAGAACAGGTGGGCTCCTAACGGTATATATATCGAATGTGCGACTGTTATTAATTATTGGTATTTTTTAAGAGTAATATTCAGCACCGTCTCATATTTTCTTTTTTTATGGACCACCCACGAAAACCATATAACACTCCGGACACAGTTATCATTTTCCATTAACAATTTTATTGCTAATTATCACCATGAAATACGTATAGGACAGGCTGTCCCAGAATAATGTATACACTCTTTGAAATAGAGTACCTCTTTAATTAAAGGAGACAGAAATACAATTTTTATGGGTAATAATTTAGAAAGCGGTGCAAAAACATAACTATGCTTTCTTTTGTTTCAGGATTGTCACCAAACATGGCGTTATCGTTTGGACAACGGAAATGGGTGCTAAAGCGTTACTGGAAAACAGAGAATGTTAGTGCGGTACGCCTACGTTGGAGAGTTGAATTTGGAACACCTCCACCGACAAGAGTAACAATTACAAGAATCTGGGATCAGTTCTAAGTTGGTGCACGATTTGAAGAAGGGACATAGCGGACGAAAGAGAAGTTCAACAGACAATGAGAGTGTTGGTGCAGTAATCTAGGCATACAAACGATCCCCAAAGAAATCTGTGAGGCAATGCTCTCGTGAGACTGGGATCTGCATAAACAGTGTTCATAGAATTTTGCGGCCTCAGAACTTTAAGCCTTACATTCCAAGACTTCTCCATGCTCTTGACGAGGATGATCCTGATAGGCGAAGCGAATTTTCTGAGTGGTTCATTAACAGATGTGAAGAAGAGCAACGTTTCCAAGATCGAATTCTTTGGTCAGATGAAGCGACGTTTAAACTTGATGGAACAATTAACCGCCATAATTGCGTGTACTGGGCCAGAGAGAATCCATATGTAACCGAGCAAAGGCATGTTAATCTACCAGGAGTAACAGTCAAGTGTGGTCTGTCTTCTAGAGGCTTAATCGGGTATACTTCTTTGACAACACTGTCACGGGCGACTCGTACTTGGAAATGTTGGGTCTTAGCGTTGTGTTTGGAAACGAAAATTATTACTTTCAACAGGATGTGGCGCCACCTCACTTTCACGTGGATGTGAGGGTATTTCTCAATCGTACATTCCCTGCCAGATGAATAGGACGAAGAGGGAGTGTGGAGTATCCCGTTCGATCTCCAGATTTAACTCCTCTAGACTTCTTTCTGTGGGGTACTCTCAAGAATACAGTAACGCTGCGAGACCACAGACACTGGATGATCTTAGAGAGCAAATTGAGCAAGTCTGTGATGCTATTCCGTTGGAAACAATGAAGTTGGCATGTCGTTCATTCGTAAGTCGTTGTCGACGGTGTATTGCAATGGATGGACACCAGTTTGAACATTTACCACCTTAAGTCGGACCATGAGGCACCTAACACCACTAAAAATATATTTCTAACCCCTTTTATTAAATAGATGTTAAGTTTCAAAGAGTGTATACATTATTTTGGGACACCCTGTATATTAAAGATCTTATTAGAATTATATCGAAAGTGTTTTCTAGTTTTATTAATTCCGAATAATATAATATCTATTTCGTTTGGAATTTAATTAGTCCATACATCAACTGATGATCTCTTTACGGCTATTTCAAAATATTGCTCTGAACGTATGCTGCGTCCCTCTTCAGCAGCGGCGCTGCTACTGCAACAAACCTATTCAAGCTCACGCTTATTCCGGTAGAGGCGCCACAAACGTTTATTTCTTTTAACGTTTGTTACTTCCTCTACCAGAGGCATTACAAACGTCATATTGTTTCCGATTTTCTACTCTCTCTCTCTCTCTCCCATAGTGCTCAGAGCCATTTGAACCATTTTGATCTCTCTCTCTCTCTCTCTCTCTCTCTTTCTCTCTCTATAAGGTTAATAAGTATGCTAGAGACACTTGTTCAATCTTGCTGCCAGCCTACGAGCGGTATTTTAGAGAATACCATCAATAACTGTTTAATTGTAATTAAGAAGTGTGTAAACACCATACGTTTGACTCAAGAAAACGTCACGGTATATACCAGAGTCTAACATAACAGTCGCGACACTCCATCTAGTTTTTGTTACCCACGCCGATAACAGCGCCCCAAGCGGCCATAAAGCAACACTTTTGAATATGATATCGAACGATTGCGAATACTAACGTTTAAATTGATTTGTAACATACTTTTTACAATAAGGAGTGTATGCAGTACCATAAAAATCGACAATCACTAAAAAATTACACCACATTTATCATTATTTAGTTTCCTCAGGACTCTAGGAGATACGAATCGGTACATTACAGGACATTTTATTTACGATTAGACTGTAACATACAGACGTTTACTGGATGATATCGTTTTCCTACAACAACAAAAAATTACTAGTAAATAGCACAATACGTGACCTTTTGCAGAAAGACGTCGTAGATCTACCTAACAACGCAGAGTTTTGTTCACTACACTTTCAGTCAAATTAGTGAGTGTGAAAGGTAGGGAACCTCTATGGAATATAATACCTACATTATTTAACGTATCAAATAAGCTACCAAAATGTAACTTAAGGAAAAACGACGCAGACGAGATGATAAATCGTCAAAAAGAATAAAACTGTTTCCCAAAATAGAAAAACCAATATCACAATTGTAGCTAAATCTTAGCCACAAACGGCAAGGTTCTTCAACACACTCGTCTTTGAAGCAAAAGTAATCACAGTTCAAAAATATTCATGTATCATAAAGTCGAGTGAAGTGTAAGAATGGGTGAATCATTAGATCAGTAACAATTTTTTGAAGTGTCAGGGAAAATTCCTATGATAATAAGAACAGATAACTGAAATATATACTTCTCACGAATGAAACGTGTGTTCATACTCTTTTGCTTTCAGCGGAATCAGCTGCAAATATACATATATTTGAAAGCATTTCTTCATGAATAACTTATGTCAGTGAACATAATGATTTGGCAGTCTTTATATGTACCTCATGATATTTCATCTTCTTGGTAATTTACTAACCCATGGAACGCAAAAATATAACAACTATTTCGTTGATGAAGTAGGAAATAATTGAAAATAAACATAATCTTCACGACACTAGTGACTGTCAGCTTTCTCACTGTTTGGAGCGCTAGTGTCATTCAGCCGTCAAATGGTGACAACTTTTGCACCAGTGTGTATTGTGGTTGCATGTATTACACTGTGGTATATACTACAACCAATTTCGTGTTACCTGCTTAACAAAATTTTATATTCACCAGAGAGGAGGTGAGGGTCCAATACGTAACTTTAGCCCATTCTTTACTTCGATCAAAGTTTTAGCACATTCCTTGAACACAAAATGTTTAAAACTAACGGTTTTCTTAAAATTACACTTCATTTCTTTCATCCTTTATCCTACACCTTTATCCTACAAGATAAAAACTCTCTCTTTCAATAAAGATCGGTACTATATTTTCGAAACAGTATTTGGACCACTGTATCTGACAATAATTCAAAAAAGAAGAAAGGTTTTCTTACCAAAGCATTTTCTTTTGTAGAATCTTGCGGATTTAAAATCCAACAAAGGAACAGAAAGTAGACGAGTAATACATATTCAAAAGATACCGTCATAGCTTTAACTTTCTGTGGACTATAAAATGAGGTAATGTAAACAAATCATGTAAACTGCACTCGTAACAAAAGACTGGCAAAACGTTAAGATTACTACTAGAATTCGCAATTTGCAACCGTCGCTAAGGTACGAAATAGCGGACGGAATAATAGCAAGTCTTTATTCGCCTGAAAATGTGAACAACTGTTCTCAACATTAGAAAAAAATGATATTTCTGTTTTGCATTGATCCCTCGTTTGTGGAGTTCACTTCTGTATGAAGTCCTAGTAACTTCTATATACGTTCCATGTTTTCCATATTTCTCTTTGCACAAGCAATTTTCGATTTACACGGTTAATTGAATTCCTTAAGAAGATTATCGGTTCCCACATAAGAATACTGCAGTTAATTGCTGGAGGCAGAGGAAGAAATTGTTTTGCGGCGTTTCGGCACTTCTTCATACAAAATGACTTCCCATAAAGCCGACAAAGTCACTCGTTACACTGACACTCCACTCTATATTTGATTTTTTTCGTAGCCAAATTACTCTGTCAGGCACCTGTTAAGATGTCGTGTAATACCATTCTGTACATAGGCAGCGTTGCTAGACTGTCTCAAAGACCTGATGTAAAAGCCATAGGCATACACACAATCAACGGCCGTAAATTTAGGAGATACGCGTATTACGTTCTAAGTATTAAATGTTAAATCTTAACTGCTGGACATTTTTTTTTTACTTATACTTTGTGTTCGTCGAAGTACAACTTACCTAGCATTAACAGCTGCAGGATTCTTCAGTTTCTGGTGGTCTAGTTTCCTTTATTCCCATTTGATGAATGGCACACGAAAAAACTAACGTTTTTACAAAGAAAACTTCATACTCGTATATGTCGATTCGATGGGTGCAATAGACCTACCAACAGAGAAATCTGAAACTGGAATTATACGTTTAATAATTAAAGGCTAAATTTATGTCATGGATCATTATTGCACATTCATTAATTTGGTAACAACCTAGACCGCTTGTTTTAAAAGTTGTTTATTTCTTTAATTATTACCGGCTACCGTAACTGCCATAATCACAGATCTGTCTTCCACTGTATAATACGACATAATGTATTAATCGCGCAAACGGAGTTGACACGCGGCGAGCTGACTTATGGGAGGTGGTTGATTCGATACAAATCGAATGCATTCGACCGTCGGTGACAGCTTCCCCTCGCTGTCAACCTAACCTGAGCGCGCTAGCAGAAAGCAGTACAGCGTTAGAGCGTCGTCTGTTTACGGTAGCAGACGTGAAGAGTTAGCGATAGCATCAGTGTTATACGTATTCCTTCAGTGATTATGGTTGAAGAAGTCTTAACTTATTGAACATCGTGCTTATTGACGTATCCACTGCTACAATTTGCGTAATGCAGTAGCTATGAAATCTCTGTATGAAGGTATTTAGGCAGGTGTGAGAAACGGAGTAGAAGTTCACTAGTGATTTTTACTTGTATTCTTATATACACAATATATAGTATGAAAATGAAACAATGAAGAAGAAACAATATGATCTCTGTGCAAAGTCATTCAAGGTTAGATACCCCACTAACATCTTCAGCTCTATCTGAACTGGATTCTGACGATTCACTGGAGTTTCCTGTGCCAACAATAAAATTTATGTTATCAGTGGCAACTTCCATAATATCATCGTTTGTCCAGTACTCCCTCCACCTTTCGACAGTAGCCTGCCCAGTCACCCACAGTGACTGGCATAAGGGAATCGTCCTCAAGTTTAAGAAGATTTTCCGCAGACATGTCTCCAGTGACATTTTGTTCCCTAAGCACTCTCTTTACTTTGGCCCACGCAAGTTCGATTGCATTTAGGTCACAGTTATAGGGTGGCAAGCGTATCACTCTGTGACCTTTGCTTGCGGCCGACGTGTCCGCAGGCTTATGTAGCCGGATTAACAATCAGAGAGCCTCGTTTTTCATGCTCACGTCGCACTCGATGGTTTTTTTTTTTTTTTTTTTTTTTTTTTTTTTTTTTTTTTTTTTTCCCCTCAGCCATCGAGCATTTCCGCTTTGGAATTGTAGTATGTGGCAGGTTTGTCCAGCTGCCTACTGTGATAAGGCGCATTGTCTAACACAGTAACTGAGTTAGGGGGAAGACTGGGTAAAACCTTTTCATCTGCCCATGGTAATCTCCTTGCCTGGTTCTGGCAAAGAACTTGAGCTCAGCTGCCCTCGCAAAACCGTTCTTAGAACCAACAGATGCTACTATTAATCTCTGAGAAGCTCTTTCCCAAGCTGCCACACCAACCACGTCTTCGCTTTGCCAATATTTGCCGCAAGTAAGATTGTTATCGAGACAAGATTCGTCTACGTAGAAAATCTCGCTTCCTGCCTCCCTAACGGCTTTCGTCTCTACAAGAAAACGAGATCTCCACTCCACAATGTCCTCACGTTCGAGTAACAATGTGCTCTTGTTTTGAGACGTTTCCAGAAGAGGCCCATTGACTTCACAATTGTTCTAAGCGATGTACCACACCAGTTCCGTCCTATCTTGGATCTCAGAGAACTGACAACAGTTTCGTTATGCTGGGAACAACTTTCTGCATAGTATAAAAGTCTCTTATCGTGTCACGAATGACACACTTGTCAAATTCATCCAGTTCCTCTTGAATGTTACTACGTCTCCTATTAAGGAAAGAAAGGAACACCTCTTCAAAACTTTGATCACATTGTACAGTGACTATATCGAAATTCAATACAGTACTTATACACAAAGTCATTGAAGTGTAATGAACAACACATGAAAAGAAAAATTAATATCCAATAGAGGATTCTACCCAAGGACAATGGAACGGCAGACTACTAAATTAAACTAACCTTTCTTCTTTGGCGTTCTTGGAGACTCACCAGGATTAGTTTTCGTAAATTTTACCATTCTCTTCATACTCGACACACTTCGTCCTGTGTACTTAGCAGCTCTCTTCCCCACCTGTGAAAGTGAGTAGAGCAATTTCTTCTACTTTTTTCTTCTTTGCAGAACTTTATGACATTAAGCACTATTTTACGTGCTTGGCTACGCAACATTTTACTCCCTTTGCGTTTATGAGTGGAAGGAGTTAACAACTCCTCAGAAGGACCAGCATCACTTATTACGAAACAATTTTAAAGACAGTATTTACCACAACGAAAACTCAACACACCGTAGGCAACACAGATTGACAACAACAATACCAGTGTTGCCCAGCACCTATATTAGACAAAGGTTGGCAGACATCCGAAACAAGTGAATATCGGATCCAAGTCGTACACTGTCTTTCGACTTTGGTCCATTCTGCTCCCCCCACCACCTACAGCGCCGGGGCTCGACTCTGGTTGCGCGATTAATATATACCACACTGTCGTACAACATTTATATGTGCTTAAGTGCACTTGTCTAGTATTGATGTGTACATTTCGTATTTCAAGGAGAATGCAACGTGACATAGCCTACTGGTATCATAAAGTGCATGAAGTACTGTAGATCCTGTGATGAATAAGGCCGAAGCTGGCAATAAAACTGTAAATGATGTGATCTAGATCGTTGCTAAATTCACTAAAATTGAGTAATGACCACTGTCTCTCATTTCGACTTCAAGGCAACAACTGCAAAATTTTGATTAAAGGAATAGCTCTTGATACAAAGAGTGACGAGAAGTTATCCCAATATGACGGCTCTCAAGTAAGAACTGCGTAACTTTATGAAACCGTGTAAATTATAAGAAATAGCTTCTTCTCCCGTATCTATCATTTGCGTTCATAAAATCAGAATACTAATTTATTGTACGGAAAACGTGTTGTATCAAAATGTTATTAATTTTCTAAACTCTTTTATTACAGTCCTTTCACTTATATTCATCCTTTCACCACAAACAAAATGCAAAAGTTCTTCTCTATCTCTTTGTCTAAGGTAGACCCATAAAAACTCATAGTATTCCATACACAGTGGGGACAGTTGCCCCTAGCGAGAATTCATTTAGTTCACGGATATGATAAACGATTTGTAACCGCTGAGCCTGGATTTTTATGACTTAAAGTACTGCGAAAATTATCTCTAAAATGGCCTGAAAATATCTACAAAATGACGTAAAAATGGTATAAAAATATGTAAAGTGACTGTAAAATAAAATAGACTAATGAGAAGCTTTGTAGGAAGTGGGAACTGAAGTTACAAAAAAGATAATTTAAAATCACTATTTTTTAAGAAATCTCATTCTTTGAAGAAGTATGAAAATTGTTCTACACCCATCTTATTACTATTGTAGTGTGTTTGCGAAAGTAAGGTACATCTGTCGACGGACAACACATGCTTGTAATGAGAACATCTTCCAACATTTGCGCAAACAAATTGAGAATGCAGTTTAATATTTTCCTTTGGTTTTGAAAAACGTCTCTAAAGAATCGACACGCATATACCGATATTTCACAAATAGACATTACCTTTGATATAATATCGGTACGAAACATCGATATTTTTGTTTCAATAGCCATACCTTCTAAGAGTTAACAACCGTAAGTGATACAACAATGAAAATAAGTAGATGAACTATCGATTCATTTCAGTAACAATGTTACATTTCTCCTAGAGGCAAATGCATTATTTCTTCTTGCCAACATTAAAAGAACGAATTGTTGCGTCATAAATGAACGTTAAACACAAACACTTAAAACTGAAGTAAAATGTTAAAAATGGCATGAACATCGAAAACTTAATGTCGCGTCCACACGCTCGGCGCTTGCCGCAAACTCCAAGCCTGTACAAACGCTTGGCTACGTTTGGGGAACTATCCACACGCTCGCGAATGCGCTTCTTTGTTCTGCAGAAGCAAGCATGACAGACGTAGAGGTTGTCTCGACCATAACCTTTGGCTTAACCGATCTTCAATATAAAAAAAAATAAATAAAAAAAAAGAGAGAGAGAGAGGAAAGAAAACGAAAAATACGGCAAAGAAGATGGTGCATGTTTAAAATTCATAGAAACCGTACCAGGTAATTGTTAAATTATTACATTATAGCTTCATTCATGTATCTATGATCATTATATAGTATGTTATGTGTATTTCATTTAATATAATTAGGCCTATGAAAAAATTATTGAATTACAATTTGTGATTGCAGAGAATTTATGGAAGAAAAATGTAATGAGCTTCTTCATGAACCATCTGGACAGTTTGATAACATCTGCAGGATGAGCTACGCTGATTTTGAATATTTGCTGAATGAAATTTCACCTACGATTTAAAAGAAAAATACAGACTTCAGAGAAGCTGTACCAGCTAAATATCGTCTGGCAATAACACTAAGATATTTAGCATCTGGAGACAGTTACAAAAGTCTACGTTATTTGTTTAAATTATCCACCCAGGCAATATCAAAAATTATACCTGAAGTCTGCCAAGCTATGAATAGCGTTCTGAAAGATGAAATAAAGGTAATGTGAAACACGTTTGATATTTGTTTTTAATATTTTTTATTAGTTTGAAGAGCTAGGTGTACAAAAATATTAATCAGTGTTCTGTACAATAGTTATTACTTATGCACTAGTATCATACTGCTCAAAATCTTCGTAAGCTTTCTGGAATGCTTCGTTAATAATGTTTTATTTCTGAGGCACGATTATTTCATCAGATACCGGTACCGGTATTACTGTAATTGTAAATGTGGGCTTTGAAGGGTTGGATTCGGTTGAGTAAATAGTTATGTTGTCATCTCTATTTCGAGGAAGTTGTGGTGGTAATGGAGTGGAGGATCTTTCAAAATTGGAGATGGAATTGGTAGTGAAGGGGTCATGATTTGGGGTAGAAGGTTCAGGAAATGACGTTTGAACACGTGCTGAGCGGTTTGGTATTACTATATATCCACTTGACACTGATGATGGTCTAGAATATTGAAATGAATTATGAGGGTATGGTGTTTCACACGAAAATGACCTCTGTTTAATTCTTTTGATAAATAAACCATATATTTCATACATCATTAATTTCCTGTCGTCTTGAGGAAGTGCACGCATATTTTTGGCTAATAGCTTAGCATACAGATCACATTCATCATCTTCAGCATTTGCACATGGTGGACGTTGACTAAGTACATTCGTTAATTGACCAAATGCTGTGGCCATTTGCTGTTCCGCTATATTCGATGCAGTGCGATGACGAGATTTCTCCTTAGATTTACTTGTAGATAGTGAAGAAACCGTAGATGCGGGAGTCGAGGAACCCGCCATGCTGTTATAATTTCCTGTCTCTTCGGGTTCATTCACCGTTTCTTCGCTAGCTGTTTCTGATGCTCTTGATTGCTGAAAAAATTAGATTTTATTAATAATACGGTACGAAAGAATTATTTCAAATTTTAATTATTATTTTAACATTATATTTTCAGATGCCCTCTACAGCGGAAGATTGGATAAATATAGAAAGGGGATATAACAGTAAATTCCCGCATTGTGTGGGATCGTTGGATGGCAAACATATAGTTATCGGGTGTCCGCCTCATAGTGGACCTGAATATTTCAACTACAAGAAAACTTTCAGTATAGTGCTTTTGGAATTTGTCGATAGCAATTATAACTTTATATTTGTTGACACAGGATGTCAAGGGAGGCTTAACGATGGTGGTGCTTTTAACAGTACATTATTATGGCAAAGAATCTGCAGAAACGAAATGAACTTCCCCACACCATGCCCACTTCCTGGATCGAATAACAACGTAAACTTGCCATACGTAATCCTAGCAGATGGTGCCTTTGCTCTCAGTATGCATGTTATGAATCCTTACCCTGGACATCATGAGACTGGTTCGCCAAAAAGAATATTTCACGAACAATTGTCTAGAACCCGCATTGGAGTGGAGAATACTTTCCGCATTTTAACTTGTGTTCAGAAGTTTTCGAAGATCTACTAATTTAGACTTAGAAACTGTGAAAGAAATTACTATGACCAGTGTGCTACTACATAACTTTCTCAGAAAAAGTAGATCTTCTTCAGAAAGATATATTCCCCCTGGAACTTTGGATGTATGGGATAGTAATGGGAATCTGATAACACATGGTGCATTGCGGAACATAAAAAATATACTGTGATGCAAAATTTGCCACTTTACTAAGTCTGCTGACAGATGTGGAACGAATGACTGATGAACAAGTTACACTTATATGGATATGTGTCTGTTTGCAAAAACCATATCCATATAAGTATATAGTTCTGGCAGCACCGGCCATGACCTTCTTCTGTGCGGATGCACACATACTCCCCGAACTCTTACGGGACTTGGTAAGAATGTCTTCCACGAGTAAGAAGTGTGTTGGGGTGGGACACAACGAATGTAGTGCGTGGACATACAGGGTGTTTCAAAAATGACCGGTATATTTGAAACGGCAATAAAAACTAAACGAGCAGCGATAGAAATACACCGTTTGTTGCAATATGCTTGGGACAACAGTACATTTTCAGGCGGACAAACTTTCGAAATTACAGTAGTTACAATTTTCAACAACAGATGGCGCTGCAAGTGATGTGAAAGATATAGAAGACAACGCAGTCTGTGGGTGCGCCATTCTGTACGTCGTCTTTCTGCTGTAAGCGTGTGCTGTTCACAACTTGCAAGTGTGCTGTAGACAACATGGTTTATTCCTTAGAACAGAGGATTTTTCTGGTGTTGGAATTCCACCGCCTAGAACACAGTGTTGTTGCAACAAGACGAAGTTTTCAACGGAGGTTTAATGTAACCAAAGGACCGAAAAGCGATACAATAAAGGATCTGTTTGCAAAATTTCAACGGACTGGGAACGTGACGGATGAACGTGCTGGAAAGGTAGGGCAACTGCGTACGGCAACCACAGAGGGCAACGCGCAGCTAGTGCAGCAGGTGATCCAACAGCGGCCTCGGGTTTCCGTTCGCCGTGTTGCAGCTGCGGTCCAAATGACGCCAACGTCCACGTATCGTCTCATGCGCCAGAGTTTACACCTCTATCCATACAAAATTCAAACGCGGCAACCCCTCAGCGCCGTTACCATTGCTGCACGAGAGACATTCGCTAACGATATAGTGCACAGGATTGATAACGGCGATATGCATGTGGGCAGCATTTGGTTTACTGACGAAGCTTATTTTTACCTGGACGGCTTCGTCAATAAACAGAACTGGCGCATATGGGGAACCGAAAAGCTCCATGTTGCAGTCCCATCGTCCCTGCATCCTCAAAAAGTACTGGTCTGGGCCGCCATTTCTTCCAAAGGAATCATTGGCCCATCTTTCAGATCCGAAACGATTACTGCATCACGCTATCTGGACATTCTTCGTGAATTTGTGGCGGTACAAACTGCCTTAGACGACACTGCGAACACCTCGTGGTTTATGCAAGATGGTGCCCGGCCACATCGCACGGCTGACGTCTTTAATTTCCTGAATGAATATTTCGATGATTGTGTGATTGCTTTGGGCTATCCGAAACATACAGGAGGCGGCGTGGATTGGCCTCCCTATTCGCCAGACATGAACCCCTGTGACTTCTTTCTGTGGGGACACTTGAAAGACCAGGTGTACCGCCAGAATCCAGAAACAATTGAACAGCTGAAGCAGTACATCTCGTCTGCATGTGAAGCCATTCCGCCAGACACGTTGTCAAAGGTTTCGGGTAATTTCATTCAGAGACTACGCCATATTATTGCTACGCATGGTGGATATGTGGAAAATATCGTACTATAGAGTTTCCCAGACCGCAGCGCCATCTGTTGTTGAAAATTGTAACTACTGTGATTTCGAAAATTTGTCTGCCTGAAAATGTACTGTTGTCCCAAGCATATTGCAACAAACGGTGTATTTCTATTGCTGCTCGTTTAGTTTTTATTGCCGTTTCAAATATACCGGTCATTTTTGAAACACCCTGTACAAGATGAGAATGTGGGTCTCGCGGGAGGCGTGCGCGAGATAGTCCCTGCAGGCGCGCTATCCTCTGTGCCCTCGGTGGCTCAGATGAATAGAGCGTCTGCCATGAAAGCAGGAGATCGCGTGTTCGAGTCCCGGTCGGGGCACACATTTTCACCTGTTCCCGTTGGTATACCGTATATCAACGCCCGTTAGCAGCTGAAGGTATTAATACAATTCTAATTTCGATAAACAAGTTCGTCGGTTCAGAAGTGAAGTGCTACCATTGACAGTTGTATTCTAGACTCCTCCAATTCATCACTGTCATCTTCTCCATGCACACGGATGGCTCTGTATGATACGCCTCTTCCGTATAAAACTCAGGAACTTGTAACCTCAATTCCGGATGCCACATCCCACAGACCATGTACATCCCACCATTCCCAGCACCCCTCAGAAATTTGACGCTAAAACTAAAACTACACTTCGCCCGAACAGGTGATGAAGGCCTAACGCTGTTGACCGGTCACCGTGTCATCCCCAGCGCACAGGCGTCACTAGACGCGGAATTGGAGGGGCACGTGGTCAGCACACCGCTCTCCCGGCCGTATGCCAGTTTACGAGAGCGCAGCCGCTTCTTCTCAATCCAGTAGCTCCTCAGTTGGCCTCACAAGGGCTGAGTGCACCCCGCTTGCCAACAGTACTCGGCAGACCGGATGGTCACCCATCCAAGTCCTAGCCCAGCCCGACAGCGCCTAACTTGGTTATCAGATGGGAACGGGTGTTATCACTGCGAAAAGGCCGTTGGCTACACTTTGACGCTGACAGCCCAAATATTTAGTTATAAGAACTCACATCGTAATTAACCATTTCTTTATCTTAAATTTTTAAAAAAGAAAAAAAGACATAAGAGTTATATCCTATGTAATGGGTTTAAATTTATAAGAATATAGATTCGTTTCACAATATGTTGTTACTTTATAATGATTAATAATATCCATCCTACCCCAAAGAAAGTGTTAGTCTTTCTCCAACTGAGACACTTCTCTTCCAGTTCGTCTCCTTTTTTGTAATGATGATTCGACGAAGATTTTCAGCCAGGTCCTCAAACCGCTTCTTCCACATCCTATAAATTCCTTTCAATTTTACTTCGTGTTTTAAAGCTCTCGCGCTAATGCGAAAGCTGAACGTGTCTGATTACCGCGAATGAATGGGTGAATCGAATCTTTCCACTTCCTTTTAAGCTACCCGACGTACGGATACGCAACGTGAACATTACGAATAGGAAAGTTGGAAATGTATGGTAAGATCCTATGGGACCAAACTGCTGAGGTCATCAGTCCCTAGACTTACACACTACTTAATCTTACTTAAACTAACTTACGCTAAGGAGGGAGGATTCGAACCTCCGATTCGGGGAGCCGCGCGAACCGTGGCAAGGCGCCTAAGACGTCGCGGCTACCCCGCACGGCATTACGAATAGCAGAACTTGGCATTGTGGAACAGACTGACAAAAAATACACTCTTGAGACGGATGCACGTCGCAAAAGAGTTGCATCAGTGGACGAAGAACGTGCAACGCAACTCTCATCCAACTGAAACCAAAATTCGCGTTCCTATTGCGTGGACGATCTGCCTAGGATCGATCGCAGCGGTCTCTCGCCTCGACTCTGACACACAGGAGCGATTTCCCAAGCTGTTTCAACGTCACTGTGTCGACAAGTTATGCCGTGGAAAATGAGTTAGTGTGTTTACCAGCAGTCTCAAATGATCCCTGTATCCCCACCAATAGACGCAAAAACTAAATTTTAAAAAACGGGGATTTTAATGTATTAAACTTGTATTGAAACGCTTTTATTAGGAACTTCAGGTTAGTTTACACACCATATAACATTTTTCACTGCCCCCCCCCCCCCCTCGTGGGTTCTTTATATCTTTCTAGTGTGCTAATACAATCCGTTTTTCGTTTATTAGTCTTCAACTCCTTTTTTATTCATCGGTTTTATAATTTAATTTCAAGTAATTACAGCACAATATTCGTTCGGCAATTTCGATGTTTCTATAGAAATGTTGTCAACAGCACCACGGCTGATTACCATAACTCTTGCTATAAATTGTAGAAGGGAGAGTTTGATTATATGAAACGACAAGGGACTTGAGTATAACTGTACAATAATTTTTTTTCTGAACATTTAGATTAAATTCCCCACTCAATATTGCGGTACATGTATGTCATTCTGTTTAGAAGCGAAAAATTTTAATAATACGCCATTGTTTCGTAAATAATACAAAATCATCAAATGGAGCCTAGTGTATTGTGACTATTACTACACTACTGGCCATTAAAATTGCTACACCACCAAGGTGACGTGTACAGACGCAAAATTTAACCCACAGGAAGAAGATGCTGTGATATGCAAGTGATTAGCTTTTCAGAGCATTCACACAAGGTTGGCGCCGGTGGCGACACCTACAACGTGCTGACATGAGGAAAGTTTCCAACCGATTTCTCACACACAAACAGCAGTTGACCGGCGTTGCCTGGTGAAACGTCGTTGTGATGCCTCGTGTAAGGAGGAGAAACGCGTACCATCATGTTTACGACTTTGATAAAGGTCGGATGGTAGCCTATCGCGATTGCGGTTTATGGTATCGCAAAATTGCTGCTCCCGTTGGTCGAAATCCAATGACTGTCAGCAGAATATGGAATCGGTGGGTTCAGGAGGGTAATACGGAACGCCGTGCTGGATCCCAAGGGCCTCGTATCACTAGCAGTCAAGATGACAGGCATCTCATTCGCATGACTGTAACGGATCGTGCAGTCACGTCTCCATCCCTGAATCAACAGATGGGGACGTTTGTAAGACAACAACCATGTGTACGAACAGTTGGACGACGCTTGCAGCAGCATGGACTATCAGCTCGGAGACCATGGCTGCGGTTGTCCTTTACGCTGCGTCACAGACAGGAGCGCCTGCGATGGTGTACTCAGCGACGAACCTGGTAGCAGGAATGGCAAAACATCATTTTTTCTAATGAGTCCAGATTCTGTTTACAGAATCATGATGGTCGCATCCGTGTTTGGCGACATGGCGGTGAACGCACATTGGAAGCGTGTATTCGTCATCGCCACCCTGGCGTATCACCCGGCGTGATGGTATGGGGTGCTATCGGTTACACGTCTCGGTCACCTCTTGTTTGACGGCACTTTGAACAGTGGACGTTACATTTCAGATGTGTTATGACCCGTGGCTCTACCCTTCATTCGATCCCTGCGAAACCCTACGTTTCAGCAGGATAATGCACGACCGCATGTTGCTGGTCCTGTACGGGCCTTTCTGGATACAGAAAATGTTCGACTGCTGCCCTGGCCAGCACATTCTCCAGTTCTCTCACCAATTGAAAACGTCTGGTCAATGGTGGCCGAGCAAGTGGCTCGTCACAATACGCCAGTCACTACTCTTGATGAACTGTGGTATCGTGTTGAAGCTGCAGGGGAAGCTGTACCTGTACACGCCATCCAAGCCCTGTTTGACTCAATGCCCAGGCGTATCAAGGCCGTTATTACGGCCAGAGGTGGTTGTTCTGGGTACTGATTTCTCAGGATCTATACACCCAAATTGCGTGAAAATGTTATCACATGTCAGTTCTAGTATCATATATTTGTCCAATGAATACCCGTTTATCATCTGCATTTCTTGTTGGTGTAGCAATTTTAATGGCCAGTAGTGTAAAAACTCTCCATCGTCTCCACTTCTGCAGCACAAGCTTCAAAATACTAATCACTGAAAAACTGGAGGGTGTATTTTGCATAATTTCTAAACAGAAATGGCAACTCCGACCTCCACTTCTCAGAATAGGTTCTGGTCGCTGAATGACTGTTAATTGTAACGTGAAGAACTTTCTCGACGAGGGCAAAGCGTAACGAAACATGGCATAACTACGCTAAGTAACTAGAGAAACGAACTGCAGACTATTGCCACACACCGCTGCTAACCAGCCAGGCAGCCACTTTGCGTGCACGAATCGCATGCCATTGATCTGACTGTCGGGGGCGTAAGATCTATGAAGCGATCGGTCACCCACGCGGGGGATCGCTGCGGTCCAATGCTCGTGCGTGGAGCTCTTAAGGAACCGCTATAACCTGATAACTAAATAAAAGACTTTTTTGCTTAGCTCTGAGCGCTCATTATACTCGTTAATAAGTGTGGTACTAAATAAATCAATTCCGTATTTCTTTCCGAGATAAAGTGAACAAGCTATACATGTAATTAGGCTGTTTAGGTTTTTATATTGGTAACGCCACGTAGCGCTCTGTATGAAAATCACTGGCTGTGCTGTGTGCAGTCTGTGGCTGGGTGGCATTGTTGGAATAGTCGCTATTGTAGTGTTGGACATTTGGATGTGAACAGCGCGTAGCTCTGCGCAGTTGGAAGTGAGCCGCCAGCAGTGGTGGATGTGGGGAGAGAGATGGCGAAGTTTTGAGAGCGGATGATCTGGACGTGTGTCCATCACAGACAGTAATTTTGTAAGACTGGATGTCATGAACTGATATATATATATTATGACTTTTGAACACTATTAAGGTAAATACATTGTTTGTTCTTTATCCAAATCTTTCATTTGTTAACTAGGCCTTTCAGTAGTTAGTGACTTCAGTAGTTAGAATCTTTATTTAGCTGGCAGTATTGGCGCTCACTTTATTGCAGTAGTTCGAGTAATGAAGATTTTTGTGAGGTAAGTGATTCATGAAAGGTATAGGTTATTGTTAGCCAGGGCCATTCTTTTGTAGGGATTATTGAAAGTCAGATTGCGTTGCGCTAAAGATATTGTGTGTCAGTTTAGTGATGATCAGAATAAGTAAAGAGAGAAATGTCTCAGTACGTTCAGTTTTGCTCGGCTGTTTCAAAATCAAATAACGTAAGGGGTTTATCAGCACAGTAATTCACTGATTTTTCTAAGGGGACGTTTCATATGTCGACCCTTAGCCAAGGATACCTCACTGGAATCTTCTGATTTTTCCTTTTAGTTTATGTAAATAGTGTAGCTATTGTTTATTGCTAGCGCGTAATTGTAGAGAGAATTTTCTTTGTAGTTGTAGTTTTTCATTCTTGTATTGTAAAACAGTTGTGGCATGCATGTAGATTTGCACCAAGTATTTCGCAGCTGCGCTTGCAATTAACGAGATATTATTTTCAATGCTATGTTAATCTGTTTTCTTATTTTGCTTTTCAAATTGTGCTTTTCTGTGTTATCGTGTGAAATATTGTGACAATAACGGCGTGTGATAAACGTAATACTAGGCTCCAAAGTAAACTGAGAAATGACAGTGAATTAACTAATGTTCAAAGTAGTAATTTGGTAATTGTGCATAGGGAAATGAAGTGGGCTGCAAATAATGGTGTAGACAGTGAAACAATTAGTGAACAGGGAAGCATTATCGATCGATCGGTCGGCAACAGCTCGCCTCAGGAATCCGAAATGACAGGACACAATCTTGCAAATACTGTAGATTCAGGTTTTGCGTCCTCACCGTTTTCTCAAATAAGTCAAGACACAATTTCTTCTTTTCAAAATGCGATTATTGTCGGTTCAAATGCACTGCCGAATAGCACTGAGGAACATGATTCAGACACCAGTACATTGTTATTACAGTTAATGCCACAAATGGGACAAAGGCTACAAAAGTTAGACACAACGCTTGAACAAAATCAGAAACAAATGGGACAAAAGCTTCAAAAGTTAGACACAATGGAACAAAATCAGAGACAAACACAGAAACAGTTAGACACGATGGAACAAAATCAGAGATAAACACAGCAACAGCTTCAAAAGCTAGAATCAATGGAACAAATGCTTGAACAAACACGCGAAGGTTTAACTGCTGAGTTACTTAGAATCGAATCGAAATGTCAAAAAGTCTGTAATGGCGTAAAAACACAAATTTGTGAGTATTTTCAACCTACAGGGTGTTTCAAAAATGACCGGTATATTTGAAACGGCAATAAAAACTAAACGAGCAGCGATAGAAATACACCGTTTGTTGCAATATGCTTGGGACAACAGTACATTTTCAGGCGGACAAACTTTCGAAATTACAGTAGTTACAATTTTCAACAACAGATGGCGCTGCAAGTGATGTGAAAGATATAGAAGACAACGCAGTCTGTGGGTGCGCCATTCTGTACGTCGTCTTTCTGCTGTAAGCGTGTGCTGTTCACAAAGTGCAAGTGTGCTGTAGACAACATGGTTTATTCCTTAGAACAGAGGATTTTTCTGGTGTTGGAATTCCACCGCCTAGAACACAGTGTTGTTGCAACAAGACGAAGTTTTCAACGGAGGTTTAATGTAACCAAAGGACCGAAAAGCGATACAATAAAGGATCTGTTTGAAAAATTTCAACGGACTGGGAACGTGATGGATGAACGTGCTGGAAAGGTAGGGCGACCGCGTACGGCAACCACAGAGGGCAACGCGCAGCTAGTGCAGCAGGTGATCCAACAGCGGCCTCGGGTTTCCGTTCGCCGTGTTGCAGCTGCGGTCCAAATGACGCCAACGTCCACGTATCGTCTCATGCGCCAGAGTTTACACCTCTATCCATACAAAATTCAAACGCGGCAACCCCTCAGCGCCGTTACCATTGCTGCACGAGAGACATTCGCTAACGATATAGTGCACAGGATTGATGACGGCGATATGCATGTGGGCAGCATTTGGTTTACTGACGAAGCTTATTTTTACCTGGACGGCTTCGTCAATAAACAGAACTGGCGCATATGGGGAACCGAAAAGCCCCATGTTGCAGTCCCATCGTCCCTGCATCCTCAAAAAGTACTGGTCTGGGCCGCCATTTCTTCCAAAGGAATCATTGGCCCATTTTTCAGATCCGAAACGATTACTGCATCACGCTATCTGGACATTCTTCATGAATTTGTGGCGGTACAAACTGCCTTAGACGACACTGCGAACACCTCGTGGTTTATGCAAGATGGTGCTCGGCCACATCGCACGGCCGACGTCTTTAATTTCCTGAATGAATATTTCGATGATTGTGTGATTGCTTTGGGCTATCCGAAACATACAGGAGGCGGCGTGGATTGGCCTCCCTATTCGCCAGACATGAACCCCTGTGACTTCTTTCTGTGGGGACACTTGAAAGACCAGGTGTACCGCCAGAATCCAGAAACAATTGAACAGCTGAAGCAGTACATCTCATCTGCATGTGAAGCCATTCCGCCAGACACGTTGTCAAAGGTTTCGGGTAATTTCATTCAGAGACTACGCCATATTATTGCTACGCATGGTGGATATGTGGAAAATATCGTACTATAGAGTTTCCCAGACCGCAGCGCCATCTGTTGTTGAAAATTGTAACTACTGTAATTTCGAAAGTTTGTCTGCCTGAAAATGTACTGTTGTCCCAAGCATATTGCAACAAACGGTGTATTTCTATCGCTGCTCGTTTAGTTTTTATTGCCGTTTCAAATATACCGGTCATTTTTGAAACACCCTGTATTTTTCGAGTCATTAAAATGCTTTACAGAATCACGAAGCAGCCATAAAAGAACTGCAAATTATTGTTCATGAAAATCACGACATCTTGCAAGCTAAAATTGACTCAGTTGCATCTACCGATTCGGTTACGCAACTTGCAAAAACTCAGGAAAACTTGAAGGGCACAGTAGATACGCTTTCAACACAAATGGACACTCTGAAACTGTGTTCAGAAAAACACACTGAGGAAATCAGTTCATTATCGGAGAAAGTAGCTGAACTTTCGGATCAGTTCACTAACTTGTCTACAAAGGTAGGTGATGATCTGAATGACACAAGACCGGTAGCCTTCATTGACACAGAAGAGTATGAACAAATTAGAAAATTCAAACAAAATCAAAATCAAATCAATACACAGTACAAAAGAGAAATCCAGGAAGTACAAGATCAGTTGACACAGGTAATACAAGAATTACATATTTCAGAGGACACTCGCGCTCCAATACGGGAAGAGGGACATAGAAATATGGAACAGCCACAAAATAATAACACAGGGCAATTTGGAAATTACGAAATGTGCGCTTCTAGGCGCTTCAGTCTGGAACCGCGTGACCGCTACGGTCGCAGGTTCGAATCCTGCCTCGGGCATGGATGTGTGTGGTGTCCTTAGGTTAGTTAGGTTTAATTGGTTCTAAGTTCTAGGCGACTGATGACCTCAGAAGTTAAGTCGCATAGTGCTCAGAGCCATTTGATTTACGAAAGAAATTGGCAAGGTACACCGAATTTTGAGATGGAACCGCCGAAAAGAAGTAACAATGACCGATATGCGACTCGCCGACATAATGATTTTGACTATAAGCTGTTCATTACTACACGTAAATTCAAAACATTTAAGAATTCTGGCAACGACATTCATCCACAAGCGTGGCTTCATCAATTCTCTCATTGCTTTCCTCCCAACTGGTCATTGGAGCACAGATTAGAATTTATGTGTGGCTACTTAGAGAATGAACCAGCTGTAAGAATGCGATAGATCATTCACGATTGTCACAGTGAAGGAGAATTTTATCATGCCTTCCTCTTAGCATATTGGTCTCAAGCTACACAAGACCGAGTAAAACATAGCATCATAATGATGAAACATTTCGAACAATCTGAATTTTCCAGTCTTCTGAAATATTTTGAAGACATGTTGCACAAGAATCAGTACCTGCCAAACCCATACAGCCCCTTCAGAGCTCATCCGCATTTGCTGAATCAAATTGCCTGAACATTTACCACATATTATTTTGGCAGGACGTTGCAAAGACGACATTGAAGATTTTCAGGGACTGTTACAAGAATTGGAAATTGACACTGACTATCGCGGGACGCGCAAACAGGAACACAACACTTACAGGTCACATCCGTCACAATTCCACGATGAAAGAAATAATAACTGGACACGACAAGGCTATTATTAGAACGTAAATCGTGACCAAAACAGACACCACCCGTATGACAACCGTTGGCAGTAATAATTACAGGGAAAGATCACCTCTCCGCGGTAATGACTATCACAGAGAAAATCAGAGAAACAGACAATATGGGAACCAAAATAATTATTATCAAGGGAGACAGAATAACTTCAGACGCAACAGTTCAGCGCGCAGTTACGATTCAGGGAGAAATTCTCCACCACGTCACCGACAAGAAAGAAACTATGGACTCTACCGACATGACGACAGACGATATAATCGTAACGACAGACCTGAATTTCATCAGAACTTGTGGGGTTTAAAACGGGGCAGGGCCTCTCGACAAGGCGAATTTGTAGAAGTTAGGTCTCCTAATAACGACGCGCGCCAACAAAGAGACAGACAATGACTCGCACCGCAGGCAGCCATGTGCGCCGGCTGGGCTTGAGAAAAATAACATAAGCTAACCTTGACAAAAATTCTTGTATTCCTTACTGACGTATACCACATGATAATTGCGTTGAAACTGAAACTCTGCGTACAAGGAAGAGTAAAGGTTTACACCATATTTCACATGTAAAACCGTTAATTGAGAGATAATCTGCTTTTTAACTTAGTCTTTACTATAAAATTTTTCACTTCACATTACTAGTACACTTTGACACACTTAGAAACTGTTAACTTGCAACAATGTTTTGAAGTTAACTATCCAGTCTAGAACCTAGGGAACATATTTAAACAGTAATTACGAATGCATTGTTATAGTGAACAGACGACACAGTATTCTTGTGTGTGTACATTCTTGCTTGTTAGTTGCACGATTACGCAACGACTATAAGGCTCACATACTTAGAACATATACCGGTACTGCTAATGAGATTTTAATGAAACATTTTGGTTTACTTGAAAATACATTCTGGATTTAAAGTACTTCCTGAGAGATGACACAGTGGATAGTTTATTTGACAGCTACACGATTATATCACGATGTTACTGATGAGTGACACAATTTATATTATTGCTTTTGCGCTGTATCTGTTTCATATCTGTACAGTTTTTCTGAATTCTTCTGGAAAATAAAACATGTTTTAGTAGTAACTTTTGTGGTATAGCTACAATGAGACAGCCTTTTCTGTAGCACAAGAATACTTTACAGTATAGCACTTTCTTGATCACGGTAATGTATGTAATAACTGAGATATCTATACGCATAGCATTTTACTTTTGTTTATTACAAGGTAAGTACATTGACTTCTCCAGAACTTTGCTTACAGAGGACGATAACTACGACACTTCGACAGAATTATCTTACATGACGCACAGTTTAGCGCTACAGTACACGTATTTGAGTGATTAATTGTGTACTTAAAAAATTTATTTTTAAAGATTTTTTAATTACAAAGATACAAAGGTTTTCCGTGATATATTTCATTCCATTGCTGTAATCTGTAACACCTGAGGGTGTAATTACATTAATTCTCAGGGGGGTACACGCCTGCTTTGTGTACTAAGTGTGTAGCGAGCGCTAGGAGCCCTAGCTAATATGGTATTTGCTATACAACTTTACACATCTGTACCATATTTCTCTGACACATAAATTACACAGCTATCTGATCATTTAACTGAGAGAGAAAAACATTTTCTTTCTACGTCAGTGACACATGTTTACGCGGTTACACAGCTGGATAGCTTCACACTTATGAAATTGACTTTTGTCTCTACTTTGTGAATTATTCATATTTTTTGGAACCATTGTGATACTATGAGAGCTTTGAATGATGTATTTGGTAAGGGATCATGATTTTTTAAGTACGTTTGAGGTAGATGACTTTATTGAGGGTTTTGAAATTATTGAAAGAAGCTGCGACGATTTTGAGATGTGACTTATCTGTTATGATGTTATTATTACGATGACGATGTGTATTATCCTGTTGAGGTATGTTTATGATCAATAAGCTGATGCTATATGAGGAATTTGATTATTCTACATTTTTATTATGATAAAATAGTGTAGAAGTGTCGACGAATATGTACATGTGTAATAAAGTAAGGAATAATGAGTAGTGGTTAGCGACTCTGGTTTGTGAAAAAGGATGTAGGAAACCAAGAATCGTACTTTAAGAGTTATGAAATGTGTGTAAATGCTTGAATGTATCACAATGCCGCCGAAAATTTTTTGGACTCTATTATATTTATAGGATATTGTTTCTACACAATTGTAACGCAAATTCTCGACCTGTGAAATTTTTTGATAACAGACTGCCACTGTAGCGCAAACTGCTGTCGTAAATATTTCGGTAAGAAAGCTAAGTTACCTTGACATAATGCATTGTGGGCGCCCACCTGCCTGGAGAAAAAGCCATTAGGTGGAGAAAAAAGAGGCCATTATCCTCACTATTGACATTTCTTTGTAGAAAGCATCGCAAATACGACACTTTCTGATATTTACTGAAATGCCTAATGAAATGATGAGAAATATTTTATGTCTATACACCGATTATGACTACTGTCTTTCTAGTTGAGAGTTTTTTTTACTGCCTTGTGAAATGCCATATGGCTAGTGAATGATGTTTAACGCTTTGCTTTATATATATATATATATATATATATATATATATATATATATATATATATATATATATATATATATACGCTCATTTTGTTTAATATCTAGTTTCTGGCTGAACTGCAGCATTGGTTAAAATAAAATTTAATAGATGTACTAATATAGATATTTTATGCCTACAGATCCAGTAAATAATAATTTTATGATCTACTTCCAAAAAAACGAGGGAGCACAAAAAGACACTTCCTTTCACAGGAATTGCATACATAATTTTTGTCAATGACTAGGTAACTTGTTTCGTAGAGTAAGTCAAGGTGATGCATCACTCTAGTGTTAAGATGTGACATAGTTATTAGACATTTCCTATATTTACTGTAATATTTTTTCAGCTTTGTCATGTTTAGATATCAGTTATTGCATTTGCTGCTGCTGTTTGCCAGGCTTAGTGCTACTGAATTTCACTTGGTATTACTCTATTAAGCCAGTTTTACTACTGATTTATTTTTCTTGTTGCTGCACATTGGCTCATATTAGTTGTAATGTTGCATGTGCTTTGCTAATTTAGATATACTGCTGCTTGCTTTGACAATTTGCATTTTTTTGTCATTGCTGTTTGTGTTAAATTGTTTTGTGCTGCTGCATTGCCTTGTCCCTTAGTACATATATCTGAGCTCAGTAGATTTAAGTTAGTTTAAGAGCGGGTAGACTACATAAGAAACTAACTATGAAGAATAGGGAAAGAATGCATTGAGAAGTTATATGAAAAAGATTTGGGCAAAAATGAGTATTGTACACTGGGAAATATTTATTTTAAAAGAGGATATGAACAAAACAGTAGGGCTTAGGCACAACAGGGTCAGATAGGATTTTTTTTTTCAGGAGCAAATGTTGAAATAAAAGGAAAGATCTATGAACTTTTGGTTTGGATAGCAGTACCAAATGTTACACTGAAAACGAACCCTGTCCTTTCCTTTTGTGTTCTTCCGCTATGTGTTTGTGTACACTTGTGTATTTGTGTTTTTCCTGTCTTTATGTGTTCATCTGATAAGAGTTATGTTGTAGAATTTTTCTAATACTATCTTATTTACTTTATAAACATGTTTAGACATAATTAATTCTGTTCTGTTTCAATGCTAATGCGTGAAATTAATGTTTCGAAAACTATACTCATTATTTTATGTATTTACGTATGTCATAACTGCTGTAGCACTGATGTATAAGTTTTTTTCTATTCTTTTGTAAATCCGGTATTACTACAAATGTTATCTGTATTGTTATGTTCTTTAATGATGTATTTTGTACCTTTGTAATTGTATTCTTATGTTGAAAATTTATAATTGTATAGACACCAGTTCTTCAAATTAAATTTCATTTCACTGCACACGTTTCTGTTGGTCATGGTATATGCACAATATGTGAGAAGTTGGGAGTGTTAGTGTTTGCACGTGTGTTAATAATTCAGCATGGGACTGGTTAACAGCATTGCTGGTTCTAAAGACAATTCCAAAAACTTTGTGAGTGCACAAGTGGTGGTTTATGAAGTTGCTATATTGTCCGCAACACTCTTTAATGGTGACTGTGCATGCGCACAGTCACAACAGATGGCAGCTGGCCATCTCTACAAGGACTACAGTGGGTCTGCACCTTTCATGGCCCACCAATACCATTATCTCTACAAGGACTACAGTGGGTCCGCACCTTTGATGGCCCACCAATACCATTATCTCTACAAGGACTACAGTGGGTTTGCCCTGTTGTGGCCCATTACCTGTCTGCATGTCAAGAGTCAGCACTGTCTTCCCGTTGGAAGGACAATACTACTTCCTCAAGACTGCATGGAAATCCACTACTTCTGTGTGCATTTTCTTTTATTGCTCAGACTTTGAGAAAAACACTGCAATTTTACTGTGATGAACGATCAGGACTGCCTTTATGGACTGCGAGAAAATCTTTGCTTTTGACCGACAGTATATCAATAAGTATGTGCATTTGATTTCTTTGTTATTGTTATTATGAAAACATTTTTTCAAATCTGTAGTGGCCACTGCCCAAAACAATTTGTAAAATTTTTTTGTGGGGAGCATGGGGGCTGTTAGGTTTTTATATTGGTAACGCCACGTAGCGCTCTGTATGCAAATCACTGGCTGTGCTGTGTGCAGTCTGTGGCTGGGTGGCATTGTTGGAATAGTCGCTATTGTAGTGCTGGGCAGCTGGATGTGAACAGCGCGTAGCGCTGCAAAGTTGGTAGTGAGCCGCCAGCAGTGGTGGATATGGGGAGAGAGATGGCGGAGTTTTGAGAGCGGATGATCTGGACGTGTGTCCGTCAGAGACAGTATATTTATATGACTGGATGTCATGAACTGATATATATTTGTGACTTTTGAACACTATTAAGGTAAATACATTGTTTGTTATTTATCAAAGTCTTTCATTTGCTAACTATGCCTATCAGTAGTTAGTGACTTCAGTAGTTAGAATCTTTTATTTAGCTGGCAGTATTGGCGCTCGCTGTATTGCAGTAGTTCGAGTAATGAAGATTTTTGTGAGGTAATTGATTCATGAAAGGTATGGGTTATTGTTAGCCAGGGCCATTCTTTCGTAGGGATTATTGAAAGTCAGATTGCGTTGCGCTAAAAATATTGTGTGTCAGTTCAGTGATGATCAGAATAAGTAAAGAGAGAAAAGTGTGAGTACGTTCAGTTTTGCTCAGCTGTTTGAAAATCAAATAACGTAAGGGGTTTATCAGCACAGCAATTCACTGATTTTTCTAAGGGGACGTTTCATACTCTCACTGACTGCCGGTCGTGCGCAGCGCGGCGTGTGCGCGAACCGCGGTCAGGAGCAACTGCTCGGCCCGCCCGCTGCCCGCAAAAAACGAGCCACGCAGCGGCCGATTCCTCGAAAGTAGCGGCTCGCGGCGCGCCTCTCTCCCCGGTGATTTTCCCTGCGCCTTCGCAGAATGTCCGCCCTGTACGGGCGTGTTTTGTTTCCCCTGTCAAGAGTAGGTCACCACTCACCAGAAGCACTTCCTCAGACCAATGAACGTGGCAGAGAGCTTCGGTACTCAACTTTACGAAGGAAGCCCTTCCATCTGGAGTCATTCAAACATTATACACTGAGGTGACAAAAGTTATGGGATATAGCAATGTGAAAATATACACTACTGGCCATTAAAATTGCTACACAAAGAAGAAATGCAGATGATAAACGGGTATTCATTGGACAAATACATTGTAGTAGAACTGACATGTGATTACATTTTCACGCAATTTGGGTGCATAGATCCTGAGAAGTCAGTACCCAGAACAACCACCTCTGGCCGTAATAACGACCTTGATACGCCTGGGCATTGGTTCAAACTGTGAATGATAAATCCATAATGACGTTACCATTATAATTATAGAATCCCATGACACCGATAAATATCATAAACAATGGGTGCTTATAAAGAAGCGGCAGTGACAACGCTAAAACACAGCTCTTGAGGCTAAATAAAAGTACTCATCCCATGCAACAACCCTTCACTGAATGTGCTGAAATGTTAGTGTTAGAAGTAAAATTAAAGAAAAACATAAAACAGTTACTTGACGTCAGTTCCCAAGGAGTGGTAGAGAAAGTAAGAGGTTTCCCACTAACGACTAATACAAGATAATTAAACATAATTCAGTGGACTGAACGTGTAAAAATACTGGCTCCATCCAAAATGTGGTATGTGGCACAAATTATACCCATCGATAGAAACTGACTCGCACAAATTAAAAAGTACATAGCTTGGTTTATTTGGAAAGTTATGTTGGTTCGGGTAACCAGGGATGAGCTGACGAAACCACTTTAAAAGGCAGCCTAGCCTTAATAGATTGCGAGCCGCGCGGTCTGAGGCGCTGCAGTCATGGACTGTGCGACTGGTCCGGGCGGAGGTTCGAGTCCTCCCTCGGGCATGGGTGTGTGTATTTGTCCTTAGGATAATTTAAGTTAAGTAGTGTGTAAGCTTAGGAACTGATGACCTTAGCAGTTAAGTCCCATAAGATTTCATACACATTTGAACGTTTTTTGAACATAGATTGTGAGCACAAATGTACAGTCTTTATAGAAAAATCTCATAAATATCCTCTTTTACCAGTTACTCAGTCGTACTTACTAAAGGCTGGGTGAGGTATCATGACAGGAAACAGAAGTGAAAGAAGGGTGTCACCAAACATAATTCGTACCTTGCGAACTGCAAGATATGTTTTACAGAAGACTCCCAATCTACTATTCCACAATTACAGAATAAAATTGACCAGTCATCTGTACTGCCAATATAACACTACACCCCAACAGAACCAATAGTCCTGTCACAGAAAAAGCCACGTATAAAACTATTATACCAGAAATTGTGCATGTAGTATACACGTCAGAAAAGTATCTACTTTCGACAACTGTCATAAATAATTGCCCTTTTCAGGATTTGACAACGATGTATGACTACTGTATAAGGAAATCAGAGAAAGAAACGCAGTAAAAATGCAATAATACTGAATCTAGGACCTTTCTGTATCAAGTTCATTAAGTGGTTTGTCTAAAGCACTCGACATCACATGTGTCACACTTTCCATATAGTCTTCGCATACCACAGTTATATAACGACAAATACAAACATACATTAGCAAAGCACTCTAACATCACATATATCACGCTTTCCATATAGCCTTTCCATGTACAGTTATCTTACGACAAACTTTAAAGGCAAAAAAAATTTATAAATTGGATGACATTGAATGATGGTGTTACACTAGGTCTTTGGAATGGCTGACACTGCCATACTCCGAACAGTAGGTTGCTCCAAATTTGCAGCTCAATGGAAAACGATAAAATTTAAATCAGAAAGTCTGCTATGAACAACTGTTACAAAATAAGCAGTAAGACAGTGATGAATATGGACGTCAAAGCACTTCCAGAATGTGTTGTGTACATAGTTCCACGTAGTCAGCGCATACACAACTTTCCCACTAGAGCGCACCCCGCTAAGCACAACAGCGCAGGCGCAGCGCTCGTCCTTCTCCGCACTACGAGATGGCGCTCCTTAGAGACGGACCAGATTCTGCTTCCACCGATCCACATATTAATATGTAACGCAGCCAATGAGATTGCTGCTAACGTAGAACCTTTTCTCCTCGCGGATCACACTCGTGCAGTGATACCTGAACACGCGAGGTATTATAACGAGTGTACAGACCTCTGATTAGTCAGTCTGCATTAGTCTGCATTTGTCTGCTTTAGTCTATGCCAGTCTATAGTAAAGTTTCAGTCTGCGCCTAATAAGATTATCATATTCCTGTACATAGCCATGAAGAGAAATGTATAGACACTTTGTCAAGTATCAGAGATATGTGAGAATAAGATTAACGTACCAATACCAAAGGAACTTCAGATTGTCAATTGTAAACAGCATCCAGAATCAAGTTACGTAATGTCTATGCTTTTTATTATTTTAATAAATATGTGTGAAAATTAATCAAGTTCTGTTTAAAGTTGGTCACCGTCCATCTGCTACTGTAAGCATGCAAGTGGCATTTCTAGCGTCTGACCTAACGGCAGAAGATAAACACGCCACAATAAGACCAAGAGACATATTGCTGACACTCGCCTACTTCGTTAGAGCAACAAGTCAAACAATCTGATGGTGTGTGTACCGAAGGTCTTACAGTGCGCACACCACAGAATGCAAGTCAAGAACACTCACATGGTTCACCTCGTATATTCTGTAATAATCCATTTCTTCAACGAAGGAGGAGAGTCTGTTTATGACTTCAGACAATGCTTAAAGAACGAAATAAATCCTCAACAATAAATGAGAAAGAGAAAAGTTCTAACCATTTACACAACTTATTTAAATGTTGTATTTGAAGTCAATGTAAAAAGTTTTGTAGTACCCATTGCTGAATAGATTCTTAAAAAAATTCGGTAGTGTCGGTCAGTGGTAATTGAGAAATCAATGGATCTTTGGTTCAGATCTTACCATGAACATTTTTCCGTTTTAATTTTCATTCAGTTCTAATACCTACATAATTGAAATATAAAATTCATCAAATTTATGCTAATTAACATACATCCAAACATTATCTTTTATGAAACATGCAAGTCTTATTTTTTATAATTACATGTTGCACCGATCACAAATATAAATTCATAACCGTCAATATTTCACAAAAGATTATTAATAAAAGTTGCTTAAATTAAAAAAGCATTCCAAACTTATTAACCGTCTTTTATAAAAAACGATAGTTACGAATTTATATTTGCAATGAAAAGCGGAAGTTTTCCTGTGATATGTAATTGGAAGCAAGAGAATGTACATTTTTCATAACAAATGAAGAGTAGGAAGTGGTTAAATAACATGATGGATCTTACATTTAAACGATGTAGGTATTCGAACTGAATGCACTGATTACCCAACGACCATTCTCCAATGCTATCGAGTGAGCTTGCGTCCACCGTGAAAAGTGCCTAATGGAGAACTTCAAAGTCAATTTTCTCGAGAATTTTTTAGAGTTGTAGGGAATTGCTTTTGGGAATTGAGTTCTGAACTGCACATACAATAAAAAAAGAAAAAGAAAATTTTTTTAAATTCGATAGCCTTATGGTCTCTTTGTGAGTCAGTTAAAGTAATAAACTAAAGTATATCCGAATCAACTGATATGTTGCAACGAGTGATGGGTAGCCCAAAACTGCATATTAGCCATTACCTACAGGTCATAATTTCCAAGCACTGATAAGTTTTTCTTGCACTACTGTTCTAGCTTTTGGGGGTGTTTCAACCAGTTACGATTGTTATGTTTTATCCCGTACAAGGGGAAATGAATACACAAATATTGCAAAGGAGAATGCAACTAGCACGTCCAGATTCGCTGATGTTCGATATTATTCAGAAGTGCCGTTTTTCACGAACTTAACTGAATTCCATTCCCAAGGATTTTCTGAATGTGTTGTGCCTTCGCCATAACGAGTAATTCAAATGACATTCATTGCGACTAATGACTGGATTGTTTTGTCAGAACGAAATCTTACACAAATTTCCAACGGACTCTGAAGAGGCATCTTAAGTAGCACAGTAAACTATTCTTGTAATTCCATGAAAGGAACTTCAGTGAGGATTTTAACATGGGTCGCCTGTTGAACACACTTATACACTTATGAGAATAGAGGCATCTGGTCACTTCGCATGTATTGTATTCTTTCTTGTTCTGCTCGAAAATAAAGCGTTAAAACGATCAGATGTACAACCAAGTGAAACCCTCTGTCATACACCTTATTATACAAAACATAAGTCCAAACCCGTCTCAAGTTGTGTCAGAAACGTGTAACAGACCTCGTAGCATAGAACTGACAGTATTTCATATTCATTTCTTTCGGAATCGTCGAATGTTCTTGAACACAAACCATTACGGCATGAAAACTACAAAAATTTCTGGAAAATATGAAGACTCCCACTCGAGACTCGAGGATAACAGCCACTCAGCCCTCAAAATAAGTTTACATTTGCAAACGCAACACTCGCGAAGGTGTAACTATTTATTGTATTATTACATGTTAACAGCCACACCATTTGTACTGTCGAGTATATGTTGCAAGGTAATTGAATTTGAATACCTGTATCATGAATAATGTATCAGACGTCTGTTAACTCCATTTTCATATTCATGAAGACGAAATGTTGGATAATTGGTAATATATTCACATAAAGTGTCCTGTCAAAAGAAGGGGCACGGTGCGGGCAGGAGGGGATGCAGCCCGGGAGGTTTACTCCCATTACGAATAATTGCTCGCTGGCTGCATTGGTAAACTGAAAAGCATACATTTAAGCGACATAAAGATCAATAAGGCGCTTCGTAAAGACAAAAGAATGTGAAAATCTGTTCTATTTTTGGACTCGGGTGTCGTTATGTCAATAAATTTCCGACGCAGCATACGTGCATAAAGGGAATGAAGGGAGAAGCTAAGCTGAGAGCGTAGTACGTCCAGTCCTACAGAGATCTACAAATGGACTGTTTAGATAATTAACTCTCATGTTTTCAACTGTGAAACATTTGTAAAAATAAAAACAGTTTTAGAGTTGACTGCATAATGATTTTTTACAAGTTAACGGATAAAATACGGAGCACAAGTCAGAGAATATTGCGCAGGACCCGTTTGATCTTCAGGAAGGGAATGTTGCGCGATTAATCCTTTTGTTTTCCGACTTTTCTGCTACAGCTCCTGTCAGATGAATGCTCGGTATGATTTCAGATTGATGTCAACAAGAAAGTACGTCCAGGCAAATGCTGAATGTGAAAAGGAAAGGATCGTTTGCGAGCGACAGCTGTGAGGACTGAAAACAAAATTCCTTTCGAAGAACATAAAACTATCGGGAAAAAGTGATATATCAAAATGAGTTTCAAGCATTTCTCATCGATTCTTTCCTCGTCCAGGGAGTCATGACATGAGTGTTATTCTTGGGGAGGGTATAAGAATGTATCAACAGAAGAAAACAGGACATTTAAGTATGTTTTATCGTTTAAGATGATAAAGGGCTGTGTATATGTTACGTTTGTTTTTCGTGAACAGACTACCAGACCGATTTAGGAACAATGAAACGATCTGTCAAATCATCCTAAAGTGTCAATTCTTCTCTTTTGTGTATGGCCTGCTCAGCATTTATGTGACACTGCCCGTGGTGGCCGCGTGGTTTGAGGCGCCTTGCACGGACTGCGAGGCCCCTCCGTCCAGAGGTTCGAGTCCTCCCTCGGGCAGGGGTGTGGCCATTGTTCTTAGCATAAGTTTAAGTAGTGTATAAGTCTAGGAAGCGATGACCTCACCAGTTTGGTCCCTTAGGAATTTACACACATTTGAACATTTGTGACACTGATTACGTTTAGTAGCAAAGATGCCAAACGACAAGCACAAGTGACTTTCAGTTTGCGAGCGACTTAGCGCGGAACCTAGACGTAAGTTTGTTTGGGCACTAGCCGGGCAATTTACAAATGGCTCTGAGCAGTATGAGATTTAACATCTGAATTCATCAGTCCCCTAGAACTTACAACTACACTACTGGCCATTAAAATTGCTACACCAAGAAGAAATGCAAATGATAAACGGGTATTCATTGGACAAATATATTATACTAGAACTGACATGTGATTACATTTTCACGCAATTTGGGTGCATAGTTCCTGAGAAATCAGTACCCAGAACAATAACCTCTGGCCGTAATAACGGCCTTGATACGCCTGGGCATTGAGTCAAACAGAGCTTGGATGGCGTGTACAGGTACAGCTGCACATGCAGCTTCAACACGATACCACAGTTCATCAAGAGTAGTGACTGGCGTATTGTGACGAGCCAGTTGCTCGGCCACCATTGACCAGACGTTTTCAATTGATGAGAGATCTGGAGAATGTGCTGGCCAGGGCAGAAGTCGAACATTTTCTGAATCCAGAAAGACCTGTACAGGACCTGCAACATGCGGTCGTGCATTAACCTGCTGAAATGTAGGGTAGATCCACGGGTCGTAACACATCTGAAATGTAACGTCCACTGTTCAAAGTGCCGTCAATGCGAACAAGAGGTGACCGAGACGTGTAAGCAATTGCACCCCATACCATCACGCCGGGTGATACGCCAGTATGGCGATGACGAATACACGCTTCCAATGTGCGTTCACAGCGATGTCACCAAACACGGATGCTACCATCATGACGCTATAAACAGAACATGGATTCATCCGAAAAAATGACGTCTTGCCATTACTGCACCCAGGTTCGTCGTTGAGTACACCATCGCCGGCGCTCCTGTCTTTGATGCAGCGTCAAGGGTAACTGCAGCCATGGTCTCCGAGCTGATAGTCCATGCTGCTGCAAACGTCGTCCAACTGTTCGTGCAGATGGTTGTTGTCTTTCAAACGTCCTCATCTGTTGACTCAGGGATCGAGACGTGCCTGCAAGGATCCGTTACAGCCATGCGGATAAGATGCCTGTCATCTCGACTGTTAGTGGATACGAGGCCCTTGGGATTCAACACAGCGTTCCGTATTACCCTCCAGAACCCACCGATTCCATATTCTGCTAAAAGTCATTGGATCTCGACCAACGCGAGCAGCAATGTCGCGATACGATAAACCGCAATCGCGATAGGCTACCATCCGACCTTTATCTGTTTGTGTATGAGAAATCGGTTGGAAACTTTCCTCATGTCAGCACGTTGTAGGTGTCGCCATCGTCGCCAACCTTGTGCGAATGCTGTGAAAAGCTAATCATTTGCATATCACAGCATCTTCTTCCTGTCGGTTAAATTTCGCGTCTGTAGCACTCATCTTCGTGGTGTAGCAATTTTAATGGCCAGTAGTGTACTTAAACCTAACTAACCTTAGGACATCACACACGTCCATGCCCGAGGCAGAATTCGAATCTGTGACCGTAGCGGTCGCGGGGTTCCACACTGAAGCGCATAGAACCGCTCGGCCAGCCCGGCCGGCGACAATTTACAGATGGTTCGTTAGCTTTACCTGTACATTGACACTAAAAAATGCCAGTCGCTGTGGAATAACTTTACGTCTGCACCCATTATTGAATAAAGACATGGATTTAATCCGTTTTTCAACCATCACCCGCTTACAGTGTGTTGAAAGAAGTTGAGTTCAATAATTTATATCTCATACGTGTTTAACTTCTTCTTTTACCTTGTTCTGAATCAGTGTAAAATGATATGCTCATCTGAGGGCAAAACTCTACAACACCGACGGGAAATAAATCGGAACACCAAGAAGGGTGTTGCACGAGGCGAAAGAAAGTTGGTAGGCGTGTTTTTACAACTGAAAGACGATGTCTATTCAAATTTCGCGCCAGTCGCATAAGAGTGGCGTTAGTAGCGCCACTGTGAAGATTCAAACAACGTTTGCTTTAACTAAATGCTGTAACGGTAGTGAGCGTTAGTTGCCTTTGAGACTGGACGTGGTGAGTTGATGTTAGTCGAGAATGCCTTGAAGGCGACAAAGACGCCTTTATCAGCATGTCACTGAGTTTTAACTAGGTCGTGTAATAGGGCTACGAGCAGCTGGATGCTCCTTTTGGAATATTGCGGAAAGACTTGGCAGGAATATAGCTGCTACACATGATTACTGGCAGCGGTGGTCGCGAGAATGTACGGCCGCAAGAAGACCGGACCCCGAACGACCACTTGGCACTGCTGAAAGGGAGGACCTTAGTGTACGGCTTATGGCTCTCGCTCATCGCACTGCACATGTAGCGCCAATTTGAGCAGCAGTTGACACCGCAGTCGAAAAACGAACTGTTACAAATCGGTTACTTCACGGATAACTCCAAGACAAACGCCCTGCAGCGTGCCTTCCACCGACCCCAAACCACCACCATTTGAGACATCAGTGGTGTCAAGCGAGAGTTCATTAGAGGCAGGGTGAAAGTCTGTTGTGTTTTCTGACGAAAGCTGGTTCTACCTCGGTGCCAGTGTGCCAGTGTGTTAATTAGAATCTTACCAGTTGAGGGCCTGCAAACAACCTGTCTGCGTGCTAGACACACTGTACCTACACCTGGAGTTATTGTCTGGGGTGCGAGTACGTATGACAGCAGGAGCACTCTCGGGGTTATTCCACGCACCCTGACAGCAAAATTGTACGTCAGTCTGGTTATTCGACCTGTTTTGCTGCTATTCATGAACAGCATTCCAGGGGGTGTTTTTCAACAGGATAACGCTCGCCCACATACCGCTGTTGTAACCCAACATGCTCTAGATAGTGTCGATGTGTTACCTTGGCGCCAGTGGTGTGGCCGTGCGGTTCTAGGCGCTTCAGTCTGGAACCGCGTGACCGCTACGGTCGCAAGTTGGAATCCTGCCTGGGGCATGGATGTGTGTGATGTCCTTAGGTTAGTTAGGTTTAAGTAGTTCTAAGTTCTAGGGGACTGATGACCTCAGATGTTAAGTCCCATAGAGCTCAGAGCCATTTGAACCATTTTGTTACCTTGGCCTGCTCGCTCACCAGATCTGTATACACGGGGCATCGTCGGATGACAACTCCAGTGTCACCCACGAACAGTATTAACCGTCCCTGTACTCAGCGGCAAAATGCAACAAGCATGGAACTCCATCTTACAAACTGACGTCCGGCACATGTAGAACACAATGCATACACGTTGGCATGCCTGCATTCAACATCCTGGCAGCTACACTGGCTATTAATGTACCACCATTTCAAATTTTCTATGGCTCGTCTCGCGCTTAAGTTAATCTCTGATTTAACAATGTTAATCACTTAAATGTGTTACCTAGACAAATGTATTCCTGAAATTTCATTACTCTATATTAATCATTTTTTGGTGTTCCGATTTTTTTCCGTCAGTATAGTCGCACATTTTCAAGACAACTGGAGACTGCTATTCACACGCCCCTATCAGGGTATCAACAAGAAAAAGTAAAAAGTTTTGATTACTAAGGCTCTCTAACTTGACGCAAGTGGAGTACAAAATAACATCTGGAGAGCGTCTATTAAGGCCGCAGAGAACGGTAGAATGCGAGCTAGATTCTTGTGAACGTGATGCTGAAGATGGGTAGCTCACAAAAGGCGAATCTGAGGTCATTTCTGAAGGCGATGTTTAAGAGAAGCAAATATTGCTAACAAATAATTCTATTCGATGGACTCGAAAAGTGAGCTGCCTAATCAAAATGAAAGAGCAAGTGCAGCGTAATTTTTACGGGATAGGAAGAAACACAGAGTCCTATTGCTGCTCAGTGAGGCTCTGGTTTGAGAGAGCTGGTGGAAGACGTCTACTGGTGGCTTAGGTCATTAGTGTAAGTGATGATCACCAGTGGAGATAACTGTTTGTCGTGACTTATCCTGTACAAGTATGGCGCAGGTGCCTACCGCAGGTGCTGCCTTTGCAGGTGCTCTGTAAGGAAGCTGCACTGTCAACACACCTTTAGCCATGCAGCACCCAACATTGCCGACACATCTGAAGCCATACAGAACCCAATTCTGTCTACACCTAAATCCATGCAACAGCCAACAGCGTCTACATAATTAACACCAGACACTGCCCAGAACTGAAAATATATGAGAGGACACACATTACACAACATTACCAACACACCTGAAGCTTTGAAGAGCCAAACACCACGAAAACTACTAAAGCCATACAGCACCAAACATTCCAAAAAGCCGTTATGCGTGGTAACATTGACATTATACCGCAAGCCATACAGTACGCAACATTTCCAACACACCGACATCCACACAATGCCCATTATTGCGAAAATACCAAGGGCAGACAATACCACATCCCTAGACATCTAATGCCATACAAGTGACCTACATTGTCAATACATTTAAAGCAATGTAGTGCCCAAACCGACCGAGAATCCCTTTCTCGAAAACTGTCTTACTGCTTAGGATGGTGTCTTTAACATTGTTGAATACCATTTGTTAATAATTACAAACTACAATAGACCTGCGTTACTCGTATTTACGTGTATTTCTCTGACTTCACCTGGCTGAGGCAGGGGGGATTTTAGATAAATTGAATTTAAATGGTTACTTGATTTCACCCGTTCTGTTTTCAAAAATTCGACAACGGTCATACAAGAGATGTCTGGGGATCAGGAGATCATGGACCATCGTGAAGAATTCTTAAATGCAGATTCATCGCAAACCAGTTCAAGAGTATTACTTTCCGTTTTATCATCCTGAATTAATTTAGTATGACTTATAGAAGGTTCACCCTTTACTGGGCAACAGGAAACGACCGACTGTTTCAATTCGAATGCGTAAATGAAGCGTTTCTATCTCCTAGCCAAGTCTTAATAGTATCGTCAGCCTTAAGGTAATCAAACTGACGCTGAATACTGACGGAAAATTATGTATAGTAGAAAGTGTATTTGCTTTATAGCACTTCTCATTTTATGCAGACATGGTATCACTTTATATCTCATAACAATCGACTGAGTACTTTTCCTTGCACCTAAGTGCGCACCTGACCACATATGTCACCGACAATGCATATGGGAAAATGTTACTCTGAAACGTACAATACCTCATGATTTAACGTCTTACGGTAAGGACATAGGACATTACATGGAACTAATAATTTTCTTATGTTTTGCTGTGATCCCACAGGCGCTGTGTAGACTGTTTTGATTTTGATACAATTTATGGAAGTACAAAGATCATGTACTTCACTTCAGAATATTACTTCCTTACACTGAGACAAAATATCTTGAGCAGTCTGAAAATTACTGTTATTTTTACTAGTTGATACTATTAGAGATGCATACGCAATTTGCTTTCAATGAATGAGTGGGAATCGTTTACCTACAGCATTTTCTCGTCTATTTACACTTACATGTGGTTGTAGTGTCTGTCGTACATTTTACAAGGCTTCAGGAGTTTCGAATTGATTTTTTTGCCTGTTTCCCCTTACACATACCTTGTGATTCTTTTTATTCCATTATGAATGAGCAATTGGCTGCTTGGAGAATCACACCAAAAGAAGTGTGTATTCTGCACAACCCTGACAAAACTGGCGATGTGATGGATCGTAGATGATTACATTGGACATTTACTTAGGTCTCTGAGACTAGAGTCCCTGCCATATGATTGTGGAGAAAACATGAAGGAATGGATAAAAGGGGGAAAATAAGAACAATACGGTACACTTGTCAGTTATTCAAAAACTTACTCACCCACCGTTTATTTTTATACGGATATTAAATATACCAGTTTAATAGAAAGACAGCACATAACACTGACTTCAGCTGTAGAAGGAATGTTAAGGAAGGTTGCAAGGTATGCAACAAGTACAACTAGAAACTGGTTGCGGATTATCAGTAATCAACATCAAACTGTCATCTCTGGCTGTGAAAATGTGGTGTATCAATGGGCAATATACTAGAGTATTAGGCAATACACTTTGCATATGTATGAGCAGAGCGAGGTTGTGAGGGACGGAAAATACCTGCCTGGTCCAATAGTTGTGTTAGAGAATTACTGCACAAGCAAAGGAAGAGCCACCATAGATATAAACGAAGCCAAAGTCTTATAGACAAACAATAGTTGCGTGAAGTAAAATGAGCGTCAAGAGAAAATGCGATGAGGTGTTCAGTGAACTGGGAAGTAAAAGAACTGAATGAATCAAAATGAGCGTGAAGAGAGGAAGGGGGTGTTCAGTGAACACTAAAGAAAAATTCTTTCTACCGATCAATCAGAATTATCTATCGAGTGGCTCAGTGATAATGGGGCTGTAACAGGGCGGAAAAAGGAATTCCGTCTTCCGAAATTGTTTGTCTGAAGAAAATCGTTCTACGGTTCCTCCTCTCAATCCTCGCTCAATGTCAAAATGACAGATGCTGGTGTAAGTGGTCATGGAACGAAATCAACTAAAATTTCTCAACAGAAAAGGTTGATTGAACCTGATTGGATAACTGGACGATTCTATCAAGATTCCTTCTACAAGAGAGGTCCTCAAGTAAGCGCACGTGAGTTAAGACTTTACAGCTGGCGACAGTCAGTTCAGAATTATGTAACACTTTTCTCGAAAGCATGTTATGAAATTTTTTGATATCAAAAATCTCCTCTTTAGGAGTCACCATGGATTCCACAAACATCGATCTTGTGAAACTCGCATACACCACACAAAAGGCACTAGATAGTGGAATTCAGGTACGTGCTGTGTTACTTGAAGTCCGAAAGGTGTTCAGTACAATTCCAAAATGTCACCTCGAGAACAAAATGTAGGCTTACATCCTATCGGACCACCTCTGGAAGGAGATTGAGGGTTGCAATGAAATGTTATACATCATTTACTTTAAAGCTGTGTTTGAATGATCTGATGGATAACGTATGTCAATCCGTGATATTATTCGCTGGCAGATGATGTTGCTGCACATAGGGAAGGCAGCATCAATAATATCATAAACTGTTTTAACGAGAGGAAGATTCGTTATGAATAGGAAGATAGGACAAATCATGTGTTACTGTGAACCGGTCACTTACACGTTTATTCTCTCACACTCAGAATCTAGAGCAAAACAATGCCAACAACAATGGTTCAGGTATACATGCCGATCTCACAAGCCGAAAATGAGCAAGATATATGATGCTACTCCAGGCGGGTGTAAAATGACTGTGCACAACGGAAAATACTGAACGCGAAAATGAAGATTTGGCCTTGTCTGACTACTCCCTGAAGCAGATCTTAGGATCTCTTAATTTTTATATTATTTTCTCCTTCTTGTTCTTCACATATAAACTACAACCTAAACATAAATGAATATTTAAGGGAACTAGTAACTACTAAATGATAAATGTTGTTTCTGCTTATACATTTATTGTAGATTAAAAACCCCTTTATATTACAAATATTTACATTTCCTAACTAATATTACTGATCAATTGCCCAAATGTGCCCCTTTTTATGGCTACGTGATCTAATATAAATAACGTGAGATGACTGAAATCATCTACGTACCAAACACTAGAAGACACCACTTTCAAAGATGATCTACGGTGGTGAGCAACCTCAGTGGAAATAAAACTTAGGTGATCACAGCTGTTTAGCCTTATAGCCCTAATAAGCCGAAGCAATTAGCAATATCACCAAATGTACTGCGTAGGGTGCTTCGGAGTGATGGTTCTCGTAAACGTCTGCGACGATGGAAGAACTCCAGCCACAAAATAAACTCTTTCGAACGCTAGGACGGCAGAAGGTGGTCCTCTGACTAGTATAATCTAATAATGTCTTGTCCTCTCTGTATTCTACAGACAAGAAACTCGAACTCCCAGCCACAAGGACGGAATTGAGATAACGTCTCTACGTGAAACAGACAGAAGAAGTGCTCTCAATCAGTGAACGCTGCGTACTCAACAACGACTCCCTACCGGAGGCGAAATCCAGAATCGTATAAGTTCACAACAGGACAGTGCCTAACCGTTCTAACGATAAAATCTCCCGCGAGCCAAGACAACAAGTCTGTCTGTACCAACAGAAGCTGATAGTGAGCGACCGTCAAACAAGGGCGCTCAAAACGGAAGACCTCATTCTCTCCACCGCTAGCTTCCCAGCAAAGCTCGGCTCCCCTCCCTCGTAACTGCAGAAGGCGAATCATATTCTCGAAATCACGGAATATTCTCCCTCCCTACAGATTCTTCCGAACGCCGACCAACCACATTTTAGTCTTTTGTCGTCCAGCGCGGGAAGTTTGCGAGGAAATACCTATTCCCGAAAATTAGGAATTGATACAATGGTAGGCTTCTCAGAGTAAAAATCCTCGGAAATAACCCAGTCTGCGTGATTTCCGAAGCAACGCTTCCTTGTTCCACTCTGCTACGTCCAAGACTTTGAGAGTTTCCGGTTATCCTTCCGGCCTAGCTACAACACCGACCAGCCGCCACTCTATTGTGTTTCAGCGCTCAGGTCCCCAACCGTCCGTCTAGGGCCACTTCCTGTGTTAAGGAGGACCAACACACTTGTGCGGGCTTTTCCACCCAGGGCCTGAGTTACGCCTGCCGTGTCATTTCCACTGGCGTTCCAATCTCTACTAGTATAGGAAATCATTCATTACGCCGTTCTGATAATAAAGACACTCCATCACCTTTCAAGCAATAAACGCTAACAACCATTTACAAGATGTACACGACAGTGTCAGTCTTCTTTAAATATTCATATATACGATGTACAACCTATCAAATTATACCCTATTCCGGTTTTAAATCACGGCAAAGTAAGTACGCGAGTGCTTGTAAGGTGCGAAATTATAGCCACCTTACAAAGAGAAATTGAATGGTTAACTCACCATTCAAAGGGGCAAAATTATACGAATATGCTACAATGTGGTGGCCTATAGCCTTTTGACTTCTGAGGACTGTAAATGTAACTAAACTGAATATATTAATTTTAAATGTAATTATAGTTTAACACTGTAAGGAATAAAATAAAATGTTGGTACCAGCAGAAATCTAACCAAGTTCCACAAACTGCCACTCCATGCATTGATCCACTCAGCCACTCTGTCATTACAACAATACCTTCTCAAAAATCTTTCAAACTCTATGCTTGCACAATACGCTATACGTAATTTCAAAGAAAAATACTGACCTGGTGTTATGAGCAACGTAGCACTTGTTGTGTCGGAAGGGATGACACCACACCAGAGTATGCACAGTTGAGAATAGACAGCTGCGCCCCTTCTCTGAGCTGATAGTAGCACGGCTATCATCATTTCGGCACTTGGCACTAGTTTCTAATTACCGCGGAGAGAGCGCTACAAAATATGTTTTCGACCGTTTTATTCACCCAACAGCATGCATTCCAAGAGATATGGTGTAATTTTAGTGTGATTTTAGGCTCACACTCGGAGAGAAATCGCACAATTTTAGTGCGATTTCCAGCTCACATTAGAAGTAAAATGGCATAATTTTCCTGCGATATATACAGTATTTTGTAGTACATTAACGCATGATAATCATCCGCCACTGGTAGCAGGAATGAGATAGGAGAAATACTCTTTGAGTTCTGCAGTAAATTGCAAATACACTGTTCAGGAATCACGAAAGGAAGTGGTGTACTTGGAAGAGACCTGCAGACACGAAAAGTTACAACTCGATAACTTCACAGCTGAGACACATATTCTGAAACCAGATATTTAATTGTAAGGCGAACCCAAATGCAGACGTAGATTCAGATCAAATTTGGCGATGATGAAGAATAGGTTCAAGTTTAAGAGGACCGACATAGAAATCAATGTAATAGTACGTATTGATGGACGATTATATGTGTTTGAAGTTCTCTGAGGAATGGATATATCTAAAAAGTATAATCACAGAAGTCAGGCAGATACGGTGACTCGTGGTCGTGCGGTAGCGTTCTCGCTTCCCACACCCGGGTTCCCAGGTTCGATTCCTGGCGGGGTCAGGGATTTTCTCTGCCTCGTGATGGCTGGGTGTTGTGTGCTGTCCTTAGGTTAGTTAGGTTTAAGTAGTTCTAAGTTCTAGGGGACTGATGACCATAGATGTTAAGTCCCATAGTGCTCAGAGCCATTTTTTAGATACGGTGAAGAAATTGTGGGTAACAGAAGTACTTCAATTAGTCGAGAAAAGAAGGAATTACAAAAATGTTCAGAACAATATCAGTCACCTGGGAATGAGATAAATACGACGTTGAGGGAAAGTAAAGAGAAATGACTGCAGATAAAATGTTAAGAAATCAGAAAGGAGACGACAGTCAAATTGATAACTTCAGCATACATAGAAGTCAATGTAACTTTCAGTAATATTAAAATCAAGGGTCTCAACATTAAGAGCGCAATAGAAATTCAACTGTTGTACTCAGGTTCCTTCTAAATTTCTAAAATCATTGGGGTGTATGGTAACCAAAAGATTACTAAAGCTAGTGTGCATATTCTACGAGACCAGGAATATATCATCGAACTTTCAGAAGGATATCAACAACAAAACACTGAAGATAACAAAGGTAGGTAAACGTGAAAAACATCGCGCCATCAGCTTCACAGCTCATAGATCCAAGCTGCTGACACGAATAACACTCAGAGTAAAGGAAAAGAAAATTGGGTATTTGTTAGATAAACTTCAGCTTGTCATTGGGGAACGTAAAGATACGGATGACGCATCAGGTACGTTGAGCTTTACAACGGAGGCAAGGCTTGCTAAAAAATCAGTTACGTTCATTGGATTTGCCAACTGAGAAAAGGCGTTTGACAATGTAAAATGGTGCATGATATTAGAAATTCTCTAGAAAATAGTTGTAATCCATACTGAGAGGCAGGTTATATTCAGTATGTGTACGAACTAACGGGAAGCATAAGAATGGAAGACCAACAATGAAGTGCTCGTATTAAAAGTGTTTCGCCTCTCATGTCAAAGTAGCAAAGACGGAAAGACAGAAAGGTCAGGAGTGGGATTAACTTCGGGGTGACACGATGGAAAGGTAATATTCGCTGTGACATTGCCATCCCCTGTTTACAAAATCTGTGCTCGACAATTTCTTGAGTATTGTTTGTCAGTTTGGAACACTTAACAAACAGGGTAATAGAGAAGAGCTAAGGAAGAGCAGTGCATTTCAGCATGAGTTTGTTTAGTAATCGCTTAAGTGTCACGGCAACCAGCTCCAGTGGCACACGCTACAAGAGCAGCACTCTGAGACACGAAAGGTTTATAATTAACATAAAATCAATGAAACTGTAGCTCATTGGGAGGCTTACTGACAGTCGTTCTTCCTTTGCTCCAGTCACGGCAGGATCAAGGACAGAGACAATTGGTATACACACCAATCACCATAAGGAGGCTTGTGGGGTACACTATCTGATGAAAAGTATCTGGACACCTATCAGTGGACGTTAATATGGTGCGTGTCCACCGTTCGCCTATATGAAGGCTTGAACTACACTACTGGCCATTAAACTTGCTATACCACGAAGATGACGTGCTACAGACGCGAAATTTAACCGACAGGAAGAACATGCTGTGATATGCAAATGATTAGCTTTTCAGAGCATTCACACAAGGTTGGCGACGGTGGCGACACCTACAACGTGCTGACATGAGGAAAGTTTCCAACCGATTTCTCATACACAAACAGCAGTTGACCGGCGTTGCCTGGTGAAACGTTGTTGTGATTCCTCGTGTAAGGAGGAGAAATGCGAACCATTACTTTTCCGACTTTGATAAAGGTCGGATTGTAGCCTATCGCGATTGCGGTTTATCGTATCGCGACATAGCTGCTCGCGTTGGTCGAGATCCAATGACTGTTAGCAGAATAGGGAATCGGTGGGTTCAGGAAGGTAATACGGAACGCCGTCTTATCCGCATGGCTTTAACGGATCGTGCAGCCACGTCTCGATCCCTGGGTCAACAGATGGGGACGTTTGAAAGACAACAACCATCTGCACGAACAGTTGGACGACGTTTGCAGCAGCATGGACTATCAGCTCGGAGACCATGGCTGCGGTTACCCTTGACGCTGCATCACAGACAGGAGCGCCTGCGATGGTGTACTCAACGACGAACCTGGGTGCACGAATGGCAAAACGTCATTTTTTCGGATGAATCCGGGTTCTGTTTACAGCATCATAATGGCCGCATCCGTGTTTGGCGACATCGCTGTGAACGCACATTGGAAGCGTGTATTCGTCATCGCCATACTGGGGTATCAGCCGGCGAGATGGTATGGGGTGCCATTGGTTACACGTCTTGGTCACATCTTGTTCGCATTAACGGCACTTTGAACAGTGGACGTTACATTTCAGATGTGTTACGACCTGTGGCTCTACCCTTCATTCGATCCCTGCGAAACCCTACATTTCAGCAGGATAATGGCTGGTTGGTTCAAATGGCTCTGAGCACTATGGGACTCAACTGCCGAGGTAGCAGGATAATGCACGACCGCATGTTGCAAGTCCTGTACGGGACTTTCTGGAAACAGAAAATGTTCGACTGCTGCCCTGGCCAGCACATTCTCCAGACTCTCACCAACTGAAAACGTCTGGTCAATGGTGGCCGACCAACTGGCTCGTCGCAATACGGCAGTCACTACTCTTGATGAACTGTGGTATCGTGTTGAAGCTGCATGGGCAGCTGTACCTGTACACTCCATCCAAGCTCTGTTTGACTCAATGCCCAGGCGTATCAAGGTCGTTGTTACGGCCAGAGGTGGTTGTTCTGGGTACTGATTTCTCAGGATCTATGCGCCCAAATTGCGTGAAAATGTAATCACATGGCAGTTCTAGTATAATATGTTTGACCAATGAAGACTCGTTTATCATTTGCATTTCTTCTTGGTGTAGCAATTTTAATGGCCAGTAGTGTATGTTGGGGACACTTTCAGTGAGGTGGCTGGATGTCTGTGTACGAATGGCAATCTATTATTCCCCAAGAGCCAAAATCAGAGGAAGTTTTGATGTTAGATGCTGGGGCCTGGAGCGAAGTCGACGTTCTAACTCATCCAAAAAGCGTTCCATTGGGCTGTCAGGAATCTGGGCAGGCCAGACCATTTTAGGAATGTTACTGCTCGTAAACCCCTAGCTCACAGGGGCTGCTTGACGACAAGGTGCACTGTACTGCTGATACAGTTATCGTCTCCGAACTGTTTCTCTACCATAAGCAGTACACAACACTATGAGTCCATATGGCACCATATTTAATGTTCTCTTAATCACAATTTAGGGACCACATCTTAATCACGAAATACACACCCATACGATAACAGCACCTCCTCCGTATTTCGTTGCTGGTACTAAACATGATGTCAGGTAATGTTCTTCAGGATTCAACAAACTGAAACCCTTCCGTTGGATTGTCACTGGTTATAGCGTCATTCATCATTCCAAATCACTCGTTTCCAGTTATCCACTGACCAGTGGCATCGCTCTTTACACCATTTCAAGCACCGCGTAGCTCTAACTGCAGAAATGTGTGGATTATGAGGAGCTGCTCAACCACTGCACCCCATTCTTCTTAGTTGCCTGAGCACAGCCATTGTGCTAGCTGGACCACAGGTAGCACTTTGGTACTCATAAGTGATTCCTTCCGCTGATTTCATGAGACGTTTTACAATCTCCTTCCACAATGGTAGACAGTCTCTGTACGTCAGCGCATGAGATCTGCCTGCTCTTCTTGGTTTAGCTATGGTTGTTCTGTTGCGTTTTCACTTCACTATCACATTACCAATAGAACTGAAACGTCCTTGATGGAGTCTGTTTCTGACCGACCGATTCTGCTCCTCTACTGACAACACAATATTCCCCCCCACCTATTATTCCAGAGGGTCCGCCTCTCGTGACAGCTAGTGGTCAATTCCACATAACGTGGGAGTGTCCGGATTTTTTTGATCAGATATAATGTATATTCACAGATAAAAAAAATTACGATTTTGCTGTCTCCACAATGAATAATAAACAGCTGATAGACAAACCAGAATACGAGGCCAAAGTGGGTGAATGATGTGCATTTCAGAACCAGATGGAGAGCATTATTGTTTAGGTGTGTAGGCTGACTGTAAAAAATACACTGAAGCACTAAACACACTGGTATAGGCACGTGTATTCAAATACAGAGATACAAAGGATAGGCGAAATAATGTGAACACATGTACGTACTTGGAAACGGTTTATCAATAAGGGGCTTAACCCCCATTTGCTCGTAATACAGTTGCAATTCTTCTTGGAATACTGGCACATAATGATTGTATAGCCTTCAGTGGAATGTTATGCCAGTCTTCGATCAGAACCTCTTTTAACTCCTGTAGTGACGATGGAGGCGGAAATCTGCCCCGGAATCTGTACTCCAGTACCGCCCACAAGGGGTCGGTAATGTTCAAGTCTGGGGACTATGCTGGCCAGCGAAGACGCTGCAGTGCAGATGCATGGTCCTCATACCACGCTCGTACTGTCCTGGCTGTGTGAATGGGTGCATTATCGTCCTGAAATATGGCATCATTGTTGGGGAACAACATTTGAATCATAGGGTGCACCTGATCACCTGAAATGTTCACATAATCGTTGGATGTAACACGGCCTTTGAGAGTACTGAAGGGGCCAGCAGAATACCATGATATGGCTGCCCGCACCACCACGCTTCCACCTCCATGCTACCGTTGGAATCAAGCAATCAGGATTCTAGGCTTCTTTTGACGTTCTCCAGACGTGAACCCGGCCCAGTGTTGGAAGTAAAGAAAACGTCGCCTCGTCGAACCGTATGACGTGTTTCCACTGATCTGCCGTCCAGGAATTAAGCTCCTGACACCATGTTTGACGCTTCTTTGCGTTTGTTGCCGTCACTAATGGTTTCGGTATAGCAGCTCGTCTACGAATATTCGCTTTATGGAGTTCTCGGCGGACAGTGTGGATAGATACGGGGTCTCGAAAATGCCTATTCAGCTCTGTAGTCACTTTAGCCACCGTAGGTTTTGTGTTGTTTTCACACAATTCGTGTTAGCGTACGACGATCTCTATCATTTAGCTTTGATTTGCACCCACTATTGCGTTTACCCGATGATGTCTTCCCATGTTTTGCGTAGCCCGTCATGACTGATAAAACAGTTACTCTCGAAACATTCAATAAGTTGGCTGTCTTGCTCCAGTTAATCGGCCCCCCATAATCTGCCCTCTTTGGAACTCTGTTAGTGCCTTACCTCCGTTATTGACCGTCAAACACAATCATCCCATTACTACATTGTTCACATTATTTTGCCTATCCCCTGTATGTAAACAGGCAGAATATGACGCTGCGGTAGGCAACGCCTACATAAGAAAACAAGTGTCTGCCACAGTTGTTAGAACGGTTACTGCTGCTACAATAGCGATGAACTGGGGTTTTTCCCGTATGACCATTTCACGAGTGTACCGTGAATATAAGGAATCCGGTAAAACATCTTCGACATCGCTGCGGCCGGAAAAATATCCTGCAGCAACGGAAACAGTGACGACTGAAGAGAATCATTCAACGAGGCTGAATTGCAACCCTTCCGCAAATTGCTGCAGATTTCAGTGCTGGGCGATCAACAAGTGTCAGCGTGCGAACCATTCAACGAAACATCATCGATATGGGCTTTTGGAACCGAAGGCCCACTCATGTACCCTTGATGACTGCACGATGCAAAGCTTTACTCCTCGCTTGGGACCGTCAACACCGACACTGGACTGTTAACGACTGGAAACATTTGCCTGGTTGGACGAATCTCATTTCAAATTGTATCGAGTGGATGGACGTGTGCGGGTGTGGAGACAACCTCCTGAATCCATGGACCCTGCATGTCAGCAGGGGACTGTTCAAGATGGTGGAGGCTCTATAATGGTATGGGGCATGTGCAGTTGGAGCGATATGGAATCCCAAATTGGGGCGATATGGGACCCCAGATACGTATAGACACGACTCTGGCAGGTGACATGTACGTAACCATCCAGTCTGATCACCAGCATCCACTCATGTCCATTGTGCATTCCGACGGACTTGGGCAATTCCACAGGACAATGCGACCCCCATACGTCCATAATTGCTACAGAGTGGCTCCAGGAACACTCTTCTGAGTTTAAGCACTTCTGTTGGCCAGGAAACACCCCAGACATGAACATTATTGAGCATATCTGTGATGTCTTGCAACGTGATATTCAGAAAAGATATTCACTTCCTCGTAGTCTTACGGATTTATTGATAGCCCTGCAGGATTCATGGTGTCAATTCCCTTCAGCACTACTTCAGTCATTAGTAGAGTCCATGCCACGTAGCGTTGCGGCACTTCTGCTTGCTCGCGGGGGCCTTACACGATATTAGGCAGGTGTACCAGTTTCTTTGGCTCTTCAGGGTATTAGTCATCCACTTGAAAGGGCAGACTGTCGCTTTGCAGTGCTGTAGAGCTGCTATCAAACGGCCGGAAATGCCGTGTGGTTAGGGCTTCCCGTCGGGCAGACCGTTCGCCTGGTGCAAGTCTTTCGAGTTGACGCCACGTCGGCGACTTGCGTGTGGTTCAAATGGCTCTGAGCACTATGGGACTCAACTGCTGTGGTCATAAGTCCCCTAGAACTTAGAACTACTTAAACCTAACTAACCTAAGGACAGCACACAACACCCAGCTATCACGAGGCAGAGAAAATCCCTGACCCCGCCGTGAATCGAACCCGGGAACCCGGGCGTGGGAAGCGAGAACGCTACCGCACGACCACGAGATGCGGGCACTTGCGTGTGGATGGGGATAAAATGATGATGATAATAACAACACAACACCCAGTCCCTGAGCGGAACAAAATCTGCGACCCAGCCGAGAATCGAACTCGGGCCGTTAGGAATGACATTCCGTCGTGCTGACCACTCAGCTACCAGGGGTGAACACCGCTGAAGTGGTGTATATGTACCAGTCAGTTGTATCTTATTAGCGCAGTTAGGTAGATCGATGTGGAGACATGAAAGGCAAAAGGGATTAATTGTGTTTAGACGTGCCCCTGGCCACGCCCTGAATGAAACTTCCCGAATCGTTGGGGTGTCGGTGCGGACTATCAAGCATGTCTAGAACGAATAGTACACCAACCTCAGCCATGAGAGGTGGCGTCAGAACAGTGTTCGTAAAAACAAGATAACGCACATGGAGCGGAGACGAGTGTAACGCCTTTTGAAAGACAATCGACTTGAATCTTTGCAGAAACTGCTAGTGCCACTGAGTTCAGATTCATCTCAACCGCTTTCGGAGCGAACATTGCTTAGGGAACTGCAAGCAATGCACACTTTCGATTCAGACACCTCACAAATGGCATTTTCTCGACGCGACCTTGAACGTTGACGTCTTTAATGCGCTAAACAACACAGAAACTGTACATTAGCTAACTGGAGGGACGCAATGTGGTATGAAGAGTCGCGGTATTTCCTCTTTTTAAATTATGCAAGCAGTCGAGTGCACCGACCGTCCAATGAGGCGTTTAACCCACAATGTGTTCGGGGTGCAGTTGAGGCCAGAGGTGGTTCTGTGATATTTTTCGTACCATGAGAGCAGTCATTTAGTTACCTTGGACATGAACCAGGATGTTTATTTCAAAGTTATCGGTGAGCAGATGTTGCCCTTTTGTTCCACACCCTCAAGATGAGTATGTTGTGGACAATCCCGTCTTCTGAGATGACAAAAGGTGTGTCTGCAGGGCTGCACGAATTCTTTCCTGGTTTGACGAACGCTCAGGCACCCTGCTGTAGCCTAAATCATCCATTCTTCGTGGATAGGAAAGTCTGGGATTGAAACTTCCTGGAAGATTAAAACTGTGTGCCGGAACGGGACTCGAACCACGACCTTTGCCTTTCGAGGCCAAGTGCTCTAACGACTTTCTTTTCTGGTCTCATGGTCTCATTTTGTTCGGTATTGTTCGTTGAGTTGTTCGAGGCGGACGTCCCATGACATCTGTTTAAGCTCATCGTTGATCCGTTCACTCAGTTTTTTTTTTTTTTCAGAGGGTAGATAATCCTCTGACTTAACACGCTGAGCTACCGTGCCGGCAATGACTGAGCTGTCCGAGCACGTCTCAGAAACCGTCTTCCGCCAGTACCTCATCTCCTAGTTTCCAAACTTCACAGCAGTTCTCCGGCGTAATTTGCAGAGCGAAAAATTTATTTTGGAAACATCCCTCAGACTGAGGCTAAGGCATGTCTCCGTAATACGCTTTCTTCCAAGAATGCTAGTCCTGTAAGTGTCGCAGGCAAACTTCCGTGAAGTTCAGAAAGTAGGATATGAGATAATGGCGGAAGTAAAGCTGTGATGACGGGTTGTGAGTCATGCTTGGATAGCTCAGTTGATACCTGCACGGTAGCTCAGTTTGTTCGTTCAGAGGGCTGGCTGCCTTCTGTAAAAAAAAAAAAAAAAAAAAAAAAAGTGAGGGAGGTATTTAACGATGTACTTGAAGGCGGTGTCATGTGACGTCCGTCCAGACCAAATGATGAGAACTATGATGAACGAAATAAAAAAAGAGTTGGTTGAGCACTTGCCTGCGAAATGCAAAGATCCTGGGTCTTGTCCAGCACTGTTTTAATCTGTCATGAGGTTTTATATACGCGCACGCTCCGCTGCAGAGTAAAAGATTCACTCTCGGAACACCCCCCAGGCTATGGCTACTCCCAACAGTGTTAGTCCTGCAAGTTTCGCAGGAGACCTTCTCTGAAATTTGGAAAGTAGAAGATGAGGTACTGGCGGTTGTAAAACCGTGAGGCTGGATCGTGAGTCGTGCATGGCTAGCTCAGTTGGTAGAGTACTCGCCCACGAAAGGCAAAGGCCTGGGTTCGAGTCCAGATTCCACACACAGTTTCAATCTGCCAGGAAGTTAAACATCAGCGCACAATTCCGGAATATCTAGGATCATTTTTAACAGCAGGTGAAACGGAGCGCTATGAAATCCTATCATCTATGAGTAGATACAGCTGGACGTGGTATACCTAAAAGAAGTTGTCGGCTCTAATCTCCACCGAACTGAAGACGTAATCAGTGTAGTGTTTGACAGTATTAACATGATGTCTAGTGGTTCCGATTAAATTTTGTCCGGTGAGCTTAAGATGTGCCAGTTACACGCGGTGTTCAACAAGTAATGCAACACATTCTTTCTCGCGCTCAGTTTCGGTTGAAAAAAATGTGGAGTTTCTTGTGGGCATCGTGGAATGTTCACGCTTCAGCCCGTATAGTTTCATGAATTTCCGATAGGAGGCGGCGCTCTACGTAGTCTTCAAATTGGCGGAGTCTCGTTCCAAGCATAGGGCTATCATTGAGTTTCCTCTGGCGGAAAATCAGAGCATTTCAAATATTCAAAGGCGCTTGCAGAATGTCTACGGAGACACTCTAGTGAACAAAAGGACCTTGAGTCCTTAGGCGAGGTGTCTGACGTCGCAATAAAGGTCGCGCAAACCTGTCTGTTCTCCCGCATGCCGGCCGCACACAGTTGCGACTCCCAACAATGGTGGAACGTGCGGATATTCTCATTCGAGGTGATCGACGGATCACAATCAAACACCTCGCTGCAAAACCGGACGTCTCTGTTGGTGGTGCTGAAACACTCGTCCACCAGCTGGGATACTGGAAGGTGTGTGCTCACCGGGTTTCTCGCCGCATAACTGAAGACCATAAAGAGCAACGAAGGACCATCTGTGTTTCTTTGCGCGCTACGAAACAGATCGTGACTATTTTGTGTCGAACATCGTCACAGGGGATTAAACACGGGTTCAGTACCTCGAACCGGAAACAAAACGCAAACCGTGGAGTGTGCCCCACCACCTCTGCTCCGAAGGTAAAGTTCAGATCCGCGCACTCAACTGATAAATCATGGCGACAGTCTTCTGGGACTCTGAAGGGGTTATTCTATCTGACGTCCTCCCTCATGGCGCGGCGATCAACTCTGTACTGCGCTACACCCAGGAAACTGAAGAAACAGCGGGATCATCGCCACAAAAATGCAAACGAACTTCTCCTTATCCATGACGACGTAAGGTCTCACACAAATCTGCGCATCCGAGAGGAGCTCGCAAAACTTCACTGGACTGTTCTTCCACATCCTCGGCCCCGATCTTGCACCTTCCGACTTTCATCTGTTTGACCTAATGAAGGATGCACCCCGCGGGAAGCAGTACGTGGATGATGGGAGGTTACTGATGCAGCAAGGCGTTGATTCCGACGTCGACCAGTAGGGTGGTAGTTTCCGAGTATACAGGCTCTCCCAGTGAGGTAGCGTAAGGCAATCGCATTGAACGGAAATTATGTTGCAAAATAGGATTTTGTAGCCTAGAGAATGGGGAATAATGTGGTATATTGGAATCCTGCTTTCAGAGAGAAAGCCGGCCGCGGTGGTCTCGCAGTTCTTGGCGCTCCAGTCTGGAACCGCGCGACTGCTACGGTCGCAGGTTCGAATCCTGCCTCGGGCATGGATGTGTGTGATGTCCTTAGGTTAGTTATGTTTAAGTAGTTCTAAGTTCTAGGGGACTGATGACCACAGATGTTAAATCCCATAGTGCTCAGAGCCATTTGAACCATTTTTTCAGAGAGAAAAATGTTTCCTTACTTATTGAACGCCCCTCGTACACGTCACACCTAGAACTAAGTAAACTGGAAAATCGTAGTTATGTCCATTATAATTATCCGGGCTGTTATGCCGTGGTCGGTTGATGAATTCTGTGTCAATTCCCAACGTTTCGTCCCCGTCTGCAGGAGACATCTTCAAAGGGATCTGTAGCTCGATGGAAGGTCCATCACACCCACTGGCTCACTACTGACTGCCGCTAAATCCCGTGTACGCGCGTTCCGCGCCGCAGCGTGACGTCACGTGTTTGAAAACGTCAGTGCAATTGGCCGCTGTCCGTTGCCGTCGATCGCCGTTGCCTTCACCCAGTAGTGGACGGGTGGTACACATCTTCTTTAACACCGGCATCCATATACCATTTAATTTCACGCCCTTCTCCTTTCGATTGAAAGAATAGGGAGGATCTTGACGAAGCGGAATATTACCGTAATTTACAAGCCCATCAGGAAGACACAGGAATACCTTAAGCCTGCCAAGGCCGCTCGCAAACCATTGGAAAATGCTGGAGTGTATAGGATCCCATGTAACTGTGGAGATGTTTATGTGGGTACCACTAAAAGAAGGGTTTCAAAACGTTTGGAAGAGCACAAGGGCAATTGTAGAAAAGGAGAAACGGAACGACCAGCTGTTGCGGAGCATGCTTTCCAGCCAGGGAACCAGCATATTCGTTTCGAGGAGACGCAAGTACTAGCGGCCACAAGCGGATATTACGAAAGGCTCTACAGGGAGGCAATCGAAATCGCTAAACACCCTAATAATTTGAATCGAAAGGAGGAGGGCGTGAAATTAAACGGTATATGGATGCCGGTGTTAAAGAAGATGTGTACCACCTGTCCACTACTGGGTGATGGCAACGGCGATCGACGACTACGGACAGCGGCCAATTGCACTGACGTTTTCAAAACACGTGACGTCACGCCGCGACGCGGGAGCGCGCGGACACGGAATTTAGCGGCAGTCAGTAGCGAGCCAGTGGGTGTGTTGCACCTTCCATCGAGCTACAGACCCCCTTGAAGATATCTCCGGCAGACGGGGATGAAACGTTTGGAATTGACACAGAATTCATCAGCCGACCACGGCATAACAGCCCGGATAATTAGAATGGACATGACATTTCCGGCCATGAAAGTCTACATTTTAGCAAAATAGTAGTTGCCGTGGAAGACACAGTAGTTACTTCTTCGTTTGAGGCTGGCACTCGCCCTAGATGATAGGCTTCGTTTTGTCTCGACAGGTTATCGCTACGTGGTGACAGAAGAGACGCCACACGTTAAGGTCGTCACGAGTGGCACACGCCCAGGTATCAATTAGCCGGCGCCGTGTTTCAGGCGGTGCGCTGCCGGGCATCAGGTTCCCCCAAAAAGCCGCGGCCGGGGCAGCTCCTGTCAGCGGCGGGGATCGCGGGTGGGCTGACTTACGGCCCAGTAATCACGAGTGCGATGTTTATTCAGCGGCGCCATTAGGGTAGGCGGGCGGATTTAGGGGCACCCGTAAAGCAGTGCGACACTCACCCAGGGGCCGCGTCGTTTGCATAGAAAGCAGGGGCGGGCGTCGCCGTGCGTCGGCGGCCACCGGCCACACACCTTCCGGGTCGTTGCGTCAACCGCTCCGTACGCCCAGGGCGTAGGCGGCGAGTATTCCAGTGGACACATCGTCCATAAATTACGAAAAATGAAACGGGGGTGGGATACTACGTAACTTGCACCTGCGTACATAGTAAGTTTAAAGCACTTTTCGCTGCGAAAAATAAAACTGCAAGGTAAATTTAGAAAATCGCTTATTAGATAACAGACATGTCTCCTGCGAAAATTTTGGTGTATACCAGGTGTACCGGTATGAAATGAGCGTTAAGATACAAATGTGTCGATAGGGAACATTTGTTGTTAACGAGCGTTAATTTTTTTTGTTTGGTTGGTATGACATCTGTCAAAGATATTCAGTATACATCAAGCCATGGAACAAACAACATCATATGTTTTCATCGTGTTAACAATGTCGAATTTTGTACCAGAAAGTGATGATTTGCGGAAAGCATTAATTTTTTGGTTTCATTTGAAAAAAAGTGCTGCATAGTCGCATCGAATGCTTGTCGAGGCATATGGTGATCATGCTCTATCAGAAGCAAACATGCAAAAGATGGTTTCAACGGTTCATAAATAATTGTTTTGATGTAAGAAATGAAAAACGTGGAAGACCAGCAAAAAAGTTCGAAGACACCGAATTGCAAGCAATATTGGATGAAGATGATACTCTGAGTCAGAAGCAAATGGCAGCAATGCTAAATATTACACAACAAACAATTTCTGACCGTTTGAAAGCTATGGGAAACATCCAAAAGTGTGGAAAATGGGTGCCACATGAACTGAATGAAAGACAGATGGAAAACCGAAAAACCATTTGTCAAATTTCAAAGACATGAAAGAAAATCAATTTTGCATCGAATTGTTACTGGCGATGAAAAATGGATTTATTTTAAGAATCCTAAACGGGAAAAATCATGGGTTAATCCGGGATAACCATCAACATCGACTGCAAAACCAGATCGATTCGCCAAGAAGACAGTGCTCTGTGTTTGGTGGGATCAGATAGGTGTGGTGTATCATGAGCTTCTAAAACCCGGTGAAACTGTGAATACTGATCGCTACAGACAACAAATGACTGATTTGAACTATGCATTGATCGAAAAAAGACCAGAATGGGCCAGAAGACATGGCAAAAGTAATTTTTTTTACACGACAATGTACCTGCACACAAAGCAAAACTGGCTCAGGATACAATCAAAATACTTGGCTGGGAGCTGCTACCCCACCCGCAGTATTCACCAGACTTGGCCCCTTCCGGCTACCATTTGTTTTCATCAATGGGACACGCATTGGCTGAGGAACACTGCGATTCCTACGAAGAAGTCGAAAATTGGGTGTCTGATTGGTTTGCTTCAAAAGACGAACATTTCTATTGGCGTGGTGTGCACAAATTGGCAGAAAGGGGGTCAAAATGTATAGAAAGCAATGGTCAGTACTTTGAATAAAATGTTTTTACTTTTCAATTCAAAACTAGTGTTTAATTTAAAAAAAAAACGCTCATTTCATACCGGTACACCTGGTATACACTCTAAGACAAGAAAATGGACGCACCACGAACGAATTATTCGAAAGCGACGCAAATCGGCAGATGTGATGTACATGTACTGACAGAAAAAAGACTACAGTTTCAGAAAAATTGGATGATGTATTCAAGAGAAAGCACTTAACAAATTGTGCAGTCAATAACGCTTTGGTGCACCTCTGGCCTTACGCAAGCAGTTGATGACAAAGTTGTGGGACGTTCTCCTGACAGATATCGTGCCGATGTTTGTCCAATTGGAGCGTTAGATCGTCAAAATCTCGAGATGATTGGCGGGCCTTGCTCATACTTCTCCAAACCTACGTAATTGGGGAGAGATCCGGCGACCTTGTTCTCCAAGACAGGGCTTGGCAAGCAAGAAGACAAGCAGTAGAAACTCTAGCCACGTGTAGATGGCCGTTAACTTGCTGAAATGTAAGCCCATGATTGCTTGCCATGCAACATGGAGTAAAATACCATCGACTTACCACTGTGCTGTAAGCGTGTCGTATATGACAGCAAAATGGGTCCTGCTATGAAAAGAAATAGCGCCAAAGACCATCACTCCTGGTTGTCAGCTGGCCGGGATAGCCGAGTCGTTCTAGGCGCTACAGTCTGGAACCGCACGACCGCTACGGTCGCAGGTTCGAATCCTGCCTCGGGCGTGGATGTGTGTGATGTCCTTAGGTTAGTTAGGTTTAAGTAGTTCTAAGTTCTAGGGGACTGATGACCTTAGAAGTTAAGTCCCATAGTGCTCAGAGACGTTTGGACCTGGTTGTCAGGCGTTATGGCGGCTATCCCATCATTGTCCGGGGCGCGCCCAGACACGTCTTCGCTGGTCATCAGGGTTCAGTTAGAAGCGAGACTCATCACTGAAGACAGTTCTAGTCCAGTCAATGAGATTCCACGCCGAAGACGTGTCTGGCGACGCCGCGGATAGCAGAGGGATACCAACGTCACTGTCGCCCGCCATACACCCCGCTATCCAGGAGTAATGGTCTGTGGTGCCATTTCATTTCATAGCAGGACTAATTTGATTGTAATCCGAAGCTCCATTAGATGACGATCAGGTTGCCTTGAGGGAATGTAAAGACAAATTACTTCGTTCGCTTGATATTGGAAATAAGACTTAAGTAAAATCAATACATTTTGATAGCATTTGTCGACCTAGAAATAGCGTTCGAGTCTATACTGTAAGACGTTCGAAATCCTCGCACAAGGTATACGAGTAGCCGGGTGTATCACACTTTATTACAAACAAAAAACAAGTGACATATGATCTGGGGCGCCCTCCTCCCGTCACCCTCATAAAGTTGCATATCCTGGCCTCTAGGTAAGATCATTAAAAATAAATCTATATCTAGCGGTAGCAGATATGCGTTGCTTTTTCTTTTAAAATAACTATTACACAGACATTACTCTGTAATAGAAATACATTTCTAAATCATTTTCCATCCTACATATTGAAAGAAGAAAAAAATTAATTCCCATTTAAAGTAATTCCTGAGATATTTAAAAGCTTTTAGTGAAACCAGAAAGAACTAAACCCATCTTACTGTTCTGGCTGTGAAACTCTGGGCCCGTGTGGATACAATAAAAAGTAAAACTTCTGTCAATTTTTAGTTCAGTAATGAAAGCTTTAACTCGACAATTTACAAATTACTTCACTTTCCATGAGAAAAAATGTGGCAGAAATACAAAAACATTTCATCTAGTTTTATATTGACGTTTGAAGCAAAAAATACTGTTTAACTGCGTAAGCCAGCTTTCCTCAACCTTTCAATTTTCAATTATGATTTTCTTCGCTTCCCCCCCCCCCTTCCTCGTACGATATATACTGACGCTAAAATGTAAAGATACAGATCTTAAAAATTACCAGTAATGAGTAAATTTATTTCTGTTTCGCAACATCGATCCTTACACTGACGAAACCAGGGTCGATGGTGCTCTATTGCTTTCTCTCTTACACATAGCATGCGAAAAGTTGGTGCATTATCTCCTTCGAAAAGTTTTTCTCTGTAAACCAGGCCCAGGGGAGTCACTAAATAATTACTAATTTTTTTAAATTTATTACTAAAATGTTAATATCAGAGTAAACATAAATTTTAAATTTTTATTGTGTCTGCATGTATTTTTCTTTGCTTTCGTTTCAGTAAATTAATCAATTTTTGAATTCACATTTTTTTTTCCTTTTCAGTGAGCTCGAACCCCCCTCCCCCCCGCCACCCATTTTGTGTTATCACACCACCATGGGGGTGCACCCCACAGGTTGAGAATCGTTGGCGTAAGATGTACATTACACGTGAAGACAAAATTTTATCACAGAAGCAGTTGCAAACTGATAAAAATTATCAACATCTCTATTCATGGAACTGAAAGAGAAACACGAATTTGTGTGAGATACAAAAGAGAAATATTCTGTTAATTAAGTTATGTATAATTCCTGTAGTTGTTTGGTGTATGAACTGACAATATATCCGTTGGGTAAAAACAATATATTGAAATTTTTCTAGCCTTTCAGTTTCACAAAATCTTTCGAAAGAAAATTTAAATCAATTGACTTTAAGGTATTCTTTTCAATGACAAAAGTTGACAGTCCACGCAATCGTTCTTGAGAAAGTGTTGACTTAAGGTACGCTGTCCACACAAAAAGTTCAAAGACTTTGTTTCTGGCGTATAAGCGACGTTAGCGCGGAAACTACGATGGTAGCTTGAACTAACAACTGTAAACAACGGATGTGGATTCCACCAATCAGTTGTGCGCAGGCATTGTTACGCAGTGGACGTGCGGACGCAGTGTATGAACATCGTTGTGTCGCAAATCGCAATGCAGCAACATCTCTAAATCAAGTGTTCAAGGCATTCTCCAGCATGTTTTGAAGAAAAGTGTGTGCAAAAGTTTTTCCACGCATCTTGACTTCCAAACAAAAACAATGACGCTTGGATGGCTGCCATGACTTGATTGAAATGCACTGTGCGGACAATTCTTTTATGAAAAAAATCATAACGGGTGATATGACTTCCTGTTATCAATGCGAACCTTCCAAAAAACGATAAAGTGCGTAAATTAATATGAAGGATCAACACTGCGATGATACACTACGTGATAAAAAGTATCCGAACACCTGGCTGAAAAGACTTACAAGTTCGTGGCACACTCTATCGACAATGCTGGAATTCAGTATGGTGTTGGCCCACGCTTAGCCTTGATGACAGCTTACACTCTAGCATGCATACTTTCAATACGGTGCTGGAAGGTTTCTTGGGGAATGGCAGCCCATTCTTCACGGAGTGCTGCACTGAGGAGAGGTATCGATGGCGGTCGGTGAGGCCTGGCACGAAGTCGGCGTTCCAAAACATCCCAAAGGTGTTCATAGGATTCAAGTCAGGACTTTGTGTAGGCTAGTCTGTTACAGGGATGTTATTATCGTGCAACCACTTCGCCACAGGCCGCGCATTATGAACAGGTGCTCGATCGTGTTGAAAGATGAAATCGCCATCCCCGAATTGCTCTTCAACAGTGGGAAGCAAGAAAGTGCCTAAAACATCAATGTAGGTAGGCCTGTGCTGTGATGGTGCCACGCAAAACAAAAACAAGTGCAAACCCCATCCATGAAATACACGACCAGACCATAACACCACCGCCTCCGAATTTTAATGTTGGCACTAAACACGCTGGCAGATGACATTCACCGGCCATTCGCCTTACCCTCACCCTGTCATCGGATCGCCACATTGTGTACCGTGTGATTCGTTACAAGCGAGTTGTCGTTTGGCATTTACCGGCGTGATGTGTGGCTTATGAGCAGCCCCTCGACCATGAAATCCAAGTTTTCTCGCCTCCCGCCTAACTGTCGTAGTACTTTCAGTGGATCCTGATGCCGTTTGGAATTCCTGTGTGATGGTCTGGATAGATGTCTGCCTATTACACATTACGACCCTTTTCAACTGTCGGCGGTCTCTGACAGTCAACAGACGAGGTCGGTCTGTACGCTTTTGTGCTGCAAGTGTCCCTTCAAGTTTCCACTTCACTACCACATCGGAAACAGTGGACCTAGGGATGTTTAGGAGTGTGGAAATCTCGCGTACAGACCTATGACACAAGTGACAACCAATCATCTGATCACTTTCGAAGTCTGTGAGTTCCGCGGAGCGCCCCATTCTGTTCTCTCACGATGTCTAATGACTACTGAGGACGCTGATGTGGAGTACCTGGCAGTAGGTGGCAGCACAATGCGCCTAATATGGGGGTGTCCGGATACTTTTAATCACATAGTGTTTAACCGACACTCAAGCCAATTTGACGCATGAGTTGAACAACATCCCAAGGACTTTTATGACAGTTTCAGGTGATGGTACATTCTGTGTGTTCCACTCAAGAGAGGAGAGACTATGTAAACACCTGAAACATTAAAACCAATGTCTTAACTTTTTTCTATTTTTTATTAATCCAGTCAAGAAACTTTCTGGACTGACGTAAAAAGTAAATGAAATTGGTTTTTGTAGCTTAAGTTAATGAGGTTTTTGCAGGTCTTCCAGCAGGAAGAATGGGCGTTAAGATCAAATCATCATCATTCAGTTCTTTCCCACTGATGTCACATTCATCCCCATCACTGAACACAATGTCAACAACCATACATGCAACTTTTAGTTTTCCACTATCTCACATGTGCAAATCATGAATATCGAATAGTAAGTTGAAGTTCAAATCTTAGGGAGAAAATAAGAGCTTTAAAAGGTGGAAAAAATCTCTCTACAATAGGCGTTCTGATTCACTTTCTCCATTATTCCATTGTTAGATTTTCAGGTAAATATGTTCTCCAATCTGCTGGGACGAATTTTCTTTTCTTTTCTTTTCATTATCTGAATAAGATTCAAGGACCTTTGCATCAATTACAACACTATTAACGCCTTCTTCTGAGCCCCCTTTCCAAAAAATAAAATAAAATAAAATAAAATAAAATAAAAAATAAAATGCCAAAACGTTCAACTACACCCATAGCACTCTGTAGGTTTAGGGTATTTCCTGGTTGGTTCTAACTGTAAATTAACACAGACCATTACACAACAAAGAAATCTCAACAAAGAAATCTAAATTCTTGTAGCTTTCTTATAATATCAGTGCTACCGTGGCTTCCAAAAGTATCTACTTTAGAATCTTTGCTAGCTACATTAACTGCGTCATACACATGTTCAACGTCGTATTTAATAGGTCCCAGTACATCTATTCGGCTTCCCCAATGGGTACGGCTGATGAGTTTTACAATCAGTTTAGTATATGCTACTTTAAAATATCACCTTGATAGGTATAAAGGGTAGCCAAATGAAAACGAGACAGTCAGAAAAAGTAACAAAACTGTTTATTATTTAAGTTGTAATCGACATAGCTGTCAATATATTTACCCCACTGTGAGAAAAGACAGTCAATGCCTTTGTGGAAAAATGTTTGCTGTTGCCTGCGTTGTCGTCCTCGGCAAGCCGACGGCCACGAGTGTCTTTGTTCAGGGCTCCAAATACATGGAAATCACAAGGGAACTGTACGGAGGGTATGTTAAGAGCTTCCCAGCGGAACTTCTGCTGTGTAGTCGAAAAACCCCTTGGCAGTATGTGGTCGGGCATTATACTCCAAAAAAATGACGCTATCCGTCTACACTCCTTGGCGTTTGAACTTGATGGCGTGCTTCAATTTTTGCGGTGTTCACGTAGCACTGTGAGTTAATTATGCCGCCGTGCTCGAAAAAGTCAATGAGCAACGAGCCCTTGCAGCCAAAGAAGATCATTATGGCTTTTACGGAGCTGGCGCGTCTGTTGTTTCGACTATGCTGCAGACGTTTCGCTGGGAAGCTCTTACATATCCTCGTAGAGTCCCGATTTCTTCCCATGCGATTTCCGTATTTTGGGAGGCTTGTAGAGAAACAGTCGTGGCCATCGATTTGCAAAGGACCAAGAGGTGCACGCCAGGGTACAGTCATGATTACTTAGGCAACCGCAAACATTTTTCCATGAAGCCACGAACCGTCTTGTCTCACACTGGGATAAATGTGTTATCAGTTAGGGCGATTACTTTTCAAATAGTAAACAGTATTCTTACTTTTTTCCCATTCGTCTCGTTTTCATTTGACCGCCCACTATAAAAGCAGAAAACAAATTAAATGCTGAAATGATAATTAAATCGACACCCCAGCTGCAAACAGGCGTTGATATACAGCATTGGGGACATATTGATAATGTGTGCCCCGATCGGGACTCGAACCCGGGATCTCCCGCTTACATGGCAGACGCTCTATCCATACGAGCCACCGAGGGCACAGAGGACAGTGCGCCTGCAGGGACTTATACCTTGCACGCTCCCCGTGAGACCCACATTCCCAACATGTCCACACCACTACATTCGTAGTGCACCTAACAGATGTTTGCCCATCACACTCATTACTCGTGGCAGATTAATCTACCAAGTCTCGTACGAGTTGGAGCATAGCGTGTGCATTCGCACAAGAAAGTCAGTGGCTGGGTAGCCATATTTTATCTATCTATGAAGATAGTGTCTGTTCCCGAAGGAACACATACCACTGATGATCGTGCAGCTTCTCTAGAATGAAATGATAATTAAATCGACACCCTAGCTGCAACCAGGCGTTGATGTACATCATTGGGGAGGTGTTGAAAATGTGTGCCCCGACCAGGACTCACATTCTATGCCCCAACTCGTACGGGACTTGGTAGGTTAATCTGCCACGAGTAATGAGTGTCATGGACAAACGTGTATTAGGCGCACTTCGAATGTAGTGGTGAGAACATGTTGGAAATATGGGTCTTACAGGGAGCGTGCAAGGGATAAGTCCTTGCAGGTGTACTATCCTCTGTGCCCTCGGTGGCTCAGATGAATAGAGCGTCTACCATGTAAGCAGGAGATCCCGGGTTCGAGTCCCAGTTGAGGCACACATTTTCAACTTGTCCCCAATGATGTATATCAACGCCTGTTTGCAGCTAGGGTGTCGATTTAATTAGCATTTCATTCTAGAGAAGCTGCACGGTCATCAGTGGTATCTGTTCTTTCGGGAACAGATACTACCTTCATATATAAATTTTATGCTTCTTGAACCGCGCTGAAGATGTCGATTGTAGCAATACGTGACAGTGGTGCAGCAACACATGGAGCAAACCTTTTTTAAAATCTTATCTTTTTGCCTTTTACAATATTCGAACCGTGATCATATCCTCGGCCTCGCATATTTTCCAGGGAAATTTTCGTCTCGCCAATGCGTTTAAGAGAATAACGGTTAGACATTGACCACTAGTGTCTGCAAATAAAATAAAGCCAAGGGAATCTCATTTGATAATTACTTCTTCACAAGGCTTTGATTGAACAAAACGAAGAACAATTGGCATCTGTTCAGTGAGGCTCGTGTCAGGAGTACTACAGTGTAACATAACTGAGTACTGAGTGCTGTGGTACTTTCATAAGTTCGTTTAAAATGAAATCTTGAATACGACTTGATAACAGAATGATGAATTCATTAAGTATTTACTTTCTGAGATAGTGAACACTAGTTTCAGCAGAACTTACTCTTCGCAAATGCTCTTTCAACAAATCAACATACGTGGTAATGTGTTCTGCTAGTTTCAAGAAAATTCCCGCTATTTTATTTACAGGAAATATCTGTTGTTACTCGAAATGCCAACCAACCCCTGTGTCCCCATGAACTGTGTTACACAAAGAAACAGTTTTAACACTAAATACCAATGTGCAGCTTCAGCCTGAGTGAGTCTCTAATTTTCTTCATCAAGTGTTTTGTCTAGACCCAACCGAAACGAGAGTGTATATCTCGCCAGAATTGTATTGTATTTATATGGTTCGGTAATTCTGTCGTAATAGGCTAGAAACCCAGACACATTTTTCCAATATGAATGTCCTGAACTGCATGCGAGATTTATTTATTTATTTATTTATTTATTTATTTTTTGTATGCCGGAGTAAATATTCTACCTCTCTTATCAGCCAGGAAATTGGACATCAGTTACTTGAAAAGGATCTCTTTCTACAAGAGTATGTCTTACGTCATCAGTTATTTTATCTGGCCATTCCACGCAATCGTGCGGTAAGTTAACAACGTGTCAGGCAGGTGGCCCTTCGTGCAACACAAAATGCAATTTTTGAAATGTCAAATAAACTGATACGCAACTTCTTCCCCTATCAAGGAAGTGAAAATTAATATTCTATGCACAATGTAGAAGCGTAAGAACAATAAAATCAAGAAGCACTTTTTGATATTTCTACAGATACCTGCAGGGTTACAGTTATTGAACTATAAGAAAAAAAACGTTACAGACTACGGCTTGCACACACTTTGTTCAACACATAAACGTCACTACAGATATTCGGATTTTAGTTATGACATGTTGGATATGCCTGCTATCATTGGCGATGAGGTGGCGCAGACGAATAGCGAAATACTCCATCACCTGCTGAAGGGTCGGAAAATCGATGCTGCCGATGACCTCCTTAATGGTTGTTTTCAGCTCGGCAATGATTTTGGGGTTATTGCTGTACACCTTGTCTTTAATGTAGCCACACAGAGAGGAGTCGTATTTGTTCAGACCCGGAGAATATAGCGGCCAATCGAGGCTCATGCCAGTGGCTTCTGGGCGCCCCGGGCCAGAATGCGATCCCCAAAGTGCTCCTCCAGGACATCAAACACTCCCCTGCTTCTATGGAGTCGAGCTCCATCTTGCATGAATCACATCTTGTTGAAACAATGGGGCACTTTGGATAATGCAGATGAAATTATCTTCCAAAACCTTCACATACCGTTCGGTAGTCACCGACTATTCCACGACTGGACAATGCACACCACACAGTCACCTGTTGAGGGTGAAGAGACTTCTCGAACGCGAAATACTGATTCTCAGTCCCCAAAAAGCGCCAATTTTACTTACTGGTGAACGCATCCAAATGAAAGTGCGCTTCGTCGCTAAAACCAAACCATGCATGCACATACTAATTCCCATCATGCCCCGCAGCCAGTCGCGCAGTTTGAACATCGTAACGCAAACCGTTCAGAAGTTACGAAGATTCTATTTCATGGAGTTTAATAATTGTCACCCTGAACGTTATAGTATGTCACGGAATAGGAATAGATTTTGTCTCTTTTTACTCAATATGAGATCGAAATAATTCCAACAAATCATTAAATGTTTGTCCATTTACAGAATGTTAATATACCGGTAATCATACGGCTCTGTACGTAATATTCCCTTCCGTAGATTTTCACAGCTATAGAACTTTTTTAATAGTCACCATACCTAGTACCTGGATCGGCGTATTGTTATCTTACTTTTAACACACAATTCTACAGTCAATCCCAGGAATGTATTCTATGCGTTAGTATATATATACACAGGGTGTAAATTTTAAGTTGACAAACCAGAATAACTCGAAAAATAAGCTTCACACGAAAAAATGTGTAGAATCCAAAGTTCATTATTTTCGAGGGGGACATTTGCTGGTGCTAAAATTAGCCCGCCACCCCAGCCTCCTGAGAGTGGGGTGGAAGGCAACTCTAAAATTTCAAATGAGAACCCCCATTTTTTATTGTAGAATCAGATTCTACATAAAAAAAACTACGTACATTTATTGTTAAACATTTGTTTTGGTTCTTGGCAGTTGGCGCTGTAATTCAAGAAAATCCATGTTCTCATTTTTTCGAATCTGCGGAAAAATTAATATTTGGGACACCATTTGTAAAACTCTAATTCTTCTCTCTCAAACCCCACCCTATGGGGAGAGAGGGAGCATTTTAGTTTTAGCTAATCAAAATTTACGAAGTAAATGAGTTTTTTTTATTTATCCGTAACCATTTTCCATGCAAAAATGAGAACATGGATTTTCGAACAGGATTGTCGAACGCATTAAGAGAAATATTTTAAACAATGCGGACCACACATGTCGGCGAAATGTCGGAAGCGAACCATACGGTCGACGACGACATCTTAACACTAGCCAGTACTTTTATGAACTGCAATTCACGTTTTAAAACTTGTTACAGAAAAACAAATTAAAGAACAAATGTACTTTTTAAGATTAATTTTATAATATTCAACTTTATTAAACGAAACCTGAAATTGTGCACACTGTAAAAAAGGAAATCGGAATTTTTCACGATGCAGCAGTAATTTTCACACGGCATTTAAGGGGATCGAGGCAGTCACCCGCTTACAGTGAATTCGCAAAGCCGCGTTTCTGTGAAAGCTGCATACCATAACCACTGACCTTGCCGTTGTTGGGGCGGCTTGCGTGTCTCAGCGATGCAGATAGCCGTACCGTAGCTGCAACCACAGCAGAGCGGTCTTAGTTGAGAGACCAGACAAACGTGTGGTTCCAGAAGAGGGGCAACAGTCCTCTCAGTAGTGGCAGCGGCCACAGTCTGAACAATTCACTGAACTGCCCTTGTAACATCAACCAAAACTGCCCTGCTGCGTTGGTACTGCGAACGGCTGAAAGCAAGGGGAAACTACAGCCGTAATTTTTCGCGAGGGCATGCATTTTTACTGTATTGTTAAATGATAATGGTGTCTTCTTAGGTAAAATATTCCGAAGGTATAATAGTCCTCCATTCGGATCTCCGCGCAGAGACTACTCAGGAGGTCGTCATCAGGAGAAACAAAACTGGCGTTCTACATACGATGGACAGTTTCGTCACACTGGGAGAAACAAAACTGGCGTTCTCTATAGCATGGAGAGATGCATCAAACCAGTCTTCGGATTGAAGACCTCAACAACAACAACAACGCATAGTATGGAGGGCTGGACAGCCGAGAACCCGAGGACGAGACTCCTGCATTAGCCTATTTTTGAAGAGTAAAAACTGTTACTTCTTTGATGACAAACCTATCTGCTACTGGTAATTATAAAGAATTAAAGTAATAAGATTCAGTTTTTCGCTAAAATTTGATTTTTTTTTTAGGAATAAGAAATTAAATTTGGCAGCAAGTAAAAATGTCCGCCCCCGGTAGCTGAGTGGTCAGCGCGACAGAATGTCAATCCTAAGTGCCCGGGTTCGATTTCCGGCTGGGTCGGAGATTTTCTCCACTCAGGGACTGGGCGTTGTGTTGTCCTAATCATCATTATTTCATCCCCATCGACGCGCAAGTCGCCGAAGTGGCGTCATAAAGACTTGCACCCGGCGAACAGTCTACCCGACAGGAGGCCCTAGCGACACGACATTTATTTAGCAAGTAAAAATGAAACACAGTAATCTCATACTTGCACCAGCTATGGTTCAGCATCTGAAGAGAGAGTTAGATGGAGGTCATCATTCACAGTGCTCCGATTTGAAAAATTAACATGTTTATAAGGTTTTTAGCTATTTGCAGAAGACGACATTAAAAAACATTCATAGCTTTAGCTTGTTTTTCGTTTCCCTTCTTTTCTTGTGCGTTTTTTTCTATAATAGCCCCTGATAGTGTCTTTTCTTCATACACATTTCCGTCATTTGGGTTGTCGTTACGAAGACAGTAAAAATACAGAGTAATTTCACAAAACTACTGAACAAGTGGGCACAAAAAACTGTACTAGCACAGAACGAGAGCACTTCCTACGAGACCGATTGAACACTGTGGCCTCGAACCAAGTATTGCAACCACATTGTTTGGATGTTATTGTTGGCTGTATAGGGGGAAAGAGAGGAGGGAGGCGTTACAGCTGGCTCAGGTTAATAGCCAATAAGAAGAATTTTGCTCATATTGTAAACATAATAATCCACTCCGTAGCTGAATGACGCTTTTCAAGCTGGGTTCCATTACTGCAGACAGCACCAACTTAAATGAGACGCTCATCAATGAAATCAGAAACTCTGAACTCTGCCCGAACAGGCCGTGAAAGCCCAACGATCCGACTGGCCGCCGTGTCATCCTCAGCCCACAGGCGTCACTGAATGCGGAAATGGAGGGGAATGAGGTCAGCACACCGCTCTCCCGACCTTATGTCGGTTTACGAGACCGAATGAGAAGTAGTGTCAGATGAAAATATCTGCACCAAGCTGTGAACCATGCGAGAGTTATTATTCATTTACCTATAAACATTATAATAAAAATTTTGTGGTTATATATACCGGTACATGGTGGATCACAATTAATAACAAAAACTGATTTGTGTGAAAGTATACAAAAAGGTTCCTCTGGATTTTTCTGTATCGTATCATTTCAAAAGTTAAGTGTACGGCAACCCTGTTGATATGGTTGAAGAATGGCAGCGGACTGTATAGTCTTGTCATAATTTACCCTGTAATGAAAAGTCATGGAATAGTGATATGCATATGGCGGTAGTACAGCGTGCAAGTGGTATAAAAGGGCACTCCATTGGCGGAACTGTCATTTGTCTTCAGGTGATTCATGTGAAAAGATATCCTATATGATTATGACTGCACTACTTAACAGATTTTGAACGCAGAATGATCGTTCGAGCTAGGAGCATGGGACATTCTGTTTTGGAAGTCGTTAGCGAATTCAATATTCCGAAATACACAGTGTCAAGAGTGTGCTGAGAATACCAAATTTCAGGCATTATCTCTCACAACGGACAACGCAGACGCCGATGGCCTTCACTTGACGACCGAGAGCAGCAACTTTTGCATAGGGTTGTCAGTGCTAACAGACAAGTAACACTGTGTGAAATAACAGTATAAATCAATGTGGGCTGCACAACGAACGTATCCATTAGGACATTGCGAATAATTTAGCGTTAATAGGCTATGGCAGCATACGACTGACGTGAGTGACTTGCTAACACCATGACATCTCTTGCAGAACCTCTCCTGGCCTCAGAAAGATAACAGTTGGATCCTAGATTCCTCGAAGACCGTGGCCTGGACAGATGAGTCCCGATTTCAGTTGGCGAGAGCTGATGGTACGGTTCGCCTGTGGCGCTATAAAGGGACAAAACTGTAGATCTAGGAGCAGACATCAGAGACCAAAACTGCACGTCACCGCAGCCAGACTGCAGATGCATGTCATTGAACTGCGTGATCAGCTTCCTGCTTCATCAGTACCTCTCAGAAGCAGCAATACTTCCATGACACTGTCCCAGGTGTCGATGTCATGGGGCCAGTCTTCGAGAAGCAACTCCGGTTCGATTGACTTCCGTGTCGTCGACGATTACGCTAGACTCTACTCATTCCCCTGCTCTAAATGGTTTGCAGTGGCTCACAAACGCAGCCCTTCCACGAATTCAGCGCCGACAGCCAGCATTTAAAAGCTGACCAGCAGAGTACGTCACGCTCGGGCACGGCAGGGCCACACCTGGTGCCTGTCGTTTGTCAACCGGATATCCTCGCTGTGAACACTGCCACCACCGGACTGCGAAGGATGGACCTCTGCCTGTCTGCCCAACCTGGACAGACAACACCGCGCTGTCCGCCCATCCTTGCTCCTCACCGTCGGTCCAGACTTCAACTGTGGGCAACGCCATCGCCTTGGCACTGGAACGACGCGACCTTCCGCATTAGAGACCTGGTGGTCGCTCGTGACTGCATCCTGCTGTCTCAGCTCGCCTCGCGAACGAGAGACGCCTGAGCAGCGCGACCACGCTACCCGCCATACATCAACACCTGCAGCTCCGACGCCGGAGTATTACGAGGGTACTCTGAACCGCGCCACAGAATGGAGCACAATCAGCAGAATGTCTGAACTGTATTAATTAGTAAAGAACTAACAAATAGTTGTTGTATCTTCATTAGGACCTGCCTCTGCTACTGTCCACATCCCCCATCTTCGACAGCCTATCTCTCTCACCTTCACACTGGTGTCACACGGACTGTTGAAGATGGACATGGAGATGGACAACCTGGAAAAGAGTGGTGAGCGCCATGATTCCATAGCAGCAGCTTTGTGAAATGGAAAGGGAAGTCAGTAGACGGAGGAAGATATGTAAATAGGAGCACAAAACATTTTACTTTCACTCATGGAATTCCCTACACCCTCTGATTCGACCCTCCTCTACTTTTTTTCCATACTGTCGCAGTTAGATACCGCTGTAGTGTTCGGTAAGGAACCGAGGGCCGAAACGTTAACACCAGGAATATACACCCAGTGCAACTTCCTGGCAGATTAAAACTGTGTGCAGGACCGAGACTCGAACTCGGGACCTTTGCCTTTCGCGGGCACGTGCTCTACCATCTGAGCAACCCAAGCACGACTCACGCCCCCTCCTCACAGCTTTACTTCTGCCAGTACCTCGTCTCCTACCTTCCAAACTTTACAGACGCTCTCCTGTGAACCTTGCAGAACTAGCACTTCTGAAAGAAAGGATATTGCGGAGACATGGCTTAGCCACAGCCTGGGGGATGTTTCCACAATGATATTTTCACTCTGCAGCTGAGTGTGCGCTGCTATGAAACTTCCTGGAAGATTGTGTGCTGGACTGAGACTCGAACTCGGGACCTTTGCCTTTTGCGGGCAAGTGCTCTACCATCTGCCAGGAAGATTCATATCAGCGCACACTCCGCTGCAGAGTGAAAATCTCATTGTGGAAACATCCCCCAGGCTGTGGCTAAGCCATGTCTCCGCAATATCCTTTCTTTCAGAAGTGCTAGTTCTGCAAGGTTCACAGGAGAGCGTCTGTAAAGTTGGGAAGGTTGGAGACGAGGTCCTGGCAGAAGTAAAGCTGTGAGGAGGGGGCGTGAGTCGTGCTTGTGAAGCTCAGATGGTAGAGCACTTGCCCGCGAAAGAATTATGTAGAGTATATGTGTTTAGGATGAAAAAGGAATACTAGTAGTATTAGAGATAGGCATAATGTAAGATTCAACATCATGGCTAAGCCACAAATATTAAGAGATGTGATCTGCAGAATGTGACGTCCAAGGAAAAAAGTTAGCAGGCACTACTTAGTTCAATAAGATACGTTTAAGCTGAGGTACAGTGCCAATGGATTAGTACTAGATTAAAGAGTCGCAACGGTATTGTTTGGTTAGGTTTCACTGTCTTCACATCATGCAGCATTGCCTCAAAACAGCCAAAGCGCTGAAATACCAGATGGATGTGAGACGCCTCATTGACTGTGACGTCATCAGTTAACCCGCTCCTGGTCCCTCTAGAAACAATATTCATGATTTCAGTAAAACCAGCAACAATAGCCGACCAGGCGAAGGAAGTGACATAGAGGGAAACTCTATCAGATTTGTGCGTGTAAGGGAATTAAAGGGATTTTTTGCTGAACGACACAGATGAGATTGATATAGTGCCTGTGGCTAGGAAGCTGGAGGATTATTGTACAGCATAAGCAAGACTAACATAGCTCCTGTGACTGGGAAAATATTTAGTTTGTGTACGCCACAGGTGCACCTGTTATACCGTCTGTAGCTGGGTCAGTGGTATCGGAGTGACCTTGAAGCGAGGCTACTGGATTACTTGTTTTCTCTCGGAATGAGAGGTATCTGTTTGTGAAGCTATTAAGGTTTATTGTGAAGTACTGGAGATTTATTGTAAAAATGAGACGTTACAATTCTAAGTATCATGGAGTATTACGTAACGTACGTTTATTGACCGTTTGTGAGGAAGTAAATTTTGATAGATTCCTGAGTCACGATGTCTTGAAGTCGCAACCAAAGCAACATGCCCCTAGATCCCCTACAGTTGTAAATAAACGTTTCAGAAGGTATAAGAATGTGGAGTATAGGGACAATGTGCAAACCACAGAGTTCACACAGGCCAGTAACGCTAAGCAATAGCGCAGTGCACAAATCATTCTGTTTGCATAGGTCCCTTCTGTTCCACCTGGGTTAGATTTCATTATTTTCTAGATCACAGTGATAAAGTAATAGTATAGCTGTGTGCGCACGAATGTTTTTTATGTTTGCGCTAGATAAAGAGTCATATTGTTTATATACCTTGTGTTATAGATGAATGTGATGTAACTAATAGGCGAATGTGGAAGACACGAATTTAGCATACAGAAAATAAGAAGGTTAGAATGCTTTCCTCATTACCATTATTCCCACAGGAGAGGAATGACATAGCTACTAACAGGACTGAAAGTGAACTAATGTACCCAACGTGCAAATGAGAACACATGGACTCCGAGGTTATGAGAAAGTTTAGGTAGTTGCCAGTGAAAGTGGACAAATAACGGATCATGTGATACTGTGAGTGGAGGAGCAATTACAAAGTTTAAAAGTGCAAATTACCAAGTGTTTTTATTTCAGTAAAGATCGAGGGTGAATTTTCTTCGCGGAGGGTATGAGATTGTAGCGGGACAAACCTATAGGAGAATTTGGAGCAGAAGTCAGAGCCCAGAACTGCAATGACGCCGCAGCCAGACGGTACATGCTGGTCACTGAACTGCACGATAGGCTCCCGAGTCGTCGGACCACGACCACCAAAATCAGACCACAAGCCACAGACATTGGTCGTAGTTGGCTGTTGCTCCTGCTGGATCAGCACCTCTCAGCAGCAGCAAGACGACACCGTTCCGGGTGTCAGAGCCCTGGAGCCAGCCTTCGAGAAGCCACTCCAGCTCGATTGACTTCCGCGTCGTCGATGCTTGCCCCAGACCTCGGTTACTGCCCTGTTCCAGATGGTTTGCAGTGGCCCAGCCGAGTACGTCACGTATGGGCATGGCACGCACTTAGGCTAGGCGCAAATTGAGACGCGTATAGCGCGTGTGGCGCGACGCAGCGCACCGCGCGTTTTTGTAACATCACAGGTTCAAATGGGACCGCGCAAATTGCGACGCGACTGGGACGCGACACGCGCCTGCGCCAGGTCGCGCGGCGTTGTTGTTGAGGCACAGTTTCTCGCGTCGCACGTCGCGTGTGCCTCGCTAGCACCGTGGGAAATTTGGGGCGGGGAGCAGAAAAGTAGCCCGGCCATATGCTCACATCGGAACAGTGCATATGAGCAGCCCATACGATAAATTTTGCCTTACTGTGTACTAAATTTCATTGCCTTTGGATAGTGTTTCGTTTTTCGCCATTTAAACGCTCCACCTTTTTTCGTTAGTACATTATAATTTTCTGTTATTTATATCTATATAGTTTTGTTTTGTTTTTCTTCAGTCAAGAAAAATGCATACTTCAGTAACTGATGACCCATTGGTCGCTGGAATTGTATCATATGCCTCCACGTTGTTTTCAGATCGTAAGAAGGGACAGTGGGTAGTGAATAAGGAAGCAAGGAATATTATAAAATCATGTGATAAATAACCAAGGTAGGAAAGTAAAACAAGGTTATCTTCTCGCTGCCTGGTATGCTGGCGTATCTGTACGATCTGTTACAAAAATTTATAAAGGGATAATCTCCACAGGTGTGATCCCTTTGTGCTCCTGGTAAAAAGCGTCCAAGATTACTCTGATATGGATGTAATACGACACACTGTACTAAATGCATGTGAACATCACATTTCCACCGCAAGCTAGAAACAGTCGAAAAGCAGTCACAAATAACAATGTTTTAACATCTTCAACTTTTGTAGTCCTGTCTTCCTCACTTGCGTGTAATATTACGGTATATTGATAATTTTTACTTATGGACCGTCTGACTTCAGACAGAACAGAACAGAAACCAAAACATTGCATTGAAACAACCTTTCAGTTCACAGTGCTGTGGGATGCGGGAAAAAAACCGCAAATTGGCATTCATAAGAAGAAGAACAACACCAAAAATGCAACAGGAGTGTAATATGTAAGAAATTGTCCACGCAACTTGCCAGTGATGATGCCTTGCAGAAAATAAAGGCGAAACGCGTATGGCACTAAAATTGTGTTTTATTCAGTTCCTGCTAGACGGTCCTTAAGTAAAAATTATCAATATACCGTAACAATGTTTTAATTGGTTCGCCGTAATGAGAAAAAGCATTTCAATTGTTGCATGCACATTATCACATTATCAGCATTAATAAACTAGTTATACAACATTCTACACAAATGAAGAAAATGGTCGGTATTATTACGAAAGTAGGAATATCCTAAAAGAGTTTTATGATTAGATATATTTAATTTGTTGAAATGTACTGCTGACAAAGGCAGATCTACTTTCATGACAATGTTTCTCGAACTCCAACTCACAAGGCACACATGGCTAGCTTGTGCATTCCTGTCGCGTGCATTAGCCTCTATTGCTGACAATACATTGGCCATTGTGTTGTCCGACAGATCAGTTGTTTATTTTTCTCAATAACAGCTATTTTATTCGCGCTCACACACTGTCAGTTTGGCAAGCCGTAGGTGAGTAACCAGTATCTGGCATGTGCCTATCATTCCGCCTGAAGGAACGTTCGTCGTTATTTTAATACTGCTCAGATCAAGAGAAGGAATAAAATCCTTTGTAAGTTTCCATTCCAGTTGCTCAGTGTTAAAAATACGATGGGTTACGTGGATTCCACCAAAATTCCAACGGAACTGGCAATCTATTTTTGTGTGAGTTGTTCATCTTTTCTCATTCGAAGAAGCATCACCGTTTGTGAGTAACGGCCACATTTCTCTTGGTGAATGTTTTAATTGTACTTCCTTTGTCACAGTGTAATTTGCCAAACTCATCTCACAGCAGCTATTGAGACAGAATTCCGAAACGGAGTGCCTCATTAAACAGGTAATTGGCAATCATAGAGGTCAATAGCTTACGGAAAACCTCATAGTGTCGGTTTGCAGTAACATAAAAGAAGAAATTTCATGTTTATTTTCATACTAGGGAGCTCTTGTTTCGCTAGCTGTCGTTAACTCTTAAAAAAACTACACTCACTGGACTGAAATAAATAAAAAGGGAAGTATAAGTACTTATATATCGTCATAGATAAGAAAGTTCCGTGTGTTTAAGAATTGACAAAACACTCTCCTCTTTGTGTGCTATCATTCGCCAAACTTTCGATCTCTCGAGCGGTTTAGGAGATATGAGAGATGTTGCGAGTATTTCATTCTCGCGGGCGTGACATCGGAAGTGAGCGCGCTACATGGGATATATTTTCTCGAGATCGGCGGCAGATAGAGACCTCCTCCCAAATCTAAACAAAAATTCAGCACGTTAGCTAAATTTCATACGAAGCAACATATGGTGTAATGCGCACCAAACGCAAAATCATAGCGACCCCTAATTTTCGTTGCAAACTTTTTGAGTTTTGCGTAGTGTCTTACTAAAATGTGCACATCACAATAAGAATGGTCATTAGCGAGTTGATGGGCACTTCGTCACGACGCTGACACATAACGCTACAAGTAAGGCAAAAATCAATTATTTTCAGTGAATAGTTTCTGTAAAATCGTTTGAGAAAGATAATAGGTTGCGCGCCCTTCGGTTCTGTCAGCGCAGAGCCCCGCCAGCCGGCGCGTGCGGAGTATGGTGTACGCGTCACTGTTACTCGTAAAAATTTAATTAATTGAATCTAGGTCTTTCATTCAATAAAACTAATCCCTCTGTTCACCCGAAAATGATAGGGTGATTATCCTTTAAGTAAGTAAAATAATATATGCAAATCAACGAAATGTATTGTTGCAATGATAAAACATGTAATTTGTAGTCTTAAGGTTATAGGGTACCTATAAATGGTGGAAAATCGATTTTTTTTACTTTATTAAATTCTAGTCTTTCCTGATTACATTGATATATACATTATAGGGTTTCAAATGAAAAATAACCTACATATACCAAATTTTAAAGTTACAATTATGTATGCCGCCAGGCCCCCTTTATTTCTGTTACAGAAACCATTATTATTCCAAAAAGAACTGTGAACTTCCTGTTTCCAGCGATTATACGTATAATACATTGCATATGCTGGTAACAGTGCAGGCTTCTGGTTTATGTCAATGATTATCTTTGCTAGTATTTACTTATGTTTCGCTAAAGCAGTTTGCTCTTGTGTAACTGAATGTTTGTTGCACAAGTGCTACTTATATTTGTGGAAGTACATATCCTTTAGTGCGCAATAAATACAAACTATGCCACGCATCAAGAAATTCAATAAAAGGAAATTCCATGGTAACCAGTACACAAGCAAAGCAAGCCACACTGTTGAAAGTAACCTATGTATCAGTTCTTCTACATCTACATCTACATCCATACTCCGCAAGCCACCTGACGGTGTGTGGCGGAGGGTACCTTGAGTACCTCTATCGGTTCTCCCTTCTATTCCAGTCTCGTATTGTTCGTGGAAAGGAGGATTGTCGGTATGCCTCTGTGTGGGCTCTAATCTCTCTGATTTTATCCTCATGGTCTCTTCGTGAGATATACGTAGGAGGGAGCAATATACTGCTTGACTACTCGGTGAAGGTATGTTCTCGAAACTTCAACAAAAGCCCGTACCGAGCTACTGAGCGTCTCTCCCGCAGAGTCTTCCACTGGAGTTTATCTATCATCTCCGTAACGCTTTCGCAATTACTAAATGATCCTGTAATGAAGCGCGCTGCTCTCCGTTGGATCTTCTCTCTCTCTCTTCTATCAACCCTATGTGGTACAGATCCCAGACTGCTGAGCAGTATTCAAGCAGTGGGTGAACTGGGAAGAAACTCCCACATAGCACGCCTCCTGGTGATTCAAATTTTTGTGTTAACAATGACACTGTTTGTAGTGGACTTGTTGTTGTTGATGTGGGCATCTTATCTTCTTTGATAAAGGAAGTGGCGGAATGTAAACAACGTGATGGTGTAGGCTGTCTGGAAATAACTGAACAACAAAGTAACAGGAAGCATTTAATGTCAAAATTAGTTGTTGTGTGTAGATCCTGCAATAAATCTACCTCGAAAATTACTTCAAACTTTGTGCATAATTCATATGATGTGAATTTGAAGTTAGTGTATGCAATAGGAAAAGGAAAAAAGGCTGCTCAAATGTTTTGTGGTTTGATAGACCTTTCTCTCCCTCCCAGTAGGTTCGGCAAGTACGGGTGCCTTGACAGTTGTGTCTAAAGCATCTATGAAATGTGCAGTAGAAGAAACTGTAAATATTAGTGGAACCAGGGACATTGCTGTTGCACTGGATGGGACATGGCAATGTCGAGGACATCAATCCTTGAATGGTGTTGTAAGTGCTACTTCTCTGGAGAATGGAAAAGTTGTTAATGTTGAGTGCTTATCTAACAAGGGAACCTCCCCATTGCACCCTCCTCAGATTTAGTTATAAGTTGGCACAGTGGATAGGCCTTGATAAACTGAACACAGATCAATTGAGAAAACAGGAAGAAGTTGTGTGAAACTGTGAAAAAATAAGCAAAATATACAAACTGAGTAGTCCATGGGTCACATAGGCAACATCATGCACAATGTGAGCTCAGGAGCGCTGTGGTCCCGTGAGCAGCTGCTGAACGAGAGGTCCTTGGTTCAAGTATTCCCTGGAGTGAAAATTTTACTTTATTTATTTTTGCATAGTTATTATCTGTCCGTTCGTTCATTGACGTCTCTGTTCACTGTAATAAATTTAGTGTCTGTGTTTTGCGACCGCATCGCAAAACCGTGCGATTAGTAGACGAAAGGACGTGCCTCTCCAATGGGAACCGAAAACATTTGATCGCAAGGTCATAGGTCAACCTATTCCTCCACAGGAAAACACATCTGATATATTCTATACGACACTGGTGACGGCATGTGCACCACATGACAGGAATATGTTGTCGACCCACCTAACTTGTACACTTGGCGATTCTTCTACCTTGCCCGATTTAGGTTTTCTTGTGGATGTGATAATCACTCCCAAAAAAGTGATGCAAACGTAAGAGTTTGTCACATAAACTGAAAATGAAAAATAAAAATTTTCACTCACTGGAAGATTTGAACCCAGGACCTTTCGTTCCGCAGCTGCCCACGTTACCACGAGACCATGGCGCTCCTGCAATCCTACTGTCCTTGATGTTCTATATGTTACCATGAACTACTCAGTTTGTATATTTTGCTTATTTTTTCACAGTTCCACACAACTTCTTCCTGTTTTCTCAATTGATCTGTGTTCAGTTTTTCAAGGCCTATCCACTGTGCCAACTTATAACTAAATCTGAGGGGGGTGCGATGGGGAGGTTCCCTTGTAAGTACTGCCACACCTGCCATGGTAACACTGAAGGACATATTGAACATCAGTGGTCTAAGAATTATGATGGTTGCAGTGGAGGTATGGAGTGTGATGGAGCCGTAAAAATATTTCAGAGGTCGGTGCCCATTTATAATGTTAGATATATGAAGTACCTAAACGATGACTCTGAAGTTTTCAATAAAATTAATGAGTTACATGTTTATGATGATACCTTGGTAACAAAACTGGAGCGTTGTTTACGTATGCAAAAGAGGATGGGTGCTAGACTGAGGAAGCTACAAAGAGAAATGAAAGGAAAGTTGTTACCTGATGGAAAATCTCTATCTGGCCAAGGCATACTTACAGAAACTGAAATACACCTTCTTGAGAGTTATTATGGAGTGGTCATTAGACGAACTGCACCTTTGAATGATGTTGTAGCAATGATAAAAACTGTAAGGGCCACCTACTTTCGTAAGCTGTCCACAGAAGGCCACCCTGTTCACAGACTTTGCCCTGAAGGAACAGATTCTTGGTGTGGTTACCAAAAAGCAAAAGAAAGTGGTCAAATATACCATAATAAGCATTGTCTTCCGAAGCCTGTTATGAATTAAATAAAACCAATTTTTAGGGACCTGAGTGACCCTGTTTTGCTTAGTAAATGTCTTCATGGGGTCACTCAGAATACAAACAAAAGTTTCAACCATTTCAAATGGGAAAGATTACCCAAGAATATTTTTGTAGGACTAAATACATTAAAATTTGGTGTACTAGAAGCAGCGATACGTTTCAGTGATGGAGTGATAGTAAGGTTGGAAGTCCTGAGAAATTCAGGCATAAAATGTGGCTCAAATATGGAAGATCATTTGCTTGCGTGTGACAGACAAAAGGTGAATGAAGCTGAAAGATTTTCTCTTCAAGTTACCAAAGAAGCAAGAAGTGCTAAAAGGAATGCCAAGAGGAAGCTTGAAAATGAAGAAATGCTGCAAGATGAAGACTATGCTTCACAAATGTTCTGAGGCACAGTTTAATTGGACCCATATCTTCATTCACAATTTCCAGCAAATTGAAGAATTCAGGTACAAATATTTCCTGAAGTTTATAAAGCACTGCTCTAATTTTTTTCTGTAACTTGCAATAGTCCATACTTATGTAGTAAACCTAAGTTTTATTGCAGAATCAACTAAATTATAGAAAAAATAACATTTTTATTAAGAAAAAAATTATGAAAATTAAAATGTAAGATGTGATATTTTTTATCCTTGTAATATACATAATAGGTGGAATTAAATAGGTCTAGTACCTCAGCCAACATATCATGCATATCTGGTAAAAATTTGGTCTCTTCCAAATGTATCACATTGGATTAAATTGTACCTCAATTTGAGGAAGCATTTTGGAAAAAAAAAATACATAAATTTCTTTGTAATTTTTAATAACCCTAAGCAGATTGAAAAATATTCAAAATACTTCTAATTTGTTTAGAAGGTGTGCTGCATTACCTGATATCAACAAAAATCTGTAAAACATATACATTATAAATAGTGTGAAAGAAATAGGTGTTAATTTTTACGTACTATTGAGCCGGAAAAGTACCCTGTATCCTTAATAGAAACAGATTCTTTCCTGGTAAGAAAGCCCAACATTCAAAAGATTCTTTCCTGTCTTTGTACGAAATTATTCACTTTTATTTCATGTAAATTTCCTAGTAATTTGGGAAGATGTACGAAAAAATTTTAACTGTAAAAATATAAAAAAATTAATATGTAACAATGACAGTAATTATTTAAAACCATATAAATAGAAGAAATTTGTACGCTGCCATAAGTTAGTCTGCGGTCAGTCTTATGTCAATCATGAGGCAGTCTTAAGTCAATTTTACGCATGTAGCTCACTGCCGAACGTCTAGCATTCAAAATAAAACTCTTTGTGAACAAGAAATACTGGAACTTATTTCTACCATTGCATGATTCCCATGTGGCGCTGCAGTAACATCAAGATGAACCTATGGCAGCATTAAGAAGCAGCACCCCAGATTACATAAAATGCCACTGGTGTGACGTGATCTTCCACATTAGAAAAGATCTGGTCCCTGCCCGTGACTGCAGCATGGCTGCATCCTGTCGTCTCAGCTCGCCTCACCTACCAGGGATGCCAGGGCAGTGCTCTGTCTCCCAAAGTAGCGCCTGCACACCGCCCACCATATGTCAACGTCTGGAGCTACGAATGCCAAAATATTGCGAGTGAACTCTGAACTGCACCAGAGAATGGAGCATGATCAGAAGAATGTCTGAACTAAATGAATTAGTAAAGAACTGCGCAGTCATCAGCGCCCGTACAAAGTCCCAATGTTTACACAGTCCAATCAAGCCACTATCACGAATGATGATGATGATGATGATTGATGAGGACAACACAAGCACCCAGCCCACAGGCAGATAAAATCCCCAACCCGACCAGGAATCGAACCAGGGACCCCGTGATCCAGAGGCAGCAACACTACCCACTAGACCACGAGCTGCGGACGATATGGATATTCTGTTAAGCACAACATCTAGTGCCTATCTTTTATCTGATCCACAATTCAAGTACATCAGTAAAAATAAAATACATTAAAGTCCTTACAAATGAATTACCAGTGATGATAAGAATACACAGGGTAATTACACTACTGGCCATTAAAATTGCTACACCAATACGAAATGCATATGATAAATGGGTATTCATTGGACAAATATATTATACTGACATGTGATTACATTTTCAAGCAATTTGGGTGCATGAGAAATCAGTACCCAGAACAACCACCTCTGGCAGTAATAACGGTCTTGATACGCCTAGGCATTGAGTCAAACAGAGCTTGGATGGCGTGTACAGGTACAGCTGCCCATGCAGCTTCAACACGATACCACAGTTCATCAAGATTAGTGACTGGCGTATCGTGACGAGCCAGTTGCTCAGCCACCATTGACCAGACGTTTACAATTGGTGAGAGATCTGGAGAATGTGCTGGCCAGGACAGCAGTCGAACATTTTCTGTATCCATAAAGTCCCGTACAGGACCTGAAACATGCGGTCATACATTATCCTGGTGAAATGTAGGGTTTCGCAGGGATCGAATGAAGGGTAGAGCCCGGGTTGTAACACATCTGAAATGTAACGTCCACTGTTCAAAGTGCCGTCAATGTGAACAAGGGGTGACGGAGACATGTAACCAATGGCACCCCATACCATCACGCCGGATGATACACCAGTATGGTGATGACGAATACACGCTTCCAATGTGCGTTCACTGCGATGTCACCAAACACAGATGCGACCATCATGGTGCTGTAAACAGAACCTGGATACAACCGATAAAATGACGTTTTGCCATTACTGCACCCAGTTTCGTCGTTGAATACACCATCGCAGGTGATCCTGTCTGTGTTGCAGCATCAAGGGCAACCACAGCCATGGTCTCCGCGCTGATAGTCCATGCTGCTGCAAATGTCGTCAAACTGTTCGTGCAGATGGTTGTTATCTTGCAAACGTCCCCATCTGTTGACTTAGGGATCGAGACATGGCTGCACGATCCGTTACAGCCATGCGGATAAAATGCCTGTCATCTCGACTGCTAGTGATACGAGGTCGTTGGGATCCAGCACGGCTTTCCGTATTATGCTTCTGAACCCATCGATTCCATATTCTGCTAACAGTCATTGGATCTCGACCAACGTGAACAGCAATGTTGCTATCGCGATAGGCAACAATCCGACCTTTATCAAAGTCGGGAACGTGATGGTACGAGGCATCACAACAACGTTTCACCAGGCAACGCCGGTCAACTGCTGTTTGTGTATGAGAAATCGGTTGGAAACTTTCCTCATGTCAGCACGTTGTAGGTGTCGCCACCTGCGCCAACCTTGTGTGAATGCTCTGAAAAGCTAATCATTTGCATATCATGGCATCTTCTTCCTGTCGGTTAAATTTCGCATCTGTAGCACGTCATCTTCATGGTGTAGCAATTTTAATGGCCAGTAGTGTATTTGCTGACCATCATAGTCAGTGACCTGCACATACAGCACCCCCAGCAGCAGCAAGCAGTTCTGCATTTGGTCATCCTTCCGTGAGGCAACTGCCCACTTCTTTGGGAAGCTTCCATACTAGTGAGCAAGTCTGATGGCATGAAGGAATGTGGCATCCCCTCCACATTGTCAGCCATATTTATACCACTCGCTGCCAGCCAATCATGAGTGGGACAGCAGGGCTTCACTAAGATGCCCATCCTATGCCTGTAGCTGCCATGAAGACAATGCCGTACCAATGATGCAGATGCCACCACCCTCATCTGTCCTGAACCTCCAATCATTTGTCCAAATGCCCAGCACTTGGCAACTCTGTACTCCAATGCCACTGTGAGTCAGTGTTGCTGAGTTCCAGCTGCCTTCACTACCTATCATTCCTGTCCATCCTCCAGTACAGAGTTCAGAGTCTTTGTTTGTCCTGTATTTTTTTTCTTTCTTTCTTCTCATGCCACCAGCAGACCAGCCAGCTACAGGCCTGTAATGCAAGGCATCCAATGACACAGCAGCAGCAGCAGTGTGAGACATGCACTACAGCAGATGAGGCCAGTGCAGGAAGATCAAGCACTGGGGGTGTGCTGTACCAGAGAATCTGCTGCACTCACCAAGGATTGGCAATGGTAGCTCCAGAGACTGAATGAATGTAAATAGTAAACACTAAAGGAAGTATTGTATCCATCAGCCAGCTTCTACCGCATTCTCACCCCTCTCCAGCAGTGTCACTCACCCATATAAGCCATCTCGACACACATTACAGTTTATACAGGTAGCATATGTGACCTGACAGTAATTTGCGTAAGACAGCTCACTTACAGAGCTATTAATAGGAGTAGATGGAGATAAATATTTGAGCAGCATGAGCTATGAAAGGAGCTGATGCTGGGAACATGGCTAGGGTCAGTGAAATCTTGTTAGAGACAGCATACTAGTAGCAAGATGTAATATGGAATAGTTCACAGACAAAGTGACAGGAAACAGTAGGCAAAGTTTAGCCAAAGGCTGAAGAAACTGTATTGTTTACCTGGGTGAAGTGGATGGTCAGGGAACTTGTACTGATTGATTAATACCAGTTTGCTAGTAAGGAATGACATCCCTCTTGAAATTTTTGTGGCTTATCAAAAGCAAAAGAGCAATGATGGCTCACCCAATCAATGAAATAGTGTGCAAAACTGGTTTCTATGGTCAACAATTCTTAACTATAAATTACTTGTACTTTTTTGTAGTATTTTTAATCAACAGTAATTCTGTAAATGTGTTTTTTTATATTTTGTAAGTTTGTTTCAAGTTGAAATGCTATAATTAATACTATTTTTCAATGGTGGGTAGAAATACTGTTAAGGTTACTTAAGCATGGAATTCAAGGCCTAGTACACTGAGAGAGTTGTTAATTAACAGACTATCTGTTAGAAGAAAAAATAATTGTCTTGCTCCATTCCCAGTTGAGTATGTTAATGGTGGGCTCGCTTACTGATCGTTAGGTGTCAGTGTTGTCATTGTACCAGCAATTCAGCCACAGAGATTTGGAACACCATATTGGGACAGCACAGGAATGTGCTTGGTGGTCACCATTCTGTAGGACTGGCAAGCATATATCTTCTGCCTCACTGGTCAAGTAGTTCCACAGAGGGGTTACAAAGGACAGTGGAGTGGGTGTTTTATCTTTTTTGTTTTTTCAGGGCTAATTTTTCAATTTTGGTTTCTTCATTTAGATAACAACTTGTGTTCTCTCTCTTTCCATTTTCAACAGAGAACTCACCTAACTCCATCTATATTTACTGGACACCTTCACAGAAATCACTGTGCAAAGCCCAACATCGCACCCAAAAACGACCACATCTGACAATAATGAGTTTTGTGGTCTGGCAGTCCACTGTTATCAAATAGTTAACCTCTACATACAGGAATTTATTATGTACATGAGACAGCTAGCTGACAAATAATTTTGTATTTTGAGGATTTCTGTCATTACATATCATAAATACAAATGACTATTCTGCTGCCCTGTGACTCTGTGCCATTAGATCGTTTAAGTGTCATTCTTCGGTCAGCTTTAGGTAAGTGGTTGCCTTTCAATGGGACTATAAAATGTGCAAACTTCCATGGACGCTTTCAAATAACAAAACAGGTGTAATTCCACAAAGAACAAAAACAAATTATGAGGTCATACATGCTTCACTGAGGTAAAAGAAGTACACAAAAACTTTTTAATTTGAAGGTGGTTTGTCATATAGCACCATTCACGGCCCATTCATACTTAACTCTTGTAAAAATGACCAAATGAATAGCAATTATCACTTCAACACTGCCAACTAAATGTAGTACTCAAAATTTAACATGGAGGAATGAATTTCACAGAGATGATGAAGCCACAGTTAGGAGAGACAATGAACAGTTATAACCATGGCAGGGTGTATACAAGGACAAGGAAAAACAATTCCCTAATTTTTCCCAAATTTATAAATACACATTTTCCCGGGTGAAAACACACTTTTTCCATGTTAAGTGACAGTATCAAAACTTATCAATCCTTTGAATGGTTATGGTTTTATACAGGGGCATAGAATTTCCTGGCACTTTAGAAAACTAAAATCAGGGAAAAAGACAAGTTTTGGAAATAGCTTTGATGTGCAGCAACATGTACGCTGCGTATTTTCGTATTGCGAAAGTATGCATTCGAATTCCACCAAACACTGCATGTTACTTTCCAAATCATTGAAATCAAGACTGCGATGCGCTTATGTAAACCAGTCATAGCTCATGTCACGTAATCTCGCCAGCCGATGACAGTGGATATTCAGAGCATAGGACATGCGATGTAGTCAGTCAACAGAGCCATCACTGTTAAGTGGCACGAACACACAAACAGGGAAAGTTAATGTTTTAAATTAATATACATAGTGTTGCTACAATAAAAGCACAACTTTCACATATAATGTTGGTCTCTAAGGTCAATAAGCTGCAAGAGAAGCTAAGCTTTCACATCTAATGTTGATCTTTTATGCGCGTGTTACACTTCAAGATATATCACACAAATGTGCCAGTAAAATTTTTAATGGCATAAATATATGATCTTCAGGATCCGAAAGTCTTCTAAATGGCTCGTCATCAAAGAGTTGATTTTTAAATGAGCATCAAATGCTCTGTGATTTAAGAAATTCATGGTACATTCTCACACATAGTTCAAATTATGTAAAAGGATATTTACTTGGAAAATAATGCTTTTCAAACCACCATTCACAATATTTTCCCACAACCTGTTACAAATATGTTCATTTCGGCAGTTGCCAGTGAGTGCAGATAACAGGCGACACCGCACTTGCGCAGCTACCATGAAGTACGAAGCCCATATGTATGTATGTGTAAAACATTGAAATATCATACATTATGTCATAAAATAAACAAGACCTCGGAGGATACTCTAAGAGCATCGGCATTTCATGGACCATACTAAAATGTGCACATTTAAAGTGTGTACTTAAAGTGCACATTCGTATGTCCAGATTCCCAATGAAGTAGACCTCAACCTGATATTAAGCTTTTCAGTGTGGTTTTTAGGATGTAAATTTACTTGGAGCACCAGTAATGTATTACATCATGTTTGGTTCTTTATTATGGCATAATGCCATACGTGCCAGAAGATGAAAATGTGCACTTGAAATGCAGTGAACAGTTGAAACTAGCCAGTGCTGTGGAATTAAACATTTTGTTTCAAATACATTGACTGCCCCTGTGGAAAAGGTTAATAAAAGTGAAATTTCTTTAGCAGACAAAAACAACTTCATTGTTCTGCAACGATATTAATGCTTGACTGCCAGAAAAGTGGAAATAAAATAAAATCTGAAACTAATGACATATTTTAGCCTTCTGTAATTATGTGAATGTATTTTAATTCGCTTGATAAAATCAAATTTTCAAAAATATGTTTATCTTGTAGCGCACATTCTTCTGAAGTCTGAAACATAAAACATATTTGTTCGAGGAAAGGTAAGACATATTATTTGGTGTTAAGTGTGCCAAAGTGCAGTGCCACGCCTCTTCATACAGCATTCTTCTATCGCATTCTTCTCACACCTAACGAGTACGTGGCTTGCTACCACGGGGTCCCGAGCTGAGTCCTGGCATTGCTTCCACTTACTTATGCCAGGCTCCTCACTTTTATCTTTCCTATTTGGCGACCCTTGGCCAACTCTTGTTCTTTTCCGACCCTGGCGCTATAAGGTTTCGAGGGCTAGGGGTCTGTCATTTCCAACCTATACTTCTACTGAGCCGAATATCTCCCGGGATAAGGAGATTACCTTCTATCAAGTGCCAATGGCCTTCTAGGAGGGCGGATGAGCGGCTAGAAGGAAGGGCACTCTCTTGCCCTTGGGGTGGGAAACTGCTCCTAAAGGCGGAAGAGCCACAAGGTGGCCAATGGCATAGAATGGAGAAGGCAACGGGAAACCACTCCATTAAAGACCCAGGCAGGTATCCCAAGTATCAACAGCTTATGATGGAAAGCTCTGTGGTTAAATTCTCCGTAGGTAAAATAGTCCCCCATTCAGATCTCCGGGCGGGGACAACTAAAAACATACCGAAATCCAAAAGCATTAATGTAAGAAGGATAGCAACATGGAATGTCAACTCACTACTTAAATGTGGTAAACTGGAAAACTTGAAAATGGAAATTAAACGAATGGATATTGATGTACTGGGAGTCTCAGAAATGAGATGGCCAAATGCTGGTGACTTTTGGTCAGGGGATTACAGAATCATACACACTGGAACAGCACAAGACAATCCCAGGATTGCAGGAGTGGGAATCATCCTCAATAAAGAGATGGGGTTAAGAGTAAAAGGATTTGTTCAACATAGTGAGAGGATAATTTATGTCAGATTGGAAACTAAACCAAGAGACACAATCATAATCCAAGTACACATGCCAACTACAGGGCACAAGGATGATGAAATCGATATGATGTATGACCACCTTGAAGAAGTAATTGGCAGAATTAAAGGAGCTGAAAACCTTGTCGTCATGGGAGATATGAATGCCGTTATTGGGGATGGTAAAGAAGAGGGTGTGGCAGGGAATTTTGGATTAGGATTAAGAAATGAAAGAGGGGATAAACTTGTAGAATTCTGCCAAAGAAATAAACTTTGCATTACAAGGAGGAGGAGATGAGTGTTTAACGTCCTGTCGACAACGAGGTCATTAGAGACGGAGCGCAAGCTCGGGTGAGGGAAGGATGGGGAAGGAAATCGGCCGTGCCCTTTCAAAGGAACCATCCCGGCATTTGCCTGAAGCGATTTAGGGAAATCACGGAAAACCTAAATCAGGATGGCCGGAGAAGGGATTGAACCGTCGTCCTCCAGAATGCGAGTCCAGTGTGCTAACCACTGCGCCACCTCGCTCGGTTTGCATTACAAATACCTTCTTTAATCGTCATCCAAGAAGAAGATATATTTGGAAACTGCCTGGTGACATTAACAGATATCAAATTGACTTCATATTAGTGAAGCAAAGATTTAAAAACCAAGTTAAGGACAGCAGATCATATCCAGGCTGTGATGTGGAAAGTGACCACACACTCGTTATGATGACGACTGAACTAAAATTCAAGAACATTATAAAAAAGAGAGAGAGAGAGAGAGAGAGAGAGAGAGAGAAGAAGAAGAAGAAGAAGAAGAAGAGAGAGAGAGAAGTACATGTAAATGGGATTTGACAAACCTGAAAAATGAAAATACAATGAAGCACTATCAACTAGAAACAGACAAGAAAACAAATACAGAGGGCTGCAATGACATCCAAAGCAGCTGGGAAAAAATAAAAACTGGTATTTTCAAAGCAGCAGAAGAAGTAATAGGAAAAGAAAGAAAGGACAGAGAAAAGGAAGGAATGGATCACTAATGACCTCCTAAATATGATGGAAGAAAGAAGGAAATTAAAAAAATTCTGTGAAGACGCAAGACCAAGAGAAATACAAGAGTCTGAAAAACAGAATCAACAGAGAGGCAAAACAAGCAAGAGAAAAATATCTTGATGATCTCTGTATTTCAGTTGAGGACAACACGAGAAAGGGAAATATTGACAAGGCCTATAAATGTGTGACACATTTCTTTGGAGACAGAAGAAACAAGTGTAGGGCTGTGATGTATGAAAATTGCAATATGTTGGATGACGATGATGAAGTTGCTAGAAGATGGAAACAATATATAGGAAAACTGTACAGCAGACCAGAATTGTCTGAAAACATCATGGAAGAAGAAACAGAAGTAGATGCACACAACATAGGTGAACCTATATTAAAGGAAGAGTTTGAACTAGCTCTGAAAAAAATTGAAAAACAACAAATTGCCTGGTATAGACAATATCCCAGCTGAACTTCTGAAATCTGGAGGAGCAAAACTGAATCAAGAGTTGCATAATCTTGTTTTCAACATGTACAAGCAGGGTAAAATTCCTACAGACTTTGAGAAAAACATTATGATCCCCATTCCTAAGAAGGCAAATGCTACAAGAAATGAAAATTATAGGACGCTCAGCCTAGTTACTCACGCCTCTAAAATAGTAACCTCAATTATCCTAAAATGCATAGAACAAAAAGTCGAAGCTACACTCTCCGAAGACCAGTTTGGATTCCGGAAAGATAGAGGAATCAAAGAAGCAATATTTGCTCTAAAACTAATACTACAGAAATGACTAGATAAGAACCTGACAACATACATAGCTTTCGTAGATGTAGAGAAAACTTTTGATAATGTTAAATGGGATAAGATGTTTGAGGTACTCAAAAAAGTAGGAATAGACTATAGAGATAGAAAAACGAAATGGAACCTGTGCAAAAACGAGACAGCAGTTATCCGTGGACGGACAAAACAAGAAGAGGTGCAGATACCGAAAGGTGTCCAACAAGGTTGTGCACTATCCCCTGTTATCTTTAACCTATACGTTGAAGAAGGGCTGAAAAAAAGTAAGGGAAAATTCACAGACAGGTGTAGTAATTCCCAGCGAATAGATATGATAAGATATGCTGATGATATAGCTGTCCTAGCTGAAAGTGAAGAAGATCTTGTAGTCCTACTGAATAGAATGGATAAAGTTATGGGGGAAGAATATAACATGAGAATTAATAAAGCAAAAACAAAAGTAATGGCATGCCACAAAAATTATCAAGCGAAAGTCCAAGTTCATGTAGGCAATGAACTGCTTGAACAAGTTGATAAATTTACTTATCTGGGCAGTAATATTACTAGGGATGGAAGGATCAAGGCAGAAGTGAGAAATAGAATTGCTCAAGCAAAGGCTGCTTTTAACAAGAAGAAAAACATCTTAACATTTAAGAGCATCAGCCTTGAAATCAGGAAAAGATTTTTGAAATCATATGTGTGGAGTGTGGCATGCTATGGGTGTGAAACATGGAATCTCGGGACAGAGGAAGACCAGAAGCTAAATTCTTTTGAAATGTGGTGCTATAGATGCAGGCTCAAAATAAAATGTATCGACAAGGTCACAAACGAAGTGGTTCTGAAAAGAGCAGGTGAGAAGAGAAGCTTCTGGAGTTTCATTGTTAAAAGAAGAGTGCAATTTACAGGCCACCTATTAAGACATAAAGGACTCTTGAACACAATCATAGAGGGATATGTCGAGGGAAAAAGACCAAGAGGAAGACCACGGCTGAGGTACATAGATCAAATGGTGAAAGATGTGGGATGTAACACCTATAAAGAAATGAAGAGAAAAGCTGAAAGACATACAGAATGGAGACAAGCTGCCATTATAGCTGTTGTAAACCAATCCTTGGATTGACCACTACAGAAGAGGAAGAAAGTGTGCCAGAGTGCAGTGCCATGCCTTTTCATACAGCATTCTTCTATTGCACGTCACTGTATTTCGATCTGTGGAATTGAAACGTGTATATTTTGTAATATATGCCATCAAACTATATTCAAGGACAGTGGAAATTGAAATGTCCTGTGGTGCCTCTCCTGCTCCCAGTTGGCCAGTTTGACAGCCTGCCCCTCTAAAAAAAAAAAAAAAAAAAAAAAAAAAAAAAAAAAAAAAAAAAAAAAAAAAAAAAAATTAAAAAAAAGAAATCTCGCAATTAATAGTGGATGGGATTATTTGTAATTGGGAGAACAAGAACTCTTCAGAAAATATGCACTCTTTATTGGCTATTAGCTAATAACTTGCTGTCTTGTGCGACATAAAATTAAATATAGGATACAAAAAACCAATAACGGCAAGAGACAGGTAAGAAAGTACATATTTCTTCAATCCTTAGCACCAAGCATTTTTTCTCTCTAATCTTGCTACAGCTTTACATGGCGTGCTTTCCTTTCTGCGAAAGAATCTATTACCTCATCGAAGTTCGTCACACGTTTTGCTACATGAAAAATCGAAATGTCATTATCTAATACTGAAAAATCTGTGAATACAAATAATATCCATGACTGGAGTGGTTTCTCGATCTGATTACATCTATTTTGTCACTGTCTGCTAGATAAAACAAAATAGGCTTTTCTAATATTGCACCAATTTTGTAACACACACCAAATAAATGAGACCGTTTTGACACAGATGTTCATTTTTATAACATGACAATACATAATTCACGAAGTACCAATATCAAATGCATATTAGGCCTACTACAAGCAAAAAGCTTTTCACATTTCATTCATACACACCAGTTTCTCAAGCATGAGATCGAAAAGTAGTATTACGAAATTTTTATATAAATTTGGAATCGTCTTATTCTTCCATAATTTGTGTGATGCCCCGTTTCTTCTCCTTCCTCGTTCTAACAAACAATCTTGTCATCACCAGTTCTGTAGCTATTCCTGCCACTGTCAAAATTTGTTCGCCGATTAACTTCACTAACCCTGCAAGAATCGCCGGTTTAGTTATCCCACAATTATTCTCCGGTTAGGCATTGTTACATGTTCGTACAACACATTTTCCGCATTACTTCCAGAAAAGAGCTTAAGCGGCTGCTAGCTGGGGACTGTACAACTGGTCCTTACTAGTGCAGCGATCTGGCCAAAAAATTTTTATCAAAATTTCATTTTCTTGGAAACACGGAGAAGATAATACATTATCTTTCTCACCTGTTATTCCTGTTAGTCATTTATTTCCTTTCTGGTAGCCTTAATCTATGAATTTCGCTTGTAATTATAAAACCACTGATCATTTGCAAACCCAATCAACCACATATATATATCAGATAGTGATTGGCATTCATCCATTCAGCTTTACTCCACTCAGCTCGTATAGCCCAGTCCTCTTTTGTCTGTCGAAAGTTTATTTCTAGATGTGATGAGGATACTTCTGACAGAGACATCACATACACATGCACGCATTCAAAAATCAAATTATCATCCATTCAGAAATCAACTTGAAATGTGTTCTAAAATGTTCAAAAACCAACAGGGATGGGTTTCAAAATCATATGAGTCATCAGTAGACCAACGTGCGCTGGATGCTAGGTGCTTAGTGAAACAAGATGTTTTTCCTCAAGAGTCTGAATTTGGCACCCCTTTCCTGGTAGCATCTAGCTGACTGCTGTGACTGCTTGCACAGCCAACAGCCACATTCCTGTAGCCAGAAGGGGGAGAATCTACTGCTCAAATGCAACTCAATTGTGTATGTGCATGAGCCCGCTCTTAATGGCTAAAACAAATCTAAGGCCGGTATTACACTATCAAATTTGTTTGTCAAAGAAATTTGATGGTGTAATAGGAAACTGTCAAATCTCATCTGTCGTCAAATAAATTTGATAAAATCTAGGGCCTCCCTGTAGATTTGATCAAAGAAGTCGCTTGTCTTCTGTTCACTTCAATGTGATATTTTACCACGTGGAGCACTAGCATCGCTGCAGCGTTCTGTCATCTTTAGTGTTTTTATAAACATTGCCGGTAAATACAGTTGGTGTGTACCAACAACTACAAAATTAATAGAGGTGTATGAAGCTGATGAGGCGGTTTACAATGTGAGGCACCCTGAATACAAAAATAGATTAAGAAGATTGGAGACCTATCCTGACCTAACCAAACCTCTCTCCTGTAGGAAGGAATTGGATTGTTACAGTGAGCCTGTCTTCTGCAGTTATAGCAGTTCTTAAGTGCTTGGTGATATGAGGATACACTTCGCTGAGCACATACTGAAATGTATGCTCATCCATTTTTAAATGATTGATGTACGACTGGACGTCCTCCACTATAAGCTCACGTAACAAGTTTTGTTGAATGCTTTTATCGTGTCGTCGTAAAACCCATGGCTTCACCCTGGTACGTTTCATTTTTTTTCCCCCGCTTCTCTTCCACATGTGCACAAAGTGCAATTGTGGTACATGCAACTGCTGCGGTTAATAAAAGTTGTTGTTGTCAGCCATCTTGAACTTTGTAAAAAAATATGACGATGGTGTAATACTCCTTTTTAGCGCTACTTCAAAGATCTTTGTCAAATATATTTGACCAATATTTGATCACATCTTTGATCAAATCTTTGACAAAGAAATTTGATAGTGTAATACCGGCCTAAAGCCTAGTTTACACAATGACACTAGGTTGCAGGCCACTGCACTACCAGCCACTGTGGATGTGCGCCGCGCATTTGCACAACTTGGTGATGAAACTAAATTCTTCCGGCGTGTTCCAACTTTGGCGACACTAGTTGCACGAGTTTTGAGTTTATGTGTGTTCATAGAGTGTAGACAAACTGAAATATGAAGCGGGGAATGGAGAACAATGTTCGCTTTTTGGATATCTATGCTTTGCATAGGTGTTTGTGGGATTTCAGTGGTGCTGACTACAAAAATAAGCAACATATTGCTGCTGCTGAGACCGTCATGTGCAATCATAACATAGATGGTTTGACAGTATCTGAGCAGCAGGGCAATTTTTATTGAGTTAGGAGCACATATACAACTGAATTAAGAGAAATACAAGCAAGTGTAATTCTAGCTGTGGCAATGCTCTCATCTACAAGACTAAAATCCAATCGTTTGAGTTGGCCAACTCTTTGTTAAGGTATATTGTTGACTGTAGGGAAGTTTATACAAATTCAAGAAGCTGCATTCTTTATTCAATATTCATCTATTTAAAACATCGCTGCAGTGTTCCCCATTCACAGGTGTTAGAATTTTGAAATATCGCCACTGTAAAGATCTCTCTTCAAAAGAGTAGTTTGTAAACCATTCTCTTCTTAATGTGGCCTGCTCTGAGTAATTATTGTTGCTAATGTTAATAATTACACAGCTCTACAAAATAATTTTTTTTTTCGTTGCCAGGGAAGTTTGAACGAAAATGGGATATTGTTATGATACTCATTCCGAGTATATTTGTACTTTTTCCAAATTGGCTCTGGTTTTTGAGATATAGGTTATTTGTGGAAATGAGAGTTTCATGTGGATAATATCGACTGCAGGGTCCATATATGGTGTAATGTATTTGCTACCTGTTTTTTAATTAGTGATATTGTACTATCTTTATTAAACAATTGTGCTCAGGGAGTGCATCTGTGTGGTTGAGGATTACATCATGCAAACATCACACTGTCAGCATGTGTTCAGTCCTGTTGTGCGGTGCGTGTGTTGAAGATATTGAGGGTTGTGCAGATTTGAATTCGGCGGTACTCGACATTCATTTGTTGGCCGAGGTAATCCCCGCAACAGCCGATAGGTAGCGTTCAGTGTAAACAAGAAAAATGGCGATGGTCGAAAGTCACACACATGTGCAGTGCAGCATCAAGGAGATAGGACCTTTTCATCGTGACGTAGCAAATAAGAGGTGAGTATTCATTTCACACAAAACAATTAATGATGTTTGTTGGATGTGATTGACATGCAAATACAAGAAAGTTCTGCATAATATGTAGTATTTGTGCAATTTTGTTTTAGGAAAACATGAGTTCTTCACGCCGTCTTTGCGTGAACCATCCAGATGAGTTCTGCTACATTTGTGGTGAATACGTTCTTCAAAAGAACAGGAAGAATATCACTCCTTTTGTGAAGGAAGCGTATCTGGCATATTTCGGAATTAAACTTGGAGATCAAGACAAGGCGTGGGCACCCCATAAAGTTTGTAAATGCTGTGTGGAGTGCTTACGGCAGTGGACAAAACGAAAAAGGAGAAGCTTAAACTTCGGTGTGCCTATGGTATGGCGAGAGCAGAAGAACCATACAGATGATTGCTATTTTTGCATTGTTAATGTGAAAGGTTTTAATAGGTTCAAAAAACGAAAGTGGGAATATCCCGATTTGGAGTCAGCAAGAAGACCGGTGGTGCACAGCAACGATGTTCCTGTACCAACTTTCACAACATTACCCACGCTAACATCATCAGATGACGATGTGCACGGCGAGGAATGTACAAGTAGTGGTTCGGAATACGAAGGACGTGAGACACAACCCCAGCAGTTCGACCAGAAGGAGCTCAGTGACTTGATACGAGAACTCAATCTTTCAAAGCAAGCATCAGAACTCTTAGCATCCAGGCTTAAGGAAAAGAACTGTCTTCATCCAAGTGTTAAAATAACAGCTTACCGGACGAGAGAAGAAAACCTTCTTCCATACTTCAACCAAGAAGAGGTTATAGTGTATTGCAGCAATATACCTGGACTTTTACTTGAATTGGGGCTGCCGGAATATAGACCAGAGGACTGGCGTCTCTTCATAGACAGTTCCACTAGAAGTTTAAAATGTGTTCTCCTACACAATGGCAATCGTTACGCATCTATTCCAATTGCCCACTCAACAAAACTTTGTGAAGCATATGCTAACATCAAGATGGTTCTGCAGAAAATTCAGTATATGCAGCACCAGTGGTTGATTTGTGTTGATTTGAAAATGGTGAACTTCTTGCTTGGACAACAAAGTGGATACACAAAGCACCCATGTTTTATCTGCATGTGGGATAGTAGGGCAAAGCACGAACATTGGAAGCAGAAAACATGGCCTCCAAGGGAACATATGGCTGTTGGTGAAGCAAACATCATTAATGAACCTCTGGTTAGTAGGGACAAGATTGTTCTTCCACCATTACATATTAAGTTAGGACTAATGAAGCAATTCACCAAAGCTTTAGACAGAAATGGTAATTGCTTCACATACATCTGCAATACGTTCCCTGGACTCAGTAGTGAAAAACTTAAGGCAGGAATATTTGATGGTCCTCAAATTCGCAGGCTCATCAACGATACCAATTTTACAAGTGTCATGACTGTCACTGAAGCATCAGCCTGGAACAGTTTTGTCGCTGTTGTAAAATGTTTTTTGGGCAATCATAAAGCTCCCAATTACGAGGAACTGGTCAAAAACATGCTCACTAACTTTCAAAACTTAGGAGCTAACATGAGCATAAAATTGCACTTCCTTCACAGCCACTTGGATCGATTTCCTCGTCATCTAGGTGATTTCAGTGAGGAACAAGGAGAGCGGTTCCATCAAGATATGAAAGGAATAGAGGAAAGATCTAAAGGAAGATGGGACAGGCATATGATGGCAGATTATTGCTGGAATCTGCAACGTGACTGTTCTGAAGAGACCTATAAAAGGAAAGCGTGCAGGAAGCGGTTCGTCATGGACGGAAAATGATATACTTATAGAGAAACTTTTCAATTATGTTTTATACGTGGACAAATGCCTATCAGGTTTTCATAGAAGCTATTTATAAAGATTATTTTCTTTTTTCATTGTAGTTTGTAGCGCTCGAGTTCAGTATTAGCAATTTTTTCTAATTTTTTGAATAAATCATGCATTATCTCAAAAACTAGAGCCAAACTGCATAAATGGTTGCTATATTCGTCCTCAGCACCACTAACCCATCCTAAAGCCACTCAAATATCCTTGGCAAGAAAATGAGTGTTGACCAGTGTTATTACTGTTAATGTTAATCATTATTGATGTTAAAGAAATAGCATCATGAGCAACTAAAACCGTATCTTATAGCATGCAGAGTGTTCTCAATTGTAATGCATGCAATATGATATGAAATTTTAGTTCTGGTGACAGTGCTTCATGCATTACAGTACCTTTATTCCTTATCGCATAATTAACTCTGTTTAGAAGAAATGTGAAAAGTTCTGGTGACATTCTAAGATAATTAAAAGAACTTCTTGGATCTGCCATTATAAATTATTTCAGCAAGGATGCTGAGCAACCGAGCTGACATCTTTTCTTCATCCAGTCAAGAATCGAAACGCGTTTCTTATTTTCTTCTTATGCAGCAATTCCACGCAACAATCTTTAACTCTATCACAACTCATGCGACGTGCAGCTGTCAAAACTTCCATTTCAGACACGATTCAGGTACCCACAAAACGATGAAACTGAATTGTATACTGGTGTCGCCGTGTCTACAGTCATGCAGGAAACTCATTCCACGCAACGAGTGGCACAACCCAATGTCGTCATGTAAACTAGGCTTAATGTAAACAGTTGTGACTTGACACTCATCGGCGGCAATTTTGTTATGAAGCATAGTGTAGTCTTCCTAAAGCCTTTTGCTGTTGGCAGACGCTTGCATGAGCAGTGTGTGTCATCGTATATGGTGCATTTCCATTGCAATTTAAGTTATTTTCATTTTTTCTCTCGTTTATGTTTTATTGTTGAATTATTATTCTGCAGCAGCCGGATACAGTAATATCCTTTGTTAGAGTATCAGTTCTTACCTGTTCAAAATTAAAAAAAATTTAACAGAAAACTAAAACAATGAAAAATTCCCAAAATTGTAAAAAATTCCCAGGTTTTTCCCAGTTTTCTCCCGGATGAAAAAATTCCCGGGTTTTTCCCGGATCTCCCAGTTGTCTCGGTTCATATACACTCTGTACGTACTAAATGGTAGAGGATATTTCTTAACTTTTCTATAATTTCTAATCTCATGGCTTACATTGTTGACATCTTGGACGACTTACTTCGCTCTGCTTTGGATCCATGCTCATAATACAGCCCATTATGAAGATATTTTTTAATATAAATATAACAGCTTATTTATTTACACAAAAAAATGTTCAACAAGAGGGTTTAATGCAAACAGCATTTTATGCAGTAAAAGAACTCTTCTTTCCATTTTTTTGAGACAGTTTCAGGGGTTCAAGTCATCCTCAGAGGCCATATTTGTTTGGCTACTCACTATCCAAACTTTGGCTCAGTATTTCTATCATCACTTCATGGAAGACAGGACACAGTACACTGCAGACATTCCTTTCTGGTTCTTGCTTCAATTCCTAAAACAGAACATAGGTCTAAAAAAGATTTACACCTACATAATATTTATTAAAATGACATACAATTTATAATGGAAAAAAAAGAACAAGAATATATCTGGAAAACATACACCAATAAATTTAGTAAAACAGTATTTTTCTCCAAAAATTGGCACCAGAGTTCTACATGGTTGTTATTTCATTAGGACATAGCAATAAAAGGCAAACAGTCTGTTGCAGAATTACTGCTCTGCTCTGTGAGTAACAAAACACGGTATAAGTCTGCTAAGTCTTCACCAAATCGGGAAACAATCTTATGGCTTTTAATAAGTCTTCATGAATGACGTTTAATTGTAATGAAAGACTTTGACATCTTTGTTTTCAACAGATTTTTGTGTCATTATGTAAGCACAAAGAACTTTTATTTTTCTTCAGAGAATTCAGTCTATTTGTTAGAGAAGAGAAGTTGTAAAATAATCAAGGCATTCTTGTGGGCCATCACTGTGGAAATCATGATCTCAAGAAACACTATGTCAGTAATATTAAAGAATCATTACTAGAATTTCTTTGAATTTATGTAGGGAAAGTGTTGTCTGAAGAATACAAGTAGATTTATATGCAAAAGGGTATGTGTTGGTGATTATTTTCATTGAGACTTGGATTCCTTATTACGAAGTACTAAGGCATTCTATAGATCCATAATAATGCAAACTGAACTTTTAGCAAAAACTTGCAGGCACAGTCAATTTTATTTGGAAGAAGTCTATTGTTCTTTTCTCAGTGGATTAATGATATCTATTTGAAGATCTGTCATCCAGTTTTCAGTAATTATGCTGTCACAGCACACTGACAGGTTCCGGTTGATCTGTAACGAGAGAGTAATGACTTACCATGAGGTTTCACCTTTCGCCAAGAAGTTACAGCTTTGATTTGTCAAGGAGCAACCAAACAGATTCCCCAGGAAGCTGCATAACCACTGCCTTATTCAAAGTATAGCAGAGAATTTTATGCTGATAAGTATACTACTCTCAAGTTGAAAAAATTACTTTGCTACCTACCTAGAAGAAATCAGAATTTTCTGAGACTTTTCACATCTATGCAAAGAACTTTAAGTAAGAGTCTCTATCTGGCATTTAATACTTTTCATGAAGTTCAAATCAATCAATACAAAGTTATTTCAAGTTGGTGTCATTTCCTTAACTTTCATTTGTTTTGATAGAGATAGTATGACATAGATTGACTACCTTCATTCTGTCCATCGTTTAAAGATCTGAAATATAAAGTCTGTGTGTTTTTAGTTAAGAATCTGTCTATGACATAGAATTAAATTGCAAGGCATTTTTGGTGGTCTCTCAATACATACATTTTTTGATGAAGTGTCACATGGTCGCAATGAATGGTACAGCAATATTACTGTTTGAAACTGTAGAATTTTCTATCAACTTTGATCACAAGACATATGCCCAAAATGCAAGCACCAAACACACTGCATAGGTGGAGGGATGTACAGTTTCATGTCACATCTGTAGCACATAACCTTGACCTTCTCTGGGAGGGCATCCCCTAGAAAGGCAGAATGATGGGACCAGTTTCGCTGCGGTTGTCTTTGTGACCCTTCTGCACACGACGAACAAAATGAATGCCACGCCGCTCCAGATTAGCCCGGAGTTCCTCATCAGTTTTCAGGATGAGGTCCCTATGAAAAATTACTCCCTGGACCATATTCAGAGATTGGTGCAGAGTGATAGACACTGGGACATTGCCAGGATGATCACAGGCACGAAGAGCTGCAGATTTGGTGGCAGAAGAAGCTTTGATCAACAGGGAGCCCAACTGCATCTTACTAAGAGACTCGCTTCACCAAACTTGTCCTCGATATTTTCCATTGTGGCAGTGAATATGTTCCCATCCATCTTAGTACAGATGAGGTAATGGGGAGAGGGTTTCATCCCAAGATGGCGAGCCTGGCCCTCCTCACATGGTGTGGCCAGGTAAGGGAAGGTAGTCGGGTCATACAAAGCAGCATTTGAAGATCTTTCACCATTCGAAGAGACGGCCGTTTGAGAAGGGCGAGATTTTTGCAGCTTGATATGCTTCATGTGCCAAGCATCTGTCCTGATACCACCCACTCCAAGCAGGGGCTTTCCCTATGGGTGCCACCCAGCCATGGCAAGGGCCGTCTAGCATGGCAGCCATTTCTGGGAGTTCCGATGCTCCAAGAAGATAAGCAAACACTCCTTGGCATACATGGGGAGGGAACAGCTCAGGTATCAGTAGTGTGATCCCTGTGTTGTCAGGGGGCTCAGCCATATGGGTACATAACAACCCCACCACATGGACTGGCTACACATACTGATGACCTAGCAGGGTGTAAGGGGGCTATAGTGTGGATGGGAGAGGAGAAGGAAGGAGGGAGAGGAATCCACACTGTAGATGCCAGGGAGGGAGTTCTTCCCCATATAGCTCCCATTAAAACTGTAAATTTGGAAGTGCGGGTCAAACCACAAGTTGGGACCTAATGCCAAAAAGGATAAAAGAACAGGCAAAAGGAACAAAATTGCAACCAATACAGGAAACCAGGTGGATAGCCAGGGTGACATAAATCAGAGCACTGAGAGGGGGGAGGGAGGTGGCAACAGGGAAGAAGCGAGGATATGGAGGGTGGGGGCAGGGTGAAAGAAATGCAGCCAGGGAATGAGGAATAGGCCGCAATAGCTCGGGGCCCCATGTGCGCCATGCACGAACTCACGAAAGAACCGTGAGCCTACTGGTGGCTGGGGGAGTGTATGGGTGCAGGGAGGGAGGGGGGGGGGGAAGGGGGGGTTGACCGGAAAGGAAAATCTGTGCCCTTCAGGCACAGTTGGATGGAGAACGGAAGGAACTGATAAGGATCAAAGGAGATAGGGAGGAGGAGGAGGAGGGGGGTGTTTGGCAATTGGCAGCTGGTAGCAGAGTAGGAAGAAAGAGAACGCAATTTGGCAGTTTTATCATCAACATGAAAAACAGGCATCTACCACAGCCAGAGTTAAGTGCAGAAGAGCCTCAGGTAGAGCAAGGAGCAGGAAATGTGCAGCACACTGTTACTGAGACCAACAAGCCTAGGAGTGTACAAAGTGTTAGGAAGAAGAAGGTGCTGCTGCTAGGCAGTAGCCATGGGCGAGGTGTAGACCCTCAGTTACAGCAAAGTTCAGGGGCAGCATACCAGACCACCAGTATCTTGAAGCCAAATTCAGGGCTAAGTCATGTGATAGAGAACTTAGGGTCTTTATGTAAGGACTTTAAAAAGACGACCATGTAGTGATAGTGGGTAGGGCGGGAAACAGTTTGGACAAGGATGGAGCATATGACATAAGTGGTGACCCAGACACGATAGCTTCCCTGACTCATGGCACCAACATACACTTTGTTGAGCTGTTCCAGCATCATGATTGACCACACCTTGATGGAGCTGTGAGGTGAATCATTGTGGGGTTAGGGATGGCTCTGGGGGCAGCCAATTTGCTCATGTTTCTCTGGTGCCCGTTGGGACTATTCAACAGATGGGGTTTCACTAGGCATGGCCTACACCTAAGCAGGACTGGGAAGGGAAGATTGGTACAGCTGATTCATGAAAGTATAGGGGGTGGATCTTGGGCCACACATGGTCAAATAGGCTTAATCCGTATCACTTCAGGCAGGAATGTTACCTTCATAGTCTCGAATGTTATTGAATTTAGCATATGTTAAAATTCAGGAGTAAGTAAGAAACACATATTATTTTGTTTTCTCCAAAGAAATTCCTGCCCCGAGATACAGGCCTCCAAAGATGACACCGCAAACACCATTTTGAAGATGCAAATTTCGAAAAAAATTATAAATTCTGTATCTCTGTAACAGTTCTAGATATTTTGTTAGAGTGTTTTTTTATTTGAAAGATAATTGCTTTGTGATTGCAATGGCATCCCCGTTTGGACACATCTGTCGAAGTTCTTTTACTGTCGCCTTTTGAATTTTTTTGTAATTTATAGAAATTTTTTTTTTCAGAAACGCATATTCAGAAATGTTAGATTTTTTTTTTCTGTTGATTAATACCTTGTACATTCTCTGTAATGGAGAGCTTCCACTTTTAAGTTGGACAGATTTTATTTTTAAAAAATCATTTTTTTTAACTTTCAATGGTAATATATGTTCTCACTGAAGTTATTTCTTATTAATTTCTTTGTTACAATGTTTATTTCTATTGTCTTTGTTGCAGTTATTTATCACTTTGTTGTAGTTTCTTGTCAGTTGCTTTGTTGTGGTTGTTCATTGCATGTTTCTGTATTGTAATTGTTCAGCACTAATTTGTTTACTGAAGAGGCTTCTATGAAATTTGAGACCATCCAGTGAGTTCTGTGTTTTCATGAGGAATTTTCCAGTTGACACAATTGCAGTGTGTTTTTGTGAAAAGGACTGTTTGAAATGTCTTCCGACTGGGACCACAGGAGAGTGAAGTGTGCTGAACCATTTGCAAATCCCTAAAAGACTGACAAACAAAAAACAGACTTTGTTCAGGCTGGGAATAAGTGTTCTCCATCTGAAGACTCTGTTTCAAAGTGAACAGTGACGACTTTTTATGTTCTAAATGTTTTGACAGAACAACAACAATGATAGTATCTGAACAAAGGTGAAGCCTCCCATGGCGTAGACGATGCACATTTTCCATCAAAAGAGGAAGGATTTAATACCCTGAATCAGTCAACTACAGAGGTAGGTGTTAGTCCTGTTAAGAAACTTTGGTCAGTGAAGTTGAGTCATAAGCTCTATGCAACAAGAAAGTGCCGAGAAATTATTAAAGCTATGGATGAATACACTACAGCAAAACTGACCACACTCTTCAAAGTACAAATTCCATCTTCAGAAGAAAATGAACAGAAGCACTCTTGCACCTCTTGCCAGGAATTTTTCACAAATATCAATTCAGTTGTTGAATATTGTGCATCAGTTTTAACTATTATTTCAAAGACTTTTTGAAAGTAAACAATTGTGAATCATGTTCCATCAGTACCAAAGAAAATGGTATACAAATCAAGAAATGTGAGGTCTGTAAAAGGAGTCTTTGGAAGACCATCCTGTAGAAGCAGCTCAAGTTCAAATAGTGCAGTCACTTTATCTGGAAGATAAATGGGATTGTTCTCGCCAGAGTGCCAACAAAAAAGACACTACAACTGTAACAGTTGGAAGGCCAAAAAATTGTGAAAGTGAAGAGGTACACAACTTGCAGTATTAAAGAAACTTTTGCAGTTTATAAGAACAACTATACAACTTCACATACTGGAAGACCTAAGTGGGTAGTTCCACATGCACCTCAAGATGTCTGTTTATATGTGTATTGCACAAATATTGAACTTTGTGTGGTAACTTTGAAGAACTTACTGGAGCACATGACATACAACAATTTGGTTGGGCATGTGAAGTCATTATTAGTCTATGACGTAAAGCGAGAGACTTGTTTGTTTCAAGAATGTGTTGACTGCCCTGGAAAGGGAGGATTGTCTTTACAGACACTTTGCCTGGAAGACGTAGCAGATAACTCTGCAGAAATTATATGCGACATGGGAGGAAAATAAGCTAATTAAGAAAACTGTTGCCTGTGACAGTTTCATTGATGAACTTGGTAAATAGTCAGTGAAAGTAGTAACACACCAGCATCTGAATAAATTGCAACAAAAACACATTGCAGAAGTGAAAGGGTGTGTACAGGCTGAATAACTATGTTTAATATTTCACTGTGATTTTGCTGAGAACTGGTCTGTAATTCTCCCAAAAGAAGAACAAGGGTATCATTGGAGTAATGACCAGGTTTCAATTTTTACAAGAGTGACGTATTTTGAAAACAAGACCACAAGTGTTGCAGTTATAAGTGATGACAAGGGGCATGATTCAGTGCATGCTTTGCTAGCAATGCGCAAAATTCTTCAACTGCAACTGGGCAGAGATGATCATCATTATTTCTGATGGTGCTCCTACTCATTTTAAAAATTGTTGAGTAGCTAGTTGTTTTTGCCAACTGACTGGGTATACAGTGCTACTGGTCACAGGAAGGGGCCTTGTGATGGTGTAGGAGGCCTGCTGAAGCACCATGCTACAAAACATAATCTTTCCAGACCAAATACAGCTGTGATTCAGAATGCTGAGGATTTTATGAGAGTCATGAAATCTCACACATCCACAGCCCTCATTCTTTCGTCCAAAGAGGAAATTGAAGAATTCCGTGAGAAGAAATAAGAAGAATTGTCCAAACAAACTACTCCTGTGAAAGGAATTCAGAAGACACATTTTTGGACTCAAAGTGATGGGCAAACTCATACTGCACGCACTTTAAAGATCAAGAAAGAAGAAATTTTGTTCGTTCGGCCAACACCTCAGAAACAGCAGGATAATATTCAGATTCACAGCCTGAGAAGCGGGATGTTTGTGGCATGTGTATGACTGTGACTGGTGGGTTTCAGAGATTGTAGACACCTGTTATGAGTTAAACAAAACTGTAGTGAACTTTATGCTATGAGATGGACCAGCTGCTGGATATAAGTTTCCAGCCGAAGGAGAGCAACAACGCCATCAGTGCTCACTTCCTGTTCACAATGTTTTGAAGACTGTAAGTGCTCCAGTTCCTATTGGTTCAGCAGAAATGCATCACTCTATATCAAAGGAAGATACTGAAGCAGTGGAACACATTTTTATTTCATTGACTGGCTAATTTCAGTACAAAACAGAGTACACAAAAGTTCTATAAATTGAAACCTTTTTACGACTTTGGACCTTCCACATACATTTTGGAACCATTTAAAATGCTTGAAAAATGAGTCTCTTACTCATCTTGCAAAACTAAAATTATGTTACATAAGGCTAGGTTTTGATTTTTATGAACCTGTTATGTGATATGTGGTAGTAAAACAGGTTTTACGTATGGCAAAAATTTCAGTTGTTTATAAAACCCGATCAACCTAAAAGTGGAAGCTCTCCTTTTCAGGGAATGTAGAACTACATGGTACTAATCAACAGAAAAATATAAAATTTTTATGGATTGGCATTTTTGAAAAAAAAAAAAAATTCCATAAACCATAAAAAAATTTCATAATGGTATAGTAAAAGAACTTTGACAGATAAGTCCAAATGGAGGATTTCTTTGTAATCATAAAGGAATTATCTTAAAAAAAATTTAAAAAAAAGCCAACAAAATATCTAGAATTGTTCCAGAGACATAGCATTTCAAAATTTTTTCCAAAATTCGCATCTGCAAAATGGCATGGGCAGTATAATCTTTGGAGGGTTGTATCTCGGAGCAGAAATTTCTTTGGAGAAAACAAAAAAAATGAGTGTTCCTTACTTAGTCCTACATTTTAACATATGCTCAATTCAATAACATCTGAGACTATGAAGGTAAGAGCTTTTCCTAGCCTGCCTGGACTGAAATGGACTATGCCAATATCTGGTGTCATGGGTAGGAAAAGTAAGTTGTTTTTAGGATAAATCCAGACAACAGGTTCCCCTGCCTAAAGAGTATCTCCAGCAGATTAAAAAATACTGAAACAATCACTCACAAGAAAGATTTTAACACTACAAATATCACACACACAGATGTCACAAAGAAAAAGAGTAACATGGGGCATTTCACAGACTTAACAATCCTCCATCAAAACATGCAATCAATAAAAAATAAAATACAACTATTAGAAGTTGAGCTCCAGTCTTTGAACTGCACACTAGTTTGTGTTACTCAGCATTGGTGTAGAGACACAGAAATCGAACATGTAGTATTATCATTGTATGAAAAGGCAAACTCTTACTGCAGAACTGCTTCAAGGGGTGGAGGATCATGCATTTATATCAGAAAAGGAACACAGTTCAAATCAAGACATGACCTCAGTACAGTAAGTGAAGACAAACACTTTGAAATATCAGCTATTGAATAAACAGGGCTTGACATATCCAAGAAATTAGTCATTTTGTGTGTATATAGATCTTCCAATGGTAGTGTGGACACTTTTTTCAATAAATTAACAGAAGTTCTAGATAAAGTGTCAAGTACAAAGGTCAACATAACTCTGTGTGGAGACATTAACATCAACACTAATATCATAAGTGAATCCAGCAGCACCCTCATAAATATCCCTCAAAGTTTTGGTATGTCCCTATTCGTCAATATGGCAACATGGGTTACTACAATGACTACATCAGTAATTGACTATGTGGCCACAAATATGGATAGGGAAAAAATGTAATGTAGCTGTAAAAGATCTCGGACTATCAGACCATCTCTGTCAAATAACAACAGTAAAATCAGGTATCAAATCATTCCCCAAACTACAAGCCTACAAACATTATCTATCAGAAATCAAAATAAAACATTTTCCAAAAGAACTAGCAAAACAAAGCTGGGATGAAGTGTATAAGGAAACCAATGTGAAAATGAAATTCTCTAAATTCTCCACATTATTTACACTGAACTTTGAAAAGGCATTTCCAAAAGTATGAATGTCCGTATCAACATATCACAAAAACAGATGAATAACAGCAGGTATTAAGAAGTCCTCCCAAACACTTAAATACCACAGTTCCAAGAAAAAGTGTCGCAATGATCCAGAATTCTTAAATTTCTATCATAGATAGAAAAAGATCTATAGGAAGGTGCTGATTGCTGCAAAAAAAGTCATTTAATGAGAAAATAATATATAATGCAGAGAATAAAAGCAAAGCAGTTGGGATGTTACAAAAAAGGAAATGGGGACAGGCAAACGAACGCAGAATAACATACTGCTAAGGGAGGGGGATACGGTAAAATATGATCCACAACACTTAGCATACTATGTAAACAAGCATTTTTCAAATATTGCAGAGAAGTTACAGCAAAAATTCCCCAAAACAAATATAGCAACAAATAATAGCACCTGTAAATAATGTTGGACTAAATACAATGATGTTCCTTCCAACCACAGAGAATGAAGTAAATAAAACTGTTCAAAAACTAAAAAATAAAAAGTCAGTAGGCTTAGGTGAAGCACCATTGTGTGTACTAAAACAATGCTTAGAGATTATACAAGGCCCTTTAACAAATATAATAAATGAATCCTTCACATCAGGGACATTTCCAGAGCAGTTAAAACAGGCCAGAGTTGTATCCTACTTAAGAAAGGTAATGCAGAAGACATAGATAGTTACCAGCCCATTTCCCTGCTGCCACCATTCTCAAAAACAATAGAAGCAATCATGAAAGACAGATTAATGAATTACCTGAATAAATACAGTCTTTTAAGCAAATCACAGTTTAATTTCCGAAGTGGAAAAATTACGGAGTCAGCTATAATAGAATTTAAAAAAGTTGTTCTTGATGCTCTTGACAAAGATGAGTGTACACAGGCATATTTTTGGAGTTCTCCAAGGCTTTGATACAGTCGATCACAAGATTCTATTGAATAAATTAGGAGCATTAGGAATAAGAGGGGTAGCTAATGACCGGTTTCGATCATACGTAATAGACAGGGTACAAAGAGTAGAGGTAACACATACTTCAAATAGATCTAAACATTTAGTAAAACACTTATCAAAACCAAAATACATTAATATAGGGGTTCTGCAGAGCAGCGTATCAGGACCAATACTATTCCTGATATACATCAATGATTTTCCCAGTAGTGTTACTCATGGTGAAAAAATTCTCTTCGCTGATAACAGCAATATTATAGTCACCAAGGAAACATGAGCACTCCTTCCAGAGAAAGCAAATGAAACTCTCAAGGAAGTTTACAATTAGTCAATAAGCAATAAAGTGACAGTGAACATAAAGAAAACTAATGCCATGAATTACAGTTTGAAGACAGAAAATGACAATGTTAAATTAAATGTAGATAGCACCTCCATAGACTGTGTAACAAATGCAAAATTTCTAGGAATGAATAATGATTATCAGTTGAAGTGGTGTGAACACACAAAGGTACTTGCAAACAGAATGTCATGAGCATGTTATGCCCTAAGAATCCTATCACAATGCGTAACATGCAGTGTCTTTTAGTTACATACTATTTACATGTACACTCAGTTCTTAGTTATGGCATTCTTTTTTGGGGAGCAAATGCACAAAATACGAACACAATTTTCAAACTCCAGAAAAGAGCCATAAGAATAATAACCAAAAATAGTAGTCAAGTTCACTGTAAAGATATGTTCAAAACACTGGGGATTTTAGCTGCTTCATGTGAATACATTTGGCAGTCAGTTGTACACATCAAAAATACAATTGGTAATTACTGCACAAACAGCTCTGTCCATGACCATGGAAAAAGGAGCTAGCCTCAACTTACGTTTACCCAGAAAAAAATAAACATAAAACTCAAAACAGTATTTTCTACCAAGAAATAAAAATGTACAATAAATTACCAAAATAGATTAAAGAATTTGCAAAAAATACACTTACTTAAAAAGGCAGCTGAAAAGTACCTGTTATGCAATACATTTTATACACTGACGGATTACTTAGATAAAACAGAGTAGGGGGTTTGGTAAAAAAAAAGTTATACAAATAAATAATAATAATAATAACAATGTTTATAAAACATCCAACATTCCATACAAGACCCTCACACTATGATTTTTTTCCCTTCTTTTTTCCTTTTCCAGAAAAACTTACCCTCAAGCTACGCATAGCACAATACTAACACCCCTTCCTTTCACTCATTATAGAGGGATGCTGACTCAGTTTTTCACGATAGCAAATGGGAAGTTGCGGTGCAGAAAATGGCCCAGAGATCAGCATTGTGTGTGTGTGTGTGTGTGTGTGTGTGTGTGTGTGTGTGTGTTTAGTGTTGAAGTGTTATGAAACGATGTGTGTACAGTGTGTGCATTGACTGATAGTGAGATATGAGTGAACTTAGTGGCATTACATTATTTAATAAGTTATTTGTAAAAGAAGTATTGCATACCAGGAGTAAATCTAATGATTGTCTCTAACTAGAAGTCCATAAATGTATGTGTATACTGATTAGCTCATTTTAAATTGGTCTAAACTGATAAATACTTTGACATTTCCTATATCCTTGTAAAAAGAGATCTATGGATGAATAAAGCTGCTGCTACTACTACACTATCCACTCCATTTCAACAGTGATGCAATCAATAGTAGAGTGTGTGTATCAATATGTTTCACAAATATAGTGTAAAAAAGGATGTTTCCTCAATGTTTCAGCAGAACTAATGTCATGTAGAACCAATGTTCCAAAAACAACACAATGCAGTTTGTTTTACAGTATATTTCAATTATCTAAGAAAAAGTTAATTGATCTGAAATGTATAACTCCTATTCAAGATCAAAGAAATATGAAGGCAGTATTTGTAATTACACAATTAGCACAAAATTCAATTCTGTGTAAAATTAATTGCTTATAAAACTTCCTGGCAGATTAAAACTGTGTGCCCGACCGAGACTCGAACTCGGGACCTTTGCCTTTCGCGGGCAAGTGCTCTACCAACTGAGCTACCGAAGCACGACTCACGCCCGGTACTCACAGCTTTACTTCTGCCAGTACCTCGTCTCCTACCTTCCAAACTTTACAGAAGCTCTCCTGCAAACCATGCAGAACTAGCACTCCTGAAAGAAAGGATATTGCGGAGACATGGCTTAGCCACAGCCTGGGGGATGTTTCCAGAATGAGATTTTCACTCTGCAGCGGAGTGTGCGCTGATATGAAACTTCCTGGCAGATTAAAACTGTGTGCCCGACCGAGACTCGCACTTGCCCGCGAAAGGCAAAGGTCCCGAGTTCGAGTCTCGGTCGGGCACACAGTTTTAATCTGCCAGGAAGTTTCATATCAGCGCACACTCCGCTGCAGAGTGAAAATCTCATTCTGGAAACATCCCCCAGGCTGTGGCTAAGCCATGTCTCCGCAATATCCTTTCTTTCAGGAGTGCTAGTTCTGCATGGTTTGCAGGAGAGCTTCTGTAAAGTTTGGAAGGTAGGAGACGAGGTACTGGCAGAAGTAAAGCTGTGAGTACCGGGCGTGAGTCGTGCTTCGGTAGCTCAGTTGGTAGAGCACTTGCCCGCGAAAGGCAAAGGTCCCGAGTTCGAGTCTCGGTCGGGCACACAGTTTTAATCTGCCAGGAAGTTTCATATCAGCGCACACTCCGCTGCAGAGTGAAAATCTCATTCTGGAAACATCCCCCAGGCTGTGGCTAAGCCATGTCTCCGCAATATCCTTTCTTTCAGGAGTGCTAGTTCTGCATGGTTTCCAGGAGAGCTTCTGTAAAGTTTGGAAGGTAGGAGACGAGGTACTGGCAGAAGTAAAGCTGTGAGTACCGGGCGTGAGTCGTGCTTCGGTAGCTCAGTTGGTAGAGCACTTGCCCGCGAAAGGCAAAGGTCCCGAGTTCGAGTCTCGGTCGGGCACACAGTTTTAATCTGCCAGGAAGTTTCATATCAGCGCACACTCCGCTGCAGAGTGAAAATCTCATTCTGGAAACATCCCCCAGGCTGTGGCTAAGCCATGTCTCCGCAATATCCTTTCTTTCAGGAGTGCTAGTTCTGCATGGTTTGCAGGAGAGCTTCTGTAAAGTTTGGAAGGTAGGAGACGAGGTACTGGCAGAAGTAAAGCTGTGAGTACCGGGCGTGAGTCGTGCTTCGGTAGCTCAGTTGGTAGAGCACTTGCCCGCGAAAGGCAAAGGTCCCGAGTTCGAGTCTCGGTCGGGCACACAGTTTTAATCTGCCAGGAAGTTTCATATCAGCGCACACTCCGCTGCAGAGTGAAAATCTCATTCTGGTAATTGCTTATAATTTTATATTTGTTAAAATTTGTATAAAATACCAATATTTCTCAAAATTTTTATAATGTTAATTACTTTTTAATCAATTTTTATATATTTCAGTTATAAATTTAGCTTTGTAGATACTTAAACAATTACATGTAACATTGTAATTTTTATAATTATATTTACACAGGGGCATCAGTGCCCACAGTCAGAGTTACAGTTCATTTTTGGAATCAATTTTAGTTTCAAGAGTGTTGGGAAAGTGTTGAAAATGTGTAGAGTCCATATTAGTGATTGCAAACTTCAGATGATGCACATATATTGTGAAAAGTTGCTTTGAAAGAGAGACAATATATTATCAAAATGCATGTAAAACCCTTCTTATTATTATTTGGTGGAGTGCATGAATAAAATCCAACATAAATAAATATCCAGGTTCTACTGTGAATAATTATAGTTACTCTATCAACATGGACATCATGAGATAAATATGCAATACGACCATTTGTTATAATTTATTTGATGTTCGTAATACTCTTACACCATAACCACACTCAAGTCCAAACCTGAAAGCGGGTCATGATGAAATACAAAACTTCGTGTTGAAAGCACATTTATTATGAATATCAAAATACAACCAGAACAGAACAGCACTCTTGGATGGAGAGCATTGCTAGTTATACGAACACTGAATATTCCAAAAATTAATATAACATGAAAAACATCATGAATTTTGAAAACCTTCCAGAAATGATAAATACTACATAACAAATAATTGGTTGTGGTTGGGTCTGCACTGACAAACCACATCACGTACTGCTGAACGCTACATCACACTGCATGCACCACAGCTCTCGGGATTGTTACTTCTTCTGAAAAAACAGTGACCTACTGTTTCAGAAGTTCTCATTGGAACTGATTACAGCACCCTAGATCTACATCTTGTCAATGGTCCTCCATATGGCAGCACTATTGGAGTCTCATGTTGTGGTTGTGTTGTCATGTCCTGTTCACTACGATGATCGTCAGAGACAGTCCCTCTTATTGAAGTTTCACAACTGTTGGGCAGGTCTTTAGTTTCCTTGAATGACAAGCTACTATGATCAATCTGCACCTCAGGACTGGAGTAGGCACTTTTGTCTTCTAGATGAATGTTCATAATCTCAGTTTCATATGTGATGCCCAACACATGGTAATAGATATGATATGGCCCAAAGTAGTGCTTACATAACTTTTCTTATAGTCTCACTGTCTGCACAGGTGTAAAAAGACATAATAAATCTTCCCAATCTCTCTATTCAGTATCAATGTAAATCAAAGGCATATCTGCAAACATCTTAATAAAGCATACTATGAGGCCATTCTTCTGAGGGTGGTAGGCAATCGTCACTGTGGGTGATACTGAATGGGAAATTACCTCTGACACTACTTTTGATTGGAAAACTTTTCCACAATCAGAGATTATCCCATGGGGTGCTCTGTGCTTCAAACGGAGGTCTTCTACAAAGAATTTTGCAATTTCTGGAGTTTCCGCAGTCAGCACAACTCCGGTGACAATAGTAGGTGAGTCAGTCATTGAAGACTATTATCCATCTATTCCTGTTTGCTCCCTTTGGGAATCTCCTCAAGAGGTCAATTCCAATCTGATAGACTGTTGCTGCAGCAGGAATAATTAGTATCAGATGCCCTGGAGGTAATTATGGCACAGGCATCCATTGCTCATAGGGTCAAACAGATCAGTAGAGACCTGGCCAGTAATACGTGTGTCTGATTCTGTCTAGAGTCTTCATGAGACCCAGGTGATCACTGTTGGAGTGTCAAGGAAATACTTCAATATAGCTGGCTGTAGACGAGCAGGAATGAAAAGCAACCATTTTTTTTTCCCCCTATTGGATCAGTTTCTCTTATACAACGTTCCATTTACAAGATGATTCAGAATGAACGGGACAAAAAGAAATTATCCTTATGACAACAGTAACGACGCCATTTCAAAAATACACATATAGACTGAAATGTTATCTCTCACAGTTCCTATGGACATTCACAGATGTTCGATGTGGGCTCCATTTGTGACATGGCAGATGTCTATCAAGTACTGCTTTTCTTGCCAGACCCATTTGATGTAACCCGATTAATGGAATTAACTAAACTGACTATCCAATGTCTTAGCCACTTTAAGACCAGCAAAAACTAGGGTACACAAACCATATTCTTCACACATTGGTTTACAGTTGGTGACCTGGGGCACCACAACATGAATGGCACATCATTCGACCAAGACTACCAACCAGCACTGTGGAAGATGTTCATTAAGGTGACTATGTATGAGGTTATACCAATGTGGTGGGGCTCCATCCTGCTGCCAAATGAAGTCGAGTATCTCTTCTGTCAACCGAGGCAACAAGGAGAGAGAAAGTATATCAAGATAGGTTATGGCTGTAATGGTAGATTCTATGAAGAAGAAAGCACCAAAGGCTCTGTAGTTGGTTATGGCACACAAAACAAAGTTTCAGAAACTCAGGTTCATGTTCCAGAGAGGCATGTGGGTTTTGTGCACCCCATGTTCTCAAATTTTACTTGTTCACTTTGTCACTTTATCACACAGTGAAAGCATCACTGTGGCCATGGGAGTACAGTGGCCAATGTTATAGGCTTGCTTATTATGACATTTCTGGGGACCAAAAATTTCCTCTGCAGGAGTCAACACAGGTTCCGAAAATAAAGATCTTGTGAAACCCAGTTTGCTCTCTTTGTCCATGATCCCCTCCCAGAATGTGCTGTTTTATATACAGTAGTTGCAATGCTAGAAAATTGTAACAAAATGGAGGAAGATTGCAGATGATTGACATTTGGTGCAGGGAATGGCATTTGACCATCAATGTGAGCAAATGTTAACATACTGCTTATAAGTGGACATAAAGATCCGTTATTGGATGATTACACAATTTCTGAACAATCACTGGAAGATGTTACTTCCTTACAATACCTAGGAGTATGTGTATGGAGCAGTATAAAGTGGAATGACCACATATAAAAATCACAGGAAAAATGGATGCCAGACAGAGCTTCACTGGAAGAATCCTCAGGAAATGTAGACCATCATTAAAGGAAGTAGCTTACAAAAACGTTGTTCGAGCAATAATTGAATACCGCTCTTTAGTATGGGATCCTTACCAGATAGGATTGACACAAAAAATACAGAAGATCCAAAGAAGGGCAGTGTGTTTCATTACAGGTTCATTTGATGAGCACAAAAGCATCACAGAAATGTTCCACCAAATCTAGTGATAGATGTTGCAGAAGAGGCATTCTGTTTCACAGAGTGGTTTACTGTTGAATTCTGAGAGCATTTGTTCCTGAAAGTCAACCAATATATTGATTCCTCCAATTTATATCTTGTGAAAAGACTGAGAAGATGTAATTAGAGAGACTCGAGCCCATTGGATGATTACTGGCATTCATTCTTCTTGTGAAACATTTGTGGCTGAAACAGGAAAGGGGAAAGTGACAGTAATATCTTCCACATGCCAGAGTGCAGGTGTGGATATAAAATGTAAGTGTTCATTAAAAGTATGTATCATGTGGAACAGTTATTTTATGGAAAGATGCAAAGTGTCTTGGAATATTGAAAAACGTTTAGCTGTATGCTGGGGCTTTCGTGTGAAGAGTGCAAACAAGAAGTTAATAATACACAAATGGGTCTGTAGAGAAAATAAAACGACTTTCCTGTCAAATATGTGACTTAAACTGTTTTCAGACATTCCGCTGGGTATTTTAAACAGTAATTCTGACTATACTCTACATGCAGATGGAATGGGAAGAAACTCTAACATGTAGTACTATACTAAGTACCCTGAGCCATTCACTTCACAGTGGTTTGCAGAATATGTATGTGCATGTAGATGAACAGATCTAGACGTGTGGTCATTGATACTGCAAGAATTTTTTGCAATGAAATTTGCTGCTACCTTCAGGAGACTGCTGACGAATGATCGACAACGAACCAGGCTAAACACTACACATAAATATGCGTGAGGAGTTTTGTTATCCTCTGAAAGCCATTGTGACTACTAACCACAAAATCTGACATTGCAATAAGCACTAAAGGGGACACTAGCAGGAAAAAAATTTCATTGAATGAAATATGTGCAAATAAAAAAAAAATCAGTAAACAATACTAAATGCTGGTATCACTGTATGTTATGACCTGAAAGGAACTATTTAACTGTTTACTTTTTTTAAATCAAATTAGATGCATTTTTACTTATATTACACAGTTCACACCATAAGATTTTATAAATAATAGCAGAGCTCCTTCAGAGTTGCGTGCATTTCATTCTGAAGTATGTAACAAATGTCATTTGACTTTTTCTTTCATTATCCATAAACAACCAAACAAATAATTAACAAAAATAAAAACTCACCAAAACATTGCTCAGGCTTTACAATTATGAGGCCACCGAGGGAATGGAACTGTGTCCCGTATGTTATGTACGTCCAACAATGTTTGAAGCAGTCTTTCAAAACCAAGTCCAAATCCTCCAGAAGGTATGCTTCCAAAGCGACGTATGTCCAGATACCAGGCAAGTGATTCTTGTAAACCAAGATTCAATAGCTTTTCTTGTAAGACATCTGGGTTGTCTTCACGAATACTTCCACCAACTAATTCACCAACAACGGGTGCCAGCAACTCCAAGGAGTCAACCTGTTACAGTAGAAGACATCTTTCATTTTGTGTTCAATAAAACACAGGCAACAGACTTACCTGCTACACAGTAAGTATCTCAACAATCTGACGCTTATTCAATTATTATTGCAAGAAATTTTTTGTCAACTGCTATCAAGAATGACAATGAGATTTTTGGTGAAATGTGCACAGTTTATATATAGAGTAGGCCATAAGAACCTACAAAGTCATAGTCATAATGGTTGTTTAATTACCCATAATAGGGTCAATTTGACAGGGTACATTGCTCAGTACGAGTTTTCAACCTCTTAGTGGTCTCAGAGAAATCATTCTTCAGAATTTTTGCGTTGAAGGTTAAGTCTTCTGCATCCCCTCAACTGAATCAAATCTTGAACATTTTATGTTTTGGGAAGAGGATATGGCCTGAAGCTGATAAATCCGGTAAATAAAAATACAGTTTGGGAAACAACGAGACTTACTTTTTAGTAAACTACTGTTGCACCACTGCTGTCAAATGAGCCAGGGTGTTATTGTGTAAGACAGAAATAAAAAAAAAAAAAAAATCACAAGATATGAGGAAGTCAAGATGAACTGTGGAATACAACTCAACTGAAAATAAAAATAAAAACTCCAAGTTTACCTTTTATACACACTTTTTCCCATTTTCATCTTATAAGAGATGTTAATGACATTCTCGGGAGGGTTGTGTAAACATTAGTCACTTACACAGGATATTACCTAACTGATTAATATAATTCAAATTTTTATGCAATGAGATCAAAATAGATGTGTACTACTTCTTCTATGAGAAATGATAAAGATTATTTACATTTCACACACACACACTGGAGTGTTGATCAATGAAACATTGTATTATCTATGGCCATCTTTTTGATTGGATGAAGTCTGTGACAGACACACACTGTATTGTATGCAAGCTTCAACAACAGCAACACAGATTTTATTTAATCCCAAATAAGTGGAAATAAATCACAGAATATAACAGATTCAGACTCTTCTTGGACTAAACAGAAAAAATACTTCTGGAGCCAGATATCTCTTGCCCATTAAAATAATCTGGAGGTTTACAAGACATTGCTTCTTTAGACAAAGATAATGGTAGTAGTGGTGGTGGCAGTGGCTGTGGTGGTGGTGGTGGTGGTGGTGGTGGTGGTGGTGGTGGTGGTTGTTGGGTGTAGAGTTCTCATCACTATGGTTATCACTGTTCTCACTAAACATGAATAAAACAATGGAAACTAAAAGATGAAATAATAAAAACAATTGTGGAAAGGATAGAGTATAGCCACCACACAGAAGAGACACTGAGTCACAGACAGACACAATCAAAAAGACTCCAAAATATTTACTTGTAAGCTTTTTGGACAAAGTCCTGAAACAGAACATACACACATTCACACAAGCACAACTCTCTCTCTCTCTCTCTCTCTCTCTCTCTCTCTCTCTCTCTCACACACACACACACTCAGGCACTAGGGTCCAACGTCACAAGAAGGACTTTGCCCTAAAGCTTACAAGTAAATATTTTAACAGTCTTTTTCACTTTGCCTGTCTGCAACTCAATGCCGCCTTTATGTGGTAACTAGCAATCTTTCTTTTCCATAATACTATTGTTAAACACGAATAAATACATTTAGCGAAAGGCGCAGCCTTTCCTCACAAGTGATATTGCAATAAAAAAGTCTTACAAACAAATATCTGCTTGGAAATATCTGACTGTTTCACTTAAGATCTACATCATCAGGACTCTCTTTATTATGAGGTTGAGCCCCTACAGGGTTTTCATAAAAGGCAAACAGCTTAAATATGTCAGAATCTGAAAGATAGCTACCTGCGAGTGTCTATTATTTAGATAAACAGCATTACAGGATGTGACTGTGCAGGGGAAATACTATGTAAGAAATACTATTATGTGTGGAAATTTGAAATGCATCTGTTACATTCTTATTTGATGGAAGTGTATCTGCCTCTTTGATCAATGAATTAATGTACTTTAGTATTAGCACTCCATCTTTGGACTTGGCACTCCATCTTTGGACAGTATGCATTCCAAACTGGGGGATTACAGGCATCATGGAAATCCACTGTTGGGCCAAACAATGCTCTCTGTGAAGTATAAACAATTGTCAGGACAAGTTTGTTAGTGTGGCCATCCTCCACAGCAAGCACAAAAATACTCGTTTTGGAAATAAAACCGCATTTTCCTGCAGCCACTTAAGTGCACAAATTCCACACTGTCTCTTGAGGAAATAGGTTTCATTTAGTACAGATCGCAAACCTTTGCTGTCTTTGTTTGGGCCCAAGACTAAACTGTCCGAATGAATGGATAACTGGCTCCATCGTTTGGCTTTGTACTTATCCAGTTACTGGTACTCCATACATTATTGCCCCTCCCATCAACATTCTAATGCAGATGCCCTCTCCAGACTCCCTACGGGAAATCTGACAGACAAGAAACTGCCTGTTTTCAGACTGCTCCCACATTATAGTCTATGGGGTCTCCCCAATAAATTCGAGAGATATTGCAGCAGCATTCCAGCGGGATCTTCTATTACAGCACGTTTTCCAAAATGTCCGAGTATGACAGTCCATCAAATTTTCAGCACACCACTGCTGGGTCTCTACTGTTTTTTCATACGATGCCACCAACTCCAGACTCACCAGTTTCAGATTCCAGTGAGCAATCAGTTTGATTTGTTACCTGAAGTAGTAACAATTGTAATGCTAGGTCGGAAGTAAAGTCAAGCAGAAAGAAAAGAGTCCTGCTGTTAGGTAGCAGTCATGGAAGAGGTGTAGGCCAGTTGCTACAGGATAGGCTAGGAGTCGAGTACCAGGTCACAAGCATTGTGAAACCTAGTACTAAGCTTAGCCAGGTTACAGAAAACCTAGGGGCCTTGTGCAACGATTTTGATGGTGAGGACCATGTTCTTATAGTAGGAGCAGGAAACAGCTTGGCCAGCATTTCGGACTATAGTATTAGGTATGTCCTGGATGTAATAGGAGCAGCAACAGCTCACACCTCATGTGGGGTTTGTGGATGTTTTGCAGCACCATGACCAGCCCTGGGTTAATACGGCTGTCAACTGTGTTAACAGAGAGCTGGAGGGGTGGGGTTACTGTTGGCAGTAACTTAATCTCATATCTGTGCTGTGCCTGTTGATACAATTGGGAGGTGGGGTTGCACTAGTCATGGCCTGCACCTGAATAGGCGGGGGAAGGATAGATTAGTTGTTGTTCTTGCAGAAAATGTAAAGGGGGCCACACGCACACAAGACAAAATACCTGTGATAACTGGAGTCAAAGGGACACATTTTTTACATTACTGTCAGGTTACAGACAGAGAGTATTGGAAGAGATTAAAACAGAACAGTGCCATAATGTCTGTAGCAGTATCCAAAGAAATAAAATCAGAACATTAGAAGATTGAAAAATAAGATAGATGAGTTTCTTGTATGCCTAGAAAATAGGGTAAATTCTGAAGGTATAGATGTTTTGTGTTTCTCTGAACCCCATATAACCCCACGGATGGAGAAGTTAAATTTAAGGGATTGCAGATTAGCATCATATTCATGTAGAGTCAACATGGAAAAAGGAGGAGTTGCTACCTATATAAAAACTAGACACAAAGTCAAAAATATTAAAATCTACAGGCATTATTGAGCTACCTGTTAGACAAAAAGAAGCAGTTAGCAGTTTGTGGTGATTTTAATGTAGATTTCTTAAAAGATAGGGATAGAAAAGATGAGCTAGAATCTTTGTTTGCTTGTTTCAATCTAGTATCTGTTGTAAATTTTCCAACTCGTGTGCAGCAGGATAGTAGGTCACTTATCGATAACCCCAATAGACAGTGCTCAGGCAGACAATTAATGTGTACCCAGCTGTTAATGGACTATCTGATCTTGATGCACAGTGAATGGAAATAACACATGTAGCACCTTACAGGCAGGTTCATACAAGGCAGGGAGGCTTATTGATGCGAACAGGGTACAGAGTTTTAAGAGCAGCCTAGAACAGGTAGATTGGAATGAAGTACACACAGAAAATGATGATGATGCCAAATTCAATTTATGTTTGATGAATCGCCAGTGTGAGGTATCCCAGGAGCTGTGAATGTTGAAGAAAATTTATTAACAGATGTGATAATATTGTGTGACGACTGTTATCTCTTATGTTCTTCCAGATCCAGTGAAATACATTGCAGACAATATCATATTTATGTGCCAAAACATTGATAAATCATTAGGTTTTCCAGCAGCAAAAAGTGAAATAGGAGAACCTAATGCACACTGGATTTCTGATTATATCTTGAGGTGGTCTTTACCCTCCAATACCAACATAAACAAACAAATTGTTGGAGTTTGAAAAATAATTTGCTGCTTTTCATGGAAATGGAGTGTGCAAACAAAAAAAAATGTCATTACGTCTCTAAGCCCTATTTTGAAACAAAGTTTCCCACATCTCATGACGCAGTTACTGCTCTTTATGTAAGAACAACAACATTTATAAGGATTAGGTATCTGAATCAAGAAGCAAAGTTGGATGCCTTGATGAAATGTGCCACAAAGAGGAAGCAGCTATGGACTGCATCTTCATCTGATTAACAGCGATAGAAATCAGGAACAGGTTACATTAACATCCACTTTTTCATCAAATGTGTGAATTATTTTTTGTCTTAATTATAATTTATTTACTCCTAATGTGTAATATATCTGTCATGCCACTTGATTTGATTTGTCCAACTGTGTACTGAACAAAAATGGAAAATAAAAAGAAAAAGTAACACACCACAGCATCTTTTGTGTGACACATTTACAATACAATCACACTATGCAGCCTCATTGTGATGTCAGGAGGCTCCAGACAAAAGCAAGTGATTTTGTCGGAATTGCCTCCTGGTTTCCTTTACCATAATTTGAGTTGTGTTAATTCCAATTATTTTCATTTTTAGTTCTGGAAAATTCACAGGATCAGTAATTCTTAGACACCATGAGTCATTTATTATGTGTTTTGTGTATGCAATAAAGTGTTAATAAATGAGTAAATCTGAGACTATGAAACCTCGCTAAAAGCCATCCCATAGATTATTCCAATGTAAGTTTATAGCCCTCACTTAAAACTATTGGGACGGAGTTTAGAGAGAAATGAGTAAGCTTCAAGTCCATGATCTCATAAACAGACAAAAAGGTTTTCATTTAAATTCTGTGTGGGACCCACTTCATCCTCATTAACCCTTTCAGAACCTCTCGTTACAATCATGTATATTAACTTTTACTATGCGTTAGCTGACACAGAAGAATTTTTTCCCAATGGAAACCTGAGATACACATTTGTAAATGCTCAACTTTTTCATCATGTGCAGGTGCTGCCAATTGTTGGAAATCACAATGAAAATATAAGCAAGTCCCTGTAGCAGTGAGCAGCAGATCATGACCATCAGAATACATGGATGTGGTTGGTTCGCTATATTCCACTGCATAACTGAATATTGTTATTGTTATTCTGCATGGAAACTATTGAATGATCATTTTATTACTTATTACAATAGAGAATATTTCATGATTATTTATATTAGGCCATAAAATGAAGCAAAGTGTACAAATTATCTTTTGAAAATGGGTACATATTTTTGTATAACTCTCACATTTAAAATCATAAAAATATCACATAATAGCGTTACCACATTACCCTTCCTCCAGAGAAAAAAAAAAAAAAAAAAAAAAAAAAAAAAGGTCTGAGAGGTTAAAACAATGGTGAGGTCAGATGTGCACCACAAAGTCCTATGAACACCATCACAACTATCTATAGGTAACCTCAGGGTGTGTTATTCTCTGAATTTGGTCATCAGCAGGTGGGTATTGTGCTTACTAACTGTGTTTGTCTTCATGTTTTCACTCTTCTACCTTCTCAACTGGCACAGCACTACTCGTTGTGGGTTTAAACTATGTAGCATGATCATTCTTATTTGTTGTTTGTACCTTGAGGATGGTGAGGGTTTTCTCAACAAAAGACAACCGTTTCTGATGAATCTTCATTGGCAAACTCCTATGAGCTTTTCAATAATCAATATGTCAGGAAATGTTTTGTGATCTTTTATCTACACCATGCCTTCCAAGACTGTCTTATATTTGCTTCATGTGGTAAATCATCTCACAGTAGGATTCACAATTAATTTATCCTTCATTCTATGACCTCTGGTTAGATTTCTCACAACATTTGTGAAGAATATTTCCAGCTGCACTTTAAAATTTATATTCTATTGTTGTTTTATAGAGTGGTAAGTACAATTTTTTTGTCTTGTTGTAACTATGCTGCAAAACATCTAAAATTTTCATTCAATCATTTTCAACTGTGCTACAAAAAACAATCATTCCTCCATATGAAGAAGTTATGCAAGTACAATATAAACACAAAATTATAAAATGTTACCTCTCCTGGTTTACTAGACTGCTTAGCGTAGAAAGGGGCTGTAGATGCTGGTGCTCCATAAACAAAAACAGGCCTTCCTCCACCAAACCGGTTCACTATCTCTAGTTCATGTTCTCGTGACAATGGAGCATCAGGGTCAATGCCAAGGGCCTCAGCAGCTTCACTGCGCATTACTTTAGGGAAAGGGTCTGGATTCAGCACTGACTGGAACAATTTTGAAAAAAAAAAAAAAAAAAGACATGCAAAATTCTAAAATTGTATCAACCAATCCAAATCACTACAGGAAAATCATGATAAATAGAAAGTTGGAATTTAACATACCATTAATACAGAATATTTGAGGTGGAGCACTAGGTCAGCTGGACAAGGATAGGAAGGGAATTGTCCCTGTCTTTAACGACGGCACCATCCAGGCATTCACTTGAAATAGTTTATGGTAAAACATACAAACCTAAAACAGGATAGCTGTATGGAGCTTTGAAGCTCACTTCTCCAAACTAAAGTAAATATTGATGGAAAGAAACCCTCCATATTAAGAGGAAGTGTGACGTGAATTCAGACAATTTTGCTTAGATCTGTTAAAATAATCTAGTCATATACTTATTTTATGTATAAACAATAAAAATATAGAAAATAAAGAACTAATATTTTTTCATGACTGGCTAAAACAGTCATAATTATGACTGCTTGAAAGAGCACTCACCAGTTAGGAAAAGAGCAAGGAAGGCATAAAACATATTTGGAACATTCAAAGCAACAGTGGCACAAGCCACTCTCAGTAATAACCTTTAAGCTCTCGGGTTTTCAAATCTCCTCTGGTACAATCCCCAACAATCAGCCATTCCTTCTCATCCTGTCAGGTAAGTCTCCCCTGATCTGGGATTCTGGGTGACTTTCTCGAACTCTATCCCTTTTCCTATACTTCATCAGTCATTTTCCTTCACCCCTCTTCCTTTCCCGCCAACCCTTTTGCCAGAAGAAAAAGCCACTGGCTCCGGAAGCTTGGAAATGTTAATACTTTTATAAAGGTGCCACCTCTTGAAGAGTGAATTTTTTATCTATCCTGTTACATTACATTTTCAGTAATAACTGTGATCTTTAAAGCTTTATATTCGATACTGATGAAAGAGCTGAATATACAATGATGAAATATTATTCGCTTTATGGTGTGAAGAGAGGAAAAACTTGATAAAAGTAAAGAGCAAATGATATACTGATCAGCAGAAATCACATTATTACCATACAGCTCTACCCAGAATTTTAAAACAGATCAATGCTGTAGTTACTGGCCAGTAGTTACCACAGACCAAATTAACCATAGCAAAGCATCTGACTGTGTAAGTCACTCAAAAATGTGGGAAATACTGGGTTTCATGGGAATAACTTCTTGCAGTAAATCATAAATCTGTACAAAAACCAACAACATTATAAACACAGCTATAAGAAACAAAAACTTTCAAGATGGGGAAGGAGTCAGTCAGGGATGTGTACTATCTTTCTTTCTTTCTCCGTCTGCATGGTAAGCAAATAATGAGTACTGCATGTGTAACAGATATGGAAAGTGGAATTAAAACTGGGGGGGAGGGGGTATTTAATCAACAACTTAACAATATGCAGATGACACAACACTCCTAGCAGTGAAGAAGACATTAAATGTGTGCTGGAAAAGATATGGAAAGAAAGCGGAAAAGTTGGTCTAAGAGTAAATTTGAAGTAAACATGAATTATGACAACAAGAATGAAGACTAATGTAGTGAGATATGGAGAAATCTCCGAGGAAGTCAATAAATATATATTTTTAGGATCTACAATACCAAAATGCAGCTCCTCACCAGAGGAAGTAAGAAGAAGGGTACCGCTTGGAAATTCTGCTACAATTAAATTAAGCAGTTATAAATGAAAAATAATCCCCCCACCCCCCCCCCAATTTTAATTCCACTTTCCATATCTGTTACACATGCAGTACTCATTATTTCATCACCATACAGACGGGAAAAGAAAGAAAGATAGTATATATTCCTGACTGGCTCCATCCCCTGTCTTGAAAGTTTCTCTTTATTCTAGCTGTGTTTATACTGTTGTTGGTTTCTGCACAGATTTCTAATAACTTTTTATAAATACATATAAAAAACAAAGATGCTGTAACTTACCAAACGAGAAAGTGATGGTATGTTGATAGACACAATAAAAAACACACAAACACACACACAAATATTCAAGCTTTCGCAACCCAAGGTTGCTTCATCAGGAAAGCGGGAAGGAGAGGAAAAGACAAAAGGATGTGGGTTTTAAGGAGAGGGTAAGGAGTCATTCCAATCCCGGGAGCGAAAACACTTACCTTAGGGGGAAAAAAGGACAGGTATACACTGGCACACACACACGTATCCATCCGCATATATACAGACACAGGCAGACATATGTAAATGCAAAGAGGTTGGGCAGAGATGTCAGTCGAGGCGGAAGTGCAGAGGCAAAGATGATGTTGAATGACAGGTGAGGTACGAGGGGCGGCAACTTGAAAGTAGCGGAGGTTGAGGCCTGGTGGGTAACGGGAAGAGAGAATATATTGAAGGGCAAGTTCCCATCTCCGGAGTCCTGATAGGTTGGTGTCAGTGGGAAGTATTCAGATCACCCGGATGGTGTAACACTGTGCCAAGATGTGCTGGCCATGCACCAAGGCATGTTAAGTCACAGGGTCATCCTCATTACCAACAAACACTGTCTGCCTGTGTCCATTCATGCGAATGGACAGTTTGTTGCTGGTCATTCCCACATAGAAGGCTTCACATTGTAGGCATGTCAGTTGGTGAATCATGAGGGTGCTTTCACACGTGGGTCTGCCTTTGACCGTGTACACCTTCCGGGTTACAGGACTGGAGTAGGTGGTGGTGGGAGGGTGCGTGGGACAGGTTTTACAGTTACGAGGGTAGGAGCCAGAGGGTAGGGAAGGTGGTTTGGGGATTTCATAGGGATGAACAAAGAGGTTACGAAGGTTAGGTGGACGACGGAAAGACACTCTTGGTGGAGTGGGGAGGATTTCATGAAGGATGGATCTCATTGCAGGGCAGGATTTGAGGAAGTCGTATCCCTGCTGGAGAGCCACATTCAGAGTCTGATCCAGTCCTGGAATGTATCCTATCACAAGTTGGGCACTTTTGGGGTTCTTCTGTGGGAGGTTCTGGGTTTGAGGGGATGAGGAAGTGGCTCTAGCTATTTGCTTTTGTACCAGATCGGGAAGGTAGTTGCAGGATGCGAAAGCTGTTTTCAGGTTATTGGTGTAATGGTTCAGGGATTCAGGACTGGAGCAGATTCATTTGCCACGAAGACCTAAGCTGTAGGGAAGGGACCGTTTGATATGGAATGGGTGGCAGCTCTCATAATGGAGGTACTGTTGCTTGTTAGTGGGTTTGATGTGCACGGATGTGTGAAGCTGGCCATTGGACAGATGGTGGTCAACATCGAGGAAAGTGGCATGGGATTTGGAGTAGGACCAGGTGAATCTGATGGAACCAAAGGAGTTGAGGTTGGAGAGGAAATTCTGGAGTTCTTCTTCACTGTGAGTCCAGATCATGAAGATGTCATCAATAAATCTGTACCAAATTTTGGGTTGGCAGGCCTGGGTAACCAAGGCTTCCTCTAAGCGACCCATAGATAGGTTGGCGTACAAGGGGGCCATCCTGGTACCCATGGCTGTTCCCTTTAATTGTTGGTATGTCTGGCGTTCAAAAGTGAAGAAGTTGTGGGTTAGGATGAAGCTGGCTAAGGTAATAAGGAAAGAGGTTTTATGTAGGGCGGCAGGTGATCGGCGTGAAAGGAAGTGCTCTATCGCAGCGAGGCCTTGGACGTGCGAGATATTTGTGTATAAGGAAGTGGCATCAATGGTTACAAGGATGGTTTCCGGGGGTAACAGATTGGGTAAAGATTCCAGGCATTCGAGAAAGTGGTTGGTGTCTTTGATGAAGGATGGGAGACTGAATGTAATGGGTTGAAGGTGTTGATCTACGTAGGCAGAGATACGTTCTGTGGGGGCTTGGTAACCAGCTACAATGGGACGGCTGGGATGTTTGGGTTTGTGAATTTTAGGAAGTAGGTAGAAGGTAGGGATGCGGGGTGTCGGTCAGGAGGTTGGTGGAGTCAGGTGAAAGGTTTTGTAGGGGGCCTAAGGTTCTGAGGATTCCTTGAAGCTCCGCCTGGACATCAGGAATGGGATTACCTTGGCAAACTTTATATGTAGTGTTGTCTGAAAGCTGACGCAATCCCTCAGTGACATACTCACGACGATCAAGTACCATGGTCGTGGAATCCTTGTCAGCCAGAAGAATGACGATGGATCGATCAGCCTTCAGATCACGGATAGCCTGGGCTTCAGGTGTGGTGATGTTGGGAGTAGGATTAAGGTTTTTCAAGAAAGATTGAGAGGCAAGGCTGGAAGTGAGAAATTCCTGGAAGGTTTGGAGAGGGTGATTTTGAGGAAGAGAAGGTGGGTCCCGCTGTGACGGAGGACAGAACTGTTCCAGGCAGGGTTCAATTTGGATAGTGTCTTGGGGAGTTGGATAATTAGGAGTAGGATTAGGATTATTTTTCTTCGTCGCAAAGTGATATTTCCAGCAGAGACTATGAGTGTAGGACAGCAAATCTTTGGCAAGGCTGTTTGGTTGAATCTGGGAGTAGGGCTGAAGGTGAGGCCTTTGGATAGGACAGATGTTTCGGATTGGGAGAGAGGTTTGGAGGAAAGGTTAACTACTGAATTGGGGTGTTGTGGTTCCAGATTGTGTTGATTAGAATTTTGAGGTTTTGGGGGGAGTGGAGCTGGAAGTGGGAGATTGAGTGGATGGGAGAGACTGGGTCTGTGTGCAATGAGAGGAGGTCGAGGTTCATTGGAAAGGTTGTGAAGGGAGGGTGAGTGAGTTGCTTTTCCAGAGGACTTTATAAAAAGTTATTGCCATAAAACCCAGTATTTCCCACATTTTTGAGTGACTTACATAGTCAGCTGCTTTGTTGTGGTTTATTTGGTCTGTGGTAACTACTGGCCAATAACTACAGAATTGCTCTTTTTTAAAATTCTGGGTAGTGCTGTATAGTAATAATATGATATCTGCTGATCAGTATATCATTTGCTCTTTACTTTTATCACAAGTTTTTCCTCTCTTCACACCAAAAAATGAATAATATTTCATCATTGTATATTCAGCTCTTTCATCAGTATCAAATATAAAGCTTTAAAGATCACAGTTATTACTGAAAATATAATGTAACAGGATAGATAAAAAATCCACTCATCAAGAGGTGGCACCTTTATAACAGTATTAACATTTCCAAGCTTCCGGAGCCAGTGGCTTTTTCTTCTGGCAGAAGGGTTGAAGGGAAAGAAAGGGGGGTGAAGGAAAATGACTGATGAAGTATAGGAAAAGGGATAGAGTTCGAAAAAGTCACCCACAACCTCAGGTCAGGAGAGACTGACTTGATGGAATGAGAAGGAACGGCTGAATGTTGGGAAATGTACTGGAGGAGATTTGAAATAAAAATGCCTGAAACTTTGAATTTTTTCCATAGTTTTATATGGATGTGAGTCATGCACAATGAAAACAGCAAATCACAAGAAAATTGATTTTTTAAAAACATATATTTTGAGGGGCGGGCTGTTGATAGAAGGGATGGTGACAACTTCATGGATCAAAAGAATAAAAAAAAAAACTGTTCTAGAAAAAAATTAACCTTAAACTGTCTTTGGAGGCCAAAATACCCCAAATAAAATTGAAGTACTCTGGGAAACTGAAGTACTTTGGGCCTCTCATGAGAGCAAAAACCTCCATACAAAAATCTGTAATGTTCAAAGAAACGAAGGTCAAAGAAATAGAGGAAAATCAAGGAGAAGACTGATAGGGGCCATCAAAGAAGGCATTGGAAAGACACTGGAAGAACCAAGGACCAAAACAATGTCTAGGGGTGCATGGAAGGACATCATTCATAATGTCACTACAAGTTGAACAGAACTGAATGGCTGATAACAAATTTGCTATCAGAAGGTAATACGTGTAGTATTACTGACACACAATGTATAAGTGATACACTTCCTAACTTTCAGAACTAAGAGTTCAAAAAGCTAGTAAGTGTATCTCTTTTACTTTTATACGTGTTGTTGGCAGTACTACACATTTCGCCCCCCGGAGGTTAGTAATGGCTAACAATTCTGTCTCATACTTAGGATGGAATATCAACAATATAAGGAAAAGACAAATTGATACTTACTGTAAAGATAACACATTAAGTTGCAAACAGGTACAATGAAAAGACACTTACACATAGCTTTTGGCCAAAGCCTTCATCAGAAAATGAAACACACACATATTCATTCACATATGCAAGCATACCTACTCACACACGACCACCATCTCTGGCAGCTCGGACCAGAATGCCAGTTCTGGCAATGTAATCACGGTTGGAGCTGCTAGAGATGGTAGTCATGTGCGCGTGATGCATGCTTGCTTGTCAGAATGAATGTGTGCGTGTTTCCGTTTCTGATGAGGGCTTTGGCTGAAAGCTAATGTTCTGTCTGTCACTTGTCATCTTTAAAGTAAGTAGCAATCATCTTTTCCTTAAAAGGTTTTCATTCTCTTTTGTGTGTCCCTCTTGATGACTCAATGCTTCTGTTATTTGGTTAATTGTCTCCTTCATTCCTAAATTATTTTCATACTGGGTTGTAGGATCTAATGAACAGCAGAAATAGACCCTGGCCATAAATTAGTAATGATGAAGATTAGGTTATAGTTTAACAGAATCTTCAGGAAGATGTACCACACAAAGAAACGGGTTACTGAATTATTAAGGAATGACAATGACTGTTTGAAGTTCTCTGAGGCGGTACACACTCTGATACATAATACCACTGCACTAGGTAGTTCAGTTGAGGAGGAAAAGATGTATACCTATATAAAATGTAATCACAGAAGCTGGATAGAAAAGCATTGGTATCATAATGATAATAGCAAAAAAACAGTGGACAACACAGAAAAAATATTTTGACTTTGTTGTTGTTGTTGTGGTGGTGGTGGTGGTGGTGGTCTTCAGTCCTGAGACTGGTTTGATGCAGCTCTCCATGCTACTCTATCCTGTGCAAGCTTCTTCATCTCCCAGTACTTACAAGAACCTACATCCTTCTGAATCTGCTTAGTGTATTCATCTCTTGGTCTCCCTCTACGATTTTTACCCTCCACGCTGCCCTCCAATACTAAATTTGTGATCCCTTGATGCCTCAGAACATGTCCTACCAACCAGTCCCTTCTTCTTGTCAAGTTGTGCCACAAACTCCTCTTCTCCCCAATTCTACTCAATACCTCCTCATTAGTTATGTGATCTACCCATCTAATCTTCAGCATTCTTCTGTAGCACCACATTTTGAAAGCTCCTATTTCCTTCTTCTTCAAACTATTTATGTCCATGTCTCACTTCCATACATGGCAACACTCCACACAAATACTTTCAGAAACAACCTCCTGACATTTAAATCTATACTCGATGTTAACAAATTTCTCTTCTTTAGAAATGCTCTCCTTGTCATTGACAGTCTACATTTTATATCCTCTCTACTTCGACCATCATCAGTTATTTTGCTCACCAAGTGGCAAAACTCCTTTACTACTTTAAGTGTCTCATTTCCTAATCTAATTCCCTCAGCATCACCCGACTTAATTCCACTACATTTCATTATCCTCGTTTTGCTTTTGTTGATGTTCATCTTATATCCTCCTTTCAAGACACTGTCCATTCCATTCAACTGCTCTTCCAAGTCCTTTGCTGTCTCTGACAGAATTACAATGTCATCGGCAAACCTTAAAGTTTTTATTTCTTCCCCATGGATTTTAATACCTACTCCGAATTTTTCTTTTGTTTCCCTTATTGCTTGCTCAATATACACTCCTGGAAATGGAAAAAAGAACACATTGACACCGGTGTGTCAGACCCACCATACTTGCTCCAGACACTGCGAGAGGGCTGTACAAGCAATGATCACACGCACGGCACAGCGGACACACCAGGAACCGCGGTGTTGGCCGTCGAATGGCGCTAGCTGCGCAGCATTTGTGCACCGCCGCCGTCAGTGTCAGCCAGTTTGCCGTGGAATACGGAGCTCCATCGCAGTCTTTAACACTGGTAGCATGCCGCGACAGCGTCGACGTGAACCGTATGTGCAGCTGACGGACTTTGAGCGAGGGCGTATAGTGGGCACGCGGGAGGCCGGGTGGACGTACCGCCGAATTGCTCAACACGTGGGGCGTGAGGTCTCCACAGTACATCGATGTTGTCGCCAGTGGTCGGCGGAAGGTGCACGTGCCCGTCGACCTGGGACCGGACCGCAGCGACGCACGGATGCACGCCAAGACCGTAGGATCCTACGCAGTGCCGTAGGGGACCGCACCGCCACTTCCCAGCAAATTAGGGACACCGTTGCTCCTGGGGTATCAGCGAGGACCATTCGCAACCGTCTCCATGAAGCTGGGCTACGGTCCCGCACACCGTTAGGCCGTCTTCCGCTCACGCCCCAACATCGTGCAGCCCGCCTCCAGTGGTGTCGCGACAGGCGTGAATGGAGGGACGAATGGAGACGTGTCGTCTTCAGCGATGAGAGTCGCTTCTGCCTTGGTGCCAATGATGGTCGTATGCGTGTTTGGCGCCGTGCAGGTGAGCGCCAAAATCAGGACTGCATACGACCGAGGCACACAGGGCCAACACCCGGCATCATGGTGTGGGGAGCGGTCTCCTACACTGGCCGTACACCACTGGTGATCGTCGAGGGGACACTGAATAGTGCACGGTACATCCAAACCGTCATCGAACCCATCGTTCTACCATTCCTAGACCGGCAAGGGAACTTGCTGTTCCAACAGAACAATGCACGTCCGCATGTATCCCGTGCCACCCAACGTGCTCTAGAAGGTGTAAGTCAACTACCCTGGCCAGCAAGATCTCCGGATCTGTCCCCCATTGAGCATGTTTGGGACTGGATGAAGCGTCGTCTCACGCGGTCTGCACGTCCAGCACGAACACTGGTCCAACTGAGGCGCCAGGTGGAAATGGCATGGCAAGCCGTTCCACAGGACTACATCCAGCATCTCTACGATCGTCTCCATGGGAGAATAGCAGCCTGCATTGCTGCGAAAGGTGGATATACACTGTACTAGTGCCGACATTGTGCATGCTCTGTTGCCTGTGTCTATGTGCCTGTGGTTCTGTCAGTGTGATCATGTGATGTATCTGACCCCAGGAATGTGTCAATAAAGTTTCCCCTTCCTGGGACAATGAATTCACGGTGTTCTTATTTCAATTTCCAGGAGTGTACATATTGAATAACATCGGGGAGAGGCTACAACCCTGTCTCACTCCCTTCCCAACCACTGCTTCCCTTTCATGCCCCTCGACTCTTATAATTGTAAATAGCCTTTCGCTCCCTATATTTTACCCCTGCCACCTTTAGAATTTGAAAGAGAGTATTCCAGTCAACATTGTCCAAAGCTTTCTCTAGGTCTACAAATGCTAGAAATGTAGGTTTGCCTTTCCTTAATCTTTCTTCTAAGATAAGTCGTAGAGTCAGTATTGCCTCACGTGTTCCAATATTTCTACGGAATCCAAACTGATCTTCCCGAGGTCGGCTTCTACCAGTTTTTCCATTCATCTGACTTTATATTGGTACTTTTCAACTTAAATCTGTCTGTGTAACTAAATAAAATAAATTTTATATTGCCATATGTAATTTGCCTTTAATTTGTAAAAGGTATCAGTAGAGGCCTTAAATATATAAATACTTATGTATATATTATTTTGCTTTTCAATTTATACACTGCTTTTCTTCAGATCAGAAACACCTTCTGACTTAGTATAGCATAATAAAGGCCCAAATTTTTCCTTGGGAATTTTTTAGAAGCTGATCTTCAAGTGTACTTGCTTTTCTTGTTCTAAAGCTGTTTCTCTGCTTCCAGTCTATCAAATTTCAGTAGCACAGCACTGAAAGTAAAGAGCACAGCACACACACACATGTTTTCTTCATGTACTGTTTTGAATACTGCTGGCAACTACTGAATGTTGCTACAAACTGCCAAATGTGTGTCTGTTCCCTTTTTTACAAAAGTGTCCCTAGTGGACTTGCTACACCTCATCAACAACAAGTTTGGATTTGATATAAAAGCGTTGTTTGTGTACACTCTCTCTTTGACGTACTTTTTATTTAACAATGAGTTTGTTGAACAATCTGATGGTGTCGCTGTGGAAAGCCCTTTGTCTCTCCTGGTGGTGAGCATTTTTATAGCAGAATGGGAGGAGCTAGCACTCAGCTCAGCACCTGTAAGACTAGCAGTATTTTGGTGATAGACCTATGTTGATACTACATGGTCTCACGGTTAAGACAGTCTCTGACAATGACAATCCTTTCAACATCTTAACTCCATACATGTAAACGTACCATTTACAATGGAGGTGGGCAAAGGAGGTTGTCTGCCTTGTTCAGAAGTCTCGGTGCAACATACGAGCAATGGCACACTTTGACATTTGGTATTTCAAAAGCCCACACATACAGGCTTGTCCTTACAGGCTGGTAGTAGCCACCACCCAGTACAAACAATGGGCATTCTGAAGACCTTAATTCACTGAGTCCATTTCATATCAGATGCCGATAACCTGCAAGTAGAATTGGAACAACTGTGGTCATGAGCAATGAATATTGTCTCAGAAGGTACAGACAGCATAAAAGATGTACAAATGGCAGAACAAGAAGAAGGATTAGGCCTTCAGAATGACAGCTTACCTACCATATATTGGAAATATTTCAATGAGAATAGGCACAGAGTATTTAGAAAACATACGGTTAATGTGATTTTTTGTTCTCCACCAGAAATCTTGGCACTGCTGTGCTCTGTCAAAGATGACTTTGAGCTGTGCAAGGCTTGTGTTTATAGGGTTCTGTGCAAGTGTGGAAAATCTTACAAGGGCAAACAGCGCACACTATTCAGGAGCACATCTTGGAATATGAGTGCCATACTTGCCTTCTGCAAGCCACCAAGTCCACTATCACTGATCACTGTTTTTCTACTGAAAATTTGCAAAATATCATGGAAGAAAAATGGTGGTCCATACATCAAACTTTTGGAACCCCACAATCAATGAATCACCGGAAGTATGACTGCCTGAGGTCCTTATAAACTGTGACAGTATTTCCCCATTAGATGCTGCATGGGCTCTCATTATGGAAAAAGAAGGGCAGCTCATTTTGAACCATCATGAAATAGGTGAGAGAATGTCACAGATGTGATACATGAGTTGGGCTAGTAATCATTAAAACAAATGCACTTTTTGTTGCAGTGAGATCTTTTCATGAAATTTCAATCACCGACTTTCTTCTCCAAATGTGAAAATATTTTATTGATACCCACCTACACAGGGAGAAATGATCATCGTAATACAATGAGACAAATAAGAGCTCATACAGAAAGATGTAAGTATTTGTTTTTCCTACACATTGTTAGTGAGTGGAGTGGAAGAGAAATAGTCTGAAAGTGGTTCGATGAACCATCTGCCAAGCACTTAAATTTGAATTACAGAGTAGTCGTGGGGATTTACATTTAGAAGCAATGAAGAACTAAAAGAAAGGCTCAGATGTGGGACTGGAATTTACAACAAAAGGGCATTGGTGTTAACATCTCACTGATGATATTCCTACACCCTATAAAAGGTGGAAGAGCTACAAGAACTATTGAATGGAGTGAGTACAATATATGAATGCAGAATGTACCACACAGTGTACAAGATGAAGGAATTCTACTACCTTAGAGGTAAGATGCAACATATTTACTACAGAGACTATCTACACAACTTGTCCATATCCTCTTTTGGAGTCATGCATGTGGTATGGGATCCTTACCAGATAGGACTGAAGGAGAACATTGAAAAAGTTCAAAGATGGACAAAGGATGGAGTATATAAGAGACTATCACAGGTAGAAAGAGCATTCCTTGCCAAAACAACTCTGTAAGTTTCAATCATGGGCCTCAATTTGAGAAAGAAAGTTCTGGGATTGCACATATGGATTGGTTGGTTGGTTTGGGGTATACCAAACTCCAGGGTCATCAGTCCCTTTTTCCTGATGCAAGCAAGGCTCAAAGTACAAAAACACCCAACACCACATCTAAAAGGAAAATGAATGGAAAGAACAAAAAATGGGGAAAACATACACCACATGGAAAAGTAGAAGAAGGTATTAAAACCATAGAGCATTTGGTCTGGGCTGGCTGATCACAATAACAAAAGGGGATGAGCCAACCACTCTGCAACACACTAAAATGTCCACCCCAAAAAGACAAGGCAAGATGAACACATGTACGGAAAAGATGACCACCAAGACAAACAAATGCAAAGAAAGTGTGACAGAGTTAAAATGGAGGGAGGGTGGCGACCTCAGAGAGAAGGCTAAATGCCCACCCTTAGATGATACGAGAAAAACGCCCCTCACGAATAAAACGTAAAACTAAATCTGCTGTTGAGGCATTGCCGCCCAACATCGAAGGTAGGGTGCTAGGAAGGTTAATAGTCCACCACAGAGCAGCTAAAAGTGGGCAGTCCAGAAAGATGTGGACAACAGTCAGATGTGAGCCACAGTGAAACTGAGGTGTATCCTCGCGACGGAGGAGGTAGCCATGCATTAACCACGTATGGCCAATGCGGAGCCAGCAGAGAACCACAGAGTCCCTGTGAGAGGCCTGCATGGAGGTCTTCCACACATTTACAGTCTCCTTAAGGGCACAAAGTTTGTTGTGCATACTGAGAGTACCTCATTCTGTCTCCCAAAGCTGAAAAACCTTGCGGCATATTAATGATCGCAGGTCAGTTACGGAGATGCCGATCTCCAGAAGCAGTTTCCGTGTAGCCTGTTTGGCCAGCCTGTTGGCAAGTTCATTTCCTGGGATTCGAAGGACGTGGCCTGGGGTCCATAAAAACACCACGAAACGACTGGAACGTTCCAGGACATAGGTGGACTCCTGGATGGTCGCTACCAAAGGGTGGCGGGGGTAGCACTGGTCAATAGCTTGTAGACTGCTCAAGGAGTCAGTACAGAGAAGAAATGACTCGCCAGGGCATGAGCGGATGTGCTCAAGAGCATGAGGATTGGTCGCCAGCTCTGCAGTGAAAACACTGCAGCCATCTGGCAAGGAGTGCAGTTCAATACATCCTCCATGAACATACGCAAAGCCAATGTGATCATCAGCCATCAAGCCGTCAGTGTAAACCACTTCATGGTCCCGGTACATGTGAAGAATCAAGACAAAGTGACAGCAGAGAGCAGCGGTGTTAACTGAGTCCTTAGGTCCATGTGAAAGGTCCAGGCGAAGCTTCAGCTTAGGTGTACACCATGGTGATGTACATGAATGGACCTAGAGTATAGGTGGTAAAGGCAAGGACTCTACTTCAGACACGAGATCGGACGTGAACTGCAATCGTAAGCCCTGACCTGGGCCTCTGATGCGAGAGATGAACTGCCGTGGATGGGAAAAGGAGACGGTAATTCGGATGCTCAGGAGAACTAAGAATGTGTGCAATGTAACTGGCGAGCAGTTGTGCACACCTCACCTTCAATGGAGGGACTCCGGCCCCCACCAGGAGGCTCATCGCAGGACTCGTCCTAAAAGCTCCTGTTGCCAGATGAATGCCACAGTGGTGCACTGGGTCAAGTGAACGCAACGCTGAGGGCGCCACCAAACCATAAACCAGACTCCCGTAATCAAGGCACGATTGAAAATGGGCTCTGTAGAGCTGCAGCAGCATAAAGTGATCTGCACCCCAGTGGTGGTGCTCAGGCAGCGGAGGGCACTGAGGTGCTGCCAGCACTTTCGCTTCAGCTGATGAAGATGAAGAAGCCACGTCAATCAGGAATCGAAAACCAATCCTAAGAATCGATATGTCTCCACTACAGTGAGTGGATAGTCATTAATGTAAATTTCTGGTTCTGGATTAATGGTACGACACCGACACATGACTTCACGGCTGAAAACTGGAAGCCGTAGGCTAGAGCCCACGATTGCGCCTTGCGGATGGCTCCCTGTAGGTGCCGCTCAGCAACATCAGTACTGGAGGAGCAGTATGAAATGCAGAAGTCATATTATATCCATAATTTGTGTTATTTAGCATGTTGGATAGTGGGTTCAGAGCAAGGCAGAACCAGAAAGGACTTAATGAGTCTCCTTGGTATATTCCACGCTTAATCTGTATTGGCTGTGATGTGATATTATTTGAATTTGCTTGGATATTAAGTGTGGTTTTCCAATTTTTTATTACTATGTTTCGGAACTGTATCAATTTAGGATCTACTTTGTATATTTCCAATATCTGTAGTAACCATGAGTGGGGTAAACTATCAAAAGCTTTTTGGTAATCAATGTATGCGTAGTGTAGCGACCTATGTTTAGTTTTAGCTTGATATGTCACCTCTGCATCTATTATCAGTTGCTCTTTACGTCCTTGTGCTCCTTTGCAACAGCCTTTTTGTTCTTCATTTATAATTTTGTTCAGTGTTGTATGTGTCATTAATTTCTGTGTAATGACTGAAGTTAATATTTTGTATATTGTTGGTAGGCATGTTATGCAGCAATATTTTGCTGGGTTTGCTGTATCTGCTTGATCTTTAGGTTTCAGATAAGTTATTCCTTGTGTAAGTGCATCAAGGAATGTGTATGGGTCTGTAATGTAACTGTTAAAAAATTTATCTAAAAACAAAGATGATGTGACTTACCAAACGAAAGCGCTGGCAGGTCGATAGACACACAAACAAACACAAACATACACACAAAATTCAAGCTTTCGCAACCAACGGTTGCTTCATCAGGAAAGGGGGAAGGAGAGGGAAAGACGAAAGGATGTGGGTTTTAAGGGAGAGGGTAAGGAGTCATTCCAATCCCGGGAGTGGAAAGACTTACCTTAGGGGGAAAAAGGACAGGTATACATTGGCACACACACCCATATCCAACCGCACATACACAGACAAGCAGACATTTGTAAAGGCCTTTACTTCTTTAGCCAGAAATTAGCTATTTTATCTTTTCCAGGGGCTTTCCAATTGTGCGTAGAATTAATTGCTCGGGTGACTTCATGTTGCAAAATTATCACTTCAGGCATTTGTGGTATCATCTTGTATGTGTCTGTTTCTGCTTGTATCCGCCGTGCATGTCTGTTATGATGTACCAGGTTTGACCATATGCTGCTCCAGAAGTGTTCCATGTCTGTTATGTTTGGTGGATTGTCTATTTTAATGTGTGTGTTATCTATTGTCTGGTAAAATTTCTTTTGGTTTGTGTTGAATGTTTGGTTTTGTTTCCTTCTATTTTCAGTTTTTTGTACCTTCTAAGTCGTTTGGCCAATGCTTGTAATTTCTGTTTCTTTTCATCTAATTCCTCTATTGCTTCTTGTGAGATTTTTACCTAACCTTTTTCGTTTTTTTGTCTGATATTTCATTTCTTATAAATTGTGTTAGCTGTTCGATGTCTTTTCTCAGTTTTTCAATTCTGATCTGTATCCTGTGTTGCCATGCTGGTTTTGGGGTTTCTTCTGTGTGTTGGTTGGTTCTGATCTCTGCCTAGTGTGTATATTTAGAGTAGTGGGTGCTCCTATATAAACCAGTAGTTGTTACTCTTCCATAGTTGTATTTTCATTTATTTTGTTGTGTATGATTGTGTTGATAGTTGTTATTGTTGTTTCGACTTGTGGGTTATTTGGTGGTCTACGCAAGAATGGTCTAATGTCTGTATTTGTGTCTTTCTATTACATATATGTCAGCTGAAATTTTTCTTCTATATCTAACATGTGTGTCACTTCGTGTTCTATTTGTGCTTGTTCTGGTGGCTGTCTTAAGATTTCGTTTTCCTCTGATTGTTTAATTGATGCGTGTTGTTCTTTGTTTGTTTGCTCTGGGATGTTTGAGTCCATTACTGTATTTTCTTCTTCTTCTGATTGCACATTATTTTGTTCCAGTATTTGTTGTACTTGTTGTTTGATGTTTTCTAATTCTGACTGGGGTATCCTGTTATTTTTTATTATTTCACGGATCTGATCAACTAGTCATTGTGCTGCTAAAAATTTTAATTCTGGGTATCTGGTAATAAATGTTGTGTATACTTGTGATCTGTATCCAGTTGTGTTGGTTCCTAAGTTTGTTGCTTGGTAATAACAGAACATGAGGTGTCGGTTAACTTCATCTGACCATCTCATCCTCTGTCTTTGTTTTCCTTCTAGAGTGGTTGCAGGAAGCATATCCTGCAAAACACCTCTATTTGGATTTAAATCATTTTCCATGTGGCTAGCAGTGTCGTTACCATTGTGGACGGGCATAGGGTTCAAGCGCCGTCCCCGACCATGACAGCGCTTGTCCGAGGCTTCATTAGTTCTGTCCTGAACCAACTAATCACACTAAAAGGGGGGTTAGCCCTATTAGTGGTTTGTTCTTTTCGTCGCCTTTTACGACTGGCAGAAGATACCAGAGGCCTATTCTTTTCCCGGGCCTCCACGAGGTTTATTATTATTATTGTTATTATATTATTACTATTATTATTATTACTCCTGAAACTTCCTGGCAGCTTAAAACTGTGTGCCGGACTGAGACTCAAACTCAGGACTTCTGCCTCTCGCAGGCAAGTGCTCTACTGATTGAGTTGCCCCATACAACTCTGGGCCCTTTCTCACAGCTTTATTTTCGCCATAACTCATCTTCTACCCTCCAAACTTCATAGAAGCTCTCCTGTGTACCTTGCAGAACTAGAGCTCCTGGAAGAAAGGATACTGCAGAGACATGGCTTAGCCACAGCCTGGGGGAAGTTTCCAGAATGAAATTTTCACTCTGCGTTGGAATGTGCGCCAATATGAAACTTCCTGGCAGATTAAAACTGTGTGCTGGACTGAGACTCGAACTTGGGTCCTTTGCCTTTTGCAGGCAAGTGCTCTACTGACTGAGCTACTCAAGCACAACTCACGACCCGTCCTCACAGCTTTATTTCTGCCATTCTGGAAACATCCCCCAGGCTCCACAGTATCCTTCCTTTCAGGAGTGCTAGTTCTGCAAGGTTCACAGGAGAGCTTCTGTGATGTTTGGAGGGTAGGAGATAAGGTACTGGAGGAAGTAAAGCTCTGAGGATGTGAGTTGTGATTGGGTAGCTCAGTCGGTAGAACCCTTGCCCATGAAAGGAAAAGGTCCCAAGTTCGAATCTTGGTCCGGCACACAGTTTTAATCTGCCAGGAAGTTTCAAATTAGCGCACACACTGCTGCAGAGTAAAAATTTCATTCTGGATTATTACTCCCATTAATATCGATGTTAGTATTACTGGAACTAAGGAAGAGAATTTGGATCTTTTGTTGTTTTTGCTTTGTCTTCGATCCAACAGGTACGGTACAGCTCTCCACACTTGTCTACCCTGTGTGCAAGAGTCTTCATCACTGCATTTCTGCTACAACCTATATCCTTTTGAAGCTGCTTACTGCATTCAAGCCTCTAACAATTTTAGCATCCACACTTCCCTCCATTACAAAGTTGAGGATTCCTTGAGGCCTCAGGACATGTACTATTAAGTGATCTTTCTTTTAGCCAAGTTATTCCGCAAATTTCTTATTTCCCAAATTCAATTCAGTACTTCCTCATCAGTTATTTGGTCTACCTAGGTAATTTTCAACATTCGTCTGCAGTACCACATTTCAGAAGATTCTATTTTCTTTTTGTTTGAACTGTTTATTATGCACATTTTATTTCCATATAAGATCTCCAGATCAAAAACACTTCCTAAGACTTAAATTCATATTCAATATTAATAAATGTCTCTTTTTCAGAAATGCTTTTCTTGCTATTGCCAGTCTGTATTTTATATTCTCTCTACTTGCACCATCAGTTTTTTAAGCTGTCTACCAATTTTAACGTCTGTTTTCCTAATCTAGTCCCTTCTGCATTTTCTGATTTAATTCAACTAGATTCAATTACCCTTGCCTTTTGTTGTTCATCTTGTAACCTCTTTTCAAGACATTATCCATAAGGTTTAACCGTCCTTCCTGGTCCTTTAGTGTCCCTGACAAAATTAATTTGGATAAAATAACCAATTACAATGATTTTACATACAGCAGATGTCCAATGATAGTACATTTGCAGGGTGTTGCTCATAGAGTGGGACTTCTCATTCTACAGCACACAATAAGGACAGAACAACTCACACAATACTGGAATTTTGAAGATATCACCAATAAGAAACTTTTCAGTTATAGTAAAACTACATGTTCAAGTGTTTCAAGAAACTGACGGAAGAAATCTACAATTACGACGCTTTACAAGCTTTTTCTTTTCCATGCACAAACAACTAAAAGCATATAAATTTTACGAAAAATAAAGTATATTTATTTCTTGTACATCATTTGAGTTTAATAATTTATGACTACTTAGAACAACTAGAAAGTGAGAGAACCTCTACTCCTAAGTGTGAACCGCACTGTGCGGCTGACAGGCATATCATCAAGACAGAGAAATGGTGATGAGATTTCAGACAATGTCTTTGGAGAAAACACAAAACACACATGGTTCCAGCACACTACACTGTCCTGTCACTGTGCTTCAACTATATGGTGACTTGTATTTGACAAATGTGTGGGATATTTAGAGTCCTGGAGTGTATCATTTACAGGTTTAAAATGTTCTGATTGGATGAAATCAAATTCAAAAATACATAAAACGAAATCTGCATTCAGCATATGAATGAAAAAGTTATCACGATTGGTGATGCCACACAAGGTACAACCAATTATGTGATTCAAGTCAATTTTTGGTGTAAAATTGACTACCTTTTCAAAATTTAAATGCCTGTGATGAATGTGTTTGCTATTTTGGCTACAAAAAGCATGAAGGTCATCTTCCAGAACTGCTGAAATTTGTGAGAGCACTTTTTTGCCATTCCAGTACATAATGCAAATGTTTTTCACTGATTTTGTCCCAGTGGACAAATAAAACAAACAGACTAAATATGGTCTCTGTTGGGGGAGGGGTGTGGCACTACATCATTTAAATATAATTGAATGCTTGGTGCTCTACAGCTTTCAGATATTTATTAAAGGGCATCTTCTATATGCCAAGAACTGCACTAGAAATGTTTATGTGCCGAAACTGATTTTCAGGTTTACAATCCACCATTAGTGGCATACAGAGGAACAAACAACTGTATGCACATGGACTTCTACAAAATGCTGAATGTATATATAGTAGCTGAAATATAAGTCTACTTACATTATGTATCTTTATTATAGAGACACACGTCAGTTAATATGATAGGATGTGAAATCTTACAATTTCTAATATTCCTTGACGTGTGAATTTTGATATGGTTTTTTTGTTTCATGTTTAGCTGCTCTGTACTTACTATTGCTTCCAGTTACAATAGTAATGAGTATCCTGCTGTTCATGAAATATTCTTACATTCAGGAATGACTTTGCTTTCAGTTAATTGTTTCTGATCTCCTACTCATCTCCTGTAAAAATTTGTTTTATGAGCTAGAAAATGGACCCAGTTATTCGCCAATAAAGAATTTTAATCCACCTCAACTTATAATCTCAGACTGAATATGTTATCTCAAAGGTTGGACAGTCCAAATTAAGCTGCACCCGACAAGACATGACACTAATGTGATTTGAGCTGAAGAAGACAGAACCACCACCACTGCATTTAATTATTATTCAAGATCACCGACATGCCGGCAATGTCCAAGTTAGCGGTCAATTTGCCTCTGTTCCAGCCAAATAATCCAATACCATGGTTTGTGCAAGTAGAAGCCAACTTTTGCTACTTAGTAATTACCCTCTATAATTCACCCTCATACTGAGTAAACTTGACAACCTCTACCCCGCACAAGTACAAAATGTGACTACTGCACCCCCTCAAGAGAATTCATATGAAAGGCTTACATCAGAATTAATCCAGAGTGTCACAATGTTGCATGAGGAGCAAATCTGGTAAGACACAGACAATCGCAATATCTGCATCACCTGTGGAGCAAGGTAGGTAAAAGCAGTTACCATTCCTGACAATCTACTATGCACACTGTGGAGCAGCAGACTACTACCACAGGTCAAGGTTTGCTGGACAAACAGAAATGCCATCAGATCCAGTGGTGGAGCTCACTGATTGAATTCAAAACGATGACTACAAACTTCTGGTGTCCTGGCTACTGGCTATCTCAGGACAGGCTGTGAGCAGTCGTGTGGCAGAAATCTCAACGAGTATGGATCTGAAAGCCTAAACAAACAGCTACAGGCGCACTGTCGGAGGTTTTCCATGCATGCTGAGAAGAAAACATACCCACCAGAAGCAGAAGCGAAGAAATAATTTGCAAACTGTCGCCAATTACTGACAAACTGGATAGTCCATGAATAGTTTCCTTTTTGCCCTCTCCCTTTTGTCATGGCTAGCCTATTATATTCGTTGGACAATAAAATTTCACAGATGTGACATTGACACCAACTGTGTGCAGATAGTGGAATCTTTCCTCCTGCAAAACCAGTCTTGCCCTGAGGAAGGCCATTGTAATAAGGCCGAAACCTCAGTCTTGCAGTTGATATTTAAAGTATTTTATATGGTGATATGGTATAACACCCAGAAATATTTTGTCATTTAAAATACCAAAATTCCACAAAAAGAATGTGATTTGCAAAGTCTGGTAATGAATTTGAATATTTGTGTGAGTTACCACAAAAAGATTCAATTAAAGTATGCATTTGTAGGTGGACTAAGAAATATAAGCAAGAAGTGATAACTTAAAAAAGTAATTATGCTTTGCTGAAACACAACATTTTTTGCTGCTCAGTAACGTATTTTAACTGGCTATGCTGATTATTTCATGACGGCCAGAGGAGATATAAGACAACAAGAAATATGACAATGGTGGCATATATTCCGTGACACATTGGATCATGGGCCATACAACAGAAGAACAGCTACAGTGCCAAAATTGTTGGGCATTTCTTAGGTAAGCTTACAATCTTAAATGGTTGAAAAGTCTGTTGTTGTTGTTGTGGTCTTCAGTCCTGAGACTGGTTTGATGCAGCTCTCCATGCTACTCTATCCTGTGCAAGCTTCTTCATCTCCCAGTACCTACTGCAACCTACATCCTTCTGAATCTGCTTAGTGTATGCATCTCTTGGTCTCCCCCTACGATTTTTACCCTCCACGCTGCCCTCCAATACTAAATTGGTGATCCCTTGATGCCTCAAAACATGTCCTACCAACCGATCCCTTCTTCTGGTCAAGTTGTGCCACAAACTCCTCTTCTCCCCAATCCTATTCAGTACCTCCTCATTAGTTATGTGATCTACCCATCTAATCTTAAGCATTCTTCTGTAGCACCACATTTCGAAAGCTTCTATTCTCTTCTTGTCCAAACTATTTATCGTCCATGTTTCACTTCCATACATGGCTACACTCCATACAAATACTTTCAGAAAAGACTTCCTGACACTTAAATCTATACTCAATGTTAACAAATTTCTCTTCTTCAGAAACGCTTTCCTTGCCATTGCCAGTCTACATTTTATATCCTCTCTACTTCGACCATCATCAGTTATTTTGCTCCCCAAATAGCAAAACTCCTTTACTACTTTAAGTGTCTCATTTCCTAATCTAATACCCTCAACATCACCCGACTTAATTCGACTACATTCCATTATCCTTGTTTTGCTTTTGTTGATGTTCATCTTATATCCTCCCTTCAAGACACCATCCATTCCGTTCAACTGCTCTTCCAAGTCCTTTGCTGTCTCTGACAGAATTACAATGTCATCGGCGAACCTCAAAGTTTTTATTTCTTCTCCATGGATTTTAATACCTACTCCAAATTTTTCTTTAGTTTCCTTTACTGCTTGCTCAATATACAGATTGAATAACTTCGGGGAGAGGCTACAACCCTGTCTTACTCCCTTCCCAACCACTGCTTCCCTTTCATGTCCCTCGACTCTTATAACTGCCATCTGGTTTCTGTACAAATTGTAAATAGCCTTTCGCTCCCTGTATTTTACCCCTGCCACCTTTAGAATTTGAAAGAGAGTATTCCAGTCAACATTGTCAAAAGCTTTCTCTAAGTCTACAAATGCTAGAAACGTAGGTTTGCCTTTCCTTAATCTTTCTTCTAAGATAAGTCGTAAGGTCAGTATTGCCTCACGTGTTCCAGTATTTCTACGGAATCCAAACTGATCTTCCCCGAGGTCGGCTTCTACTAGTTTTTCCATTCGTCTGTAAAGAATTCGTGTTAGTATTTTGCAGCTGTGGCTTATTAAACTGATTGTTCGGTAATTCTCACATCTGTCAACACCTGCTTTCTTTGGGATTGGAATTATTATATTCTTCTTGAAGTCTGAGGGTATTTCGCCTGTTTCATACATCTTGCTCACCAGATGGTAGAGTTTTGTCAGGACTGGCTCTCCCAAGGCCGTCAGTAGTTCCAATGGAATGTTGTCTACTCCCAGGGCCTTGTTTCGACTCAGGTCTTTCAGTGCTCTGTCAAACTCTTCACGCAGTATCGTATCTCCCATTTCATCTTCATCTACATCCTCTTCCATTTCCATAATATTGTCCTCAAGTACATCGCCCTTGTATAGACCCTCTATATACTCCTTCCACCTTTCTGCTTTCCCTTCTTTGCTTAGAACTGGGTTTCCATCTGAGCTCTTGATGTTCATACAAGTGGTTCTCTTATCTCCGAAGGTCTCTTTAATTTTCCTGTAGGCAGTATCTATCTTACCCCTAGTGAGATAAGCCTCTACATCCTTACATTTGTCCTCTAGCCATCCCTGCTTAGCCATTTTGCACTTCCTGTCGATCTCATTTTTGAGACGTTTGTATTCCTTTTTGCCTGCTTCATTTACTGCATTTTTATATTTTCTCCTTTCATCAATTAAATTCAATATTTCTTCTGTTACCCAAGGATTTCTACTAGCCCTCGTCTTTTTACCTACTTGATCCTCTGCTGCCTTCACTACTTTATCCCTCAAAGCTACCCATTCTTCTTCTACTGTATTTCTTTCCCCCATTCCTGTCAATTGTTCCCTTATGCTCTCCCTGAAACTCTGTACAACCTTTGGTTCTTTCAGTTTATCCAGGTCCCATCTCCTTAAATTCCCACCTTTTTGCAGTTTCTTCAGTTTTAATTTACAGGTCATAACCAATAGATTGTGGTCAGAGTCCACATCTGCCCCTGGAAATGTCTTACAATTTAAAACCTGGTTCCTAAATCTCTGTCTTATCATTATATAATCTATCTGACATCTTTTAGTATCTCCAGGGTTCTTCCATGTATAGAACCTTCTATCATGATTCTTAAACCAAGTGTTAGCTATGATTAAGTTGTGCTCTGTGCAAAATTCTACCAGGCGGCTTCCTCTTTCGTTTCTTAGCCCCAATCTATATTCACCTACTACGTTTCCTTCTCTCCCTTTTCCTACACTCGAATTCCAGTCACCCATGACTATTGAAAAGTCTATAAACTGATTAATAAACTAAACTGGCTAAAGAGTAGTACTTATGGCAGAACCAGCTCTTCCAATGTATGCTACTGTTGGCAATTTGTTATTGTTCGTTGTAGCCAGTTGTGTGATAGTACACAGTAGCCAATAAGAATCATTCAGTCTTACAATCTCATTTGTCACCAAAGAGATAAGAGTCACAAATATTTGGCCATTTTTCTAAATATGTAACAATTTTCAAGATTGTGGTTAGGTTGGGATGAAATAGCACAGATTAAATCACTGTGAGTGAAAAGAGCAACAATGAAACTTATAATCTTGCTTTTATGCAATTGCAGGCTTTCTCAGCATATTTCAGCTATGAAATCTTCATGGGTTATCAGCCGAGTGGTGTCGTCTTCTAGTCACAACGCTTCAATGGATTATGTATCCATAATCTTCAGGTGAAGATGCAATCCATTGAAACATTGCGACTAGAAGACAATGCCACTCGGCTGATAACCCGTAAAGATTTCATAAATAATCTTGCTTGTCACAAATATCTGGCTGCTTTTTCGGAAGCCATGATTTCCGAGGTAGTGCTTAGTGTGGAACCTAATAGCTCACTTTGGACCAATTACTAGCTAATTTCATATACGAGGCGAAGGATATTGCGAACAAGCAATGTCATTGGCTACCAACATCAAACTCACAATTGGTCATATTTGCTTTCCATAATTCATTGTGCAAGCAGTTACCAACTGCAGCAGACGACAAAGTCTGGGTACACAGTATGTGCACTTTCACTAATTACTGCCTTTTTTAAACAAAAGTCAAGAACAAATTAATCCCACACCAAAAGTAATACAGTTTACATCCATAACATGATAGGTAAGATATTAGTAGGATTAGCCTCACCTTTTTAATGAAACATAAAGAAAACGTGTGAAAAACATTAAACAAATCACATTGTTGACTAGAATATTATGAGTAAGAAGAAAGGGTAATTGAGAAAGCAACAGTTGAAGTCAATTTAATTCCAAATGTATACTTTTTTCCTATGCCAATTTCCTTGATTCACTTCTGCTAGCAAGAAATATTTCTTGGACATGAAGTGTTATAGGCATAGTATTAATACTGATGTATAGCAATACCTTCTAATACTGCATAGCCTGCAATACACGTCATGTAACCTTGTGCCCTGTTTCATCAGCCATATGGTCCAAATTCTTTTCCTCAATACTAGCAGCACTTACAGCATTTACTCCATATGGTGAACTTGGTTTCTCTCACTAGAATGGCCTTAGTTTACACTAAAATCTCCAGTTATTGATAGCCATTTCACTTTATTCCCCTGCACTTATCATCACTCATACCACTATATTCCTCACACTTCACATTCATATTTTTCTTTCTTTTTATGGTGCTTTTTTGCATTTTCTGTCTTTGGTCTTCTCCTCCTCCTCTACTTGCTGTTTGTTTCCTTCGCCTAGTCAAAATGTCTGTTCCCAGTGATTCATGCCTTTATCTCTGATTTGTCAATTTGTCCTCAATAGAACTAGCCCCCTACACTTCCAAGTCTTATTTGTCTCTCTGACTTAATTATTGAAATCCTTAGTTCTGGTAGCTTATACTTCTGACAACTACTATTGCTGGATGTTATAAAGATCTTGACGAGTAAAATATTAAGATGTCATGCTCACCTCAAGAACTCTGCATCTTTCTTTTCCTGCCAAGAGCTCTATATCATCAGAATGCTCTGCCAACAAACATTCTGCTGATGCACGGACTAGACCTTCTGCCACAGCAGACACATCATCTAGATTATCAGAAAATGCCAGTTCTGCCTCAATCATGTAGAATTCAGAAAGATGTCTACCGGAGCGTGAATTCTCCGCGCGAAATGTTGGGCCGAAACAGTAAACATTACCAATTCCCCTGTGAAATAACAACAGTTGCAGTTACTGAAATGATAAAATTAATAATGTATCCAACAGAAAATATCACTTACATTAAAATATTATATATACAACATTTTTATTTGTTCAGGTAATTTTAAATCATTTTAACTTTTCACAACAAAGTCTAATTTTTCTTTTAGACTATGCTATAAATTTCAGTGTCAAATAATATACAACATCCCATCCACATAAAATCTACAAAACCTTTAGCACGATGATAGCCACTTGACATGTGACTTTTGTGCTTGTCAAAGCATAAGCTTTGATTGTATATTTTTTGTGAGTTTCTCATTTTGAATATCTCTTCAGTATATACATATTTAGTGATTATTATATTGAAATTTCATCTGTACACTGAATTTCCGATAGTCATCGTCTAGGTCTGACCTTTGTTTACATGCCAAACTCACACATGTAATAAACCATGAGCATCTGTATGTATTTTATACATACCTTTTGCTGTGAATAGCTGCACTACAATCTTTTTTCCTGTCACACAAATGAAGACTGCAGTTTAGAAATATCTTGTGCTGTTTTGAACTTCTCTTATGAGCAATTTCCATGTTAACATTTTACGTTATGTATGTACATCTGAAATTACTGAACTCATGCTAGTATCAAACTCAACAAAACAATGTATGTTACATTGGCTGATTGGTTGGATGATTAAAGGGCCCAAACTACTGTGTCATCAGCCCCACTTTTCTCAAACAGACAGGTCTACATGACTGTAGGTCAGAGATAGTCTACCATGTAAACCCAGGGAAAGAAAAACTCCAAGGTCTACAAAAGATCAACAAAGGTGACATACAGGACGAGGAGAAGAAAGGGAGACAGAGGAAGGAACGTAGACGAGGTGCCCCACTTCGGGAGCAGCCGGAAGCCCCTGTAATCAGAGTACAATGAGGGGACTTACATCCCCCAACCCTGCCACTTACCAGAGGTACCCTACTCATATGTTGTCTAGGTAAGACTACGAACACGGACAGGGCAAGAACACACAGATAGACAAAAGACGAAAAAGTCTAACAGACAACGTGAAATGGAGGAAGAAGAATAAAAGAGCAGGTAGAGTGAGGACTGGACTGGACCATTGAGCCCAGGCAGCCGCATCCCGCTCTGGGCAGAGGAGGCAACAGTGAGTTCTGCTAACCCCTCAATGGGCTGATAAGGTTACATGGTCCTTCCTTAAAGAAAGTAGTAAAAGTCCTCTTCTTGAATAAAACATGAAACTAAGTCAGTCACTGAAGCATCCTCTCCTAACACTAGGAGTAGCTAGTCAGGGAGATTAATAAGAGTCCACCGCAGGGTGGCTAGGTCGGGGCAGTCCAGCAAAATGTGGACTACCATCGAATGGGAACCACAACGACAGTGGGTTGGTTGGTTTGGGGAAGGAGACCAGACAGCGAGGTCATCGGTCTAACGACAGGTCCTCGTGACAGAAGAGATGACCATGAGTCAACCCAGTATGGCAAACATAAAGCCGGCAAAGTAAAGCAGAGTTCTTGCAAGAGGCCTGCATAGAGAACCTCCACAGATTCTTAGTCTCCTTTATCACTGGTAGTTTGTTTGGTGAAGTCAGAGTGAGCCATTCCATATTCCAGATTCCTAAAACCTGATGGCATAATACCAATAGAAAGTCTCTTTCAGAATACCGATCTCAAGAATCTGTTTACTGGTAGGCAGTTTGGTCAGGGTATCAGCGAGTTCATTCCATGGAACCCCCATGTGGCCCAGGGTCGATACAAAGGTCACTGAACATCCATATTGTTCAAGGGCATACAGGGAATCCTGGATAACAATGGCCGAGGGATGGCGAGGGTAATGTTGGTCAAAAGCTTGTAAAGTGCTCAGGGAGTTGCTGCAGATGAGAAAGCAACAGATATGCTTGGGAGCATGAGATATGGCTACCAATTCCACAGTGACAACAGGACAGCCATCTGGCAGGGAACCCATTCAGTATGTCCTGCACGAGTATAAGCAAACCTATGTAACCAGCAACCAACTGTACCCTTGAATACACCAAGAATGGAGAAATATTGGTGGTAGAGGGTTTCAGAAGGAACTGAGTCTTTCAGACCTTGTGATAGGTCAAGACAAAGCTGTGGCCAAGGGATGGGTCACTAAGGTGTATGTGAGTGGGCTCAGAGGAGAGGTGGAAGAGGAAATAACTGGAGTTCAGAGAGGAGGGGCCAGATGCAGATTTCAATTATAATCCCTGATCTGACTCGCCATTGTGAGAGATGGATTTCCATGTCTGTAAAGAGCAGATAGTACTTCGGATGCTTAGAGAAGTTGTGAATGTGGATAGCATTATTGACAAGCTGTTGTTGGCACCTGATCCGCAATGGAGGGAGCCCAGCCTCCATGAGTAAGCTGTTCACAAGGCTAGCTCGAAACACTCCCGTCGCAAGTCAAACCCTGCAATGGTGTATTGGATATGGTATCCGCAATTCTGCGGGAGGTGTCAAACCATATGCCAGACTCTCATTTTCAAGACAGGAGTGTATCAGGATTTGTAAAGCTACAGAAGGGTAGTGTGATCTGCACCCCAGCTGGTGTTACTCGGGCAGCAAAATGTATTAAAGTGCAGACAGCACATTCGCTTAGGCTGAAGAGTGTGGGGAACCCACATCAACTGAGAATAGAAAACGAGTTCTAACAAGGGATAAGTTTCCACCACACGGAATACTTGGTCATCGAGGTAAAGTTCTGGTTTGCGGTTAATGGTGCAACGATGACAGAAGTGCATACGTGAGTCTTGGCAGCTGAAAACTGAAAGCCATGGGTTACAGTCCATGTCTGCACCTTTTGTATGGTGCCTTGCAGTCTATGTTTAATGAGACCCACACTAGAGGAGCAACAGTAGGGGCAAAAGTTGGCAGCATACAAGGAAGATGATATTCAGGACCTCACAACTACTTTTAGACCACTTATGGCTACTAGAAAAAGAGGGACACTTAGTACAGAACACCACAGGACTCCATTCTCTTTGATATGGGAGATACTAAGGGAAGCACCAGCTCAAACCCAGAAAGCCTGGTGTGATAGTGAGTGCTGGATAAGAATCAGGGGCAGACCCTGTAGATCCCATTCATGTAAGGTAGCAAGGATGTGGTGTCACCTTTTACAGGTCAGAGAAAATGGCTATAAGGTGTTGATATTGGGCAAAAGTTGTTCAGATGGCAGACTCCAGGTAAACCAGATTATCAGTAGTGGAATGGCTTGGTGAAAACCAGCCTGGGATTGAGCCAGAAGACGCGGAGACTCAAGGAGCCAACACAGCTTCCAGCTCACCATGCATTCGAACAACTTACAGAGAACACTGGTGAGACTAGCTGGGTGATAACTGTCCATCTCTAGAGAGTGCTTACCCGTACTCAGCACTGGGACTATGATGTTTTCTCGCCATTGTAATGGTAACTCGCCCTCGCTCCAGACATGGTTAAAGACGACAAGAATATGATGTTGCCAATCTGCTGATAGGTGCTTGATCATTTGGTTTTGGATGTGTTCCAGTGCTGGAGCTGAATCAGGGCAGTGGGCTAGGACACTGGCAAATTCCCACTCACTGAATGGAGCATTATATGGTTCCAGGTGGCATGTAGTAAAAGATAATTGTTTTTGCTTCACCCATTGTTTTATGACACAAAAGGCAGGTTGATAATTCTCAGACACAGACGCCCAAGCATAATGCAGACAAAATGTTTGGCAATGGCTTGTGTGTCAGTGTAGACTGCCATTCAAGATAATTCCAGGTACACCAGCAGGTGTCTGGTATCCATAGAGAAGTCTGATCTTTGCCCAAACCGACAAAGGGGAGATAATTGGTCGAATAGTTGAAATGTACCACTCCCAGCATTCTCATTTCTGTAATTTTATTATGTGGTGAACCTGGGCATGGAGTCGTTTATAGGCAATGAGGTGCTCCATCAATGAGTGCCACTTATGGAACTAGAGAGCCCACTTACTATCTCTAATGGCCTTTGTGATTTCTCGTGACCATCAAGGTTCTGTCTTACATCAGACAGGCCCGAGGAACAGGAGACGCCAACCCAGCTGCCGAAAGAATGGCTGTAGTTGTATTCTGGACTGTCTCTTTGATATCTCCACATAATGGGGAGCCAAGGGTGACAGCAGAGGTGAAAGCACCCCAGTCAACAGTGTTCAGAGCCCATCTGGGTAGGCATCCATGGGAGCGACACTGAGGGAGAGACAGGAAGCGGTCACTACCACACAGGCCATCATGGACTCTCCAATGGACAGATGGGAGATGACAAGGACTGCAAATGGAAAGGTTAATGGTTGAGAAAGTTCCAAGCACCACACTGAAGTGTGTGTGGGGGTACAAAAAGTCAAGAGACAAAGGTCAAGTTGTGCCAGGAAGTTTTTGAGGTCTTTACTGCAGCCAGTGATCATGGTTTCACCCCACAAAGGATCATGGGCACTGAAATCATCTGAGATTAGGAAAGGTGGCAGAGGTGAGAATCCAATGCAGACAATATGTTCTGAGACACTTCACTATCAGGAGAGAGGTACACATTGCAGATGGTAATATCCTGAAATGCCCTTACCCGAACAGCGACAGCCTCCAAAGGTGTATTAAGAGGAACCAGTTTGCTATAGTGCCCATAACATATGTGCAAACTCCGCAAGACATACAGTCATAGGTAGCATGATTCTTATAGGATGTTACATCCTTTTATAGTGAAATAAGTGTGGTGTCACGGGCAGACACCACACTTGCTAGGTGGTAGCCTTTAAATTGGCCGCGGTCCGTTAGTATACGTCGGACCCGCGTGTCGCCACTAACAGTGATTGCAGACCAAGCGCCCCAGTTGTACAGCCGACTTTGCTAGCGATGGTTCACTGCCTACATACGCCGATGCGTTGTCCCATTTGCCTGTTGCATTCGATTCCTACGAACTTGCTTGCATGTTCATTGATTCGGAAACTGATGACGTGGTCGAATCGTTTCCGATTGATTTTCGTCGTGTAGCTACAGCCACAACTGCCGACCTTGTCCTTGCTACCGTTCTGCGTTTTGTTGCTACGTAATGGCCCTCACGGATTGGGGACCCATTGCTTCGCCGATTTTTTGCTCACAAGGAGAGACTTTTTGTTCGACGTGGTGTTTTGCTGTTGCGTTCTGATAATGATCAGTCCAGGGTCGTGGTACCACGTTTGTTACAGTCCTCTGTCTTAAAGCTTTTCCACCAAGGACATTAGGGTATAGTGAGAACGAAACAACTTTCTCGTCAGCACTGTACTTGGTTCGGAAGCGATGCTGCAATTACGAATATGTGCTCTTCTTGCATGGTGTGTGCCGAACAACAATCAGCACCACCACGGAAATTCTTTGCATGGCCAAAAGCCACTTTCCCTTGCCAACGCTTACACATTGATTTTGCTGGTCCATTCTGGAATGCTCGATGGTTGGTTGTGATAGATTCATTCAGTAACTTTCCTTTTGTTGTCCGGATGTCTTCCACGACATCATCTGCCACCATCCAAGCATTATCTGCTATCTTTTGCATTGAAGGTCTTCACATACAATTGTTTCCGACAATGGCCCACAATTCATGTCCATAGAATTTCAGTCATTCTGCAAGGCCAATGGTATTCAACATCTGACGTCCGCGCCGTTTTCGCCACAGTCAAACGGTGCCGCTGAACGACTGGTCAGGACTTTCAAGTCACAGATGTTGAAGTTGAAAGAGTCGCATTCTCGGGAGGACACGTTATTGCTCTTTTTGTCCTCGTATCGCTCTCAGCCCCAAGATGGTCGCTCGCCGGCTGAGTTACTCCACGGTCGCCATCATCGAACCTTGACGTCTTTGCTACATCCGCCGCATCAGGTTCCTGTGCAGTGGCAGACACCTGCTTTTGCCCCAAGCGACATTGTCTACTACCGCCACTATCGAGGTTCACGGCATTGGCTCGAAGGGCGCATTCTTCGCTGCCTCTGGTGAGGTGCGCCGCCATCTCAATCAGCTGCGCCTCTGTTGTCGCACGGGATCTGCCACTCGCCGTCTGCTTTCAGCGACGGTGCCGTCCAGTCAGCGCCCCGGGGACCCATCTACTGGCTCGCCTCAGCCCCAGTTGTTACCGACGCTGCCTTCCATTTTGCCTCATGGCGCCGCGCCACCGCCTGTTCTCCCGCCGGCGACGCCCGCAGTGGATGCGTCGCTGCAGCCGTCGGGCACATCCCTGGGTCACGCGCCGCCGATCGCTTCCCGTGACCAGTTGTCCTCCGACATGGAACTCTTGCCCACTCCGGACCATATGTCGTCTTCGCCTGTCGGGTGCCCCGGCCCGATGGAGGTCGACCCTTCGGCCCCTCCTGTCTCTCTACGGGGCATACACCGCATGTTGGCATGCACCCTGGAGTAGGTTTTCAGGCGTTCCCTAGCTCCCCGCGGTCCGAATGGCTCCCCACCTCGTCGCATACGTCAACATGTGGTCCTCCCCACGGCGGGCGGAGACCTTATACCACAACCGTACGCCGATTTGCGGGGGAGGAATGTGGTGTCACCGCCAGACACCACACTTGCTAGGTGGTAGCCTTTAAATCGGCCGCGGTCCGTTAGTATACATCGGACCCGCGTGTCGCCACTAACAGTGACTGCAGACCGAGCACCGCCACACGGCAGATCTAGTCTAGAGAGACTTCCAAGCACTCGCCCCAGTTGTACAGCCGACTTTGCTAGCGATGGTACACTGCCTACATACGCTCTCATTTGCAGAGATGACAGTTTAGCATAGCCCTCTGCTACGTCATTTGCCACGACCTAGCAAGGCGCCATATTCAGTTACTATGAATGTATTCTGAACAGATAATATTGTGAATCATGTACCGTCAAGAGCGACGTTCATCAGTAATGGATTAAAGTTAAGTATCAAACTAATTACATCCGCTTTCTGAATTCTAATTCCTTGTCATGTTTCAGACCTCACCTCAGTATAGTTCTTTCCTCCTCACGCCAGCCTGCGTGAGCTAAAAGGCGTGCATTTCGGCCTCCACTAGTAACACCGTGTTGGCTCTTCTGCCAACACAACAATAAGGATAACAGATATCAGAATTTTTTTAGTTTCATGTATTTACAGATTGTTTTCCTTTGCTATAGATATTTTATTTGATCACACGCAGAAATTGCGAGAGTTGCCATAAGAAAATAAGTTGTGGGGTGCATTGTGAGAGCTGTAGCAAATGGTGTTACTAGGGAGAAAGCTGTGTGAAGAACGGAAGACTAGGGTTTAACATCCTTCTGACAATGTGAGAAGAGCTCTTGGCAGGTCAATAAGATCCTGCAAAAAACGCAGCGTGAACAGAGCAATAGAGGAGCAGGAGAGGAAGATTTCTGTCCATCAGGTACACTTCAGTGAACCTAGGAGAGAGCTAGTGAGGATGAAGAAAGGCGATGGTGAGGGAGCTTTTCATGAACTGGCAGTTGGTAAGAAGGCTAGAAGGTGGAGGTCACCGTCTGATACTTATGTTGTGTCTACCAGGAGCAGATTGCAGCTGCTAGAATTGGGGGGAGGTGAGCCTCAAGATGGTGTAGTAGTAGGAAATAGGCAGTAGACTCTGCCTGTGAGTAGGACGGCTAGGAATGACACAAATGTTAGGAAGAAGAGAGTACAGATGCTAGATAGCAGTCACAGAAGTGGTGTAGACCCCCAATTGGTAGCATTTTCAAGCTGACTGCTGGTCTTGATCAGGTGGTTGAGGTTTCATGACCTCTGTGAGGTTTCATGAAGGATGATCAGACAGTGACAGTGGGCAGGCCATGGAACAGCTTAGATAGAGACATGGGGTACAAATAGGTGGTGACCTGAGTAAGGCAGTTTCTCTAACTGCTAACACCAAGGTGAGCTCAGTTGAGCTCTTCTGGCAGCAAGTTGGCCTCATCTTGGCAATGCTGTACAGTGAGTCAGTGCAAAGCTTGAGATGGCACTGATGACTGCTGCATGGGCAAACATTTCACTGGTGCTGGTGGGGGCTATTGGGAGATGAAGGTACACTAGGCATGGTCTGCACATCAACAGGACTGGAAAAAGAAGATTGGTGTAGTCAGTTAGTAAGAGCATGAAAGGTAGGTGTGGGGCTCTGCATGGTCAAATACCTGTTACCATGGGTACACAACTAGATCTTTTTTAAGATAAATCGTGACAAAGAAATCCCCTGCCTTGAAGTGTCTCAATCAGTTTAGAGACTTCACCAGTTAGTACTTGAAAGATAGAATGTACAACTCCAGAGAGCACACACATTACAGAAATTCTCTCAGAATTATCTATTGATCATCAAAATGTGCAGTCTTAAAATAATTTGCACCAGCTTAAAGTTGGATTACGGAAATAAATTTGTTGGCTTCCATGGCTGGTGTCATATGGATAAAATAATTTTGGGTATTGGGCCACATAAACCGCCCTGATGAGGACCATAGCACATTGGTCGAAACATTGGCAATTTAGCTGTTTTAGTAGTTACAATGATGCAGCCCGACACCCAAAATTATTTTATCCGAATTGAATTACAGACTGAACAGCATGATAGCATGCAATACAGAGCACTAGTGTAGAGACAGTCAAATACAGCATACAATGCGATCATCAGTGAATTTGCAAGTTGCTACTTCAGAACTACCTTAAAGGGTGGAGGACCATGTATTTATATCACAGGTGGCACATATGTTAAAGCTAGAATAAATCAGATCACTATTAACATAGATAAACATTTTGAGTTGGAAGCTACTGAACTAACAAAACTAGACATTCATAAAATGTTAATTATTCTCTGTATGTGCCAGTCATCCAGTGGTAATGTGGAGATCTTTTTCAACAAATTAGTTGAAGTCCAGGAAAAAGTCTCAGCCCCCAAAACTAACATAATAATATGTGGATTCATGAATATTAACACAGGTGTTGAGGGTAAATAATTAATAACTTCCTGAATGCTCTGAACACTTTTGGCATGGTAAAAATGATAAATGCTGGTACTGGGGTATCAAGAAGTTCAACATCTGTCTTAGACCATGTAAGTACAGATAACAACATGGTAAAAAGAGAAGTATTTATAAGAGATCTTGGTGTTTTAATCATTACTGTCAAACAATAAAGCTAAAGACAGGTTTGACAAAATCCATACCATTGCAGGTCTACAAAAGGATCTACTTGAAATGGACAATCCATACTTTGTTAGGGCACTGGCAAATTGGTTACAGTGCACTTACAGTGTCAGCAGCTTTTATGCAGCATGCTGATGTTGACAATTCATTGACTTTTGTCATAGCCAACTGGGTGACAATATATGGTAGCAAATGAGAATTGCTGAACCTAATGTTTTCTTTCAGCAGAAGATACAAATTTACTATATTTTCTTTTCAATACGAAGAGTGCCTGAATAACTTTTAAATCGTATTATATCTTGATTTTTAAGTGATGTCACTGCTTTTTGTATTTATTTCGTGAGTGGAAAAAAAACTAGATGTGCTGACAGACTGACCAGTAGTGTAACTCAAGACTTAGGTGCGGTTGGAATGGGACAATCTGCTAGTGAGTTGGCAACGCCAATGAATCTCAACATGAAATTACAGTTGCCCTTGATAGACTGGTGTGTAGTCATTGCAATAACCTACTTGTATATCATAATTCCAATATTGCCAAAAACTGCAACTACGAGGTTAAATTCTAACCTAACATAACAATGTGACAGCTAACTTTGTTTACAAATTATAGAAAATTACGAATGAGCATTCTGGTTCATTACAAAAAAAAATCTCATGCTTTATCATGTTCAGTACCCATCATCCAACAAGCAAGATGTAACAAAAATTGGCTCACAATGGAACAGCCACTGACACTGTAAGTGCACTTTTACTGGCAAATCAAGCCTGGGATGAAGTGATGCTAGATCTCTAAATTTTGCATGTTGTTTAAATTCATTTTTGATGAGATATTTCCAAAAATAGTCACTTCAACATCAGTAGCTAAAGAAAACAGATGGATAACTGCAGGTATTTCTGAGTCCTCCCAAACATTTAAATTTCTCAGTTCTCTAGAAAAGCACTAAACTAATCCACAGTTACAAGATTGTTATCACAGGTATAATAAAAATATACAGGAGGCTATAACTAGCTGCAAAAAAAAATCAATAACAAAATAATACAGAACAAAGAAAATTAAAGCAAAGTAGTATGGGACATTATTAACTGGAAAAGTCAGACACAAGTATAATAACGGAGGCTATAACTAGCTGCAAAAAAAAATCAATAACAAAATAATACAGAACAAAGAAAATTAAAGCAAAGTAGTATGGGACATTATTAACTGGAAAAGTCAGACACAAGTATAATAACATACAAATCAAAGATGAGGGTAGACTAACAGAAAATCCTCAGGAATTGGCAAATTTTATGAATGGCTATGTTTCTGGTATGGCAGAGAAATTGCAACAAAATTGCCTAAAACACATGTAGAACCCACAATGACTTGCACAGCAAGCACAATGGCTTTCTTTCCCACAATGAAACTTGAAGTCAGGAGGCCAACATATAAGTTTAAAAATAAGAAGTCAGTAGATACAGATGAGGCTCCAGTCTCTATTCTGAAGGTGTGCATAGACAGCAAACAAGCTCCATTAACAAACATAACAAATGAGCCCAGAAACAAGGTTTGCAATGTAGAAAATTACAGGTCAGTTTCACTACTGTCTGCTTTCTCAAAAAGAATTGAATCAATCATGGCAGATAGACTAATGAGTTACATAAGTATACAGAATAATTTTAACGAAGTTGAGTTTTGTTTCAGAAGTGGGAGAAGTACAATATTGGCTATAATAGAGTAATAGAGTTCACAAAAGTGGTACTTGAAACTCTTGACAAGGACGAGTTACATGCATCGGCCCCTTACTGAATGTCTCACCGAGCACAAAGTCCCAATTGACTGAAAAAAGTGTGAGTCACTCCTGTACATAAGAAGGATAAAAGAAATGACCTGCAAAATTACAAACTAATATCCTTAACACTGGTTTGCTGTAGAATTCTTGCCCTTTTCTCACATGATATCCTGCACACCATGGATGAATGGCAACAGGCAGAATCCATATTCTTAGCTTTCCAGACAGTGTCTGACATAGTACCCCACTGCAGACTGTTAACAAACGTACAAGCATACAGAATAGGTTCTCACATATGCGAGTGGCTCGAAGTCTTCTTCAGTAACAGAAATGAGTATGCTGTCTTCAATGGTGAATGTTCATTAGAGACAAGGGTATTGTCAGGAGTGCCCCAGGGGAGTGTGACAGTACTGCTCTTATTCTCTATATACATAAATGACCTGAAAGACAGGGAGAGGAGCAATCTGCAGCTGTTTGCTGACAATGCTGCAGTGTACTAGAAGGTGTCATTGTTGTGTGACTGTAGAAGAATACAAGATGACTTAGACAAAATTTCTATTGATTTGATGAATGGCAGCTTGCTCTAAATGTAGAAAACTGTACGGTAATGCAGATGAGTGGGAAAAACAATCCCACAATGTTTGAACATAGCACTAGTAGTGTGCTGCTTGACACAGTCACACTGGTTAATTATCTTTGTGTAATGTTGCAAAGTGATATGAATGGAACGAACACAAAGGACAATAACAGGGAAGGCAAATGGTCGACTTCAGTTTATTGAGAGAATTTTAGAGAAACGTACCTCATCTGTAAAGGTAACTGCATACAGAATACTAATTCTTGAGTACTGCTAGAGTGTTTGGGATCCCCATTGGCTCAGATTAGAGGATGACATCGAAACAATTCAGAGGTGTGCTGCTAGATTTGTTACTGGTAGGTTCAATCAACATGCAAGTACTACAGAGATGGTTCGTGAACACAAACAGGAATTCCTTGAGGGAAGACGACATTCTTTTCCCAAAACACTATTGAGGAAATTTAGATAACCAGCATTTGAAGCTGACTACAGAACAGTATTCTTAGATTTGTGCACGGGTTTTGGCCTGTGGACCACACAATACTACTAAACTAGCTAGAAGCACTAGGTGTAACAGGAATATCAAACAAGTGGTTACAGTCTTACCAGGAAAACAGAGTGCAAAAGATAGAGATAGTTTACACATCTGCTGATGATAAATTTTTAGTAAAACAATTATCACGCAAGAAACATACAAACATTAGTGTGCCTCAAGGTAGAGTACTGGGTCCAACTCCGCTCTTAATATGTGTCAGTGTTTTCCAGACATATAACATTTGGAATAAAAGTTCTCTTTGCTGATAACAGCAACATTATAGTGACTGATAAAACACAAGAACTCCTTGTAGAGAAAGCAAATGGAACACTGAAGAATGTTTAAAATTGGGCAGTATGTAATAAATTGACCTCGAACATAAATAAAATTAACAGCACGCACTTCAGCACAAAGAGGGAAAACAACTCTATTGCACTGAGTAACAAACACAAATTTTTTGAGGTTTATTACTGATTGTCAATTAATGTAGATGAACACAGAAAGATACTGGTAAAAGATTTAGGTGTTTCTGAATCATTTCAGGCAAATGCTGGAAAGGTCCCCCTTGACATTTTGGACTATTTACTTCATTGTATTGTGAAGACAAATCCTAAATCATTACGGGATGCTATCTGAATGAATAAATAAATAAAATAATACAAATAAACAGGTTGTAAACATCCTACAATTTATATAAATCTGTATGGGAAAAATTTAAAAATGAAGAATTGTTGGCCTTTCCACAACTGGCACAATTGCACTTCTTTGCTACAAACTGAGGGAATGACACTCACTGAAAATTCACAGTATTTTAACTCTACTGCAAGTTTTCAATCCCCAGAACTTTTTGTCATTTGTGTACATCAGGAAAGTAGACACTCATACATAATACTGGTTTCGTCTTTCTTTTTGCTTTTCTGCCTTTCCCAGCAAGAATGGGATGGACTACCATGAATACATTCCTCAAAGTATCACATAGGAGGAATGAAAAAAAAACTGCACTGAGGTGGACAGATGATAGTATACCCCATCATGACAATCCTCCCAGTCACGCAGCAGTTAGCGCTAAGCAGTTTTCGGCCATAAACAAAATGACAATTGTTTCGCACCATCCTAGTCACTGGAGATGATCTCCTGCGACTTTTTCATCTTCCCTTTACCGAAAATGGATGTAGACAAGACGAATTTCCAGAACAGAGGAGAGACGGGGAAAAAATGCCAAACATATACAAAAAATATCATTACAACTACAAGAATTCCAACTTAACTGAATCTTCCATGTAGGTGGCAGTTAATCAGTTGATTTAAAACAGGGGTCAACTGAACCTACCAACAAAGTATGCAACATGACTGGGGGGCAATATTTACTTTCAGGAGAAAATTTGTAGTACATGTACATCAACACCTATATTCTGCAAACTGCTGTGAAGTGCATGGCAGAAGGTATGTCCCACTGCACCAGTTAATAGAGTTTCTTCCTGTTCCATTCACATATGCAGCATGAAAAGAATGATTGTTTGAATGCCTTTGTGCATGCTGTAATTATTCTAATCTTACCCTCACTACCCCTATGTGAGCAATACATAGGAGATTGTAGTATATTCCTCGAGTCAACAGTTAAAGCTGGTTCTTGAAATTTTATTATTACACTTTCTTGTGGAAGTTTACATCTATCTTCAAGAGTCTTCCAGTTCAGTCACTTCAGTATCTCTGCGACACACCCCCACAGATTAAACAAACCTATGACCACTCGTGCTGCCCTTCTCTGTATACATTCAATATCCCCTGTTAGTCGTATTTGGCACGGGTTCTACATACTTGAGCAATATTCTAAAACCAGTCACACAAGTGATTTATAAGCAATCTCCTTTGTAGACTGAGTGCACTTCCCCAGTCTTCCACCAATAAACCAGTCTACCATCTGCTTTATCCATGACAGTGTTACACCCAGGTATTTGTATGAATTGGCTGATTCCAACAGTAACTCACTGATATTACAGTCATAGGATACTATGTTTTTTCGTTTTGTGAACTGCACAGTTTTACATTTCTGAACATTTAAAGCAAGTTGCTGATCTTTGCACCATTTTAAAACCTTATCAAGATCTGACTGAATATTTATGCAGCTTCTTTTAGATAGCACTTCATTACAGAAACTGCATCATTGGAAAAAAAAGTCTGAGGTTATTATTAATACTGCCTGCAAAGTCAGTAGTACACAACATGAACAGCAAGGGCCCTAACACACTTCCCGGGGGCACACCAGAAATTACTTCTACATCTGACGATGACTCTCCATCCAAGATAATATGCTGATTCCTCCCTACCAAAATATCCTCAATCCAGATACAAATTTCACTTGATACCCCATATGATCATACCTTTGACAAGAAGCATAAGTGTAGCATTATGTCAAATGCTTTTCAGGAATCAAGAAATACTGCATCTACCTGACTGCCTTGATCCAAAGCTTTCAGTACGTCATGTGAGAAAATTGCAAGTTGGATTTCACATGATCAATGTTTTTAGAATCTATGCTGGTTGGCACTGAGGAGGTCATTCTGTTCAAGATACCTCATTATGTTTGCTCTCAGAATATGTTCTAAGATTCTTCAACAAATCGACCTCAAGGATAATGGACAGTAGTTTTGTGGATCACCTCTACTACCCTCTTGTGGACGGGTGTGACCTGTGCTTTTTTTCCAAGAACTGGGCATGGTTTTTAGTTTGAGGACTCTATGATAGATTATAGTTACAAGAGGGACTAACTCACCAACAAATTCAGTATAGACTCTAACAGGGATTCAATCGGCCCCTGGAGCTTTGTACAGTTTCAGTGATTTCAGCTATTTCTCAACATCACGGAAGCTAATACTTATTTCATTCATCTTTTTTGTGGTATGAGGATTAAACTGGGGCAGTTTCCCTGGATTTTTCTTTGTAAAGGAACATTTGAAAACAGTGTTAAGCATTTCAACTTTTGCTCTTGATTTGAGTTGCTGTCTCATTCACTAGGGACTGGACATTAACTTTTGTGCCACTAACAGCCTTTACATATGACCAGAATTTCTTTGGGTTTTGTGAAAGATCATTTGACAATATTCTACTAAGGTAGTCATTGAAGGCATCAACAGTCAAACATGCTTCAGTCAGGATCTCTCTATCTACAGCCCTACACTTTGTTTTACATCTATTATGCAGTGGTTGTATACCACGGACGTTCCGTCCCATTATGAACTGTTCTACTGGGTACATATCTATCTGGTACACGGTCAATTACTCTCTTAAACTTGAGCCATAGTTCCTCTACATGCCCCTGCCCTGTGCTGAAAGTTTCAAGTTCCTCACTGAGATATGACACTACTGTACTGATTTTTTATCTAGTTTACTGAACATAAACTATCCTAGCTCTCAGAACTGTTAGTTCTTTCTTAGAGGAAGATAAAGGTATAGACCATGGAAAATTAAAAAGGAAGGGCAATAAGAAAATAATTAAATAAGACAAAATACAACAACAACAACAATTATTATCTTGTATGGCCATTCATGGACTCAATCAGTATACTGACGGTCACTGCTACATACACTGCTGCACAGGAGACACACGCTAATTGGTTAATAACATGCATGGCTTTGGAAGTTGCTCTGCATTTGACATGATATGTTTTAGCAGTGGTGGGACTGAAATAGGCAGAGGGTGAGTGCAAAGGAGTAGGTTTTATAACAAGAACAACGTCAGGGTTGGAGATAAGCACAGAAAAGAGCTGTCTGCTCCAATTATCTAGCCCTCCAACGTATTCTAGCAACTTGACAATCTCATGGACATAACTTCTATTATCATACAAATTCCATTTTCCCTTCTCTTTTCTTCTTTGTCTTTTTGGGTTCTGTACCTCAGTCAAACAAAACGGAACCCCTATAGGATTACTCTGTTGTCCATCTGTCTGCTTGTCTGTTCAAGTGTCTGTCTCACTATTCAAAACTGTTTCTCTCTCAGGAATGGGTAGACTTCTCCAGCTGAAATTTATGTCACATATGAAGGTCTGTAGCCCCTTGGCGGAGTAGAAAATGTACGTTTATAAGTCAATGCAGTCAAAAGGTATGGCCATTTATGTCACATAATTTGATATTCATGAACTCATTCACTGAAACCTATAGGGTACTACCATTGACCTAGAATCATTATATCCAGCAAGAAGCAAGGTTTCACAGTACAAGCAAATGAAAAATTCCAAGAACTGTTAATTTGTAACTATACATAAAAAAATTGTCATTCATTATCAGACTGTCTGTCTGCCCTTCTGTTATGACCCCTTTTCCTCAGGAATGGGTAGACATAATCTTGCCTGTATCATATCAGTAACAGGCAAAAATCAGTGAGATTTTTTATTCCCTTGATGAGTGAACTATCTATATACATCACTAAATTTGTATGGAACCTTCGCGAGTCCTATTATCACTTATCTGGATTTTTTCATTATTATTATTATTATTATTATTATTAATTTCTTCATATCTTTATTTATTATTACTTATTTAATTATATTCTTTATTGTTACTCATTTTTTAACTTTGCTGTTTTGGTCATCAACTCTAAGGTTTCTTTGTTGCTATTCTCCATTATTGTTGCTTTCCAGCTACCCTGCTCACTTCAGGAGCACTTTGTCATCATTGGGGATTGGAATGCGGAATGTGGTTGTAGGGGAAGGAATAGGAGAAAGTATTATGGGAGAAAATTGCCTTTGCAGTAGGAATGAGAGAGGAGAAAGACTAACCGAGTGCTGGAATAAATTTCAGATGGTAAAAGCAAGTTGCTACTCTGTCCAAAAATCACAAGAGGAGGAGGTATATTGGAAAGATCGGGAGACATTGGAAACTTCCAGGTGGATTGCAACATGTTAGACAGAGATTCCAAAATAAGATAATGGATCATAAGATGTACTCTAAGGTCACAATTTAGTAATGATGAAGTGTAGACTGAAATTCAAGAGAATTGTCCAAAAGAATCAGTGTGAAGGGAAGTGGGATATTGGACTACTGAGGAATGATGAGGCATGTTTGAAGTTTGCTAAGGACATGGGTACTGTAATAAGGAGTGGGGATCTATAAAAATGGCAATCACGGATGTTGGACAGACAAACATAAGTGTAAGGAAGGAAACTGGGTAACAGGTGAAATACTTCAATTGATCAGTGACAGAATGCAGTGCAAAAACGTAGAGGGAAAGGCAGGAATAAAGTAATATAAATCCTTTAGGAGTGAAGTAAATAACAAAGGCAGGGCAGTTGAGGTGAAATGGCTGCAGGAAAGATGTGAAGAAATCGAAAAAATGGATGATCTTTTGGAGGACTGATTCAGCATATAGAAAATTCAAAGCAACCTTCAGGGAAATTAAAAGCTAGGGTGGTAACACTAAGAGTGCAATGAGAATTTCACTTTAAAATGCAGGAGAGAGAGTAGATAGGTGAGGGAAGTACTTGCCTGATGACATGTGAGAAGAAGAAATTTGAGTCAATATGAGTGATATAGGGTATCCTGTATTAGAGTCAGAATTTAAAACAGTTCTGGAAGACTTGAGATCAAATAAGGAAGAATGGATAGATAACATTCCATCAGAATTTCAAAAATCATTGGGGGATGTGGCAAACATATGACTATTCAAGTTGGTGAGTAGAATCTATGAGACAGGCAACTTACCATCAGACTTTCAGAAAATATTACCCACACAGTTCTGAGGATAGTAAGGGCAAATATGTGCAAAAACTATCACACAATCAGCTTAATAGCTCATGCAGCCAAGTTGCTGACAAGAATAATATACAGAAGAACAGTAGAGAAAATTGAGGATTTGTTAGATGATTATCAGTTTGTTACCCAGTTTCCTTCCTTACACTTATGTTTGTCTGTCGTCAGAGTGGCAGTTCTCACTTTGCACCTGATAATGGAAGCTAGCTTAAAGAAAAACCAAGACAATCTTATAGCACTGAGACACAATGGGATTGTCAACCCAGACAAAGCATTCATCAACATAAAATGGTGCAAATGTTCAAAATTTTCTGAGAAAAACAGGAGTAAGCTACAGAGAAAGATCAGTAATACACAATATGTACTAGAACCAATAGGGAACAAAAGACTGGAAGGTAAAGAATACAGTGCTTGGTTTAAAAAGGGATTAGTCTTTTGCCCTTACTGTTCAATACATAGGCCTGCATCAAAGAAGCAATGACAGAGCTAAAAGAAAGGTTCAAGAGTGGAATTATAATTCAGGATGAAAGGATATCAATGATACGATTCACTGATGACATTACAGGATCTGCTGGATAGAGCAAACAGTCTAATGACTACAAAATGTGGATTTAGAGTAAACAGGTAAAAGACAAAGGTTACAAGATGTTTCAGAAATGACAATAGTGAGAAATTCAACATCAAAATTGGGGATCAAAAATTTAAGGAATTGTGCTATCTTGGATGAATCAAGGATGACATAAAAAGCAGATTAGCACAGGCAAAGAAGCCATTCTTGACCATAAGAAGTCTACTTGTATCAAACAAGGGCCCTAATCTGAGGAAGAAACTTCTGAGAATATACATTTGGAGCACAGCACTGTATGGTAATGAATCACAGATAGTGTGAAAACTGGTACACAACACAATCAAAGCATTTGAGATGTGGTGTTATTGAAGAATATTGAAAATCAGATGAAATGATAGGAAATGAGATTCACCCACAGAATCAGCAAAGGAGGAACATACTGACAAGAAGAAGGGCTAGGATGATAGGGCATGTGTTAAGGCACTAGGTACTAGAGGGTACGAATTATGAGAGATCTGAATACATTAAATGAATAATTGAGCGCACAGGGTGCAAGTGCTACTTCGAGGATGAAGAGGTTAGCACAGGAGAGGAATTCGTGGTGAACTGCATCAAACAAATCTGAAGACTTTTTTTTTTTAAAAAAAAAAAAAAACAACAACCACAACCAACTTCCTGACAGAATACCATATGTTGTACTGCCGACAATTCCACATATGCTAGTCCCTGGTCTGAGCTACGATAACTTTAGTCGTTCCCACACCTTTTCCACAACACAACTTTTCACACATTTAGCAATTACATCGAATAACAGTGGGAATGTACTCATGATTAGCATGTCATCCACCACTGTGACATCCAGGGAGCTACTCATGAACTATGTTGTAATATCCGTAATTAACAAAAATATGTAATAATATCCACCACTAACAAAAAATATAAAACTAAATCAGATGATTATTCAATACAGACTGTTGGCCCTGACCCGTGACATAGGAAACATGGAAAAAATACCATCGACAAATGGCAACTACAACATGATATCAGTAGCAAAATTTTCAAATGGAATAAGGTACAGATAGCCTGTCACCAAAACTAGTTCTTTTCAGTTGTATAGTCCTTGGATTTGACAGCTCGGAACCAAACTGTCACCATTCAATGTAACCTATACCTCGGACTACGCTACAGATCAGTCTGTCACCATAATAAGGGTGTTACTCCTCCTCTCCCCCCCCCCCCCTCCCCACACACACACATTCATTGCCTTCACCAACCAACAGCAAAACTTGGGCAAAGAGGAATATTTAATATGAGCTGTCGGCTTTGAACACTGACAAAGTTAATGGTTGCTGTGCTGTCACCGTTTGGTGTGTATATTCACAATTTTGTTATCAGTTGACGACACCAACGAATGTGCAAGCAAATAAAAGTGGGTGTGGTGAGACTGATCTGTAGCTTAGCCTGATGATGTCTAGATTATGTTGGAGGTGGCAGTTTGGTTGTGAGTTGGCGAATCCAACGAATGTGAGGGTTAAAAAATCTAGTTGCAGTGAAAGACTGTTGTGTAGCTTCGACCACTTGAAAAAAGTGCTACTGACATCACATTATAGTTGCCACATTGTTTACGGCATTTACTGCAGATCTCCTATGCCACAGGCCAAAGCCTTTGACTCATATTGTACATTCCTATTTATCCCAAAACTGTGAATATATAAAATATGACATAGCGGCAGCCATTAACATATAGTCACTGATCAAAGCTGACAATTCGTAGCACAGTATTTCTCTTGATCCATCACATCTCTAACACAAACAACAAACTGCACTAATAATTCCAAACCCAAAAGCGAGTCTATTGTCCGTAACTGCCAACATCAAAATATTTCACTAACAGATCAGGGGGAGGGGGTAATTTTTGTTCTGTGATGATACAATTAATAAGATTATACTGGATTTCCCATTTCTCTAATTTTAATATCCTAATACGGTACTGACTATGTAATGTTGGAATGCTGATTCATTTCAAACAGCAGAAACAAAGCACAGTGGGTAATGTGCATGCACTTTATGGAGCCAGTGACAAGGTGGAGTGATGTCTGAACAATGAAGACATACCCTCTGCCAAGCATCTCAAGGTGATTTGCAGGATATAAATGTAGATGTAAACAAAATTTTATTATATTCTCTGTGTTGCTTACATTTTCTGTGTACAGTATCTGTACATGAATGTTGTTATGCTTAGTAACTGCATGTAAGTTAGTGTTTTCTATATGAAGTCATAACAAAGACAAGATCGTATCTTCCCAAAATATGTGCTAAGCAAATACAATACCAATGAACTCTATTGTGAAATGAATAAGAATAGACATTTTGTTCTGAACATAAGCAAGTCAAATCAGAAATATATACATGTGTATAACTAATGCAATTGTGCTTACCTTAGTACAGCTTCCAAATGTAGCTGTCCTGAAACTGTGAGAAAGACTTTAGAATCGAAATATGCTTCTTCTTCACTGCATCCTGACTTTGACATTTCTTCACGTAACGTTTTGCTTTCAGGCATTACAAGAAAGACTTCTCCTGCACCTTCACAGTCATTAGCTGTTAATATTGGAGTGTGAATATAAAGAAAACCAAGTTTATTGAAATATTTGTGTACAGTATGTGACACAGCTCCTCGCATCCGCAGAAGAGCACCAAAAGTAGTTGTTCTTGACCTTAAATGCAAAAACTGACGCACATAATCTGGTGGATATGATTTCCTGGCTGCGAATGGATAACCATCTGTGAAAACACAAGGCCCGATTACTTGAATGTGACTCGCCGACAGTTCCAAATCACCTTTACTATTTGTTTTAAGTAATCCAGATGCTCTCACTGACGCTCCAAATGCCAGTTGATTGGGTTTGTCGCGGGTTGGAATCAAAATCTGCAATCTTTTTACACAAGAGCCATCATTAATATCGACAAATGTCAAGTCCTTCATCTTCCTCAGGCCCTTTACCCATCCCTAAAATCATATCACAAAATTACACAAGCATCTCAATTACCATCAAATAGCTATTTTTTATATTTTTATTTAGTTTATAGGTTATAAGTTTAGATGTTACCTGGACTGTCACACTAGAATCAATGGGTTTTGATGTTAAGACATCTGATATGCGTGATATGTGATGAATATAATTCTTCACAACATTGCTACAGGCACCTGTTTGATACACGCGCCCCAAGTAATTAAACAACAATACTGTCATTGCCGGCTTTGCGAAACAAAGACGAATCGATAGTAAACAGATGACAGGTCGCAAACATACACCACGTGTGTCGCGTGAGGTCACTGGAAACTACAAACGTGGGATGTGTTTGGATAGTGAGATGTTAATAGCGACGAAATGCTGTACCGCGTAGTTTCAAAATTATCACATCGAAACATACCGTCGCATTAACGAAAAGAAAGTGACGATTATATTTCGAAAGACTTATGAGTTGCCTGGCAAGAAATATTAAGAATTGGAATTAGTAATATGTCTGGCGAAGACGACAATGAAGAATTGGCTTCCTCGGAGCTTGGAACGATTGAATAGTGAGTAAACGTCATTGATAATATCATGTAGTAAGAAATCACATTACTCTGTTATTAACTATTCTTTCTCGTTTTTGAATAGCTGGGACAAAACGTATTCAACAGAGATTCAGAATTTTGAAGACCATGGTGACATAGGAGAAGTCTGGTTCGGAGAAGACAGTGCATTGAGGGTTGTCAGGTAGTAATTAATGTTAAAAAATGCTCTTAGATGAAACCCGTAGTTGTGTAAATATGTTACAACAATACTCCGTGAATGGGCAGCAAAATCTTAAGCGTCGTGTATATTTAAAGTAATCCGAAAGGTAGTGAAGTGCAGTTGGTTTTTGTAGGAAAAAGTGAATTTTAAATCCCTACTGTAGAACAGCAGCAAGCATAGTGATGATTTTATTGTTCTCAAGTTCCCGACATATTTGGTAAGCTATGGAAGTTAGTAACATTATACGTCATTGGAACTGATCATGTAACCTTTGGACATACAGTGGGTACTAGCTAACCTGAAAGTAATAGGCCTTAGCTACTGTCACAACCATTGCATTCCTAGGAAGAAGGAAGGAAGCTTTGAGTTTTAACAACTCATTGCTGGCGAAATCACTAGAGAATTGTAAATAAAATAAGACAGGAATAGAAAACACTTGCTGCCAGTTAAGAATAATGGGAGGGGCACAGGCCAACAGTTTCATGCAGTTAAAGTTGGAATAATAGATGCAGATCATAAGTATTATGAAAGCAAGTTCAAGCCTTGGTCAGTTTATAGAAAACATCAAACATTAACTTATGATATGAATGAGGGTGATCATGTAGACCCTGCTTGTGGATGATGTAGCATGTAACAGCCTGTCCAGGAATGTGAGGTTTATCATCAGGAATGACCTGGACACTCCAGGAACAGCAACAGTTCATGCTGAAGCTGTCCCTGCAGCCGCTGTTGGAAAGAGTCAAGACAGGTTAGCAGATTTTTAAGTGGAGAGAATAAGGGTGGGCCACAATCATAAATGACTTAATTGCCGGAGTAAGAAGTACGAACATCATTAATGGCACACTTTCCAGATGCGAGTTAAAAATATATAACAGTTATTTGAAACAAAACTTGCTGCCTTCAATTTTATTCTTTATTGAAGGTCATCAAGTGCTCCTGTGCTATAATTTTCAATTTATCGGGCAATAGTGGTCTTTTGTGATGCCTAGTATTTCTCATTTATCAACACTTAACTGTCATAGGTGACTATGGTATTTAAAAAATTTTCAGAACCATAAAGATGGGATGATTGACACATTGTGTGCTTCTTTTGTCTGTGATGGAAATGCCCATCGTGACTGTTGCAGTAGGTAAACATTGCTGCTGAATTCACTCGTCTTGGACAAGCTAATGGTGCACTGTTAGTGTCATATTGTATCATTTATAAAGAGAATGTTCTCATTCATTCATCATGTTCCATGGTCCCTACATGTTGGGGAAACTACAGTGATGTTAAATCGAGTAACATTATATATTGAAATGTAGCACCAAGAGGTAGTTACAAACTGCATTACTAATTAACTACTGTTAAGCCACTATAAGTAAGTTAAGCTTAGGACTGCTCAAGCTAAGTTTAACAAAACATAGGCTAACAAAGGATTTGCCTTGTATAAGAATCCAGATATCATTGTTGGCCTTCTTTGTACTTTGTTTCTGTTTAACATTTTGTCTATTTTCTGTATTGTGTAACTCTTGTCACTTATTTTTTGTTCTTGGTAATTATTTGAACAGGTGGTTATGTGATAATCCAGCAGTGAAAAGAGATGACAGGATTTTGGATGTTGGCTGTGGCAATGGAATGTTGCTCATAGAGCTGGTATGTGTTAAATATATTTTTTTTAAAAACTTCGTCACTAAAATTGCATTAAACCAGCATGAAGAAGGATGCATGACAAATTTATTGCAGCAAAGTCACAATTGTAACAAGTAAAAAAGGAAGGAAAATGCTGTAACAGTTCACTTGCTACATACGTCTGTTACATATTGCCACTGATAAGTTATTCAGGACAAGATAAGTCCACAATTCCCAAAATTACTAATAAGGCCACAGACTGCCTGTTGGCTCCTGACTCAGGTTCTTCGGCCGACATTTGTTTGATGATTTTGGCATTTTGCCAAGTGGCTGGCATTGTCAAAGCTTCACATTCCCATGCTCGTGGTGGGATGAAGTCAATCTCATGGGCACAGATTATGTATACCTGGTATGTCAATGTCTGAGGACTTTTCCATGCTCGTTTCCAGTGCCATTATCCCCTGCTACTTGCAACAGTCAGTCACTGCAGCATGGGAATTCAGAACTCGTTCACCTTGGGCTTTCTTCTATTTTGTCAAAGCTGTCGTCATGTTTTCTATAGCTTCTATGAACAAGTGGGTGTGGTAGTTCTTCTCTACAGCAAGAACCTCCATGTCAGCAAATTTTATACGATGTGGTCGGTCCCGCACAATGTATACTTCGCCAAGGCTGATTTCTCCAATTACCCCAACCTGCATTGCCACTTATGTTTGGTGGTCCTTGTGCTGATTGATCTGCCTGTCATTCTGACATAGACTTTTTTGCATGTACATAGTATGCGGTATATTCCCAACATTGCAGGTGGACTCCTTTTCTCTTCTTTGCTTATCTGAGACTCTTTGATCTTCTTTGTTCGTTTATAAATATTCCTTATGCCATTTTTGGATAATATATAGCCGATTATGTCCATCACTTTGGGAATGTATATCGGAATGGCCATACCCAACATTTCTTTGTCCAATGTGTCACTTCACTAAGTGTCTGGTTCTGTGGCACTTCTTATGTAACTGGTAGAGTACCCATTGCTCCTCAGAATATTTTCCGAGCAAGATGAATATGTGAGATGCACCCGCAGTTGCAGAATCCAACACATGGGAAGTGTATAGAGGAACAATGGGTACTCCACCAGTTACATAAGAAGTGTCACAAAACCAAACACTCAGTGAAGTGACACATTGGAAAAAGAAATGTTAGATATGATCATTCTGATCCACATTTCCAGAATGATGGACAGAATCGGCCACTTGTTGTGCAAATATGGCATAAAGACTATTTATAAACAACAAAGAAGATCAAAGAGTGCCTCAGATCAGCAAAGGAGAGAAAAGGGACCCATTTACAATGTTGAGAATATACTGCACACCAAGTACATGCAGAAAAGTCTATGTTGGAATGACAGGTAGATCAACCAACATCAGGATCACCAAACATAAGCAGCAGTGCTGGGTGGGGTAGTTGGAGAAATAAGCTGTGGCGGAGTATGCATTGTGAGAGACCTACCATATGGAAGTTCTTGCTGTAGAGAAGAGCTAGTGGTGCAGAGAAGCCATAGAAATACACAAACATGACAATAGCTTCAGCAAGAAGGAAGAAAGCCCCGAGGTGAACATATCCTGGATTCCTATGCTGCAGCAATGACAGTTGAAAGTACTAAGGGGAGAACTACAGCGGGAATGAACACGAAAAGAGCCCTTGAACACTGATATGCCAGGTGTGTATAATCTGCAGCCGTGTGGTCGATTCCAGTCCACCACCAGCAGTGGAAAGTGAAGCTTTGGCAACAACAGCCACTCACGCTGGCAAAACATCAGAAAAATCATCAAACAAATGTTGGTCGAAGAACCCAAGACAGAAGCCAACAGGCAGTTTGTCAACAACTGGCCATGAAAGCCTTAATAGTTTTGTATAAGGTCACACTTTACAGCAGAAATGATATTGATAAAAAAAAGGAAACACCCTATCCCATATATTCAACATGTGAACTACCAATATGATTGTTGCTTTTTCATTTGCAAATGGGACATCTTATCCATCACTGTGAATATTGATTCATCTACAGTACAATTAACAGTAGCCGTGTGTCTCGAAAAACAATGGCAATAAGCAGCAAGGACTGAAAACTTTACGAAGGGATGTTTGTGAGTCAAGTTGGAGGTAGCCAATGGATTGACAGTATGTGGTACCCAGTGTGCAGCTGTTAATTGTATACCTCTTCATGTCACTGACATATGAGTTAATCATATGTTTTAGCAGTTAAGTTTTTACTCTGAGGTGACAAAAAGTCATAGGATATTACCTAATATTGTGTTTGACCTTCTTTTGCCCATTGTAGTGAAGCAGCTCAACATAGCATGGACTCAACAAGTCGTTGAAAGTCCCCTGCAGTAATATTGAGCCATGCTGCCTCTACAGCCTTCCATAGTTGTGAAAGTGTTGCTGGTCCAGTATTTTGTGCAAGAACTGACCTCTCGCTTATGTCCCATGTCGGGCAATATGGGTGGCCAAATATTTCATTCAGACTGTCTCAAATGTTCTTCAAACCAATCGTGAACAACTATGGCTCAATATCGTGGCACATTGTCATTCACAAAAACTCCATCGTCGTTTGGGAACGTGAAGTCTGTGATTGGCTGAAAATGATTTCCAAAGATTCCAAGTAGCCGAACATAACCAGTTCCAGTCAATGATTGGTTCATTTGAACTTGAAGACCCAGTCCATTCCATACAAACACAGCCCACACCATTATGAAGCCACCACAAGTTAGCACAGTGCCTTGTTGACAACTTGGGTCCGTGGCTTCATGGGGAGTGTGCAACATTTGAACTGGGAACCCTATTATAAGCTCTTACCAACTGAAACCAGGCCTCATCTGATCCGGCCACAATTTTCCAGTTGTCTGGGTCCAACCAATATGGTCACAAGCCCAAGAGAGGTGCCGCAGGCGATGTGCTGTTGGCAAAGGCACTCGCATCAGTTGTCTACTGCCATAGTCCATTAATGCCAAATTTTGCCACACTGTCCTAATGGATATGTTCGTCATACTTTCCACATTGGTTTCTGCTATTATTTCATGCAGTGTTGCGTGTCTGTTAGCATCAACAACTATATGCAAACACTGCTGCTCTCATTCGTTGAGTAAAGACCGTCAGCCACTGTATTGACTGTGGCAAGAGGTGGTGCCTGAAATTTGGTATTCTCAGCAAACTTTTGGCACTGTGGGTCTAGGAATATTGAATTTCCTAACAATTTTTGAAATGGAATGTCCCATGCAACTAGCTCCAACTACCATTCTACATTCAAAGTCTGTTAATTGCCATCGTGCAAGCATAATTGCTTCAGACACCTTTTCATTTGAATCACCTGAGTGCAGATGACAGCTCTACCAATATACTGTCATTTTATACCTTATGTACCCGGTATTACTGGGACATTCCGTGTAAACTCTCAGATAGTTTGGTGGATCCTTAGGTGACCAGTTCAGAATTTTATCATATTTGGTACGTGGATACCTGTATATCTTAATAGTAAAACTGCCAAGTAGCACTGTCCTAACTGTAACCATTTTTGATAAATTCAGGTTTCCTGGCTGAAAGGTCTGTACCCAGTCATTAGTCGTGCACCAATTTCGCTATGTTCAGAGACTAATTACTTGACCTACAGATCTCGGTTTTTAAGCAGCCAGTATGTAGACCACTAAGTCGATATACTGTATAAAAAGTGGGATACATCATACAGATATTTTCTGAAAAATGTTGAAAAGGACACTCTTTCTTTGCTGTGCTTTTAATCAGCAATTTTTTTGAAACTTTATGACTTTGTACAGGGAAACAGTACAGACCTCAAATCATGCATTGTGACAGTTTAGTTGTAGTATTAAGTATAAAGAATAATGAAAATTATTTGGCATTGTAATTAGAATTTGTTACTTTCACTTACATACAGTTCCATTGCAAAAAAAGAAAAAAGAAAAAAAAAAGTCCAGATTTGACGAACTTCGAAGTCCTTGGGTAATACATAAAGAGTTGAATCTTAACTTGATTTTTTCTGAAGTGTTTACATATGTGGTAGCCATCACTTACACACACCTTTCACATTCACCACTACAGTGCATTGGTAAATAAAAACCATGTGTATTGTTCCTCAAATAGTTGTAGTTGATCTGCAGAGCTGTAAACAGGTGAGAGCTGAAAACAGTTGTCAATCATTTTCCTTGATGTATGTGATGTATTTCACAGTTAAATGACTGTTTAATGTAAAAAATTACAAGAGGCAACTTTGGTGCACAAATGTGCTAAAATATCGTTATTCCGTTATTGTAAACTTCACTGAAACAAAAGAAAAGATGCAAGCAGTAATGAGGCATGCATTAATAACCTTTTACATATATACTGGTATTTAAAGATATAAAAATTCTGCAAAGAATTATTTCATAAACAAATCCAAATATGAAGAAGATAATTGTATTTTTAAAACTCTTCCATCTTGGATATAAATTTATTTGCCTTGACATCTTAATCCAAAAACAGAATGAGTTCTTTTAAAGGTGACAGATAAGATATTTTCACAGCAGTTATTGTCAAGTTTTTACAATCATGCACTGTGACTTTATAATGGTCTGACATCCATTGCTCTCATAACATTGGAGAGGGGAATCCAAACAGCATCTTTGCTACTCAGCCATGAAAGGAATTGTGATTCAGCAAGAGACATGCAGTTAATCTCAACTTCTTGAAATTCATGTGATACCTGGGAAATATACCCAATACACCACTTTTTGTTGCATTTGAAAGCCACATACTGTTCGACATGCAGTTGTTCCCACAAAGCACTTTCATTAGCTTCTGTAGCAACAGTGCTCTCATTTGCATCTTTTGAGTCTCTTCACTAGAGCATTGACTAGAAATGCATGGGGTGATGGTATTTGTGGAACTGTGCCCATTGTACTGTAACTGTGTTCCAAGAAATCTACATACAATAATTCAGTCTCTTGCAAAGAAACAAGATTAACTAAAATAAGTCTTTCATGCAAGTAAACCTTCATGTTATTTACCAAGATGGAAATGTAATATTTCCTTCCTTGCACAGACTTGAAAAATCATCATTTTCATAAAACCTCACTACATCTTGTTTCACAATTTCAGGTGACTTCTTTTAACCACTCCTGTGTTCTGGAGAGACAGTTACACTACTACTGCCTTTAGATTTTCTTGTTACATGTACCATGTGCTCTGAGAGATCAGCAGTAGATCATACTCTGACAGTGATCTATGAAGGTGGGACCAGTGATAAAACCTGAATCTGTTCACTGAAAGTTGAATTCTACGTTTCTGAGTGAGGAGTTCGATTACATCAGAAAAATGGTTGCGCTGTTGATGTGGGCACTCCACTGAGTACAAGGCATTAATATGTTCTTTGTTTCTTTGCAGGAGATCAAATTGTATAAAAGGTCCGTGGATCACATGAGCAGTACAGTGAGGCCAGTTCCTGGAACACGATCACTCCATGTGTTTCTAGTCATTGCTACTAACACCATACTAATGGAGAGAACAAAAGATACAAATGGGAACAGCACTGTTCCTATGGAAGCTCATGAAAATGCTTTGTGGGAACAACTACAAGTCAGGAAGTATGTGGCTTTCAAATGCAATGAAAACTGGTACATGGGGCACGGTTCCCAGTTATCACACGAATTTAAAGAAGTTGAGAATAACTGCATGTCTCCTGATGAATCAGAATTCCTTTTGTGGGCCAGTAGGAAAGATGCTGTTTAGCCCCCCTTCTCCAAAGTTATATTAATGTGAACGTGACAGCATTAAAAAGTCACTGTGCACTTTTATATAAACATGACAATAACTGCTATGAAAAAATTATATCTGTCACCTTTAAGTGAACTCATTTTGTTTTTGGATCACGATGTCAAGGAAAATAGTCATATGCAAGGTGGAAGAAGTTTAAAAATAAGATTTCCAGCTTTGCATTTAAATTGTTTATGAAACTGTTCTTTGCAGAATTTTTATGTCTGTATATACCACTATATATGTAAAAAGTTATTAATGTGTCTCATTGCTGCTTGCATATTTTCTTTTGTTTTCACAGGGTCCCGGGTTTGATTCCCAGCTTGGTTGGGGATTTCTCTGCCCAGGGACTGGGTGTTTATGTTGTCCTCATCATTTCATCATCATCATCATCATTAGTGACAGTGGCTAGATTGGATTGTGTACAAATTGGACTGTGTAAAAATTGAAGCTTTGTACGGGTGCTGATGACAGCGCAGTTGAGTGCCCCGCAGACCAATCATCATCATCATCATCATCATCATCATCATCATTCCTCTTTGTCATTGTCAGATAATCTGTCTATCACTGGCCCTCACCTACTCCCACTTCTCTTTCTCTTTATTCCTTCCCCCATGGCACTGTCTTCATCACTCTTTTGCTAGCACTTTTCTGCCACTGTCAGCTGTGGTCCACTGCACTTCTCTTTCTCTCATGCTGCTGTTGTCTACTTTGCGATTTCTATAACATGACCACTGTCTACTACCTTCCAGTATTTATTAGTTTTCCATCAGTTTACCACTGTCGCTGTCTTCTTCTCTGTCAGCATAAAAAAGCATGAATATGTTCACATGAAAACAAATGTATTAGTAAGTAACATTTAGATAATTTACTTACCTGAAATTGAAATAACGCAGAACTAATTTTCACCTCAGACCAGATTTTACTCACAAAAAAGTTTTTCATGTGCTTCAGTACTACAACCTGAGGTTCTCAGATGATAACAGAGACACAGTACAGCATATTTCTCCATGCTGCATCACATTATAAATTAGGCTACGTTTTTGCCTCGCATCGAATTTTATGTGCATATTTTACATGTACAAGTGTAGTAATGTTGAACCTCTGTATCTTGGAAACAGATAAAGGTATCAAGAAATGTTTCAAGGTTGTATGAGATAAAAATATTATGAATATATCAAAAAAATTTCAGCCACTTGCTGTGCGTAGCCATCTTGGAACCATCAGCTGAGTTTTGGTCTGCTGGAGGCGGTAAAAAAAAAAAAAAAAAAAAAAAAAAAAAAAAAAAAAAAAAAAGCCTTTTTTGTGGGGTTTTCTGAGCACTGCCCACGAATTAATGATGCCTCTGTAAGTACCATCAAGCCCACCATAGACCACATAAAATACAAAAAGAACCAACCCATTTGCTCTATTTGCTTAAGCCAGAGGAAGTAGATAATATTCATACTTTTGATCCTGTACTGTAGAATAGTGGCATTATGATGATCCTTCTCTTGGGTATACAAATGGTCCCCCAGATCAAGGGCTACCAATAGCACTTGACCCTGCCTTTTTATTGCAAGTGGAACCTAAGGTATGAGCACCGGAAAATCCCGTTTTCTGGCGCAGTGTTTCCGACCACATTAGGCACGTATGCTGTGTAAGAATTTAAAGATTTCTTAAAGAGACCTATGCAAAGAGGGCAATTACATGTTTTACACAAATTCCTTATTGCTCAGTTCTACTGAATAAAACTTAATGGTGTACTTCTGACTGTACAGTATTTCAATGCTTGGCCCAGTCATCTCCTTCATGTGCTGTGAGTTGTGCTGTTTTGTGTACTCTCTGCCGGGACTCCAACCACAAATGAAATATGATGAGGCAGAAGTTTCTGGGACAGCATGATTACGGAGTCTGTCTAAATAAAAATGTTAGAAAACCAAATAAATAGGGATGGTGGTTTTGGCATGAACAAGGTGTGAGGTCTGTCACTGGCCATCACATTCTTCTCAGCTGAGAATCACTGAGAGAATTTACTTTTTATGGACTATCACTTAAGAGTCTGAAAACAATACGGCATCAAATGGTGTATTGGGCCTCAGGAGTTGACTCACAATCATCTGTCAACCAGTAAAGCCCTACTCCCAGTTCTTTAAAGAATAAAATTGCCATATATGTAACAGCTTCAAACAATTTATTATTTTACAAATCAATAAACATGTTAAGTATTCGAAGTCAAGCATTTTAAGCATGAAAAAGTTTAGGAAAAGGTTTGCAATTGTGTTTAAAGTTCATCAGAAATTGTTAAGTGCTCCCATTATCAAATACAGAATGAATACAGTGCAGGTAATTTGCACTCATTTTAAGGAAAGGCTAGTTCTTCACACTTTTCAATGTTTAAGACATCATATCTCCTGAACCATATGTAATATAATCATATAATTTTGCAGGTAGCCTATATTCAGTGGTATATGTTCATACCATCTGCAAAATCTACTGCAAATAGAGTTAGTAGTAAAGAAGTAATAAATTAAAAACCTCATGCCTTATGCTGAAGTTTTCTGTGTGAACAGCAAAAATGTAGGAAGCGGTAAACTTTTTTCACATTTGCAGGGGAGTCGGGGTGTAAACGTTTTGTGAAGGTTTCAAAATTATGCATAAATTTTGTTGGGAGCTGCTAAGTGCTCCCATTCTCAGATATTGGATAAATACAGTCAGAGTAATTTGCACACTGTGAGCTACGCCACCTCAAGACATAAACACAGTAACTAACAGTAATACCTGTCTTACTGTGTTAAGCCTTTAACATAAGATGATATCTCTTAATGGATAAATTATGACAGTGTGGTGAATTTTAATTTTGGTCAGTCATCATATGAAATACTGAAAATCAATTTTTCCTTGTCCCTGGAATCCAAAGATACCCAACCTGCAACTGGGGCTGCATACCATGAAGCGTGAACTAGGTTAGCTGTTTAGTAATATAGATAGTGGTATGAAACCAACAACAGTTCGCATTCTGGTTGCATTCCAGGCAGTGGGTACACATGACAGCACAATTCACAGCACCTGAAGATGATTACTGGGTTGGTCATCAAAATATTGTGCATAACATGAAAACAACAACTTGGCTGCTGAGAAACTGTGAGAGATCACATCAATTAATACTTCATTTATCTTAGGTTCCGCCCCTCCCTCCCCCTGAGTCGCCTCAAAAAATGTAGTGCTTGTAGTATGGAGTCACGCTTCGCAACCATAAAGCTTGCCCCTTTTAGTAATTTTAATAATCCAAATTTGTACAAAATTGGAAAGTACACAGTATTTATAATAAAGTGTGTGGTGTGGATGTTTAACAGTATGGATTAGACGTTTGTACCAGAATTTGCAACAATGCTAGTTAACATTCAGGCATGCATTTCTACAGCCTTTGCACTGTTTTATCAAGAAACGATACAAAGGCTTTGAAATAAGTTTGATTGCTTGCTTGATGTGCTTCATGAAGTGAACAAATTGATCATTTTGTGCATACTGGAAGAACAACTTGTGGGTCTCTCTTGTACTTCCAATACCAGTTTCATTGGAACATATTATCTGGTACAGTAACAATTATTTTTAAGAAATAAATAACATGATTTAGACTTGGCCTGTGTAGAGCCATTCATTAGGTAAACTAATTTCCTCACTCCTACTCCCATTGCAAACTAGTAATAATAATCACTAGTGACCAGATTATATGCATTTACGTGTTGCATACTTGGCTCCTTTTCCCAGTTATTGCGTATTTTAACTAAAAACTAGTGACGATGTATATTTTCACTCTTTGTTTACAATATTTTAAAAATTTAGACAGACGGTCTCTAGCTTGATCTAGTTTTGATGTCTTACAGACTGACCATTACCTAGAACATGCAGTTCGCTAACTGAGGGGCCACTGGCTAGCGAAATCATTACAGAAGAGGAACAGGACCAGACAGATAGAGTCAATGCTCCTTCGCTTTCGCCCCCCGTTAATCCCCTCCACTGTCATACCATATGCGTCGGCAACGATTCAATTAAACTACGCAAGCTTTTCGTCGCTCATCCATTTTTTCAGTTTAGCTTTCTATTTACTTGCACACATTTGAACATGTTTATGATGTATAGTGTGTAACATGTCGTGCACCATGTCTCCTGAAAAAAGAAACTTTGTTTCATGGGTAACTGACCATCCTGGAACATTTACACTTGACAGAATTGTTTTATATTGTCAAGTATATGAGAAAAAAGTTTGGTGCAAAAAAAAAAAGATGGAGAGAAGGCTGTTGGTCCCAGTGTGTGGCGTGTCGATGTCAGTATTTCACCTGCCTGGCAGGCAACACATGCAGGAAGCTGTAGCTGCTGACATACGAATGGTTGGAGAAGCCAGATGCATGTGTCGTTGGGGTACATGGGTCGAAGCTGTGTTGTTTTACAATGAACGTTTCAAGGCCATTGGAGGGGTAGTAAACAAATTCTATAGTGCAGACCAATCACAAGCACCAGGTTATGCAGCCACCCGCCATCCACTTACTTTGTCACCAATACCAGTAGGCTCCAAACTGAGCTGGCTTGGTGCTTTTGCTCCAATGGGTCACCTGCTATGTGACTACCTGCTCCTTAGTGGGCCATGAGTTCGATTCTGTGCCAGCTTGCTGGCATCAGGCCTTTGTTGCAGGCATACACGGTTTCTGACTGTTTCTCAGGCTGTTGGGCCTTCGTGGCCTGTTCGGGTGAAGTTTTAGTTTTTATTGCTCTGGTGGGCTCGAGCCATCATGCTGTGCACCAAAGTTTAAACACTATCTATCCCAGGCTGTGGTCACAGATCGGCTGAGCCATGAGGAGCTGCTACAGACATCCCTCATGAGCAGTGCGACACATGCATCTGGCTTCTCCAAACATTCGTATGTCAGCAGCTACAACTTCCTGCATGTGTTGCCTGCCAGGCAGGTGAAATACTGACATCGACACGCCACACACCGGGACCAACAGCCTTCTCTCCATCTTTGCTCCCAACCTTGTAGCTGACATGAATAAAGAACTATTATAACCAGGCTTGTTTTACTGACAGTTTCCATACAGCTCCTGTCACCACTATCAACACACCCACAGCCCATGCCCAGGAAGAAGCGGAGGGGGACTCTACTCCTTCCTGATTTGCTATCAGTCGATTCACCTGACACTAGATGTCATGCCTTGACCCCTTGATGATGTGATCCACATTTTATACTAAAAATGTTTTATAACATTGGACCAGCTTCAATCCTACTGCTTGCACAATAATGTGAATGTGCAGGTCAACATGAGAGAGACTGGGAGAAAGTGAGTAGCGCAGTTTCAAGCAAGATTGTATTTTACTCCTTTTAATATTTGACATTGTATCCACATTGGTTCGTGATTGGCATAATCAGTTCAGGCAGGGCAGTTACCTTCATAGCCTCGGATGTTATTAAATTTAGCATATGTTAAAATTCAGGAGTAAGTAAGAAACACGTAGTTTTTTTCTTTTCTCGAAAAAATTCCTGCCCTGAGATACAGGCCTCCAATGATGACACTGCGAACACCATTTTGAAGATGCGAATTTCGGAAACATTTTTAAAATGCTGTATCTCTGTAACAGTTGTAGATATTTTATTAGAGATTTTTTTATTTGAAAGATAACTACTTTATGATTACAAAGGTATTCTCAGTTTGTACACATCTGTCATTTTTTTACTGTCACCTATTGATTTTTTTTTTTTTTGTAATTTAAAGAAATTATTCTTTTTTTTCTTCAAAAATGCCAATCCATATTTTTTTTCTTTTCTTTTAATTGATGAGTACCATGTAGTACTGTTTTCTCTGTAAAGGAGAGCCTCCACTTTTAAGTCCATTCTGGATTATTATTGCCATATTTGCCCAAGTATAAGATGACCCCCCCCCCCATTTTTTTAAGATGCTCCTGGAGAAAATTTCTTTTGGACATGTTTTGACTAATCAAAATTAAAATATGTTTTATTGAAATAAAGAACCTACCAAAAAGTTAACATTATACCTATTCTAAGCTTAAAGCCATTTATTGATTGTCTAAATTTTGATATTACAAAGAGAAATAAACAAAAAGTAGTAGTTTACATTAATTTTCAGGCTGTTTTCTTTTCTACTTTTTTTTGCTTTCTGGCCCTGTTGTCCGTGATATCAGTATTATTTAATCGTCGTCATTCTTCATTGTCACAAATGTTTGGTTGGTTCTTCCAAGTATGTTGAGATTTATGAGGTTGTGGTTATGGTGGGACCTGAGAACACAGCTGTTTTTAGCTGGATACATATCAGATTTTGCTTCTGTACTGACATGAGAATGTTATAATGTCTCTTGCTTCCAAACATGTCGTCTGCTCACCACTCTCTCATTGGCTACGCAAAACGATTAGCTGACACACCCCCTTTCATTCCTGTCATACGTCACTGTGATTGTTGACAGCATTGCAGCAAGAAGCATATAAGTGTGCCAGTCTAGGCTTTCACCGTCCCCTGCGTTGAGTATTTGTCCAATTTTAAAGTCATTTCAATTCAGGCTACAAATAGATTCAGGCAGACTACAGTTTAAACACGGCAGATGTTCATGAAAAGCCGAAGTACACAGTACAAATTCCTATGGTTGCCAGTACAACCCCCTTCCCACAGTCATCTTAGCTGTCAGCCAAGCTGCTCCCCTTCTGTAGTGCTGAGCTTGAGCAACGGGGAAATCTACAGTATCTTCTAGGGTGCAAGTGATATGTAACAACACTGATTAACACATAAATAAAAGATTGCAAGTACGATTCAGACCCATTCTCGAACTCTCTCTTGTCCCACGATCTAGTGTTGTCTATTGGTACTGTCTCCACGGTCAGTCTCGCTGCTGTATTTTATTCTTGTGATAACAATTCAGTCAGTTTATTATTATGTATTTCCTATGTTATGCATTTCATTCTGATTAATTTTTCTTCTTGTTTCCACTGAATATCACCATTATGTTGTAAAGCTGATTAAAAGCTGCTGACAATTATATTTGGTATTCTAATATGGGAACGGTGACCGAATTTCTCATTTGCAATCCACTTAGTAAATAACTACAGTCTCTTATAACCAAATAAAATATTAGTCTGTGTTCTGAATCAAGAAATGTTTTTTGAAGGACAATATTTCCATTTCTGAATGTTACCTTTTCTTAAAAAGCAGCATTAATATTTGCAGACGGTACCCATACATGTATGAGGACATTTATTGCAAACCTGTTCAGATAAAACATAAGTTTGCAAGATGATAGAATTTAATACTATTTTCCCCTATGTTTCACAAAATTGTCGAGTTTTAACCAGAGCCATAGACTGTAGTGGCTAATTCATAGTTTCTTGCATATCTCTTGCTCTAGTGTCATGCGAATCAATTAATGTGATTGTTCGAATAACGTTGATACTATATTAAATGCTTCAGCTTATTGGGAAATCTCAAGCCCGTTAGAATAGTAGTATTTTTTGCTGAGCCCTGTCATTCTGAATTCTTCAAAATAAATCTGCATGAGAACTCAGTAGCCAAAGCTTCATTTGTTTATTTCTCTCTCTCTCTCTCTTTTTATTTTTTTTTTAAATCTCTTATTTTCTGATATGGCTTTCCGTGCGGATAATTTTCTGCTGCAGTACTTGTTACTCCTTGAATCACCATAGATTTTTTCTATTCAGTTTCTCATTGGCCTCATTTCTTTCTCCACTACTGCCCTCTATTTCTCTTTTTGTTGTAAAGTATAGTGTTTTAAAATTCCTTTGTTGTAATCATATCATACTCTCATTTTATGCCTTCTTTACTCTCACATTTCATAACACTTTTTTATTTCTTCTCTTTGTGCTGTTTGTATTCCTCCAAGACACTCTGTAAGTTCTCCCAGACTTAAAGTGAATCTCTTTTGTGCAAGTCTGTTGTGTTCTTGCTTTCCTGATATTCTATTATCTTTTCTTTTCTCCTCATCAGAACTTCAGCAGACACCCCCCTCACACACACACACACACACACACACACACACACACACACACACACACACACACACACCACCTCCTTCTTCCACTGAATTCATAACACATCACCAGCAGTTAATTATTACCACCAAAGATCTGTACCTTTGCTACTGTTAGTGAATTTCATATTGCCTTATTTGCTCCCTGCGAAAGTGTTGCAATTGTCAATACAAAATTTCAGTATGAACACTTCAACTGATACTCTATACTCTACCAGCGTGTTTCTATGAGCCTTTGTCTTCTTATCTGTGAACTATGCTGCCAGTTATTTGGAATGACATACAGTCAACACCAAATCAGCACCATAGTTTTCTCAGGCACAGAACGCTTGAAAAGGATAAGTCTGTGGAGTACCCAGACCATTGACGGCATCTACATCTGGTAAAAATTAAACCAGTAAAACACAGCACAGTCCAGTACACAGTAAAGACACATGGCTACTACAGTTCTACCATAAGCAGCGTGCTCGCTATCTAACATTGGCAGCAGTTGCAAACAAATCAATATTGGCCAATATCGTCTAATTGTTGCTATTTTTTTTCTGCTGCTGGCAGTGCCAGCATGGCAAGTTATTATCATGGACAGACTATACATACACTAGAAGAAGAGTAGCAGCTTGAAAAGTAGCGTCATTTTTCTGATGTTTTATATGTGCCTGTATGTTACCTTTTTGTATGTTTTTGTTTGGTGACTGAAATGCATAGCAAATATCACATAATGTGAATTAAGTATTAACTCTAAGTAGCCTATATAAACGCTAAGTAGCGTATATGAGTTCTTTTTTCTGCAGCCCATGGTCTAGTGGTTTGTGTTGCTGCCTCCAGGTCATGGGATCCTGGGTTCAATTCCTGGCCAGGTCAGATATTTTTTTCTCAGGGACTAGCTTTTTGTGTTGTCCCAATCATTTTATGTCATCTTCAGTGACTCGCATCTCACCAAAGTGGCGTCAAATAGAAAGACTGGCACCAGGAGCCCGAACAACCCCAGACAGTGTATCTCCTGGCCAATAATGCCATATAATAATTTCATTTCATCAGTTCTTGTGTAAAATATCTATTCTATATTTTGTTCTTCCGGTATATTTCACATCTGTAAGGATTGCATTGCCATGAATCTGTGGAATGAACGGAGTATGTTAACTAAACTGAACATTATTTTTTCAGGCTCGTGAAAAGTTCTGTGACCTGACAGGCATTGATTACTCCCAGAATGCCATTGAACTAGCCAATGCTGTTGCAAGAAAGCAGAATATTGATATTAAATACTATGTCTGTGACATGTTGGCAAATTATGACGAGCTAATTGAGGGTGGCACATTGCTGAAAGAGTATGACATTGTTTTAGACAAAGGTACATATGATGCAGTTAGTCTACATCCAGTAGATGCTAAGAAAAAGAGAGAAAAATACATTGAAAACATCCACAGGATACTGTCTCAAACTGGAATGTTTGTTATAACATCCTGTAATTGGACACAAGATGAACTAATTTCTCATTTCAAAGCAAGTAAGTAGCTTCATGAAGATATGCATTCTTCAATTCTGTGAAGAGTAGTGAATGCTAAAATTTCATGACTTGATAATCTTATTTTCAGAATTTGAACTCCTTGATATCATCCCAACACCAACATTTCAATTTGGTGGGAAAACTGGCAGCCTGATCACATCTCTCGTTCTTCGGAAATGCTAAATATTGTGCCTGTAAAAATGTTTGCAGTGAATTTGATGCTTTTTTATGTTTCTATTAAAATATTACAAAGACAAGTAAGAATATAAAGCGATTTCATGCATATGTAATGGTTGTTATAAAAATGCTTTCTGCAATTATTTCTTCTTAGTAACTTTATTTTTAAACATTTGCTCGACAATAAGATGTTCCTTAGTTGATTTGCTGTTTATTTTAATTGTATGTTTACTTATTGCTGTAACGTTACATGTGTTTCACGTATTTGTTGTATCACACAATTTAGTGAACAAAATATTGTTATTCATTGTAAATGCAAGTTATCATTGAGTGGACAGCAAGGCGAGGTAGTCAGTACAGAACTTGTACTTTTTAAGCAGAAATCTTTCTGAACACAATTATCTCCCTTTTGTAGGCAATTCACTCTGATAATGGAAGACATCTTTCAGAATTTGAGTCCTGGTCTGGCACACAATGTTCATCACAGCATGTACCCAATTAAATGATAAAAATATGTAATCCCATAAGATTTTCTTTCTTTAACTGGATGTGAAAGGCAAAAATGAAATGCTTCATAATTTTCTCTAACTGAAAGCAAAAGGTGTATGTATTTATGCTCTTACTCACCTATTTATATCTTAATACATGCCTTTTCCCATCCAGTCTTGTCCTGTACTCTCCCCCCACCCCCTCCTTCCCATCCCACCTCTCTCTCTCTCTCTCTCTCTCTCTCTCTCTCTCTCTCTCTCTCCCTCACACACACACACACACACACCTTTTCTTATTGCAACTGTGAAGAAAAGGAATATTTAACTCCATACTTTTAGACATTCATCTTGTTTCTTTTTAGCTTGATCTTGTTGTTGCCAGTCTTGGACTAATTTTTTACACTTTAGGGAATAGCGAATGCATTAAAGTGTCGGAAATATATGCACCTCCATACACATTAGTGTGTGTTTGCAAAAGAGTTTTCGTAGTTCACTGCAATAATTTTTTATTTAGTTCCTCTTTATTTGGACAATTTAATATATGCAGTCTCAAAGTGATTAGTAGACTTCTAGGAGATCCCTGATACAACTATTTAACACAGTTTATACAGTTGCTGCTAAAAATATTGTGATTACAAAATCAAACACTCCTGTTTGCAAGTAGTTTTATAGGCAAATTATTTTGCTAGTTTGTACACATTTAGGGTGAAACTTAATCCAGTTGAAAGGAAGTAGATAAACTTTGTAGTGAGTATGTGACATTTGTTTGGTTATCAATCTCAGGAGACATGTTATTGCCTTGCAATAATCAACTCAGGTATTTACTGTAGAAATGTAACTCTTGTTGTCAGATTGTTGCAGTGTTGTGAATATACTATTTATTTCTGCAGTTTTGCCTGTAGCTTATTCTGTACCATAAAGTGTCTTACATAAATGCAGACTGAAAAAGGCTGCACATTATTTATATAAAATGGCTGTTAACTTATTACCACATGAGCCTTTTTACAGTATTCTACTTTTTTTATTATATGTAGATTTCACTGAAACTATTTTGTACATGTTTGTGACTATCTGTAATGTTCTTTTTCATAAATCACAAATAAAATGCACCAACAAAGCAAAGTATTGTGATCATTCTGAGAAACATTTGGTTTACCATTGTTTGAGGATTTTTGGTGTACTTAAATAATTTTTAAAAATATATAAAAACACAGATGATGTGACTTACCGAACGAAAGTGCTGGCAGGTCAATAGGCACACAAACATACACACGAAATTCAAGCTTTCACAACAAACTGTTGCCTCATCAGGAAAGAGGGATGGAGAGGGAAAGACGAAAGGATGTGGGTTTTAAGGGAGAGGGTAAGGAGTCATTCCAATCCTGGGAACGGAAAGACTTACCTTAGGGGGGAAAAAGGACAGGTATATACTCGCGCACACACACACACATATCCATCCGCACATACACAGACACAAGCAGACATTTGTAAAGGCAAAGAGTTTGGGATGGATATGTGTGTGTGTGTGCGAGTATATACCTGTCATTCCAATCCCGGGAACGGAAAGACTTACCTTAGGGGGAAAAAAGGACAGGTATATACTCGCACACACACACACATATCCATCCGCACATACACAGACACAAGCAGACATTTGTAAAGGCAAAGAGTTTGGGATGGATATGTGTGTGTGTGCGAGTATATACCTGTCATTCCTATCCCGGGAACGGAAAGACTTACCTTAGGGGGAGAAAAGGACAGGTATATACTCGCACACACACACACACACACACACACACACACACACACACACACACACACACACATCCATCTGCACATACACAGACACAAGCAGACATTTGTAAAGGCAAAGAGTTTGGGATGGATATGTGTGTGTGTGCGAGTATATACCTGTCCTTTTTTCCCCCTAAGGTAAGTCTTTCCGTTCCCGGGATTGGAATGACTCCTTACCCTCTCCCTTAAAACCCACATCCTTTCGTCTTTCCATCTCCTTCCCTCTTTCCTGATGAGTCAACAGTTTGTTGCGAAAGCTTGAATTTCGTGTGTATGTTTGTGTTTGTTTGTGTGTCTATCGACCTGCCAGCACTTTCGTTCGGTAAGTCACATCATCTGTGTTTTTAGATATATTTTTCCCACGTGGAATGTTTCCCTCTATTATATAAATAATTTGTAACTTAAAGGAAACCTCCCAGTGGGGCTCACACTTAGATATGTACATGGTGAGCATGGGGCCCCAAAGCATTGCAGTACTATTTCCTTTCCTGTGCTGCAATTTTACATTCTGTATCTTTCTGCAGACTTATTTGTTAGAACAGATTTCTGACTGACAGCCTAGCTCCTTCATAGGACATTGATTATGTCTTTTCCAACTTTCTTCCCATTATTTTACACCACATATTTCAGTTAACTTATGTTTGGTCTGCTCATCTGGCACTGACCTCTGCCTTTCCAAAAGTTGTTTACAGATTGTTTGGGTTATGCGGGGAAGATTGCCCAATACCCAGCATGGTAGCCAGTCCATCTGGGATGGGGAGTCATTGGGTACCCATATGGTGGTTGTCCCCTGACCATGCAGCGATTGCACTATTGATGCCCAAGCTATCACATCACCTTGCATGCTGTGAGTACCTGTCCATTTGAGGGCTCCGGGCACTGGCTATAGAGCAGGTGGCCTTTGCTCTAGCTGGGTGGAGCCCTCGCTTGAAGTAGGTGGCATCAGTGTGGAAATTTGGTGTCATGAAATGACCAAAGCTATCAGCTGATGGCCTTGAAGCACCCACAATGTCTTCAGCAAGATCACAATTCAGTGCAGACCATTACACCTAGAGGAACTTTTCCTCCTTGGCCACACCATGTAATGAAAACAAAACCAGGTAACTCTTTGCTAAGCCAAAGTTCTATGTGAAGAATGTTGAAAACATGTTTGGTGAGCTCTCTTCTCTTAGTAAATTACAAAGCGGTTTCATCTTCATTAAGGCAGAAAATCTCCCTGGCATTACTATATTGTAAACTACTGATGATGTGCCTGTTACAATATTCCATAAGAACATGAACATGGTACAGGGATTAATTTTTCACAAGGACCTAACACTGTAGATGGATGAAGATCATCATGAACTCATGGAAAGGTGAGGGATCCACTTCGTATGTCAAGACCCACCAGTCAACAGATTTGATGTCAGCACATTCGTCCTGACTTTGGAGGGGGCTTGCTTCCAGAGAAGGTCGAAATCATGGTTTACCACTGTGGTGTGAACCGTATTTTTCACTCCCAATGCGGTGCTTTAAATGCCAGCACAGGGTGTATTCGATCCGGAAAAAACCTGGGAATTTTTTTCACCTGTGAGAAAACCGGGAAAAACCTAGCAATTTTTTAGAATTCTAGGAATCTTTCATTGTTTTAGTTTTGAGTTAAATTTTTGTAATTTTGGCTGGTAAGAACTGATACGAAGAATATTACTGTATCCTGCTATTCTGGAATAATACTGCAGCAATAAATCATGAACAACGAAAATAAAACTAAAATTGCAAAGAAATGTGGCCACTGGCTGTGTAAGCAGTAGCAGCCAGATGCTACCTGGAAAAATTTTACCAACGCGCTCAAGATGCCAGATTCACGCATGCGCAGCTGCCCAGATCTTGTGGTGTGGGGCGGGGGTTTGCCAAATTCATATTCTTGAGGAATAAAAAATTGTTTCACAAAGTGCCTAGCATCCAATGCAAGCTGATCTATCCATATTACTCGTATGATTTTAAACACATATCTGTTGGCTTTTGAACACATTCTAAATTGATTTCTGAATGAATCTAAGTTGACTTTTGAGTGCGTGTGGTGTATTTGATGTGTCTGCCAGGGGAATACTCATTGCATCTAGAAATAAACTTTCCTGTAGGCAAAAGGGGATGGGGCTATAGAAGCTGAGAGGAATAAAGCCGAATGGATGAATGCCAATCGCTGTTTGTCAATGTGGTTGACTGGGTTTGTGAATGATCACCGTTGCTATGATTAATAATGAAATCCATAGATTCAGGCTACCAGAGTGGAAATAAATGACTAACAGAAATTACAGGTAAGAAAGATTATGCATTATCTTCTTGGTGTATCCAAGAAAAAGAAATTTTGACAGAAAATTTTTGGCCAGATCACTACACTAGTAAGGGCCAGTTGTACAGCCCCAGGCTAGCAACCGCTTAAGTTCTGTGTACATCCACATCATACTCTGCAACCCACCTAATGGTGTGTGGTGGAGGGTACTTTCGGCACCATTATCTGATCCCTCCAACCCTTCCACTCGTGAATAGTGCGTGGGAAGAATGATTGTCGATAATGCTCTGTATTGGCTCTAATTTTCTCCTTGTGGTCAATATGCGAGATGTATGTGGGGGAAAGTAATATGTTATCTGACTCCTCCTGAAAAGTGCTGTTCCAAAATTTCAATAGTAAATCTCCGTGATGCACAACATCTCTTTTGTCATGTCTGCCAGTGGAGTTTTTTAGCATCTCCATAACACTCTCTCGCCAGCTAAACAATTCCGTGACGAAATGCGCTGCTCTTTGTTGGATCTTCTCTAGCAGTTCTACCTGATAGGGATGCCAGATAGATGAACAATACTCAAGAGTCGGGCGAACAAGTGCCTTATAAGTCACTTCTTTCGTGGATGAGTTACATTTCCTTAAGATTCTTCCGATAAATCTGAGTCTGGTGTCTGCTTTTCCCTCTATCTGTTTTATATGGTCATTCCACTTTTTCCTATGCATGCGCAATATGTTACATGTATTTACATTCAGGGTAAACTGTCAGAGTCAGTACCATTCATCAATTCTCTGCAGATAATTTATACTAGGAAGCCGCCCTACACACGGATATTAACAAGACTTACGCAGAAACAAAAACTAAGATTCATTTTCTAACCACTAGTCTACACAGTAAAATACACACATACAGTTCACTTCTTTGCAGAAGAATGTGAACAAAAAACAAACAACTGGGAGTAGTGCGGAAAACGTGTTGTACGAACCCATATAAACTCCTAACAACAGAATAATCACAGGATAAGTAAACTGCTGATGCTATCAGGGTTAGTGACATTAACTGGAGAATAAGTTTTTATAATGGCTGGAATAGTTACAGAATTAGTGGTTACAAGATTGTTTGTTAGAATGAGGAAGGAATGAAACGGAGACATCACACAAATTATGGAGGAATATGACGATTCAAATTTATATAAAAGTTTCGTACTACTACTTTTAGATCTCATGCTTGAGAAACTCAGGCATATGATTGAAATGTGAAACTGTTTCCTAACAGAGAGCATTTTGCTTGTAGTTGGCGTAACCGGCATTTGATAGTGGTACTCCGTGAATTATGTTCTGTCCTGTTATAAAAATGACCTTTTATACCAAAACAGTCTCATTTATTTGGTGTTTGTTACAATTGCTGCAATATTAGAAAGGCCTATTTTGTTGTACCTAGAAGACAAAATAGAAATCAGATTGAGAAACCACACCAGTCTTGGGTAATATGTGTACTAACAGCTGTTTCAGTGTTACACGACGACATTTCGATTTTTCACGTGGCAAAACGTTTGACGAACTTTGATGAGATAGTAGATTCTTTCACGGAAAGGAAAGCACACCAGGTAAAGTTTTAGCAAGATTGGAGAGAGAAAAATGCTAGGACCTAAGAATTGAAGAAATGTGTACTGTCTTGCTTATCTCTTGTCTTTACCGGTTCTGTGTATCCAATATTTAATTTTATGTCGCACAAAACAACAAGTTACTGGGTAATAGTAAATAAAGAGTTCAAATTTTCTGAAGTGTACTTGTTCTCCCGATTACAAACAATACCACCCAGTATTAATTGCGAGGGCAGGGTGTCAAACCAGCCGACTGGGAGCAGGAGAGGCACCACAATCTAGTATTTCTGAATGAATCTAAGTTGACTTTTGAATGCGTGCAGTGTATTTGATGTGTCTGCCAGGGGAATACTCATTGCATCTAGAAATAAACTTTCCTGTAGACAAAAGGGGATGGGGCTATAGAAGCTGAGAGGAATAAAGCCGAATGGATGAATGCCAATCGCTGTTTGTCAATGTGGTTGACTGGGTTTGTGAATGATCACCGTTGCTATGATTAATAATGAAATCCATAGATTCAGGATCTGAGTTATAGTGAGGAGGTGGGTATCTCCACATGACCCATGTTTGCAATTAGTGATTTGGCTGTTTCCTCTTCGTTTACTGCTCTCACGTCAAATGAAACGAAACGGATTTCTGTGGCCAGGAGCTATCAAGTGAATTAAAATACATTCATATAATTACGGAAGGCTAAAATATGTTATTAGTTTCAGATTTCATTTTATTTCCATCTTACTGATAGTCAAACAGAACAATAAAGTTATTTCTGTCGGTTTGCTAAAGAAATATAGCTTTTATTAATCTTTCCTGCTGAGGCAGTCAATTTATTTGAAACGAAGTGATTAAATCCACACTACTGACTAGTTTCAACTGTTCGCTGCATTTCAGGTGCTCGTTTTCATCTTCTATCACGTATGGCATAATGCCGTAATAAAAAAGCAAACATGAGATAATACAGTATTGGTACTCCAAGAGCATTTACATCCCGAAAACCACACTGAAAAGCTTAATATCAGGTCGAGGCCTAGTTCATTGGGAATCTGGACATACGAATGTACACTTTAAGCCGAATTATGCATTTTAGAACGGTTTACGAAATTCCGATGCCCATGGAGTATTGTCTGATGTCTTGTTTCTTTTATGACATAGTGTAAGATATAAGTTTTACACATACGAACATATGGGCTTCCTTCTTCACCGCAGCTGCGCAAGTGCGGTGACGCCTGTAAGCTGAAACGAACCTATTCCTAACATGTAGCAGGAAAATATTTGAAATGGAGGTTTGGAAAGCGTCACTTTCAAAGTAAATTTCCTTTTACGCAAGATGAACTATGTTTGAGACTGTACGATGTATTTCTTAATCACAGAGTGTTTGACTCTCATCTAAAAGCGTACTCTTTTGATGATGAACCATTTAGAAGAATTTCGAACCCAGGAGATCAGACACTTATGCCGTTATCAAAAATTTTACTGGCACATTTGTGTGATATGTCTCAAAGTGCAACACGTGCAAAAAAGATCAGCATTATATGTGAAAGCTTAGATTCGTTTTAAGAAAATTATTAGTTATACTATGCTTTGTAAAATCACAAAATTATATTGGAATATTTTATTTTCCTTGTTTGACGATAGTTACCTTTTGAAATACATTCAGTAATGTGTTAAAACAAATAATTTTTAAGGTAGTAAGCTGGTTAACTGAAAACGAGTGGTATGAATCATGACAATGTTACAGTGCTGCGGGCACACTTAGTATCTGTCACGGTGCATGAACCTTAGGGTAAAGTCTGGTGCCGACGGGCCTGCGCTGCAGCCTTGGCAACGTCAAAAGAACTGGAGCAGAAGTGCCTGCTGCTCTCATCTTTTACTTTCCCCTCTTTGGAGAAGTGTGAGGGGGAGTTTGTAGCCTTTTGGCTTTCACTCCCCTGTGTACGTGTGTGTGTGATTATTTCTGTATTCTTTTGGTGTCTGTGATATGTGATGATTGTTCTGTTCGTGTCTGGTACTTGCCTGAGGTAGGCGAGATGATTGGTGTTATATAGGAGGGAACAGGATTAAGGAATTGGGTATTGGGATTTTCTCTTTGACTTAATCGTAGAAGATCGTCAGGGGGCACTTGTGCTTGTCGCGGGACATGTCATACCGACCTAGGGAGTGAATGAGGGTGTTTCCTGATCTTGAAGAACCTTCATAGCAGGCCCTTGCCAGGTCTTGGAAATGCTCTCTCAGGAGTGGGATTTCAGCTGCGGCGTGCAGATCGTCTATGGGGAATCCAAGGGGTAAATGCAGTGCCCTCCTGAGGGTGCGGTTCTGCAGCCTCTGGAGTTTGTCCAGGTGCTGTTTTGCCGCGTATCCCCAGACAGGGCACGCATATTCCATTACTGGCTGGATCAGGGTCTGGTATACATTTACTGCTACTGGGCAGGGAAGGGAGCTGGTTGAGTTCAGGATAGGGTACAGGATGGACATTCTGGCGCAGACCTACCTGTGGACCTCGTCTATGTGGGGTTTCCACGTAAGATGAGAGTCCAAGGTTACGCCAAGGTGAAGATGGAGGGGGGGACGTTGAGGAGGTTCGCGCCTTCCGAGCCTGCGGGTAATCAGCATAGCCTGTGTCTTTTCAGAGTTGATGGTGATACGCCAGTGACGGGCCCAAGTTTCTGTGTCATCTAAAGCCCTTTGTAGCCTACGGATGACCAGGTCCTTGTTCGCATTTCTCGTGTAGAAGGCTGTGTCGTCTGCGTACTGTGCAGTGTGCACCAGGGGGGCCGTTGGAGTGTCTGCAGTGTAGAAGCGCCTGGAACCCTCCGCCTCGCGTTGCCTTGACGCTTCGAAACATAACAACGCTGCGGCTATATAAAGCCCAGTCTGCTGTCACAGTTATTCAGTGTGGACAGTTTCGTTCAGTGCATGCTGCAGAGGTGTTTAGTTTTCCGACTAGAGTCTAGTGGACTATTTAATATGACTACATTTTAATCGTTTACTTTAGTCTCTTAGTGTATTGTGAATTAAGCTTGAAATGGATAAATTTGTTACCAAAAAGACACACTTGGAAGTTGATGATACTGAAAGTCAACCTTCAACAATTATTGTGTCGTCCATTGCTTCGTTGTCTTCAGGCAAGAACCATTCACAGCCGAAATCTGGACAGTCCGGTAAGGGAAGATCATTTCAGAAGTATTGGTTGATCAAATATACATGGCTAGAATATGAAGCATCTACCGGAAAAGTTTTTTGCAAAACCTACAAAGAGACAGGTGCTAAAAATCTCAATTTTCTTCAAAAAAAGATGCATTTACTTCTGTAGGGTTTTCTAACAGGAGAAAGGCTTTGGAAAAATTCCGTCTTCATGAAAATACGTTTACGCGTAAAGAAGGTGTTCTGAAACTAAATTCTATGACTAACCGAAGTGTGGCCTCCCAATTGAACGAACAGTTAGTTAGTGATATGAAGAAAGGCCGTTTAGCTCTTGAGACAATTTTTACTACCGTGCAATTTCTATACCGACAAGCAATTAGAGGGTATGAAGATGTAAACTCAAATTTTTTTCAGTTGTTGGAACTCTGAAAGAATGACATACCTGAGTTTAAAGATTGGTTAGCGCGTTCGGGGTATAAGTGGACGTCCCACGATATTCAAAATGGGATCATTGATCTACTAGGAAAGTCTGTGTTGAGGAAGGTATTGGCTTCAGTAAAGAAGATTGAACATTTCTCTATTATGGTTGACGGAACAAGTGATTCTTGGATTCATGAACAAGTGTCATTTTGCATTTCCTTAATCATCAACAAAGACTTTATTGTCTTATAGGAGACCCCCAAAACTAAATCACAAACTCTGTTTCGTATTTTACAAGATGTCTTTGCTCATCTTGACTTGTCAATGTATAACTTAAGAGGATAGTGCTATGGTGGTGCTTCGAATATGAGAGGTAAGTTCAAAGGCCTAAAAAAGCTAGTTTTTGACATACAACCAAAAGCAAGTTATGTGCACTGCACTGCTTAAAGTTGAGACTTGGCAGTTGTAGACAGTCTCTGCCATCTTACATCTATGGGATATTATAGCCAAGGACTTAATAAACACCTTAAGGGAATTCAACAAAAGGATGGGAGCCTACTACCCCTTTTCCCTACTCGATGGACTATGCGAGCTTCTACTATCTTGAGAATATTGAAAAACTTTGAAGAACTTCTGGAGTTTTTGAAACATTTTCTGCAGAGGACAAAACAGAAGCAGGTTACAAACGTGCAGGCTACCTTAAATCAATGTTACAATTGAAGACTTATTTCTTTTTACGTCTTTATTGTCATGCAATGAAGCCAGTAGAAGATGTCATTGAAAAAATTCAATGCCGTGATCTCAGTGTTGCTGATCTGGAAAAAATATATGAGGGCTTGATTTGCATATTGAATGGAAGGTGTGATAATTTTGAACACCTTTGGGAATTGTGTTTAAAAGAGAAACCTTCACAAGTTGATGATCCTTCGCTTCCTTGGAATCGAAGTGTACCAAAGAAGTATGAAAACAACTAAGCCAGCTCACAATGCACTTTCAAAAGCTCAAAGGAACACTACAAAGCTATTTACATTGAAGTTTGTGAAACGGTGCAGTCTTGGATTACTGAGCGGTTTGCTTCAACTGGAGTGACACAGGTCATTGTAGTTTAACAAAAGTGTTTGGTTTTAGTAAACAGAGGTGAAAGAAATTTCGAAAAATCAACTGAGTTTTTCAAAAATGACCTAGGCATTGAGAGACTGCGCTTACACTTGAATATGTTAGCCGATATCACTAATAAAAAACAACTGGTCTTAAAAACCGTTTGAAGTCATATCTCTGATCAACAATGGGACAGAAGTGATTCAACAACTTGGCTGTTCTTCATGCCTACCAAGATGTTTTGGATGAATTGGATATCCGACCAGTCACCAACGACTTCATATTCAGTAATCCAGTCAGACGGTCGATATTTGCACCTTTCTAAAGGCACACTAGCCCTAATAATGGCATTTAGAGCAATATTAAAAATCTTTATAAAATAGAGAATCAAATATATACATAATGTTAAATTTTAAGTTTCGAAATATTAGTACTAGTTTAGTACTGTATTAGTATATTACTGTAGTACTGTATTAGTTATTTTCAAATACTTAAATATTTTTTGGATGTAAGACCCAATTAAAACCCGCCATTTACAAACTTTTTGACTGAAAGTATTAGGCATACTGTATTAACATTATTACCTGTATTAAAGCATTCACTTTGAGATAGTGTTTTTATTTAATGAACCCTGAGCCTTATTCAAAGTAAGCTTAAATTAGCTATTTCACTTATTAATCGAAGTGCTATTACTGTGCGACAGCAATATTTTATGTTTTATTCTTTTAATGATAGTTTAGAATTTACTTAAATATAATTTCAGTCTTTTCAGAGCTATATATTTACTGCTCTGGTAATAGTCTATAAGCATGACTATTACTGTAAATTAAATTAGCTTTTTATGAAAATACCATGCATGTTTATGTTTTGTTTCTTTTTTCAAAGCCAAAAAATTTGTCAGGCTTGTCGAGTTTCCTGGAGTGTTGAGTTATCGAGAGTCCAGTTTTTGGGTTTCTCATGTTGATCATATGACTCTAAAAGGCTTAAAAACCTTTAAAACTCACTATTTTTCATCTAAAATTCAGAAAATTTCCCGGGGCAAAAGCCCCAATATGGAGCCTCCAATATTTTTTATAAGTCAGTGCCCCTGTTTGTATCCAGTCTGAGTGATATCAACTTTTTATGTTACTGTGGCCAGGTCATTGGCAATACCTCGCATAGTTAGTACCTCGACATCAACCTCTGGTAGTCACGCAAATAACTTGACCAAGCCAGCTTTCCAGCAACTGCAAATTATTTAGTACAGTCAAAAGTGCTATCTGAGCAGAATTTTGAGACTTATATCACAAATCACAGGGTGTTGAAACAAGGAGTAATTTGAGGGGTCTATACAGAACTTTCCAAAGCAGTAATTATGGAAGCAATGCCATCCTAATTATTCTCGGCCATAATGGCTATGTTTGTGAATCATGACTGTGTGGGATAATTATTTATTTCTAATTTCTGCAACCAGTCATTTTTTTATTTTATGTTTAATCTAACATGTTAGATTAATCTATGTGTTTAATCTAACATATTAGATTAAACACAAAATAAAAAAGTGACTGGTAACAGAAATTAGAAATAAATAATAATAATGCCATCCTGTGTTTTATCATCAAAGTGATACGAAAGACGAAACATGTCCCCAGTACAATGCATGTCATGTTATAAATTTGTAGACCTGTTTCCTGTCTTTTGACACTCAAATCCTTCTGCAGATTGTTTACATTCATAGCGTGCACTGTGGACTTACTCCATATGTTCCAAGAGTGAAACAATGTTTTTAGTGTTTGTGTTATGGCTTATGGGCATATAACTTGACAGTGCCACAGTCAGTATCATTTCTGTCGATGTGGTTGTCAACGTACTGTGGAGCAGTGCCACGATGACTGTATACGTTGTGATAAGGGATGTGAACTAACACACAAAAAAAGGAAGTCTTTCAGTTTAGGAAACGAGCTAATGAAACAGCGCCACAAAACAACTGGAGCTTTAAAAGAGCTGAGAATGATATATGCAATTCAACATAATCTTAGGTTGTTCATTCTTTCCCTGCATCTGCAAATATTAATGTACCTCAAATTCAACAAAATGGACATACAGAAATGAAAATGTAAGAGAATCACCTCCCCCTTTCCCTGTATCAAGAACTGCACTGGAAACAAAAAAGACTGTAGAGGCTCCCAGAATCAGTCAGCATTATATATATGACATGTCAACAAACTGATGATCCCCCTCCCCCTGCCCCAAACTGATAGTGCTGAATTATGAACAGGAAACACATGTACGCCCAGCAAAAGAAGGGATCAATGAGGCTATATCTATCCACATCAGTTGTTAACTGACCCAAGAGGCAGTTTCGGAAATGCACTCCCAGATAAAACACGATCTCCAGATTAGAATGACGGAGTGAATCTATTCAGGGTTTCATTGATACGCTGGCTGAAAAAGTACGCGATTTAGTACTTTATTGGACAGAACAAATACAAATTGAAGGAGACATACAGCCCTCATTTATAAAATTAATGATTCATAATCTGCTTATTTAACATTTTACAGTGGAACAGTGGACCCTGTCTACAAAATTTTTTTTAATGAGACAGTTGCCGCAAAGCTGCCTGGCAGCTGCAGGAGTATCAGAAATATGGTTCCAACCAATTAATTTTTATGCAAAGCCTACTCTACATTAGAGTTGACAAAGACAATGGAAGAGGAGGAGGATGAGTAGCTGTATAATCCATCACAGAATAGCCTTATATTTGCTTAATCTGCTATTCCAAGCTGTGGCTTTTGGGTTTTAATTAGACAGTCTGCTAATATCTTTTTTATCATTGTGCATTCAACTAAGAATTGTGGTAAACGTGGATCATTGGGAGGATTTGTTTAAAGAAATAGAACCAACATGTATGTTATGTGGAGATTATAACACTGACACCATCAGCTGGGGCTGTACGTATAATGGCAGAATGGGCGACACTGTCCTTGTGTTCTTGGGTAATAAATTGCTAACAGTTATGAATAATGGTTTCCAACAATGGTTGTGGCTCCTGGTGAAGGAAAACCTACATTAGACCTAATACTATGCTCTCCTTACAGAACAGTATAATGTTTATGTGGCAAGTACACACTCAGATAATTATTCTATATCTATGAAAGTCGGATGTAACTATAGTGCTATCAGTAAACAAACCCCACAGCTAAATGGAATGGTAGGAAAGCAATAAAGAAAGACACCAACGGTAGAAAAGTTCTCACATTACAAGTGAATGAATGCAAAAAATAAAATAAAAATGTTTTGAGACACATGGGTTGAAAAACTCAATTCAGTACTGTGAGTTGTTATGAAAGATACCAGCATGACAAAGGTCTTACAGAAGATAGACGCTTTAGGTGTGGGAAATCAAAAAGAGAATTCAGTAAGAGACAAATGCCTTGGTTAGAACTGTTTGTGGGTAGAATTGTCAGCTTCAATTTGTAATGAAGATGTTTACTTTCAAGGTAGCAAAAGAGAACATGAATTTTGTACCCCTTTTACAGAATAATAATTGATACTTTCGTAAATTCACCCAACACAGCACCAGATATCAATCGAATGCATTATAGCATGATCCAAAACTTGCCATCTGAGACACTTTGTACACTATGTAGGTTGTAAAATGTGAGTGACCCAATGCAGAAAAATTGGACAACACATATTGTAATTCCCCCCCCCCCCTTTTTTTTTTTTTTTTTTTTAAAAAAAAGCAAACAAAGCTCCTCTTAACCCTTTGTCCTACAGACTGATCTCCATCTAAGATGCTTGAAAGAATGGTTAAAAACATATTAGAACAGTGGATGGAGAGAAGTCATGTTCTCTTCAAGACTCAGTTAATATTTCATAAAAAAAGAGTGCTCTTGATAACATAGGGATTTTGACAACTGATGTTCAGTGGACCTTCATTAATAAATGTTTCTTGTTTTCGACATTCTGTGATATACACAGAACTTATGACAATGTGAAAATCACAGTATCTGGAAGAAAGCTTGCTTCATACAAATTACCACCTACTTGTCTGTGGAATTAATCTGTGCTTTCAGAAAGAATACACTGTGTTAAGTACAGTGGTCTTCTACAAGAAGCCAAGCTAAGTCCCCTCACATACTTAGTGTATAAGAAACACCTTGAGAAATGTTTCTCACTAAGAGTATCTACCTTACAATTCGCTGATGGCGCATGCCTGTATTCAACAGCTTATTCCAATGAAACAACAAAAGACCATGCTGTATCAACCTGTAGAATTTGCTGAAGGAGCCTAGTCTGAGGATAACTCCAGAAAAATCACTTGCAGCTATTTTTAAGCGAAGTAGAGTTCTGCATTGCCTAGATATTTGGTGTCTTGGTGGAATAAGTGTCCCATTTAGGAGTCAAGCTAAGTTTATGGGCATGAGAACTAGCTGAAGCTCAATGTGGAAATCTCACATAAATGATACATCTTCTAAGCCAGAGCAAAGATGAATGCACTGGCGTGTGACCAGCACATGGTGTGCAGCTCACTCAAAAACTCTGCTCACTTTGTATACAATTATTGTGAGGTCAGTCTTGGATTATAGATGCATTTTCCCATGAAAGGACTACAAATTCAATATCTAAACAGTATAGACTTCAGTACCACTATATTCAAAGATACTGAAACTTGCTAGCCACAACTATGGATGATTCCTTTGTTGAGATGGGGGAACCAACATTATCAGAAGGGAAAAACTTAAGATTAAATTCACACTGTAGGAAATCTCACAGACAGGATACCCTTCAATCAACTGATTAAAGAAATGATAAGACACTGAAAAATGCAACTATGTCACTGGAAAGAGAAGAAAGCTTCTGATTGTTAAATCTCTTGAATGATGGATCTTCTATGAAAATAAGACACAAAGTTTGTCAGAATTTCTAGTCCAATTCAGCTATCTAATGAAAATGTGCTGATCTTCGATAATACTGTACAATATAAAAGAGCCTCCAATAGGATTAGAAATATCCTTTGAGAAAACTGAAATCATGTCCATGAAACCTCTATGCATAGATAAAATCTTCATAAACAATCAAGCAATTAACATAGTTCTACAATTTAAATACCTTGGAGAAATTATTTTGCACAACTTGGGTGAGAAAGCAAAATGCATACATAGAACCAACAATATGAAGAAACTTTCTAACCTGGTCAACATATAATGAGAAATGCCTGTAAATAGACACTAAGATCCAACATTACAAAAATGTAACTCTTGGAAGCAACTTATGCTTGTGAAACTGTTCCAAATTAAAAATGAAAAAAGAACCGGTCAACTCCTCAAGACTGACCGAAGGATTATCAGAACATGCATCAATAAAAAATACCAGGTTGATGGAGTCTGGAGAATCCTCCCTAATGAAACTGTCTATTGTGAGATTGACCCAGTCACCAGCACAATGAAGAAGAAAAGAATCTCATATTTCTTTCACGTCTTACAATGGCCTGACAACAGGAGTTTAAACAACTAGTGATGAGAAGTCTCAGAAAGAAGACAGGAAGACAGTGGGTCAAAGAAATTCAGCAAGATCTTGAAGCAGTCAGACTTAGAATTACTGATGCAGAGAACAAATACAAAATTAACACTCTCCTTATGAATCATAAATTTTCGGCAGAAATGATGCACAGAAGACCAGTAGAGATTTCAGATGAGTTATGAAAATTGTGTTTGGAACAAATGAAAAAGTACTGAGCTGAGTGCAAGAAGTAAATAGTCCAATCTTCAAAGAGAAAGTGAACATGGAATGACTCAAGTGGTCCAATGTGGCCAATCAAGTTAATAATAATAATAATAATAATAATAATGAAAGAGTCTCCAAACTTCAAGGTTTAAATCAACATTTAGCTCAATACGATGCACATCTTTCATAAACAGTTTTATGAGCAATGAGCTTAAGTGAAATCCTAAGTGATAGACTTCCTTGCCAAGAAATGCTGAGCTCAATCTGTGAAAAAACAAGAACCAACTCATAGACATAATGAGATTCGACCATAATTTCAAAAGATGTGTATTATGGATGGGTACAACCTAAAACAGCATTCTCTCCTTGGTTCACTAATACAAGGAGACAATTCAACAGTGCTTACACATTTGCATTTAAATTGTCACAAATTTCTAACTCACCTGTTCTGATTAGAATTGAAGTAGCTCCATTATGTGATTATACAGTGAAGGAGGAGACATGAACCATATACTACTCCTGTGAGCCAAATACAAGACATAACAAAATTTTTTGTCTGAGCTTTGGTTAATGAAAAGATTCCCCTTCCAACTTCAACTGCTGTGTTGCTGTCAGCCAAAAAGAGTACTCTGTAATTAAATGGTATGTTCAACCAATTAAGTGTACATGATCTGTCTAGATATACTGTGTACATGATGTGTGGAAGTTTTGTACAATGCTATGCATTTTATTATTATTATTATTATTATTATGGTATAATTACATTTTGAGCAATTTCTAGTGGTGATTAACACACTGGACTTGGATTCAAGTGGATGACAATTCAAATAAACACTCAGCCATTCTGATTCAGGTTTTCTGTGATATCTCTAAATCGATGTAGGAAAATACCGGGATGGTTCCTTTGAAAGGGCATGGCCAATTTTGCTACCCATCCTTGAAACAATCAGAGTTGTGCTCCATCTCTGACAACCTAGATGTTGACGGGACAGTAAACCTAATCTTCTTTCCTCCCTTCCATCCTAGTGGTACCATGTATTAATAGTTTATTTGTATGCTATCTTTCTGTAAATAACAAATACCAAAGTGTGTAGTAGAAGAACCGTTGAGATTTAGTCTGTAGATGTGATGAAAAATAAACTTGATCATGGGGGACAGGGGTGGGGGATGACAGGCCTTTCTCTTTCATGGTTCCTGTGGCACTGTCTTCAGGAACCACCATCTGCAGCCTTCTGAAGGAGCAGCATCCTCTGTTTCAGGAACCCTCTCCCTAGAAATCCACAGATCAGCAACCCTACACCAGCCATTTGCTGGAGGAGTCACTGGCTGTGGGTCTCAAGGCTGACTGATTTTCTTCCATTTCTACATGTGCATTTGACACATAGATTAAGCTCAGCATGCCTTGGTAAGGAAGTTTATCATTTAGGATTTCACTTAAGCTCATTGCTCATATCATGAAACTGTCTATGAAGGATGTGCATCTTAGTTTGTTGCTATCACTGGCCTTCGATCCACCTGTATAAATCTTTGGAAAATTCAGGAAGATATTATTGAGCTAAATATTGATTTCAACCTTCAGGTTTGTAGACTCTTTTTATATTGTACAATATTATCAAAGATTAGCACATTTTCGTTAGGTAGCTGAATGCTCAATGTTGGTTCCCCCACGTCAACAAAGGCATCATTCATAGTTGTGGCTAGCAATGGTCAGCATATCTTTGAATATAGTGACACCGAAGACTATCCAGTTTAGATATTGAATTTGTAGCTTCTTCATGGGAAAATGCATCCACAATCCAAGACTGACCTCACAGGAATCGTATACAATGTGAGCAAATTTTTTGAGCGAGCTGCATGCCATGTGCTGGTCACACGTCAGTGCATTCACAACTCAATGACTGAGGGACCTCCATTGGAACAATGGTCACTCTTGCATTGTATGTCAACAACTTTTGCGTTTTGTATGGCCCCCAGTCTGTAGCCTTGGCTGAACTCTTGTTCCAAGGTGCCATCCGAAGGGTCTCCACTTGGAGCCTGACTGACCATTTGGCTATAGAAGTGATTACTCTCACGACATTTGCCCTGATGTTCCTAGCTGGAAATTTATGGATGCAAATAAGGTGTTTCCTCACTTAGAGGTGGAACAACATCTAGTGGACTACTGCCCCCTCTAATAAACTCTGAACTATCAAGAAGACTACTGCTGAATGACGCTCATCCTTCCATTCCTCCCAGAAGGAATTCAGTTTCCTATGTCATTTCATCATTGGTCATAGGAGATTAACCTACAGTTTTTTTATGAGCCACCCCCCAAATTATGGTTGCGATTTCTTGAAGATTGTAGCTCACATCCTAGTTGTATGTCTCCTTCCTCTAGCTCTCCATGCTTAGCATAGTCTTCTGGATTCTTTGCCTCTAATATTGATGTATGACTCAAAGACAGTTGAAATGGTTCTGTTTTCTCCATGAAAATGGCTTTTATCCTCAGATATAACATTTTAAACTACTTTTGAGATGGGGAATGGTTATTGAGGACTGGAGAATCTCCCCTTGCATGCTGTGTCTGAGAGACCCTCACCATTTGCCTTGATCATCCCTCTTTACTTTCTTTTAATTTCTTCTGCCCCTTTTTTCTGCTACACCCTATTTTCCAACTTAGGGCTAACTCTCCGGTGAATAGTGGGTGGTATTCTCCTCTTAAGCACTTTGACTGTAATGGATCAGCTGTGGGAGGAGTGCCCCCCTCCCCTCCCCTCTGCCCTTACAAGCAGAACTGCTCATACTGACCTGCCCATGGGCATGGGTATGTTCAAATATTAATCTCTTAACTGACAACCTTGACTATATCTAGAAAATATCTTGTAATAATATTCATCTCGAACTAATAAAGTTTATTAATACAGATGTTGTTTCAACTGTTGGTAAGAAATATTTCAGGGAATAAATATTCTTTCACTATAATTATCTGTAACAGTGGAATATTTATTTCCTGGGATCTTCTCATCATTTACAGATCCACAATAATTTTCTCTACAAAATGAGAAAGATGATGGCATTGGTGACAACCCAAGTGTAACATGGGGCTATCCACATTAATTACTGTGGACACATATGGCACTTCAGTGTGCTATTCAGAGTGCATATCATCCTTTATCATAAACTGGTAAAAATTTTGCATAGAGTATACATGATATTGTGTTAAGAAGAGCCGTCCTTAATTTTTTATCTATGTCATATTAAAAATTTCTGAAAATAGAAAGCCCTGTCAAGCTCAAAATTACCATAAAAAATTCATGGTCATACTTAAGAGGTAACTCAAAAAAATTTTTTTGTCATCAACAAAGTTGTCCAGAAAATGCTGCAGAAAATTTGTTCACTGAGCTTCATTTGTGCAAACTGACACATGCTCCTTACTTTACAACTGATAGCACATTCAGGAAAAGTGAACATATATATTAATCCAATCAGAGCAAATGACAAGCTGTAGTCAGAGAAGAAAAGGAAGTGGAAGTGGATGACAGTGTGAAAAGTGTGGTGTTACATTCAGAAGACTGTTTAGAGATCTACCATACCCAACAATTGTACTACCTGGTACATAAGACAACCATGCCAACTGATATATATTAAATCTGATTTCATAGTAACCAGTACACTATTTAAATATTATGTCATTGGTTAATTATAATCAGTACTGAGACAAAAGGCAAAAAGTGAAACCGAAATCCAAAAATCATTTCAATTGATTACTCATCGTGAGCATATATTTCAAAATGTTTGAAATAAAGTTGAGAATATATTTAATGTGAATGGTTCTGAACAAATCAAAATAAAATATCTCTTATGATTAAAAGATTTAAACTACATTAGAATGTCTCCTAATTGCGAAGAAGTGCACTGTGAATACTTCCAGTAATCTGTGTCATTAATAAAATATTCCATTTTAAACAATTCATGATATATTAAAACTATGTGTCAGTTTGTCACTTGAAGAATTCCTGCTGTCTTGGATTATATTCTGTGACTGAGCTACCCACACACAACTCTTGAACTGCATCACAACTCAAGGCAAGTATTATCCCTCTCCTTTGTGCCAAGTGAGAGAAATTCTGAGAAGTTTGAAAGGTAAGAGAGAGTTAAGGATAAACTGAAGCAGTGAAGGTAGGTCATGAATTGTGAATAGATAGCTTGATAACTAAGAGAATTACCCACTAAAGGCAAGGATTAGATTTTTATTCAGAGACTGGCACACAGTTTTGACCTTTAAGGAAGTTTTGTAGAAGTGATCACACTGCTGCACAATGAAAGATTCATACTGGTATTTTGTTTTTGACAGACATACAAATACCTATTTTGGTCACAAGGGGATAAACGACTAGTAACATACATATGTAATTCTTTTATTACACGAGAAGAGCACTGATCATACAACTCATTTTTGTGGAAGTGCGTGTGTAAAAGAGTGAAAGAAAATGATTGCAGGTAGGGTGTATTTGAAAAGCTCGAGCAGAGAAAATACTTTTGCATCATGTCTTATAGCATTTAATAGATGATGTAAGAGTACTTAGTTAGTAAAGAGAATTTGGCTTTTTGGAATGGGTGATAGGAGAAAATAGTTGGAGAGCATTGGAAAATAGTGAGATATTTTTGTATGTGAAAATTGTTTATGAGTTCGAGTTACTTTTTCTGATACCCTTAAATTCTAGACTAATATTTCATGAATTATTGTCCAGCAAAGCTGTGAAGTTCTTCTGATGGATGGCTTCTTTTTGCTGCAACTATATTCCTGCAGAAAATGTGAAAGAGCTTATCTAATTTTTGACATGGTACTAAATTAATAGAAAGCACTTCTTCTCAGATGTGATTACGGTACTTAAACACCACATAGAATGTGTGTATACAGTACAAGTTATGATGTTACTACATGTGATCATTACAGCTCAAATGACAGTTCTCGTTGGAATGACTCTTCAGCTTCCTCTATTCTTCTCAGGGTATTGTATCAGTTGTCACATTATTCATTGTTCTCTGGTGCACAGTGTATCACTGAGCCAGGATGAGACTGCATGGAATAAACCACCAAACCAGCAGGTACTGCAAAGTATGATACAGCATTTATCACATCCTACCTTGCAGAAGTGCTGTATCCATCCATACCAGATTTCATGTACAGACAAGATAAAACTCCCAAACACTATACAAATCTAAAATCACTATTCAAACTAAAAAATATTTTCATGGTTGTGATCATCATTCATTGTTACTGCGGACATTGTACAGTGCATTACTTTATTGTTGTGATTGGCTACACCATATGTCCCTCTGAATGATGAAATCACAATTATTGAACATAAAACAAATATACAATACTGATAGTGTTGAATATACTTTGTTATTCATATAATCGAGAATTGTGTCCAGATAAGCTTTACACCACTGTTGTTGTTATATAATTGTTATGAAACTTTTATCACAGTTCTGACCTCAAACCACTATATTCAACGTTTTCTGATCAGCTGTCACATCTTCAACATGAGCTGAAGTTCATGAAGTAAGTTAGAGTTATCAAATGTTCTGAACATAAATTCATCCTTACACTATCATTATTACTCAACAGTTGTGGATTAGCACCAAGAGGACTGGTAATCCAGTTGCAATCCCATTTTGAGTAACAACTTTTCCATTTCCCAGAACAAATATTCACCACTTCACTGTGCTCATTGGACATACAGTAATTATGAATTTGTGTTACTTATTTGACATTGTTTTTTATTTCATCAGAAAGTCACTGGTATGTACGCTACGTATCTTTAAATCCTGTGAAAAGAGGTTTAAAATATACATTAGAAAAGGGTTTCCAAGATGGAGAATATTGAATATGGAAAGAGGCAGAGCAGATATGGTAATGGTGGAGAAGAAAGGAAGGAAAAGAAAGACTTGGAATTTTAGAACTGAAGAAGAAAAGAAGTCAGATGCCCGTTGCACTCCCCACCACCCCAAGGATCCCTGCCCTGAGAGATACTTCACTGGCATGCCACAGAATGAAGATGTTCTCCAATCCTACCCAATTTTCACCATTTTCACCTCCTCAGGATCCAAAAACTGGTTCTAATACCCTACTATTGACAGCCTAGTGAGAGAATAGCAATGGAAATAGTAACTTCCAATTGGTTAACCAACTAAACTTCTAAGGAAACTATGGCTTGTGGGACACCTCTTACTTGCCCTGCATTGTTTTCACTCATCCTGTCATTGCTACACCCTGTAATGAACCATTCTCATCTAACATTACCTTTTTTTTATATAGAAAGATAACCGATACTACCTATAATCTCGAATCTCGCATTCTTTTAAAAAGATTTGAAATTACAACATTTGTGATATACTTAAAATTCACGTTATTAATTGCATGATCTAACACTAAATATTAAATTCATTTCTGGTTTAATTTATGAAATAATGATATATTTTAGCAATGATTCATCATTTGTTTTGTAAACTCTTTTGCTTTGTAAAATCTTTGGAGTATTGTGAGTATGGCAAAATGTAAGCTAAACTAGCCAACAACAATATAACCTAAGAAATTGAAATTTTCAGCTGCAAGAAAGTACTCCTAGATAAGGCTTTGAGCCATCTACAACAACAATGAGATAATCAAGATAAGTAAAAATTCCTTCTTTTGTAATCTTGCTCTTCTTGTAATTTTCAAAAATTTGTGCAGTGAATGAGAACTTTAATGGTGATGTGTGGGAGGGTAAGATTACAACGTGGCCTAATAATTATACAAGTTGATACCTAAGGATACCGTATCCTGTACATATCACTCTACTCTTCCCTTTTCTTGTATATTTTGAAGGAGTCATTCCTCTTGTATTTGGAGTCCATATCTGATTGCTGAGCTTCCTCATCTGCTTTCTTCCAAGTATACACCTCTGCATTTTACTTGAAATAACTAAAATTTCTTTTTTTACTTACAACAGAAAATCCAGGATAGTATAATGAGAATATCATGAAAAGGACAGATTGCTACTCACCTTACAGCAGACATATTGAGTCACTGACGGGCACTACAAAAATACTACTAAATACATAAGCTTCCGACCAGAAGACCTTCTTCTGAAATAGACAACATACATACATACATGCAAATGCACCTTACACACACATGACCACTGTCTCTGGCCCCAGCAGAGGTTAATGATGTTGACATGAACAAATGTTTGGATGGAGACATTGGAGAGGTGGATGTCAGCATTCAGGAAGGGAGCATTATGGGTTGAGGACAAGTTGCTGCATAATGAGGAAGCTGAACAGTCATTCTAAAGAGAAGGCATTGAGGCTGTGGAGGAATGAGAATAGAGTTTTTTGGCACTAGTAATAGATCATGGAGGTATCACCAATTAACCCTAACCAGAAAAAGGATTCTTGATCTTGTGTAGCTAGGTAGGTTTCTCCTAATTACCCATAGGTGGGTGCCATTTGGATGCCCGTGGTTATACTGCAGATGTTTTTGTATAGCTTCCCCTCAAAGAGAAAGTAGTTATAGATAAAGGTATAAGATGTTTCCAGAATGAGATTTTCACTTTGCAGTGGAGTGTGCGCTGATATGAAACTTCCTGGCAGATTAAAACTGTGTGCCCGACCGAGACTCGAACTCGGGATCTTTGCCTTTCGCAGGCAAGTGCTCTACCAACTGAGCTACCGAAGCACGACTCACGCCCGGTACTCACAGCTTTACTTCTGCCAGTATCTCGTCTCCCACCTTCCAAACTTTAGTCTCGGTCGGGCACACAGTTTTAATCTGCCAGGAAGTTTCATATCAGCGCACACTCCGCTGCAGAGTGAAAATCTCATTCTGGAAACATCCCCCAGGCTGTGGCTAAGCCATGTCTCTGCAATATCCTTTCTTTCAGGAGTGCTAGTTCTGCAAGGTTCGCAGGAGAGCTTCTGTAAAGTTTGGAAGGTGGGAGACGAGATACTGGCAGAAGTAAAGCTGTGAGTACCGGGCGTGAGTCATGCTTCGGTAGCTCAGTTGGTAGAGCACTTGCCTGCGAAAGGCAAGATCCCGAGTTCGAGTCTCGGTCGGGCACACAGTTTTAATCTGCCAGGAAGTTTCGTATAAGATGTTGTTTATCTCATGTATAAGTGGTAAATCTGGAGTTAATAGAACGTTGGGAGAGATAGTGATCAAGAGCATCAAGGCTGTGAGCATGGCGATATTGATGTGCAAGAAGGTGGCAGCAACAGATATGCATATGGTTCCAGATGGAAATGGGGTGGGATGGTTCTGAGGCAATAATGGAAGTGTTTTGTTTATTAGATGTGAAAACTTGGGTTGTCGGCAATGGGTTGGAGGTGGTGGTCAACAGGTGCTGAGATTATTTCCATGGGAGAACTGTGACAGCTACAATGAGACATCCAGGTCAGTTTGATTTATGCATTTTAAGAAGCACATAGAGTGAAGGTGAGAGGATGGAGAGGGTTTCAAGGGACAAGTTCTGAGATACACCCAAGGATTTGAATATGAATTGAAGGCTATGCTGGGCTTCTGGGGTGGCATCACTGTGGCAAAGCTTGTAGGTGGAAGACTTCAGCATTCGGCAGATACTTTCTGGCAGATTGTTATAGCAGTTAATCAGGGCAGGAGTGTCTCCTTTGTCCACAGGCACAATGGTTAGCTTGGGGTCTGTTTTAGGGCCTCTCTTTCCTTTGCCAAGGAGTCTGCATTATTGTGAAAGGGACCTCGTAAAGGAGGTTTATGCCAGGTTGGAGACAAAGAATTTATGGAAGATAACAGGAGGGCAAATAAGTGAGAATGAGGAAGGTTCATGGTTGGCCAGAGGGATGAAACAGTGGAGGCAAGGTCTGATATTGACTTTTAAGTGTTTCCTGTTGTGCCCCAGGTACAAACTACCGAATGGAAAGTCAGAATTAATTACAACTTAGAAGATTTATTCTGAAAACAAGGTGAAACATAACTGAGCACAATCACTTGTGTCCAGGTCCATAGCTAAAGTTAATCTCCCTTAAACACTATCACAGTAACAGCTCGCAACTGAGAGGAGACCTGCTGTATACTCCAGGAGACCCACCAGATGACTCCCCTCCCAGGCCACGACAACGCGACTTAATCACGTGGGGCTGCATCGACTCCAGTAGTATGACTGCTGCATCTCATGTGGCACCCTTACTGTGAGCACTTTGAAGTATGCCATGCTGCTGCCATAGGAGTGTTGGCACACAGGGCTCAAGAAGGTGGTGACTGTGTCTTACATGTGGTGATTGTGCTGTATGAGTGCAAGGCACAACATTTCCAGTATAAGGATTGTGAGAAGTACAGCATGATTGAATTTTGGTGCAGGGCAGAAAATGAGGCCTTTGGCTAGGACTGAAACTTCTGTGAGATAGTTTTCTGGCAGATGGTTGACAACAGTGTTTTGTGGTTGTTTGGATTTCAGATTTTTGGGCTGTTGTAAGGGAGTTTTGGGGAAAGTGGTAGCTGAAAAAAGTCAGCTAGGTATGGTCTGGATGCTATGGGGGCTGACAGGCAGGGGAATGTTCACTGGAGTTAAAAGATTTTCTAGATTAGGGAACTCTCAATCCAGTCCAGATAATGACAGTTGTAGGAGACTTGGAAGTATTAATGTACGATCCAAAGGAATGCCCCCACAGGTGAGAGTATTCAAATCCTAGCAGTTAACTGCTGAAATATTCACCGCAAAGTGCTATAGTTGGAAGCACTCCTGAAAAGCAGTGAAGCTCACATAATACCAGGTACAGAAACCTGGTTGAAACCTAAAGTTGACAGCAGTGGGATTTTTGGGGAAAATTTAAGTGTATATTGAAAGGGTAGGCTAATGGAAAATGGAGGTGGTGTGTTTGTCAGCACAGACAAGACACTCTAATCCACTGAGATAGAAATTGGAACTGTATGCCAGCCTATTAGGGCAAGACTCATTTTCAGGGATTACCATAAAATTGTAATTGGACCCTTGTATTGACCACCAATGTCACTTCATGATGTAAGTGAAAACATTATGGAAAACCTCAGGTTGCTTGTACTTAAGTTTTGTAATCATTGGCAAACATTTTAACTGTCCAACAAACAACTGGAAAAAATTATGTTTTATTAGTGGTGGTGGATGTGACGATATCCTTTGATACATTACTAAATACTTTACTAAATACCTTCTCTGAAAACTACTTAGCACAGATGGTTTGGAACCCACTTATAATGGAAATGTATTAGATATAATGACAACAAATAGACCTGGCCTTTATGAATTTGTTCACATGGAAACTAGTATCAGTGACCATGACACAGTTATGGCAACAATGATTACCAAGCAAAACAGGTAGAAGGATATGTTAGTTCAGTAAACTAGATATAAAAAAGCAAATATGAACTTGAAACTTTTAGCACGCAATTCATGAAGGGAGGGAACCTCCATGGTATACAGTCGCCATTAAAAAAAAACTTCTTAAGAAACAGACTATTGCATATAGGTGTAAAACAAAGCTTTGGGCTATAGACTGAGAGATGTTGAATGAAATACATTTGGCTGTCAAGAGAGCTGTATGTGAAGCCTTCAATGAGTACTGTAGCACTATTTTCTCAAATGATATTTCTCAAACCCAGAGATATTCTGGCCATAGGTGTGATGTTAATGGTGCCAAAGTTAGTGTCCAGTAACTCATAAATGAGATGAGAACTGAAATTGAGGGTATCAAAGTGAAAACAGAAATGCTTAACTCCATTCTCAAATGACCCTTTACAAAGGAAACCCAGGAGAACTGTCCCAGTTTAATCTTTGTTCCCCAGAAAAGCTGGATGCATCAAGTTCCAGTGTCAAAGGTTTTGAGGAACAGATGAAATCATTAAAGCTGAAATTGAACAAAGCACCAGGGCCCAATAGAATCTCTATCAGATACTGTTATGAGTTAGTCCCTCTTTTAACTATAATCTATTGTAGGTCCCTCAGATAAAGAACTGTGCCCCATAGCAAGGAAGAAAGCACAAGTCACAGCCACTTATAAGAAGGGTGGTAAAAGTGATCCACAAAACTACCATCCAGCATCCTTAAAAGTGATTTGTTGTAGAATCTAAGAACATACTCATATTCTGAGCTCAAACATAATGAAAGAATGACCTTCTCCATGCCAACCAACACAGATTCCAGAAACTTCGACTATGTGAAACCCAGCTTGAACTTTTCTCACATGATTATTGAAAGCCTCGGATTAAGGCAGTCGAGTAGATGCAGTATTTCTTGATTTCTGAAACGCATTTGGCTCAGTACCACATCTCTGCTTATTATCAAAAGTACAATCATGTGGGGTATCAAGTGAAATTTGTGACTGGACTGAAGGTTTTTTGATAAGGGGGATGCAGCAAGTTGTCTTGGATGGAAAGTCACCAGCAGATCTAGAAGTAACACTGGGTATGCTTCAGGGAAGCGTGTTGTGGTCCTTGCTGTTTATATTGTATAATAATGCCCTTGCAGATAATATTAATAATAACCTCAGCCTCTTTACAGATGATGCACTTATCTGTGATTAAATACTTTATGAAAGAAGCTGCATAAATATTCAGCCAGATCTTGATAAGATTTTAAAGTGGTGCAAAGACTGGCAACTTGTTTTAAATGTCATAAATGTAAAATTGTACACTTCAAAAAATGAAAATTGTTGTATCTTATGGCTATGAGTCAGAGCTGGAATCAGTCAGTTCATACAAATATGTGGGTGTAACTGCTTCTAGGGATATAAAATGGAGTGATCACAGAGGCTTAGTTGTGGGTTAAGCAGGAGGCAGAATTCAGTTTATTGATTGGATACTAGGGAGATGTAATCTCTGCAAAAGACATTGCTTACAAATCACTCATACAAACCCTCCTAGAATATTGCAAAATATTTGAGACCTGTACCAAGTAGGACTAACAGGGGATATCAAATGTGTATAGAGACAGCAGCAAGAGTGGTCACAGGTTTGTTTAACCCATGGGAGAATGTTACAGAGAAGCCAAAGAAACTGAACTAGCAGACACTTAAAGAAAGACATAAACTATACAGAGGAAGCCTTCTTAAAAAATTTCAAGAACCAGCTTTAAATGAAGACTTTGAGAATGCCCTACAACCCTTTATGCAACACTCCCCCTGGGATTGTGATGACAAGATTAGATTAATTATAGCATGTATGGTGGCATTTAAACAATCACTGTTCCTGTGCTCCATGTGTGACTGGAATGAGAAGAAACCCTAATAATTGATACCATGCACTTCACAGTGATTTGCAGAGTATATATATATATATATATATATATATATATATATATATATATATATATATATATATATATATATATATGTCTCCTGGTATATACTGGCACCTCACTACCAATACAACAAGTTGTATGTTCAGTTCTTGCGTTACAGTGACGAACTGACCTCCTCTCTACATGTGGAAACAGAATGTGAGAGTAGAATGAACAGTTTTCTCAGAATGTTAATGGACATTTATTCCAATTTCAACACTTTTCTGTAGTATTAGCTCTGAATAATAATTATAATAATAATAATTGTTACTGGAACTACTATGAGGAGTGCCCATATGATCAATAATCACTCATGTTTTGCTGTAACCAGAATCCACCAAATTGATTCATCTGACATGGGCAGAAGTAGGTACTAATGAGTCTCTAGGCATCATCAGTTTTACCACAGCTACCACCATAAATGACTTTTTTTCAAATTTGTGGCTAAAATTTTATACCTAGCACAGAAACAGCTGCACTTAATAGTAATAGAGGTATGTGTGAAATGATGTGTAAACATACACAAAGAGAGCTGCATCACCCAGTTGTTGAAAGGGAATGGAGGGGAAGCCTTGGGCACAGAAATAAGCAATCTAACTTCGAGTCAAATCAAGAGCCGGCCGCGGTGGTCTAGCGGTTCTGGCGCTGCAGTCCGGAACCGCGGGACTGCTACGGTCGCAGGTTCGAATCCTGCCTCGGGCATGGGTGTGTGTGATGTCCTTAGGTTAGTTAAGTTTAAGTAGTTCTAAGTTCTAGGGGACTTATGACCTAAGATGTTGAGTCCCATAGTGCTCAGAGCCATTTGAACCATTTCAAATCAAGACCGTCTACACATCAAGTACAGACATCGTACAGTCACTTAATAGAGGTAAGCAGTGAAAATGCCTATTGCTCTGTATTCACTTACCACGTATTGTTATAGGTAATGGTCATATAACTGATTTACATTTATTTTTGGTGTGTTGTAGGAACAGATGCACAATATTGGTAGCAACATTTTCACATAATAGTGAAGTCGTACTGCCAGCTGCCCTTTGCGTAAACTGAAACAATGACATGCATTTCATTTTCATCAGTGCTGTGCAGGACTTCATCTCTGACAGAATTTTCCAATGTCAAATTTTTGTGCTTTTTAGTGTGTGTGTGTGGATGTGTGCGCACACTTAACACACCTACTGTGAGGCAATGTCACAGGAGAGGAAGGAAGAGATTGCTGCACTAACATCCATTTGTTTTCTGTGTTTTTTTTCCCCCCCTTATACACTACGTACAGCAGCAAAGAAAAAGGAGCAGTTAATCAATGTCACCTATAACAGCATTGAAAATAAAGAAAAGTCCTTGAAGATACCTACAGTTATGCTGTAATGAGTAATGGAGACTCTCTCAGAAAGACATAACCTTCAGACATTCTATATTCCATTGGAACAGTTCACTTTTATACAATTAAACTGATGCCCATAAATTAAGGGGACTTCATATTCATCATAATGCTACAAGGCATTGTGATAATTTGTTGGCACTGTGACATGTGACACAGTGATGCTGATACAAGATATACTGGAAAGCTGATCATGGACCACAGGTGGTAGTTGTATGTAGTGTCTCTTTGTCAGTGTCATACAGAATGTCAACACAGGTTGTGATGCTCTCTCATACCAATTCTGCATGCTTGTTAAATGACATGTAAGTCCAGGAAGTGAACTGGACACGCTATAATCGTGACAGCTACATGTTGCAAGTAGCCATCTACTAGGCTGACATTATAACTTCCATATTACCATCCATCAGATTGGCTCAAGGTCTATATGCACTGCATAAAAGATACACATATTGTTCCAAAACGTCATAGATTGTGGCCATCACAATAACCCCAAGGAACACAATTATGCCACCCCAGATTCAGTCACTGTCACTGCCATATCTATCCCTTTCCACAATATCAGCAAGTTTGTTAAGAGTTCCAAGGGTACACTACAAACTATTCATTCTTGAACGGGTTCACTTACATTGGGTGTGGTCTCACATTCAACAACTGCTACAGAGCCTCTGTATGAGAGAAATTCATGTTGCAGTTTGTTAACCATACACATCAGCCTCTTGATATGGAGGACCTGGCAGTAGGTGGCAGCACAATGCACCTAATATGAGAAACATATGGCCCGCATCTCGTGGTTGTGCGGTAGCGTTCTCGCTTCCCACGCCCGGGTTCCCGGGTTCGATTCCCGGCGGGGTCAGGGATTTTCTCTGCCTCGTGATGGCTGGGTGTTGTGTGCTGTCCTTAGGTTAGTTAGGTTTAAGTAGTTCTAAGTTCTAGGGGACTTATGACCACAGCAGTTGAGTCCCATAGTGCTCAGAGCCATTTGAACCATTTTTTTGAGAAACATATGTTTCTGGGGGTGCCCAGATACTTTTGATCACATAGTGTAGTTACACGAAAAACTGTGTTGGCAGCAGATACAGCAATGATAGAGCTATATTTTGATATAATCACCATTAAAACTGAGATACCTTTCAACTGGCATATTGTGGGATCAGCTTTTGTATTCTTGCAGCATAGAAGGCTACCATCTGCTGCCATCTGTGCTCTGGGACAGGAAGGGTATTCAACTCATTGGCCTCCTACCCAAAGGTGAAACAGCAGATGCAGACCATCACTGGAAACCACAGAAATTGTGATACGCTATTCAAAACAAGAGGGGTGTAATTCTCAGTTAGGTATTGTGATGAGTCATGATAATGTTCACCCACAAATGGCTCAGTGCACAACAATTGTCAGAAAGAGTTCAGCTGGGTGCCATTTGATCATCCACCATACAATCATGACCTTGCTCCCAGTAATTTCCATGTTTTCTTGGACCTTAAAAAATTCCTGTCCTCAGGACAGCATTTTCACAATAACAAAGAGCTGAAGACAACTGTCCATTTACAGGTGGTAGACTTCTATGATACTGCAAAAGAAAAATTGAGTCAGTTCATGTCAGTTCAATATAATGTGCAATGCATCCTCGTATATCATCTTATACAGTGATATGGGATTTGTCATACATAACATTATGTAGATAATCATACATGGAAAAGTTTTACAATTACATATTGGCTAATACAATCTTCTTATACACAAGGGTAGTCTGAAAAGTTTCTGACCTCAACTTGAATACAGCAGTACTTATCAACACAATATAGTGTTTTTGTGAAAGTTGGCAAAATTGAGTATTGAGCAGTCAGTAGCTAAAGAACATGTTTGTTACATATCGATTTAAAACTTAGGGATGAGAAAAGTGACCACACACTGGATGCTGCGATTGCTCACTCTACGTTGTCTCTCACCTTAGTGGTTGCCATTGAGAAAATCCATGAACTGTGGTCTCACCTGCTTGATAACCCTCCTCACTCACCAAATTCAGTCCCAAATGACCTTCCCCTGGCTGAAAGTGGAGTCTAGAGGAGAGAAACGCAGTGAATGAAGAGGCCATTGCTACTGCAGAGAAAGACACTATTATTTGGATCGGTTAGAGAGATGGAAGCATCACTGGGAGAAGTCTATAGACTTACAAGGACATTGTATTGAAATACAAAAATAAATTTGAAGAAAAAAGTCTCATTTTTTAGTTAGGTCAAAAACTTTTCAGACTACTCTTGTGTGACATGAAACCATACACCTAAAAACAGTCAAAATATGCCAAACTAGAATAACAAAAAAAAATTTATTATATCTGCATGAATAAAGTATTTTTTTTTTCAAATAAGCGCCTCATTTTTCACTATAATGAAGGAAAAAGTTGCTGTACTGTGAATGTCGATGATTCAAGTATTGTTTGGATCTATAAAAACTCATGCTAATTAGCATTTTCTTGAGTTTTTAAGTATTTAGAATTACAATATTCTTTTTATTTTCTCTGTTAGTTTGCTAAACAGAACTTTTGGCTGGTAAAGAACATACTTTTGTTACATTGCTTTTGTGCGTATTTCTCTATGAAAATCATCTGTATTTCTTGTTTTGTAGCTAGCTGAAAGTGTCTTCGGAAAACATATTCTATTGTAAATATCGATATATGGTAGGGTCATGATTTTTAGTTCCTTGAATAAATTCATACATTGATTACTCTTAAATAAATTCATGCATTGATTACTCTTATTGCTCTGTTTTGAAGCATAAATGAGTGTTTAGCCAGACTTGTATTCCCCCAAAACATGGTGCCGTATCTTAACATGCTATGCACGAGTGCAAATTAATACCGTACCACCATCTCAATACTACAGGAATTTTTAAGCATTCTAAGAACATTATTCTGTTTGTTTTTCCCACCTTTAGATGTTAATCTAGCCATCAGGGTTGTTTTAAGGTCCAAGTGACACAAGCTACCACTTGGGGTGCTAAGCTGAGAGGGCCACCAGAGGCACCAAAACTGTAAGAGTTCTATGCAAGATGTAGTCATACCACAATTAGTGTTGCCCACTTGGAGAACCAAGCTGAGTGGGACACCAGGGTCAATTAAGTGCAAGATTTGTATGCAGTTTGTGTATCAGCAGTCTATATTAATAGTGTGTATTAGCAGTGAAAACTGACACAGGTGAAAGTGTATGATGAAAAAGGGATATGGGGATGGATTTGGGGGGGGGGGGGGGGGTCCAATGATAAGTCACTTGGGTAGAAAAAATTTCTCAAACTGCCCCTACTGGCCTATTGCACTACCGAATTTCTGCTGTCAATGTGGTTTCTAGTTTGTTAAATGACTGAAGATTATCAAAACTGCTCTTTTGCCTTTCACATTTAATCTCTTATCTCTGAATAGTGTATTTGCTTCTTGATCCAATGATATGACGTGTCTCAATTCTGAAAGTGATTGTGCTGAAAATTAGCTCAAACATAGCTGTATCTGTAAACATTAATATTTTTCATGTAACTGTAGGAATTTCCACTTCTGGGCTGGAAACTCCTACAGTTTTGCTAGGATATGTGGCCTGAGGACCTGTGAGGCATTGTTGGATGCTAATAAAACAAGCTTAGTTATTACTCAATTTATTGTTCAGAATACTAGTTGTGGCGTCAGTGATGGCTGGTTTTGACGTAGGCTGTAGCGGACTCTACTGTCCTCAGTGGCAGCATGGGCTGGCAACTCGTGGTCAGGAGTGTCGCCTGAACACCAATCTTTAGGTACTTCCCATGTGGCAGATCCACTGCAAAAGAGGCATGACTGTGGTGTGTGTGCGTGTGTGTGCGTGCGTGTGTGTGTGTGTGTGTGTGTGTGTGTGTGTGTGTGTGTGTGCGATTGATTTAAATGCCACTCTGAGAGTGTTCTGTCCCTCTCTGGTCACTGTTCATGTGGTACCATCATATGGACCGCAGGGTCAGGTGCCTCAAGGTCTGATGTCACGATGTATGCTGATCCTGGCCCTTCTGGTCCATATGATGCTGAAGTATTAGAGCAGCTTGGGCTCCAATCTGGAATGGTGTTGATGGATCTGTGGACTTCCAGTTAGTGGCAGCTTCCACCTTGGACTCTGGTGTCAGTTATCTGTAGTTACGGAACTGCTATCATTAAGCCAGACAGCGAGAGTATGACTGGCACAGAGTGAAAATGCTGGAACGATCATACACAAGATGCTGCAATACAACAATCAGAGAATCTATAGCAAACAACATGGATGTCATCGATCCTACTGATCGTCTGCTTCTAAACTGGGTGGTTGGGATATTTATACTGACTTGATTTTATCCGTAGTTGTCATTGTTTCTTCCATGACTGTGTTTCTTTCATAAAATGAAGAACAAGCACCTCCAGTCACATTTGTGATTTTATTTCGAAGTACAATGCATTTCAAGTCCTGCGAGCTTATCCTTAAACTGAAAAAAAAATAAATAAAAAAACAAATGATTTAGTCTGTCAAAGCACCTGAAGATATTTATATTGAACTAAGGAGAGTCTTTGCTGTGAAACATCATTCATAATGACCAAATTGATCCAGTTTATTAAGAGTGGTCAGTCTTCTGCAGTCCCACTACATTTGCTTAACAGTTTGTTTCAGTACTATAACTGCTCTGTCACATCCCCGATAGGCGTTGTTGTGTCCCATCTAGTGTATCTTGCTTAATATTATAAGGACAATGAAGGCAGTTTGGTGTGTGTTCGTCTTATACTTTTTTGATAAGCTTGCTTGCACTCTCACACAGAAGTGTCAATGTCACACTGTTGACGACTGATTAGCCACGTCGAAATGTTTGTGCCTTGCGGCTGACTTGTGTTGACACATTCCTGCACTGAAGCAATGCATTTCTGTACTGTCTTGGTGTGTAACAAATGTTTTCCTTTTAAAAAATTGGAGAACTTAATATCTGGAGGACCTTCATACATATGATAACCAGGTAGACCAGAAGGTGTTGCTTGGGTTAAATAAATTTCATACGTCTAAAACTGTGAGTGGCTAAGGCTTCTTACACACGAAATAAGTCGATAGTTTGAAGAGCATGCAAGCAGGCTTAAATAATAACGCAAAATGGAAAGTAAATTCTGCTCACAGCACTTTGCCCAGTGCTCCTGTCGCCTGTTGAACAGCTGTGAAAGTGAGTGGGTGCTCATAGCTCTTAAGATATGCACTAAAGGAGCACATGTTTACTGGACATATTTTTCTTGTTTTGGTCCATACTACTACCTCTCCAAATACGGAAAGCAAAGAGCTTGCAGTAGAAGAGACTTATTTGACATTGTCGAAGGTGAAAAAATGCTCACAACTCGTAAGGTACAAATTTTAGACCCCATGTTTACTGGATTTTTTTGCTTCAAACGATAGGCCCTGTCATATCCTCGATTATTGACAATTCCTTCTGGGACGTTCTGCATGTGTTTCAAGATCAGTACACGACGTAGCTTTTATTCTGATCGTGAAAATAAATGAGAAAACTAGTTAACTAGTTATTACACAGAATCTTGTTCAAGAAGCAATGCTGATGGTATTGTATGTCCAAATATTTTATCAGCGCTCACGAGTTTCTGAGTATGAAACCGTGTAAAGTCTTAAAGACTACAGCATACTTGCTACATTATTCTGCCCGGGAACTAAAAGTACGTCAGCAAAATAGCCCCGAAACACATTGAAAAGAAAAATATACTCATTCAAAAAATAGAGGAGGGTCGTGAGTGCCTGCGAGGCAGTACGTTCATTATACGTACTGACTTGCTGCGAAAAGTTTTCAAGTCACTAACTCTGCATCTTATGAAGCGTAAAACTGTAATAGTCTTTGGCCATTGGGTTAAGAGATTCAGAGTTGTAGCCGCTTTATACAAATAAATATGAGTGTAATAATGCACGGCGTTTTGATTAGGAACGATCGCGTGGATTCAGTTGGGAGAAGGCCAGTGGTAGGAAACCGGAAAACTGCAGTTTGTCTTCGTTCACTCGTTTATTCATCGAGTTCCAAAGTTTCCTTCGAAAAAAGATGTGGAACGATTCGAAGTATACATTAACGCAACACATGCAAACTGTAAAAATTTAACCTGTGTGCTGCATTAACAATAAACTACCACTTTACTTGTGATTACACTAATTAAATACACTGAGAGGCCAAAGAAACTGGTACATCTACCTAATATCGTGTAGGGCCCCCGTGAGCACGCAGAAGGGCCACAACACGACATGGAATGGACTCGACTAACGTCTGGAGTAGTGCTGGAGGGAACTGACACCATGACTCCTGCAGGGTTGTTCATAAATCCGTGACAGTACGAGGGACTGGAGATCTCTTATGTACAGCACGTTGCAAGGCATCCCAGATATGCTCAATAATGTTCATATCTGCGGAGTTTGATGGCCAGCGGAAGTGTTTAAACTCAGAAGAGTGTTCCTGGGACCACTCTGTAGAAGTTCTGGACATGTGGAGTGTCGCATTGTTCTGCTAGAATTTTCCAAGTCCGTCGGAATGTACAACGGACATGAATGGCTGCAGGTGATCAGACACGATGCTTGCGTACGTGTCACCTGTCAGAGTCTTATCTAGATGTATCAGGGGTCCCATGTCGCTGCAACTGCACACGCACTACATCGTTAAGAGCCTCCAACAGCTTGAACAAGTAAATGGTTCAAATGGCTCTGAGCACTATGGAACTTAACTTCTGAGGTCATCAGCCCCCTAGAACTTAGAACTACTTAAACTTAACTAACCTAAGGACACCACACACATCCATGCCCGAGGCAGGATTCGAACCTGCGATTGTAGCGGTCGCGCGGTTCCAGACTGAAGCGCCTAGAACCGCTCTGTCACTTCGGCCGGCTCAACAGCATGAACAGTCCTCTGTTGACATGCACGGTCCATGGATTCATGAAGGTGTCTCAATACCCGTACACGTCCATCCGCTAGATACAATTTGAAACGAGACTAGTCCGAGCAGGCAACATGTTTCCAGTCATCAACAGTTCAATGTCGGTGTTGATGGGCCCATGCGATGTGTAAAACTTTGTGTCATGCAGTCATCAAGAGTACACGGGTGGGCCTTCGGCTCAGAAAGTCCATATTCATGATGTTTCATTGAATGGTTTACACGCTGCCACTTGTTGATGGCCCAGCACTGAAATCTGCAGCAATTTGCCGAAGAGTTGCACTTCTGTCACGATTCTCTTCAGTCGTCGTTGCTCCCCTTCATGCAGCATCCGTTCCCGGCCGCAGCGATGCCGGAGATTTGATGTTTTACCGGATTCCTGATATTCACGATACGCTCATGAATTGGCCGTACGGGAAAATCCCCACTTCATCGCTACCTCTGAGATGCTGTGTCCCATCGCTCCTGCGCCGACGTTTAAAGTCACTTAAATCTGATAACCTGCCATTGTAGCAGCAGTAACCGATCTAACAACTGCGGCAGGCATTTGTGTATATCAACGACCTTTCATCAGTAACATTACCAGATGCCAAGTTCGTTTTGTTTGCCGATGATACAAACATTGCAATAAATAGCAAATAAAGTGTAATCTTAGAAAGATTAGCTAATAAAATATTTGTGGACATTAATCAGTGGTTCCTAGGCAATTCCTTGTCACTAAATTTTGAAAAAACACACTACATGCAGTTCAGAACTTGTAAGGGGTGTCCCATGAGTATATGCCTAAAATATGATGACAAGCAGATAGACGAAGTGGACAGTGTTAAATTCTTGGGATTACAGCTCGATAATAAATTCAACTAGGAAAAGCACACCACAGAACTGCTGAAGCGTCTTAACAAATCTCTATTTGCAATGCGAATTGTGTCAGACATAGGGGATATAAAAATGAAAAAGCTGGTATACTATGCTTATTTTCATTCCATAATGTCATATGGGATTATTTTTTGGGGTAATTCATCAAGCCAACCTAAAGTTTTCCGGGCAGAAAAACGTGCAGTAAGAGTTATATGTGGTGTGAACTCAAGAACATCCTACAGAAGCCTGTTTAGGGAACTAGGGATACTAACTACTGCTTCCCAATGTATTTATTCTTTAATGAAATTTGTCATTAAAAATATATCGCTTTTTCAAACCGACAGCTCAATTCATGGAGTCAATACAAGAAATAAGAATAATCTTCACAACGATTTAAAGTCACTTAGTCTTGTACAAAAAGGTGTGCATTATTCAGGAACACACATTTTCAATAACTTGCCAGCAGCCATAAAAAGCTTAACAACCAATGAAATTCAGTTTAAGAGAAGCCTAAAGGATTTATTGGTGGCCAACTCCTTCTACTCCATTGATGAATTTCTCAGTAGAACCAACTGATATATATATAGAGGGAAACATTCCACGTAGGAAAAATATATCTAAAAACAAAGATGATGTGACTTACCAAATGAAAGTGCTGGCAGGTCGACAGACACACAAACAAACACAAACATACACACAAAATTCAAGCCAGTATATATATATATAAGTACAATATAACTTCTGCACAATTTCAGTGCAGTAATGTGTTCATTGTATATAAGTGTGTGTGTGTATGTGTGTTTGTGTGTGTGTAAGTACAATCTAACTTCTGCACCATTTCAGTGCAGTAATGTGTTCATTGTAAATAAGTATTATAGTACTTGTATTACACATTTATTACCTTATAAATAAATAAATAAACTTTTTTATTTTAAATTCAGTGCATTAGTATTTATAAAATGATTCTTTCATATAGCATTCATTAAAAATTACGATCATTCCACTTGGGACCTGTGGAATGGCTTATTTGTTTGAGCTGTAAATATTTGTCATGTATTGTTGTTTTTCTGACATGTTCTACATCCTGGAGGACCTCCTCACTATGGATCAATTGGAATGAAAGTAAATCTAATCTAATCTAATCTTGTCTTATACAGGGTGTTACAAAAACGTACGGCCAAACTTTCAGGAAACATTCCTCACACACAAATAAAGAAAAGATGTTATGTGGACATGTGTCGGGAAACTCTAAATTTCCATGTTAGAGCTCATTTTAGTTTCTTCAGTATGTACTGTACTTCCTCGATTCACCGCCAGTTGGCCCAATTGAAGGAAGGTAATGTTGACTTCGGTGCTTTTGTTGACATGCGACTCATTGCTCTACAGTACTAGCATCAAGCACATCAGTATGCAGCATCAACAGGTTAGTGTTCATCACGAACGTGGTTATGCAGTCAGTGCAATGTTTACAAATGCGGAGTTGGCAGATGCCCATTTGATGTATGGATTAGCACGGGGCGCGGTACGTTTGTATCGAGACAGATTTCCAGAACGAAGGTGTCCCGACAGGAAGACGTTGGAAGCAATTGATCGGCGTCTTAGGGAGCACGGAACATTCCAGCCTATGACCCGCGACTGGGGAAGACCTAGAACGACGAACACACCTGCAATGGACGACGCAGTTCTTCGTGCAGTTGACGATAACCCTAATGTCAGCGTCTGAGAAGTTTCTGCTGTACAAGGTAACGTTGACCACGTCACTATATGGAGAGTGCTACGGGAGAACCAGTTGTTTCCGTACCATGTACAGCGTGTGCAGGCACTATCAGCAGCTGATTGGCCTCCACGGGTACACTTCTGCGAATGGTTCATCCAACAATGTGTCAATCCTCATTTCAGTGCAAATATTCTCTTTACGGATGAAGCTTCATTCCAACGTGATAAAATTGTAAATTTTCACAATCAAGATGTGTGGGCTGACGACAATCCGCACGCAATTGTGCAATCACGTCCAGATTTTCTATGAACGTTTGGGCAGGCATTGTTGGTGATGTCTTGATTGGGCCCCATGTTCTTCCACCTACGTTCAATGGAGCACATTATCATGATTTCATACGGGATACTCTACCTGTGTTGCTAGAACATGTGCCTTTACAAGTACCACACAACATCTGGTTCATGCACGATGGAGCTCCTGCACATTTCAGTCGAAGTGTTCGTACGCTTCTCAACAACAGATTCGGTGACCGATGGATTGGTAGAGGCGGACCAATTCCACGGCCTCCACGCTCTCCTGACCTCAACCCTCTTGACTTTCATTTATGGGGGCATTTGAAAGCTCTTGTCTACGCAACCCCGGTACCAAATGTAGAGACTCGTCGTGCTCGTATTGTGGGCGGCTGTGATACAATACGCCTTTCTCCAGGGCTGCATCAGCGCATCAGGGATTCCATGCGACGGAGGGTGGATGCATGTATCCTCGCTAACGGAGGACATTTTGAACATTTCCTGTAACAAAGTGTTTGACGTCACGCTGGTACGTTCTGTTGTTGTGTGTTTACATTCCATGATTAATGTGATTTGAAGAGAAGTAATAAAATGAGCTGTAACATGGAAAGTAAGCGTTTCCGGACACATGTCCACGTAACATATTTTCTTTCTTTGTGTGTGAGGAATGTTTCCTGAAAGTTTGGCCGTACCTTGTTGTAACACCCTGTATAGGCGTTAGCGACCGCAGCGCCGTATTCTGCTTCTTTAGATATCTCTGTTATCAAGGGTACGTACGTAAGCGTTCTGTCTGATCACCTGCAGCCATTCGTGTCCATTGTGCATCCCGACAGACTTGGACAATTCCAGCAGGACAATGCGACACTCCAATTGTCCAAAATTATTACAGAGTTGTCCCAGGAACACGATTCGAAGTATACAATAACGCAACACAAGCAAACTATACCAGTTTCTTTGGCGCTTCAGTTAAGAACCTAGTAAGTTAAGAATGAAAGCTCGATTCCGAAATGAGGAGCGCTCCAGCGTACGTCGCGCTCCCTGTGAAGCGCTGGTCAGCTGCTCTCTGCGCAAACCCGCATGCGCCAAAGCTCGCAGTGACCCGCGGACAGCGTGACGCCGCACCCCGAGCGGGCGTTGCGCCACTGGCGGTAGAAAGCTGCGTGACGTCACGCGGCCAGGTGGGTGCCCATTGGCGCCGCGGGCCGGGCTGCGCGGGAGTACGCGTCTGTGTGGAGTTTCGAGCGGAGCGGCTGGCAGAACTCCGACACACGGCGCACGCGCAGCAGTCGACGCAGCGCAGTCCCCAGTCAGCTCGCGGAGGCGACGTCTTCAACAGGTAGGCGGCGGCGCGGCCTGGCCGACGCACCCAGTGCGGCGTTCAAACTCTCCGCTAACGCGCGCTTCTCGTCCGGATGGTCGTAGACTACAGCATTTGTCCTGACACTCTTCAAATGAGATTGGGTTTATACTTGCATTGCTTCCGACGCCTGGGGGGATGAAAAAGTCACGTACAGAATTTATAGCACAAGATGACTGCAGGCACGCACTAAAATCTCAGTGATCGCTCGGGAAGTGTTTTGAAATAACTAGGTGGATATCAGAGAGCATTTTGACATCAGATCAGCTTAAATGTTCCTTAAGCGAACTCGTGTCAACAGAAGTGCACATTAGGTCTCATTTTGAAGCTTTCGGCGTATCTACTTGTTTTGAAAGTGCTTTGGTAAACACTTCCAAGATTTTTACTTCTGTCTTCTAAAAGTTACCGAAAGGTAAGTGGAAGAGTGAAATTTTTAGTATATCAAGATTCCTTCCTACTCCAATATTGAGTAGAGCGTGCGAAAAATGACTGTTTATATGCCTCTGTGGAAACTTTTACTGATATTATTTACTGATTTATTTGTTCATGAGACCCAGAAAATATTAGATACAGGCTCCCAGGTAGATGCCATTTTGCTTGACTTCCGGAAGGCGTTCGATACAGTTCCGCACTGTCGCCTGATAAACAAAGTAAGAGCCTACGGAATATCAGACCAGCTGTGTGTCTGGATTGAAGAGTTTTTAGCAAACAGAACACAGCATGTTGTTCTCAATGGAGAGACGTCTAGAGAGGTTAAAGTAACCTCCGGCGTGCCACAGGGGAATGTTATGGGACCATTGCTTTTCATATTGGATTGTTTGGGTAAGGAGACCAGACAGCGAGGTCATCGGTCTCATTGGATTAGGGAAGGACGGGGAAGGAAGTCGGCCGAGCCCTTTCAAAGGAACCATCCCGGCATTTGCCTGGAGCGATTTAGGGAAATCACGGAAAACCTAAATCAGGATGGCCGGACGCGGGACTGAACAGTCGTCCTCCCGTTCCATGCGGCTTTTCGCGGATGATGCTGTAGTATACAGATAAGTTGCAGCATTAGAAAATTGCAGCGAAATTCAGGAAGATCTGCAGCTGATAGGCACTTGGTGCAGGGAGTGGCAACTGACCCTTAACATAGACAAATGCAATGTTTTGTGAATACATAGAAAGAAGGATCCTTTATTGTATGATTATATGATTGCGGAACAAACACTGGTAGCAGTTACTTCTGTAAAATATCTGGGAGTATGCATACGGAACGATTTGAAGTGGAATGATCATATAAAATTAATTGTTGGTAAGGGGGTATGGTAAGGGGGGTACCAGGTTGAGATTCATTGGGAGAGTGCTTAGAAAATGTAGTCCATAAACAAAGGAGGTGGCTTACAAAACACTCGTTCGACCTATACTTGAGTATTGCTCATCAGTGTGGGATCCGTACCAGCTTGCGTTGACAGAGGAGATAGAGAAGATCCAAAGAAGAGCGGCGCGTTTCGTCACAGGGTTATTTGGTAAGCGTGATAGCGTTACGGAGATGTTTAGCAAACTCAAGTGGCAGACTCTGCATGAGAGGCGCTCTGCATCGCGGTGTAACTTGCTGTCCAGGTTTCGAGAGGGTGCGTTTCTGGATGAGGTATCGAATATATTGCTTCCCCCTACTTATACCTCCCGAGGAGATAACAAATGTAAAATCAGAGAGATTGGAGCGCGCACGGAGGCTTTCCGGCAGTCGTTCTTCCCGCGAAGCATACGCGACTGGAACAGGAAAGGGAGGTAATGACAGTGGCACGTTAAGTGCCCTCCGCCACACACCTTTGGGTGGCTTGCGGAGTATAAATGTAGATGCAGATGTAGAGATCTTTATAATCACTAAGAAATCGCTGTGGAAGGAACAGACAATTTATGAAATAACATCAGTAGATTTACGCGAGTAATAGGCATTTCGGCCGAAGTGGCCGTGCGGTTCTAGGCGCTGCAGTCTGGAGCCGAGCGACCGCTACGCTCGCAGGTTTGAATCCTGCCTCGGGCATGGATGTGTGTGATGTCCTTAGGTTAGTTAGGTTTAATTAGTTCTAAGTTAAGTCGCATAGTGCTCAGAGCCATTTGAATAGGCATTTTGGGTATCATTTTCAGAGCTTCTCTGACGTAACACCTACCAAGGAAGTCAGTGACCACCCACGCTATACCTCGTCGCATATTCTTCAGTTCCTCTGTTTTTTCAACCTGACATGTATTTCACTACAAGTTGAAGTACATTTGTTTTGTAATGATTTTTGTTGCTGTATAAGGTTACCGGCATTCAGCAATCTCCCATCTAAAATAAAGCAATCGATCCAAAAGAAAACTGGAAACATACATCACTAGCCACTTCTCCTGCAAACTGTTTGAGTGACTAGATTCAAGGATTGAAGCACTCATTTGCTTATTTGGCAAGTGGCAGAGTTTATTATTAAGCTGTGTGACAAATAATAGTGTACTATAAACAGGCCTTTGTTCTTACCAGTGTAAAATAGATATTTTCTTTTATAAATATTAAGCCACCAATCGGAGATGTGTATTTAATGTAGCTGTGGGAGCCACACCTCTTTTCAGAATCAACTTTTCATTCTAACTTACTAGGTTATATTTAGATCCGGCCGCTGTGGCCGAGCTGTTCTAGGCGCTTCAGGCTGGAATCGCGCTGCTGCTACGGTCGCAGGTTCGAATCCTGCCTCGGGCATGGATGTGTGTGATGTCCTTAGGTTAGTTAGGTTTAAGTAGTTCTAAGTCTAGGGGACTGATGACCTCAGATGTTAAGTCCCATAGTGCTCAGAGCCATTTGAACCATTCTTGGCTATATTTAGCTGGCGTAATCACGAGTAGTATCAACCAGTAGAGCAGTAGATTGTTATTAATGGAGCCTGCAGGTTAAATTTCTACGATCTGCTTGTGTTCTGTTAATGTACATTGTGACTCATTACACACTTTTTCTCGGTAGGAACTTTCGGAACACAACAAACGAATGAGCGAACGAAGACAAACAGCAGTTTTCTGATTTTCTACAATTTGTACTTTTCTGCACCCGTCTGAATCCATGGGATCGTTGCACGCCAAATCGCAGCTCGTTGTTACACACGGATTTGTGCGTATAAAGCGGCGGACTACAGTTGTGAATCTCCGAATCCAGCGGCCAAAGACTGTTACAGTTTTACGCATCGTGAAATGCATGGTTTAGCGACTCTAAATCTTTTCGCAGCAAGTCAGCGTGTGTAATGAAAGTACTGCCTCGCAGGTACTCACGGCCCCACCTCTATTTTTTGAGTGCGTGTATTTTTCTTTCCGAAGTATTTCGGGGTTATTTAGCTGACTTAATACCTGCGTAGAGTAAGGTAGCACGTATACAGTAGCCTTTAAGATTTCACACAGTATTACCCTCTGAAAAACTTGTGAGCGCTGATAAAATATTTGGACGTACAGTACAGTCTGCGTTGCTTCTCGTACAAACTGTATAATAAGCAGGACTGTCATTTATTTTGACGATGAGAATAAAAGGTACGACGTGTCCTGAGTTTGAAGCTCATACAGGGTGTCCAAGAGGGAATGGTCAATATTCAGGATATGAGAGGAACGATCATTCAAAGCAAAAAAATCTTGTAAACGTGGGCTCTAAAATGCGTGCCTTAAGAACTTTGAGCAACTGTTCATCTTCTCTGCTCCGAAACACATCTCTTCTTTTGAACAAGTGCTCATAGCTCTTAAAGTACGCGTTTTAGAGCCCACATTTACTAGACGTTTTGCTCGAATGTTCGTTCCTGTCAAATCCCTGAATATAGACCATTCTTCCTGGTACACCCTGTACGGTTAGCTATACCGTAAGTACAAACTGAGTGTAAGCTACTTACGTACTTAGCAAGTGTAATTAAGCCATATAAAAGACCGGCCAGGTTGCGTGTCCTAATACGATAGGATACTATCAGATTCATTTTTCCTCGTTAAGTGAGTAACCACGTTCTGTACTCCCACTCAGGAACGGTGCATAACACGTTACTAATTCTGAAGCGTAAACTTGTAGCACTGAAAGTGACTGCGGTTTTGGAATTCTACACTACGAAGGATACTGTTGTTTTTATCCTAGTTATACCATTTAATCGGTTTTTTGTGGATCTTTAAGGCGAAAAATCTGTAGTCAGTTACTTCAGCTTTCTGAAAATACGATTTTCTTCGAAACATTGTGTTTGATTTGAAATGCAAACACTTGAAAGACTGCTTCGAGGAACATATGAGGAACACATATGTTTTTCTTCTTTAGCTCTGGCCGAAATTTGGCCGCAGTGTTCCATGTTCGTATTGGCAAGTGGCTCTTGGAAGCAAGAACAATGTGGGCTTTTTTTCTGGACCTATTTTAGTGGAATGTGATACCACATGTTAATACCATCACTAATATATGGTTGGCTCCAAGAATTTTTGACTGAAGGAATCGTCAGTTGATTCTATGACTTTGTTGATTATTTGTATTGTTGTAATGGGTTGATTCTACAGGGTGTTTAAAAATGACTACTGGGGTTTTAACGCTTTATAATGTTTATTACATTAAACTTACAGTTATACATAATATGTCAAATGAAAGAGCAACTCAAACCGCTTTACCAAGAACCTTATAAATGTTCAATGTGAGCACCATTTGTCAAACGGCACACGTCATGTCTATAGCCGAGTTCTTCCCAAATGTTGATAAGTGTGTCTTCAGTGATTGTAGTAACAGTTGCTTCAATCCGGTTTCTTAATTCAGGGGGGTCTGGTGGTAGCGGAAGCACGTACACACGATCCTTGAAAAAATCACATGGCGTTGGGTTGGGTGAACGTGGAGGCCATGCAAAGCAAGCCCTATCATTGGGCCCCTTGCGGCCTATCCAGCGCTTGGGTACAGTGAAGTTCAATCAGTCACGTACTTCGCTATTATTTAACATTTATAAGGTTCTTGGTAAAACTGTTTGAGTTGCTCTTTCATTTGACGTATAATACACTCCTGGAAATGGAAAAAAGAACATATTGACACCGGTGTGTCAGACCCACCATACTTGCTCCGGACACTGCGAGAGGGCTGTATAAGCAATGATCACACGCACGGCACAGCGGACACACCAGGAACCGCGGTGTTGGCCGTCGAATGGCGCTAGCTGCGCAGCATTTGTGCACCGCCGCCGTCAGTGTCAGCCAGTTTGCCGTGGCATACGGAGCTCCATCGCAGTCTTTAACACTGGTAGCATGCCGCGACAGCGTGGACGTGAACCGTATGTGCAGTTGACGGACTTTGAGCGAGGGCGTATAGTGGGCATGCGGGAGGCCGGGTGGACGTACCGCCGAATTGCTCAACACGTGGGGCGTGAGGTCTCCACAGTACATCGATGTTGTCGCCAGTGGTCGGCGGAAGGTGCACGTGCCCGTCGACCTGGGATCGGACCGCAGCGACGCACGGATGCACGCCAAGACCGTAGGATCCTACGCAGTGCCGTAGGGGACCGCACCGCCACTTCCCAGCAAATTAGGGACACTGTTGCTCCTGGGGTATCGGCGAGGACCATTCGCAACCGTCTCCATGAAGCTGGGCTACGGTCCCGCACACCGTTAGGCCGTCTTCCGCTCACGCCCCAACATCGTGCAGCCCGCCTCCAGTGGTGTCGCGACAGGCGTGAATGGAGGGACGAATGGAGACGTGTCGTCTTCAGCGATGAGAGTCGCTTCTGCCTTGGTGCCAATGATGGTCGTATGCGTGTTTGGCGCCGTGCAGGTGAGCGCCACAACCAGGACTGCATACGACCGAGGCACACAGGGCATCATGGTGTGGGGAGCGATCTCCTACACTGGCCGTACACCACTGGTGATCGTCGAGGGGACACTGAATAGTGCACGGTACATCCAAACTGTCATCGAACCCATCGTTCTACCATTCCTAGACCGGCAAGGGAACTTGCTGTTCCAACAGGACAATGTACGTCCGCATGTATCCCGTGCCACCCAACGTGCTCTAGAAGGTGTAAGTCAACTACCCTGGCCAGCAAGATCTCCGGATCTGTCCCCCATTGAGCATGTTTGGGACTGGATGAAGCGTCGTCTCACGCGGTCTGCACGTCCAGCACGAACGCTGGTCCAACTGAGGCGTCAGGTGGAAATGGCATGGCAAGCCGTTCCACAGGACTACATCCAGCATCTCTACGATCGTCTCCATGGGAGAATAGCAGCCTGCATTGCTGCGAAAGGTGGATATACACTGTACTAGTGCCGACATTGTGCATGCTCTGTTGCCTGTGTCTATGTGCCTGTGGTTCTGTCAGTGTGATCATGTGATGTATCTGACCCCAGGAATGTGTCAATAAAGTTTCCCCTTCCTGGGACAATGAATTCACGGTGTTCTTATTTCAATTTCCAGGAGTGTATATAGTTGTAAGTTTAATATAATAAATATTATAAAGCGTTAAAACCCCTATATTCATTTATAAACACCCTGTACAATAACTGGATCTTACAACAATTGATTATGAAGCCTAATTTCAACCTTGGTCGTGTATTCATTGTTCATGCTCATTGACTATGACCTTGAGTAAAATATGCTGTCGTCACCAGTAAAACTATTGGGATCATGTACACTACTGGCCATTAAAACTGCTAAACCAAGAAGAAATGCAGATGATAAACGGATATTCATTGGACAAATATATTATACTAGAACTGACGTATGATTATATTTTCACGCAATTTGGGTGCATAGATTTTGAGAAATCAGTACCCAGAACAACCACCTCTGGCCGTAATAACGGCCTTGATACGCCTGGGCATAGAGTCAAACAGAGCTTCGATGGCGTGTACAGCTGCAGCTGCCCATGCAGCTTCAACATGATACCACAGTTCATCAAGAGGAGTGACTGGCGTATTGTGACGAGCCATTTGCTCGGCCACCATTGATCAGACGGTCTCAATTGGTGAGAGATCTGGAGAATGTGCTGGCCAGGGCAGCAGTCGAACATTTTCTGTATCCAGAAAGGCCCGTACAGGACCTGCAACATGCGGTCGTGCATTATCCTGCTGTATTGTAGGGTTTCGCAGGGATCGAATGAAGGCGAGAGCCACGGATCGTAAAACATCTGATATGTAACGTCCACTGTTCAAAGTGCCGTCAGTGCGAACAGGAGGTGACCGAGACGTGTAACCAATGGCATCCCATACCATCACGCCGGGTGATACGCCAGTATGGCTAAGACGAATACACGCCTCCAATGTGCGTTCACTGCTATGTCGCCAAACACGGATGCGACCATCCTGATGCTGTAAACAGAACCTGGATTCATCTGAAAAAATGAAGTTTTGCCATTCGTGCACCCAGGTTCGTCGTTGAGTACACCATCGCAGTTGCTCCTGCCTGTGATGCAGCGTCAAGGGTAACCGCAGCCAGGGTCTCCGAGCTGATAGTCCATGCTACTGCAAACGTCATCGAACTGTTCGTGCATATGGTTGCTGTCTTGCAAACGTCCCCATCTGTTGACTCAGGGTACGAGACGAGGCTGCACGGTCCGTTACAGCCATGCGGATAAGATGCCTGTCATCTCAACTGCTAGTGATACGAGGCCGTTAGGATCCAGCACGGCGTTCCGTGTTCCCCTCGTGAACCCACCGATTCCATATTCTGCTAACAGTCATTGGATCTCGACCAACGCGAGCAGCAATGTCGCGATACGATAAACCGCAATCGCGATAGGCTACAATGCGACCTTTATCAAAGTCGGAAACGTGATGATACGCATTTCTCCTCCTTACACGAGGCATCACAACCTCGTTTCACCAGGCAACGCCGGCCAACTGCTGTTTGTGTATGAGAAATCGGTTGGAAACTTTCCTCATGTCAGCACGTTGCAGGTGTCGCCACCGGCGCCAGCCTTGTGTGAATGCTTTGAAAAGCTAATCATTTGCATATCACAGCATCTTCTTCCTGTCGGTTAAATTTCGCGTCTGTAGCACGTCATCTTCGTGGTGTAGCAATTTTAAAGGCCAGTAGTGTACATCCCATTAGCATGTACACTATCTGATAAATAGTATCAGGACACCCTGTATAATGTGGAACTGACCGCTAGTTGTCACGAGAGGCGGGCCACCAATATGAAGGGAGGCGGAGAGTACAGTGTGTTGTCAGGGAGAAGCAGTAACAGCAAAATGTGTCGGTAACATCGTCTCACTGACTTCAAACATGGACATGGATGTCGCCTGACGCCTGAGTAACAAATGCATCTGGGACATTTCAGCCTTCTAAAGCTGCCCAAGTCGGACTGTTGGTGACGTGACTGTGAAGTGGAAACGCAAAGGAACAACCACACCTAAACCAAGAAGACCAGGCAGACCTCATTTACTGACGTACAGCGACCGTCGAGCGCTGTGAAGGGTGGTTGTAAAAAAATTGCATGAAATCAGCGGAAGGAATCACTTGTGAGCTCCAAATTGCTGTGAGCAGTCCAAGTAGCACAATGACTATATAGGGGTTTGGAAAGAACGGGGTACAGTGGTCGACCAGCTCCCTATAAGCTACGCATTTCGGTAGTCAGTGCTAAGCGACGGTTGAGGTCGCGTGAAGGGCGACGCCACTGGACAGTGGATGACTGGAAACGAATGATTTGGAGTGATGAATCGCGCTATACGCTGTGGAAGTCCAGTGGAAGCGTTTGGGTCAACTAAATGCGTGGAGGACATGACCTGCCATGATGTGTAGTACCGAAAATGAAATACAGAGGCCAGCCGCTGTGGCCGAGCGGCTCTAGGTGCTTCAGTCTGGAACTGCGCTGCTGCTACGGTCGCAGGTTCGAATCCTGCCTCGGGGATGGATGTGTGTGATGTCCTTAGGTTAGTTAGGTTTAAGTAGTTCTAAGTCTAGGGGACTGATGACCTCAGATGTTTAGTGTGTGTGTGTGTGTGTGTGTGTGTGTGTGTGTGTGTGTGTGTGTGTGTTGTGTTGTTTTTGGGGGAGGAGACCAGACAGCGGTGTCATCGGTCTCATAGGATTAGGGAAGGAAGAGGAAGGAAGTCGGCCGTGCCCTTTCAAAGGAACCATCCCGGCATTTGCCTGGAGCGATTTAGGGAAATCACGGAAAACCTAAATCAGGATAGCCGGACGAGGGATTGAACCGTCGTCCTCCCGAACGCGAGTCCAGTGTGCTAACCACTGCGGCACCTCGTTCGGTTAGATGTTTAGTCCCATAGTGCTTAGAACCCGTTGAACCATTTTGAAGTACAGAGGAGCTGGTGTTAAGGTGTGTGTGGTGTTTTCGTGGTTAGGATGTCCCCCCCCCCCCACCCTATTGTGTTTAAGGATATACTAAATGCGGAAGGATATGAATACGTTTGATAGCATTGTGTATTGTATACAATAGAGGGACAGTTGGGAGATGACCATTGTTTGTATCAGCATGACAGCGCACCCCGTTATGTAGTAGCATCTGTGAGGCATTGTTGAGAATAACGTCTCTGAAATGAACTGACCTTTCCGGAGTCCCGACATGAAACCAATGAAACACCTCTGTGATGAGTCTGGACGTGGCTTCGCTCCAGATCCCCTTCTCTGGTGTCGGCTCTTGAGGAAGGGTGGGCTGGCGTTCCTCTCCTGACACTCAGCCACCTAACAGAAAGTATCTCCAGCAGAGTTCAAGTTGATATGAAGGCGAAGGATGGACACGTCCCATATTAATGTCCACTAATAGCTTTCTAGATGATTTTAATAGTTAATGTTTTCCTGTCAGCTTAGAGACTTTTTTTAAAAAACTTCATATTCGGCTGCTGTTATGGAATCTCCTTGCTCACATGACCTTTAACTTGTGAATTTCTTACAGTCTAGATGAAGTATGATGAAAGGTATAGCACTGACGCATGTATTCTTCAGTGTAATAACGTAAGTTGAATGAATACCTTGTTTTATAATAGCTGTTACTGCAAATTTCGCGTAAATTGAATCAAAAGCGTTCTCAAGACTCTCGAATGCCATTCAAAGTAGTAATTGAGTTTCTTTGATCTGTTATATAACTTAATGTTCGCCTTTCAAATGGTCGATTGTGTTGTATCGATTTCTAATGTCCTGCTTGATCAAAATACTGTGCATTATTTTTATATTATTTTTCATCACCAACCACTAACTACCACGAGCATCGTGTACTACGACGTGTTGCCTGTTGGAGCTTTTCTCGGAATTGTTGGCGAACGGTCGTTCAGTGGTTTTTCTGGCGTTTCACCAGCACTAGCAGCTAGTATTGTCAGAGATTCATCCTCTATTGCTGGTGGCGCCATCTCGAAAAGATGGCCAACAGGTAGCACTTTAAAAAGTCGCTGCGAAAGCCTCACCAATTATATTTCGTACCACGTTCTGCAAGATCAAAATCTACATCTGTATCCACATTTTCGAACCTTCGTGAAGTGCATGACAGAGGAACTATGCGTCTTACCACATATTAATATTTCTTCCAGTTCCATTCTCGTACGAAACGCCTAAGAATGACTGTTTGAATAGCTCTTTGCATGCTGTAATTAGCCTGTCAACCACTGTGAAACACCGAGCGAGGTGGCGCTGTGGTTAGCGCACTGGACTCTCATTCGGGATGAAAATGGCTCTAAACACTATGGGACTTAACATCTGAGGTCATCAGTCCCCTAGACTTAGAACTAATTAAACCAAACTAACATAAGGACATCACATACATCCATGCCCGAGGCAGGATTCCAACCTGCGACCGTAGCAGCAGCGCGGTTCCGGACTAAAGCGCCTAGAACCGCTCGGCCACAAGGCTGGCAATTCGGGATGACAACAATTCAAACCGGCGTCCAGCCATCCTGCTTTAGGTTTTCCGTGATTTCCCTAAATTACTCCAAGTAAATGCTGGGATGGTTCCTTTGAAAAGGCACGCCCGATTTCCTTTCCCACCCTTCCCTAATCCGACGGGACCGATGATCTCGCTGTTTGGTCCCCTCCCCCAGACTAACCAACCATTGTGAAACCACATCTACTAACCAATCCTTTGCTATGAAAATGTTGCGTGGATATCCCCCCCTCCCACCCCACAAGTTCTATAAGTCCCTCTAGATCCTTGAACGCCATGCACTCCGCCTCACCTTCCGCATCTTTCTTCACATGGACCAAATTCCCACCTCTATCGCACTGAACACGTTCAAATAAACTGCACCATCCGCAACTCGCCTTCCCCAGTAATCCTAAAGTTTCACCTCTACTTTCCAACCCTAGTACGCTGCCGCGCCTCTATCGACACAACCCAGCCACCCCACATCTACATACCCTCCACATACTCTCCTAAAGGAACTTGAATCGTCTCCCCTTCCCAGATCATGAACTCAGTCCCGACACACACCAATCCTACCAACTTAAAAATCACCCCACCTCTTCCACGTCGTCAGGACTCCCTCTCCCTTCCTTCCCCATATTCCCCTACCCCCTTTTTCCCTTCCACTCTTCTTTCCCCTGCCCTTTTCCCTCATCATATTTTAGCTCCACTAATGACCCTCTACTCCAACTCCTCTGTATCCTATCAGCCACCTCTATCCCCCTCCCCACCAGACCAGTCCTGCATCAATATGCTACTTCCATTCAACCCTCAAACCGTTCCTATTCGACAAGAGAATACCTATCCCAGAGCAGGTCCTTCCAGCTTTAATGCCAGTGAAGGGCTTCTTTTTAATATCAGTGTTACGCATCAAGACTTTTTAGAAAGTTTTTAAATGTAATCTTATTATGTTCCCGTTTTCAGATTTTTTTACTACTGTTTTAAGAAAAAGGAGGCAAATCACATCTCTCATATATAAAAACCATTTTATTTTCACCTTTAAAAAGTTTTAAATTAATTGTAAATATCTCACCTTCCCTTTTGTTATTCCTTCATCTCATTTAGATATTTGTGTCAATTGGCTGAAGAGCGGGTTGACTGTACGGCAAACAGCCCAGCCCCATCCACCCCCTCCCCTCCCGCCCCCGCCGTCTATATGGGGTGAGGGGGGATGAAATAACAATAAAGAAAAAAAAGAAAAAAGTTGTAATTAGCCGAATCATATCATCACAGTCCCTACGGGAGAGGGACAAAGTGGTTTGTTGTATTTTTCTGGATGTTTGACTTACTACTGATTCTCGAAACTTTGTTGGTAAACTTCCGCGAAATGTTTAACGCCTGTTTTCAACTGTCTACAAGTTCAGGTTTCTCAGCATTACAGTGACGCTATCCAATGAGTCAAATAAACCTGTGATTATTCGTGCTGCCCACGTTTGTATGCATTGAATATCCCGCGCTAGTGCTTTTATTACGGGTCCCACACACTTGAGTAGCGTGTGAAATGTATTCGCAGATACAAATATGAACAGCCTTCAGCTGTATAAAGGAATGACGACACTGTAAATTTGTTGCTGGACCGGGACTCGAACCCTGATTTCCCATTTCTTGCGAGAGGTCGCCTTAACAACTTTGGCTATCGCAGCACACTTCACGGCCAAACCCAAACGCCCATATGTCATTGTCTGTGTGCCTGTTCCTTCGGACGTGTATGCACTCGAATTTCATATTTATCCACTGATACCGGACAATTGACTTTCAAATAAAATGTCTCCGCTGTATGGGAATATACATAATGAATGTAAGAGTGCAGGTTGTAGAAACATGAACGACGACATGTGGTAATTTGGGTCTGGTCATGATGCGCGCTCGGATAGCTGAAGTGTTAAGGTGACCGCTCGCATCAAGTGTGAAATCCAGGTTCGAGTACCGGTCCGGCACAAATTTTCAGTGTCTTCATTCCGCTATATAGCTGAATGTTGTCCACATTCGCACATTTCATGTATTTCATAAAAGATGTAACCACCACAGTACCAGTTTCTTCCGACATGTATGCATCGCAATATCACAGAATGGTTCAAATGGCTATTACGGACTACGGGACTTAACATCTGAGGTCATCAGTCCCCTAGACTTAGAACTACTTAAACCTAACTAACCTAAGGACATCACACACATCCATGCCCTAGGCAGGATTCGAACCTGCGACCGTAGCAGCAGCGCGGTTCCGGACTGAAGCGGCTAGAACCGCTCGGTCACATCGGCCGGCTGCAATATCACGCTTGAGCAATTTGTTAAGATGGGACGCACATGTGTTTTGTAAGCAGTCTGCTGTGTAGACCGACTCCATTTTGCCAGTATCCTACGAATGAACCTAAGTCTGCCACTTTCCTTAGTTACGAGTAAGCCTGTGTGATCATTCCATTTCGTATCCTTATAAATTGTTACATCCAAGTATTTTTATGACTTCACTGATTTCAAATGTGACTAATGATATGGTAATATTAGGATATTACTTTTCTGTGTTATGTGATGTGCCCCATTTTACATTTCTGAACTTTGAAAGCAAGTTACCTAACTTTGCACCACTTTAAATTTGACTGGATGTTTTTGCAGAATTTGTCACATAGCACCTCATTATACTTCATTACTAATAACTGCATCATGTACAAAAAGTCTGAAATTAATATTGTCTGCCAGATCTTTAGCATTCAACATAACAGAAGGGTGGCTACATATCACTATCTCCCAACGAACAGTACACAGGTCCACATTTATACATAGACTGGGTAGGCCCCACCTAGGGCGCAGAGAGACTTCGATCGTCGCTGATATTTTCCGGCCGGCCGGAGTGGCCGAGCGGTTCTAGGCGCTTCAATCTGGAACCGCGCGACCGCTACGGTCGCAGATTCGAATCCTACCTCGGGCATGGATGTGTGTGATGTCCTTAGGTTACTGAGGCTTAAGTAGTTCTAAGTTCTAGGGGACTGAAGACCTGAGCTGTTAAGTCCCATAGTGCTCAGAGCCATTTGAACCACTTTTTGATATTTTCCGTAGACACACATAGAAAAGGCTGCGTCTAATTTCAAGATTCGGAAGGCAAGGCAACATCCAGTGGCAGTGCCGATTGCCTAGCTTTTGGTTCATTGCTGAATTCAGTTGCAGAAAAATAGATGAAATCGCTGATCGCAATTGCTGTATAACTGTGTTTCGAATCGATCCGTGTACAAGTTAATATTGCTTTGCTTGTTAGTTATCATCATTACACATAATAGCTATTACTCTTTCTTTTTTTATAAAGTAATCCATCGAACATGATGACCGAGGTGTAGAAGCTAAGTGGTGCACAGAATACGAACGAACTTTTGAACATAAAAGGGAAGATGCCGTTCAGTCTTAAAGATGTGGCGAATTTTATCCACCCGATCGGTAGTATAAAATTATCAGTCAGAGTGTGCTGTGTCCGCCGGAAGACAAAGGACGGAGCCATACACAGACGAGGCGCCACGCGGCAGCGCCAGCCTCCAGGGAGACGCGACGTAGTTGCGGTCAGACGCCGTAGAGCGCGCAGAAAAGACGGACAAGTTATGCTTACACCAAGCGCCACTCAGAAAGTTCCTATATATACACTACTGGCCATTAAAATTGCTACACCAAGAAGAAATGCAGATGATAAACCGGTATTCGTTGGACAAATATATTATACTAAAACTGACATATGATTACATTTTCACACAATTTGGGTGAATAGATCCTGAGAAATCAGTACCCAGAACAACCACCTCTGGCCGTAATAACGGCCTTGATACGCCTGGGCATTGAGTCAAACAGAGCTTCGATGGCGTGTACAGGTACAGCTGTCCATGCAGCTTCAACACGATACCACAGTTCATCAAGAGTAGTGACTGGCGTATTGTGACGAGCCAGCTGCTCGGCCACCATTGACCAGACGTTTTCAGTTGGTGAGCGATTTAGAGAATATGCTGGCCAGGGCAGCAGTCGAACATTTTCTGTATCCAGAAAGGCCCGTACAGGACCTGCAACATGCGGTCGTGCATTATCCTGCTGAAATGTAGGGTTTCGCAGGGGTCGAATGAAGGGTAGAGCCACAGGTCGTAACACATCTGAAATGTAACACCCACTGTTCAAAGTGCCGTCAATGCGAACAAGAGGTGACCGAGACCCGTAACCAATGGCACCCCATACCATGACGCCGGGTGATACGCCAGTATGGCGATGACGAATACACGCTTCCAATATGCGTTCACCGCGATCTCGCCAAACACGGATGCGACCATCATGATGCTGTAAACAGAACCTGGGTTTATCCGAAAAAATGACTTTTTGCCTTTCGTGCAGCCAGGTTCGTCGCAGGCGCTCCTGTCTGTGATGAAGCGTCAAGCAAAACCGCAGCCATGGTCTCCGAGCTGCTGCAAACGTCGTCGAACTGTTCGTGCAGATGGTTGTTGTCTTGCAAACCTCTCCATCTGTTGACTCAGGGATCGAGACGTGGCTGCACGATCCGTTACAGCCATGCGGATAAGATGCCTGTCATCTCGACTGCTAGTGATACGAGGCCGTTGGGATCCAGCACGGCGTTCCGTATTACTCTCCTGAACCCACCGATTCCATATTCTGCTAACAGTCATTGGATCTCGACCAACGCGAGCAGCAATGTCGCGATATGATAAACCACAATCGCGATAGGCTACAATCCGACCTTTATCAAAGTCGGAAACGTGATGGTACGCATTTCTCCTCGTTACACGAGGCATCACAACAACGTTTCACCAGGCAACGCCGGTCAACTGCTGTTTGTGTATGAGAAATCGATTGGAAACTCTCCTCATGTCAGCACGTTGTAGGTGTCGCCACCGACGCCAAGCTTGTGCGAATGCGCTGAAAAGCTAATCATTTGTATATCACAGCATCTTCTTCCTGTCGGTTAAATTTCGCGTCTGTAGCACGTCAACTTCGTGATGTAGCAATTTTAATGGCCAGTAGTGTACTCCATCCGCCTAAAGCAGATATAAAGGGACGCACGACTCCACTCAGACAACCTAACAGCAATTTTTTCTACAGTAATGACACGTCATCGTTCACTGGTTTCAAGACTTGACCGTTATTCACAGATAGAGATCAGTGCAAGTGAAAATTGTACTACATTGTCAACAGTCCTCTCTACATTCCAGTTACATACCGTATACTTTCATTTAATAAAATATTGTAGCAAAAATCCTCCAAATACTGAGTAGGGTCTAAATATGAGCTAGTTGTTGCCCAAAGGCATACAGGTGCTGCAGCCTAGTGGCGGCAGTGTTAAAAAGTTAAACTGTTGTAAAGGGAGACAACAACCGAATGTGAGCAGTTCATCGCTTGCAGCGTAAGTATTTACGTGCGGTGGTACAGAGCGCGTCATTTCGCCGCTTCGAGTACTTTGACACATTTTGTACACGTGTTTATTTTATTTTATTTACCATTAGTTGTTAAAACAAGCCATTTTTGTTAACAGCATCTTATTGCTAATATTTCGCAGTTCTTTGGCACATCATTATGTATTGGATAGGTATTTTGTCAATGAGTTTCTACCATTCTAAGCGTTATTCTCCATTTGGTCTAAATATGGGTTACAGAAAAGGGTCTAAATATTGGTTAGCTCACATTTACACCTTATTATGGTACACCTGAATAAGAAAAAGTGCTGGAATGAGAGGACATGGAGAAATATAACTGTCCGCGAAAAGCGAATGGGGACCCTGAAAGCAAAAAGGATGTTTAATGAACTTCGTGCGCCACTCAAAACCTTAAGTAAAAAACATGACATGACTCCATCTGCAGTAGTAAACCCTATTTGGGTGCAGAGTTGGAGGAACAGCTGGTTGAATACCTACTTATCATGGAACAAAAATTCCACGGCTATACTAGAGCAGATTTGAGACGAACGGCATTTCAACTTGCAATTAGAAATGGTCTGCAAACTTTTATCAAGTCAAATGGCGCTGGTAGAGCCTGTCTAGATCTTTTTCTGGGTCGACACAAAAATTGTTTATCATTTCTCAAACCTTGTGGATCAATGTTTGCAAGGGCACTAGGCTTCAACAAAGCAAATGTCCAAGCCTTCTATAACCTTTTGGAAGACGCGTACCAAAAGCATAAATTTACAGCAGAAAGGACATTCAGTGTGGAAGAAACAGGTCTTTCAGTTTTGCAGAGCAATATCCCATATGTAGAGAGAAAGGTCAAGAACCAAACAGCAGCTTTGACTTCTGCAGAGAGGTTCTGCAGTGACAGTTATTGCTTGCATAAGAACAGCTGGCCAGTTTGTTCCTCCTATGGTCATTTTTCCACGAACGAACATAACCGACCTTCTAATGAAAGGATCTCCTCCGGGTTCGACAGGCAGGGCTCACCCATCTGAATGGGTGCAAAATAGTCTGTTTACGGAGTGGCTTGCTCATTTCGTTGTAAAAGTCAGCCCTAAAGAAGAGTCATCAGTGTACTGATATTAGATGGACATTCTACTTACGTCGGAACTTTGATAACATTGACATGGCTAGAGCAAACCATGTGACAGCCATCTCTCTTCCTGCTCATTCCATCCGTAAGCTGCAGCCTCTGGACAAGACATTCATGAGCCACTGAAAACTTATTGTAATGGGGAAGTTAGACTGCGGATTCGATCCTTCCATCGTTCTTTTATACTATGTGACTTAATGGAGCTGTTTGGAAATGTACATGTTAAAGTCCATACAGGGAAGATTGCAGTAAACGCATTCGAAGCAACTGCAATATTTCCTTGAATAAACGTCTTTTCCTATTATGATTTTCAAGCTTCCGCATTTGAAGTAGAGACGACATGCAGTACTACGACATCAAAGACCCGCGACATCACTCCTAACGTTATTGCCTTCCCATCATGTTCGACTTCAACTCCCGGTACTCCGAAGCCTCTTCCAGGAACGTCAAAGCAAGTGAGCCTTTTCGAGCTTGCTCCACTTCCCGTTATCAGGAAATTAGCAACAAATCGTGGTCGTAAGCCTTCACGTTCCTGTTCGTTACTGGAACATCATACCGCCACAAATTGCCTGATCCTTTAAACAATATGCTGTCAAGAAGGGTAAGACGAAGTAACCTTCCGGTGACAATGGGGGTTGCAAAGGGAAAACCATCACTCTAATAGCCAGCACAACGGGAAGGCCTTCAAAAGTGATACAACAATTCCCAGATTTAGAGGACGATTGTACTGCTCTGGAACGAGTTGTGCATGACGCCAGTAACCTGGAAATAACTCTAGGAGAATATCCAGATGTTGAGGATGCGAGCTTCATTTTTTGCAAGGGTCTCTTTTCTGAGGATTCAAGTGGAAAACCTTGGGTCAAGTGTTGTGAGTGCAATATGTGGGCACACAGTGAATGTGCTGGTGCTGAAACAGAGCTGTAAATTTGCGACTGTTGCAAATTTCTTTCATAAAATATTGTCATGTGTTTTTGTGTATTTTTAACCATAAATACGTACTTTGTTCTGAAATGATGTCATCCTATGTGCGTATGTTTAGCTTTCCCCGTACTGGCAAGACTTTCTAAAAAATAACGTCGATTCCTGAAATGTTGATGTTCTTTTTATAGCTCTTTTATAGCGTTTTGGAAGTATCCCATATTTGGACCCTACCAAAACAAATTTGCTGTCCTTGTTTGTTAAGCTATTTTCTATAACATTTTCTTCTACCTAGTTTATTGTAACCTCAGTGTTAGAAAGCCAACATATTTTTAAATTGCATTGGGGGGGGGGGGAGGAGGAGCAAGGGGGTTCATGAAATCGGCCGAAAATGTCAATCTTCGAATTATTTTTTATTTATTGGTAGAATGCATGGACAATAAGTTTCAATGATGAAATCGCATTCGAAGTGCTTGAAAAATTGTTAAATATGTGATGTGACCTTCCTGCTGCGCCCACTTTTTGAAGCGACACTTCGGTACTAGCTCGGTGAACAACAATTCCGTGGATTAAATTCACAAGGAGACGCTTCCAAAGTGTATCCTAAATGTTGCAAGCCCACTTAAGGTTTCTGACCGGTCCTGAAATTCTAAAAGAGTGTGTTTCATGGCAAAACCCAGGATCCAAATCAGTCTCCAAATTCATTCATACGGAAAGGATCCCCGAAAACCACATTTTCATCCGCTACAACTGTCAGAATTGCAACTTATGCTACAGTTATTGCAATTAATTATGGGAACGTAGGCAGAATGAAGGCATTAGAGAGACTAGGCTTTAACGTAGCAAGTTTCACTCAAGACAAGTTGAGAAAAATTGATTTACAGCGTCTTTCTGCAGCAGAAAAGGCGGTTGAAGACCTAGTAAAGGAAAAAAGGCAGAAAACAAGAAACGAGAAGAGAAGCCCTGAAGCGAAAGAGCACTCTGAGTAGGGTCTACAAATATGGGGCCACCGAAAGGTGACGTAAGAAAAAACGTTAGATGGAACTTTAAATAGCATTTCTTGAAAATTATATTTTTTAAAGTTTACCTTTTTCTCAGAATCTATGAAGATGGAATTATAAAATTGTGTACATTTGTTTCTAAACCTAATAAATGTTGTCTCAAGAATAAATCTTGAAATTATGAGTGGAAGCTGAGATATGGGAGAAAGTGCTTGGAATTTTGCAGGAATTTATATTATACTTACAGAATTATAATCAAAAAAGTATTAAAATTCTCCTATTCGATATATTCGAAAAACCTCGTGGGAGAAGCCTACTATATGCAAAGAGATTAAAACACAGAAAATATCATTTATTAAAAATAAAATTTTCAAGTGCCATGAAAACAAGTTAAATATATGTAATCCAAGGAACTTAACAGTGAATACGATAATTCATGTAAAGCGTGGTATACAATTTCCGAGTCGTATCTTAAAAATTGTGGATTTGGTGCATCCTTTAAACAGGGTCCGTTTTCTGAACTTTTCCTCTTGCAGTTTATTGTATTTGAAATGTTCAACCACCTTGGTAATATACCCTTTAATGAAAGTGGTAGTCGGTATTTGGACCATCTGCTCTAAATGGTTGCTAGTCAGTGTTACCCTTATTTTGTCTATTTGGCCTTGCGACAAGGCTGCATGTAAGCAAGCCTCCTCAATAAAAGCAACTACTTTCAGTGGTAGAGGGTTATTTTCTTGCCATATATTTATCTTTGAGGCCACGTATATTTGGTGAATACAAGAAAGTGAGTCTAATGAAAGCGCTGAAGGCGGTAAATGTGTGGCCACAGCAGTGGTCGAGTTAGGAGTGAGGCGACATTGTTGTTGGTGAAAAGTTTGCTTTAGTCTATAGTCGCAGTTCGTTTATTGTGTTTACTGACTACCGTTTTCAGTACACAGTACAATCCTCAGGCCATCCCGTGGCACACAGTCGTCACATTCGCTTCCCTTGTAGGTGTGTCAGATACTTGGGAAGCGAGCATGACGCCTGTATGCCAGGGGATAGCCTGAGGATGGTACTGTGTACCGAAACCGGAAGTCAGTAGACAAAGTAAATAAACTACGACTATAGATTAAAACAAACTTTTTCAGTACTGTATTGGGCACTGTTCCACCGACAATTTGTCGCGAATATGTGATCGTTGTTGGTGCTGATGCTGAAGAATCGTTGAAGACGGAACCTTGTGATGATAGCATGGAGCTTGCAACATTTGGAAACGAACAAGTAGTGGAGTACGGAGCCAGTGACAAGAAAAGTCGCGAAGAATGCTGTGGAAGTCGGAAACGAACGAGAGGTGAGAAGAGAGAGGCGAAGAGTCTTCTTTGTAGGGCGCCGTTGTCCGTAAATTTGGCCCTGTCACTATATTCAGTGACACAGATAATGACAAGATACTGGTCTGCACCTCCGTGGTACATCAATTGAGGGTGGTCCTCGGCAGGAACCTCTGTTCGTAAGGCTGGATCCACACATTGGGGCCAACGTTAGTCCAGTGTGTGGATCGATGAAATAGCGTTGAAATGAACATTGGCCCCAATGCTGGTACGACTCCGTTGTTTGTCCGTACTTCGACGAAACATCAAATGGCGTTGGTGCCAATACCGACACGTCAATCACACATCTTGGCTCCAACGTTGTTTATTTTCGTTGTCGTTTCGAAACCGGAGTTTCGTTTGTCTCTTGTCCTCCCAGGGTGGGCATTTGAAAACACATTGTCTCAGGAACAGTGTAGAAGCAAGCAAGTTCTCGAGTTTTTGGAACTTTACCAGCAAGAAATACATTTGTGGAAACTTTCTATGAGGAACCACAAAAATCGCAATGCTATTGTGGATGCACGGCAGCTACTAAATTGCTGAATTACATCTCAAAAAATATTGAATTTTAGTGTATATGTTTTTATATATGTTCTGTATCTGTGCTGTGTTTTGTGTATTTATTTACTTGTGAAATAAAGCTTGTTTAATGCGAGTTCGTCCCACATACCTTAAGCCACATGATATTCCGAGAAATCTATGACGATGAAGAATTCTGACGAAGGTTTGCATTATACTGTAACATTTTTCGATATATCAGGAGCATAAGATCATAAGTTTTTGTTGTGGCTGATAGCTTAGTTGCTGAACGGAAGGTATGTGGAGTTACGTCTTTTTTCTATGAGTATTATAGTGTAGGTGATTTGGTTTTTTAAAAGCTGCAGTAGGTATTACGCCAATAATTATTTTTGTTCGTTTGTGGAAATTTGAATTACGTACGTTTTTACATTAGAAAATATGAATTGCAGGCAGAGAGGCAAATAATTACTTGTTTCAGATTATAACTTCAAATTATAATAGGAGCCCTTTGTATGCAAAGCAAAAATGGGCAAATTACTCTGTAAAACACGATCCTCGTATCCTTTTGTAAATGGGTCATCATTTTGCAAAATTGCTATCGATATTATGAACATATGATAAAGTAATTCAGGAGGAAACTGGTTTAGGTAGGGTGTGTCTTAAGAATGAATTTCATGAACGTACGATCACCCAACAACTATCTTGTATATTGCACTGGCTGGATAGTTTGGATCGTATTGTATCTGAACAGTGAGTCAGAGTTTCTGTATTTGTTCCACGTAACACACAGATTATTTCAATCCAGATTTAACCATATTCTAGATACTATTTATATAAACGTTTTTAGAAAATTTACCTCGCAACTTTGTTCTTAGAAACTCGTGAGCTACACTTACCTGACTTTGGAATTTTTCTGGATTGAATGTATCTTGTGTATAGTAAAGGGCGCATTAAACCATACGAAGACTCATCCTAAACTGAATTTTCCATACCGTGTCTTCTGATTCTGAATGTCACGCAATAGATCGTCTGATACTGGACTGTTTGTATGTATGTATTAGTTGGTACCCGCCTTCTTATTTCACATGCTTTCGTTTTTTGTCTTGCAAATACAAAATATGATTGTTTACGTTTAAAACCGCAAATGCCGGGCCTCACTCTGTCCGTCAGACATGCTTACGTTGGCTCCGTAAGAATTCAACCGAAAGTTGGCTCCAATGTGTGGGCGCTGTTCCGCAACTATTGGCCAGAGTTGGCACCTATGTGTGGACGAAGGGTAAGGCGAATGAGCGGCGCACTTGGCCGCCGCCGGTCTGAGTGGAACGGTACCTGGTTATCGGCTGCGAGGTTGGGCGGTCTACTTTGCAAAGCAGGCACGTCGGCGTGGCTCGCGGCCCCTGGGAGCCCAGCCTGTGCGCTGGACCCGCCACAGGCCAGCTTGAAGCTCTGGCGAGCCGCGTTTTGTTAAGTGGCTCTCTGTGCAGCTGACGAGGAACTCCGTCGTTTAAGGCTATGGGAGGAAGTATGCTGCTAGTAGATATGATAATGGATGCATTGACAGACTGACAAGAAGACTTGCGATCCAGATTTCGCAGTTCTAGGTCGACTGTTAGCTTAAGGAAGTGAAAATCCGTCGCAATAACGAATTTTTCTTGTTGTGTTAACTCACATCCCAGTCCTTCTCGAACCAGAACATGTATGGTTTTTGTATGTTTGGTGTGTATTAATAGGAAAGAAATAACATTTTCTAATAATGACACGCCCCCTTCTCTCTGCTGTCAATTGAGGCGTGTTTCTCCTGGCTGCAGCAGACTTTCTTAGTCTGTGCTCTATTTATTCTATGATAATTGCTTTGCAAGTTGGCCGTCCTGATGCTAAGCGAGTGTAGGTTCAAACGTTCAAATGTGTGTGAAATCTTATGGGATGTAGTGGACTGACAAGGCAGCCAGTCCACAGAGACGGGTAGCCGAGAGGGCACACGTACACACACGCCGACTGGCGCGAAGTCTGGAACAGGATTCGTAATGAATGTGATAAAGAAAAGAACGTAGCTACTAGAACACTTAACTTTTATATCGTCCTTTGGTATACAGCATTCTTGATGATACAAGTGAGACTATCTTGAGATACATGCAATGTTACAAATGGCGCCTTGCTAGGTCGTAGCCATGGACTTAGCTGAAGGCTATTCTAACTGTCTCTCGGCAAATGAGAGAAAGGCTTCGATCAGTGTAGTCGCTAGCAATGTCGTCGTACAACTGGGGCGAGTGCTAGTCCGTCTCTCAAGACCTGCCTTGTGGTGGCGCTCGGTTTGCGATCCTGACAGTGGCGACACGCGGGTCCGACATGTACTATGGACCGCGGCCGATTTAAGCTACCACCTAGCAAGTGTGGTGTCTAGCGGTGACACCACATGGGACTTAACTGCTAAGGTCATCAGTCCCTAAGCTTACACACTACTTAACCTAAATTATCCTAAGGACAAACACACACACCCATGCCCGAGGGAGGACTCGAACCTCCGCCGAGTGTGCCTCGCGGGATTAGCCGAGCGGTCTTGGGCGCTACAGTCATGGACTGTGCGGCTGGTCTCGGCGGAGGTTCGAGTCCTCCCTCGGTCATGGGTGTGTGTGTTTGTCCTTAGGATAATTTAGGTTAAGTAGTGTGTAAGCTTAAGGACTGATAACCTTAGCAGTCAAGTCCCATAAGATTTCACACACATTTGAACAGTTTTTTTTTTTTTTTCCGCCGAGCGTGGGTAACAGCTGAACATCTATTCAGCATTCTGCTTCGTTTTACGCGTCTTAGTGATTTGATTTAGGAAGCAAACTTGAGTTTTAGTTATATTTTGTCAGTGCAGATAGTAAATATGGCCTGAACTAGCAAGTTCTACAGTAAGATAATAGAGGACCATCTATCATTCCCTCTGTCCAAAAGGCCCGAAGTCATGGTGTAAGTATCAGAGAGCCAGTGTAACTGGTGATGAATATAGACATAACCATCCGCTACGAAAGCCAATAGCAGATATTATAAAACCTGCCTATAGAGACTCAGCTAGCAAAAGTTTGCTTACTAAATGCATGCATGGGAGAACTCAAAACCCCTACGAAAATTTCAATAACTGTGTGCGGGAACGCTTGCCTGGAACAGTATTTGTGGGTCTCAAATTCCTAAAAACTGGTGTCTTGGTTGCAGTGTTGTGTTTCAGTGATGGATCAGCCAGCAGGCTGAAAGTTTTACAGTGATATGGGCATAGAACCCGGGGTGCACATGAAAAATGCGCTTCTCTCAATTGACTAGCTGAGGATGCGGGAGGTTGAGAAAAGTGGCCTACAAATGACAAAAGAGGCCAGAATTCAACAGCGGGCCTCCAGAGTAAGCTGTAGGATACAAAAATCCGGACAACTATGGACCTGGCGAGTTTTAACTTTGAATTTAGGTCGTATTAAAATCTTTAAACGCATTTTCCCGAAAGTATGGAATTTTTAGCTTCGGGTACGATTTTCTCTGAAACTAACACATCTATGTCAATGAAACTTAGCACACAGGGTAATTACACCACTTTCATTAAAATGTACTGAGGTGATGGAAATCAATGAAAATGTTTGACAAACATTTAGATATTAAATCTTTAAGGGACAGTTTTGTTGGTCACATACTATCTTGGAATTTTTACTGATGGATCTGTTACTCAAGTATCATCCGGTGACTAGTCCACGTTCTAAGTCACTGAGATCTCCTGAGCAGCACCCCTTCTGCCGTTATTGCTTCTCTAGTGGTAACACAATACTCCCCGCCTCCTTTTATCCACCCTTCGTGATATCCAGTTGCCAATTTCCCATTACATAGGGATGTCTCGATGCTTTTGATTAGATACTGTATGTGAACTGCGGAAAAAAAAAGTCTTGCGCCAATTCGGTATCTGAGAACGGTTGCAGTTAGATTCAAAAGGAGCACGTATTGTAAGAATAACTCCTCTGAAAATACTCTGAAATAAAATAACATGACTCAAAATATAGCTAGTCTGTTGGAAAGTGCCCATCTTTGTACATATGTGAAACCAAAATCTGCTGCCAGGTAAAAGTCACTATCGTGTTGCTCCAGCCCCATTGTAATGTGCGTGGATCCTTCTTGGCGTGCCGTCGACACTGTGGTAGAGGCGCTGCTGCTCAAGACGGTGTCATTCCTCAACAATGACCCAACTGGGGTCATCCGGTGCGTGAAGTGACTTTCTGCGACAATGTACTGCAATTTTCAACAGATACAAAAGATGGTGATTTATGTTCATGTCAGCAGACAGGCATGATATTCTATCCGATTGATTCATGTCTACTGAAAGAAGATGTTGTCGATGTGGGCACGATGTGGGCACGATGTAATCGTGCGTTATCCTCTTGAAATATGAACCCATCGATAAAAGTTTGACTGTTGAGCTGGACAGCACTTTGGAGGATCCTGTACTGATACTACAGAGCCCTCAAATTTTCCTCAATTCCGCTGAGACGTTTCTGGCAATCGTATATGGTACCGGCCCTAAGCATCACTGGCCCACCTCCGTGGCCGGCGTCTGTGGCCGAGCGGTTCTAGGCGCTTCAGTCTGGAGCAGCGCGACCGCTACGGTCGCATGTTCGAATCCTGCCTCGGGCATGGATGCGTGTGATGTTCTTAGGTTATTTAGGTTTAAGTAGTTCTAAGTTCTAGGGGACTGATGACCTCACCAGTTAAGTCCCATAGTGCTCAGAGCCATTTGAACCCACCTCCGTGCTGAACTCGTGGTACTGCAACCCTGCGACATGTATTGGTATCTGGCTGCCTTTCACTCTTGTGCGACAGTCATCTGACGCCAGACAAATTCTGCACTCGTCGTGAAGAGAACCCGGCACCATTCATCCAGGTTCCATTCGAGCGGTTCCCTAACTTACTTTCACCGTACAACATGGTACTGAAGGTCTTCTACCTTTGTCGGTAATGGACACCTTCAAGTCAGATTGATCGTGTGGACACTTTTGTGTGCTGTCCGCGTCGACAGCGCTCGCAGTTGCCATTAAAATCCCAGCGCGTAGTTCTATTATATTCTCCTTAGGTACCTCGGAGCCAAAATTTGTAGGAAGTGATTATCAGTTGGTGGTGTTGAGGGCGGGCGAACTCTACGAAGCAGGTAACAATAGCTGTGTCTCACAAAAGCTTTTGAATATTCGAATGACATCGCTGTGGTGCACGGCAATTTGGCTTGCAGCTTTCCGTCCTGAAAACGCTTCTTGTAGCAAGGTTTCAATGCGCTTAAGCTCGAAATGACCATTGGAGGCACATTAAAAGATTCAGCACTGTACACAAGTGGCACTGTGCCGTTCATGATTGAAAACAAATTGCATTGTTCTGAAAGGCATTGAGAATACAGATTTACACATAGTGATTCATTGCAGGTAAAAGTACTGAGAAAGATTCTGTAGTTCCATCTTGTCTATACAGCTTGAAAGTTTACTTTGTTGATGACTTCTGGTTTATATTTTCTTGTGTTTTACACCTTTTGTTATTTTTACAATTTGGTTTCTTGATAGATGTGACGCACGTGTAGTAAGACATGTGTATCACAGCTAATACCACAAAAATTACTTTTTCGATCTTAGGCTCTTATTTTGATCTAAATGCAGGGTTCATTTTTGGTTTTCTAGTCTCTTTGACGGTTATTACATTCTCAGTCCCGTTACGCTGATGAGGTTAGATTGCTTTATTCTTTTATCGTGTTGATGCATTCATTGTTTCGATTCCATATTTTTCATAATTTTTTGTATACTGAGACAGTCTCTCTGTCTTCAGACTTTTCGTAACAGTACGACCACTGTATGCGATACTAATGCTTGTACGACATGACTCAGAGTATTTTTTGAATGAAGGCTTTTCTAATTACTAAAATATGAGAACTTTAACTTGATTTCGTAATATTGTATTAGCATTGTATTGTAAGCGGTTTTCATTAATACAGTTAGTGGGTAGATGACTGTCCTTTGACCAATGTTTGTATGTCACGCATAGTAGTCTCGATATCTTTGACCTCTCTTCTTACATTTTTTTACTAATGCATATGTATGGTTAATTTATTTTAAATAATGGCAAATGATGTTGCATAACAGATTTGTTGTCTTTTGTAAACATGATTTTGTCGATTTATTTTTTTTTTTATTTATTTATTTTTTTTTTTGGGTGATCAGTCTACTGACTGGTTTGATGCGGCCCGCCACGAATTCCTTTCCTGTGCTAACCTCTTCATCTCAGAGTAGCACTTGCAACCTACGTCCTCAATTATTTGCTTGACGTATTCCAATCTCTGTCTTCCTCTACAGTTCCTGCCCTCTACAGCTCCCTCTAGTACCATGGAAGTCATTCCCTCATGTCTTAGCAGATGTCCTACCATCCTGTCCCTTCTCCTTATCAGTGTTTTCCACATATTTCTTTCCTCTCCGATTCTGCGTAGAACCTCCTCATTCCTTACCTTATCAGTCCACCTAATTTTCAACATTCGTCTATAGCACCACATCTCAAATGCTTCGATTCTCTTCTCTTCCGGTTTTCCCACAGTCAATGTTTCACTACCATACAATGCTGTACTCCAGACGTACATCCTCAGAAATTTCTTCCTCAAATTAAGGCCGGTATTTGATATTAGTAGACTTCTCTTGGCCAGAAATGCCTTTTTTTGCCACAGCGAGTCTGCTTTTGATGTCCTTCTTGCTCCGTCCGTCATTGGTTATTTTACTGCCTAGGTAGCAGAATTCCTTAACTTCATTGACTTCGTGACCATCAATCCTGATGTTAAGTTTCTCGCTGTTCTCATTTCTACTACTTCTCATTACCTTCGTCTTTCTCCGATTTACTCTCAAACCATACTGTGTACTCATTAGACTGTTCATTCCGTTCAGCAGATCATTTAATTCTTCTTCACTTTCACTCAGGATAGCAATGTCATGAGCGAATCGTATCATTGATATCCTTTCACCTTGTATTTTAATTCCACTCCTGAACCTTTCTTTTATTTCCATCATTGCTTCCTCGATGTACAGATTGAAGAGTAGGGGCGAAAGGCTACAGCCTTGTCTTACACCCTTCTTAATATGAGCACTTCGTTCTTGGTTGTTGTACATATTGTATATGACCCGTTTCTCCATATAGCTTACCCCTACTTTTTTCAGAATCTCGAACAACTTGCACCATTTTATATTGTCGAACGCTTTTTCCAGGTCGACAAATTCTATGAAAGTGTCTTGATTTTTCTTTAGCCTTGCTTCCATTATTAGCCGTAACGTCAGAATTGCCTCTCTCGTCCCTTGACTTTTCCTAAAGCCAAACTGATCGTCACCTAGCGCATTCTCAATTTTCTTTTCCATTCTTCTGTATATTATTCTTGTAAGCAGCTTCGATGCATGAGCTGTTACGCTGATTGTGGGATAATTCTCGCACTTGTCAGCTCTTGCCGTCTTCGGAATTGTGTGGATGATGCTTTTCCGAAAGTCAGATGGTATGTCGCCAGACTCATATATTCTACACACCAACGTGAATAGTCGTTTTGTTGCCACTTCCCCAATGATTTTAGAAATTCTGATGGAATGTTATCTATCCCTTCTGCCTTATTTGACCGTAAGTCCTCCAAAGCTCTTTTAAATTCCGATTCTAATACTGGATGCCCTATCTCTTTTAAATCGACTCCTGTTTCTTCTTCTATCACATCAGACAAATCTTTACCCTCATAGAGGCTTTCAATGTATTCTTTCCACCTATCTGCTCTCTCCTCTGCATTTAACAGTGGAATTCCCGTTGCACTTTTAATGTTACCACCGTTGCTTTTAATGTCACCAAAGGTTGTTTTGACTTTCCTGTATGCTGAGTCTGTCCTTCCGACAATCATATCTTTTTCGATGTCTTCACATTTTTCCTGCAGCCATTTCGTCTTGGCTTCCCTGCACTTCCTATTTATTTCATTCCTCAGCGACTTGTATTTCTGTATTCCTGATTTTCCCGGAACATGTTTGTACTTCCTCCTTTCATCAATCAACTGAAGTATTTCTTCTGTTACCCATGGTTTCTTCGCAGCTACCTTCCTTGTACCTATGTTTTCCTTCCCAACTTCCGTGATGGCCCTTTTTAGAGATGTCCATTACTCTTCAACTGTACTGCCTACTGCGCTATTCCTTATTGCTGTATCTATAGCGTTAGAGAACTTCAAACGTATCTTATCATTCCTTAGTACTTCCGTATCTCACTTCTTTGCGTATTGATTCTTCCTGACTAATGTCTTGAACTTCAGCCTACTCTTCATCACTACTATATTGTGATCTGAGTCTATATCTGCTCCTGGGTACGCCTTACAATCCAGTATCTGATTTCGGAATCTCTGTCTGACCATGATGTAATCTAATTGAAATCTTCCCGTATCTCCCGGCCTTTTCCAAGTATACCTCCTCCTCTTGTGATTCTTGAACAGGGTATTCGCTATTACTAGCTGAAACTTGTTACAGAACTCAATTAGTCTTTCTCCTCTTTCAATCCTTGTCCCAAGCCCATATTCTCCTGTAACCTTTTCTTCTACTCCTTCCCCTACAACTGCATTCCAGTCGCCCATGACTATTAGATTTTCGTCCCCCTTTACATACTGCATTACCCTTTCAATATCCTCATACACTTTCTCTATCTGTTCATCTTCAGCTTGCGACGTCGGCATGTATACCTGAACTATCGTTGTCGGTGTTGGTCTGCTGTCGATTCTGATTAGAACAACCCGGTCACTGAACTGTTCACAGTAACACACCCTCTGCCCTACCTTCCTATTCATAATGAATCCTACACCTGTTATACCATTTCCTGCTGCTGTTGATATTACCCGATACTCATCTGACCAGAAATCCTTGTCTTCTTTCCACTTCACTTCACTGACCCCTACTATATCTAGATTGAACCTTTGCATTTCCCTTTTCAGATTTTCTAGTTTCCCTACCACGTTCAAGCTTCTGACATTCCACGCCCCGACTCATAGAACGTTATCCTTCTGTTGATTATTCAATCTTTTTCTCATGGTAACCTCCCCCTTGGCAGTCCCCTCCCGGAGATCCGAATGGGGGACTATTCCGGAGTTTTTTTGCCAATGGAGAGATCATCATGACACTTCTTCAATTACAGGCCACATGTCCTGTGGATACACGTTACGTGTCTTTAATGCAGTGGTTTCCATTGCCTTCTGCATCCTCATGTCGTTGATCATTGCTGATTCTTCCGCCTTTTAGGTGCAATTTCCCACCCCTAGGACAAGAGAGTGCCCTGAACCTCTATCCGCTCCTCCGCCCTCTTTGACACGGCCGTTGGCAGAATGAGGTTGACTTCTTATACCGGAAGTCTTCGGCCGCCAATGCTGATTATTTATCAAAATTTAGGCAGTGGCGGGGATCGAACCCGGGACCGAAGACGTTTTTGATTATGAATCAAAGACGCTACCCCAGGAGTAGGCTGAACTGTTCCTGCTGCTGCTACTATCCGGGCAACCACATCCTCTTCTGATGCAACAGGAGTTGCGTAAACAAGGTTGCGCATCTCTCCCCACACAAAAAAGTCCAGAGTGGACATATCTGGGGATCGAGCAGGCCATGGTACAGGACCACCTCTGCCAATCCCCGTTTCTGGGAGCCATCGGTCCAGGAATCGACCCACACGACGACTGAAATGTGCCGGCGCCCCGTCATGTTGGAACCACATGCGTAGTCTTGTAGGGAGCGGGACGTGTTCCAGTAAACCTGGCAATGCTCTGGCGAGAAAATTGTAATAGTGCCTGCCATTTAATGGCCTAAGTATCAGATACGGCCCAATTAAACAATCCCCAACAACACCGACCCACACATTAACGAAGAGCCGCACATGATGAGCGCTAGTAACTGTGGCATGTGGGTTATCCTCACTCCAAACATGCGAATTGTGCATATTGAAGACTCCATCACGCCCGAACGTTGCTTCATCGGCAAACAACACAGAGGATGGAAATGTAGGATGCATTTCACACTGTTCCAGGTACCACTGCGAAAACTGTGCTCTGGGTGGATAATCAACTGGTTACAGGTTGTGGACACTATGCAAGTGAAATGGACGTAACAATTGCTCTCGAAGGACTGTTCTTACATTCGTCTGATTCGTCCCCATCTTACGTGCAATTCAACGAGTGCTGATTGAAGGATCCCGCTCGACATGCTGCAAGACAGCTTCAGCGTTCTTACCGTGCGACGGCGTCCCTGTCCAGGTGATCTGCTAAATCACCCGGTCTCACGCAGACGGTGGTACACAGCAGCAAAAGTTGTATGATGCTGGATACGGAGATTAGGATATTGTTGTTGATAAACCCGCTGTGCAGCTCGTCCATTGTGCTGCGCTACGTGATTCGCACTCATATCAGTGTACCACTCCAGGTGTATCGCTCCATTAGTAAACAGAGACAATGCACTACTACACTGGTGGACAGCAGTTGCCTATAACTGAAGAGCGTGATACGCCTTCTAACAACTGAAGATCGTAATATGGCCTCTAACAACTGAAGAGCGTAATACGGCCTCCACCGGTTTAAATAATCCTCAGAAGAAAAAATGACATCAGGGAAAAATATTTGTTTTGGTGTCCCCTACAACCTCCCAGAGTTTATCGGTTTAAATACTTTTCACCCTGTAGAACGTTGGGTAAGTGTTTCCTTGATGGAAGAAATGGTTATATGTTGCTCGTTAATGCGTGCTTCTTCTCTTTCTTATTTAGGTATATTTTTGCGTGCTTGTACACAGTGTATTTCATTTTTCAGAGATGCGCTGTTGGTAATTCGGTGTGCAGTATGGCTTCAACAGATGGGAGACCACTTTGTCAATCTACGATATAGAATGGGTTTAATATAGGGTCTGGCCAAATAGAAGGTACGTAGTCGAGATGGTCCCACTTGCTGAGCAGCTCATTCCTTTGATGTGACACTGACCGTTGTTTCATGAAGGGATTGTGTGGGAAGCTTATGTTACCAGACATAAATCGATTCACTCATACAGTCGTTGTTGTATATCCCACAGAAGTATACGGCCTGCGCTGATCTATCGTGGTGCTCGAGTACGGATGGCAATTTATGACGCCTTCATATATAATTACAATTAGTCACGATCCCGATTGTCAACGTTGTGAATGGTTACTCTAAAGAATCTGTTATACCGGGTTTAGTCGTGGCGATTAGTATGACTTTCATTCCAGGCTTGGTGAAACGTTACTTTGTCTCGTCTTCCGAGAGTGGTTGATATTGCAAAGATCAAAGATCAAAGATTTTTGTGGCCGTACACTGAACACCTTTACAGGCGCTGACAGTTTAAACGCTGAGTAATGAAGACAGTATTTTCCCCAATAGTACAGTAACATGTATTGTGGAGCTGCAGTTAGATAGCTTCACTATTTCACGTGGCGCCTATGACAGACCTGTGTTCTCACTGCTAGCTTTTGCGCTATCAACAGGCCTGCGGTCTTTCTAAGTAATGCGTTACCCCAGAAAGTTATATCGGAAGATATTAACAAGAGAAAATAACTTTGTTCTTCGTAAACCTATCAATTACCATTCAAGTGCCGCAGTATCTAATTCTTAATAAGGAGCAGGAAACGAAGAAACTAAGTGTTAAATCACTCAAACGATGCCTCTGAGGAAAGCTTAGCAAAGAGTTAACTTTCACAATGTTCAGCCGAAGAAGTATGTTGTGACATTTTGTACTTGTCTAACATAAACGGAAGTGGAAAAGGGATTTGCAATTTTGATGGTGTAAATTTTCTTACAACAGGCTGAGACACGCATGAAACATATTCCGAAAAGCTGAAATAAATAACGCCAATGGCGTATCATTGGACAAGAAATTAAATAAACAAGAGATCGACGTTTGTTTCGAAATACAACGTCGTTCCCAAAGACTTCGCGATACCGTGACGTTTGCCCATCGACAACGATCACTGGTTTTCGGGGCAGGTGTCATAGCGGTTCCGGCCGGCTGTCGGTAGAAAAAGCGCAGTTTACAGGCCACTGGCCATGCACAGATCCTACTGGGTCTCTTGCACGCTTGAAAGGCCGAGTGGTACCTCGATGCTAGCCATTCATACAAAAACACATCTTCTTTATGTCTAAAGAGTCATCCTACCTATGGTTGTGATCGCAAAACTATAAAAGTAATCGGTCTATTGATTTAAATTTTGCCTCAACGTTGTATTCGAATACGTGCTTGTCTTTATATACCTATTTATAATATGTATAATTTATACACAAACAGGCAATATATAAAGGGAAATGTTGCTACCAAATTTCTCAAAATTCTTCACCGTTTTACTTCCAATTTTTACACGAAGCTCTAATGAACATTCGGACGAATATCTGTATATTTTTTAATATACATACATAATATGTAAATGTGTATGTTATATATAAAAGAGAAACATTGTTACCAAACTCTTAAAAAATTACTTGACCGATTTACCTAAAATTTTAAGCTAGACCTTATTAAACATTGAGACGGACATTAATTATTTTAAACAACTATGTACATGGACATAATAAATTTTGTATAACCAGCCACGCTGCTATGAATATTGTTTTTAATTGAACTGTAGGCTGGTTTCAGTTATATAGCCGTCATCAGGTTATCTGTTATAGCACATCTTATAAATTAATTAATAATGGTAAGAAATAAACTTAATTTCCACCTGATATTTCATAACAGCAATTATGTAGATGATCAGCGATATTGTATGGTTACATCCGCTTGTTGAAAGTTTTGTCAGCGATGTTATTGGGTTGTATTGGATGGATATCTGCGGTGTGGAGTTACTTAAATTTTTTCTCTGTTTGTATTATATATGTATTGAATTATGTCCACTCAACGTAACCCAACAGCATAGTTGACAGAATTGTCAACAAGCAGATGCAACCATAAAATATCACTGTTCATCTGACATAATTGCTTTCACGAAATTTCAACCATAGCGCCATCTGGTTTCCCCCTTCAATCTAGACTAGTTGCGTTCTTTGAAGATTTTTCGTTTGATGCTTATTTCCTCAGATATTTAGCCCGGTCACTATCGATGGACCACCCTGTATGACGCACGTATCCGTTAGGACAGTGCGGCGAAATCTGGCATTAATGGGCTATGGCAGCAGACGACCGACGCGAGTGGCTTTGCTAACAGCACGACATCGCCTGCAGCGCCTCTCCTGGGTTCGTGACCTTATCAGTCGGACCCTAGACTACTGGAAAACCGTGACCTCGTCAGATGACTGCCGATTTCAGTTGATACGAGCTGATGGTATGGTTCGAGTGTGGGGCAGACTCCACGAAGCCATGGACACAAGCTGTCAACGAGGAACTGCGCAAGCTGATGGTGGCTCCTTCTACATCTACTACATCTACATCCATACTTCGCAAGCCACCTGACGGTGTGTGTGAGTACCTCTATCGGTTCTCCCTTCTATTCCAGTCTCGTATTGTTCGTGGAAAGAAGGATTGTCGGTATGCATCTGTGTGGGCTCTAATCTCTCTGATTTTATCCTCATGGTCTCTTCGCGAGATATACGTAGGAGGGAGCAATATATTACTTGACTCTTCGGTGAAGGTATGTTCTCGAAACTTTAACAAAAGCCCGTACCGAGCTACTGAGAGTCTCTCCTGCAGAGCCTTCCACTGGAGTTTATCTATCATCTCCGTAACGCTTTCGCGATTACAAAATGATCCTGTAACGAAGCGCGCTGCTCTCCGTTGGATCTTCTCTATCTCTTCTATCAACCCTATCTGGTACGGATCCCACATTGCTGAGCAGTATTCAAGCAGTGGGCGAACAAGCGTACTGTAATCTACTTCCTTTGTTTTCGGATTGCACTTCCTTAGGATTCTTCCAATTAATCTCAGTCTGGCATCTGCTTTACCGACGATCAACTTTATATGATCACTCCATTTTAAATCACTCCTAATGCGTACTCCCAGATAATTTATGGAATTAACTGCTTCCAGTTGCTGGCCTGCTATTTTGTAGCTAAATGATAAGGGATCTATCTTTCTATGTATTCGCAGCACATTACACTTGTCTACATTGAGATTCAATTGCCATTCCCTGCACCATGCGTCAATTCGCTGCAGATCCTCCTGCATTTCAGTACAATTTTCCATTGTTACAACCTCTCGATACACCACAGCATCATCTGCAAAAAGCCTCAGTGAACTTCCGATGTCATCCACCAGGTCATTTATGTATATTGTGAATAGCAACGGTCCTATGACACTCCCCTGCGGCACACCTGAAATGACTCTTACTTCGGAAGACTTCTCTCCATTGAGAATGACATGCTGCGTTCTGTTATCTAGGAACTGCTCAATCCAATCACACAATTGGTCTGATAGTCCATATGCTCTTACTTTGTTCATTAAACGACTGTGGGGAACTGTATCGAACGCCTTGCGGAAGTCAAGAAACACGGCATCTACCTGTGAACCGGTGTCTATGGCCCTCTGAGTCTCGTGGACGAATAGCGCGAGCTGGGTTTCACACGACCGTCTTTTTCGAAACCCATGCTGATTCCTACGGAGTAGATGTCTAGTCTCCAGAAAAGTCATTATACTCGAACATAATACGTGTTCCAAGATTCTACAATTGATCGACGTTAGAGATATAGGTCTATAGTTCTGCACATCTGTTCGACGTCCCTTCTTGAAAACGGGGATGACCTGTGCCCTTTTCCAATCCTTTGGAACGTTACGCTCTTCTAGAGACCTACGGTACACCGCTGCAAGAAGGGGGGCACGTTCCTTCGCGTACTCTGTGTAAAATCGAACTGGTATCCCATCAGGTCCAGCGGCCTTTCCTCTTTTGAGCGATTTTAATTGTTTCTCTATCCCTCTGTCGTCTATTTCGATATCTACCATTTTGTCATCTGTGCGACAATCTAGAGAAGGAACTACAGTGCAGTCTTCCTCTGTGAAACAGCTTTGGAAAAGGACATTTAGTATTTCGGCCTTTAGTCTGTCATCCTCTGTTTCAGTACCATTTTGGTCACAGAGTGTCTGGACATTTGTTTTGATCCACCTACCGCTTTGACATAAGACCAAAATTTCTTAGGATTTTCTGCCAAGTCAGTACATAGAACTTTACTTTCGAATTCATTGAACGCCTCTCGCATAGCCCTCCTCACGCTTAATTTCGCTTCGCGTAATTTTTGTTTGTCTGCAAGGCTTTGGCTATGTTTATGTTTGCTGTGAAGTTCCCTTTGCTTCCGCAGCAGTTTTCTAACTCGGTTGTTGTACCACGGTGGCTCTTTTCCATCTCTTACGATCTTGCTTGGCACATACTCATCTAACGCATATTGTACGATGGTTTTGAACTTTGTCCACTGATCCTCAACACTATTTGTACTTGAGAAAAAACTTTTGTGTTGAGCCGTCAGGTACTCTGTAATCTGCTTTTTGTCACTTTTGCTAAACAGAAAAATCTTCCTACCTTTTTTAATATTTCTATTTACGGCTGAAATCAACGATGCCGTAACCGCTTTATGATCGCTGATTCCCTGTTCTGCGTTAACTGTTTCAAATAGTTCGGGACTGTTTGTCACCAGAAGGTCTAATATGTTATCGCCACGAGTCGGTTCTCTGTTTAACTGCTCAAGGTAGTTTTCAGATAAAGCACTTAAAAAAATTTCACTGGATTCTTTGTCCCTGCCACCCGTTATGAACGTTTGAGTCTCCCAGTCAATATTTGGCAAATTAAAATCTCCACCCAGAACTATAACATGGTGGGGAAATCTAGTCGAAATATTTTCCAAAGTATCCTTCAGGTGCTCAGCCACAACAGCTGCTGAGCCAGGGGGCCTATAGAGACATCCAATTACCATGTCTGAGCCTGCTTTAACCGTGACCTTCACCCAAATCATTTCACATTTCGGATCTCCGTCAATTTCCTTCGATACTATTGCACTTCTTATCGCTGTAAACACGCCTCCCCCTTCACTGTCCAGCCTGTCTCTGCGGTATACATTCCAATCTGAGTTTAGGATTTCATTACTGCTTACGTCTGGTTTCAGTCAACTTTCTGTCCCTAGTACAATATGGGCGTTGTGACCGTTTATTAATGAGAGCAGTTCTGGGACCTTTCTATAGACGCTCCTGCAGTTTACTATTAGCACATTAATGTTGTTATTCCCTGTAATTCTCCTTAATGGTGAGAGCTGCGTTTACATGGAATGACTGGGTCCTTTGGTCCAACTGAACCGATCATTGACAAAACAACGGCGGGATTTTTATGGCTGAAAATTTGCCATGTCACCGGGCCACAATTTTTCTCGACTGATTTGAAGAACATTCACGACAGTTCGAGCGAATCATTTGGCCACGCAAGTCGCGCGACATAATCGAGAGGTCAGTTCGCCGGCCGTTGTGGCCGAGCGGTTCTAGGCGCTTCAGTCTGGAACCGCGCAACCGCTACGGTCGCAGGTTCGAATCCTGTCTCGGGCATGGATGTGTGTGATGTCCTTAGGTTAGTTAGGTTTAAGTAGTTCTACGTTCTAGGGGACTGATGACCTCATGTGTTAAGTCCCGTAGTGCTCAGAGCCATTTGAACCATTAGAGAGGTCAGTTCGTGCACAAAATCCTGCCCTAGCATCACGAAGAGGCAGCATGACTCAGTATTTCTTCAGGGGGCTTCCAACGACTATCTGAGTCTATTCCACGTCGAGTTGCTGCACCACGCCGATACGATATTAGAAGGTGTCCTATGACTTTTGTTACTTCAGTATATTTGGTACCTATTCTGTGTGCGCCAGTCTTTAGATGTCTCATTCATTTTTCGTATAGGAGCCTGAAGATGACACTAATGAAGCGTCGAAACTGGCTGCTTAAATAATATTTTTAGGAAGAATTGCGGGTGTTCGTATCCTTTTTCTACGAGTTATCGATCAGCTGCAGTCTCGCATCACATCTGTATGATGGGTCTACGAAAACTAGCTATGTTTCTGGCTTATCGCCTTTTGATTGGAATATTATTATAGAATCTGAATTTGCAGTAACAATAACCAAGCCTCAAGATCAGAGAGGGGGAGGGGGAAGAGGAGATGGACAGAGGGGTGGAAGGAAATCGATATAGAGAGTGGGGCAGGGGGAGGGGGCAGGAGGAGATGGAGAGAGAGAGAGGGAGAGAGAGAGAGAGAGAGTGAGAGAGGGGGGGAGGCAGAAAATGAACAAAGAGAGGGGAGAGAAGATGATGGACAGAGAGAAGCGAAAGGAGGAGGAGATGAACAAAGAGAGGTGGAGGAGGAGATGGACAGAGGCAAGGGGGAGAAGGAGATTAGGATGTATATCCAGTTACCATACATATTAGCAACGCGTGCTTTACCTTTTCTTTCTTTTCCATGTAACCAAACTGAGCCACAGCAACGAGCGGCCGGATACAGCGAGTACTAAACAAAGAGACCGAGCGAGGTGGCGCAGTGGTTAGCACACTGGACTCGCATTCGGGAGGACGACGTTTCAATCCCGCGTCCGGCCATCCTGATTTAGGTTTTCCGTGATATCCCTAAATCGCTCCAGGCAAATGCCGGGATGGTTCCTTCGAAAGGGCACGGCCGATTTCCTTCCCCGTCCTTCTCTAAACCGATGAGACCGATGACCTCGCAGTTTGGTCTCTTCCCCCAAAACAACCAACCAACCAACTAAACAAAGAGAAGCTCTGACTTCGATGTCTGAGTTTCTGTTGCACTGTGGTCGTACTACTACTAAAAGGCTGAATAACTTCCCACCTCTGTTCGAGAAAACTACGATCATAGCTGCACTAAAGACAAACAAAGATCTACTCAACGTTGGAATCTATCGCCCCATTGCTCTCCTTAGCGTCACGTCCAAAGCTCCTGGTGGGAATCTGTTCAGCCAACAACAAACGCAAGCTGGGCTTAGACCAGGAAGAAGATGTGAGGAACTTCTGCTAGTAGAAGCATATCGAAAACAGCTTTGAGAAGGAAATGATAAACATGGGGTCTTCTTTAATTTAGCTGCAGTCTGGCGCGAGAAACTCCTTCTCAAATTCGTCAGTGTCATTCGGTGACGAAAACTAACAACTATACTTGGAAACGTCCTAAACAATACATAGTTCCAAGTGTTCTCAGAGAAATACAAAAGCAGAGTTCACAAAATAAATGATGCTATCCCACAAGGTTCTGTTTCGGCCCCACTCCTTTTTGATTTGTATAGACATGGCCTTCTGGAAACAAAGTCCAGGAAATTTATTTTCGCTGATGATATTTCTCTGATGGCTCAGATTTAGGAAAGCTGGAGCGACACTAACATCGGACCTGAAGACGATGGATCAATATTTAAACATAACTCTCTCCGACCAAATCTTCAAAAGACATTTGTATCAACTCTCCACCTACGAAATAAACAAGCAAACTACAAACCTAACATCATATTTAGAGTATTGGTTAAAAATAGTCTTGGTTGCAATTTTATTTTTTTTTTTATTTTTCAACGACCCGTTTCGCATTTAGGCATCTTCATGTTACCTTTTCTAGATGGACGCGAGAGGCACAAAGATCTGCATAACGCATTCCCGTTCACAGGAGTGAGTAACAGTAAGATAGGGGCTCAGGTAGTAAGCATAATGCGCTCCAGCGGCGTGTGCACACGACGCTGGAGCCCATTTCCTGTTACACTATAATATTCTAATTTACTTAAAAGGATATTGTGATTTATACAGTCAAATGACTTTGACAGATCACAAAATATACCAGTTGCCTGCAATTTATCTAATGAATTAAGCACATTTTTCACTGTAAGTGTAGATAGCCTTCTCAATATCAGAACCCTTTAGAAATCCGAACTGTGACTTTGACAGTATGTTATTTGAGATAAGATGGTTATAAAGCCGATTGCACATTACTTTTTCTAAAATTTTTGAGAATGCTGGAAAAAGTGAAATTGGACGGAAATTTGATGCTATTTCTTTATCTCCCTTCTTAAACAGTGGCTTAGCTTCAGCATATTTTAACCATTCAGGAAATATTCCACTGATAAACGACTGGTTACACAGATAGCTTAATATGTTCTTTAATTAGCTTTATTGAAATACCGGCGCTAAGGTAGAATGTTGCGTTACTTGACTTCTGGAAGGCGTTAAATACAGTTCTGCATTGTCGCCTAATGAACAGAATAAGAGCGTACGGAATATCAGACCAGCAGCGTTATTGGACTGAAGAATTTCTAGCTACCAAAACAAGGCATGTCATTCTCAACGGCGAGGACTCTTCTGCCGTACAAGTAACGTCTGGCGTACACCAAGGGAGTGTTATAGGACCATAAATGACCTAGTGGATGACGTCGAAGTTCCATGAGGCTTTTCACGGTTGATGCTGTTCTATTCAGAGATGTCACAACGCTTGAAATTTGTACTAAAATGCAGGAAGACCGGCAGAGGATCGACGTTTAGTGCTGGATCTGACAGTTGATCCTCAAAATAAATAAATATGCAGAAGCACCTATTATCGCATGATTAAATGGTTGCAGAGCAATAACTGGAAGCAGTTACATCCTTGAAATATCTAATACTGTGACCGAGGAGCGATCTGAAATGGAACAAATAGTAGGTAAGATAGGTGCAAGAGTGAGATTCATTGGAAGAATGATACAGAAGTGTAGTCCGCTGACTGAGTCAGCTTACAAAATTCTCCAGAATGAGATTTTCACTCTGCAGCGGAGTGTGCGCTTATATGAAACTTCCTAGCAGGTTAATACTATGTGCCGGACCGAGACTCGAACTCGGGACGTTTGCCTTTCGCGGCAAGTGGTCTACCACCTGAGCTACGGAAGCACGACTCACGCCCCCTCCTCACAGCTTTACTTCTGCCAGTATCTCAGTTCGAGGTTCGGTCCGGCACACAGCTTTAATCTGCCAGAAAGCTACAAAAGTCTCGTTGGAGCAAAGCATGAATATTGCTCGTCATCTGGTGTTCGTACCACGCGGGATTGACAGAGGAAATAGAGAAGATCCAGAGAACACTATGTGGTCACAGGTTCATTTAGTAAAGGCGAAAGCGTCGCAGTGATGCTCAGCCAACTACAGTAGCAGACGCTACAAGAGAGGCGTTCTGCTACGGATAACAGCCAAAATTCTGAGAGCGTAAGATGCTAAAAAAGTTATGCGGAAAAAATTGACGGTAAAATCAGAGAGGTTTGAACTCACACTGAAGCTTACCAACAATGCCTGCGAATTCCTCGCGACTGGAACGGGAAAGATGGGGGAAGTGACAGTGGTACCCGAAGTATCCTCTGGCAGGCACCGTAAGATGGTTTGCGGAGTATAGATGTACATGAAGGAATGTAAGCCACTTTCGTGAAGCTTCTCTACGGTTGGAATTTTCCCATTAATTATGTCATACCAGGTGGATCTGATCAGTGTGTTGAGGAGCGGCTTTTGTATATTTTTTTCCAATTTCTGAACGTATTTGTAGTTTCTGTTGGATTTCCTGGTAAACTTTGTGTTGCTTAAAAATAAAGAGCCGCACGGAGTGGCCGCGCGGTTAGAGGCGCCATGTCACTGATTGCGCGGCCGCTATCTCCGGAGGTTCGAGTCCTCCCTCAGGCATGGGTGTGTGTATGTGTTGTTCGTAGCATAAGTTAGTATAAGTAGTGTGTAAGTCTAGGGACCGATGACCTCAGCAGTTTGCTCCCTTAAGAATTCACATACATTTGAACGTTTTAAAAATAAAGATTTGGTGTCCAGTAAGAAAACAGATTATGTTGGACACAACTGTATTCCCAATAAAATCTCTTGACATACTCAAGATTGATGTTTATATCATCGACACCATTTAGATCACTGTATCTCGCCTCTTGGCCCTATTGAAATTTTTATTGTCAGTCATATTTTCTTCTCTTTCTTCTTAGTACTATATCCAAAGAATGGTGTATGGTTATATCGCCACGTGAGGAACTGGTTGACTGGCGAGGCGTGGGTGTACTGTAGGCCTAGGAATATCCGTAGAAACTTTGAAATTAAGTAAATAAATGAAACAATATCCTAAACACGATATTTTTCATTTATCATGGCAAATAAAAATTTGTGCTGGACCGGGATGTGAACTCGGATCTCCTGCTAATATACGAGGGCTATTTATTAATCGAGGGCAACGGCCTTGCCGCAGTGGCTACATCTGTTCCCGTCAGATCACCGAAGTTCAGCTCTGCCGGGTGTGGCCGGCACTTGGATTGGTGACATCCGGGCCGCCATGCGCTGTTGCCGTTTTTCGGGGTGCACGCAGCCTCGTGATGCCACTTGAGGAGCTACTCGACCGAATGGTAGAGGCTCCGGCCACAGAAAACCATCGTAACGACCGGGAGAGCGGTGTGCTGACCACAGGCCCCTCCTATCCGCATTCTCATCTGAGGATGACACGGCGGTCGGATGGTCCCGATGGCCACTTGTGGCCTGAAGACGGAGTGCTTGCATTTATTAATCGAAATTTGGTTCTAACGCCCTAGATCTTTTTTTATATGTGAACTGGTCTACAGTCATAATTACTTACGATATTGCTAGGCAGGTATTGTTTAGAGATACTACGCCCTTGTCTTTCTCCGACTGACCAAGGGACCACTTAGTGAGAACTGTGAGACTTTGGAAAGCGGCAGCTTCAAAGAGGGAGAACCTGAATGATTTAAATTAGCTGCCCTCACGTAAATTTTACCTTTAAATGTCTCAGTATTTCTTGGTCCTTCAGCAGCACGCTGATCCTTCCTGACTGTGAAACGAACTTCCGTTCGTAAGTAAACTTATATTTTACATCCAACACCTAATAAGAGAATAGCAGGTAGAGGACTTGTTTGGGAGCAGGAGGCGAAGAAATATTGCCACAATCTTACGTCAATAGAGATGGGAAATCCGTTATGTATTCGGAAATAAAACAGTGTTCTCAGGTCCCACCCTAACCACCGCCTTGGAAATCGCAACATATTCGGAGAAAACAGCCAAATATTTGTGCCATTTAAGATTATAAAATTTATTGATGCCCATTTCACTCGCAGATTTAAGCTGTCCTTTTAGGCCCCACCGTAAGCTCCACCTCGGAAATCGCGACATACACGCTAATAAAAATAAAAAAAGTCATCATGAAGGAGTTATCCGAATATGAGGTGTTATGTTGATGACGAACCAGTCGTCGCCAGTGTTGACTGGTGGCCAATGCTAAATAGAAACATAAATCACAGCAGGTTTGTCAGTACCGTCGATAAGGTGCTGGCTGCATGGTTGGATCTGCAACGACTAAAATAATTAGAAGTCGATGGTAAAAAATATAATATGTATTGTACTTAACTGGTTGTACAGGGTTCTTCTTGGTTGCATACATATAATTATAAACAGATAGTTATAGAGGCCTCACTTAGGCCATACGTTACTAAGCGCCTTGTTAGAGGCTGCTTCCTATCAGCTGAAGGCTATGCTACTTTACTACTTGACGCCCCGAGGAGCAAGAGTGGACGAGAGCTCGCTAGAAACTTGATAAGCCGCGGAGCGGTGCTAGCGGCGCTGGTCGCGACTCGCGGGTCCAACGAAACTAATACGAACCGCGGTCGATAATTGCAACCCCTAACAAGTGTGGTATCGAACGTTGATACCACAGGAGGTAAATCGGTAGATGTGATGTGCGTGTACAGACAAACAAATGATTACGATTTCAGAAAAACTGGATGATTTATTCATCCAATTTTATTCCAGAGAAAGAGCTTCACAAATTGAGCAATTCATTAACGCTCTGGTCCACCTGTAGTCCTTATTCGAGCGGTTATTCGACTTGACATTGAGTGACAGTTGTTGGACGTCCTCCGCAGGTATCATGTCAGATTCTGTCCATTGGCGTGTTAGATCGTCAAAATCCCGAGCTGGTTGGAGGGCCCTGCCTATACTGCTCCGAAAGTTCTCAGTTGGGGAGAAAACCGGCGACATTGCTGGCCAAGGTAGGGTTTGGCAATCACAAAGACAAGCAATACAAACTCTCGCGGTGTGTAGGTGAGCATTATCTTACTGAAATGTAAGCCTAGGATGGCTTGCCATGAAGCCCAACGAAATGGAGGGTAGAACATCGTCGACGTACCGATGTACTGTAAAGGTGCCGCTGATGACAACCAAACGGGGCCTGCTGTGAAAAGAAGTGGTACCCCAGACCATTACTCCTAGTCGTCAGGCTGTATGGCGGGCAACAGTCAAGTTGGTATCACACTGCTGTCTGGGGCATCTCCGAACACGTCTTGGGCCTGGAGTAGAATTGTCTTCAGTGATGAGTCCCACATCCAATTGTGCCCCAATGAACAGTGAAGACTTATATGGAGAAGCCCTGGACAGTGGTTGGTTACCACCCTGACTGTCAGCCATCATTTGGCCCAACAACCAGGACTGATGTTCAGGGATGCTATCTCTTTTCATAGAAGGACCTTTTGGTTGTCACCCACGGCACCATTACAGCACAACAGCACTCCGTCTTCAGGCCACAAGTGGCCCATCGGGACCATCCGACCGCCGTATCATCCTCAGTTGAGGATGCGGATAGGAGGGGCATGTTGTCAGCACACCGCTCTCCTGGTCGTTATGACGGTTTTCTTTGACCGGAGCCGCTAATATTCGGTCGAGGAGCTCCTCAATTGGCATCACGAGGCTGAGTGCACCCCGAAAAATGGCAACAGCGCATGGCGGCCCAGATGGTCACCCATCCAAATGCCGGCCACGCCCGATAGCGCTTAACTTCGGTGATCTGACGGGAACCGGTGTATCCACTGCGGCAAGGCCGTTGCCACAGCACAGCGATACGCCGACTATATTCTACGCTCCATTTTGTTGCCCTTCATGGCAAGCCATCCTGGGCTCACATTGCAGCAAGGTACAGCCCGCCCGCACACGGCGATAGTTTCTAAGCTCGTCTGCATGCTTGCTGAACCCTACATTGGCCAGCGAGGTGCCGGATCTATCCACTGAGAACGTTCGGAGCATTATGGGCAGGGCCCTCCTGGCAGCTAGGTATTTTGGCGATGTAGCGCGCCTGTTGGAGAGATTTGGGCACGATATCCCTCAGGAGGACAGCCAACATCTCTGTCAATCAATGCCAAGCGGAATAACTCCTTGTATAAGGGCCAGCTGTCGACCAACGCGTTCTCTTGAATAAATCACCCAATTTTTCTGAAATTCTTATCATTTGTTTGTCTGTACACGTACATCACATCTACCGATTTCTGTCCCGTTCGGACAATACCTTGGTGGTGAGTTTTTTGTCTTAAAGTGTATTTAAAAAAGCCAAAAATTTGTGACAATCAAGATTATATATTTCATTCCTGCTTGTAGAAATACATTGTCTCTTTTTTTGCCTGTCATTGATTAGACGAAAGTATTATTCAGTTGCCTGCTTGGAACTGACGCGTTGCCAACGTTTGAGCATTAAAGACGTGCCGCTATGATTGGCGCTGCCCTCGATCTAGACCTTAGCCAATTTTCCTATTATTTGTGTAACGCTTAGGTACGGGGTCATCCACGTATGATTCAAGAACCGTGTCCGGAGTTGCGCAGACACCAGTACCGGTGAGACAGAAGTCACGCTCAAATTGCTGCACACACCATGGCTCGTCCCTTTGGCTTTGCTGGATGGCGTATCAGTTTAAGCTGAATCAGACGTGTTAGGAACCGTCTAGTAACAAAGTCCAAGTAAACAGTCACACCATTTAGTACTTTAGACTGGTGTGTCAGTAGCATCTGATCATACACTACTGGCCATTAAAATTGCTACACCACAAAGATGACGTGCTGCACACTCCAAATGTATCCGACAGTAAGAAGATGCTGTGATATGCAAATGATTAGCTTTTCAGAGCATTCACACAAGGCTGGCGCCGGTGGCGACACCTACAACGTGCTGACATGAGCAAATTTTCCAACCGATTTCTCATACACAAACAGCAGTTGACCGCATTGCCTAGTGAGACGTTTTTGTGATGCCTCGTGTAAGGAGGAGAAATGCGTACCATCACGTTTCCGACTTCGATAAAGGTCGGATTGTAGCCTATCGTGATTGCGGTTTATCGTATCGCGACACTACTGCTCGCGTTGGCCGAGATCCAATGACTGTTAGCAGAATATGGAATAGGTGGGTTCAGGAGGGTAATACGGAACGCCGTGCTGGATCCCAACGGCCTCGTATCACTAGCAGTCGAGATGACAGGCATCTTATCAGCATGGCTGTAATGGATCGTGCAGCCACGTCTCGATTCCTAAGTCAACAGATGGGGACGTTTTCAAGACAACAACCATCTGCACGAACAGTTCGACGAAGTTTGGAGCAGCATGGACTATCAGCTCGGGAGATCATGGCTGCGGTTACCCTTCACGCTGCATCACAGACAGGAGCGCCTGCGATGGTGTACTCAACCACGAACCGGGGCGCACGAATGGCAAAACGTCGTTTTTTCGGATGAATCCAGGTTCTGTTTACAGCATCATGACGGTCGCATCCGTGTTTGGCGACATCGCAGTGAACGCACATTGGAAGCGTGTATTCGTTATCGCTATACTGGCGTATCACCCGGCGTGATGGTATGGGGTGCCCTTGGTTACACGTCTCGGTCACCTCTGGTTCGCATTGACGGCGCTCTGAACAGTGGACGTTACATTTCAGATGTGTTACGACCCGTGGCTCTACCCTTCATTCGATCCCTGTGCAACCCTGCATTTCAGCAGGATAATGCACGACCGCGTGTTCCAGGTCCTGTACGGGCCTTTCTGGGTACAGAAAATGTTCGACTGCTGCCCTGGCCAGCACATTCTCCAGATCTCTCACCAATTAAAAACGTCTGGTCAATGGTGGCTGAGCAACTGGCTCGTCACAATACGCCAGTCACTACTCTTGATGACCTGTGGTATCGTGTTGAAGCTGCATGGGCAGCTGTACCTGTACACGCCATCCAAGCTCTGTTTGACTCAATGCTCAGGCGTATCAAGGCCGTTATTACGGCCAGAGATGGTTGTTCTGGGTACTGATTTCTCAGGATCTATGCACCCAAACTACGTGAAAATGTAATCACATGTCAGTTCTAGGCCGGCCGGGGTGGCCAAGCGGTTAAAGGCGCTACAGTCTGGAACCGCGCGACCGCTACGGTCGCAGGTTCGAATCCTGCCTCGGGCATGGATATGTGTGATGTACTTAGGTTAGTTAGGTTTAAGTAGTTCTAAGTTCTAGGGGACTGATGACCTTAGAAGTTAAGTCCCATAGTGCTCAGAGCCATTTGAACCATTTGTGAATTCTAGTATAATATATTTGTCCAATGAATACCCATTTATCATCTGCATTTCTTCCTGGTGTAGCAAGTTGAATGGCCAGTAGTGTAGATTGAAACGTTACAAAGTAATGGTAGGGCAATAACTGACCAATTCAGGTGGGCCCGTATTGCAACTCGCTAATGCAGTCACGTGCAGTATGGAGAAGCTGATACAGAGCTCCTCTCTTTTACTTGATAAAGCATAGCTGCACTTACCAGGGTAAAAACTCGCTGAACAATCCGACAATCCTCAGCAGTTACCTCCAGAGCTTCTGCATGATGTGGAAGGACGAGTGTGGCGAGCAGTTATTTTACTGAACCAATCTTTTTCCGTCAAACTATAGCGTCTGAAAGGCACATCGACAATATGTTGCAATCTTTTTCTCAGGGAACTACCATCAGAAAGACCAAGTAATACTAATTTCTGAGAGGTATATCGACAATATATTGCAATCTTTTTCTCAGAGAACTGCCATCAGAAACACCTAGTAATACTGTCATATGCCATTTACAGTGTGTGTTGGCTTGCGTTGTCCGGCATGAAACAATCCTAGATCTTTTCGTTCGTTGTTGAAAGAAACCATCGGGAAAACTGTAAAGGTAAACAAAGTTCAGGGAGAAGAAATAAAAATTTTAACTTTTGCCAATGAAATTGGATTTCTGTTAAAATACGGCAAAGGAGATGGTAGATAAGGTGAATGGAATGGATAGTGTCTTGAAAATAGGTGCTGAGATGAATATAAATAAACGTAAAATAAGGGTTGAGGAACGTATTCGAATTAATTCAGGTGATACGGAAGGAATTAGATTGGGAAACGAGACACAGACTTGCACGGAGAGGCTAGTGGCAAGAGATGTATCAAGCCGGGATTTGGACTGGAAAACATGGAAGCTTTACACGTTTGATTTTATTATCCATAACTAAAATACTTTAATGTAAATGTCTTGATAAATGAGTCTAAGTCATTTATTTTAAATGCTGAAAATTTATAATTTGTTTGTGGGCAATGACCCTTCACCAGTATTATGCTATGACGCGGCTGTATCATGTTGTTGCAAGGTCGTTAGCCAAATAGTAATGAAACAACACGCAACAAACTAATAATACTAGGAAAAATCGACACAGCTCTCCCTAGTCGATGAACAGACTTATAATCAAACAAGACGGGCGAGTGCAGTGTGCGTTACCTTCACTGAATAATAAGAGAATGATCGTTGAATCTGGCCACTGTACGCGACGATGATACCATCATAGTGAGAACAACAAGTTCAGGGCCGCTGGTGGCCGAGCGGTTCTAGGCGCTTCAGTCTGGAACCGCGCGACCGCTACGGTCGCAGGTTCGAATCCTGCCTCGGGCAAGGATGTGTGTGATGTCCTTAGGTTAGTTAGGTTTAAGTAGTTCTAAGTTCTAGGGGACTGATGACCTGAGATGTTAAGTCCCATAGTGCTCAGAGCCATTTGAAACAACAAGTTCAGGTGTGCAGCAGGTTCTATTTATTACTAGTGGTTCGCCTAATCATGGTAAAGTTGGAGGAAATTTTGAAGGATCTCGTAATGTAAATCAAGTCTGAGTATAAAAGATTTTTATTTGCTCTAGTTATCGGACACAAAACACAAGTAGTTAACAGAGGGCGAATTTTTCTAAAAATCTGTACAGCAGAGAAGCAGAGGGTATAGAAGTCTCTGCGCTTGTCAGCATGCAGCCAAGATAGGTGTGTTTATGATGGTGATATATGATCAAAGAGTAGAACATCACAAATGTAACGAACACAAGCATTCATAACCAGGTCGAAGCATCGTGAGCTATCCTGAGAAAGGGCTTGCAGAATAGCAACGCTGTCGTCAATAGTTGGAAGTATAAATGTTGGTACAAGTTTATTTTTCAGCTCAAGAGGGAAGAACTTCTTGTATTTCTGTAGGACACGGAGACATGCTGGTATCTTATTGCACAGTGTAGTTACTTGCTCAGTTCAATTTAGATTTTTGGTTATTATTACTCTCAGACTGTTTTCTGTGGAAGTGAAGTTGATATTAATTGTCCTATTTAATCGGCCGCAGTGGCCGAGCGTTTCTAGGCGCTACAGTCTGGAGCCGCGCGACCGCTACGGTCGCAGGTTCGAATCCTGCCTCGGGCAAGGATGTGTGTGATGTCCTTATGTTAGTTAGGTTTAAGTAGTTCTAAGTTCTAGGGGACTGATGACCTCAGAAGTTAAGTCCCATAGTGCTCAGAGCCATTTGAACCATTTTGTCCCATTTAGGGTTTAAAGATAGTAGGGTTTGCCCATATTTCGGGATAATGAGCCTAGAATGGCCAACTAGTACCCCGTGGGTTTTTTGGGTGAGTTGAGCTTGAGCCCCATATCCTGCGCCAATTTTGATAGTGCACACAAGTCGGTATTGAGAGTCTCGATTGTTGTCTTCAAGTTTACTGATTTTTTACTTCCATACAACTGGAGTTCATCAGCTTACATGTGGTATTTTCAGTAGGACGAAACAGATGACACGTCTTTCACGTTCAGTGGAAATGGTATAGGATCTACTACCGAACGCTGAGGGACTCCGTGTGTACCAGGTATGAAAAAATAATGGCTGTGAGTACTATGGGACTCAACATCTGTGGTCATCAGTCCCCTAGAACTTAGAACTACTTAAACCTTACTAACCTAATGACATCACACCCATCCATGTCCGAGGCAGGATTCGAACATGCGGCCGTAGAAGTCGCGCGGTTCCAGACTGAAGCGCCTAGAGCCGGCCGGTGTGGTCGTGCAGTTCTAGGCGCTTCAGTCTGGAACTGTGTGACCGCTACGGTCGCAGGTTCGAATCCTGCCTCGGGCATGGAAGTGTGTGATGTCCTTAGGTTAGTTAGGTTTAATTAGTTCTAAGTTCTAGGCGACTGATGACTTCAGAAGTTAAGTCGCATAGTGCTCAGAGCCTTTTGAACCATTTTTTTGAAGCGCCTAGAGCCGCTCGGCCACATAGACCGGCCCAGGTATGAAAACAGAGTTGCAAACAAGCATAAATTAATTACGCAACTCAGTTTTTTCGAGATAATAGTTGAAACTTTACGACTACTTCTCGTACTTCATAAAAATTATAACAATGAAAGACTCCGTGTAATATAGAGTTTGCATGTCAACAAATTAATTTTCTTGTTAAATACTTTTTGGGATTCCACCAACTGAAGAGATTTATTTAAGAGCTGCGTGGCCGGGAAAGTTTGAATGCAGCTGCTCTATATGGTAATCTACCTATCTTGAAGTTAAACAATACCCTCACATACCTACTTGGTAAGATATAAGTTGTTTGTGAAAAAGCTCGGGGTTAGGTTACAAGAATGTTTTACGCAGCCGCAAGCACCTGCATCCGGACAGCTACGCAGAGAGAGATAATGGCTGAAGCGGGTCAAGGCGGTGAGCACACACCGAGCGCTGTTTGCCGCGGCACTTGGCACTGTGTTCCCGTCGCGGCTCTCCAAGCAAGCTACGGCGCGTCGCCGAGTTTCCAGAAGCGGCACTGTTTGTAAACGCGGCGCGGAGGAAGCGAAAGGCTGCCCGTTCCCCATTCACCGCCCGCCCTCCCTGAGTCAGCCGCTGGAGTCACTCGCGTCACCCGTTCCAGGAAGACGGCTCACCGCGGCCGGAACGAGCTGCTGCTGCCGCTGCTACTGCGGCGGCCAATTAGCGAGTCTGGAGTAAGGGGCTTACGAAGCGCGACGTCGCGGAGCTGCTCAAGGCTGCCGCCTCGGAATCGTGCGCCTGGAAGCGGCAGCATAAGGCGTGAAATGAGAAGCCACGCTATTCGAGTGCCCTCAGCAGATAGGAATGCGTCTGCTTCCTGATATAAGGTTGCGTATGTCAGAAACGGTATGTAACTCCGTTCATCGTCAGCTTAACACAGCTGTCGAGGTGCGACTGTACATTCCGCTTCGTTCACTGTTACGTCTATGGATTCTGCCTCCTGCAGAACGTAAACCGCATTCTGCGGCTTACTGGCGTGTACCGCTGTAACTGGCCTTTAATAAAACCTCAAGTCGGACAGCTGTGTTCTAATAGGGAAACCCATTTAGCATTTATTCTTTTTGTTAAGGCATTCGACAACTGTGATAGAACAGTGGGGAATTATGAGGAAAAGAGGACAGCCACGACCTCTAATAAATTTTTTAAAGGGTCTGTACAAACACACGACTGTAATTTTAGATTTAAATGGTACTCTAACGCAGCCAGCAACCACAAAGGAGTTAGACAAGAATGCAACATTTCATCCACTCTTTTTAACATTTATTTAGATGACGCAATCAGGAAATCGAAGGAGATTTTTAAAAGGGGAATTGTCTTTTATGTGCAGACGACAGCACACTGCTGCTGGAGAATGAAGATGACCTATAAAGGGGGCTACATTAGTTAGATAATATTGAGAAGAATACAATTTGACAAAATCAATGGTCTTTACTGGAAAATACTCTTATGGACAAAATTTGTGATTGACTATTAAAGGAGGTCAAACATTTTAGCAACATAGGTTGCGACGTCAGCGTCACGTACGAATATGACGAAGGCACAAAGAAGAAATTAGCAAAACGAGGAATGAAGTCTCGACGCTTGCTTACGGAAGTGAACTGTGGGTTATAAGTAAACGCCAGCAAAACGACTATAAACAGCAAAATGGTTCAAATGGCTCTAAGCACTATGGGACTTAACATCTGAGGTCATCAGTCCCCTGGAACTTAGAACTACTTAAACCCAACTAACCTAAAGACATCACACACATCCATGCCCGAGGCAGGACTCGAACCTGCGACCGTAGCGTTCGCGCGGTTCCAGACTGAAGTGCCTAGAACCGCTTGCTCACAACGGCCGGCTTCTTTGATTACTTTACTCAGTTTTTTATGAGAGAGGGCGAGCAGCCCTCTGATCGAACACGCTGAGCTACCGTGCCGGCGAAATGTGTGCCACGCCAGGATTCGAACCCACGATCCCCTGCTTCTTTTTTTATTTTTATTTCTTTGTTGATCTCATTTTATTCCATTTTGCTCGTTGTATTTCTTCGAGGCGGACGTCCCATAACTCTCGTTCAGGCACTTCGTTGATCTGTTCACTCAGTTGTTTTATTACAGAGGGTACCTGCTTCTCTGGCCGAACACGCTGAGCTACCGTGCCGGCATTCTCGGCCAAAGCGGCCGGCTACAAGCAGCAAATAATGAGATTTCCAAGAGCGGTAAATGGATGCACAAGAGCTAACAGATTTCAAAACTCAGAAGTCAGGGAACACCTGAATATTTTTCCTATCTATACTACTGTAGCCGGCCGCTGGGGCCGAGCGGTTCTAAGCGCTTCAGTCCGGTACCGCGCAGCTGTTACGGTCGCAGGTTCGAATCCTGCCTCGGGCATGGATGTGTGTGATGTCCTTAGGTTAGTTAGGTTTAAGTAGTTCTAAGTCTTGGGGACTCATGACCTTAGACGTAAGTCCCATAGTGCTTGGAGTCATTTGAACCATTTTTTATACTACCGTATAAAAACAAATTGTTGTTTAACGTTGTTATCAAAAATTACGAAAGGTTTTTCACCATTTTACTTCAAATTCTTACACTATACACTAATAAATGTTCGGATGGACATAGGGTCGTTGCTTAATGCTGTTACCAAAACGCTCAAAAAGTTCTTATGGTGGTAGGCGTATATTTTTTAATATATAGAAAATATATATATGTTGTGTACATAGTTCCGCGTAGTCAGCGCGTACACAACTTTCCCACTAGAGCGCGCCCCGCTAAGCACAACAGCGCAGGCGCAGCACTCGTCCGTCTCCGCACTACGAGATGGCGCTGCCATAAAGACGGACCAAATTCTGCTTCCGCCGATCCGCGTATTAATATGTAACACAGCCAATGAGATTGCTGCTAACGTAGAACCTTTTCTCCTCGCGGATTACACTCGCGCAGTGATTCATGAACGCGCGAGGTATTATAAAGAGTGTACAGACCTCCGATTAGTCAGTCTACATTTGTCTGCATCTGTCGGCATTAGTCTGCATCAGTCTGTACCAGTCTACATTTGTCTGTACCAGACTATGATCAAGTTTCAGTCTGCTCCTAATAAGATTACCATATTCCTGTACATAGCCATGAAGATAAATGTATAGACACGTTTGTCAAGTATGAGATATATGTGAGAATAAGATTAACGTACCAGTACCAAAGGAACTTCAGATTGTCAATTGTAAATAGCATACAGAACCAAGTTAAGTAATTTTTATGCTTGTTATTATTTTAATAAATGTGTGTGAAAATTAATCAAGTTCTGTTTAAAGTTCGTCACCGTCAATCTGCTATTCTAAGCGTGCAAGTGGCATTTCTATCGTCTGACCTAACGGCAGAAGATAAACACGCCACGATAAGACCACGAGACATATTGCTGACATTCGCCTACTCGCCTACGCACACCACAATATATATATATATATATATATATATATATATATATATATATATATATATATATATATATATATATATATATTAAAAGTAGCGAAAAATTGTTACAAAAAATCTCGACAAATTCTTGACCGAGGTACCTCAGATTTTTACATAACAGAATAATAAATGTTTGGGCGGGCATAAGCTACATACTTTTAATATATCTGGTATATATATATATATATATATATATATATATATATATATATATAATAAGAAATGTTGTTCGCAAAAATCTTGAAAAGTTCTTAACGGATTTCAAATTTTTAGACGATACTCTAACAAACATTCAGGAGGACATAGACTACCTGTTTTTTAAAAAAAATTTTACGCGATACTGTAATAAAAATTGAGATGAACATAGACTATTGTATTTAAATAACAATGTTCAGTTTTTCTGTTAAAACCGACTGTGAAAAAGAAAATGTATGCTGTGCTGCGAAATATACGCTGTCGTTTTCTTTCTCGAAATCAGTTTTGACTACGATGGAAGGACATTTAAACCATTAGACAAATCGCTTCTCCCATATATATTCTTTCTCCTTATATGTAATTTTACACAAAAACTGTATACACAACAATGTGCTACTTTGATTTCTTCAACTAAGACGGTTGTAACAGAAACAAGAAAAGTTGTCTCTATGGCTACCTTTATAAGCCTACATGCATTCGCACGTTAAAACTATACGAAATACTGCCCCTGAAGCTACCATCCTCACAGATCCAGCAGCAGCAGAGATAAACTGTGTGATCAAAAGTATCCGGACAGCTGGCTGAAAATGACTTACAAGTTCGTGGCTCTCTCCATCGGAAATGCTGGAATTCAATATGGTGTTGGCCCACTCTTAGCCTTTATGCCAGCTTCCACCCTCGCAGTCATACGTTCAATCAGGTGCGGGAAGGTTTCTTGGGGTATGGCAGCCCATTCTTCACGGAGTGCTGCGCCGAGAAGAGGTATTGATGTCGGTCGGTGAGGCCTGGCACGAAGTCGGCGTTACAAAACATCTCAAATGTGTTCTATAGGATTCAGGTCAGGACTCTGTGCAGGGCAGTCCATTACGAGGATGTTATTGTCGTGTAACCACTCCGCAATAGGTCGTGTATTATGAACAGGTGCTCGATCGTGCTGAAAGATACAATTGCCATCCCCGAATTGCTCTTCAGCAGTGGGAAGCAAGAATGTGTTTCAAACATCATTGTAGGCCTGTGCTATGTTAGTGCCACGCGAAACAAGGGGTGCAAGCCCCCTCCATGAGAAACACGACCACACCATAACATTATTGTCTCCGAATTTTACTGTTGGCGCTACACACGCTGGAAGATGACGTTTACCGGACATTCACCATACCCACACCCTGCCATCGGATCGCCACATTGTGTACCGTGATTCGTCACTCCACACAACATTTTTCCGCTGTTCAGTCGTCCAGTGTTTACGCTCCTTACACCAAGTGAGGCGTCGTTTGTCATTTACCGGCTTGATGAAAGTCTTTTAAGCAGCCGCTCGACCATGAAATCCAAGTTTTATCACCTCCCGCCTAACTGTAATCGTATTTGCAGTGGATCCTGATGCAGTTTGGATTCCTATGTGATGGTCTGGACAGATGTCTGGCTATTACACATTACGACCTCTTCAACTGTCGGCGGTCTCTGTCAATCAACAGACGAGATCGACCTGTACGATTTTGTGCTGTTTGTGTCCCTTCACGTTTCCACTTTACTATCAAATCGAAAACAGTGGATCTAGGGATGTTTAGGAGTGCGGATCTCGCGTACAGACGTATGACACATGTGACACCCAATCATGTGACCACGTTCGAAGAGCGTGATTTCCGCAGAGCACCTCATTCTGTTCTCTCACGATGTCTAATGACTACTGAGATCGCTGATAAGGAGTACCTGGCAGTTGGTGGCAGCACAATGCATCTAATATGAAAAACGTATGTTTTTTGGGGGTGTCCGGATACTTTTGATCATACCCCGTACGCCAACAATCTCAATCAGTTTAGCTATTCACTTTAAGCGACTTTAATTCTCATTAATTCCCAGTAGAAATTGCGTTTGCAGTATTAATAATAATAATAATAATAATAATAATAATTAACAAGACTCAAGGTCAGAGAGAGGGAGGAGACGAAACGGACGGCGAGGGTGAGAGGAATTGACATAGACAGGGGAAAGAAGGAGGTGGACAGAGAAAGGGGTGAGGAGATTATGGTGAGAGAATGGGGAGGAGGTGATGGACAGGGAGAGAGGGGAAGATGGTGGTGGTGGTGGTTAGCGTTTAACGTCCCGTCAACAACGAGGTCATTAGAGACGGAGCGCAAGCTCGGGTTAGGGAAGGATTGGGAAGGAAATCGGCCGTGCCCTTTCAAAGGAACCATCCCGGCATTTGTCTGAAACTATTTAGGGAAATCACGGAAAACCTAAATCAGGATGGCCGGAGACGGGATTGAACCGTCGTCCTCCCGAATGCGAGTCCAGTGTGCTAACCACTGCGCCACCTCGCTCGGTAGAGGGGAAGAGATGACGGACAGAGATAGGGGGGGAAAAGGACAAACTGAAACGGACATCTCCAATGAATGAGTGGAGAAAGATTACCTCTACAGATAAGAAGATTTAATGCAGTTGGGAGAAGAAATTAAGGAAGACCGAGCAAGTGATGGGACCATAACAGGTATAACAAACAAAGGCCTTATGCTCCCAGTGGAGGTTCAAATGGTTCAAATGGCTCTGAGCACTATGGGACTCAACTGCTGTGGTCATAAGTCCCCTAGAACTTAGAACTACTTAAACCTAACTAACCTAAGGACATCACACACGTCCATGCCCGAGGCAGGATTCGAACCTGCGACCGTAGCGGTCGTGCGGTTCCAGACTGTAGCGCCTTCAACCGCTCGGCCACTCCGGCCGGCCAGTGGAGGTAATGATGAGATAATGCTATTTATGTGAAAATGTAAAAGCGACGAACAGCCGAAAAACAATAAAATTTCGTTTTCTTTTAATATGATTTATAAATAAGAGTATTTAAATAGCATCCACCAGGATCACTCACCCTCATTTTTGTCAGCGCCCTGCGGTAGTTAACGCGTAGCGTCCGCGTAGTCAGAGTCCATCATAGAGAACCTCATGAAAAGCGCCAAGTTTGCGGAAGTCCGGCTCTAAGGCTTAAAAGAGTAGTGAGAACTTTTGAAAATAAAGTAATATGTTTACTATTCGCGAGACGTACGTGATCCACGTGAGTCACGCGATCCAAAGACAACTGCCAGTCGCCGTCTGCATAACAAGGCGAGAAGCTACGGCCAAAAGGCTAAGCAAAACGCCATTCTTCTCCACTGTTGCTCCTCACTGGTAATCTCTCTCTCTCTTTCTCTCGTCACAATCCTGTAAAGGCTTTCTTGGTATCATTTTGCAACTGATATTGTAATTGGTGCTTCATCATATGTAAAAACTGATAGTGAATACTAGTGCGCGCTCTGGTCTCGAGTTAGTGGTTAAAATTCCTTTGCCTCTTTGTTTGTAAATCTTAACTGCAGAGTACATTTCAATTAATGAGTCAGATTTTGACTCCTTCCATTGTTATGATTGTTGTGCTTCTCTTCCTCTTCACCTACATCCTCTTGATAAGCTTTGAGTAACCGATGTTCAAATGGACGCTTGATTCATGTCTGTAAGCAGGATCGATCCAGATGCATCGAAGATCACAAGGTATGGCAACATCTTCTTTGGGTTCCACTTGTTAGAAGAAGGGGGGGGGGGGACGGCGGGGGGGGGGGGGGGAGAGAAGTGACGAGGTGCACCACCACAGACTGTGGATGAAAGCAATCAACAATGGCTACAAAAATCGTTGCTCCTGCCAGTCGCGCAGTGCGCGTTGTTATTAGTTTTTTATATACAAAAGAATCTACAGCTGCTCCTGTTCATAACGAGTTGTGCCTAATTCGTGAGCCTGAAGGAATGAGAAAATTAAAGGTTAGAAAATGGTGCTGAGGCTGTTAAAGTGTCCGTGCAAATGTGCCTGATGAAGAGCGGAGTGGTAGGCCTAATATCCAGACCCGTGAAATCCTGCAACAAGTGGACCAAAATCTTGTACACCGTCCGTCCGTCCTTCCGTTCAAAATGCTCCAAGACTGATTTTATTCCTAGCTTATAAGCGACGTCAGCTTGAACTAATAAGTGTAAACAACGCATGTGCATTCGATCAATCAGTTGTGATCATGCACTATTCAGTAGTCTACGTGTGGTCGTAGTATGCCAGCGTTGTTGTGTCACAAACCGCAACGGAACACCATCTTAAAATAAAATCTTTCTCCAGGATGTTTTGAAAAATGTGCAAAGTTTGTCCCGCACACCTTGTCCTCCGAACAAAAACAACGACCTGTGGACACCTGCGGCGACTCGGCTGGAATGCATGAAGGCGGGCAGTTATTTCCTGGGAGAAATTATCATGGGTGACGAGACTTGTTGTTATCAGTACGAGCCTAGCACAATACGACAAAGTGCATTAAATAACATGTAGGGTCAATGGTCTGGCGACGAAGCAGGCGTTCAAGCCACTGTGACGGGCGAGTTGAACAACATCCAAAGCAAGGACTTTTGTGACATTTCAAATGATTGTATGAACGTTCTCTGCGTTGTACTCAAATGGGGGAGACTAATAGAACACCTGAAGCTTAAAACCATCATCTTAACTTTTCGCTATTTTTTACTAATCTAGTCTCGAAACTTTTTGGACAGACGGAGTAAACCATTTTTATATCTGCCGACGGACATAAGATTTTCCCTGTCGGCGTAGGGCTGCCGCCAGTCCATTACGCCAATTGTTCATTGCACACTTCATTTCGTCATCAATTCCAAAACACTCACCACTCAGTAACTGTTCTGAGCCTCGTGAGAAGGTGTATGACTAAAATATTTTTTGATTCTTGAAATCATTTGTGATGATTGGGGACGACTGGGCCGACTTTCGTCATTCACATTTATTCGTCTATTTTGAACATTTTACACCGTTTTCTTGCGTATCTAGCGTTTATTACTGTATCCCCATACAATCCGTTTAGATGACAGTAAATTTCTACTGGTTTCAGCTTCCGTGTATACAAAAAACCAGTAACACTCCTGACCTCACAGTCTGCGAGACATCGCATCACTTTAAACAATCACAGAATTCCATTTGTTTCGACTGGCACACAACACTGAGACAAGATGAAAGGGAACCATTCTATCCTGTATGGAAGCCTGATAGAAATTTACATAATGGGAAAACGCACTAAGCTTCTAATTCCTTGATTAACATCGTAGAATGAAATAAAATACCTTAATACTGTGGCAATATTTTTCAGAAGTAACCAGATGGAAAGCTTTATCGTTTTCGTGAAGTCTAATAAAAGAGGGACGACTATTGAGGAAGGTGTGTAGGGAGCTGCACTTGCCTCACGCAACGCAGCCACCGTATCGACAATTTATGTATTGGGCTAGGAAGTGCTTAATCGCTCATTATACCCCCAGGTCGCCGAACACAGTACATTCACATCTACTCTACACTCCGGTAGCCACCCTGCAGTGCGTGCCGGAGGGTATCTTTTGTACGACTGTCACTGTCCCCGTTTCCTGTTCCATTCGCGAGTAATTCTTGGGTAGAACGATTGCCTGTGAAGCTCCGTACAACGAAATCAGACATCAACGCGTACTTTATTGGTACCGCACAAAATATTGTTTGATCACTAAGGTTGGCAGAGCGGAGAGACAAAAGACTAACAGCTGAAGTCTTCGTTCTTCTACCGATCGGTAGAGAAGTGCTTCTTCTTAAGATGTTTGGCTTTTGCCTCATTCGTCCACTTGTCACACTTGTTGACTACACAAGGTTAATTGCATTTTTTAGTCTCTCCACCTCCTCCTTGGTTTAGCCAGCGAACTTTTCCGTATTTGCCCACTGTCCACTATTACTCTATTTTGGGAATCCTATTTTCACTAATTCTTGTGACATGATAACTCCATTTACTTCCATATTTCTTAATTTGCTGATAACTACTTTTCACTCCCAATCCCTTACTGATGGTTGACTTCTTTATTTTGACTTATAGTGATAGTCATTTGCTCTTCTTGTAGTCTCCGTTCATATCTAGATGTTATTGTTCATGGCTCGCTGCCATATGGTATGTATGGTACTGGCATTGTTCTTTAGAACTTTATTAGACTTTGTTTCTTTACCTTCTTATTCAGTGCTCTCACTAATACAACTGAATTTTTCTATTTCCTACGGTGCTATTTCCGTTCATGAAGGACATCGAATTTTACATTTACAGATGAGGCAGTATTTTCAGCATTAAACCCGCATTTTGGAGGAACCGGATTCAGATCCCCACACGGCCATCCGCGTCAATTTTTGCCACAGTTCCCCTGTATCGATTTAGATCGATATGTTCATTTTCAGCCAAAATGGCTGTGTTTGTGCACCGTGACTGTGTGGGATAAGTATTTATTTCAAGTTTCTGCTACCAGTCACTTTTTATTTTATGCTTAATCTAACACAATGCAACGCGTTTCGAACATGTTCTGTTCACCTTCAGGCGTTTATACATACATACATACACATATATATATAGAAATGCTATTTAAACATAAACAGTCTTAAACTAGATTAATCTAGAACTCTTTGCCCATTGTTTTTTACTGTACTTGCTGGTGTGGCATTTGGGGGGAAGGAGGGGAGGGCAGTGTATGGCTAAATTTCGATTCCTAGCCATGTAGTTTAGGACTGTTTATGTTTAAGTAACATTTCTCTATATGTATGTATGTATGTACAAACGCCTGAAGATGAACAGAATATGTTCGAAACGCGTTGCATTATGTTAAATTAAGAATAAAATAAAAAGCGACTGGTACCAGAAACTTGAAATAAATAAAGATTGATATGGTTCTTCTGTAAAGGACAATACCAGTTTCTCTGCCTCGTGATGACTGGGTGTTGTGTGCTGTCCTTAGGTTAGTTAGGTTTAAGTAGTTCTAAGTTCTAGGGGACTGATGACCATAGATGTTAAGCCCCTAGTGCTCAGAGCCATTTGAACCATTTGAACTACCAGTTTACTTCCCTAGTCTTGTCCTATTCGAGCTTGCTCTTCATCTCTAATGGTCTCGTAGTCGACATAATATTATGTCTTCATCTTCCTTCTAAATAATTAATTATCAAAAATGGCTCCTCCTCCCACACAAAATATAGCCACTTTACTACACGCTGTGATTCGTAGGGAGTTCGCTCTCAGTAATGAAAATGAAATTTCTTCTCGAAGACGGCGTTTTATTTTGTATTTATTATTTTATGAGACACGTTCTGTCCCTGCTCAGCCTTCTGTTAATAGTCATATATCCGACTGAGAAAATGACTTAGCCAGTTGTTGGTTTAAGCGCCGAATTACTTTCATCTTTTATCTTTAGACTTTAACGTTCGTCACTGATTATTGCCCTTGCAGCAGTCGCGGGAGGGAGGGGAACGTAAAACCTGAGCGTTGCTTTGTTTGGGGAAACTTCAGGCGCTTGGTGCGCTCACTACGAAATGTTTAGGCACACAAGACGTCGTTAAATGAGAATCACCACTGGGAGTCGCACTAATAGCTCCGTGTTGATCCCTGCGCGGAAATGCGTTGTTCGATGGAGATTTGTAGGCCAGCACCTCAGAATACAAAGTAGTGGATTGTCGTTTAGTTCTTGACCCACTCTGCAACACATGGATTGAGCGTTGCCGTAATTTTGGCACCATGAATATGAGAGCTCTGTAGATGGTAGGGCTGTTGATAAAATATCGATGTATCGCCACTTTTTGCAAAAAATCAAAAAATGTCTATATATTTCGGCGAAATATTAACACCTATATATCGATATATCGACATCGAGATGGTAATATCGAGTGCCGATATTTTTATTTTATATTTTTTTTTCGCAATTTTCGATAAATATTGGAAGTTGTTCTTTTGATATTGTAATAGATCATACTTTTATTATCACCATGTGGATGAGTCTCACTACTTTTTGAGCTTTCTTCACCACGTCCAGTCTTTCTCTTTCACTGTGTGAAGCAATTTTCCATACACAAAGAAGTCCGATTAAACTGTGGGGGAGGGATTCTTCGAAAACAGTTACTGAAACTGATGAACAGAAGTCTAAAAGACATGATTGATCTTTGAGGTAAGCGGAGACGTGTGAGGGAAATGCTGACGTAATCAGCGCTCGGTGCCACCAACAGAAATTGCAAAGTTTAACTTCACCACTCAATTTTGACACAACAACTGCTTTGTCACTCGCGTTTACAGAAAAAAAAAACAGTAAAGTTTACATGAACTGCTCCAGACAAATCCGATACGTGACGAAACCGAACGACAAACCTATCTGATAATTTATATTGTGGCACTTACCTGAAATTACCATTGTTAGCAAAGTCTTTATCGCCAAGCGTGAACATGCATCTTTATCTTTGAATTATTGCTATAAGGGGGATAGGCAGGCTAGAAGGTTGTTGCTGTACAGAATATCTAATTATAAATCATTACCTAAATATACAGCTCTAAAATAGGCAGTATATTTACAGTGTGCAGCCCATAATTTCTTTGACCCGTACGTCGAGATTTCTTCCACCGATATATCAACAACTTTCATCTATATATCGTGGGCCGAAAATGAAATTCTTTTAAATATAGTTATATCGGAATCCCGTTATTTCTTAAAAATACACTACTGGCCATTAAAATTGCTACACCGCGAAGATGACGTGCTACAGACGCGAAATTTAACCGACAGGAAGAAGATGCTGTGATATGCAAATGATTAGCTTTTCAAAGCATTCACACAAGGCTGGCGCCGGTGGCGACACCTGCAACGTGCTGACACGAGGAAAGTTTCCAAACGATTTCTCATACACAAACAGCAGCTGACCGGCGTTGCCTGGTGAAACGTTGTTGCGATGCCTCGTGTAAAGAGGATAAATGCGTACCATCACGTTTCCGACTTCGATAAAGGTCGGATTTTAGCTCATCGTGAATGCGGTTTATCGTATCGCGACATTGCTGCTCGCGTTGGTCGAGATCAAATGACTGTTAGCAGAATATGGAATCGGTGGGTTCAGAAGGGTAATACGGAACGCCATGCTGGATCCCAACGGCCTCGTATCACTAGCAGTCGAGATGATAGGCATCTTATCCGCATGGCTGTAACGGATCGTGCAGCCACGTCTGGATACCTGAGTCAACAGATGGGGACGTTTGCAGCAGCATTGACTATCAGCTCGGAGGTCATGGCTGTGGTTACCCTTGACGCTGCATCACAGACAGGAGCGCCTGCGATGGTGTATTCAACGACGAACCTGGGTGCACGAATGGCAAAACGTCATTTTTTCGGATGAATCCAGGTTCTGTTTACAGCATCAGGATGGTCGCATCCGTGTTTGGCGACATCGCGGTGAACGCACATTGGAAGCGTGTATACGTCATCGCCATACTGGCGTATCATCCGGCGTCACGTCTCGGTCACCTCTTGTTCGCATTGACGGTACTTTGAACAGTGGACGTTACATTTCAGAATTGTTACGACTCGTGGCTCTATCCTTCATTCGATCCCTGCGAAACCCTACACTTCAGCAGGATAATGCACGACCGCATGTTGCAGGTCCAGTACGGGCCTTTCTGGATACAGAGACTGTTCGACTGCTGCCCTGGTCAGCACATTCTCCAGATCTCCCACTAATTAAAAACGTCTGGTCAATGGTGGCCGAGCAACTGGCTCGTCACAATACACCAGTCACTACTCTTGATGACCTGTGGTATCGTGTTGAAGCTGCATGGGCAGCTGTACCTGACACGCCATCCAAGCTCTGTTTGACTCAATGCCCAGGCATATCAAGGCCGTTATTACGGCCAGAGATGGTTGTTCTGGGTACTGACGTCTCAGGATCTATGCACCCAAATTGCGTGAAAATGTAATCACATGTCAGTTCTAGTATAATATATTTGTCCAATGAATACCCGTTTATTATCTGCATTTCTTCTTGGTGTAGCAATTTTAATGGCCAGTAATGAATTAACAGTCCTGGTAGATAGATGCCTGCCTAAGCGTTAAATACAAGTATGTGCTTCTGGCGAAGAGCATTTAAAAAATTAAAAAAAATATTTACCGGAACATTTAGCAAATGATGCTGACTGTGATCCATCGCAAGTACATGATTGAAAGTAAATGATTATAACGTTAACACTTTTGTGACAAGTTAGAACTACGTATTGAACTGGGGCTCAAATCCAGAAGCCATCCATTTTGCAGGTAGTGCGGTACCAATTTCTCACTTGTTTTCCTTCTTACATTTCAAACTCCACCAAGGGCGGGAAATTCACTTTTATGTCCCAGTCCGACACGAAGTTCATGTCAAGTAAAAATGGAAATCATGGTGTACTCCGCAAAGAGAAAAAAAATATGTTTCTGAATTATTACACTGCCTAGCCCAGATACTTCCAACTGTGTTCCATGGGTCATGGACACATGCCTGGCGTCGCGACTCAGTGCCAGCTTGGTGCGTGTGACAGGCTGGCCGACTGCGTGCTTGCCCGTGTCAGGGGGATCGTGATGAACCTGTTGAATCTTCATGCTGCGCCGTTGTGCCACTCACCGACAGGTTACCACCGCACGGACAGACCACCTAGTACAGGAGGCAGTCGCCATGTTAGTAGTAATAAAAATACAAGTACCTCCATCGCTGAGTGACGCAAAGGGGTAGCAAAACTAGCCCTTCTAGGTGATGTAACAAGCCATTTAAATAAATTAAATATGCCATTACAAGGAGTGATCAACCAGTCATTGACATATGTCATAGATACAATATGTTCCTGGATAAATTCCGTAGTTTGAAAGCTAGCCTGGCACAGAAAATCTAACTTTTTACGAATTAAAAAAAAAGGGGGAAAGCGGGGGAAGTGAGCAACTTTGATAGAGTATGAAGACCAAGTCTTAAAACCCACATACCACAGTAAATGAAATTATTTAACAATCTGTTTTCAATTGCTCATAATGTTGTACTTTTTGAGCCACAATTAGAGATAATCGTTTTTCAGAATTCTACTTTGCTGAAGTACAGCTATAGTACTGGTAGAAGACTTTTCCAAACTACACAAAAATTCACACAAAACCACGCATATATTCATTGTAAACTTCATTTTGAATACAGTTTATTGACACGAAAGGAATTTCAAATATTGTGGAAATGTCTAAGTTTATGGTTTGACAGAAATATTTCGTCAGTGGCAGTGAAGGGTTATTGCGGCACGGTTGGAAAGTAGGTGTCAATGAGGTAAACTGTAGGTCCCCCTACAACTATCCGGGAAAGCCAGATTAAAGGCTCAATGATGGCATGGGTACACTTCCACGTCCAGTAAAGCACTGCTGTGTCCAAGCCAACTTTCGGTTTGAGAACAGATTTGTTTCTGTTGTTGTTGTGGTCTTCACAACAACATCCTACTCTCTTCTGTGGAAGCCTCTTCATCTCTGAATAACTATTACACTTACATTCTTCTGAATCTGGTTACTGTATTCATCTCTTGGTCTCCCTCTACGATTCTTAAACCCCCTCCTCCCTCTTGACAGACACACACACACACACCCACACTTCCCTCCAGTACTAAATTGGTGATCCGTTGGTATCTCAAATGTGCCCTATCTACTGATCCCTTCTTCTAGTTAGGTTGTGCCCCAGTTCTATTCAGTACCTCCTCATTAGTTATGTGATCTACCCATCAGATCTTCAGCATTCTTCACTAGCAACACAATTCGAAAACTTCTAGTGTATTCTTGTCTGAACCGTTTATCGTCCATGTTTCACTTCCATACATGGCTACACTCCATACAAATTCTTTCCGAAAAAATTTCCTAACACTTAAATCAATATTCAGCATCAAAAAATTTCTCTTCATCCGAAACGCTTTCCTTGCCATTGCCTGTCTGTGTTTCATGTCCTCTCTACTTCCTCCATCGTCAGTTATTTTGCTGCCCAAACAGTAAAACTAATCTACTACTTTCAGATTCCCTTGTCTGACCTAATTCCCTCAGCATCGCCTGATTTAATGCGAGTACGTTCCATTATCTTGTTTTGATTTTGGTGATGTTCATGTTATAGCCTCCTTTCAAGACACTGTCCATTCCACTCTTCAAAGTCCTTTTCTGTTACTGACAGAATTGCAATATCAGCAGTAAATGTAAAAGTTAATTTCAACTCCAGTTTTTTCTTTAGTTTCCTTTACTGCTTGCTCAATGTACAGGCTGAATAACATCGGGGACAAGCTAAAATTTTATTTCACTTTCTTCTCAACCATTGCTTTCCTTTAATGCCCTTGGACTCTTATAACTGCTATGTGATTCTTGTACAGGTTTTAAGTAGCCTTTCGCTCCTTGTATTTTATCTCTGCTCCCTTCACAATTTCAGAGAGTATATTCCAGTCAACATTGTCAAAATCTTTCGTCAAGTCTATAAATGTTATAAAAGTAGGTTTATCTTTCCTTAACCTATCTTCTAAGCTCAGTCTTAGGGTCGGTATTGCCTCGCGTGTTCCTACATTTCTCCGGAATCCAAAGTGATCTTCCCTAAGGTCCAGTTCCACTAGTTTTTATATTCTTTTGAAAATAATTCGTGTTATAATATTGGAACCATGACTTATTAAAATTATAGTTCGGAAATATTCACACCTGTCAGCACTAGCTTTCTTTGGAATTAGAATTATTATATTCTTCTTGACGTCTGAGAGTATTTGCTTGTCCCATACATCTTGTTCACCAGATGGGAGAGTTTTGTCACGGCTGGCTCTCCCAAGTCTATCGCTAGTTGCCGGCCGCTGTGGCCGGGCGGTTCTAGGCGCTTCAGTCCGGAACCGCGCTGCTGCTACGGTCGCAGGTTCGAATCCTGCCTCGGGCATGGAAGTGTGTGATGTCCTTAGGTTAGTTAGGTTTAAGTAGTTCTAATTCTATGCGACTGATGACCTCAGATGTTAAGTCGCATAGTGCTTAGAGCCATTTGAACCATTATTTTATCTCTAGTTCTGACGGAATGTCACCTACTCCTGGTGCCTTGTTTCGCTTAGATCTTTCAGTGTTCTGTCAAATTCTTCTCGTAGTATAATGTCTTCCATCGCATGTTCATCTATGTCCTCTTCCATTTCTGTAATATTGCTTTCAATTTCATCTCCCTTGTATAGGCTCTCTGTACACTCCTTCTGCCTTTAACTTTCCCTTCTTTGTGGGTTTCTGCTCTCAATACTCACCAGATATCACTGAGCGGGGTGGTTCGGTGTTGCGACATTGGACCCGTATTCTGGGAGACTGCGGTTAATAACCCCGCCAGCCATCCAGATTTACCCTTCCCTGCTTTCATAAATCGCTTATAGTCAGTGCCGGAATGGTTCCTCTGAAACGGGGCGGCCTATCTTTCCTGTGTACCCTAAACTGAGTTTGTGCTCCGTCTCCAGTGACCTCGACGTCGACTGGCCATTGAGTTACTGTACTCCTTCTTTTTTTACAAGATAGCGGTCTTCGTCAAAAGCTGAATAATGATGACTTGATCCTTTCGCATTGTGACTGTTAGCTTGCAGGGGATCGCACCTATTGCGATCACATGATTTTACATTTGATGGTTGCGTCGTTAGTTCCTTGCGTAGCTCTGTGTCACGCTAGAGTGACTTGCGTAACTACTCTCTGTGTGACACATCCACTTGGTGCAGACACACCAATATTGACATCTGAACCTGTAGCATAGCTGCCGTAGAAACTTTCACTCGTGTTGCAATACTCCAGCTGCTGTGATTGTTTAAATACGTGCGTTTATTTATCTTCTCCAATACAGGTCCTACCGTCAGTATAATTCCCTATCAACGGCGCCCTAGAGCGCATCTACTACCATTGCTGATTCTCTGATTTAATGTCATTACCTGCATCTATATATGTCTCAGACACATACTCAAGCCAATGCTGGTGCTGTAGCGACTCATCCATGTGCTGTTGGTGATGCTGATTCCGTAATGGCTTCTTGGATTTTCCTATTGCAGCAGCAACAGGTCAGGTTTGTTAGCTACCGCTGCTGTTACTGCAAACAGCGTGGAACATCAGCTATCTGCTAAAAGAACATCTGTTGATACTCGTGCCTATGTTGAAATTTTACGTCGACATCTACTTTCTGCAACGAATCTTAAAACGTGCCTCTTTAACGCTGCATAGTTAATGACTTGTCTTCAGACCGGATGTTAGTCATTATTTTGAAATGAGTTGCATCGAAGGGGGTATCCACATATAAAAATATGAAGTTTTATGTCGCTGATTATCTTGGTGATGGCTTCGTTGTCTTCGTTAGAGACATGACAACGTTCCCAGGTTCTTTTCTAGTACGGAGAGAATTAACTAAAGAAAGAATTGTGAAGTTCGGTTAGTTCTAGAAATTCTAAATGAAATAAAATATCCAAACTTTTAAACACCTGGATTCTGTAACATTTCACATATTATGACGGCGCAACAAACAAAACAAAAGATGTATCTGCTGTTCAAACAAATTTCGAGTTTGCAGCCGGTCGTCGTTCAAATCATCACTCGATAACTCGAATGGGCACCTGCTATTCATTTTCAGCTGAACCATCGAAGACTGACGAAGACTTGCTCCGTTCCGTCATATACTGTGCGCTGCGAGTATTCTGCGCATGCGTCAAAATTTAGATTGACACTGGGACCACATTTCCCAGCGACAACACCCTTACTGGTGGAATTACGGAACTCAGCTGTCCTGTGTGTTTTCCGCTCGCTGCGGCCGTTGGCGCCCTCTGTCGTCTTCGATTAGCTAGCAAACTGTGGAGATGGTGGGGTTGTATGCACTGTCCAACTGGCAGACGCTTTCACGGTTCATCAGATTTTCCGCTAGACGTATTTCCTCGGATTCATTAATAATGGAGTCCCAAAAGATGTTGCTGTGGTCAGAATCATTATTCTGTGATACTCAACTGAATGTCGAGTGGAAACAGGGTGTTCAGCAATAGTCGACTTGCTTGGTTGCAAAAGGCGAGTGCAGCGTTGATTCTCAGTGCAGCGTTCTTTCACAGTGTGTGTGGTCTGTCCTAACCATACCACACTGACAAGATACTTGTAAAGTCCAGCCCTCCGCAATAAAAGGTCGTCCTTCACCGATCCCAAAAGATTTTCAATATTAGAGGGCGAACGGAAAACCATTTTCACTTATTTTAATTGAAATTTTGCCCACAAAAAGAAGAAAAGCTAAAAGATTTCGCTGGCATTTCCTCTTTATCCACTTCCTGACTCTTCGTATTAACTGGCGGTGCCCTACTAGTATGCTGGGTGGAATATCCATTTCTTCTGAACACTGTCTTTAGATGGGCGGGTTCTTTAGGCAAACTATCTTGATCTGAGACGGTGTGAGTTCTGTGTACGAGTGTTTTAACCACGCTCACGGTTTCCGACGGGCGAAGACAACTTGGCGCTTGCAAATACAAATCAGTATGAATGGGCTTGCGATAAACTGATTGCATCGGGGTGGCATCATTTTTTCGTCTAACCAAGATGCACAAGAAAGGCAGATAACCATCTTTCTCTATTTCCATAGTGAACCGAATGTTTTTATGAACGGAGTTGAGGTAATGAAGAAACTCCATCAATTTATCTTCTTCATGAGGGCACACTATGAACGTATCGTCCAATACAGCTAGTTTAAGGGCAATGATTAAGGCGGTTTCTCCTCGAAATCCTCTATAAAAATTAAAATTCACAATATATCTGCTTTCCGCAGCCTCACAAAACGACTTGACTTCCATTTGCAACCACTTACCGCTAGGTCTCTACATTTTGAGCAGGACAGAGGTACTATACAGGTACAAAGTAAATAGCACATATCTTTGTCACAGAGAATCGCTGATATCACAGTACTTCAGATTGTGTTGGTACGTAAGTAGCAGAATTAACAGAAATGAACTTAAAAATTTTAGGGTAAAACTTCAACATTAAATAAGTGGAATATAAATATTTAGGGGTGAAATAATTAATTCTATCGTATAGTCGTACGTGTTAAAGCGACCCTTTTAGGATGGGGAAGTTGGACGGACCCAGATCGAATCCACTCGGTGGAATAATGAGGAGGTTCGGTGTGTCGGCCAGTCTGGATGTGATTTTTAGGCGGTTACCAGGTAGGTGAATACCGGTCAGGTACCGAAATTGCACCTGACACGCGTTTAGCAAACATTTAGAAAACTTCCGCTCACTTTCACGTGAATAGCACTATATGTGGACAGTTGGGGTTACACATATTCCATCTCAGGGTGTAACGGGGTGGCGACAGGAAAGGCATCCGGCTACTTCTTAAACTACCTATACCAAACCGTAAATAACCATACAGACACTTTGCCGGTGCGGGAAATAGTCACAAAAAAGGAAGAAAAGACCTGAAATAATTGATTTTGGTAGATGCAGTTTTTTATATGAATATTTATTTTTGAAAGATATTGACATCCGCTGGTAACGTAGGATTCCTACTGTATCTTTGGGTTGAGCACAATACAATCTCAACCTGGAATCTACTTTTCCTTTCCATATTTTGCCTTTCTGTCAGATTTCGCGACAGTATGGTTACTGAGTAACAGAAGAGATTATTCAGTTCTACTGACTTTCCATAAGATTGGAATTTCTTAGAAGTTTTCGACGACCCGTCGACAATAATTTTGCTCTCAGGTTAATTAAATGCTTATTGCATTGCACTCCTCCAGCAATTTTATGTTCCTTCAGCTTTAATTTGTCATCAAGGCTTTGACTCCAATTAAATCTGCGGTGGAAATATCTCTGCTTTAGTAGCATCTTTCGCAAGTGACTATTGAACAAAGAGGGATTTTTGCACGTCCTTCACAATCCTAAAGCGTATTGTACAATGCTTTTAAATTTTATCCGTTTGTGCTGCGTATCTTTGGCCCCAGAGATGAAAGTTTCATGTACACTATTCAGATAATGTGCAACGTGTTTCTTGCCACACTTGCTAAGCAAAATTATTTTCCTTCCTTCCTCAATACTCCTTTGAAAACATATAGTCATTGGCGCTATAACAGCGTTCACAGTCATTGGTTTCTTTCGCTGGGTTAAATGATTTGAGAAGTATAGGTTCTGTTAATTATAGTAGGATATCTAAGAAGTTGTCCCCACGAGTCGGTTTTCTAACTGCTGGATGCAATTTTGAGAAAGGACGTTTAGAACTACCTCACATGAACTATCACTGATACGAGCTTTAATTGGTGACATTGCCATTTTATAGCATACAAATTGAAGTCTCCTCATATAATAAGAAAACTAGTCTTTTCTCCATACTGTGTTCGACACATATAATGAACACACTTCCTCCCCCTCACCCCTTCTGTTTCCTCATCTTCCTTCCTCTGCCTCTCCACATCATCCTCCCATTTCTACCTCTCTCTTCTCCCCACTCACTCTGCCTCTTCATCTCCTCCTCCCCCTGTTTTATTTTAATTTCGTTTGCCCTCTCTCTGTGACTATATCTTTCTCACACTGCCCTCCATATGACATATCCTCCCCCTTCTCTCTTTCCATTTCCACCTCTGCCTCTTTCTTTTTCCATCTGCCCACTAACCCTCTGCACTTCCTACCTGCCTCGTGCATCTCCCCCTCATCCTCTCTCTCTGTCCATTTCCTACTCCCCCTCGATCTGTCCAACCCCTCCTCTGTCCATCTGAATCTGTCTCCCGATATGCTCACTGACACATGTAGCTCCTGCAGTACAATTCAGTAAAGCAGACCGATACTATACAGTTCAACACACCTGTCATACAGGGCAGCCTACATGCTGGAGCCCAGAAACCATTTCTTGTCCCTGACATACAGGCTGCCCTAAGCAACATATATGTCATTCAGAGCAGCCTCTATCCCAGGGGCAGAAGAGAAATACCTTTCTGACACTATCTTCACTCCCACTGAAGCTAGGAGGTTTCTACTACTACAGCTCTTGAGGCTGGTGGTTTTTTTAAAGTATCTAATTATCATGTTTGATGCAACTTTCATTGTTATTTACATCCCAGTTATTTCGTATTCGGAATCTTTAATAATATCACTTGATATTATCGAGTTTTCTAAGGAAATAAATATCTCCCAATCATTGGCATCTATGCTATCCTTGCATCATGTATTTTTCAATTTGATTTAAGATTTCGTTGCAAGTCAGTTACTATTTCAGACAGTTAGAGACCTGGTCTGGCATATTACCATGTGGGCATTATTACTGTCAATAAGTGAGACTAATCTGTAGAATTTCCATAAATACTCCTACAATTAACAAATACCACATTTAATTTTTCTCTTTCCAACGTTCAAAAAATGGTTCAAATGGCTCTGAGCACTATGGGACTCAACTGCTGAGGTCATTAGTCCCCTAGAACTTAGAACTAGTTAAACCTAACTAACCTAAGGACATCACACACATCCATGCCCGAGGCAGGATTCGAACCTGCGACCTTAGCATCCAACGTTAAAGAACGAATGTTCGTCATTGTGATTAACGTGGTTGATCTATTGAACCGTTGCTCACACAGTGATATAATCGTGTCTCACTACACACACCAAGTTATTTCTCATTTTCAACTACTCTACTCGTATATTTTGTGTCTCACTTCAAGTTTTCAGTGCAGGGTGCTAAAAGGAACGTTATATTGATATACGAAACGAACGTTATATTGATATAAGATGTGTATTCATTGTAATTCAGACTGGAGGATAACTTTGAACATAACAGCTGACTAGGAGGATATGCCAATGGAGAGAATGAACTTACTGGCAGGTCCAAAAAACATAATGGAAAGTAAGCGATAGTTGTGGAAAAAGACAACATGCAAGGACATGAATCCTGATTTACTGAATGGGGATATGAATGACATTTAATGTAAAAGATGCTCGAAATGTCTATCATCCCCGGCTAAAGTCGTATACAGCCAGTTCCGAAACTCTGCCGTAACGTGCTGAAGTGTGGCGGACTCAAGTGTATCAATCTCACTTCTTATGGTCTATTTCAGATCCTCCGGCGACATAGTGGGGTTCCTATAGATTCTGTCCTTGATATAACACCGTAAGAAGACGTCGCACGTATTGAGGTCCAGACTGTATGGGGGCCACTCTATCCCGTGCTCCTTGAATTTCTCTGCATCCAATGCAATCAAACGCTCACCAAACGTCGATTCAAGCCATGTGAAGACGTCAGCAGTTCTATGGGGTCGAGCTCCATCCTGCACGAAGTAGAACTGGCGAGTAATGTTGAGACGGCCCGCTTCTGGGACAAAGTGGCGCTACAGCAACTCTCGATACTTCTCTCCTGTGACCATCCCATCAATGAATATCGAACCAATGGTCCACTTCAATAATATGGCACATCATACTGTGACCATTCGTGGATGCAGTGGCGAGATGACACTGAGATGAGGATTTTCCGTACCCCAATGGCGTCAGTTTTGTTTGTTCACTTAACCATTCAACCGAAAATGGGCCTCATCACTTGTGTTCACTCTCGGCATCATTTTCAATTTTCTCGATCATGTGGTTGGCGAGATGTCCCTGTCTTTGAGTAGCTGGCACATTGGGATCTTGTAGGGACGCATCATCATTGCCTCTGTAAGCCTTTGTAATGATGTTTTGGACATGCTTAATTGTTGGGACGCCTGTCGAGTGGATGGCTGATCCTCGAAGAATGCGCGGACACGCTTCCTGTTGTCATCGGTAACGACTGCAGATTTTTGCTCCGACGCCTTGCTTCATGCATCCCAAACACTCCCGGAATATTCACATCTGGCCATCAACCCGTCAGCAATGACAGGTGAGTGTGAGATGAGGACTAGAACATCGACCATCCGATGGCTTCAAAATCACTGCGGCTTTAGAGTGCTGCAACTTACCGCGTAATAACCACTTCACTATGTTTCCTTTCCTTTCCGAAGTCTGACAGACGTGCCCATTGAATGCTGACATTATTGCGGTTATTCTCGTAAAATTTTCTTACGATAAATAATCGTTCTTCCAAGGTCAGTGATTCCATGTTGCTTCTTCTTTATTTCCGGTAATCAGGCAATCACCTGAACTGTCAATACATGTGCTATTACAATAGGGAATAATTATACTTATATCAATACATGTGAAATCAGAAACTTGACATACTTTCTATCATGTTTTTTTAACCACCCTGTATATTACTTTTCGAGCAACGTCAATGGTTCAGGAATACGTCTTGACGACTGCAACAAATGAACGAATAAGCTTTTAGAGTGAAATTAGAAGAATTCGTGTCATGGCCTGCGTTGTAGAATTGCAGTAACACTTGTGTTTCGAGGTACATACGAGATAAAATCTTGTTCAGGACACTTATTGTCTTATACGTTCTAGGTTTGTACTTAGTTCCTACCAGCAATACATTCTAGATGTACTAGAAACTAGTGCCAAATTAAGAAGAAGCAGATTGCCAAGAAGTGCAGCAGTTAAATAATGGAGCTTGTATAACTAAATTACTCGTATTTATGCTGGTAACTACATTTGCGTTAGAAAATCAGTAGCATTTTATAGAAAAACACACAATAATTATTGAAATAGTCTTGGTACAGTCTTGCAAATTCCGTAGTTTTTCTGTTGCACACTGCGTTTTCAGCTCATCGTCACTCCGTTCATTACGACAGGTGGAGGCGAGGCCGTGGAACTTCGCATAACAGTACGAGACTCGAGTGGTCCTCGTCCACTATAGTCCGAGCCACGAACGATGGCGATTAGCGCATGTAGTGACACGCACGGGGATAACATTGTTGACGATTCCAAGTGACAGTTGCGGTACGCGCTGAAGAAAGCGTATAGCCTGCAAATTATGTCTCCCGCTTGGTTATGCAGAATTTGTCACTTACCACCACAATCAGCGATGACAGCTCGCAACAAATGGAATCGCAACTCACTAAAGAACTCGCTACGATCGCGTTTAATGCTCGCATTAGCTACGGCATTCACAGCAGAGCCCGCAGAACACCACTAAAGGATCATTAGCAGTCGGAGCATGTGTGACGTAGGTGCGCAGAACAAGTCTAGGCTCGACCGCCATCGTTCGTGGCTCCAACTGTAGTTATTCTGGACAGGTACCGACAGCTTCTTTTTGGGGCCTTTCTCGTCGCCGCTACGTATGTATTTCAAGGTCCTGTATCTGTTGATACTAACTGAAGATGAACATACGTGTACGACTGTGAGCATATATGTATTTTTGTTAGCATATATGTATTTTTATTACGTTCAGCGATTTAGTGATCCGGTCCATCCTGGCAGGTAGCCATGACTAATTTTTTGTGGTTGTTTCTTGGGAAACTGAATAACAAACTGCAGTTCAAATGAGAACTTGATAGAGAGTATAGATACTATGACAAGGAAATAAGTTCCACAGCTTTCGTGTAACCTGCTCCGCCCCACAGAATGCCTGTGAAGTCTGACTGCATTGACATACTGAAGGAATTCAAAAATTCGTTGTTATATGCATACGAGTGAGCTAGGTATTACAGATCTTTAAGTGTATCACAAGAAGCGCGATTAAAGAAACGATTAGCAAATATCGTCGACAGAACATCGAGGGCCGCTATTACAGTCACACTAAAACAATTTTGCTGCACTATACGCTAAAATATCAAACTTGAAAGAGAAGCAATTTAATAAAGTGCAGAACCTCTATTACTCATATACATGTTACGTACTCAACAAATCGGTAGTTACCTTAAGAGATTTCGTTCATTCTTTGTGTCTTAATAGAGCAAGAGATTTCTGGTCGCTAAAGGATCGTCCTACCTTTCTCCAAAGCTATTCCACGGGATCCATATCTCTTTTTTGTGTCACTAGTCTTTTGAAAGGTTCGATGCTTCGAATTGCTCTCCTGAGCGAACCTTTTCATCTCATAGGAGCACTTGCACCCACGTCCTCAATTATTTGCTGGATGTATTCCGATCTCTGTCTCCCTCTACAGTTTGTACCCTGTACAGCTCCCTCTAGTGCTATGAAAGTTATTCCCTGATGTCTTAACAGATGGTAATCTGCAGGGGCTAAACAATTCATCCGTACTGTTTTGTATTCTCTTTATACAAATGCAGAACACCTTATCCTAACGACATGGTTGTCATCCTTGAAATACGATACTGTTGGTAAGGAACACAATGATGTTATATAGAGAGGGTATTTCCAGAATGAGATTTTCACTCTGCAGCGGAGTGTGCGCTGATATGAAACTTCCTGGCAGATTAAAACTGTGTGCCCGACCGAGACTCGATACTGGCAGAAGTAAAGCTGTGAGTACCGGGCGTGAGTCGTGCTTCGGTAGCTCAGATGGTAGAGCACTTGCCCGCGAAAGGCAAAGGTCCCGAGTTCGAGTCTCGGTCGGGCACGCAGTTTTAATCTGCCAGGAAGTTTCATAGAGAGGGTAGTCTACCCTGGCTTGCGCTCAATGATGGTCCGATTTCAGCAAAGGATCCAAACAATGTTATGAAAATATTTCTTACTAACAATTGACAATTACAGTGGACCAAGAGTCATGTTGTGGACACATTACACATAAGGGAGGAGTACATTCTGCGTTCCCGTAGTGGTAATGAAATGGTTAGTTAAACTGCCTGTAGACGGTGAATACTATTGCTCAATATTTTCGGATTTGTAATAATGTTGAAAGTGTGTGTACTAGGTTGAGATGTTTTGCAAAAATATTGAGCTGATAAAATCCTTTGAAATATATTGCACTACCTGAGAAATACTGTGCCATCTAAGAGCTGTGTTGAAAATATCCGCTTCAGTCTGGAACTGCGCGACCGCTACGGTCGCAGTTTCGAATCCTGCCTCGGGCATGGATGTGTGTGATGTCCTTACGTTAGTTAGGTTTAAGTAGTTCTAAGTTCTAGGGGACTGATGACCTCAGATGTTAAGTCCCCTTGCCAGTCGGCTGCGTGTCTAGGGTTTCTTTGTGGTCACTGTTGTATTTATCTGTTAAAATGGGTTCAAAACAAGAAGGACATATAAGGACCGGAAAGTTAAAGAACATTTCATGATTTCGTGACCACTAATAACAGTGAGCAGTACCCTACAGTTAATACAAACGATATTTTTCTTTAAAAAAATTATTTAACGACAAAATACAGGAATTTGAGACGTTTAATATTTCGTGCACCTTTTTCTCTTTTGCTTGCAAGAAGATAGAGCAGATATCACACTAGCAGCGTCATTATCGTCCAACATTTCGATACAGACTAAACACTGCATAACACAACCGCACATTTTTATTGAGCACGTAAGGAGAACATGAATAATATTACGCAATATAACTGAATAATAATATTTTAAAATATAACTGGACAATAATATTAACTGTATATGGACCGCTTTATGTCATTTCCATGACTACGCATCTACACAGAAGTTTGCTCACCAGAACGCCGTTCGAAAGGAGCGTGAAACCCACGTGGATGGCATGAGAGACTCTCGCAAGACATGTTTTGCAGAGGATGCCGTTGTATTTAAAACACTGCTGGCCTTTAAAATCGCATTGAAGGAGGAATGGATAAAGGAATGAGTGAGATCTCTGAACAGGTTGGAGGAGAGTAACCTAAACAGACAGAAATGGCGCAATGCCGCTCACGGTGGGTATGTTATTCACCAGTTTCATGTAATGCATCGAACACTGAAAAGTCTTGTCTCGCATTGTATTTCAAAGATAGCAGATTTTTGTTTTAGTGTCCTGTGTCCGTGTGTCAAAGAGGGCTACTGTAGTACTGTGTAAATTATTCGCCACATTCTCCAGATCTTCATAAAACTTTATGATGCTCCAATGTTCATGCTAGCAGAAACTAAAAGAGGCAATTACTCCTCAGCAACTGCCGACAAGCGCACATTACAACTGCCCCTTAACCATCATTCTTTCTCCAGTACTGGAAGGAAGAGTGGATCGAAAATCAAGTGCCATCAACTTTCCTGGTATCGTTTGGACTACTGATCAAAAATTTCCCATCAGACGAATAAGTAACTCAGCTACGCCTGAACGTACGTTGGTGGCCTGGCGGGGCGAGTCGTGCTGGGACAGTTAGTTTCCTTATACGTCCCACACCCGAGGCGCTCGGTACACATGTGTGATGACTGCGCGCACGGCGGGGACCTGTTTCCGGACTGGGAGTCAGCGACCCGAATGGCTGCGTGCGCTTTCAGAGTAACTGCGACTCGGAGCAGTGCAAGATTATTTGTAACATGAAACGAATGCTGCAGTGGCTGCGGTAGTGGAAATCAGCATAAAGGCAGGGTACCCATGAAAGTAATAGTGCAATGTCTGAAACAAACATGTATCAAGCTTACTATGAAAGCAGTAGATGCATACACTCTGAAGAGCCAAAGAAACTGGTACACCTGCCTAATACCGTTTAGGGTCCCCGCGAGCACACTGAAGTGCCGCAACACGACATGGCATGGTCTCGACTTATGTCTGAAGTAGTGCTCGAGAGAACCAAAACCATGAATCCTGCAGGGCTGTCCATAAATCCGTAAGAGTACGACAGGGGTCGAGATCACTTCTGAACAGCACGTTGCTATGCTCAATATGTTCACGTCTGGGGAGTTTGGTGGCCAGAGGAAGTGTTTAAACTCAGAAGAGTGTTCCTGCAGCCACTCTGTAGCAATTCTGGATGCGTGGGGTGTCGCATTGTCCTGCTGGAATTGCCCAGGTCCGTCTGAATGCGTAATGGAAATGAATGGAAGCAGGTGATCAGACAGGATGCTTACTTACGTGTCACCTGTCAGAGTCGTATATAGATGTATCAGGGCTTCCATATCACTCCAACTGCACACGCCCCACACTATTAGGGACACTCCACCAGCTTGACATGCAGAGTTCGTGGATTCATGAGGCTGCCTCCATACCCGTACACGTCAATCCAATCGATACAATTTGAAACGAGACTTGTCCGACCAGGCAACATGTTTCCAGTCATCAACAGACCATCACTCCAGTTCGTCAGGCAGTATGGCACGTGACACTCAGGGTAGTGCTTCACCGCTGTCCAGGGCGTCTTCAGATACTTCTTCGGCCTGGGAACTCATTGACTGGAGCAAAACTGTCTTCAGTGATGAGTCCAAATACGAACTGAGTCCCGATGACTGGCGAAGACGCGTCTGCAGACGCCCCAGACGGCACTGGAATATCAACTTGACTGTCTTCCGCTAAACGGCCTGACAACCGGACAGCCAGGAGTGATCATCTGGGGTGAAATTTCTCTTCAGGCAGGACCCCTTTGGTTGTCATTCGCGGCATCCTTCCGACACAGCAGTATGTCGACGATATTCTACCTCCGTTTTGGTGCCCTTCGTGGCATGCCATCCTGGGTTGGTTCAAATGGCTCTGAGCACTATGGGACTCAACTTCTGAGGTCATTAGTCCCCAAGAACTTAGAACTAGTTAAACCTAACTAACCTAAGGACATCACACACATCCATGCCCGAGGCAGGATTCGAACCTGCGACCGTAGCGGTCTCGCGGTTCCAGATTGCAGCGCCTAGACCGCACGGCCACTTCAACCGGCTAGCCATCCTGGGCCTACATTACACAAGATCATGCCCATCCATACACGGCGAGAGTTTCTACTGCTCGTCTTCGTGCTTGCCAAACTTACCTTGACGAGCGAGGTCACCGGATCTCTCCCCAGCTGAAAATATTTGGAGTAATATGGGCAGGGCTTCTAACCGGCTCGGGATTTTGACGATCTAATGCGCCTATTGGACAAAATCTGCTACGATATCCCTCAGGAGATCATCCGACAACTCTATCATTCAGTGTCAAGCCGAATAACTGTTTGCATAAGGGCCAGAGGGGCACCAACGCGTGTTGACTTGCTCAGTTTGTGAAGCTGTTTCTCTTGAATAAGTCATTCCATTTTTCTGAGATTGTAATCGTTTATTTATCTGGTCACGTACATCACATCTAGCGATTTCCGCCCCATTTGGATAATTTCTTCGTGGTCCATTACTTTTTTCTCTTTTTTGTCTTAGAGTGTATTTCTTAAGGTCAGATCGACGCCAACTTGTCCGTAGACGACCTGGTGGAAGGTCGCAGGAAGCAGCGCTTCTCGAGACCTATATTCCTCCTGTCTCTGGTACCACTGCGTGGAGCTGTAGGATATGACTACAGAACTGAGTTGGTAATTGTTGAAGAGAAGCTGTATGCTCGCTAGTATGTGGAAATATGGTAAACCTTGTTGTTGTAGCCTTCATAAGCGGGATACTAAAGGCACATTTCAGCAGGATAATACAAGACCCTATTTATGCTTTACACTCCAAACGCCTTGTTGAATGTACGGATGCTTGACTGCCCTGCCTGCCCCCATGGTCTTTCACCCACCCATAGAGAACGCCTGTGATGCAATGGGAAGACGTATACAAGCCATAGGCATCCGCACATGTTCCCTTCTGGAATCTGAGACATAAACTTTCCATTAATTTCAGAATTCTCATGCATTCCTGCAAAAGAATGTCTGACATCGCACTAGACAGCAGATTTAATGTTGATGAGCGCGGTGAGATTTACTAGGACTCACTCAACTACTACAAAACTGGTAATTTTTTGGTTGTTACACTGCTCATGGGGAATTATACTCATTCCTTAGTTCGGCGGCATTTTCGGCATTGTTCTGCGGTCAAGATCGACTTGTGTGAAAAGTGTTGAAATAGTGTCGTCCATTTTTTTGTGAATCCCTTTCTCATAAAGCACTTATCAAGCTGCAGAAAGACATCAATCCATTACACTGGTACTTCGCAGCACAACATATACACGGCAGCAAAAGAGTTAATACGTGCCCGTCATCCACCAAGGATGTGCCCCCCCCCCCCCCCCCCTCCCGTCTTGTCAAGGCATAACATAGGCACTGTAGTAGTTCACCATTTGTGTGTGAGCAATAAAGACCCGTGATTGCTGAGTCTACATTCAGTTTTGCACGACAGAGCTAGTGCAGTAGAGTCTTGACATGTTACACTGCAGGTGAGAACATCTGTTTTAATCTATGGATCTCAATGGATCAGGCAAAAAACGAAAATAATATTTTCTGCACTAGAAGACAGGAAAATTGAGTAAAATTTTAGGGTCAAAAAGATGATCATTCTGGAACTGGGAACTCTTCAAAACTCTGTGTGTTGTAAACACATCACAACACGCAGCTATAGAGCTACGAATTCTGCAGTCTAGTTGATATCGCTGCACAGTATGTGATATGACAATCTTGAAAGATGAGGACTGACTCGATCGACTCCGCTGGCCAATTTGAGGCTGGTTTTGGAAGGTTTCCCCACGTTCGTCTAGTCGTATACTCGAACTATATTTTACCCAACCATCCCAAAAAATTTAGCTTTCAGAAGACATTTTGTTCAATTTTAGTTTTGCTAGTGAACATTAAAAAGTAGAAAGCATGAAAACAATGAAAAAATCCGTTAGGATATGAAATTTTGTAAACAAAGTGTTGTGGATGACATCAAAGTTGAATAAGCTAAGTTATATTTTTAGTGGCTCTTTTTGTTGATATCCAAAAATATATTCTCAGCCGTTTTGACGTTTTTCTATTTCAGATCTCTAATTTTCAAGTGCAACCTAACATTATAGGAACTTGAATACGTTTGGTGGGAATATTTTCTAGTTTTATTTCACCCTGGATTTAGCCATATGAGGATATAATTTCAGATCGTTGAATCAGAGGCGTGTATCCATATTCGTATTAATAACATAAAAAGATATATTTTGCTTACACCGGGCGGTTGTAATCAATGTGCAGCTACTCACGGAGCTCCAGTGCAGGATGTAATTTTCGTAAGGCAGCAGAACTTAATGATGCGGAACCGATTTACGCTCCAAAAAATTAGTCCCAGGTGTGGCCTCCAGGTGCAAATCCGGGGCTGTAAAGTCTTTGTATGATGGTATGACACGTGGCTGTCATTTGATAAGTCATAACGTGTGTGATTAGTATGGCTATCGAGAAGACAGACCTTGCGCTGTTAGTGAAACTGTTTCATGTGAGCGGTAGCAATTAGAGTGCTGCACTGAGGTAGTATCGCCGACTGAAAGATCTGGGAGAAACCTGACGTCATTAAATGTTTTAAAGAAGATGATAATGAAATTATAAATCATCGGTGAGCTTGGTGTGGCACCTGAAAGAGGAAGGCGCCCTATTACGATGGAAGTTATTGATGAAGCAGCTGTTGCTGGAACAGACAATGCAGCACGTACCCCAGGTAGTGCTAGCGCTGTTGTAGTGTCACGAGAGTTGGATGTCCCAAAGTCAACTGAGCGGAAATTTTTGCTGTCTTTATTACATTGATACCCGTACAAGATCCAGACGGTGCAGCAACTGAAACTTCATGGTCTTCAGCAACATTCTGAATTTGCTCTTCGGTTTCTGGCACGGATGGGAGATGATGACATGTGACCGGGCCATACTCTGTGGGGTGATGAGGTACATTTTACTTTACAGGTTCCAGTGAAATTACAGAATTACCGAGTTTGGTGCGCCGTCAAACCGCGTATTGTGCACAAAGAGCCATTGCACTTGCCTTATGTGACTGTTTGGTGTGGATTGACAAGCACCTTTATTCTCGGTCCGTGCTTTTCTGAACAGAATACACCCAGACGACTTGTCAGGTGTACTGCGCCGTCTGCACGCTTTGGAGACCTCCTTCTACTGCATGCGATTTCTACACTATGTAAATGTCGTGTGACGAGGGCATCCCGTCGGGTAGACCGTTCGCCTGGTGCAAGTCTTCCGATTTGGCGCCACTTCGGCGACTTGCGCGTCGATGGGGATGAAATGATGATGGTTAGGACAACACAACACCCAGACCCTGAGCGAAGAAAATCTCCGACCCAGCCGGGAATCGAACCCGGGCCCTTAGGATTGACATTCTGTCGCGCTGACCCCTCAGCTACCGGAGCCGGACATTTCTACACTCACGTTCATAAATTAAGGATAACTGCAGAATGTGGTGCCACAGAACGTGGCACTACACAAAACTGGCGCTAATAGTATAGGCACATGGGGAACACACATGACACAGATCTGTAAGTCCACGGTATTGGTGATACGTTGAGAAAACCGTCCCGAAACAATTGTGCTACAAAACGCCACTGTTTCCTGCGCATGTACCCCAACATCAATATGGGATATGATCACCATGCACACGTACACAGGCCGCACAACGGGTTGGCATACTCTGGATCGGGTGGTCGAGCAGCTGCTGGGGTATAGCCTCCCATCCTTGCACCAGTGCCTGCCGGAGCTCCTGAAATGTCGTAGGGGTTTGAAGATGTGCAGCAATACGTCGACCGAGAGCATCCCAGACGTGCTCGATGGGGTTTAGTTCTGGAGAACAGGCAGGCCACTCCATTCGCCTGATATCTTATGTTTCAAGGTACTCCTCCACGATTGCAGCTCGGTGCGGCCGTGCGTTATCATCCATCAGGAGGAGGGTGGGATCCACTGCACCCCTGGTGCAAATTGACGTCCCGATACACCTGATCTGTTACAGTTCCTCTGTCAAAAACATGCAGAGGTGTACTTACACCAATCATAATCCCACCCCACACCATCAAACCACGACCTCCATACAGGTCCCTTTCAAGGACGTTAAGGGGTTGGTATCTGGTTCCTGGTTCACGCCAGATGAAAACCCGGCATGAATCACTGTTAAGACTATACCTGGACTCGTCCGTGAACATAACCTGGGACCATTGTTCCAATGACCATGTACTGTGTTCTTGACACCAGGCTTTACGGGCTCTCCTGTGACCAGCGGTCAGTGGAATGCACCTTGCAGGTCTCCGGGCGAATAAACCATGTCTGTTCAGTCGTCTGCAGACTGTGTGTCTGGAGACAATTGTTCCAGTGGCTGCAGTAAGTTCCCGCGCAAGGCTACCTGCAGTACTTTGTGGTCGTCTGCGGGCACTGATGGTGAGATATCGGTCTTCTTGTGGTGTTGTACGCTGTGGACGTCCCGTACTGTAGCACCTGGACACGTTTCCTGTCTGCTGGAATCGTTGCCATAATCTTGAGATCACACTTTGTGACCTGCTGTGTTTGACCAGCCTCCAGTCGCCCTAGTATTCTACCCCTCATAATGTCATCAATATGTGTTCTTTGAGTAATTTTTAACACACAGTCACCATTAGCACGTCTGAAAACGTCTGCACACTTACTCGCTGCGCCTTACTCTGACATGCACCAACATACCTCTGTGTATGTGGACTGCTGCCAGCGCCACTGTGCGACGACTGCAGGTCAAATGCACCGCATGGTCATACCTCGAGGTATACCCGCAAACCGCCCACCAGAGCGTTGTTTAACCATGTATCAGCACTATCCTTAATTTATGAGCATGAGTGTACTTTGGAAGAGCACAACTAAGCGGAAACAACTGTCTTTATGCAAGATGGGGCAACTCCTCACGTCGCACACCAAGTTAAAGATCTGCTTAATGCAATCTTCCACGAATGTGCTATTTCCAGAGGTTTTCCTGATGCATGGCCTGCAAAGTCACCTCATCTGAATCCATGTGACTTTTGGCACCTGGGGAGATATCTAAAAGAAAGTGTTTACCAGCGACACGTTCGCTCTCTACCTGATCTGAAGGCTAGTAAGCAGGAATACTTTGTTTAGATTCCACCATAACCGCTACGAGCAACTGCTGATTGCGCCGGTTTACGAATACAGCCTCTCGTCGGCGTCTCCAGCGCTCATTTTGAACGATCTGTGTAAGAGGAGTTTAATAACAAAGTCAGTATTATGCCTTTCTCACTTGTTTGATCTTTACAGCCCACGTCCGTTCATAATCCATTATATACGATAACATTCCTGTTAATCTTTCTTGCATTTACAGCACCAAACTTGAACCTGGTGGCAAAAATTGGAACTATTTTTTTCAGCATAAATCGGTTCCACATTAACCGCATATGAATATCTTTAAAGTTCCGCTGCCTTATGATAATTACAGCCCATACTGGACTTCTGTGAGTAGCTGTACTTTAATTATAACCACCTGGTACTACTGAAATATGCTTAGCACTTAGATACCTAAGTTATCCACCTAAAAAATACTAAGTGGAAAACTACCAGTCGTTCGAGATATTAAAAGTTTTGTGTACTTCTCGTCACATTTAACTCTTGGGGCACAACACGAGTTCAAACTCATCAAATCAGTTGTATCGAAACTAGCAATTTTAGATTCAAGTCCCCTCTTAGGAAAAATTTTGCGGACACCCGTGCTTCAGCCAGCAAATCTTCATGAACTAACTCGGCATGTGAAATCTCGCATAGTAAGTTCACCAATATCGTTGGATATTTGTTTCCTTGCCACAAAGAATACAAGTTTGTGCTCGTGCCCGTGGGGGTCACACCTCGTAGTGTTGTGGTCTTCAGCTCGAAGACTGGTTTGATGCAGCTCTCCATGCTACTGTATCCTGTGCGAACCTTCTCATCTGCAAATAACTATCCCTGTGAATATGCTACTGTATTCGTCTCTTGGTCTCCCTACACGATTTTTATCCCCCACATTTCCCCTCCAATACGAAACTGGTGATGCCTTGATGTCTCAGAATGTGTCCTATCAACCGATCCCTTCATTTGGTCAAATTGTGACACAAATTTCTTGTCTTTCCCAACTCTATTTAGTACCTTCTCATTAGTTACGTGATCTACTCATCTAATCTTCAACATTATTCTGTAGCACCACATTTCGAAGCCTTCTATTCTCTTTTTGTCTAAACCGTTTACCACCCATATTTCACTTCCATACATGGCTGGATTCCAGACGAACACTTTCAAAAAAAGAGTTCCTAACAATCCATATTCGATGTTGACAAATTTCTCTCCCGCAGAAATGCTTTTTCTTTCCACTTCCAACCTACATTTTATATTGTCTTTACTCCTGCTATCATCAGTTTTTTTGCTACCCAAATAGCAAAACTCATTTACTACTTCAAGTATCTTGTTTCCTGATCTAATTCCCTTAGCATCGCTTGATTTAATTTCGTCTACATTTACATTGTCTGGCCGAGCGGTTCTAGGAGCTTCAGTCTGGAACCGCGCGACTGCTACGGTCGCAGGTTCGAATCCTGCCTCGGTCATGGATGTGTGTGCTGTCCTTAGGTTAGTTAGGTTTAATTAGTTCTAAGTTCTAGGCGACTGATGACCTCAGAAGTTAAGTCGCATAGTGCTCAGAGACTTTTTTTTTTTTTTTTTTGCATTGTCCCTGTTTTGATTTTGTTGATGTTCATCTTATATCTTCGTTTCAAGACCCTGAGAATTCCTTTCAACTGTCCTTCCAAGTCTTTTGCTGCCTCTGACAGAATTACGATGTCATCGGCAAACCTAAAAGTTTTTTATAAATTATAGAGTGCAGCAATCAGGCGTCCTTTTTTAGATTTTATTATTCAAATCCAGATTTCGGCTAGTAGCTAGCCATTCTCAACGCACTATTTTCTGTTCTCAATGCATGTAAGTCCCTGTTGTTGGGTCCTCAGTCACCGTTCTTCGGTATCCAAAGAACGGCCAGAACGACAGGGACTTACACGCATTGAGAATAGAAAATAGTGCATTGAGAATGGCTAGCTACTAGTATTCACTTCTTTTCCCATCAGATACCACAAGTGCTCGATTGGAGACAAGTCCGGAGACTGTACTGGCCAGGGATATTGCTGCACGTCTTGCAGAGCACGTTGCGTTTCACGGGCAGTGTGTGGACGAGCACTATCATGTTGGAACAACACACCACCTTCCTGTTGCAAGAGCGGCAAAAGAACGGATGTAACAACATTGTGCCCGTACCGAGCGTTGGTTTGCGTTCCCTCTAGAAACACAATAGGTGAATGAAGGTTTGTAGCTTGTCGCATCCCAGACTATGAGACGTCTGGGGTCACTAGCCCTCCTACCTGTGCTGTGGTAGCTGTACGATCTGCCACTGCTGCCCTTACAATACGACGATCCTGGCGGGGGATTGCACTGCATGGACGAACATGGCCTCGTGTACTGGTGCGACAATATTCACGTGACCACTGATAAGAGCATCGTCGCACAACTGACGCAGTACGTCCAGCTTGTGTGGCAATTCTCCGAAAGGACCATCCTCCCACTTGGAAGACTACAATTTGACTCCTTTCAAAGTCGTTCAGTTGGCTGTAGGAAGCACGAGTGCGTCTCCGTGGCATGGTTGCCCGCTTGCTTCCGACGTATGCACCACACCGAGTCTTCTGACCTAGAGCATTCTCTATTAAAGGGTGGACGTAGGTGGCTCTCTGGTAGCTATGCCACAACGCTATCTGCTGGCGGACGACGTTGAACCCATTATCAGTGCATCTACTATACCCCAGGTGGCATATGCCGTCATCGGATCAAACTCGACGTCGTCTTTACAAATGGCTCTGAGCACTATGGGACTTAACCCTCGACTGCGTTGCTTTGCAGATGTGCAAAGCAAAGTTTCAACTCTCTTTTCGCCGTTGCTCTTGAAGTTTAAGCTTGAAACTGCTTTGCTGAACCGCTATGTTGTATTACGACGGTAACTGATAATATCCTGCCACTAGAATGCGCTACTGAGTGTATGACGCGACAATGTGTGTTGCTGTGAGTAGCATTGTAAGTCAGGCTGACATTGCTCTCTTTCGGCGGTGACTGTTAGTAGTTGAATGGAAGAACACGTGAATGCAAAAAAAAAAATATATAGTGCTTCTAGAACCTTTGGAGAGTATTCTGCTCCGTTCATCTTGTATTTCTGCTAATAAATATGTGAGTAGTATACAAGTCAATTTCGTTTGCATATGTGCGGTAGTGCGTAATAATACTTCTATCCACAATCGAACAATGAGAAAATAGTGTTTCCTTCTTTCTGCTTTTTTCTAGTTTATCGTGATAGTTCGAATGCTGTAATGGAGTTATTCTCGTATTTCGACAATGGACGACGTAAAGTGATGACGTATGAAGAATTCATGGCCCTAGAATGCCCTTCTGGCAGTGAAGATGAGTTTGATTTTGACGATTCAGATAAAGAGCCGACCATAAACGTAAATGATCTGGAATCTGCACATAGTGATAGCGATAGTTTTCCACAGTTTTGCATAGATGCAAACTGAATAAAAATAAAATTTTTTTGTGAATTAAAAACATCTTCTTTTTTTCAACGTTTTTCCTGAAATCGTTGAACAATTTGAAATACAAAAAAACTATTTTAACTTCTAAAAAAAAAAGTATGTAATGAAGGGTTAACATCTGTGGTCATCAGTCCCCTAGAACTTATAACTACTTAAACCTAACTAACCTAAGGACATCACACACATCCATGCCCAAGGCAGGATTCGAACCTACGACCGTAGCGGTCACGCGGTTCCAGACTGAAGCGCCTAGAACCGCACGGCCACACCGGCCGGCCGTCGTCTTTACAGACGTACTAATTTTTTCCTGCCGTGTACAAAGAGGTTAACTGTGACTCGATTGAGGTATTAAAAGTTTTGTGTACTTCTCGTAAAATTTAACTCTTGGGGGCAATACGATTTCAAACTCACCAAATCCAAACTAACAATTTAGATTCTAGTCCTCTCTTTGCAAAAATTCTGCGGACACCCATATTTTTCATAAATTAACACAGCATGTGGACTCACAAATGGTAAGAAATTCCGGAAGATGATACTCGGAGGCTGTTTGCTTCCGCGTCGCAACGAATACATGTGTGCATTCGTGGTCGTTGGGGTCACGCGTCATACCGATGTTGGCTGTGGTTCCGAATGGAATGAAAGTTTCATCTCCACAAAGTACAATAGGGATCGGGTTGGTGCTTCTGTTCCGTTTCATTCAGTGAATTTTGGGACACGCCATGTTTCTTATATGCAGCATAAAGTTTATTTGATTCACGTTTTCCGTTGTCAGTTTTCACAGGCGGTAGTGTGTTGTAGTGTGATGTGAGCGTGACTATCGTGTCCGCTTTCGGGCTGACAAGAGGTGTGCGCGTCGCACGCCGAACACCGGGCAGTGGGCCAGCGGGCGTGTGGCGGCGCTCCCACAAGCTGGGCAGTGCGTGGGCGAGCGAGCCGGCAGCCACGAGGCGCGGCGCGGCGTGGCGCTGCGTCCACTTGACAGCCCTCCCCCACTCCCCCTCTCTCGCCCCCCCCCCGCCCCTGTCCCCTCTCTCACTCACTAGCCACCGTCTCCGCTTCCAGCAGCAGGAATGTCTGCCATATCTGCGCGGAGTGGGTGGCCCTGTCCAGACTCTGTCCGATTTATCTTCTCTTATTGCTCAGTCAGTCCCAGATCCGTTAAAGAATAATTCTATTCTCCAGTCTTTCTACTGCCTTGACGTCATCCCCGCTGTTCCCTTCGCTCTAGAATATTTGAGGACTGTCGAATAAAATTGTTGAACTACGTATTTGCGCTGATGCGTTACATTCATCAAACAACGGTGACGCCGCATCTGTGAAGATACATGTGATCTTCAGTATAGGTACGTTAAGTGTTACAAAAAATAGAAAAACTCCACACCAAAATGCAGACAAAAACCACAGATCCACTTCACAGCAGTCACTTCAAGCCAAATCAGTGTGCCACTGAAGCCAAACCTAAATATGCTACTCTCCCATACATAGGCCCAATTTCATACCAAATAGCAAACTTATTTAAAAAGAAGAAAAATATCACAATCAGCTTTTCCACAAATAATAAATTACAACAAAAAGTAATCCGTGATGTAAATACCTCCAAGAGTCCCTACCGTAAATCAGGAATATACAAACTCAAATGTGATACATGCCCAAAATTCTACATCGGACAGACAGGCAGAAGTGTTGAAATTAGATACAAAGAACATATTGATGCTTTAAGACTTACAAGGAAACCTCCCCATCGCACCCCCCTCAGATTTAGTTATAAGTTGGCACAGTGGATAGGCCTTGAAAAACTGAAAACAGATCAATCGAGAAAACAGGAAGAAGTTGTGTGGAACTATGAAAAAAATAAGCAAAATATACAAACTGAGTAGTCCGTGCGGAAGATAAGCAACATCAAGGCTAGACTGAGTTCATGAGCGCCGTGGTCCTGTGGTTAGCGTGAGCAGCTGTAGAACGAGAGGGCCTTGGTTCAAGTCTTCCCTCGAGTGAAAAGTTTTTTATTTTCAGACAACTATCAAAGTTCAGGCACTCACACATAATCAACATTGATCTCCAAAATTCCAGGGCTTGACCTGATTTGCTTGGACATATGCAGGATTTGACGGTGTACCCACGGACAAATTTGAAAACGTTAAAAACATGTTTTAACAGAGCACAGGGAAAACTGTGCGACTGTGAAACTGTTGGATTCATTTGTTGCAGTTTATGTGACAAACTCTTATGTTTTCATCACTTTTTTTGGGAGTGATTATCACATCCACAAGAAAACCTAAATCGGGCAAGGTAGAAGAATCTTTTTACCCATTCGCCAAATGTACAAGTTAGGTGGGTCGACAACATATTCCTGTCATGTGACGCACATGCCGTCACCAGTGTCGTATAGAATATATCAGACGTGTTTTCCTGTGGCGGAATCGGTTGACCTATGACCTTGCGATCAAGTGTTTTCGGTTCCCATTGGAGAGGCACGTCCTTTCGTCTACTAGTCGCACGGTTTTGCGGTTCGGTCGCAAAACACAGACACTAAACTTATTACAGTGAACAGAGACGTCAATGAACGAACGGACAGATCATTACTTTGCGAAATAAAAAAAAGTAAACTTTTCACTCGAGGGAAGCCTTGAACCATGAACCTCTCATTCCGCAGCTGGTCACGCTAACCACAGGACCACGGCGCTCCTAAGCTCAGACTGTCATTGATGTTGCCTATCATCCGCACGGACTACTCAGTTTGTATATTTTGCTTATTTTTTTCATAGTTCCACACAACGTCTTCCTGTTTTCTCGATTGATCTGTGTTCAGTTTTTCAAGGCCTGTCCACTGTGCCAACTTATAACTAAATCAGAGGGGGGTGCGATGGGGAGGTTCCCTTGTTAATAACTTGAACAAATCAGCATTTGCAGCCCATATTGCTGAAGAAAACCATTCAGTAGGAAACACTGAGGACATCTTAAAAAAAATTTGCATCTAGCAGAAAAAGGAGCCACTATGAATATATTAGAAGAATTAGTAATACACACACACACACACACAAACAGCACCCCAGACTATATCCGTAACGAACAAACAGAGTTAGCTAACACCTCTTTCCTGAAAAATTTCCAAAAATTACTTCCCAGTAATATCAGTACACCTATGTGCAGATTAAGTAGCAAATTTATATGTTACTATAATTCTCATGATGCTAAATGAAATCAAATAATATACTATTTTACCTATACAGTTCTATATATATTTAACAATATCAACTCAAAAATTCAATTTCTTTGTACTAGTGTAAAAGGCATTACAGTTACGTAAATGAATACATAATCCTCTCCAAACATAGGACATCATCTTCAAATGTTACGATATGTTATAGCATCTGTGACACTCATATGTTTGTAAGCTCTTTATATGTATCAAATCATGTGGTGCGTGGTAGATATCTTCTCAGTGACAAATCTAAAGTGTTCAGTGAGAACAACTTACGTGTGCAACAATAAGAATGCAGTGGGAATGCATTTATATCTGTTCGACGAATGTTATGAAAACAAACACTCCAAACCGACGTTTCACGTAAGTCACATGCAACGAAAATCTTTAACGCAACCATCTGTGTGTGGCATGTGTATAATTATGTATTATTTATATTTTAGAACAATTAATCTGTAAAAAACACACCACATGTCATAAAGAAAGCGTGTAAACCGTCTGAGGATGAATCACGATTCGAAACCGGTAACGGTACCCTTTGAATAAAGGAACTGAAGTAAATTTGTGGCTGGTTGCTGTCCTAACACCATCAACATTTTTTTACAAAAAAAGGATTGTCATCTTATTTCTGCAAGTTAGGTGCGTTAATTTAGATTTTGTCGCTGACAGAACTGATCCTTTTCTCCCAGTGTTTCTGCTCTCTGACTTCGGATTACACTGGGTGACAAAAGTCATGTTATAAACCTTAATATCGTGTCGGATCTTCTTTTGCCTGGCGTAGTGCAGCAACTCGATGTGCTATGGACTGAATAAGTCGTCTGAAGTCCCCTGCAGAAATACTGAGCCTTGCTACCACTGTAGCTGTCCATAACTACGAAAATGTTGCCGATGCAGGATTTTGTGCACGAAGTGACCTCTCGGTATTGTCCCATAAATTTTCAAAAAAATTCAAATGGCTCTAAGCACTATGGGGCTTAACATCTGAGGTCATCAGTCCCCTAGACTTAGAACTACTTAAACCTAACTAACCTAAGGACATCACACACATCCATGCCCAAGGCAGGATTCGAACCTACTAACCTAAGGACATCACACACATCCATGCCCAAGGCAGGATTCGAACCTGTGACCGTAGCAGCAGGGCGGTTCCGGACTGAAGCGCCTAGAACAGCTCGGCCACAGCGGCCGGCCACAAATTTTCGATGGGATTCATGTCAGGTGGTCTGAGAGCCCAACCATTCGCTAAATTTGGCGAGAATTTTCTTCAAACCAATCACTAATAATTACGGAGCGGTGACATGGCGCATTGTCACCCATAAAAAATTCCATCGTCGACTGGGTACGTGAAGTCCATGAACAGCTGCAGATGGTCTCCAAGTATCCGGATATAACCGTTTCCAGTCAACGATCGGTTCAGTTGGAGAAGAGAATACAGCCCATTCCATGTAAACACAGCTCACTCCATTATCGACCCACGACTAGCTTGCACAATGCCTTGGTGGCAACTCGGGTCCATAGCTTCGAGGTGTCTGCGCCACACTCGATCTCTATCATCAGCTCTTACCAACTGAACTCGGGACTCATCTGACCAGGCCACGGTTTTCCAGTCGTCTAGGGTCCAATCGATATGCTCATGACCCAGGGGGGAGGGGGGGATCTGCAGGCGATGTCGTTTTGTTAACAAAGGCACTCGCGTCGGTCGTCTGCTGCCATAGCCTATTAACGCCACATTTCACCACACTGTCTTGATGGATACGTTCGTCGTACGTTGCACATTGATTTCTGCCGTTATTTCAAGCAGTGGTGCTTGTGTGTTAGCACTGACAACTCTACACAAACGCCGCTGCTCTCGGTCGTTAAAGTGAAGGCCGTCGGCCGCTGCGTTGTCCGTGGTGAGAGGTAATACTTGAAATTTGGTGTTCTTGGTATACTCTTGACTCTGTGGATCTCGGAATATTGAATTCCCTAACGATTTCCGAAATGTAATGTTCCACACACCTAGGTCCAGTTACCATTACGCTTTCAAAGGCTGTTAATTTCCGTCGTGCAGCCATAACCGCTTAGAAACCTTTTCACGTGAACCACCCGAGCACAAATGACGGCTCCGCCAACGCACAGCCCTTTTATACCTTGCATACGCGATACTACCGCCTGTATATGTGCGTATCGCTGTCCCTCGACTTTTGTCACCTCTGCGTGTTTTCCACCGTAAAATTCCCAGCAAAATCTAAGCGTGCTAGTCCAACAGCTATAGGCGGCGTGTCCTTAGACCTAACTAAATGACACGGCGACGGAGTTTAGAGAAAAATTAAGGGAAGAACACTGAGAAGAGATTTAAATATCAAATCAGACAGTGTTGCTGAAATACTCTTTTATGGAACATGTTCCGTAAGTATCTTTCTCTAGGAGGAGAAACATTTACGTAATTCAGTGGATAAATTGTTAGCAGAGTTAAAACTTCACCTTCGTACATATTCTAAAATAATATGTTAGTTATCAAAAATCAAAGCGTATGATATACAAATAATAATAATAATAATAATAATACACTCCAAGAATAAAGATAAAATTACTATTACTATTTGAGCTTAGCTATTAGATCCCAAAATTCGGCAGAAACAAGATGCGCTACAAATTTAAATCAATGTGATCAGAACAATATGGTATGAGTTCTGGTAGCTCTTCTCGCAGCTGTTTTAATTAAGCTACCACACAGCGAACTCACCACAGCCCTTGATAATGTGCGATGTATTACACTGTTCCACTTTTGCGATAGAGCCGAGGAGGACGCACATCTGTCCCGCAATGCCATTCTGTTGAGGTGTCTCCTCAAGTCGCAATGGTCCATTTACGTTCAGTTTATACCGACCTCGAACCTGCTTGCCGACATGATTCAAATGCTAATTATCTTTGCAAAACATACGAATGTACATGTCCTGTGAATATGAACGTTCTATCGCTAGTCGTTCAAGGTTTTCTGTTTTTTTTTTCTGAGTATGAGTCTGTATATATCACTGGGTGGCAGGGTGGGGCAAAGAAAAAGTATCCCGGAGTAGGTGGCACGATGTTTGACGTTTTTATTTTATACTGTCAGACCAGCGGAATCAGCTGTAGCGGAAGACAAACTCTCTTCAGTAGTCTGTCTGTAAACTTGTAACATCTCATTTCCTGACTGTTCTTGTGTTTCCTTCACTTGGCCATTGTCTACGACAGGGTCGTGTCTGGGGAAAGGAGGCTTGTTCCAGCCTGAAGCTGTGGGCCGGGTTTTCCACTAATCCTCCTAAATGGATGCCTGTAGGAGGCGAATGGGTTGGCTCAAAGGGAGAGCAATTTCCCGAGAACGGTCGTTGCAGAAAACATGCTTAATGTTTTGCCAGCTCGCAGCACCTTGCAAAAGAGCGGTAATCAGGAGCACCCAATGGCCGATGATACGACTTTAATTCTGCTCACGATTCCAAATCGCAGACTGGCAAAACAGGACAAGTGGCGAATTGTAGCGGTGTTAACATCAGACTTTAATGCTGGGCAGAGTATAGGTGTGTCTGAACACACATCGCTCCGAACACTCCTGACGACGGGCCTCCGCAGCCGACGACCCATGCATGTGCCAATGTTAACACCACCACACCGGCAACTACGCCTGAAAATGGGCACCTGGCCGTAAGCACTGGAAGTTGGCACTGTGGCAGAGCATTGCATGGTCTGATGAATCCCCGATATCTTCTTCATCATGCCGATGGGACGGCGGCAATCCATCGTTTTCCAGGGGACCAGCTTCTTGACACCTGTACTGCGGGACGGAGAGAAGCTGGCGGCGGCTCCGTTATGCTCTAAGGAACAATCACACGGGCAGCCATTGGTCCAGTGGAGCTCATGCAAGGCACCTTGATGGCCAAGGTGTATTGTACACTAGTTGCAGACCACACACACACTCCTTGATGACGATCATGTTTCCTGTCAGCAGTAGCATTTTTCAACAAGATAATGCGCCATGTCACAAGTCCAGGAGTGTGGTGGAGTGGTTCGAGAAAGACAATGGAAAGTTCCAATAGACGTGCTGGCCCCCCAACTCGCCAGATATGAACCTGATCGAAAACATGTGGGATATGATTGAACGTGGTTTCAGAGTTCATCACCCCCGTCATTGGAATTTACGGGAACTGTGTTCCTTGGAACTTACGGGAAATGTGTGACTTGTGTATGCAGATGTGGTGCCAAATCGCTCCAGCGACCTTCTAAGGCCTCAGTGCTTCCATGCTGTTATCAGTGGCAAAGGTGGATTTACAAGCTATTACGTAGGCGGTCACAATGTTCTGCCTGATCAGTGCATATAGTTACAGGGATTTCATTGTTGACCTTTGAGGTGTGAAGTTTAACCTTGTCTCGCGGGTTAAAGTGAGGTTGACGAGCTTTATTTATATTGATTGCGCAATGTAGTAGTGGAGACGATTCATCCGAGTCCGGGAGTAAAACGTTTCCGCAGATTTAAATCCGCGTAGCCATACATCGTGTAATATTCTTGCGCGTTGCAACTGCCAAGAGTGCATGGACTCAGGTCGAGGCGGCGAGTGTGACTTCGCCGGACTCCACGAGAGTTCGAAGCGCGCAACAAAGGACCGTTTCAAACTGAAGAGCAGCATTTTCGTTGGTGGAAGTGGCTTTTCCCGGAAGAACATTTTACATGCCGTACAGAATGTCCAAGTACCAGTTTTATACAGCGTGCAACAATTTACGTAGATTCTGCCGATGTGCGGTTTTTTGCGTTAGTTACATTAGTTGCTAATTTCTGTATTCCGCATATTGGTAATACATTTACTGAAAGACAAACACTCCCAGGCGAGTCTGAGCAGCGCTTGCCACTCATTTGAAAAGTCCACTGGAGAAGGGTCTTATCACATTGAGAATCGGCCTGTAGTTGCTGCTTGTGACGTACTCGCTTGCTGGCTCTTCGGTTTACAGACAGACCAGACGTGGCCACGCGCAGCTCCCCAAATGGGCGGCGGAAGCTGCTGCGGCCGCGTCTGCGTAGACTTCCGGGAAGTGTCGAAGGCGCCAGGGCGTCTGCCGCCCGTCTCATCGCAGTCGCCGTCAACTGCCCCTGACTGCAGTGTGCGCATGCGCGCGACTCCCACAGCTTGACCGCCTGCTCTATCCCTGCCCTGCCCGAGAATACGGGGTTATTCATAGGCCCGTGAAACATGACGAAGTTTTCTGAACGTAAACGCGCGTACACTCTAGGCCAACAGACGACAGAGACTGGATTCGGCCGAACATCAGTCGCCAATGTAATTGCATTCAGATTTTCAACCACACATAATAATTCCAATCCCAAAGAAAGCAGGTGTTGACAGATGTGAAAATTACCGAACTATCAGTTTAATAAGTCACGGCTGCAAAATACTAACGCGAGTTCTTCACAGACGAATGGAAAAACTAGTAGAAGCCGACATCGGGGAAGATCAGTTTGGATTCCGTAGAAATATTGGAACACGTGAGGCAATACTGACCCTACGACTTATCTTAGAAGCTAGATTAAGGAAAGGCAAACCTACGTTTCTACCTTTTGTAGACTTAGAGAAAGCTTTTGACAATGTTGACTGGTATACTCTCTTTCAAATTCTGAAGGTGGCAGGGGTAAAATACAGGGAGCGAAAGGCTATTTACAATTTGTACAGAAACCAGATGGCAGTTATAAGAGTCGAGGGACATGAAAGGGAAGCAGTGGTTGGGAACGGAGTGAGACAGGGTTGTAGCCTCTCCCCGATGTTATTCAATCTGTATATTGAGCAAGCAGTGAAGGAAACAAAAGAAAAATTCGGAGTAGGTATTAAAATCCATGGAGAAGAAATGAAAACTTTGAGGTTCGCCGATGACAATGTAATTCTGTCAGATACAGCAAAGGACCCGGAAGAACTGCTTAACGGATTGGACAGTGTCTTGAAAGGAGGATATAAGATGAACATCAACAAAAGTAGAACGAGGATAATGGAATGTAGTCGAATTAAGTTGGGTGATGCTGAGGGAATTAGATTAGGAAATGAGACACTTAAAGTAGTAGGTGAGTTTTGCTATTTGGGAGCAAAATAACTGATGATGGCCGAAGTAGAGAGGATATAAAATGTAGACTGGCAATGGCAAGGAAAGCGGTTTCTGAAGAAGAGAAATTTGTTAACATCGAGTATAGATTTAAGTGTCAGGAAGTCGTTTCTGAAAGTATTTGTATGGAGTGTAGCCATGTATGGAAGTGAAACATGGACGATATATAGTTGGACAAGGAGAGAATAGAAGCTTTCTAAATGTGGTGATACAGAAGAATGCTGAAGATGAGATGGGTAGATCACATAACTAATGAGGAGGTATTCAATAGGATTGGGGAGAAGAGAAGTTTGTGGCACAACTTGACTACAAGAAGGGATCGGTTGGTAGGACATGTTCTGAGGCATCAAGGGATCACCAATTTAGTATTGGAGGGCAGCGTGGAGGGTAAAAATCGTAGAGGGAGACGAAGAGATGAATACATCAAGCCCGCTACGGTCGCAGGTTCGAATCCTGCCTAGGGCATGGATGTGTGTGTTGTCCTTAGGTTAGTTAGGTTTAAGTAGTTCTAAGTTCTAGGGGACTGATGACCTCAGAAGTTAAGTCCCATAGTGCTCAGAGCCATTTGGACCATTTGAATACACCAAGCAGATTCAGAAGGATGTAGGTTGCAGTAGGTACTGGGAGATGAAGAAGCTTGCACAGGGTAGAGTAGCATGGAGAGCTGCATCAAATCAGTCTCAGGACTGAAGACAACAACAACAACAACAACAACCAAACGAAGAGCTTGGGACCAAGGGATTCGGCCTCATGGAATAGCAGTTGGCTCTGAAAACTTTGCGACGTTGCCCCAGTTTTGTTATAGTTATAAAGCAGCGTTTTAATTACGACTTCACCGGCCGATGTTGTGAGAGGGGAAGAGGAATTAGTAGGCGTCGTACATGAAATATTATTTCACTGCAAAAAGCTCGTCATCAGAAAAAGAAGAAGAAACGACGCTGGTGGGAGACCTCTCTTTTAGAAAGTAGGGAGCAGTGTGGTGGAACAAAATTAATGTCTGAACTTGAAGCTGAACTCGAATATGGGCTATTTCATAATTTTTATCCCAATCAAAGCTACGGATATCGGATTGTTATTGAATTGTGTAGGTCCTAAAATTTCCAAAGATGACATCTCCTATAAGAGAGCTGCACCTGCAGCAGAGAGTTTAAGTCACTTCCAGTTTTGCTTGTTTCTCATTATCGTTCACGGTCGCAAAGATGTCAATAGAGACACCATTTTCTTTTCCACATCGCGCATATCACTGTCTAGTAGATGAGTTACTTCCCTCCAAGCGCCTAGTCTTTTCAGTTTGTTTGTATAATCGCAGTCCGTAATATCCCATAAACATTCCCGTTTACAATAAAACTATCAGCTTTAATGCTCTCTCGTCCGCCCCGACAGCTGAGCGATCAGCGTAACGGATTGCCGTCCTGCGGGCCCGGGTTAGATTCCCGGCTGGGTCGGAGATTTTCTCTGCTCAGGGATTGGGTGTTGTGTTGTCTTCGTCATCATTTGATCCCCATCCGGCGCACGTCACCCAATGTGGCGTTGAATGTAATAAGACCTGCACCAAGACGGCCGGACCTGCGCCTTAAGGGGCCTCCCGGCCAATGACGCCAAACGCTCATTTCATTTCCAGTGCTCTCTCCATATTCCATTCTATACTCCAGTATTTTTAAACACAATAAATACACGCCCTTATCGAGAGCAGGCATTGCCTGCAGGGGAAAGTGGCACTGCTGAAATCAAGTTTTTCAGGACAGCCACAAGTTGGACTGACTGGTTTCACTCTTTCATGTAACAACCAGTTACTGTACTTTAAACTGTGAATTCCAGCGTTGCTAATGATGCTCTTGTTAAACTAAAGAGCGAAACCGGTCAATAAAACGCACAGTACTTAGTGCGACTTGTGGCTGTCCCGAAAAACTTAAAAAAACACGGGTTCTAGAGACACAACAAATCGCTACTGAACAAACGAACATTAGACACGGCGTAGACACTAGGAGAGGGTTCCCAACGCCAACCAACCGCCAACGATTTGATGTTACCGCCAGGATATCGAACCGCAACAAAGACTAACCGCTTCGTCGGCCGAGATTTGCTTAGTGTGTACGGGCTTCCTTGGTCAACGAAGCAACTGGCTGTCGTTCGTTGGCTTTCGTTGGCTTAGTGTGTACGCGCCTTAAACTATGCATTAGGTCATACTGAATCTCAACTCGACGGAGAGAACAATCTTTCAAACTTTTATAAAGCCAATGGCGACGCGCTGGGCTGTCACACTTCGCGCCAGGAAGCAGCAATAACAAATACGTCACGAGTAAAGGTGAGTTTGTGTTCTCGAATACACAAGAATCCGTTCCTTGTCACCATGCAGAGACGATTTCAAGGCAGATTTCCAGAACGCAGCTCACCGACGTCACAAATATCTAGAAGTGATATGTAACAATATCATGACAACGGTTCTTCATACTCGCACATATACCGACGGAACGGAAAGTGTTAATGATGAACACCCTGCCGGCCGCTGGTGGCCGAGCGGTTCTGGCGCTACAGTCTGGAACCGCGCGACCGCTACGGTCGCAGGTTCGAATCCTGCCTCGGGCATGGATGTGTGTGTTGTCCTTAGGTTAGTTAGGTTTAATTAGTTCTAAGTTCTAGGGGACTTATGACCTCAGCAGTTGAGTCCCATAGTGCTCAGAGCCATTTGAACCATTTTTTGAACACCTTGACTAAGCACTGCAAGCTTATCTGCAGTACAGAAAAAGGCCATTCCTACATACAAAGACTGTTGTTAGTACATCACGGCTGTTGGGCGTGTCAAACGTTACTGGAACAGTTTAAGAGCAGGTCGGAACACAGCATGCCCATAGGACGTGCACTGTAGCTGATAGCCATATTTTGTATTCTGAGAAAGGGGCATCACACACACACTACACAGACAGTTTTCTGTAGTGCAGAGATGTAGATATAGATGTAGATGTACATGCAGTGAGTGCGGAACGACTGGTGAGGAGGTGGTCTCAGGACAACAGTGCGCCAAGAAGAACAGGCGCAGGTGCTTCCAGGACTACACCACGAGAAGATGACTCAGACCAAAGGACGGATGGAAACAGCTGAAATACGGGCAGAGATTACTGGCAGAGTGTCACCACGAACCGTCAGGAAGAGATTACAGGAAGCTGGCTTACAATCTCGAGTTGTCATGTGTCGTTGGTAGGTGGGCAAAGCGCACACGAGCGCAGCGTTTTGAGGTTTGCCTACCTCAGAGGCAACTGTACCGAAGGACAAGCGAGCAGTCTCCATGATGTAAATTTTATAATCTGTACCCTTCCCTTCCCCTCTCCCCAACCCCTGTGGCCGATAGGGCTGTTCTATTGGCTGAGAATACGAGCGCAGCCTGGATGGTTGGCCCTGCAGTATTGTTGTGCCTGAGGTAGACAGATCAGACGACGCTGCACTCGTATACCCTTCGTGCACATAGTATAGGCAACAGAGACTTGTATAGAGTACAGCCAAGGTCAAGTGGGACGTTCAGTGGCAGTCTGTTATGTTCATCAGTGATTCTCGCTTATATTTGCGGCGGTCAGATCAACCTCAACATGTCCGTAGATGACTTAGGGGAAGGTCACAGGGAGCAGCGATTCTAAGTAGGGATCTTCTCCTACCTTCATGACCAGAGTGTCAAATGGCACAGAGTAGAACAAAAGACCCCACACTGCAGTCCACATCACATACACTTTGAGGAATGTATGGATTCTTCAGCGGTCTGCCCATGGCCCTGAGTTGTCATCCACAAGAACATGTGTGTGTTACCAGATTCCAGCCAGCAAAAAAGAAACGACACACCATTTGTTTCAGAAATGGCAAGAAATTCCTCAAGATGGCATTCGGATGTTGTTTGCCTTTATGCCACAACGAATATGATTGTTTTTGTGCGCGTGGATTTCGCACCTCATGTTCATGTTGATACCGAGCGAGGTGGCGCAGTGGTTAGCACACTGGATTCGCATTCGGGAGGACGACGGTTCAATCCCGTCTCCGGCCATCCTGATTTAGGTTTTCCGTGATTTCCCTAAATCGCTTCAGGCAAATGCCGGGATGGTTCCTTTGAAAGGGCACGGCCGATTTCCTTCCCCATCCTTCCCTAACCCGAGCTTGCGCTCCGTCTCTAATGACCTCGTTGTCGACGGGACGTTAAACACTAATCTCCTCCTCCTCCTCCTCCTCATGTTGATGACAGACATAAATTACAAATCGAGTGAAAGTTTAATCATTTAATACACATTATATGATGGTAATATCCACAAAGTTTGAAAACATCTGAGTGATGCTTCATGATTTCCATTTCCATTGGTGTAGTCTTCGTAAGTTTACAACATGGGTAACTTTGAAGCCTAGAGTCTCTCAGCCAATCCTATGGCGTCTGTTGAAGAGTTAAATGTAAGGCTTACAGATGTGAGCTGCATCAAACTCTGTCAACAGACGTGCGTCTCAATTGCTCGAAGGGAAGTCTGAAATTAACGTTCTCTGAGAGGAGTATCTTTAATAATGAAGCACTGTTCTACTAATTTCGGCATGTTCATCCTTGTTAAGCAGGATGGACGAACTACAGTCGACAATAATACGTATTACAATTTTCAACACAGCTGTCAGCTGTAATTTTCATATCAATTAATTTGCAACCGGTTTCGACGATACACTTGTTCATCATCAGGCTCTTTAAATATACAGGTTGGTCCATTGACAGTGACCGGGCCAAATATCTCACAAAATTAACATCAAACGAAAAAACTACTAAGGACGAAACTCGTCTAGCTTTAAGGGGGAAAACAGATGGCGCTATGGTTGGCCCGCTAGATGGCGCTGCCATAGGTCAAACGGATATCAACTGCCTTTTTTTTTAAATAGGAACCCCAATTTTTATTACATATTCGTGTAGTACGTAAAGAAATATGAATGTTTTAGTTGGACCACTTTTTTCGCTTTGTGATAGATGGCGCTGTAATAGTCAAAAACTTATAAGTACGTAGTATCACGTAACATTCCGCCAGTGCGGACGGTATTTGCTTCGTGATACATTACCCGTGTTAAAATGGACCATTTACCATTTGCGGAAAAGGTCGATATCGTGTTGATGTATGGCTATTGTGATCAAAGTGCCCAACGGGCGTGTGCTATGTATGCTGCTCGGTATCCTGGACGACATCATCCAAGTGTCCGGACCGTTCGCCGGATAGTTACGTTATTTAAGGAAACAGGAAGTGTTCAGCCACATTTGAAACGTCAGCCACGACCTGCAGCAAATGATGATGCCCAAGTAGGTGTTTTAGCTGCTGTCGCGGCTAATCCGCACATCAGTAGCAGACAAATTGCGCGAGAATCGGGAATCACAAAAACGTCGGTGTTGAGAATGATACATCAACATCGATTGCACCCGTACCATACTTCTATGCACCAGGAATTGCATGGCGACGACTTTGAACGTCATGTACAGCTCTGCCACTAGGCACAAAAGAAATTACCGGACGATGACAGATTTTTTGCAAGCGTTCTATTTAGCGACGAAGTGTCATTCACCAACAGCGGTAACGTAAACCGGCATAATATGCACAATTGGGCAACGGAAAATCCACGATGGCTGCGACAAGTGGAACATCAGCGACCATGGGTGGTTAATGTATGGTGCGGCATTGTGGGAGGAAGGATAATTGGCCCCCATTTTATCGATGGCAATCTAAATGGTGCAATGTATGCTGATTTTCTACGTAAAGTTCTAACGATGTTACTACAAAATGTTTCACTGCATGACAGAATGGCGATGTACTTCCAACATGATGGATGTCTGGCACGTAGCTCGCGTGCGGTTGAGGCGGTATTGAATAGCATATTTCATGACAGGTGGATTGGTCGTCAAAGCACCATACCATGACCCGCACGTTCACCGGATCTGACGTCCCCGGATTTCTTTCTGTGGGGAAAGTTGAAGGATATTTGCTATCGTGATCCACCGACAACGCCTGACAACATGTGTCAGCGCATTGTCAATGCATGTGCGAACATTACGCAAGGCGAACTACTCGCTGTTGAGAGGAATGTCGTTACACGTATTGCCAAATGCATTGAGGTTGACGGACATCATTTTGAGCATTTATTGCATTAATGTGGTATTTACAGGTAATCACGCTGTAACAGCATGCGGGTCAGAAATGATAAGTTCACAACGGTACATGTATCACATTGGAACAACCGAAATAAAATGTTCAAACGTACCTACGTTCTGTATTTTAATTTAAAAAACCTACCTGTTACTAACTGTTCGTCTAAAATTGTGAGCCGTATGTTTGTGACTGTTACAGCGCCATCTATCACAAAGCGAAAAAAGTGGTCCAACTAAAACATTCATATTTCTTTACGTACTACACGAATATATAATAAAAAATGGGGGTTCCTATTTTAAAAAATGCAGTTGATATCCGTTTGACCTATGGCAGCGCCATCTAGCGGCCCAACCAAGGTAGACAAGTTTCGTTCTTTGTAGTTTTTTCATTTGATGCTTATTTCGTGAGATATTTGGCCCGGTCACTATCAATGGACCACCCTGTATAGAGGCTGAGTTTTCCCGAAAGAGGTCAGTCATAAAGACCCACCTGAAAAAAAAAAACTGTATCCTCATCAAGTCTTATAATACCCAACCACACACGGTGAGGTCGCATTGAGAAGCGAAGCAAAACAGCTAAAGAGTGTCACAGAGAAGTTGATAATGAAACTGCAGAGGACCATAGTGTGGAAAATTGTAATGCTGTTGCTACTGTCTAGGCAGATGGTTCGATCGATGTATACCTCTCGCGTACGAGAAATAATAAAGAAATATACGAAAATTGCCAGAGATTACTGTCTCCCGCGCCATTTCCAAAGAGAAGTACTAGCGGCCATTTTTCATGCCAAGATCAGATTGCGTTGTTTAGTTGGATGTGTTGGCTGTCACAGATGAATGAGGCCAGTAACGCCACTTCTTCAAATAACTGTGATTTCTGGTTTACTAGCACAAATTCTCGTATGTGGAAGGGCACATCAACCTCAAAAAAATGGTTCAAATGGCTCTGAGCACTATGGTACTTAACTTCTAAGGTCATCAGCCCCCTAGAACTTAGAACTACTTAAACCTAACTAACCTAAGGACATCACACACACTCATGACCGAGTCAGGATTCGAACCTGCGACCGTAGCGGTCGCGCGGTTCAAGACTGTAGCGCCTAGAACCGCTCGGCCACCACGGACGGCCATCAACTCAATTTGCTACAAATATATGGGTAGAACGCAAAGAACAAGAAAAGAACACACTAATGCAATGGCATTCTTGATATAACCCCTTTAGAATCCCATCTTTTTGCCGCCATTGTCTACAAATTTCTACGACTTAACGTCTCATATGACTACTGTTGTGGGTTGGACACAATGCCTCTGGCGTATAAGCAAAGCTGGATACAATTATCATTTATAAATACTCTTATGTTACAAAAGCTCGAAAACAGCCTCCGCTAGCCATCTGGGGGCCACACATATCCGATATTTCTGAGTGTACGAAATAAAACAAAGAAAGTTAGGACTTGTATTCCTTTGTCTATTAGGTAGAGCATACGGAAATAAGTCATTAGTATAGCTCTGGTACTCTCTTCAAACCATTTTATTAGAAGGATGACAGAAATAAAATATAAATTACCCCAGCCAAATACTCCCAGATACTTAACGGTTGTGAATGATTCTGGTGACTAGACTCCGATCGTAATACTGAAAGGATATCGAATGTTTTCATCCAGTTACGAGTATGCTGACAATCAGAAGCCAGCGTTTGCACCAAGCGCTGATGGTTAACAAATCTTCCAATATTTCGTAAAATTAATCCAACTACGTGATCTTCCTGTGATCACCCAATAACAAAATACATTGTTCACCTCAGTATAAGTCGGCTGCTAATTCGATTTCGTCTGAAAACTGTAAAGATTTAACAACCAGGCGAAGCAACCAACAGATTATAAGCAGAAACAATAAATATTTAATATAATACAGATTTATTATCAGAAAGTTCAAAGTTTTTTAAATATTGTAAAACTAGAATCTCTAGAAATGTGGTGTTCTGACACATTAACATTTAGCTTGACTCAAAGAAATAAAAATAATCGTAATGTATTCGTATTCGATTCTTACAATTATACAACACGTCATTATACACTGAAGAGCCAAACGAACTGGTACACCTGCCTAATATCGTGTAGGGCCCACGCGAGCACGAAGAAGTGCCGCAACACGACCTGGCATGGACTCGACTAATGTCTGAAGTAGTACTGGAGTGAATTGGCACCATGAATGATGCAGGGCTACCCATAAATCCGTAAGAGTACCAGGGGGAGATCTCTTCTGAATAGCATGTTGCAAGACATCCAAGATATGCTCTATAATGTTCATGTCTGGGGAGGCTGGTGGCCAGAGGAAGTGTTTAAGCTCAGAAGAGTGTTCTTGGAGCCACTCTGTAGCAATTCTGGACGTGTCAGATGTCGCATTGTCCTGCTGGGATTGGCCAAGTCCGTCGGAATGCACAATGGTCGTGAATGGATGCAGGTGATCAGACAGGGTGCTTACGTACGTGTCACCGGTCAGAGTCGTATCTAGATGATCAGGGTCCCATATCACTCCAACTGCACACATCTCACACAATTAGAGCCTCCACCAACTTGAACAGCCCCCTGTTGACATGCAGGTTCCATGGATTCATGAGAATGTCTCCATACCCGTACACGTTCATCTGCTCGATAGACTTTGAAACGAGACACGTCCGACCAGGCAACAAGTTTCCAATAGTCAACAGTCCAATGTCGGTGTTGACGGGTCCAGGCGAGGTGTTAAGCTTTGTGTCGTGCATCATCAAGAATAGATGAGTTGGCCTTCGACTCCGAAAGCCCATCCGATGACGATTCGTTGAATGGTTCGCGCGCTGACACTTTTTTGATGGCCCAGCATTGAAATCTGCAGCAATTTGCGGAAGGGTTTCACTTCTGTCACATTGAACGATTATCTTCAGTCGTCGTTGGTCGCATTCTTGCAGGATCTTTTTCCCGCCGCAGCGATGTCGGAGGTTTGATGTTTTTCCGGGTTCCTGATATTCACGGTACACTCGTGAAATGGTCGTACGGGAAAATCTTCACTTCATCGCTACCACGGAGATGCTGGGTCCCATCGCTCGTGAACTGAATATAACATGACGTTCAAACTCACTTAAATCTTGATAACCTGTCATTATAGCAGCAGTAACCGATGTAACAACTGCACCAGCCATTTTTTGTCTTATATAGCCGTTGCCGACCGCAGCGCCGTCTTTTGCCTGTTCACATATCTCTGTATTTGAATAGGCATGTCTATACCAGCTTCTTTGGCGTGTCAGTGTATAAAACTGCAACTGTTGCTCTTATGTATCTGTATTTATTTGTGAATTTACTAATATTTAATGTGGGCGTCCTATGTTTGCTAAAAATGTCAGTGAACCGCTTCAACCGCATTAAACGAGACCGCGAATATTAAATACAAGTAGGATGATATCTCCGAACAGCCTTAAACGTTACCTACTAATCTGCGCCAGAGTTTATATTGATGTGTCGCACACAAAATGTGATTTCTTATTACTTGTATGTCAATCTTAGGGTATGTGACGGAGAAAAATCGATAAATTGCTCTACATGTATAGCACTGTAACTGTGTTTAACCGCCTTGTGGAATCTGAAAATGATTTATTTATTTATTTTCTAGGTTTCGTTCCTTGTCGGAAGGTAAGATATCGCTCCATTGTAGAGCTCAGATATTTTCGCTCACATCAAAGTGAACGTCCATATCCTACTTTCCGAATGAACAACGGGGCTTTCTTGTTATGAGAATGTAGTCTACGCTGCTTTCGTATAGATGCCTATGTTCTTTACACGTTGTGTTATTTCCACTTTTGTATTCCAGGTGCGAACACTCCTGCGCCGACCGCTGACCACCCGTTGCATCAGCGCGCTGGCATCTCGCCCCTGGATGCGGCAGTGTCCGAGGTACCAGTGGTCTATATTCTTCTTGCTTTCTTGATGGCAGTAAGGGGACTAACCCCAGCCACGGATTACCATAAGGTATAGCGTGGTTCATCACTCCGAATCACTCGTTTCTAGTCATCCATTACTCAATGGCGTTGCTCTTTATCCCACCTCAAGCGTCGAGTAGTACTGAGTAAAGAAATGCGCGGCTCATGAAGAGCTGCCTGACGATTCTATCCATTTTTTTAACTCCTTACGCACAGTCATTGTGCTAGCTGGACTGCTGCAACCACTCTGAAACTCAAGACTAATTGCTTCTGCTGTTTTCGTGCGATTTTTTTATAACCACCCTCCGCATCGGCCGACTGTCCCTGCCCGTTCGGTTCATGAGGGCTACCTTGTCACGGTTTGTCTGCGGTTATTCCTTCGCATTTACAGCTCACAATCGTATCACCAATAGTCGACTTGGGCACGTTTAGAAGAGTTGAACTGTCCTGGGGCATTTGTTACTCTGGTGACATCGAAGTCACTAAGCTCTTCTTACTGACTCATTCTACCGTTACTGCCTATCTGCTGATAACACGGTACTTTCGGCCTTCTTTTATTCTCGTAGGTGCGCCTCTCGTGAAATCTGGTGAATTTGGGAAATTGCGCAACAAAATTAAAGGACCCCTTTTTTGAAACGCCGTAATTGTCATTCATTGAGATTTGGCTCAAAGATGCCTACCATCTTCACCTGTAACTGTGCACATGCGTGCCACCCTGCTAAGCATCCTTCGGTCTCGGCTATGCTTCAAACAGCAAGCTGTCGACTTAAGCGAAAAAAAGGCCACAGCTCGCTCGTTCACGTGAGGTGTAAGGTGGGTTAAGGAAGTCACATTGGCCCCAAATCTGACCACAATTCAGTTCAGAGCCACCACGGACGTGTCACAGGATGGGAAAGTCGTCGCAGCCTCTCTTATGCACATTTCACCCTTTCTTTTGACGCCTCTGCGACGGGGTCCAGAGCCGGACGGCTAGCGTTGAAATCAAGCGGTTTTCTTATGGGTGGCTCAGGAAAACATTTCATACACTCCGCCGCTCAGAATCGACGCGAGAAGGCCTTGGGCTGGCATAAAGGGCGTCAATGAACCACCGCTTCTGTTGGGTCGTTGATTCCCACACACTTCGAGGTCGAAAATCACGCTCCGCAGTGTGATGACCAATAGGACGATGTGCTTCATAACCTTTGACACCGCTGACATCTCCCGGACGCTGCAACATTTGGTTCAAATGGCTCTGAGCACTATGGGACTTAACATCTGAGGTCATCAGTCCCCTAGAACTTTGAACTACTTAAACCTAACTAACCTAAGGACATCACACACGTCCATGTCCGAGGCAGGATTCGATCCTGCGACCGTATTAGTCGCGCAGTTCCGGACTGAAGCGCCGAGAACCGCTCGGTCACAGCGGCCGGCGCTGCAACATTTCTCTAAAGGCATCGTGATCCAGCAATTCCACAGAACAAGATCACACCCCTTTGGAGTCCAGTGCGACCGCAATATTTGCTCTGGTGTACTGGGTGGAACCGTTAGGGAGCATTCAAAATACACCGACGAAACTTGATCGTGATTCGAAGCAATAAAGGGTACTTATGCTTTTTCAGCCCTTCTGTTTCTCACCCTCCTATGGCATGTTCACGGATGGTACGACATGAACACATTTGTGAATAAAACGGCAAAGAGTTCTTTTAAGACCCGTCCGCCTCAGTTCAGTAACATCCTCGGTGCCATCCCCCACCTTTGTTGAGCACTTCAAATGTGTTCCTGATCTGAGACAACCTGTGACTATGTCGTAGAGCCTTGCACACAGGCAACCACTTCGACACTCCTCTGATTCTTGATTGCCTACTAGCAGGTGCAATATAAGCAGCGTAGCCTGCCTTCAGGCACCTACGATGCTCACGGGTTCTGCCCATACGTGAACATTGTTAAGGGGTTCAATGACGTTATGCAGGTGACACCGAGGGTGTTGCCACACATCTTAGAGAGAGCCTTTACGTTTTATTGGCCCGTGCCTCAGTGTCGCACCCCAACGCGATCACGCTACAAGAGGGGACCAAACAGGAGGGCTGAAAAAGCATAAAGACTCTTTACTGCTTCGAGTCACGATCAGATTTCATCCATGCGTTTTGATCAGTCCCTAGTGGTTCCACCCTGTACACCAAAGGAAAAATTGCGGCGGCACTGCATTCCAAAGGGGTGCGATCACGTTCACTGAGGTTTCTGGCTGACAATGTCCGTAGAGAAGGGTTGAAGCGTCCAGAAGGTGTCAAGGACGTCGTCCTGTTGCTCATCGCTCTGCGAAGCGTCGTTTCCGACCGCGAAATGTGTGATAATCCACTTCCCAAAGAAAGTGGTGGTTCCATTGACACCCTTTATGTCACAACCTAAAACCTTTTCGTGTCCATACCGAGCGACGGTGTGTCTGAAATGTTTTCCTCCGCCACCCAAAAGAAAACCGCTTGACTTCAACGTTTGGCGCCGTGGTTCTGGCCTCCATAGTAGAGGCGTCAAAAGAAGGGATGGAATGTGGATAAGAGAGGGTGCGACGACCTTTCCTTCGTGTGACACGTCCATGGTGACGTTCGGCAAAACTGTGGTGAAATTTCGGGCCAATACGACATAATTAACCCGCCTTACATCTCACGTGAACTTCTGACTGTGAAATTTTTTTCGCCTGTGTCGCCATATTGCTGTTTGAAGCGTCGCAGAGCCCGATGATGGCGTGGCAGAACGCCACGCTTTAGCACTGTTACAGAGGAACATTCTAGGTACCTTCAAGCTAAATGTCAAGCTGCGTAGCTGATGTCGTTTTGCCGAGAGGAATACATCGCATCATCTGGTTCACCGCGTACTCCTATCCTGATTTCGACGTTTACCAACGCCAACGGTGGTTCATCAGCCCAAACAGTTTTTTTCTGTGCTTCGAGCACTCAATGGCGGTGTTCTCTTGTCCATGCTACTTTGTGTGACCTGTGCAGCGCGGTGAGCGGAGGTACATATGCGGGGTTGTGGCTCCTGTACCTTACAGCGAGAAGAAGGTTCTGGGTGGTATGGCTGCCCACTGGTTGTTGTATTCCAACACTCAATTGGCGAGTGATTTGCTGCACTGTAGCCCATCTATCCACCGTCATACTTTGCTCTGACGCAGTATGAGTCCTCACATCGAGGCAGTTACGATCCTACATCCTAGACACCTGTAGTATGTGAGAGAAGCACGGAGGATCTTTCACGCAAGGTACATGGCCGCAATCAAATGTGCTGATGTAGCGCGCCTTGCCCACCCTGCACTTCAGTGTCTCGCCGCCGTTACGTACAAGGTTTCGAATCCCAGTCATGTGAAACACTGAATTTCTCATTCGCCTGGAGACAGGAGTGCTTCTACCTAATGCAACATATCTGCGTGATTCTATTGTTCACCTGTTTATGTGCGTAGACCACCAGGGCCGTTTTCTCTCTCCATAAAGTGAGTTACTCGTCGCGTGTCAACATTTCGGCCGTGATGATAGCTGTTTCATGGCCTATGAAGCTCCGCGCGGCACTGCGCCAATTACAGACATATGTACTTGCGAGTTGCTTACCATGGCTGGCTACAAATGAACCATTATTTATTGTTAAACCTTTCTTCTCTGTAAATATAATTTCAGCTCAAACAAATGATAATTTCAGTTTCAACATGTTAACGTCCGGCATACACGGTCAGGTGGCTTGCGGAGTATTGTCGTAGTTGTAGATGTAGATGCAGATACTGTGGACATCATTAAAGGGTGAGTCAGACAAACGGTGAAACCGATGAGTAATATCTACTTTATTTGTACAAATGGTATTGTATGATGCTGCAGTTGCAGGATATATTCCACATGTTTCCTTCCCTTTAATGTCGTCACTCAATGACCAACGCTCTAATCAATTTTAGCGAATACTTGACAATTTTTCTCCCGTTATTTGTTGACAAGACGATCCACATTTCGGTTTTTGTGCTGTCATACAGTCGATTTTAACTGACCTCACGATCCAAAGTCGAGGAAACTTCTCGCCGAAACATTGGCGCACTTCAGTACCATAATCCATCCAGTTGGAAGGACTCAGGGAAGCCTCCATTTTCGTCAGGATTGACATGAAGACGTTATTTTTGAACTTGTCAAGATACATCGTCGCTCTGAGGTTCCCTTCATTGAAAAAAAAAGGACCAACAATCCTGTCACCACAAATTTCAAATCACACCATGAGTTTCTCCGCAAACTGGCTTTTACAGGCCGACACCCATTGTCAATTACTGTTTATCCTGTGCCAGAAATTTTGTTCGTTCACTGCACCACTGACATAAGAATTTGCTTAATCTGAAAAAAAAAGGATGGAAATAAGAAAAGGGGGAGCTTCCCGAGAACGTTCATACTCACAGAACCCTACACTACGTTCAGGATCGTCCTCTGTCAGACGTTGCAACATCTGCAGTTGGTGTGGATGTCGCCTGTTAAGCCAGCAGAATATGCATGACATTGCTTCGGCTGATTCTCATTCGCGCAGAGACACGTCGGATCCCCTTTGTCGAACTCACGTCCATCGCAGTTAGCGCCTGTGTCGACGTACCCTCATCTCTTGCCGTCTTTGGTCTTACATATCTGCTTGCAGTAGCAAGGGAACCGTCCTTTTGAATTTGTTGGTAAGTTTTTCCTCAGTGTCGTCGGTTATCTACGTTGTGTGCGCTACATGGCGGGTGGTAAAACTCCCAGCCAACAGATTAATGTCAATCCGTTCCTCCTCCATTAGTAGTCCCCTTCCTGAAAACTAAAAACAAATTAGTCAAATGGTTCAGATGGCTCTGAGCACTATGGGACTTAACTGCTGACGTCATCAGTCCCCTAGAACTTAGAACTACTTAAACCTAACTAACCTATGGACATCACACACATCCATGCCCGAGGCAGGATTCGAACCTGCGACCGTAGCAGTCCCGCGGCTCCAGACTGTAGCGCCTAGAACCGTTCGGCCACTTCGGCCGGCACAAATTAGTCGCCTCTTTCACCATTTGTATAGAGCATTATGTCTGACCCTGAAGTAATACAGGATATCATGAGTTCTTCTTCGTTCGTATCATACATCCGCAACCAGAAAAAAGTAGCAGATGGCAGGAACGTCTGGTAAATGAAGCAGCAGTCGTTCTGACCGCGTGTAGCATACCGTACCTAATCAGGAGTGGTACAACGTACAGTACCTGCTTAGAAACTTAACTACTGTCCCACTCTACTTGACAAGTTTCACATAACAGACATTGCTAAAGGCGACCTCAGATTCTTCACGTGTTAATCAAAGGAAAGGTATTTGACATTTGATAGAATTTTGAAGCTGGTGAACATTTGCCTTTCGTACGCCTACGTTTCATTTAATTTTCATCAGACTGCTGATTGTTAGATAGGAGACCGCAAGTGGAAGTTTCAGCCAAGTAACTGGAATACGTTTTTTCTTCCGCGAACATTGGCACCTCATTTTACAGAGTGTGAATACTGTGTCTGCTTCACGTAGGACGCTGGGTTGAGTGCGAGCAGAGAGTAGTATTGTTTGTGTTGTCTTTGACGAAATAGGAAAAAGATACAGTCCACTTCTCCCGAATAGCGCGAATGAGTCTTCGAGCTTGTCTCCTGCTGGTGAACGAATCATATCAACACCGCCTTGTGCCCTACTTCTGCGAGACACTGCCGGCAGATGGCTTTTGTACACACGTAACTGTTATAGATAGCATAATTTTTTTCGGATCGTGTCGGAAGTGTGTTACGATAATAAAAAGTCTATTTTATGACGTAAATGCAAAATACGAGCTCTTTACCAGAAAACCCACATTCTTTAAAGAGTTGAACTTCCATGTATAAAACAGTTTCTAATGTCTGTTTACATTACAAATCAGTTACTGTGTCAAATATTTGACGCTAAGCACGTAAGTGAGAAAAGGTTTGAAATTACATTTAAAATTTGTTGGAAGTTTTTAAGTGCTCTCATTATCAAACACTAGCTAAGTATAATCTGGGTTATTCGTGCTCCGTTTTAAGAAAAGCAAGTTTTCATACATCTCAGTGTCTGTGACGTCATATTCCTCCGTATCTCGCGAACTATGTGACGTATGATGGTGTAATTATCCAGGTACATTCAGTGCTAATGTGTATACTGTATGCAAAATGTACAGAGCATAGAATTGGTAGTAAAGAAGTAATAAAGTAAAACATCAAGTCAGATATTGATGTTTTACTGCATGAGTAGCGGAAAAGTAGTAAGCGATAAACTTTTTTCGTTTCGCTATTTCATGGTGGGTTTCAGTGAGAAAAAATTAAGAAATATATGAAATCATGTGTAGAGTTCGTTGGTAGTCGCTAAGTGCTCTCAGGATGAAACACTGGATGAATCTAGTTCGGATAATTTCACTCCATTTTAAGCAAAATCAAGCTTTACATGCATTTCAATGTTTATGACGTCATACATCCTGCACTGTGAGTCGTACAATGATATAATTTTGCAGGTGCATTCAATTATGTACAGGGTGCGGCGCTTAAATCCGGACAAATAACACCTTTTTTTTAAAAGCAAATTTGTTAAAACAAAAGACAAATGAAAATGAAAATCATTTTACATGCAAGTACTGGTATGTTCCAAGAGTGACATTACTCGATGTAACCCCCCTTCAGCCGCAAGGACCGACTCCAGTTTTGTCCTGAAGCGATCGCCCGCGCTCTTTAAAGCAGCGCTGTCCATATTCGCGAATGCTGCTTCGGTAGCGGTGCGTAGAGATGTGACGCCAGGGTAACTCTTTCGACTACGCACCAAACATAGTAGTCGAGGGGGCTCAAATCCGGGCTATTCGGGGGCCACAACTACCTTTTCCAGAGCATGTCAATGTTATCCAAGAGCCAGCTTTGGACTGAATGGTTCATATGAGCTGGTGCACTGTTCTGTTGAAAGACATATTGTCTCCCTGTGGCCACAGTTACCATTCGCGGTTTCACGACATTCATCAAAACTTGCAGATAAACTTCTTTTCTGACCATTTGCTCCTTTTCACGGAGATGTGGCGGCATGATACGTCACTCACTGGACACAACACCTAGGACGTGAACCCCAGACTTCTCCGAAGCATTATACTTGACCACAATATCGTAAACAGTTGATCTGTGGTACCCAAAGAGTCGAACTATTGCACTGGGCGAATGCCCGTGACAAGAACTCGATAATCGCTGCTCCTCGGTTGTTGCCCGCATCTCGTGGTCGTGCGGTAGCGTTCTCGCTTCCCACGCCCGGGTTCCCGGGTTCGATTCCCGGCGGGGTCAGGGATTTTCTCTGCCTCGTGATGGCTGGGTGTTGTGTGCTGTCCTTAGGTTAGTTAGGTTTAAGTAGTTCTAAGTTCTAGGGGACTTATGACCACAGCAGTTGAGTCCCATAGTGCTCAGAGCCATTTGAACCATTTTTGCTCCTCGGTTGTATTCCGCTCTTGTCCGTAGCAACTCGGCCATTTTGAGGTTCTGACCGTTGACTGTATCCCTAGGGCTTTCTAGAACGCCAATCGCGCCTTCCTGTGGAACTACGATATGGCGGAAAATTCAGATTGAAATTTGTCCGGATTTAAGCGCCACGCCCTGTATGTGAATACTGTCTGTAGGCTGTGTTGCGAATAGAGTAGGTAGTACAGAAGTAACAAACCCAAACGTCTTGTCTGGTGCTGGAGTTTTACAGCATCATCAGTGAAAATAAGTAAGCGAGACACTTTTTCATAATTCTATGTGTGGCAGTGAGGGTGTGAGTATGGGCAGGGAGTCAGGGAGAACAGTTCTCTAAAGGTTCGAAATCATGTGTAAAGCTTGTTGGAAGTCGCCAAGTGGTCTCATTCACAAGTACTGAATGAATAAAGTCTATGTATTTGCGCGCCGTTAGTTGCACTGCCTCAAGACACACACACTGTATCTAAACTTTTAAGATGAGATTATTACTCTTAATGAGTAGATTATGGCATCATGTTAAACTCAGTAATTACGCGTAATATTGATAATCTTACTTTTGTTGCGCTTGGAATCCGTTAGATAGACAATGTGCAAGTTCTATTGGTTTCCCGGCTCTGGGATAGTCGCAGGATTTGCTATTAAGTATATTACCAAGCGTCTACATCTACATCTACATTTATACTCCGCAAGCCACCCAACAGTGTGTGGCGGAGGGCACTTTACGTGCCACTGTCATTACCTCCCTTTCCTGTTCCAATCGTGTATGATTCGCGGGAAGAACGACTGCCGGAAAGCCTCCGTGCGCGCTCGAATCTGTCTAATTTTACATTCATGGTCTCCTCGGGAGGTATAAGTATGGGGAAGCAATGTATTCGATACCTCACCCAGAAACGCACCCTCTCGAAACCTGAACAGCAAACTACACCGCGATGCAGAGCGCCTCTCTTGCAGAGTCTACCACTTGAGTTTGTTAAACATCTCCGTAACGCTATCACGGTTACCAAATAACCCTGTGACGAAACGCGCCGCTCTTCTTTGGATCTTATCCACTCTGTCAACCCGACCTGGTACGGATGCCACACTGATGAGCAATACTCAAGTATAGGTCGAACGAGTGTTTTGTAAGCCACCTCCTTTGTTGATAGACTACATTTTCTAAGGACTCTCCCAATGAATGTCAACCTCGTACCCGCCTTACCAACAATTAATTTTATATGATCATTCCACTTCAAATCGTTCCGTACACATACTCCCAGATATTGTAGAGAAGTAACTGCTACCAGTGTTTGTCCCGCTATCATATAATCATACAATAAAGGATCCTTCTTTCTATGTATGCGCACTACATTACATTTGTCTATGTTAACGGTCATTCATCGATGACAAAGAGTTCTTGACTTTTTACAGTATGCTTATGTTCGAACTGAAAACTTTGCAACAGCATCATATCGTGTAATATAGACAGTTGTATCTCGTAGAAAATTCATTTATTCTCTTCTCTGAATACTGTAACAAAATTATAATTAATGCTCATCATGTGCATAAAAAATTCGTGGTATTCATTTCCATCTTTTCAGTCAAATATTTTGCGCTATTGAAGGCCTGCCAGCAGAGAATTTCATGTTTTTAGCGTAATAAACACTTGTTGTTCGATCATCAAACTTAAGGTTCATGTGATGTGCCTTCCCACCCCTGTCGCTTGCCAGCATAACTGTTGCCTCCTCCAAACATCGACAATCTGCGTTATAATGCACTACCTGACAAAAATAAAGTGAAACACTCAGAAGGGGGGAGAGAGGAGAGGGGGGGGGGAGAGGAAACAGAATGGCATTTCATGGACTGAGAGGTTTTTATTTCAGTGATTAAAATACAGAATCAAATTTACAAAGAACTTGACAGTATGTGTCCCCTTATCAGTATGGCGTTGCTCCTACTCTGGTCTGGATGTCTGGATGCATTGTATCCTCTCCTGAGGTATGCTGGCACATAAATATTGTAAATGGTTCTTTATATTCTGGACGTTGGTGCTGGGACAGAACTGACGTCCGAACGGGTCCCACATGCGCTCCATCGGGGACAGATCTGGGACTGTTGCTGGCCACTGAACAACCTCAACACGACACACACAGACCGTAGAATCACGTGCCACGTGTGTACGAGCATTGCCCTGTTAAAAAATGGCACCGCGATACCTCGGCTTGAAGGATAACACACGAGGACTCAGGGTGCCCATGACGTATCGTTCTCCCTTCAGAGTTTCCTGAAAACTACCAACTGCTATCTGAAGTCATACCCATAACACCAGGAATAACACCGCTGTGCTTCTCCAAAACATTGGAAGAGTGGAACCTCTCCTCAAATCGCCGCCATACTTGCCGATGATGGTCATCCGGTGTAGCGAAGAAGCGCGATGTGTCACTGAAGACAATCTGATGTCATTCACCAGCAGTCCACGTTTTCCGATCTCGGCACTACTCTAACCGCAGCTGCTTGTGTTGTGGTGTTAACGGCAGCCTACCCGTGCTGCTAACCTTCAAGCCATGGTGCGCGATGGCACAGAGCGTTGCAGAGAGTCTGTTGCCTGTTCCCTCAGAATTAGTGGTAAGAGGACCCATTGGACAGCCCGTCAAAAACAGATCGAGCGTTAAAACAGGAGGAAGGTGTACTGAACTGTGAAAAGAAAACCAAAATAATAGCAGTGAATAGTCCAAGGACTATTAACGTCGATATGCAGCAGGATTTTGGAACATATATTGTATTTAAACATTATGAATTACCGCGAAGAAAACTGTCTATTGACACACAGTCAACATCGGTTTAGAAAGCATCATTCCTATGAAACACAACTAGTTCTTTATTCACATGAAGTGATGAGTGCTACTGACAAAGTATTTCAGATCGATTCCGTATTTCTGGATTTCCGGAAGGCTTTTGACACTGTACCACACAAGTGGCTTGTAGTGAAATTGCGTGCTTACGGAATGTCGTCTCATATATGTGGCTGGATTTGTGATTTCCTGTCAGAGAGGTCACAGTTCGTGGTAACTGACGGAATGTCATCGAGTAAAACAGGAGTGTTTTCTGTCGTTCCCCAAGGCGGTGTTATAGGCCCTTGGGAGACAATCTGAGCAGCCGTCTTAGGTTGTTTGGAGATGACGCTGTAGTTTATCGACTAATAAAGTCATCAGAAGATCAAAAAAAAATTGCAAAACGATTTAGAAAAGGTATCTGAATGGTGCGAAAGTTGGCAGTTGACCATAAATAACTAAAAATGTGAGGTCATCCACATGAGTGCTAAAACGAACTCGTTAAACTTCGGTTACACGATAAATCAGTCTAATCTGAAAGCCGTAAATTCAACTAAATACGTAGGTGTTATAGTTACGAACAACTTAAGTTGGAAGGAGCATATAGAAAATGTTGTGGGGAAGGCTAACCAAAGACTGCGTTTTATTGGCAGGACACTTAGAAAATGTAACAGACCTACTAAGGAAACTGCCTACACTACGCTTGTCGGTTCTCTTTTAGAATACTGCTGCGCCGTGTGGGATCCTTACCAGATAGGACTGTCGGAGTACATCGAAAAAGTTCAAAGAAGTGCAGACCGTTGTGTATTATCGCGAAATATGGGAGAGTGTGTCACAGAAATGATACAGTATTTGGGCTGGATATCATTAAAAGAGAGGCCTTTTCGTTGCGACGGAATCTTATCAAAAATGGTTCAAATGGCTCTGAGCACTACGGGACTTAACATCTGAGGTCATCAGTCCCCTAGGACTTACAACAACTTAAGTCTAACTAACCTAAGGACATCACACATACATCCATGCCCAAGGGAGGATTCGAATCTGCGACCGTAGCAGTCGGGCGGTTCCGGACTGAAGCGCCCAGAACCGCTCGGCCACCGCGACCGGCGGAATCTTCTCACGAAATGCAATCACCAACTTTCTCCTCTGACTGCGAAAATATTTTGTTGACACGATCCTACATAGGAAGAAACGATCACCACGATAAAACAAGGGCCGGCCAGAGTGGCCGGGCGGTTCTAGGCGCTGCAGTCCGGAACCGCGCGACCGCTATGGTCGCAGGTTCGAATCCTGCCTTGGGAATGGATGTGTGAGATGTCCTTTAGGTTAGTTAGGTTTAAGTAGTTGTGAGTTCTAGGGGACTGATGACCTCAGATGTTAAGTCCCATAGCGCTCAGAGCCGTTTGAACCGTTTGATAAAATAAGGGAAATCGGAGCTCGTACGGAAAGACACGAGTGTTGGTTCTTTCCGCGCGCTGTTCGAGATTGGAATAATAGAGAATTGTGAAGATGGTTCGATGAACCCTTGCCAGGCACTTAAATGTGATTTGCAGAGCATCCATGTAGATGTAGAACTGCAACGGCGTCGCGGTTAACTGGCCACGGTGTTGGACTGCCAAGTGGGCGTGCCGTGTACATACCTCCTTCGTGCCAATTTTTTTCTTCCGCTATTCGCTTTATTCGAATTTGTGTCTTTGTTGTTGTGTGACGTCCGTTTCCAACGACGAGGTGTAAGGAAAGGACCTATAATGATAGTTGATTCTCCACAACTACTCCATTAGCAGCTGAAGGGAATTGGCTTTCGAATAGGAACCGTAAACGTTTGATGGCAAGGCGACAAATCGACCGAATCCTCCACGGGAAAACACGTCTCGTGGGTCATACACGGCATTAGTGACAGTATGTGTGTCTTATGATAGGAATCTCTTACCGACGCACCTAATTTGTACGCCTGGGAAGTGAGTGAGATACGCCTCCTTGCCCGATTTAGGTGTTCGCATGAATGAGAATGTAACCACTCCCAAGAAAACGATAAAAACATAACAGTTTGTCACATAAGCTGCCACAAATGCACGCAACACTTTCACAGTCACACAGTTTTCTCTATGCTCTATTAAAGCATATGTTCTTAACCTTTTTGAAGTTGCGTTCCGTTTTGACTCTTGAATCCCTTTGTTGTAACATGATTCACACACTTTTACTTGTTGTTTTCATTTCAATGTGTCATTTATGTGGTATCTTGCCTGCTCTCACGATTCATCACGTTTACTTGCGACGGTAATGTATTGTTAATAACCTGTGAATAGTATGACAACTGCCAAGACTACAGAAAGACAACAAATATTTCAGTGACCGGACGGACAGTTCAAAACGTTGTGAAAAATAAAAAAATAATAATAAATGGCACGAGGGAGTTTCTGACACGGCTCGTCCGCTTTACAGTTCAACGCCGTGATCATTTAGCTGCGACGCCGCCACTGTTCGTCTCCTCTCAATACTGCACTTGTTAAGATTGGACCGTTCACTGTTCCCATTTCGCTGTTTTTTCGTAGTGCAGTACGCCTGCTTCCTGTTTTCATGCTTGATCTGTGTTCAGTGTTTGACGGGCAATCCACTGGGCCATGAGGGAGTTGCGATGAGGAGTTTCCTTTGTTTGTGCACAGTACAGATATCCTCCCTTACGGTGATCAGACGTGGTCGAACCGAAGCTTGACAACGGTTACGGTTGCCCTAATGTTCCTATGAAGTCCCACAGCGGGCCACTATCACATCCGAACGCTCCACACATTTTGAGATTGCACGATTCGGCCAGCCAAAAAATGGAGATCCACCTTGAGGGTCTCTGAATCGTGTTAGGTGCTGATTAAGCTGTCTCACGCAGGTAAACGGCATCTCTGGTTCCCGGACAGTGATCACTCAGCATATATCCCATCAGGACTAGCAGCAACCCTAACTCACTGTGGTTGCTGTTCTACCCGTTGCAAATATTTGCAGCTCAAATCATTTACATACACGCAGATCGTGATTAACTAGCTTGTTATTTTAAAGCGTGCACTGTATTATAGAAGTAAGTATAAAAGTAATGAAATTCAATAGCTCGTTTTTGAACGAAAGAAATTTCCAAGCAGTTTCACAGAATTTCACGAAGTGTCCATGTGTAAAAGATAATGATATGATCAGTATTACCTGAAATGTCCCGGAGAAGAAAAACAAATTCAGATGAAGATGGAAGCACTCACCCTCACCCACTGCCTAAGAGTGTTGTTTAGAGCGCTCACAAATTCAGGCAGCGTAAATGCGATATGTCACTCTGTCGAGTGGGTGCCACTATGGATGCGAGTAATTTCGCAGAGGAGTTACAACATAAAGTTGAGGAACACACGACTAAAAATAAATGTTTTGCAATTCCTAATGCTTCGCTATCCCTGAAATTCCGTTCGCACGACACCACTGAAATGAATTTCTGGACGATGTTTCAAGATAAGATTTTGGTTGCAAACGAGAACTTCCAGTTATTACTTCGTTACTCCTTGTTGTTCCCCTTGCTTTCAGCTGCTGGCAGTACTAGCATGGCAAGGTGGTGTTGGCTTGTGCTACAAGGTCAGATCACTGAATCATCTAGACTGTTCACCGTTGACCTACTGAAAAAGCTGCTGCCCCACTTCAGCAACCAGAAGTTGTCTCTCCAAAGACAACCCACCATCGTGGTTGCATCTACTGCTCAGCTCTCTGTATCGTTGAGGCACCCAAGCCACCCGACTTCGGAAAGAAGAAACGCGAACCAAACTTCAGGAGAACAGTCGACGGAGAACATCCTCGCCCCTTACCTTATCGTCCACCTAATTTTCAACAGTCTTCCGTAGCACCACGTATTAAATGCTTCGATTCTTTTCTGTTCCGATTTTCCTACAGTCCATGTTTCACTACCATACAATGCTGTGCTCCAAACGTACATTCACAGAAATTTCTTCTTCAAATTAAGGCCAATGTTTGATGCTAGTAAACCTCTCAAGGACAGGAATACCTTTTTTACCAAAGATTGTCTGTTTTTTATGGCCTTGTTCCGTCCGTCATGGTTTATTTTGCTGCCTAGATGTCAGAAACTCTTGACTTCATCTGCTTCGTGATCCACAATTTTGATGTGAAGTTTCTCGCTGTTCTCATTACTTTCGTCTTTCTTCGCTTTAATCTCAATCCACACACTTTCCCCGTTACACTGTCCAATCCATTCACCAGATTCTGTAACTGTTCTTCATTTTCACTGAAGAAAGCAATGTCATCAGTGAATATTATCACTCATATCCTTTCCCCCTGAATTTTAATCCCGTACTCGAATCTTTTTTTTATTTCCGTCATTACTTCTTCGATGTGTAAATTAAACAGCAGGGACGAAAGACTACAACTCTGTCTTACACCTTATTTTTTAATCCGAGCAGTTCCTTCTTGGTCTACCACTCTTATTATTCCCTCTTGGTTCTTGTACGTATTACATATCACCCATCTTTCCCTATAGCTTTCATCAGAATTTCAAACATCTTGCATCATTTTACGTCATCGACCGCTTTTTCCAGGTCGACAAGCCTATGAACGTCTCTTAGTTTTTCTTCTGTGTTACTTCCATTATCGACCGCAACGTCAAAATCGCCTCTCTGGTGCCTCTAACTTCCCTAAGGCCAAACTGATCGTCGTCAAACATATCCTCAATTTTCTTTTTCCCTCGTCTGTATATTATTCTTGTCATCAACTTGGATTTAAGAGCTATTAAGTTGTTGTGCATTAATTCTCGTACTTCACGGATCTTCCTATCTTTGGGATTGTGTGTATGATGTTCTTCCGGGAGTCCAATGATATACCACCAGTCTCATACATTCTACGTACCAACGTGAATAGTCTTTTTGTTACCTCTTCCCCCAGTTACTTTAGAAATTCCGATGGAATGTTATCTATCCCCCTGCCTGATTTGATCTTAAATCCTCCAAAGATATTTTAAATTCTGACTCTAATACTGGATCCCCTATCTCTTACCAATGACACCTGATTCTTCTTCTATCATGTCCTCAGAAAAGTCTTCCCCTCATGGAGGCAGCCAGTGTATTCTATCCGCTCCCTTCTCTGCATTTAATAGTGGAATTCCCGTTGCATCTTAATGTTACCGCCCTTGTTTTTAATTTCGCCGAAGTTTGTTTTGATTTTCCTATATGCCGAGTCAGTCCTTCCGACAATCAGTTCTTTTTCGATTTTTTCATATCTTTCACGCAGCCATTTTACCATAGCTTCCCTGCACTTCCTCTTTATTTCATTCCTAAATGGCTTTGCATTCCTGAGTAACCTGAACATTCTAGTACTTCTCGATCAGCTGAATTGCTTCTTCTGTTACTCATGGTTTCCTCGTAGTTACCTCCCTTGTACCTACATCTTTCATTCCAACTTCTGTGACTGCCCTTTTTAGAGATAACCGTTCCTGTTTAACTGAACTGCCTACTGTGCTGTTCATTTTCGCAATACCTATAGCCTCAGAGAACTTAAAGAGTATCTCTTCATTCCTTGGTATTTCCGTATTCCACTTCATTGAAGATTGTTTCTTCCTGACCAGTCTCTTAAACTTCAGCTGATTATCAAACTATGATTTGAGTCTATATGTGTCCCTGGGTAATCCTTAGAATCAAATATCTGATTTCGGATTCTCTGCCTGAGCATAATGTAATCTAACTGAAATCCTCCTCCTTTTCCGAGTACACGCCCTCCTAATGAGATTCTTGAACAGGATTTTCGCTAAAATCACCTGAAATTTATTGCAGAACTCAGTTAGTCTTTCTCTTCTCTCATTCCTACTACCACGCCCACTTCTCCCTCAGCAGTTTCTTCTACTCTTTCGCCTACAACCGCATTGCAGACCCCTTGACTATTAGGTTTTCATCTCCCGTTACGTACTGAATTATCCGCTTAGGTACGGAGAACTGGTCACTATGTAAGCCTTCACTTTTAAATATTCGGTTTGATAACTTATAAATATGTAGATCCAAAACGCTTAAGTGGGGAAGTTGCTACCAACAGCCATGGTTTCGTGAAAAATGCTATTTCTCTTTGAGCGGACACTTTAACCTCCCCCCTCCCGCCGTCTCATCCGTCTTCCCCTCCCCCCCCCCCCCTCCCTCTATTCTTAGCAGTCCTAGGGGAAATTTTCAGATCCTTCCATTGGGGAAAGGAATATGTATAGATGAACTACCTTTGTTTTACTAATGAGATTCTACGGTTTGCCTGCAGTGCGTATTTGCTTCAACAACGAATGGGAGAACTTGATACAGCAAGATAAAAAAATATGCCTGAAAGTAAGTTATAAATAAAATAATGTGTAATATAGACATTGAAGAAAATTGTGGAAACGGGGTCAAAAAATGTCTCTGAAAACTATGGGACTTAACTTCTGAGGTCATCAGTCCCCTAGAACTTAGAACTACTTAAACCTAACCTAAGGACATCACACACACCCATGCCCGAGGCAGGATTCGAACCTGCGACCGTAGCGGTCGCGCGGTTCCAGACTGTAGCGCCTAGAACCGTTCGGCCACTCCGGCCGGCGAAACGGAGTCATAAACTCAGTTTGTACGATTTTGTACCTAGGGCTTTGAAGACGATGACTGAATTAACTGGAAAACAAATAAACCGACGAGTAAAACTGCCTCGAGCTTTTTTCCTAAACTACCTAGGGGTTTCAAAACTAACTTTCCTCAGTTTCTGAAAAGCAACGTGAGACATAAATTTCTAACGATAAACTAATCAAACACTAGGATGCGCTCAGCGAGCAATGGAAAGATAAACTTTAGGAAGACAGAGAGAAAGAGAGGGAGAGAGGGCGAGAGAGAGAGAACACTACCAGTTGGCTGTGCAAATTTTCAAGACTGTAATGCATGGACAAGTCTGTTCTCTTTTCTGAACTGTCGCAAATATGGTACAATGCTGGGAGTAAGGCACACACGACACAGTCAACATCAGACAGTACTGTGCAGGTTGACAGGCAGTCGTCTGAGATGCGACTTATTGAGAAATAAGGATCTCCATATGTAAACCTAGCCTCGTTCCTTGTGAAATAAGGCAAAAGAATGTAGGGGACATTAGATTCTGACTGATTTTAGCAATTTTTCCGTCATATCAGGAAGCAAGCTAAATATATACATTATATATATTCATGGCAAGCCTTTTCCTCGCGACTTCGTCGACATATGCGTTTCAACATGTACTGCACTCATCTCTTCCTTCCCCCTCTCTGTGTCCGCCTCTTTATCCTTCTGTATCTGTGTCCACCTTATCTCCATCTATCTCTTCCTCCCTAATCTCTCTTTCATCTCCTCCTCCCCCTGTTTTTCTCCATCTTCATCACCAGTTGTCTCTGACAATATCTTCGTCCCCCTTCCTCTGTCCATATCCTCCTCTTCTGTCTCTGTCCATCCTCCATCCCTGCCTTGCTCGTCTGTCCATCTCCTCTGTCCTCTCTCTATCCCTCCTCTCGCGCCCCCTCTCTCTGTCTATCAACTCCCCCCCCCCCCCCCCCCCCGCTCTAACCATCTCCTCCTGTCCTGTCTCACTGTCCACCTCCTCCTCTATCCAACATTCCACAAGCCATGGCCACCTGCACTTGTAGCCCGTGCAAAACTGGGCAATAAAGCAGGCCGGTACTACTCGAATATAACACATCTGCCATGTAGGGTAGCCTACATGTAGGGAGCTGGAAAACTGTTTCATACCTCTGACGTGTAGGCTGCCCTGCAACACAGGTCGATAAGGCATGCTGATACTATTCTGGTACAACATAACTACCATGCAGGGCATCCTGTATGGCAATGACAGTAAAAATACGTTTTTCCCTATATCTCCATTCTCATTGGAGCAAGGAGGCTGTAAACCACACAGTGTTGATACTCATGAAGTTCTCATTACGTGTGTATTTGCCTGCGTACATGTATGTCACATATAATATTTTTGCCTATCTCCTCCTCTCCTCTCTCAATGACCGTCACCTCTTTGCCTTTCTGTCTGTCCATTTGTCTTGTCTCTGTCTATCCCCTCTGCTGTTCTGTTCATCTCATCCTCCCCTCTCTCTGTCCACCTCATCCTCCACCTTTTCTCTCTCTCCATCACATCCTCCCCTCCCCTTCCTCCCTGTCTCTGTCTTTACATCTCCTCCTGCCCTTCTCTCCCTATCGAATCTCTTCTGTCCCCTCTCTCTCCAACCCCTTCTCTATCCATCTCAACTTCCTTCAGGCATGTCCGTCTGCATGTGTAGCCCCTGAAAAAGAAGTTGTTAAAGTGAGCTGGTACTATTCCCACAACATGCCTCTAGTGCAACACAGACTATATGTTAGGACATGGAAACCCTTTTTTCCCTCATAATGTGTAGGCTGTCATGCAAAGCAGGCCCATAAGATGGCTGATATTACTCCAACACATCAAACCAGTTGCACTCAGCAGCCTACGTGTTGGGGGCTGGGAAACTGTTTTTTTTGCCCCTGATGTTTAGGCTGCCCTGCAAAGCAAGTCGATAAGGCATGTTGATACAACTCCCTAAAACACAAGTGTTTTGCTGGGCAGTTCATATGGCAAGGCCTTAAACAGGCATGTATGTATCTCCATAAATATTAGAGCTTGAGCATTATACACTCCTGGAAATTGAAATAAGAACACCGTGAATTCATTGTCCCAGGAAGGGGAAACTTTATTGACACATTCCTGGGGTCAGATACATCACATGATCACACTGACAGAACCACAGGCACATAGATACAGGCAACAGAGCATGCACAATGTCGGCACTAGTACAGTGTATATCCACCTTTCGCAGCAATGCAGGCTGCTATTCTCCCATGGAGACGATCGTAGAGATGCTGGATGTAGTGCTGTGGAACGGCTTGCCATGCCATTTCCACCTGGCGCCTCAGTTGGACCAGCGTTCGTGCTGGACGTGCAGACCGCGTGAGACGACGCTTCATCCAGTCCCAAACATGCTCAATGGGGGACAGATCCGGAGATCTTGCTGGCCAGGGTAGTTGACTTACACCTTCTAGAGCACGTTGGGTGGCACGGGATACATGCGGACGTGCATTGTCCTGTTGGAACAGCAAGTTCCCTTGCCGGTCTAGGAATGGTAGAACGATGGGTTCGATGACGGTTTGGATGTACCGTGCACTATTCAGTGTCCCCTCGACGATCACCAGTGGTGTACGGCCAGTGTAGGAGATCGCTCCCCACACCATGATGCCGGGTGTTGGCCCTGTGTGCCTCGGTCGTATGCAGTCCTGATTGTGGCGCTCACCTGCACGGCGCCAAACACGCATACGACCATCATTGGCACCAAGGCAGAAGCGACTCTCATCGCTGAAGACGACACGTCTCCATTCGTCCCTCCATTCACGCCTGTCGCGACACCACTGGAGGCGGGCTGCACGATGTTGGGGCGTGAGCGGAAGACGGCCTAACGGTGTGCGGGACCGTAGCCCAGCTTCATGGAGACGGTTGCGAATGGTCCTCGCCGATACCCCAGGAGCAACAGTGTCCCTAATTTGCTGGGAAGTGGCGGTGCGGTCCCCTACGGCACTGCGTAGGATCCTACGGTCTTGGCGTGCATCCGTGCGTCGCTGCGGTCCGGTCCCAGGTCGACGGGCACGTGCACCTTCCGCCGACCACTGGCGACAACATCGATGTACTGTGGAGACCTCACGCCCCACGTGTTGAGCAATTCGGCGGTACGTCCACCCGGCCTCCCGCATGCCCACTATACGCCCTCGCTCAAAGTCCGTCAACTGCACATACGGTTCACGTCCACGCTGTCGCGGCATGCTACCAGTGTTAAAGACTGCGATGGAGCTCCGTATGCCACGGCAAACTGGCTGACACTGACGGCGGCGGTGCACAAATGCTGCGCAGCTAGCGCCATTCGACGGCCAACACCGCGGTTCCTGGTGTGTCCGCTGTGCCGTGCGTGTGATCATTGCTTGTACAGCCCTCTCGCAGTGTCCGGAGCAAGTATGGTGGGTCTGACACACCGGTGTCAATGTGTTCTTTTTTCCATTTCCAGGAGTGTAGAACCCTAATGTTCGTCCTCTTGGGGCAACGAGATTATGTGTCAGATTTGCTCCATTTTGGTCCACAGGCCTGGGAGGAGTTTTTAGGCATACATACATTTGCTTAGCCTTATAAATACAGTCAAAAACAGTTATAACGGTATTGAAAGCACCGCCAGTTTACGCTTGTTATAGCTGATACTTGCACGAACTGAGCTTTTGCTTTGTTTTCTGATAGAGTTAACCCTTCTAAAAGTGGCAGTAATACAGTACACCTGCAGTATATTTTACAATACAGTATTTGTGGAGAGGTACTAACAACGAATTTTTCTTTTGCTTACGCAGACTGTACGGCAATAAAATGACAGTTTTAATAAAATAAAATGACAGTTTTAATAAGTGAAGGAAGAAGTAACAACAGCGTAAATTGTTCAGTAATGTCGAACAAGGTCTTTGATAATGAATGAGATAAAATCTTCAGCATGTTTAAAACTTTCTGTAAGTGACGTATAGTATAATAGCCATGAATGACACACTTCACAATGAATTGGTCATTTTAGGAACAATGTAAATCCACATTTTTTGCAAAAGAGTTATTTATGTGCTGGCCTTCTTTAAGGGTAATCTCGGTATTGTGTATAGAAATGACGTAATTTCCATCTACCTATGTATGCTTTTTCAGTCTGGTACGTTCGTGTTAGTTTTAGAAACAACATACACTACGTGATAAAACGTATCTGGACAGCTGGCTGAAAATGACTTACAAGTTCGTGGCGCCCTCCACCAGTAATGCTGGAGTTCAATATGGTGTTGGTCCACCCTCAGCCTTGAAGACAGCGTCCACTCCAGCAAGCATACGTTGAATCAGGTGCTGGAATGTTTCTTGGGGAATGGCAGCCCATTCTTCATGGAGTACTGCACTGAAGAGAGGTATCGATGTCGGTTGGTGAGGCCTGGCACGAAGTCGGCGTTCCAAAACATCCAAAAGGTGTTCTAACGGATGATTCAGGTGAGGATTCTGTGCAGGCCAGTACGTTGCGGGGATGTTATTGTCCTGTAACCACTCCGCCACCGGTCGTGCATTTTGAACAGGTGCTCGATCGTGTTGAAAGATGCAGTCGTCATCCCTGAATTGCTCTTCAACAGTGGGAAGCAACAAATGCTTATAACATCAATGTAGGTCTGTGTTGTGATAGTGCCATGAAAAACAACACGGGGTGTAAGCCCCTTCCATTAGAAACACGACCACACCGCCTGCGAAATTTACTGTTGGCACTACACACGCTGACAGATGACGTCCATCGGGCGTTCGCCATACCCACACCCTGCCATCGGATCGCCACGTTGTGTACCGTGATTCGTCACTCCACACAACATTTTTCCACTGTTCAGTCGTCCAATGTTTACGCTCCTTACACCAAGCGAGGCGTCGTTTGTCATTTACCGCCGTGGTGTGTGGCTTATGAGCAGCCACTCGACCATGAAATCCAAGTTTTCTCATCTCTCGCCTAACTGTCATAGTATTTGCAGAGGATCCGATGCATTTTGGAATTCCTGTGTGATGGTCTGGATAGATGTCTGCCCATACATTACGACCCTCCTCAACTGTCGGCGGTCTCTGTCAGTCAACAGACGAGGTCAGCCCGTACACTTTTGTGCTGTACGTGTCCCTTCACGTTTCCACTTCACTATCACATCGCAAACAGTAGACCTGAGGATGTTTAAGAGTGTGGAAATCTCGCGTACAGAGGTATGACACAAGTGACTACAAATCACCTGACCACGTTCGAAGTCCGTGAGTTCCGCGAAGCGCCACATTCTGCTCTCTTACGATGTCTAACGACTAGTGAGATCACTTATGTAGAGTGCCTGGTAGTAGGTGGCTGCACAATGCATCTAACATGAAGAACGTATGTTTTTGGGGATGTTCAAAGTGGTTCAAATGGCTCTGAGCACTATGGGACTTAACTTCTGAGGTCATCAATCCCCTAGAATTTAGAACTACTTAAACCTAACTAACCTAAGGACATCACACACATCCATGCCCGAGGCAGGATTCGAACGTGCGACCGTAGCGGTCGCGCCGTTCCAGACTGCAGCGCCTAGAACCGCTCGGCCACCCCGGCTGGCTTTTGGGGATGTCCGGATCCTTTTGATCACGTAGTGTAACTCCTGGAGTTCTGGTGTTTCTATTCTTAACGTGACACAGCTTTTTATTGTGTTGGCAGTGCTGTGTGATCTGTTTATCCTAGTAACAAGATTTGTCATTGTTGAATAGTTGGTGGTTCCTTAGACAGAACGGTCTTGGTTATCTTATGTGATTACAAGGTGCAGGTCGATAGCAATTTTGTCTTAAAATTCTATAATGATGAAAAACTCCACAAAACGAAAGAGGAGTGTGAGGAATGAAGCTGAATATAAGAGCGAGGTGATTAAAAGAGCACGTGTTCACGGTAGTGAATACATACACTACGCAGGTAAAACAATTCCGGAAAGAAAAACAGATGAGCAATGCCATTTTAAGAAAGCATGTTTAGCTAATGTTAATATACACTCCTGGAAATTGAAATAAGAACACCGTGAATTCATTGTCCCAGGAAGGGGAAACTTTATTGACACATTCCTGGGGTCAGATACATCACATGATCACACTGACAGAACCACAGGCACATAGATACAGGCAACAGAGCATGCACAATGTCGGCACTAGTACAGTGTATATCCACCTTTCGCAGCAATGCAGGCTGCTATTCTCCCATGGAGACGATCGTAGAGATGCTGGATGTAGTGCTGTGGAACGGCTTGCCATGCCATTTCCACCTGGCGCCTCAGTTGGACCAGCGTTCGTGCTGGACGTGCAGACCGCGTGAGACGACGCTTCATCCAGTCCCAAACATGCTCAATGGGGGACAGATCCGGAGATCTTGCTGGCCAGGGTAGTTGACTTACACCTTCTAGAGCACGTTGGGTGGCACGGGATACATGCGGACGTGCATTGTCCTGTTGGAACAGCAAGTTCCATTGCCGGTCTAGGAATGGTAGAACGATGGGTTCGATGACGGTTTGGATGTACCGTGCACTATTCAGTGTCCCCTCGACGATCACCAGTGGTGTACGGCCAGTGTAGGAGATCGCTCCCCACACCATGATGCCGGGTGTTGGCCCTGTGTGCCTCGGTCGTATGCAGTCCTGATTGTGGCGCTCACCTGCACGGCGCCAAACACGCATACGACCATCATTGGCACCAAGGCAGAAGCGACTCTCATCGCTGAAGACGACACGCCTCCATTCGTCCCTCCATTCACGCCTGTCGCGACACCACTGGAGGCGGGCTGCACGATGTTGGGGCGTGAGCGGAAGACGGCCTAACGGTGTGCGGGACCGTAGCCCAGCTCCATGGAGACGGTTGCGAATGGTCCTCGCCGATACCCCAGGAGCAACAGTGTCCCTAATTTGCTGGGAAGTGGCGGTGCGGTCCCCTACGGCACTGCGTAGGATCCTACGGTCTTGGCGTACATCCGTGCGTCGCTGCGGTCCGGTCCCAGGTCGACGGGCACGTGCACCTTCCGCCGACCACTGGCGACAACATCGATGTACTGTGGAGACCTCACGCCCCACGTGTTGAGCAATTCGGCGGTACGTCCACCCGGCCTCCCGCATGCCCACTATACGCCCTCGCTCAAAGTCCGTCAACTGCACATACGGTTCACGTCCACGCTGTCGCGGCATGCTACCAGTGTTAAAGACTGCGATGGAGCTCCGTATGCCACGGCAAACTGGCTGACACTGACGGCGGCGGTGCACAAATGCTGCGCAGCTAGCGCCATTCGACGGCCAACACCGCGGTTCCTGGTGTGTCCGCTGTGCCGTGCGTGTGATCATTGCTTGTACAGCCCTCTCGCAGTGTCCGGAGCAAGTATGGTGGGTCTGACACACCGGTGTCAATGTGTTCTTTTTTCCATTTCCAGGAGTGTAGAACCCTAATGTTCGTCCTCTTGGGGCAACGAGATTATGTGTCAGATTTGCTCCATTTTGGTCCACAGGCCTGGGAGGAGTTTTTAGGCATACATACATTTGCTTAGCCTTATAAATACAGTCAAAAACAGTTATAACGGTATTGAAAGCACCGCCAGTTTACGCTTGTTATAGCTGATACTTGCACGAACTGAGCTTTTGCTTTGTTTTCTGATAGAGTTAACCCTTCTAAAAGTGGCAGTAATACAGTACACCTGCAGTATATTTTACAATACAGTATTTGTGGAGAGGTACTAACAACGAATTTTTCTTTTGCTTACGCAGACTGTACGGCAATAAAATGACAGTTTTAATAAAATAAAATGACAGTTTTAATAAGTGAAGGAAGAAGTAACAACAGCGTAAATTGTTCAGTAATGTCGAACAAGGTCTTTGATAATGAATGAGATAAAATCTTCAGCATGTTTAAAACTTTCTGTAAGTGACGTATAGTATAATAGCCATGAATGACACACTTCACAATGAATTGGTCATTTTAGGAACAATGTAAATCCACATTTTTTGCAAAAGAGTTATTTATGTGCTGGCCTTCTTTAAGGGTAATCTCGGTATTGTGTATAGAAATGACGTAATTTCCATCTACCTATGTATGCTTTTTCAGTCTGGTACGTTCGTGTTAGTTTTAGAAACAACATACACTACGTGATAAAACGTATCTGGACAGCTGGCTGAAAATGACTTACAAGTTCGTGGCGCCCTCCACCAGTAATGCTGGAGTTCAATATGGTGTTGGTCCACCCTCAGCCTTGAAGACAGCGTCCACTCCAGCAAGCATACGTTGAATCAGGTGCTGGAATGTTTCTTGGGGAATGGCAGCCCATTCTTCATGGAGTACTGCACTGAAGAGAGGTATCGATGTCGGTTGGTGAGGCCTGGCACGAAGTCGGCGTTCCAAAACATCCAAAAGGTGTTCTAACGGATGATTCAGGTGAGGATTCTGTGCAGGCCAGTACGTTGCGGGGATGTTATTGTCCTGTAACCACTCCGCCACCGGTCGTGCATTTTGAACAGGTGCTCGATCGTGTTGAAAGATGCAGTCGTCATCCCTGAATTGCTCTTCAACAGTGGGAAGCAACAAATGCTTATAACATCAATGTAGGTCTGTGTTGTGATAGTGCCATGAAAAACAACAAGGGGTGTAAGCCCCTTCCATTAGAAACACGACCACACCGCCTGCGAAATTTACTGTTGGCACTACACACGCTGACAGATGACGTCCATCGGGCGTTCGCCATACCCACACCCTGCCATCGGATCGCCACGTTGTGTACCGTGATTCGTCACTCCACACAACATTTTTCCACTGTTCAATCGTCCAATGTTTACGCTCCTTACACCAAGCGAGGCGTCGTTTGTCATTTACCGCCGTGGTGTGTGGCTTATGAGCAGCCACTCGACCATGAAATCCAAGTTTTCTCACCTCTTGCCTAACTGTCATAGTATTTGCAGAGGATCCGATGCATTTTGGAATTCCTGTGTGATGGTCTGGATAGATGTCTGCCCATACATTACGACCCTCCTCGACTGTCGGCGGTCTCTGTCAGTCAACAGACGAGGTCAGCCTGTACACTTTTGTGCTGTACGTGTCCCTTCACGTTTCCACTTCACTATCACATCGCAAACAGTAGACCTGAGGATGTTTAAGAGTGTGGAAATCTCGCGTACAGAGGTATGACACAAGTGACTACAAATCACCTGACCACGTTCGAAGTCCGTGAGTTCCGCGAAGCGCCACATTCTGCTCTCTTACGATGTCTAACGACTAGTGAGATCACTTATGTAGAGTGCCTGGCAGTAGGTGGCTGCACAATGCATCTAACATGAAGAACGTATGTTTTTGGGGATGTTCAAAATGGTTCAAATGGCTCTGAGCACTATGGGACTTAACTTCTGAGGTCATCAATCCCCTAGAATTTAGAACTACTTAAACCTAACTAACCTAAGGACATCACACACATCCATGCCCGAGGCAGGATTCGAACGTGCGACCGTAGCGGTCGCGCCGTTCCAGACTGCAGCGCCTAGAACCGCTCGGCCACCCCGGCTGGCTTTTGGGGATGTCCGGATCCTTTTGATCACGTAGTGTAACTCCTGGAGTTCTGGTGTTTCTATTCTTAACGTGACACAGCTTTTTATTGTGTTGGCAGTGCTGTGTGATCTGTTTATCCTAGTAACAAGATTTGTCATTGTTGAATAGTTGGTGGTTCCTTAGACAGAACGGTCTTGGTTATCTTATGTGATTACAAGGTGCAGGTCGATAGCAATTTTGTCTTAAAATTCTATAATGATGAAAAACTCCACAAAACGAAAGAGGAGTGTGAGGAATGAAGCTGAATATAAGAGCGAGGTGATTAAAAGAGCACGTGTTCACGGTAGTGAATACATACACTACGCAGGTAAAACAATTCCGGAAAGAAAAACAGATGAGCAATGCCATTTTAAGAAAGCATGTTTAGCTAATGTTAATATACACTCCTGGAAATTGAAATAAGAACACCGTGAATTCATTGTCCCAGGAAGGGGAAACTTTATTGACACATTCCTGGGGTCAGATACATCACATGATCACACTGACAGAACCACAGGCACATAGACACAGGCAACAGAGCATGCACAATGTCGGCACTAGTACAGTGTATATCCACCTTTCGCAGCAATGCAGGCTGCTATTCTCCCATGGAGACGATCGTAGAGATGCTGGATGTAGTGCTGTGGAACGGCTTGCCATGCCATTTCCACCTGGCGCCTCAGTTGGACCAGCGTTCGTGCTGGACGTGCAGACCGCGTGAGACGACGCTTCATCCAGTCCCAAACATGCTCAATGGGGGACAGATCCGGAGATCTTGCTGGCCAGGGTAGTTGACTTACACCTTCTAGAGCTCGTTGGGTGGCACGGGATACATGCGGACGTGCATTGTCCTGTTGGAACAGCAAGTTCCCTTGCCGGTCTAGGAATGGTAGAACGATGGGTTCGATGACGGTTTGGATGTACCGTGCACTATTCAGTGTCCCCTCGACGATCACCAGTGGTGTACGGCCAGTGTAGGAGATCGCTCCCCACACCATGATGCCGGGTGTTGGCCCTGTGTGCCTCGGTCGTATGCAGTCCTGATTGTGGCGCTCACCTGCACGGCGCCAAACACGCATACGACCATCATTGGCACCAAGGCAGAAGCGACTCTCATCGCTGAAGACGACACGCCTCCATTCGTCCCTCCATTCACGCCTGTCGCGACACCACTGGAGGCGGGCTGCACGATGTTGGGGCGTGAGCGGAAGACGGCCTAACGGTGTGCGGGACCATAGCCCAGCTCCATGGAGACGGTTGCGAATGGTCCTCGCCGATACCCCAGGAGCAACAGTGTCCCTAATTTGCTGGGAAGTGGCGGTGCGGTCCCCTACGGCACTGCGTAGGATCCTACGGTCTTGGCGTACATCCGTGCGTCGCTGCGGTCCGGTCCCAGGTCGACGGGCACGTGCACCTTCCGCCGACCACTGGCGACAACATCGATGTACTGTGGAGACCTCACGCCCCACGTGTTGAGCAATTCGGCGGTACGTCCACCCGGCCTCCCGCATGCCCACTATACGCCCTCGCTCAAAGTCCGTCAACTGCACATACGGTTCACGATCACGCTGTCGCGGCATGCTACCAGTGTTAAAGACTGCGATGGAGCTCCGTATGCCACGGCAAACTGGCTGACACTGACGGCGGCGGTGCACAAATGCTGCGCAGCTAGCGCCATTCGACGGCCAACACCGCGGTTCCTGGTGTGTCCGCTGTGCCGTGCGTGTGATCATTGCTTGTACAGCCCTCTCGCAGTGTCCGGAGCAAGTATGGTGGGTCTGACACACCGGTGTCAATGTGTTCTTTTTTCCATTTCCAGGAGTGTATTTCATCAGACATCTTTGTTAGATGGATTTAATAATTTCAAGAGCAAAGACAAACAGGATATATCCTTATGAGGTCTCATCACCTGTAACAATGTACAAAGACCTCGTCCGTCTACAAGGAGCGTAGTCACAGCTTTAAGTACTTCATCATACTCAACCATGAAATGAAGGAGGTCTGCCAGAAAGCATATATAGCTTTCCACGGTTTAATGATGATAGTAGACTCCGTCGTCTAAGAGAGTTGTTGACAGCCGATTAGTGTCCAGTTCATTTAAGAGGAAAACAGCCCACAGCAAATTCAAATCCTGCCGAAATTAAGATGCTCATTCATCAATATATTGAGTCTATTTCAAGAAAACTGACTCAGTATCGCTCCCAGATAAAAAATTACCTTGATGCGAAGTTCAATATGAAAATCGTGTTTCAGATGTTTAAGGGGAAAATCCTGGCGTGGACCCGTGCCCAGTGCAGTCGTGTTTGACGATACCGTCGGATCAACATGTGAACACGTCGGGGAGGTTTGTTGTAGATGTCTTTGTTCAACAATGTGTGATGAACGGTGCACACTTTGAGGGACCAGCATTGTGCTCTTTCGGCAGAGATATTACAGATCACCATCTATCCTGCTTTACATATCAGACAAGCCTCCGGACCCCATGTTCTGTGAAGAGTCGTGGACGTTCGACCATTTAGCACCTAGTGGTAGTTTCACTGTCCTTTCATCTCTTTCCGTAGATGGTCACGATAGTAGCACGTGAGCATTCGAACCGCTTCGCCGTTTTTGAGATACTCGTTCATAGGCTCTGCATAATAATAATCTGCCCTTTGTCAAAGTCGCTTATCTCAATTGATTTTCGCATTCGCAGTCCGTGTCGGCTCGGCTCACATGTTCCTACTTCTTGTCCTCTGACATAAAGCCCCGTAACTCAAGCGATGACTTAGCCCTGCTGATCACAGTTCTTACTTGGCTAAGAGACCTCCAAACACCTTGGTCCTCGTTGTAAACGGCTGGAAGATGTCCATGCGACTCTGTCCAGTTTTGGTTCTTAGTTTTCCTCACTCAATGTCTTGCCTTATTGGATGTGCTTCCAGAGGCTTTGACGTCTGGAGGAAACTTTTCCTTGATTTCAACTTAGGTTGAGACTTTTATTGGCCAAATGGAGGGTTAACTTCGACTTTCTCAACCTTCTGTCGTTCTTTATCAGTAGTGACTTCTCAGAGAATACTTGGAGGTAAAATGCCAGCGATACAGTATATATTCTCAACAGGGATGGGTTTTAGGCATCCAGTGACTAATCTGCAAGCTTCGCTCAAGGCATGGTGCACAGTTTTGGAATGGGTTGACCTGTGCCACACAGGGGATGCATGTTCTGCGGCAGAGTAGCACAGAGCTAATGATGTGGTTCTATGAACTTGTTGTTTTATGCTCTAAATTGTATCTCTTAGCTTCTTCACAATGTTACGAACTATATGATTCATGTTGGAGCAGCGTGTTCTAAGAATGAGGAAGCGACGCTGTGTACTGGGTACATTGGGGTGAAAGAGGGTTCTACTCCCGGAGACATGTAATTTCCTTAAAGCTTCTTTACTCCTGAAGTAATTCCAGCAAGAAAAGCGAACCAAGGGGGTCGAAATGATGGTAAAATCTAAACTGCTGTTACAATAGTTTGAATTCGGTTTGTCTATTACGATATGACCCCTCAGCACAGCACACGAGACATTCCATGCGTGAGCTTTGTTTCGCACGAATTACAAGGCTAATTCCAGAAACACTAACTCGCGGTGGTGTCTATTGGATATGTACTGTCGGCACGTGTAGGCAAGATTAGCTCAGAAGGCGACGGTGCACCACGTCAACTTTACACACTGACGGTATGAAGACCGGTAACTCACCAATCACGCTAAAAGTGTTAAATGGCAAGGAGGACAGGCAAGAATTATGAGAATTGTCACTTGCTCACTTGCAGTATCCTGGCGAGGTCAAAGCCTCCTTCTAATGGCAACACATGTAGAAAGCAGTTTTTCTTTTAAATGAGAACAGGAGTATTTGTTGCAAATAGCACGTTCATACCTTGCGATCCAATTAGACTGGAAGATGAAGTAGAGAAAACAGAAAGAGTCTGTTGACTTTCTCGGTGAAGTTCATTCCATGGACGCAAATAACAGTTAGGGTTGATTGTGAAAGAAATGTTTCGTTCTAAATATACCGGCAAAAAGATGACGTAGGTGACTCTGTAAGGGTGACTCCATTCCGTCTTGGTGGTAGGGCCTCCTTTTAGTCTACAGCTACGTGTACACTCGCAAGGCACCTTCAGGTGTATGGCGGAGTATACTCCTGGTACCACTAATTCCCCCTCCCGCGACCATTCCCCGTTTCCTGTTCCATTCACGAATGGTGCGTGGGATGAATGATTTTCGGTGAAGTTCCCTATGACGGCTAATTTCTCTAACTTTCTCATCGTGGTCATTTCCCGTAACATACGCTACCGATCAAAAGTTTTCGATCACCCAAGGAAAAAGCTCTATAGTTCATGTCAATGTACAAACACATCGTACAAACAAGCCAAAAAAATTTCTTTCTGTATCACTAAGTGCAGTACAATGCAGTTTAGATTTTAGCCTCTTCAAAGTATCCACACTTTGTCCTCAGAGCAGCTGCACAAACTCTTTGTAGTGTTTTTGCGGATGTTGCAGTTCAATGCGTCTGTAAATTATTCCATAGATCTTTAATATCAGACAACTTTAATTTTATGACCTCCCTGTCTAGTTAATGCCACAAGAGTTTGATGGGATTTAAGACAGGTGACTGACTTGGCCAGGGAACGTGGTAATGCGTGAGCGTAAAACATGTTTCATAATTCTACAACTCACTGACGTCAGCGATACAGGCTCACAAGTATGCTCGTCTGCCCGATAGCATTTTTTGAAAACGTGAATATCCTGAGCTTTTTTATAATTCCTAGGTTCCCTTCGTTGCTCCTACGACCAAGGATAAACATCTGCTGGAAGGGGAGCAGGTTCTTTCTCGTAGTCTCTGTAGAACCTCACAGGTATCTCACGAGGTCCAGTTGCCTTTCGACGGCTGCAGTTTTAGTTTACTTTCTCTTCCTCGAACGTTTACCTCAGTATTTGACATTTGCCCCTACGTGCGATTACTGAAAGGAGGAATCACATTGCGGTCTTCCGCGGTATTATAATTTCGGATGAACGAATTCAGTAGTTCGGCCTTCTCTCTGTCATCTTGTGTTTCAGTGCCAGTATGGTGACTCAGCTTCTGAACAGACGATTTCGATCCGCTTGCTGACTTTATATAGGACCAACACTTCTTACAATGTTTAGTCAGGTCGTTTGAGAAAATTTTGCTACGAAATTCACTGAATGGTTGTCGCATCTCCCTCCTCCCGCTCATTTTGGCTTCATTCAACTCCTGTTTGTCTACCAGACTTTGATTTCGCTTAAACAGGAGATGAAGCTCTCTGCTTTCGCAAAAACTTTCTAACACGGCTATTGAAACAAAAATGGTTCAAATGGCTCTGAGCACTATGCGACTTAATTTCTGAGGTCATCAGTCGCCTAGAACTTAGAACTAATTAAACCTAACTAACCTAAGGACATCACACACATCCATGACCGAGGCAGGATCCGAACCTGCGACCGTAGCGGTCACGCGGTTCCAAACTGAAGCGTCTTTAACCGCACGGCCACACCGGCCGGCCTATTGAAACATGGTGGAACTTTCCCATCAATCACTTCGTTAAATTTCCCATTCTGCACAAGACGAGCATACACCGATCAGCCAGGACACTATGACCACCTACCCAACAGCCGGCACGTTCACCAGTGTCACGGATAAAAGCGGCGACGCGTCGTGGCGTGGAAGCAGTGAGGCCTTGGTAAGTCGCTGCAGGGAATTGGTACCACATCTTCACACACACAAGTCACCCAATTTCCGTAAATTCAGAGGAGGGGGCCGATGATCTCTGACGCCACGCCAATCACATCTCAGATGTGTTCGATTGTGTTCGTATCTGGCAAATTGGAGGGCCAGCACATCAACTAGAACTCGCCGCTGTGTTTCTCGAACCACTCCATCACACTCCTCGCCTTGTGACATGGAGCATTATCTTGTTGAAAAATACCACTGCCGTTGGGAAACATAATCATCATGAAGGGGTGTATGTGGTCTGCAACTAGTGTACTACACTCTTTGGTGCCTCGCACGTTCTCCTCTGGACCCTGGATGCCCACGTGAACGCTCCCCAGAGCATAATGGAGCCGCAGCCATCTCGTCTCCGTCCCGCACCACAGGTATCAATGGGTTGTTTCCCTGGAAGAAGACGGAGTCGCGCCCTGTCATCGGCATGATCGAGAAGGCATCGGGGTTCATCAGACCATGCAACACTGTGACGCTGTATATACGTATATACGAACTTACAGCATACTGGAATAGCTGTGGATGAGCAACTTCTGTTAATCAGTACAACGAAAAATCTGTCAAAAGTTGTAAATTTTTATTCACTCGATGACTAGTTTCGGGCCGAGACCCATTTTCAAATAATCGTAACATAGTAAGAAAAAATGGTATTTGCGAAGATGCAAAAACCATATCAAAAATGTCCTACAAACAGTTACAGCACATAGAGATGAATTATCTGTAAGCGTTGTAACAGTTCGTTGCACATTTTTGACACGGCCTTTAAATCTTCGGAAATACCATTTTACACTATTTTATGATGATTTGAAAATGAGTCTCGGCCCGAAACTAGTCACTGACTGAATAAAAAAAGTAAAATTAGTGGCTTTGGAGTGCTTTTTCGTTGTAATGCCTTTGCCTCTGTGCCAAAGTCCAGTGCCGATGGTCACGTGCCCATTTCAGTCGTAGCTGCCGACATCGAGGTGTTAACTTTGGCACATGCATAGGTCGTCGGCTATGGAGTCCCATCTTTAGGAGTGTTCGGTGCACTATGTGTTTGGACACGCTTGTACTCAGCCCAGCATTAAAGTTTACAGCTCGCCGCCTGTCCTGTCTTACTGGGCTACAATGTCTACGATGTCCAACACGTGTAATGAAGTATGGCCGCCCAACCCCACTACATCTGCAGGTGGTTTCACCTTGGTTTCGCCATGTGTAGAAGACACTCACCACAGTACTCCTCGAACACCCGACAAGTCGTGCAATTTCCGATATGCTCGTGTCGAGCCTCTGGGCCATTACAATCTGCCCTCGGTCAATTTCAGATTGCGCGCCAGCCCCATTCCATACACGGACAGCACGCTCACTAATTCTACATGCACCGTGCGTGTGTCTGACTGGCAGTAATTCCTCGCCAGATGACGCTGCTGTCGCGTGGACGGGTTATATCGATAGTAGGCCGGTGGTCGTAATCTTCTGGCTGCTCAGTGTAAATTCTGAATGACACGTCGATTCTGAGCATTACAATAGTTGCTTGTTACAAGCATTGAAAGTTAGCACTGCTCCCACTTAACACACTATCGAGAAGACTAGGTAGTCGCCCAGTACCATATCCTCAAAGGGCAGAAAGAGATTTTACTTTCACGGTGAAATTTATCTACATGGGAAAGTAATATATCGTTAACATGATCGTATAAGATCCTCAGTTTGCATCTGAGACGCCCAGTATGACTGTCTGCATGAAGGATCGCGTGCTACTGGTAAAGTTATTTTCTAAGAATGTGACTGTGCCCTGAAAAACCTGTACAAGTTCTGGACATACAATGGTATGAAAAAAAAAAATTATTAGTCTAATGCCTGCTGAGGGTCTAGGGAAAATGATTGCAAAATTCGAAAAGACAGGTTCTTCTGAAGTGCAATGTGGCAGAGGGAGGAAAGCAGTTAATCCAACATCTGTCGCAGATGTGGCCATAGCACTGCTGGAGAGTTCGAGTGCAGGTGTGCAAACATGTAGTGCACGGGGAATTGCCCGAACATTGCACATGCCTGAGCGCACGGTGCATACATCCCGCATTGTTAACCGTATAAAATCATCCATGCGCAATAGTTGCTTCCTGCTGACGTGCTAGCAAGACAAACGTTCGCTCTGGAATTTCTTGCTCGCAAGGAAGTGGACAATGAGTGACCATGGAACGTTCTGTGGAAAGACAAAGTCCATTTCTATCTCCAAGGACATGTCAATACGAAGAACTGCAGAACACGGTAACGGAAAACCCGCACGCACATCAACCGGTACCACTTCATTCTGCAAAGGTGACTGTGTCGTGATGTTTGACTGCATCGTTTATCGTAGGGTCGTATTTTTTTTTCGAGGACATGAGTCCAGCGGGTGCTGTTTCCAGAATCGTCACTGGTAACGCTATGAGAGTCCTTTGCGCACCAACGTCGTCCCAACTCTTCAACAGAATGGATGTGTGGGTGGGATCATTTTTATGCAAGATGGCGCTCCTCCGTACATTGCACAGGCAGTGAAGCGACTGCTGCAGTGGAATTTCGGAAGTTTTAGAATTATCAACCGTCATTTCCCTACAGCGTGGCCTTCAAGGTCACCTGATCTTAATCAATGGATTTCTAGCTGTGGAGTTATCTGGAAGATGTTTTCAGTGCTCGAATTACGAACGTTGTTGAATTGAAGGTACACACTGCGCAACACTTCTGAGTGACCTCCGAGACACTCCCACCTATTGTCTAACATGCTGTTCCTCGATTACAGCCTGTGGCAGAAAACGGTGGCCATCATACTGAGCATGTCTAGCGCCAGTTTCACGGCAAATGCAAAGCGATGTCATTTTGCCCTTCATGCACTTTTCGGCCCCAGAACAATTAAAATCATATGTAATTTTGCTTTTTATCCGGTTTTTGGCTTCAGTGCAATTAGGAACCGCTTTTACCGTCCGATGTAGTAAGGCTTTGCCTTGTTGGATGGGCTTACCTAACTAACTGAGCCACAACTGTTGACTGCTGAACTTGTGCAGTCATGCTCATTGAATAGTACGGACGACGTAATGAGCAACTCAAACCATAGCCGTCGTATTAGGATTCATGTGTCGTTTGTAGCCAACCCCATTTACGTCAAGATGCTTACAGTGCCAACGCTTTGCCTGGCACCAAATAAAAGAAAATAAAAATTCTTACTCGTTTTAACGCTAACGTTACTATAGTTTTGGATTTGGTGCTGAGATTAAAGAAACAAGAATAAAAAGATAGCACAGCAATCAATTGAGATGGGCGTGTTTTAGTTTTCTCGTACAGATATATCAGGAATGAAATCGTATGAGGTAGTATTGGCTGCAATATATAGTCAAAAAACAAAGAGCCTCAACTTGAGCGAGGAGAACGTGCTGTGCGATTAGCTTCGGAAGCGATCGTGAAGAGGAAGGAGAAATCGCCCGATCTACAAAATGAACTGCCTCATGAGTTTGCATGGAACTGGAAACGCTAGAAGACCACGGAACGTAATTGTTTTCAGTAGCAGAAACTAGCAAGCAAATACCGTTAATGACAAAGAGATATAGGGATCTTTTCGGATACAGAGATAAAATTTATAGACGCGAGCTTCTTATTTTGCTATTTTTGCAGAATGAATAGATTTTGTGCTAACATGGAAGTCCATGTTAGTTCACGTTAAGTGATGCAACGTAAGGTTGCAGAACGCTAAAGGCCTTGGATTAGGACTTGGGCGATTATGACAAAATTGATAAACGGTATTCCGCGTTTGCCGCGCTTCTCGGCGGCGGTAGCATAGTATCCTGCTGGCCCAGACAGGCACTAAATTGGCAAGGCCGACGTGACGACATAACATCCGCGCGCGGCAACCAAGAGCCGTACGGATGGTTTTACTACTCGCACGGGGGTCATCCGTAAAGTTAACAACTTAACAGCCGTTCAGTCTTACTTACATTCAAGAAAAGGTTGAGGTGTGCTTGATGCAGAACGCCTTGGCGTTGCGTCAATACGCTTCGAGAATGAATGCACTCTTGTTCGGTCCCACCCTGAGATATATCCTATAGACATTTCAGTTCACATGTAATACAGAGGCACAGTTAATGGAACAAATATCCTAGCGATGACAGAACATCTTAAACTAAACGCCAATCGTTTCAAATAACCGTCCAAATCCATTCGAGATGTAATCAGAAAATAGCCATAAGTAGAAATCATTCGTCTTAAGAAAAGTTTTTAGTAGAGACCAATCCTAGTAATCCCATAAGCACCTTGGAAACCATCAGTGAGAGCGAATGAAGAACAGAAAAAGAATATCTCCAGCAGCTTCCTAGTATTTACGAGGGAAGGTTACACCCAACGGATCGCTGATGTGCTCTTCTTTTGCGTGATTGTAATGCATAGGTGTAACAACTGCTCTCTTCTACGAAGTGCTTCCTAAGTATTTTCAAGAAATCGAGCTTGTTTCACGATAGGGTCTGCAGCCGATGAGCCGTGTTAGCGCAACTGGCTAGGCAGACTTGAAGTCTCCTCGTGCTTTGTTCGAATCTCATCTTTTTTCTTCTAATCTTCCACGAAACACTCAGAGAACTGTAACTAATCATGTTTCTTTGTAAATTGCAGTTGCTGACGGGTAAGCCCTGAAATGTTATAGAAAAGGCTACACATTGGCACATGTATATTCCTGAATTTATTCTCCACTTGCAAGTAACTTACAATTAAATTGATGTAACAGCTAAAGCCAGTATTTGACATAAACGTTGACGCTGCAGAAATGGAAACACGGACTAAGTTTTCGCAGTTTAGTCCCCAGAAAATTATCCAAAATACAATTAATTTAAATCTATTTTTCCATTACAACATTGCCAAACACTTTCACGATTACAAATCACTTGATGGCCATAAATGAATAATGTTTTCAATTTATTTTCAGCCCTCTAAACATGTCACACACATGAATTTGTGTCTCTGGGTGGATGAAGAACATGTTTCGAGATAAAAAAAAAAAAAAAAAAAAAAAAACAAGCATTTTGTACAACGATTCCTTTTCTCTCCGCCGTTTTCAGTAGGGAAAAGTAAAATAATCTCTCTGAACAGCAAATAAAATAAATTTTTAATAACGGTTCCAAATTTCGTCCCCTGGACGAAAAAAGGAACTGCATAAAAATGTTCAAATGTGTGTGAAATCTTATGGGACTTAACTGCTAAGGTCTTCCGTCCCTAAGCTTACACATTACTTAACCTAAATTATCCTAAGGACAAACACACACAACCATGCCCGAGGGAGGACTCGAACCTCCGCCGGGACCAGCCGCACAGTGCATGACTGCAATCTCTGACCCAGAAGGGAATCGAACCAGGGCCCTTAGGATTGACATTCTGTCGCGCTGACCACTCAGCTACCGGGGGCGGACTTCAAGGTGATGAAAAGAGTGAGCCGGATGCTGTGGCAGAGCGGTTCTAGGCGCTTCAGTCCGGAACCACGCGACTGCTACGGTCGCAGGTTCGAATCCTGCCTCGGGCATGGATGTGTGTGATGTCCTTAGGTTAGTTAGGATTAAGTAGTTCTAAGTCTAGGGGACTGATGACAAAATGGTTCAAATGGCTCTGAGCAATATGGGACTTCTGAGATCATCAGTCCCCTAGAACTTACAACTGTTGTTGTTGCTGTGGTCTTCAGTCCTGAGACTGGTTTGATGAAGCTCTCCATGCTACTCTATCCTGTGCAAGCTTCTTCATCTCCCAGTACTTACTGCAACCTACATCCTTCTGAATCTGCTTAGTGTATTCATCTCTTGGTCTCCCTCTACGATTTTTACCCTCCACGCTGCCCTCCAATACTAAATTGGTGATCCCTTGATGCCTCAACACATGTCCTACCAACCGATCCCTTCTTCTAGTCAAGTTGTGCCACAAACTTCTCTTCTCCCCAATCCTATTCAATACCTCCTCATTAGATATGTGATCTACCCACCTTATCTTCAGCATTCTTCTGTAGCATCACATTTCGAAAGCTTCTATTCTCTTCTTGTCCATACTAGTTATCGTCCATGTTTAACTTCCATACATGGCTACACTCCATACAAATACTTTCAGAAACGACTTCCTGTCACTTAAATCTATACTTGATGTTAACAAATTTCTCTTCTTCAGAAACGATTTCCTTGCCATTGCCAATCTAAATTTTATATCCTCTCTACTTTGACCATCATCAGTTATTTTACTCCCTAAATAGCAAAACTCCTTTACTACTTTAAGTGTCTCATTTCCTAATCTAATTCCCTCAGCATCACCCGATTTAATATGACTACATTCCATTATCCTCGTTTTGCTTTTGTTGATGTTCATCTTATACACTCCTTTCAAGACACTGTCCATTCCGTTCAACTGCTCTTCCAAGTCCTTTGCTGTCTCTGACAGAATTACAATGTCATCGGCGAACCTCAATGTTTTTATTTCTTCTCCATGGATTTTAATACCTACTCCGAATTTTTCTTTTGTTTCCTTCACTGCTTGCTCAATATACAGATTGAATAACATCGGGGAGACACTACAACCCTGTCTCTCTCCCTTCCCAACCTCTGCTTCCCTTTCATGACCCTCGACTCTTATAACTGCCATCTGGTTTCTGTACAAATTGTAAATAGCCTTTCGCTCCCTGTATTTTACCCCCGCCACCTTCAGAATTTGAAAAAGCGTATTCAACATTGTCAAAAGCTTTCTCTAGGTCTACAAATGCTAGAAACGTAGGTTTGCCTTTCCTTAATCTAGCTTGTAAGATAAGCCGTAGGGTCAGTATTGCCTCACGTGTCCCAACATTTCTACGGAATCCAAACTGATCTTCCCCGAGGTCGGCTTCTACTAGTTTTTCCATTCGTCTGTAAAAAATCCGCATTAGTATTTTGCAGCCGTGACTTATTAAACTGATAGTTCGGTAATTTTCACATCTGTCAACACCTGCTTTCTTTGGGATTGGAATTATATTCTTCTTGAAGTCTGAGGGTATTTCGCCTGTTTCATACATCTTGCTCACCAGATGGTAGAGTTTCGTCAGGACTGACTCTCCCAAGGCTGTCAGTAGTTCTAATGGAATGTTGTCTACTCCTGTAGCCTTGCTTCGACTCAGGTCTTTCAGTGCTCTGTCAAATTCTTCACGCAGTATCATATCTCCCATTTCATCTTCATCTACATCCTCTTCCATTTCCATAATATTGTCCTCAAGTACATCGCCCTTGTTTAGACCCTCTATATACTCCTTCCAACTTTCTGCTTTCCCTTCTTTGCTTAGAACTGGGTTTCCATCTGAGCTTTTGATATTCATACAAGTGGTTCTCTTTTCTCTGAAGGTCTCTTTAATTTTTCTGTAGGCTGTATCTATCTTACCCCTAGTGAGATAAGCCTCTACATCCTTACATTTATCCTCTAGCCATGCCTGCTTAGCCATTTTGCACTTCCTGTCGATCTCATTTTTGAGACGTTTGTATTCCTTTTTGCCTGCTTCATTTACTGCATTTTTATATTTTCTCCTTTCATCAATTAAATTCAGTATTTCTTCTGTCACCCAAGGATTTCTACTAGCCCTCGTCTTTTTATCTACTTGATCACTACTTCATCCCTCAAAGCTACCCGTTCTTCTTCTACTGTATTTCATTCCCCCATTCCTGTCAATTGTTCCCTTATGCACTCCCTGAAACTCTGTACAACCTCTGGTTCTTTCAGTTTATCCGGGTCCCATCTCCTTAAATTCCCACCTTTTTGCAGTTTCTTCAGTTTTAATCTACAGGTCATAACCAATAGATTGTGGTCAGAATCCACATCTGCCCGTGGAGATGTCTTACAATTTAAAACCTGGTTCCTAAATCTCTGTCTTACCATTATATAATCTATCTGAAACCTGTCAGTGTCTCCAGGCTTCGTCCATGTATACAACCTTCTTTCATGATTCTTGAACCAAGTGTTAGCTATGATTAAGTTGTGCTCTGTGCAAAATTCTACCAGGCGGCTTCCTCTTTCATTTCTTACCCCCAATCCATATTCACCTACTACGTTTCCTTGTCTCCCTTTTCCTACTGCCGAATTCCAGTCACCCATGACTAATAAATTTTCGTCTCTCTTCACTATCTGAATAATTTCTTTTATTTCATCATACATTTCTTCAATTTCTTCGTCATCTGCAGAGCTAGTTGGCATATAAACTTGTACTACTGTAGTAGGCGTGGGCTTCGTATCTATCTTGGCCACAATGATGCGTTCACTATGCTGTTTGTAGTAGCTTACCCGCATTCCTATTTTCCTATTCATTATTAAACCTACTCCTGCATTACCCCTATTTGATTTTGTGTTTATAATCCTGTAGTCACCTGACCAGAAGTCTTGTTCCTCCTTCCACCGACCTTCAATAATTCCCACTATATCTAACTTTAACCTATCCATTTCCCTTTTTAAATTTTCTAACCCACCTGCCCGATTAAGGGATCTGACATTCCACGCTCCGATCCGTAGAACGCCAGTTTTCTTTCTCCTGATAACGACATCCTCTTGAGTAGTCCCCGCCCGGAGATCCGAATGGGGGACTATTTTACCTCCGGAATATTTTACCCAAGAGGACGCCATCATCATTTAACCATACAGTAAAGCTGCATGCCCTCAGGAAAAATTACGGCCGTAGTTTCCCCTTGCTTTCAGCCGTTCGCAGTACCAGCACAGCAAGGCCGTTTTGGTTAGTGTTACAAGGCCAGATCAGTCAATCATCCAGACTGTTGGCCTTGCAACTACTGAAAAGGCTGCTGCCCCTCTTCAGGAACCACACGTTTGTCTGGCCTCTCAACAGATACCCCTCCGTTGTGGTTGCACCTACGGTATGGGGTATCTGTATCGCTGAGGCACGCAAGCCTCCCCACCCACTTAAACCCAGTTAACATAAGGTCATCACACACATCCATGCCCGAGGCAGGATTCGAACCTGCGACCGTAGCAGTCGCATGGTTCCGTACTGAGGCGCCTAGAACCGCTCGCCCGGGACTGATGACCTCAGATGTTAAGTCCCATTGTGCTTAGAGCTATTTGAACCATTTGAAAAGAGTGTGCATGCCGGGTCGACCCTGCGCAACTCTCATCCCTCGCAATGAGGAGCGTCTTGATCAACTCATCCATACTGATCGGCGGATAACGACCAGAGAATTATGTGCAAAGGTGAATGTCGGCTGTAAGGTCTTCTAAACAATGTTGGAATATTTTGGTTATCGCCAAGTCAGTGGCAAATGGGTCCCGCAGATGGTTGCAGAAAAACAAAAAACTCATCGAATGGAAATCTATCGGGAACTGCTGGATCAATATGAAGCTGAAGGAGACAGTTTTCTAAATAGCATTGTCACCCAAGATGAGACGTGGTGTCATCACTATAATCCGTTCATCATAAGAATAAACTATGTATTCTTCCGTGTTTGCTGGAATCTCATTGGATTTCCGTTTCACGTGGGACTGCAGCCAAGCTGCCTCGAGTACTGTCAAGTACAATTATAAGGGTACGTTTCGAGCTGTGCGTTATGCACACATCGACTTAGCGATAATACGGGAAAACAGCTATACCGGCGCATTTAACTTGGACAGCACTGGCCGGTCAGCTGGTACAGCTGGCCCGCACTGAAGTGGCCAGCTGAAGTTCACACGTAAAAAGAGATGAGCAGAGGAGCAATACAGCTTTGAATGTCATTTATTTTCAAGCAGAATGAAATAATACACAGCAAATCTCCTACAATACGCTCCTTAGACGACTAGACGAAAACCGCAACACGTTGTCGTTTTTAGCTAACGTACTTTTGTAAATAAAAACAAGAATGATGAAAATTCCAGACTTAACCACAGGGTAATTTTTCTGTGTGTAACGTAAGAGAGTATTGAAAGATTTCACTGTGTAGTTAAATATTGAAGCCACCGGAGGTATTACGTACAGTCAGTCGTCTGGTAATCTCTTAGCTCCTTCCATATCCGAATCCGAGAAATACATCTCAGTTCTGGAAGTGTCACCTGCTTCGTTGATAACGAGCCTATCAATAACAGAACCTGCGAAGCCAACCGTGCGCAGCATTTTCTCTTTTTCTTTTATGACGAGCCGTTCTATATACCGTCAGCGTTCGGCAGTGACGTGTGAAAAAGTTGCGTGCCATAGTTCCAGCACATCTGGCAGCTTAACAGTCTTGTTACTTCTCGTGCCAAATCCCGCAGCTTGGCTCCAGATCAGTTCTGTTGGGTTCATAATGTAATGGTACAGTAGCAAATGTAAAAATTTGTATGATGGGCTCGATGCTATGGAAATGATTATTTTTCATGTTTCTACGATACTTACCTACCTCTGTGCTATAAAACGATGGACACAGTCCAAATAAAGAGGATTTCGTTTTTCATTTTTGCCTTAAAAATTAAATTGTTATGCTTTCTTAATTTAATCAACTTTATGAACACTCTTTCATAAAACATCGATTTGTTTTTTTAAATGGAAACAATAATTTCGCGTCCAATATGCAATTAGAAACAAGAAGACGTGCATTATTCATATAAATGATGATGAGTTTCATAATTACGAGATGTAGATATTTCAGAATGAGATTTTCACTCTGCAGCGGAGTGTGCGCTGATATGAAACTTCCTGACAGATTAAAACTGTGTGCCCGACCGAGACTCGAACTCGGGACCTTTGCCTTTCGCGAGCAAGTGCTCTACCATCTGAGCTACCGAAGCACGACTCACACCCGTTCCTCACAGCTTTACTTCTGCCAGTATCTCGTCTCCTACCTTCCAAACTTTGCAGAAGCTCTCCTGCGAACCTTGTAGAACTAGCACTCCTGAAAGAAAGGATACTGCGGAGACATGGCTTAGCCACAGCCTGGGGGATGTTTCCAGAATGAGATTTTCACTCTGCAGCGGAGTGTGCGCTGATATGAAACTTCCTGACAGATTAAAACTGTGTGCCCGACCGAGACTCGAACTCGGGACCTTTGCCTTTCGCGGGCAAGTGCTCTACCATCTGAGCTACCGAGAAAGAATAGTTATACTGCACAGATTTGATCAACGCACGAATAACAGTATTTAGTTCAAATGGTTCAAATGGCTCTGAGCACTATGGGACTTAACATCTATGGTCATCAGTCCCCTAGAACTTAGAACTACTTAAACCTAACTAACCTAAGGACAGCACACAGCCGGCCGGAGTGGCCGTGCGGTTCTGGTCGCTACAGTCTGGAGCCGAGCGACCGCTACGGCCGCAGGTTCGAATCCAGCCTCGGGCATGGATGTGTGTGATGTCCTTAGGTTAGTTAGGTTTAATTAGTTCTAAGTTCTAGTCGACTGATGACCTCAGAAGTTAAGTCGCATAGTGCTCAGAGCCATTTGAACCATTTGACAGCACACAACCGTATTTAGTTCAGATTCCATCACGCCACCGACTACGCTACAGGGTTCATATATCAACTGCGTTATATACAACGCTGTGGAAACTTCAAAGCCGGTTATTTCCGTAAATTTATGAAAAAATACTAACAACAGTCTATTTCTCGGCACTTTTGAACCGTGTTCCACGTGCGTGTTTCACTACGTAACACAAAGCAGCCTCAGCCATTTTCATACTGCGCATTAACAGCGCGACAATCAGAGAACAACGCTGCAGAGGCTGTGACTGTACACGGTTTTTGATATAAAAACTACGTAACTACAGAGTGATTTAGAAAAACTTTTATGGCTGTTAATACACTCCTGGAAATTGAAATAAGAACACCGTGAATTCATTGTCCCAGGAAGGGGAAACTTTATTGACACATTCCTGGGGTCAGATACATCACATGATCACACTGACAGAACCACAGGCACATAGACACAGGCAACAGAGCATGCACAATGTCGGCACTAGTACAGTGTATATCCACCTTTCGCAGCAATGCAGGCTGCTATTCTCCCATGGAGACGATCGTAGAGATGCTGGATGTAGTCTTGTGGAACGGCTTGCCATGCCATTTCCACCTGGCGCCTCAGTTGGACCAGCGTTCGTGCCGGACGTGCAGACCGCGTGAGACGACGCTTCATCCAGTCCCAAACATGCTCAATGGGGGACAGATCCGGAGATCTTGCTGGCCAGGGTAGTTGACTTACACCTTCTAGAGCACGTTGGGTGGCACGGGATACATGCGGACGTGCATTGTCCTGTTGGAACAGCAAGTTCCCTTGCCGGTCTAGGAATGGTAGAACGATGGGTTCGATGACGGTTTGGATGTACCGTGCACTATTCAGTGTCCCCTCGACGATCACCAGTGGTGTACGGCCAGTGTAGGAGATCGCTCCCCACCCCATGATGCCGGGTGTTGGCCCTGTGTGCCTCGGTCGTATGCAGTCCTGATTGTGGCGCTCACCTGCACGGCGCCAAACACGCATACGACCATCATTGGCACCAAGGCAGAAGCGACTCTCATCGCTGAAGACGACACGTCTCCATTCGTCCCTCCATTCACGCCTGTCGCGACACCACTGGAGGCGGGCTGCACGATGTTGGGGCGTGAGCGGAAGACGGCCTAACGGTGTGCGGGACCGTAGCCCAGCTTCATGGAGACGGTTGCGAATGGTCCTCGCCGATACCCCAGGAGCAACAGTGTCCCTAATTTGCTGGGAAGTGGCGGTGCGGTCCCCTACGGCACTGCGTAGGATCCTACGGTCTTGGCGTGCATCCGTGCGTCGCTGCGGTCCGGTCCCAGGTCGACGGGCACGTGCACCTTCCGCCGACCACTGGCGACAACATCGATGTACTGTGGAGACCTCACGCCCCACGTGTTGAGCAATTCGGCGGTACGTCCACCCGGCCTCCCGCATGCCCACTATACGCCCTCGCTCAAAGTCCGTCAACTGCACATACGGTTCACGTCCACGCTGTCGCGGCATGCTACCAGTGTTAAAGACTGCGATGGAGCTCCGTATGCCACGGCAAACTGGCTGACACTGACGGCGGCGGTGCACAAATGTTGCGCAGCTAGCGCCATTCGACGGCCAACACCGCGGTTCCTGGTGTGTCCGCTGTGCCGTGCGTGTGATCATTGCTTGTACAGCCCTCTCGCAGTGTCCGGAGCAAGTATGGTGGGTCTGACACACCGGTGTCAATGTGTTCTTTTTTCCATTTCCAGGAGTGTACATTTGAATATCATAAAGATTCATTTAACGTAACTTAGTAATAAGATATCTCATACATAAGTAGGACCTACTTCGAAGAGCGTAACAATACCAGTGTACGTGTGCTACGGCTTCTGACCAATCATCGCGTTTGTGTGTGTTTACATAAGGTTAATTCTTACGATGAACGGATTATAGTAGCCGGAATCCAAAAGACAGTCCATGGAATGGCGACATGCGAATTCTCCTTCAAAGAAGAAATTCAAGACACAGTCGTCTGCAGTCAAAGTGATGTGCACAGTCTTCTGGGATAGCTAGGGAGTGGTTCTTTTGGATGTTCTGGATTCTGCAAACACTGTCAGTTCAGCGCGCAACAAGACTAAGATGAAAGCCCGAATTTCCATGAAGAAGACCAGCTTTCACCTGCAACATGATAACTCCAGGCCCCACATCAGTTTTGCGACCAAGCATCTCACTGCAAAATTCGGCTGGAGTGTCTTAACACATGCACTGTACAGTCCCGATTTAGCGTTTCGGAATTCCATCTCTTTGGGCCTCCGAAAGATGGATAACGTGGCGAACATTCTCAGTACTCGGATGCTGTTGTCAAAGCTGTAAGGAAGTGGTTAGCCTCAGCTGGTTCCGCTTTTTATAAGCGCGACATACTGGCTCTGGTTCATCGTTAGCAAAAGCACATAACGAATGGTGGTGAATATGTGGAAAAATGACTGTCTGTAGCTGAAATATTGCTCCTTTTAGCTGTGCTGTTGTGATTTATGTATCTCCTGTAGCTTCCATGAATAAAAAAGTAGCAGGCATTACTTTCGGAACGACCCTCGTATGAAACCGATTGCTAACAATAGAAAGAAAATAAATTGCAATTTAGACAACTACTCCTTATTCTCGCAATACACAGGAATGCAAACCAACGCATACTTCCACTCCGGTAATTCTGTTATTGGAAACGGAAAGCTGTCTCGGACACCGTGATGCTCCGTAAGAGGCTAAGAATGTGATTACTCGAGGCTGCTACGCTGGAAACGGCGAAGTGGAGTGTGGCGAGAGTAACGCCGGTTGGGGCATGCGGTCGTGGCCGCTCTATTTCGGGCGGAGGAATGCCGCTTCACCATTTACGAATGCTAGGCGTGGCCCGGCGCCGGGTGGTATCTTCTGTGTCCCACGACACTCTCAGTAGCGGCCGCTCCTGCGCTCTCCGGCGAGTACTCGCTCCGTAGTCTGCGTGCACCTCGGGGAGCGACGTTCGAGGAGGTGGGGGCGCACCGGAGCGCTAATGGAGGCGCCTCCCTGCTCTCTCAGGGGACAAATTAAGTGAGTGCCCGCTTTCAGCGGTACCTCAGATAGCGGCCTCTCACAAAGGCTGCCCACCGCCTCACTGTTCCCTGCTTTCGTCGAGGGAGCTCACCTAGTTCCACGCGATGCGGAGACGTAATTTTCGGAGCGTTTCTAGATTTAGAAAAAAAAAAAAAAAAAAAAAAGCTTTTGTCGTTGTTAACTGGAGAACAATATTTGAAGCTGGAAATACAAACTTTTGAAGAACACAGCCCTCAGTCGCGAACACAATTAATTTGTAACCTAGGTTTCGGTGTCACAAGGGACACCTTCTTCGGACAAAATTAAAACTAAATGTTACAGCATAACGTACCAAAAAATACGGACAGCGTCAGATAGTCAGAATCAAAAGAAAATGCAACAGAGGTTCAAGCCACTAGGGGCTGCCACGTGTCCTCTGCTGCAGTCAACACAAACTGAAACATCATGTGACTTGTGCGCCACGGCTACTTCAAGACAATACCGCCATCTAGTGGCTAATTGGTAAAACAAGCTATTTTGTGAACATCTCTCGTAACTGCAGAGAGGGAAATAACAAACACATGAATGGTGTACATGAAGTAATTAGAATAGCGGGATACTGCATGATATAAAATACAAGTAATGAATGACTGGCTGTAGTACAAAAATTCCAGAATAAATGCATAAAGAAGACAATACGAAATAATCCATTAAATGACATTACTGCTTGCTATAATAGATACGTTTTTTGGTTTTTATGACGTATATGTTCACAAAATAGCTTGTTTTACCAATTAGCCACCAGATGGCGGTATTGTCTTGAAGTTGCCGTGGCGGACAAGCCACATGATGTTTCAGTTTGTGTTGACTGCAGCAGAGGTCACATGGCAGCCCCTAGTGGCTTGCACCTCTGTTGCATTTTATTTTAATTCGGACTATCTGACGCTGTCAGGTATGACCGTACCTTTCGTATTTTTTGGTACGTTATGCTGTTACATTTAGCTTTAATTTTGTCTGAAGAAGGTGTCCCTTGTGACACCGAAACCTAGGTTACAAATTAATTGTGTTCGCGACTGAGGGCTGTGTTTTTCAAAAATTTTATTATACAACAGTCGCTGATTGACAGCCATGTTAAAAACATGAAGTTGGAAAGCTGTTCTTCACGCCCCTACATATAGGGATGAGCAAAACAACAAAAACTTCTAAAACATAACACATTACCGTGCCTAATACGGCATAGGGAAGCCATCGCGGAATCTATGAACACAGGTTCTGTTTGCTTTCCAAGGGATTTTGTACCATACTTCCTGCGACGATGGAAATGGATAGCAACCATGTATCCTTCCCTCCACAGTATACACAAACGCTCAATAATATTGAATTCTAGTAGGTATGGTGGCCGAGAGAGATGCGAAAATTCATCCTCGTGCCCACAAAACCAGTCCTGAACGTCGCGAGCTGTTTGGGCAGGGGTTCTGTCGTCTTGGAATACACCATCACCACTATGGGGGAACAAACATTGTAGCATGGAGTGGACTTGATCAAGCAAAATGGGTAAATAATCCTTGGTGATAATACGACCTTTCAAAGTGACCACGGGGCCCATGAAATACCTCTATATGGCTGCCAAAATCACCACCGAACCTCCACCATGTTTCACACTTGCGACGCAAAATCACTTTCCCAACAGAGAGCGCTGAACGGGATTTTTTTTTATCACACGTGAACCCGGATGACGCCGGCTGAAGTGGCCGTGCGGTTCTAGGCGCTACAGTCTGGAGCCGAGCGACCGCTACGGTCGCAGGTTCGAATCCTGCCTCGGGCATGGATGTGTGTGATGTCCTTAGGTTAGTTAGGTTTAATTAGTTCTAAGTTCTAGGCGACTGATGACCTCAGAAGTTAAGTCGCATAGTGCTCAGAGCCATTTGAACCCAGATGTTTGTACACCATGCTCTGCTACTTGGATTACAGTGTGAAATACAGTATACACGTTTCCTCGCTAGTAACAATGTGATCCAGGAAACCTTCAACCTCCTTGGAGTATCGTTCCAGGTGATTCAGTGAAGACATAATTCGTTTGCCTTTCATCTTGTCATCCAACTCCTTAGCCACCCACTGACATGAAATCTTGCAGTACCCTAAGACCCATGAACGATGTTGTAAGCATTCCCATACGATATGCCAAGCTCTTGCGAAATGATTGTGATGTGCACACGCCGATCTGCGTTCACCGTTGCATCCATGCAGGAAATTTTGTCGTCAGGCAGCGACGAACCCGGCCTCCCCAACCGATCATTGTCACGTAAGACTTCACTTCACAACACCACCATCGCACAGTTCTCAAAGCGAGACAGTTTTCCGCATATGTAGGCTGCATTTCCCTGAAGTCTCGATGGACGTTCGTCCCTTGCTCCATAGAAAACGAATCACACTTCGTTGCTCTAACGCCGTGGACATGTGAAGCACAGCCGCCATCTTTAGCAACTGACAGCAGCGCCGCGTGACGGAGCTACCGACAGATAAGGCAGGCACGAATCAAGAAAGGCCGAATGCTGGGAATGGATAAGCTGACTTCGCATTTACAGTCATAATTTGGTTCAAAGAAAAAAAGGGACAAAGACTTTCTGATGTGCCCTCGTACATGGAGGAAAAAAAAGTATGGCCCTAGTTCACATTGATCCTCATAGTACTCGTGTGGTCTTCTAGCCATTAAAATTGCTGCTGCAAAAGAACAGCAAATAAAAAAAATTACTTATTCTGTGTATATGGTGTTGTGCGAAGAATACACGATTATATGTGTGGATGGTATTGGGCTATCGTGGTGTTTAATATAGCACACAGATTTGTCACCTCCAGCATCAACAATGGCTCCAACTACGCTGGACATAAAGTAGAACTCAGCTTGGATAACAGATAGGGGTACGTCATTCCTTGCTGCTTCAGCTATGGTGTGTGCCGGAGTTGATCAGTTGCAGTAGCTGGCCAGTGATGGCGTGCTAGTCTCTCGGTAACCTATCACCTATTGTTTTCTTCAATGGGTGAAAGATCTGGAGAACTTGTTGGCCAGGCCAACATTCCAGCACCCTCTTGTGTTCAAGCAGGTAATGACAGGCAACAAGGGGGTCTTGCCTTTCCTTATTGAAGGATAACGTGTAGAGACCACGAAGATATGACGCAGCTAGCAGCATTATTTCAGAAAAGCAACGATAGCTCTCCAAATTACCTACAAAACAAATACAATTTGTCTCCCCATAAAATCATGTCAAGTGATGGGCGCGTACGACAATTACGAATGTAATCAGTCAGCGTTCGTTCTTCTCAGAGCCTCCACATAGAGATAAGCCGATCGTGATGGTGTACACAGAACTTAAACTCGTCTAAAAGCACGAGGTGGTGCTCTCCTGTGTCCACTGTCGTCATCAGATGCACCACTGTTCAAATGCTTCAAATGGCTCTGAGCACTATGGGACTCAACTTCTGAGGTCATTAGTCCCCTAGAACTAGTTAAACCTAACTAACCTATGGACATTACACACATCCGTGCCCAAGGCAGGATTCGAACCTGCGACCGTAGCGGTCTCGCGGTTCCAGACTGTAGCGCCTAGAACCGCACGTGCACTTCGGCTGGCCTGCGCCACTGTCGGAGCGCCTCTATCAGCTGCTGTGTCAAGGGAAGCTCCAAAAATGGCCGCCATGGTGACAGTGCTTGGTGCTCCATATGTCGACATGCTGTCTGTGTGGATTCTTGTACTTGCTGCAAACAAGCCCACTTTCTGATTACAGTTACACGACTTGGTTATATGATCCTGAACGGCCGAACAAACAATACAGCCGTCCTTTAAGAGTCCGCCCCTTAACTGAGTAGTCAGCTGTTGTGGGTTCGATTCCCGACCGAGTCGCCCAATGGGGTGTCAACTAAAAAGACTTGCAACTCGGCGGCCGAACTTTCCCAGGTGAGGCCTCCTGGACATCGACGTCATAGGATCATTTTATCTTTATCGTCCTCTGAGACGATAGTCGCGTGTGACCTTTTAAGTCCAGTATAGTTTGCCTCGATAGATGTGCGGTCAGCGTGGCGAATTGCTAAGCGTGGGGGCCTGGGCTCGATATCCGGCCGGGTCGGAGATTTTCTCCGTTCGCGGACTGCGTATTGTGTTGCCATTACGTTCGTATCGTTATCACTGACATGCCATTATTGAGATGGCTGCATGGGCATGACCTGAAAGACAATAAAATTAAAAAGAGTTGAGCTTGGCTTTGAGTATGGCCCTCCTGAATCCATCGATTCCATATTCGCGTTGCAGTCGTCGGATCCCGACTAACGCGTCCAGTCATATCGCGGAACCATAAACCGCATTTTCGATAGGTCGCGATTCTGCCGCTGTGTTATTCCGACGCATTTTGATAGACGTTTTCCTTCTTGCAAGAGGCGTAACACTATCTTCTCACAAACAACTTCCGTTCAAATGCGTTGTCTGAATGAGAAACGCGCCACGAAATCTTTCCTTATCTACAGCATGTAGGTGGCCCCATTCCTACGCAGTTTCTGCAGTTGCGCGAAATGCTGATCGGATGCAAATGTAGAAGTATAGAGCATTCTTCTACGCGTTCCCAGAGAATTTCAGTTAGATTTAAGACTACATATTGCACTGATCATTTCACCTTTGTGATTGCTCCTGAATATGTCTGATGCTAATCAATCATAGTTTTAGCCTGGCATACAGGAGTGATAACGTTTCGGTCCTCGTTAAAACGATAGTCACATGGCAAAATCTCGTTTCCCACCAGCTTGATGTAGCCATTATTCTTGGTGCAAACGTTGATGTCACGGCAACAATATTGGCCAATATTTGTGCGACAGCGCTTACACATTCGAGCCAACATCCAGCTGAATTCATATAGAGCATGTCTGACGCGCAGATCGCGGTGGCGCATTTGCGGTTTTAGCGTGAATAATTATATTTTGTAATTGCAAAACGAAAAAAAGGGGAACATGTAAAAGGAGATCGTAGTCTATAACACCTCACACACTTTGAAATCTGTAAATTTAAAATGAGATTTAATTTATCAGTTACCACAATTAATATTTAATCGACCTGTTTTGTGAACACAGCTTTGTATCACTTACCTCTCTATTTACTGTCCGTGTATCCTCTTTGCTGAATACTTGTCCAATAAAATTACCCATAAGGTCGTAGGAAACCATATTCTTCAATATACTTCATTAGATGATGCATATGAACTGATAAATGCGATAAGTTTAATTCGGGTATAGAGCAATACATACTGAATTTTTGCTGGATACATTGTCATGCATCCGCAGTGGCATTCCGATTTTCTTAGTTCCTCGTAGCAGGTTTCCACAAATTTAAGTCTCGCTGCTGAAGTTCCAAAAGCTGATGAAACTGCGTGTTACTCCACTGTTCCTGAGACACTGTCATTTCAAAAAATTCAACCCGGAATACAAGCGAAAAACAAACAAACAACCTCGAGTTTCAAAACGACAGCCAAATCAAACAACGTTGGCGCCAATGTGTGGAAGAAGGACCGATGTTGGGCCCAACGCCCTTTGATGTCCGGTCGAAATATCGTCAAACAATGAAGTCGTACCAACATAGGGGCCAGTGTTGGTTCCGGTACTATTTCATCGAACCACACAATGGACGAACATCGTTGATGCCAACCTTGACCCCAATGTGTGGACCTGGCCTTAGTTAACCAAATGACCCACCTGACATATCCCTAAATCATCACAAAGCTACCCCCAGCTTTCCCCACTCCTGGAACACAATCCTCCTCGAAGGCTTCTGTACGCCTGCAATTGACAACACGACGCTGCACGTCGTTCACATTTTGTCATAAACCTGATTCTGTTCACCAGTTAACACATTTACAGCAGTTCGCTGTCAGCTTTTGGTGTCACTTCACCCCCAGCAACAAGATAATTTTTTAAAAAACTGTGATCAACGACATTTTGTGTGCTGCGAGTAACGGAGCCCTTAATCTCCGTTCGGCGGTTCAGTTTTTTCTGAATTTACCCAAATCGATTAAGACGAGTGCTAGGATGGTTTTTCCGCAAACCGATACGGTAGATTTCCTTTCCCATCCTTAATTTATACGAGCTCCATCTCTAACGAAGTAATACTGCAATTTCCCTCCCTTATCTTGCTTGCAAATCAGCTCCAGATGTCGATGAAATGAAGATAACCTTTTTTCTTCGTAAATTGGTTTCTGAAGTACTAGCATTGAGGTCCTACAGCAAAACCTAATTCGTAGTGAAGCAACTTATAGTCACGATCTTGTGCGTATGTCTGCGTTCTGCTGGTATGTATTCGTGATGGACCGAGCTGTCTGTAATTGGTTCTAAACATGACGGCAGTATGCTTCTGTACAAAGGTTAAATCTGCCATTTCCGTCATTCCCACATGATGGCCTTAGGTTCGGACTTATCAGTCTCTCTATTTTTAGACTTGTTCGCATCAACATTTCGTTTCGTGTTAACGCAGATGCTTCTTCGTACCTCGTCCATCGAAAATTTGAACTCTGGACACCGTTTCTCGATCCATCTCCTCTCTTGCTACTTGTAAGCGCTTGGAGTAACTATAGCTTCGAAATGCCAGGAGACTTGGTTAGGGGGAGGGGACCAAACAGCGAGGTCATCGGTCCCATCAGTTTAGGGAAGGAAGTCGGTCGTGCCCGTTCAAAGAAACCATCCCGGCATTTGCCTGAAGCAATTTAGGGAAATCGCAGAAAACCTAAAACAGGATGGCCCGACGCTGGTTTGAACCGTCGTCCTGCCGAAAGCGTGTCCAATGTGCAAACCACTGCGTCACCTCCATTGGTGCCAGCAGACTAATGTTATGCCAGATTAGCGTACTAATAACGTAAAATCATTTACATGAGCATAATACGAGCCAGTTAGCCTTCAACTGAACGTTGGTGCGATTTGTGCCGTCATTATGAAAGGAAAGATGATTTGCACTCCACTCTCCCGACCGTCAATGTCTGATTCCCTAAACCGGAACAGCTACTTCCTCAAGCCTCTCCTCGAGCGAGCGCACCCCTTTCCATTCCTCACACAAAAGAAAAGTTCTTGAGTGTAATTCTTCAATCGAAACTAAAACGCTGGTAATCAGCACACGTCCGAATTCGTGAAGCTTTCAGATAAACGTAGCTGCTACCCTTATATAGGCTCATCTGTCGTTGCAAAATTCACAAAATTACGCATACTGTACATATTACTACCAAAGATATACATATAAATCATTTACATGATTCGCTCTTGCGCGTCTGTCAGACCAACAGTCACATCGATCTGAAACAACAGTTGGAGTTTTCTCTCAGTTCTATATCGTGTATTACGTAATTGGCTCATCTTTTTACCATTATAGCTGGCAACACTTCTTCACGAGTGCTCCTCATTAGGAGGCGAAGGTTCCCTGTATAATGGCAGTGTGTACTTTAAGGAGAGCTACTATGAAGGCCAGATTCGGTACGTATGTTTGTGATATGGAGCGAAACGTCGACTCAAAATGATTCGTGAACTTTCAAGACCTTTGCCGCAATATTCTTGAATGACGGAGAAAGAAAAAGACGTTTCATACCCATTGCGTGCTTGAAGACGACCTTCACACGTCGTCGAGACCATCGTGTAGAGTATGGACTGAAAATACACAAGCAGAGACTACTGTCTTTAAGTGCTTCTTTTTTTCCAATGCTTACTTGAGGTTGTATGTTTCTACTGACCTTGGTTCTGAAACGCAAAAGCAGAACGTACTTGGCTGCGGTCGCAGTTTTTACATTGTTCTCTCGTATGAGGTACTACTCGCAGTTACTCGTTCAGCATCACACAGCTGTATAGATAAGAGCTGCTAGTACGCTCATGGCCGTATAGATAAGAGCAATGGGATTGAAATATGGTTCTGACTCTTTGCATGCTGAGTTTGGTTCGATGAAGAAGCTACTGCCTTCATACGCGAATTATCGCTGTACTGACCAGGAGGTGAAGCTTTTGGCTTTTACCAAATGTTCAAATGTGTGTGTGAATTCCTAAGGGACCAAACTGCATAGGTCATCGGTCCCTAGAATTACACACTACTTAAACTAACTTATGCTAAGAACAAGACACACCCATGGCCGTAGGAGGACTCGAACCTCCGCCGGGAGGGACGGCGCAGTCCGTCACATAACGCCTCAAACCGCGCGGACACTCCGCGCAGCTGGCTTTTACCCCTACATGTTTCACGACGCAGCCAAAGCCTTCAGATCCGTGCTTCTGTTCTTTTTGTCTATAGTAAGTTTCCATTTAACGTAAGAAAACACTTTATACTCTCGATTGTTCTAGACATTAGTTAATATGTAGTAGGTAGGCAAGAGCATACCACCTCCAAAAGAATCACTCCTAATAAAGCAGAGTATGTTCAAAATAACGCTCTGGGTTAGAGCAATCTTATCTTACAGCTTCAACATTGCTCTCTCAACACTACGCAGCTTATAACTTAAAATATCATAGCAAGTCATAATTGCTCTTTTATCACTCACCTTTTTTCTAAATCGATCAGAGAACGAAAAAAACACCAAAATGAGAAAGAGACCCTAACTTTGCCGCAGACTGATGCCTTTCCTCAAACGGTCTCTGTGTGACAAAGAGGTTAACTAAATGCGTGGCCGATTTCTAAAGTTCGTTGGCTTCGTATGTGCCTAGGGGGTGGCCACGTACTTATCACGTTGTACTGTTGTGCTGCTAAGTTCCTATATCTTGATTACCTTGCAGGCATGATTACGGTTGGTGAAATTAATTTATTTCGCTTGGTACCATTGCTTAATACCGTGAGAAAAACGACAGAATGAATCACCAACTTGATTCAAAATACAATTCCACGTTGCTGTTCAGAGTTTAAGTTCGAGAAATCGGCAGTTTTTAAAGACGACGCTGTAGTTCGGACGTAAAGTCCATGAAGCTACGCAGAATTCTGTGCGAAGTCCACCGGCGCAACTGTCGAAAACACTAAGTTCATGAACACTTACGGAATTTATACAAGTTCCTAGACTTTTTTGCCCGAACATTTTTAAACTCTTCAATCGAAACTAAAACGCTGGTAATCAGCACACGTCCGAATTCGTGAAGGTCTCAGATAAACGTAGCTGCTACCCTTATGTAGGCTCAGCACACGTCCGAACTCGTAAAGCTCTCAGATAAACGTAGCTGCTACCCTTATATAGGCTCATTTGTCGTTGCAGAATTCACAAAATTACACATACTGTACATACTACTACAAAAGATATACATATAAATCATTTACATGATTCGCACTTGCGCGTCTGTTCCTTTGAGCTGTTAAAAATACACGGTTCATTGTCTTTCGTTGGTTGCACAACAAATAAACAGGTAAAATAAATGCATAAATAAATAAAAATAAATAAATAAACATTACATTAAACTTATCGCGCCATAAGCCTTACACATGAATTAGGGCTAGACTTTCACAAGCTTTCTCGCGGTGACATTAGTTTTGTGCTGCGGTCCTTGCCTTTTGCGTTATTTGAATATTATTAAGGGTAGTGGTCAATGTTAGCATTATTTTCTAGCATCTATATTAAACATAGTGTGTATCGAACGTGTACAGATAGTTATTGTTGTCTGTTATCTAATAGTGTTGCTACATTTATTGTTTTGCACTTTATTTTGCACAAAAATGAGTTTTTTAACGCTCGGATCAACAGCCCCGTCATGACTTAAATTATGCTGCTTTAATCGAAAATATGAAACTGTTTCTCGATAGCGCTGTTCAAGCACTTTCTGTTGAAATCTTGTTCTTTAAGATCGCTTAAGATATTTAGAAGATATTAATTTTTAAGGGTAATAAGCACATGTTATGTATGAGGCGGAACTATGGGCCTCATGGAAAAAGGGTGACCCGGCTGAGTCACGCAATTTGACTCTTAGTCTGATCACGAAGTGTGGCCATTAAATGCACGCGTTGATCACGTAGGCTGACGTGAGGATCAATGAACTGTACTTGACTATATGTATCTGGAACATCAAAGGTGATTACAAAGTTAGTAGACAGGAATACAATTAAATAATTAGCTTTAATTCAGCATCAGCGGTGTACGTCGATCTTGACTTTATACAATAATATTTACAAGTGCAGTTATAGACTGAACTGCGAATATTTCTTTACAATTGTGATTGCTTCACACATAGAGATCAATTGTCAATGCAATAACTGTATGTGGCGCCTGGCTAGGTCGTAGCTACTGACTTAGCTGAAGGCTATGCTAATTAGCGTCTCTGCAAATGAAATCTCTGAAGCTATAACAAGTGTACCATTCCTATTGAAGTCGGATGTAGAACTGGGCCGTACGCTAGCTTGTCTCGTAAGACCAGCCGAGTGGCGGCGCTCGGTCTGCTAGTGTCGACAGTGGCGACTCGCTGGTCCGATGTGTACTGACGGACCGCGGGCGATTTGAAGCCTACAACCTAGCAAGTGTGGTGGCTTGCGGTGACACCACAGTACATTTGTATCTTTCATGGTCAATATCTATAATACTGTTATGAATGGGTTGAATAAAAATGAGGAGGCACCGCGAGAGACGCATGCGTGAAAATAAATGCAGGTGCTAGCCACGCCTTCAGGTTGTGCTGTTGTTTTTGACCACAAAGGGAACCTGTGCAGTGTCCTCAATATGTTTCAAGTGTCAGTCGTGGTCAGAACAGTGTTCTGTGCAGTTGTGAGTGCGTTGTGTCGGAGCTGAATGAAACCGAATGTGGGCAACTTGTTGGTTCAAAAAATGGCTCTGAGCACTATGGGACTTAACATCTGTGGTCATCAGTCTCCTAGAACTTAGAACTACTTAAACCTAACTAACCTAAGGACATCACACACATCCATGCCCGAGGCAGGATTCGAACCTGCGACCGTAGCAGTCGCGCGGTTCCGGACTGAGCGCCTAGAACCGCTAGACAACTTGTTGGTGGTCTTGTGGTTGGTGCTTAAGTAAACAAGGTAGCCGAAGTGTTTGGTGTTTCAAGAGACACCATATCGGAGATTTATACCGCATACATCATTCGCAGAGCCAAAACGCGGAAGAAAGTACGTGTTAGTGATCCTCCTGGGCTGTCAGTGAAGAGCATTGTGACGAAAAATAAGAGGACGAAAGCTGCTAAAGTCACTGCAGAGCTGAATGTCGTACTCGCGGACCCCGTCAGCACCAAAACAACACGAAGGGAGTTCCGTAACAGAGAGTTTGAGAGAGAGCTAGAATTACAGAACCATTCATCAGTAATACAAACGCCCGTAACAGGAAAACGTGGTGGCGAAGCCATAGAACCTGGACATTGGAGCAATGGAAGACTGCCATTTGGTCGAATGAGTCTTGGTTCACGCTGTTTCCAACTTCTGGCAGGGTTTAAGTCCCAAGAGTGAAACACTGTAGGCGTTCGGTGAGGAATTGGGCAGCCATATCGTGGCAGCCCATGGGCCTCATGGTTACTCTGCTAGCATTACTGCCAACGATTGTGTGACCATTGCTTAAGTCCATCCCACTTTCATTCTTTCTTTCTTCCTTTTGCTTGTGCCTTTTTCCCGCAATGACGCAGGGTCGGCATGGTTAATCAGATTTGGAAAGGTTAATTGAAGGGGTGGCCAGATGCCCTTCGTACCGCCACCCCATACCCCCCGGGACGGAAGTAGTGTACCCCAACTGTCTGTGTCTAGTGTAATCCATGGAATAGTACGAATGTGTTCAGATGTCTCCGAGCTAAGCAACTGAGACGGGACTTGAGGACCAGCCCGGTATTCACCTAGTGGGATGTGGAAAACCGCCTAAAAACAACATCCAGGCTGGCCGGCACACCGGCCTCCGTCGTTAAGCTGCCGGGCGAGTTCGATCCGGGGCCGGCGCGTCTACCCGAGTCCAGGAAACAGCGCATTAGCGCTCTCGGCTAACCTGGCGGGTTTCGCTCAAGTCCATCCTACTGTACATTGTTTATTCTCCAATGGTGATACTGTGTTCCAAGAAGACAGCGCCCCTGTTCACGCAGCTCGCATTGTCTAGCACTAGTTCTTTGAGGACGAGGATGAATCGTCGCATCTCTCCTTGCCACTACGGTCACCAGATCCAAATATTGCGGACACTGTGTAGTCTACTTAGGAGAGAAGGGTGCATGATGGCTAACCACTTTCATCGTCAATACCTGAAGTTGACACTATTTTGCAGGAAGAATTGTATAAGATTCTCTTGAAAACGATGCAGAAACTGCATTTATGCATTCAGACATGAATGGAAGTTGTTTTAAATGCCGACGGTTTTCCTTCACTGTATCTAAAAGAGGCTGTTTAGACGTGCTTTCTCGTCTCGTTTTTCTCTTTAATGTGGTGCTATTGGCTATTCTACACTGAAGAGTCAAAGATACTGTTACACCTGCCTAATATCGCGTAGGACCCCCGCCAGCACGCAGAACTGTCGGAGCACGAAGTCGCGTGGACTCGACTAATGTCTGAGATTGTCCTGGAGGGAACTGACACCATGAATTCTGCAGGGCTGTCCGTAAATCCGTAAGAGTACGATGCTGTTGAGATCTCTTCTGAGCAGCACGTTGCAAGGCACCCAGATATGTTCAATAACGTTCATGTCTGGGGAGTTTGGTTGCCAGCGGAAGTGTTTAAACTCGGAAGAGTGTTCCTAGAGAAACTCTGTAGCGATACTGGACCAATGTGGTGTCGCAGTGTCCTGCTGGAATTGCCCAACACCGTCGGAATAGACAATAGACATGAATGGATGCAGGCGATCAGGCAGTATTCTTACGTACGTGTCACCTGTCAGAGTCGTATCTAGACGTATCAGGGGTCCAATAACACTCCAACTGGACACGCCCCACACCATTACAGAGCCTTCCTGCTGATATGCATGGGCCATGGATTCATGAGACTGTCTCCATAGCCGTACACGTCCATTCGCTCGACACAATTTGAAACAAGACTCAGGCAACATATTTCTCGTCGTCAACAGTCTCATGTTGCTGCTGACGGGCCCAGGCAAGACGTAAAGCCTTGTGTCGTACACTCATCAAGGGTACATATCGATGATGTTTCGTTGAATGGTTTACACGCTGACACTTGTTAATGGCCCAGCACTGCAATTTGCAGAAGGGTTGCACTTGTGTTACGTTGAGCGATCCTCTTCAGTCGTCGTTGGTCCCGTTCTTGCAGAATCTTTTTCCGGCCACAGCGATGTCGGAGATTTGATGTTTTACCGGATTCCTGATACTCACGGTACATTCGTGAAATGGTCGTACGGGAAAATCCCCATTTCATCATTACCTGGGAGGTGCTGTATCCCATCGCTTGTTCGTCGACTATAACACCACGTTCAAACTCACTTAGGTCTTGATAACTTGCCATTGTAGCAGCAGTAACCGATCCAACAACTGCGCCAGACACTTGTCTTATTTAGACGTTGCTGACTGCAGAGCCGTATACTGCCTGTCTACATATCTCTGTATTTGAATACGCATACCTATACCAGTTTCTTTGGCGCTTCAGTGTATATTTCTATTACTATGGATTTCAATTTCGCGGTGGACGTAAAATAATCTGCGCCTTCTGAGTTTGCGCAATGGCGCGGCGCAGCAACAGTCAGTAATCAAAGGGAAAGCACCCGCAGTAACCCCTTGGGCTATCTGTTGCCCTTAGGCCCGTATTACTCTGTAAAAGATCTTTGATAAAGATCTTTATCAGACATTTTGTCAAACTTCTTTGACCAAACTATTTCACTGGTGCTATTACACTACCGTAAAAGTTTTCATTGTTTGGGAATGATTCCGAACAGATAATCGTCTGTACAACAGCATATGTCGGTGGCGATCGCATTGCTAAATAGGAAAGAGAGATGGAAACGATTATACGTGAAACCGTGGATTGCGAAAGAGAAGCTCGAAGTCTTCACCAGAATATGCTTCTTGAACCTCAGTGCGAGTACATAAAGAACAACGAAAGTTAGGCCTACTTGAGAATGGGCGAACAAACATTTGATCTGCCATTATGAAAGTAGCCTCTCATATTAGTATAAATGATCCTCATTTAAGAAGGTCCTTTTCTTAAAATTTCGTTCTTCATAAACGCCTTTTTTGGAAACCCTAAACTGTGTCATTCGTGAATTAAATAAAGAAACACTGCACCAGTTACGTGTTTTCTGATGCTTAATATGACGAGTTTCGATAATTTATTTTCGTTATCATCAGCAAACATTTACAGATGTATTTTATGTGGTGTTTATGTGTGTGTTGTTCTGCCTCTTGTGCTGTAACTGCGTTCGGACATATTTCTTTTCTTTTCTTTTATTTGATTTTCCGAAACATCACATAAAATACGTATGTAAAAATTTGCACTTATTATAAATTCTCGCAAAGCATAGTGCTAAACGTCAAAAATTATGTTACTAGTGCAGTGTTTGATTATTTAAGTAATGAATGCCGCTTCTGCTTAAGATCGTCTCACGGTTATGTTTTAGCGAAAGCTACTGCAGTTTGCAATACGCTACTCGGATCTCATAGTTATCATTTGCCAGAAACATGTGAACCAATACATGTGTTATTTACGGTACAAATAAATATATTTACTTCACTTGTACACTTTGAGAACACTTGACTTTTGACGTCTCCAGCTTCTTCCACATTCTCTCTTTCTGTATGTAAGTTTACCGTCATCCAAAGATCAGCTACTTCCAATGCAACTGATTGTTACAGCTGTTTCTATACCAATCGATTCTACGGATTTTGTAGTCAGCCTACCCTATGTTGTGAAGAATTTCGCGTATTTTGCATTAGTTCAAATGGCTCTGAGCACTATGGGACTTAACATCTGAGGTCATCTGTCCCCTAGAACTTAGAACTACTTAAACCTAACTAACCTAAGGACATCACACACATCCATGCCAGAGCCAGGATTCGAACCTGCGGTCGCCCGGTTCCAGACTGAATTTTGCATTAGTCATTGTGGTGGTAACGAAGCAGAAAACACACCGAGGCAACAAAAGTTATGGGATAGCACACATACAGATGGCGGTAGTATCGCGTACATAAGGAACAAAAGGGCAGTGCGGTGGGGAAGCCGTCATTTGTTCTCACGTAATTCGTGTGAAAAGGATTCCAACGAAATTACGGCCGCACGATGGAATTAGCAGACTTCGAACACGAATTGGTGATAAAGCTAGGCGGATGGGACACTCCTCTTCGGAAATCGTTAGGGAGTTCAATATTGCGAGATTCACAGTGTAAAGAGTGTGCCGAAAGTACCAGATTTCGGGCATTACCTCTTACTACGCTACAATCGCAGGTTCGATTCCAGCCTCGGGCATGGATGTGTATGATGTCCTTAGGTTAGTTAGGTTTAAGTAGTTCTTAGTTCTAGGGGACTGATTACCTCAGATGTTAAGTCCCATAGTGCTCAGAGCCATTTGAACCATTTGAACCTTTTACCACGGACAACGCAATGGCCGTCGGTCATCACTTAACGACCGAGAGCAGTCGCGTTCGCATAGAGTTGTCAGTGCTAACTGACAAGCAGCACTGATTGAAACAGCCACAGAAATCGCCATGGGGCGAACGACATACACTCCTGGAAATTGAAATAAGAACACCGTGAATTCATTGTCCCAGGAAGGGGAAACTTTATTGACACATTCCTGGGGTCAGATACATCACATGATCACACTGACAGAACCACAGGCACATAGACACAGGCAACAGAGCATGCACAATGTCGGCACTAGTACAGTGTATATCCACCTTTCGCAGCAATGCAGGCTGCTATTCTCCCATGGAGACGATCGTAGAGATGCTGGATGTAGTCCTGTGGAACGGCTTGCCATGCCATTTCCACCTGGCGCCTCAGTTGGACCAGCGTTCGTGCTGGACGTGCAGACCGCGTGAGACGACGCTTCATCCAGTCCCAAACATGCTCAATGGGGGACAGATCCGGAGATCTTGCTGGCCAGGGTAGTTGACTTACACCTTCTAGAGCACGTTGGGTGGCACGGGATACATGCGGACGTGCATTGTCCTGTTGGAACAGCACGTTCCCTTGCCGGTCTAGGAATGGTAGAACGATGGGTTCGATGACGGTTTGGATGTACCGTGCACTATTCAGTGTCCCCTCGACGATCACCAGTGGTGTACGGCCAGTGTAGGAGATCGCTCCCCACACCATGATGCCGGGTGTTGGCCCTGTGTGCCTCGGTCGTATGCAGTCCTGATTGTGGCGCTCACCTGCACGGCGCCAAACACGCATACGACCATCATTGGCACCAAGGCAGAAGCGACTCTCATCGCTGAAGACGACACGTCTCCATTCGTCCCTCCATTCACGCCTGTCGCGACACCACTGGAGGTGGGCTGCACGATGTTGGGGCGTGAGCGGAAGACGGCCTAACGGTGTGCGGGACCGTAGCCCAGCTTCATGGAGACGGTTGCGAATGGTCCTCGCCGATACCCCAGGAGCAACAGTGTCCCTAATTTGCTGGGAAGTGGCGGTGCGGTCTCCTACGGCACTGCGTAGGATCCTACGGTCTTGGCGTGCATCCGTGCGTCGCTGCGGTCCGGTCCCAGGTCGACGGGCACGTGCACCTTCCGCCGACCACTGTCGACAACATCGATGTACTGTGGAGACCTCACGCCCCACGTGTTGAGCAATTCGGCGGTACGTCCACCCGGCCTCCCGCATGCCCACTATACGCCCTCGCTCAAAGTCCGTCAACTGCACATACGGTTCACGTCCACGCTGTCGCGGCATGCTACCAGTGTTAAAGACTGCGATGGAGCTCCGTATGCCACGGCAAACTGGCTGACACTGACGGCGGCGGTGCACAAATGTTGCGCAGCTAGCGCCATTCGACGGCCAACACCGCGGTTCCTGGTGTGTCCGCTGTGCCGTGCGTGTGATCATTGGTTGTACAGCCCTCTCGCAGTGTTCGGAGCAAGTATGGTGGGTCTGACACACCGGTGTCAATGTGTTCTTTTTTCCATTTCCAGGAGTGTATATATCCGTTAGGACAGTGCGGTGAAATTTGGCATTAATGGGCTATGGCAGCAGACGACAGACGCCAGTGCCTTTGGTAACAGCACTACATCACCTGCAGCGCCTCTCCTGGGCTCATGACCACATCGCCTGTGTCCTAGACGATTTCCCAATTTCAGTTGGTAAGCGTTCATGGTGCGGTTCGAGTGTGGCCCACTCCCCACGAGGCCACTGACCCAAGATGTCAACAAGGCACTGTGCAAGCTGGTGGTGGCTCCGTAACGGTGTGAGCTGTATTTACATGGAACGGACTGGGTCCTGCGGTCCAACTGAACCGATGACTGACTGGAAATGGTTATGTTCAACTACTTGGAGACTATTTGGAGCCATTCGTGGATTTCATCTTCCCAGACATCGGTGGGATTTACATGAGTGACAACGCACCATGTCACCAGCTCACAAATGTTCGCGATTGGTTTGAAAAACATTCTGGACAATTCCAATGATTTGGCCACCCAGATCACATGAATCCCATCGAAGATTTATGGGACATAAAATATCAAAACCAGCGACCGTGTAGCCGCACCTGCCTGCTATCTCCTAGCTTGTGCAAACCGACGCAGACTACACGGGCGAAAGAAGAGTAGACTGCATCAGTTATACGATAAATTTTCTAGTAAGACGAATCTTGTTACGAGACAATTGTGAGTTCGTGCACAAACTCCTGCACCGGCAACACTTTCGTAATTATGGAAGGCTATGGGGGCAGGATGGTCCAATATTTCAGCAGGAGACTTCCAACGCCTTGTTGAGTCGATGCTACTTCGAGTTGCTGTACTGCGCCGGGTGAAATGAGGCCCGACACGGTATTAGGAAGTATCCAATCACTTTAGTCACCTCAGTGTATAATTCGACATCATTTTATATGTTAAAGACACTAAAGCAAACGAAGCAAGTATACAATGGCAAACTTAAATCAAAGCTAGGGGCTCGCTCTACGTTTTTTCAAATACCTCTGATAAAAGACATCTTTGATAAAAGCTTCCCTCGTACAGTGTCAAAGATTTGACCAAAGGGGGTTGTTAAAAGAGCTTCGTCAGTGGTATTGTACAGTTAATACGGCCCTGATGACGGCTAGGTTACTTCGTGGTCCTCATACTGTATGCCTCCAATAGCAAATGAAGATGTGTCGCCTACTGATTAGACAGAAAGCTCTGCACGCTACCTCTTCGCGAGCTGTGCTCACCTTTGTCAGGGCTCGCGCCGTGTCAAGCTATCAAAACCAGCGACCATCTAGCTGCGCCTGCCTGCTATCTCCCAGCTTGAGCAAAACAATGCAGACTTCACTATTAAAAGGAGAGTAGACTGCACCCGTTATACGATAAATTTCCTCGTAAGCCGAATCGTGTTACTAGACAATTATGAGTGTTTGCCTGTTATTTCCTTGCTCGCATCTCGTGGTCGTGCGGTAGCGTTCTTGCTTCCCACGCCCGGGTTCCCGGGTTCGATTCCCGGCGGGGTCAGGGATTTTCTCTGCCTCGTGATGGCTGGGTGTTGTGTGCTGTCCTTAGGTTAGTTAGGTTTAAGTAGTTCTAAGTTCTAGGGGACTGATGACCATATATGTTAAGTCCCATAGTGCTCAGAGCCATTTGAACCATTTTTTGCAATGGACACCACAAGGTCCTAAAGAAGATCGTAGATGAGGGGTCGAAATATCGATCGTTTAGAAGAAATATGACACGGCCTAATAACCCGCAAGATCTTAAATTCAGTGACAACGGCCACGAAAGCCTGCAGATTCACGTACGTTCTGAATGCTCTTTGTTGTATATCCCGTGATCGACATAGACCCAAATATGAGTAATAATAATTTAAGAAACAAAAACACGGAATGCGATTGATACTTTTGTTGCACCTCACTCGCTGGTTCCTCTCGAGTCGTGGTTCAAAGTTACGCAAAGAGTGCCACAGACACAGCTTCTTCAAACTTTATAGCGTTCGTCCGCGGCGTCCACTTTTTGACGTCATCGCAGCTTCACTGGTCAGCCGCGGAGACGGGCTGCGCTTTCCCACGCTTTACCGGCCGCCGGGCAGCGAACTCTCGCCGTGTGCCCGCTGTGGACAGGTTCCTTGTGCGGTGCTGCTGTCGTCACCCCCCCCTTACACACACACACACACACACACACACACACACACACACACACCAGCGCCGCCAGCTGACTTGCGCGTACTAGCCTCGGCTCGGTGTCCTTGCCCTGGATTCCTCTGCGCCGCGTAGCACGTAACAGGCTTTTAAAATGCCAGCCTCAGTTCTCTTCCTGCGTCATTTAAATACACAGAAGTGCTGGCAGCGTCATCCTCTGGTTCAAGGCAAGGAAACACCTTGCGCGGCTAGCGACATTGACAACTGCTTTGTAAAGCCGCTGCAGAGAGAGAGGCAGAGTTATCACTTCTGTAGTAAGCAGGTATCTTAAACGTCGCGCGCAAGTTATTGTTTGTGCGCGTGTTGCAGAACTAGCTGCTAGTTAGCGATAAAACAACGAACGCTTGTTATTTCATAGGACTTTTAATATAATACAACAGGAAGGAGCAACGATGACACTACAATATTTCTATTTCTACGGCCAAACTGCGTTCCGTTAATGGATGTTCGTCTACGGCACTAAAAATCAAATTCAGAAGCAGATTGTTCCAGGACATCGACACCGACGTAACTACTGAATGAGATAAAACTGTAATTAAGCCTCTGTATCCGTATGAAGTTGAGTTCAAAAACGCGACTCACCTTCGTGATTCGTGTTGTTCCTTGATTTCCTTAATTAAGTTGAATACCAGGGTGGCTTCTTCAATAAAACCTTGCTTTCTTTCGTCATCCGTGGCCTACAATGCTAATGTGTCACCCTAGGGAGCTCTAGACTTCCTCCGGTCTGATTATAATCAGATACTATCACAACTATACAAGAATTATGGCGTTGTTGTTAGAGCCGTATCACTATGTAACACATAATTCCTGGCTGCGTTCGTGGATTTTCCTCTTGCCTATTATGGATAGAGCCAACGGTCTTTCTGGAACGCTAACACCGGTTCTCGTCAGATCAGCGAAGTTGAGCGCTGTCGGGATTGGCTACCGCTTGGCTAGATGACTGTCCGAGTCTGTCGAGTGCTCTTGGCAAGTGGGGTGCACTCAGCCCTTGTGAGGCCAGCTGAGGAGCTACTTAATTGAGAAGCAGCGGTGCCAGTCACGAAAACTGCCAACAGCCGGGAGAGCGGCATGCCCCTCCATATCCACATTCAGTGATACCTATAGACTGAGGATGACACGGTGGTCGATCGGTACCGTTCGGTTCAAATGGTTAAAATGGGACTTAACATCGGAGCTCATCAGTCCCCTACACTTAGAACTACTTAAACCTAACTAACCTAAGGACATCATACACATCCATGCCCGCGGCAGGATTCGAACCTGCTACCACAGCAGCAGCGCGGTTCCGGACTGAAGTGCCTAGAACCGCTTGGCCACAGCGGCCGGCGGTATTGTTCGGGCTTTTAATTTTTTATTGTGGACACAAGAGCCAATTTCCAGTGTCCAGACTGACGATGATGGCTAGGTGTTACCGTAATCTTTACAAATTGGCTGTGGTCGGAAGCCTATCATATTGGGTTAAGGCTAGTGATTTCCTCTTTATTATGGTAGACGTTTTTCCAGAAACTGTCTAAAATAAACTTTTGAAAAGTTTTGACTGGATACAAAAATTGCAGAAGACTGTTACTAACGAAAGCAGAAAATGACCAATGAAAGTTCCTGTATTCTGTTACATAGGTTCATTTGTTAGAATGACTGAATGCTGAAACACTAGCATCGAAGTAGTCACATCAAAAAATTTTCCCGTGATCGAAGAAGATATTTATAATTTTTTTGTTGCAGTTACAGACACAAAATATTTTTGCGACTGATGTTACTAATTTCGGTCCCTAATAACCATCTGCAGACCCACAAGATACAGAGGCATATTATCATATACAAAGCATACGAACATTACAAAACAAGGCGTCAGAAATCAATTTAAACAGAAACGAAGCAGTCACGTTCCTGGATACACGCAGTTTACTTACTAGGTGTATCGAATCGGCATATGCAAACATGGTACTGTCACATAATGAACCAAACAAACTTCGACGAGTACGTATAAAACCCAAAGTCCACTTGAGAGGGCTACGACTTACCATGTCAGGGCCAGCCCGGTTAGCCGATCGGTCTAACGCACTGCTTTGCGGGCGAGAAGGCGTGCAGGTGCCCGGCAGGGGTCTGCCCAGCGGATTAGTGTCGAGGTCCGGTGAGCTGGCCAGTCTGTAGATGGCTTTTAGGCGGTTTTCCATCTGCCTCGGCGAATGCGGGCTGGTTCCCCTTATTTCGCTACAGTTACACTATGTCGGCGATTGTTCCGCAAACACTTTCTCCGCGTACGAGTACACCATAATTTCTGTACCACGCAAACATTGGGGTTACACTCGTCTGGTGTGAGACGTTCCCGGGGGGAGGGGGGCTCCAATGGGGGCCGAACCGCACAATAACCCTGGGTTCGGTGTGGGGCAGCGGTGGGGTAGGTGGACTGCTGTAGCCTGTTGTGGGGTTGTGTACCACTGTGGGCTACGGCGGGGACGTCGTTTCTAGGTCTCCAGTTCCGTACAATACCATACAATACCATGTCAACCCCACTAGTGCTAACAACCGAACCCATTTTCGCCAGCTCCAAAACCGCTCCACGAAATTATTTAATATTCAGGCCCTTCGGCCAGTCAGACTCACTGTCCGAGCCGTGTACAGGCAACTGCATTGATCACTACCCGTTAGCGCTAATAGCGCTTTTGTACGGTGCTGCCTCTCTGCTTCCTACGAGGACTTTCAGAAATTTCCCTCCGAGTACTGAATAACACAGGCTCTCACGAGAATTACTCGCCCCTAAGATGAGCCTAGTTGGCTTCGACCACCATCATTTAGAAGGATTAAGAAAAGCCGGGCCCATTATCTTCAATCAAACAAAAACTCTCTTTCCTTTTCGAGCGGAAACTGGCCAGAGCGACTACAAAACGATAGAGGGCTAACACACATATCAGCGGCCAGGATAAGGCGTGCTGCAGCCTTCTACGAAGAAACTTATAAGACCGCTATGCGGCGACGGCTGACATGCTTGTCGTATGGCTCGCTTGGTGCCGCTGTTCCACATCACTTCACATTACTTGTGTATTAGCTGTTTATTTAACAAACGAATGCACAACATCGTTTCAGTGGGAGGTAATAATAATGTAATAGCGTATTACAGTATAGATACAAATATAAGGGAGGCTTTAGTTAACATAATTAATAAATGTAGTAAAACAGATTTTAAAATAAAGCTGCGCAATTTAAATAGCAACTGAACTAAAACCAGTCTGAAGAATAAATCCTAATACACCGCCGGCACACGTACATGCACAAAGCGAACATCCTGCCCCTACAAGCCTGCGATACGAGAACTTTCTCTACATTTTGGAACATACTTCAGATATATTTCGTGTCACGAGGAAAATGTGCCAGTACAAAACAAAATGCAACAGCCACGCCGACACGGTAGCTCAGCGTGTTCGGTCAGAGAGCCGGTTGGCCTCTGTAATAACAAAACTAAAAACTGTGTGGAAGGATCAACCACCGAACTTGAACAGGATGTCTTGCGACGTCCGCAACGACCAAACACAACGATAAAAAAAAAAAAAAAAAAAAAGTGGTCAGCGCGACGGAATGTCAATCCTAAGGGCCCGGGTTCGATTCCCGGCTGGGTCGGAGATTTTCTCCGCTCAGGGACTGCGTGTTGTGTTGTCCTAATCATCATTTCATCCCCATCGACGCGCAAGTTGCCATAGTGGCGTCAAATCGAAAGACTTGCACCAGGCAAACGGTCAACCCGACGGGAGGCCCTAGTCACGCGACATTTTATTTATTTATTTATCAGTTAAATTCATCATATGTAGGTTGAAGCTACGATAAAATAAATAAAACGGCTATAAAATATGAGTGTGTGTGTGTACTGCGCCTCTGCAAGGTTATGTTGGAGCTTCGGTACGTATATAACCTGGGTAAAATGTATTACAAAGAGGCATCATACAGAAGCATCTGAAACTTGGCGTACACTGCAGACAGCTAAACAATATCCTGCACTACGGCGTAGACAAGACAGTAACTGAAAAAAGAAAGTTTCATATGCGTTGAGTGCTGTATGTATCAGTTTATATTGATATAAACTGTTAGGAAATTTAGGTAGCATATGTAGCTTGAGGCTCCAATACAATAAATAAAATATTTATGAAATATGAACACGTGAACTGCGCCCATCCAAAGTACTGTTGGAGCTTCAGTACGCTTGTATTCTACTCTTCAGAGCTGTATCACAACACAAAAAATATAGATAAAATTGTATTTCAACTAGTAATCGAATATAACAATAAGAAAACAGTGGGTAGACTAATGGTCGAATCTGTTACGCTATGGGTCGGAACTAAGGATTTTACATGCTGACCTGAAAAAAAGATTAACAGCTGTGGAAACTGATTATTTACAAAGGAGTGCCAGAATATCGACAATCGAAAAGACACCTAAAAACGACGTGAGAGCTCGAATGAAACACATTAATTGATCTCTGTATCAATTAATTCTGTAATTATAATAATAGTAATAATAATAATAACTGACACACACCGTAGAAAGTAACAGGAATACAACAAAATGTCGTTATTAATTGATCTCTGTATCAATTATTTCTGTAACAATAATAACAATAACTGCCACACATGATAGTCATTTAGTAAGTGCCGTCACATAAAGCATCTGATATTTGCCTTTCGTCATAGTCAATCATTGTTTTGAACGAAGAAGTAAGCAAATAGTAACGGAAATGAGTCATTTTCATATGCATTTGTGTTGTATGAATCAGTACATACGAATATAGAACAAAATTTAGACACACACAGAAATAGAAAAGAACGAGGGCTAAAAAGGAATAAAAATATAAAAATGTGACAACACGAAGTTCATAAGGAATTAAAAGTGGTACCAAAACGTAAGGAATAATATGTTTTTAGAGAAAGCCTTACGCCGGCCGGAGTGGCCGTGCGGTTCTAGGCGCTTCAGTCTGGAGCCGAGCGACCGCTACGGTCGCAGGTTCGAATCCTGCCTCGGGCATGGATGTGTGTGATGTCTTTAGGTTAGTTAGGTTTAAGTAGTTCTAAGTTCTAGGGGACTCATGACCTTAGAAGTTAAGTCCCATAGTGCTCAGAGCCATTTTGAACCTTTTACGTAATAATGTTGGTTTTGTGAAAATTACCTCGGGCAGTTAATGAGAAAACTGACTTGTGAGGGTAGTGTCTTAGATCTCCTAGTAACTAAGAGATCTGAAGTTTTCGAATTAGTTAACGCAGCGTAAGGAATCAGTGACCATAAGGCTGAGAACCATTGACTGTAAGGCTGTTATAGCAATAATGACTATATGTGTTAAAAGAATTTTTTTTAAAATTTCCTTGTTAGGCTTTGCAGATACTTACCCATACGGACGTCTACATTGAATTTCTGGTCCTTGGTTCTTAATTCCTAAAATTTCTTAACAGATTTATTGTGTCGTTTAAACAAGTCGGATACAATACCTTTGTTTCACTAAGTGGAAAGAAGTAACGAACTAGAACGAAGTATCAGCATTACACATCATATGGTCAGGTTACATAAAAATTTTCACCTGAAACACAGGCATCGTGAGAGAGAGATAAGAAACGAAACATCAGTTACACGCTAAGTAGCAATATAATTAAAAGATTCACATATTTGATAAGAGGACTAACAATACAATTCTACATTAGTCTACAAAAGGAATTTTAAAGAAGTTAGAAAAATAGTTTTGCTTAGCAAGAGTGACACGAAACAAACTGCATAGTATCTGAGCAGTCAACATGAAATATTGAGCCCTGGTGAAGGGGATGTGGAACATAAACGAGGAAAATTGAAAAACATTGTTCAATACGCCATAGATGTTTATGTTCAGACCAAAGTTGCGAAGGATGGGAAAGACCCGCAGTTATTCAACAGCCTTTTTTTAGAAAGCTGGCACAAAATAAAGAGATCTATATAGCGGTTTTAAGCTAATGAAGGCCTTCATGACAAACATATTGTGACTAAAGAAGGTACGTCCACGTCAAAACAGTCTTACGAAGTAGCGATTGCAGAGTGAGATTCATTGTAAAATCCCCAGGAAGATACTAGTTTACCAACCACAGGACCAAATTTTTGACTGGATTCAGAACTTCCTTGAAGACAGGACTCAAGACGGTGTTGGATTCAGAACTCCCTTGAAGATAGGACTCAAGACGGTGTCGTTAACGGGACGAAATCGACAGATGCGAAGGTAATTTTGGGAGTACGCCAAGGGAGTTGGCGTATTCCCAAAATGTGTATGATAAATATTGATGGTCTGCTGGTTAAAGTCGGAAGCTCCACGAGGCTGTTCGCACGATGCTGTTGTCTACATGATAGTTGAAACGCCAGAACACTATAGCGAAATATAGGACGACCTGCAGGGGATAGATAATTTGTGCATGGACTGGCGGTTGACCCTAAATAAATGCAACGCTTTGCACATAAACAGGCGAAGAGACCTAATACTATTACATCACGCTATTGACGATGGACCACTGGATAGTAACAATCGTACGATGGATAGGAGTGACTGTCCGGAGAGAACTTAAGTGAAATAACCACGTAACACCATTTGTAGAAGCAGAAGCCTAGCCGAGATTTAGTGCAAGGATATTAAGGGAATGATATTCATCCACGAAATATGTTGAGACACTTGCAAGACCGATTCCTTAGCATTACGCATCACTCTGGGACACTTTCCAGGTAGGACTTCGTTATCTGACCGATGGCGCTCGATTCGGAGGCAAGCTGGTTCGTACTCTGGTGGGGGGAGAAATTTTCGCCACAACTATTCGGCCGTCAAGGAGAGGATAGGTGGTGGCATAAAATCCCCGATCACCACACTGGATTAAATTCCACACCTCCTTGCAATGTCCCACGAAGTGAAGCCATGTGACACTGATGATCGAGTTCCGTTCATAGAAGAGATACGTTAAACCTGGCTAGGATATATATCGGCACTGGGTTTCACCCTTCCCCTTCTTTGACCATCATCCAACACGAAACGCATTACAGGCACCTCCATTCAATAAGTGCACTTAACATTCAACGCTCACCTTTCGCGAAGGAAAGATGCCATTGTGCACGAAGGAAAGAAATACCTCTCCAATTAGACGGCTGAATCTACCCACCGTGGTGTGCCAGCCAAACATTCCATATGGTAAATCAATCAATAGAAACTGTTAAAAATATCAAACAAAGAACGGCATATTTCGCCATGGGGTCATTTATAATTAGCGCGAGATCATTAGGGAGAAGCTCAGCGGACTACGGTGGCGGATTCGAGAAGAGAGGCGTTGTATATAAAGGAGAAGTGTACTATTGAAATCCCGAGAACGTATGTTCCAAGAAGAGCCAGACAAGATATTACTTCCTGCTACAAACGCATACGTCTCGAGAAATGATCACGAAAAGAAAATGGGAGGAATTAGAGATTATACGGAGGCGTACCGACAATCATTTTTCTCGCGCACTTGTAGGTATAAACAAAACACTGAAGAGCCAAAGAAACTGGTACACCTGCCTAATATCGTGTAGGCCCCCTCCCCCTTTCCGCGAGACGCAGAAGTGCCGCAACACCACGTGAGCGTGAGGTGGACTCGACTAATGTCTGAAGTAGAGCTGGACGGAATTGACACCACAAATCCTGCAGGGTTGTCATAAATTTTTAAGATCTGAACAGCACGTTGCAAGGCATCCCAGATATGCTCAATAATGTTCATGTCTGCGGAGCCTGGTGGCCAGCGGAAGTGTTTAAACTCAGAATAGTGTTCCTGGAGCCACTCTGGACGTTTGGGGTGTCGCATTGTCCTGCTGGAATTGCCCAAGTCCGTCGGAATGCACAATGGACATGAATGGATGCAGGCGATCAGACAGAATGTTTACGTCGTGCCACCTGTTAGAGTCGTATCTAGAGGTATCAGGGGTCCCATATCACTCCAATTGCACACGCCCCACACCATTACAGAGCCTCCACCAGCTTGAGCACTCCCTTGCCGACATGCAGGGTCCATGAATTCGTAACGTTGTCTCCATACCCACATACGTCCATCCGCTCGATATAATGCGAAACAAGACTCGTCCGTCCAGTCAACACGTTTTCAGTCATCAACAGTCAAGTGTTGACATGCCCAGGCTAGGCGTAAAGCTTTGTATCATGCAGTCATCAAGGGTACACGAGTGGGCCTTCGGCTCCGAAAGCCCTAATCGATTATGTGTCGTTGAATGCTTCTCACACTGACACTTGTTGAAGGCTCAGCATTGAAATCTGCAGCAATTTGCGGGAGGGTTGCACTTCTCTTCCGTTGAACGATTCTCTTCAGTCGTCGTTGGAACCGTTCTTGCATGATCTTTCTCCGGCCGCAGCGACGTTGGAGATTTGATGTTTTACCGGATTGCTGATATTCACGGTACACTCGTGAAATGGTCGTATGGGAAAATCCTTATTTCACCGCTACCTCGGAGATGGTATGTCCCAACGCTCGTGCGCCGACAATAACACCTCGTTCAAACTCACTTAAATCCTGATAACCTGCCATTGTAGCAGCATTAACCGATCTAACAAGTGCGCCAGATACTTGTCTTATATAGGCGTTGCCGACCGCAGTGCCGTATTCTGCCTGTTTGCATGTCTCTGTATTTGAAAATGGATGCCAATACTAGTTTCTTTGGCCCTTCAGAGTATAGAGCACACTCGCAGCCGTGGCGTATCGTTTCATTCGTTTTCGCACATGACAGTGCCCTATGACGTATCGCTTCTTGCCATGGCAGGAGGACGCTCCCATGCGTGTTGCTTGTGGCGTGCAGGTAACGGTGGATCGCATTTTAGTAGGCTGTATTTTGTATTCAGAAAAGAGGGCAGCAACTAATTTCTAATTAAATGACAATGACACGAATGTGGTACGTTTTTTAATTTTTTTGGAATGTTCGACTTGTTCCCTAAAATTTTAGGACAAAGGTTTTAATGTATTATCGCGGTTTCTGTAAGTGACAAGCCAGCCCCATTTACTTTGAATCTAATTTAATTTTCCTCTTGTCTTATTTGTGTTTCAGTTGACAGTTTTAGAAACCCGAACATTTTAATGCTGTCTTACATAACCTGAGGTAATATGATTGTGCAATAACCATGGGTGAGACTAGGACTGGTTTTGATATATTTTATCGCATTTTCTACGTTTTAACCACGTAAGTTTCCAGTAACTTTCGTACGGGCGCTAATAACCTCGTCGACCTACCCATTCAGCCACCCCCCCCCCCCCCCACCCTTCCCCCGCGCCACACACACGAATGCAAAGCTTACAAAACCTCGTTCGACTGACCGTTGAGTGGTATTGCTATTCGGACTGGTGGTCTTATGGAGCAGTATGGAGCAGGATTAATACAATACATAAGAATTTCCAGCAAAGAGCAGTGCGTTTCGTTACGGGTTCCTTTACTGAGTACGAATGTTTCGGAGACGCTCATCAAAGACCAGTAGCAGACGTTAAAAGAGAGGCGTTGTGGATGACGAAGAGTATACTGTTCATATTCCGAGAGCATACTTTCGACAAGAGGCAGATAGCGTTACAGTTCCATCCGTACAAATCTCGCTAGATGACAATCACGAAAAGGAAGGAAGAAAAAGATTAGGTCATTCCGTCAACACCGAGGTCATTAGAGACGGAGCATAAGCTCGGATTGTTTCATGAATGGGAAACGGAAACGGCCGCGCCGTTTCAGAGAAATTATCAAATGGTTCAAATGGCTCTGAGCACTATGGGACTCAACTGCTGTGGTCATCAGTCCCCTAGAACTTAGAACTACTTAAACCTAACTAACCTAAGGACATCACACACATCCATGCCCGAGGCAGGATTCGAACCTGCGACCGTAGCAGTCGCACGGTTCCGGACTGCGCGCCTAGAACCGCGAGACCACCGCGGCCGGCTCAGAGAAATTATCCCGACATTTGCCTGCAACTATTTAGGGAAATCATGGAGAGCCCAAACCTGGACAACCGGACACGGATCTGAACCGTCGTCCTCCCAAATGTGAGTCCAGTCTGATAACCACTGCGCTGCCTCGCCCGGTGACCACGACGAGGAGAAATTAGAGCTCATACAGAGATTCGACCACCATTCTTTCTCCCGAGGCACGCTGCGCAAATGGAACAGGAAATATATGTAGATAAAGAAGAAATTATAGTGGTAGAGAGAGCCACTCTCCGCCTGACGCGGCAATAACACGCGCCGGAGCAGAGACGTAGATGCACGCAGAGAGCAGGCCAGTGGCCCGACTTCCGAGCGGCGGCTCACCTGGCGGCCGGCCGCCCCCCGGAAGCCGTCACGCCGCTGCCAGCGCCGGAAGTCACGCCCGCCGCCGCCCCCGCCGCCGCCCCCTCTCCGCCCCCGCCTCCTAAGGCAGTGTCGACGTTCCGTCAGCGGGGCAGAGCCAGGGACAACGGCCTGAATGCCCGCCGCCCGCCGCGTGGCCGGCTCTGCGCTGCTGCATGCTGGCAGTCTGCCCACATTCCGTGTTCCGGCCGGGCGACAAAGGGAGGAACACACACACACACAGTTCTACCACGTTTTCACGGCATGCAGGCGCCGATCGTCTGACCCACCGCGCGCTCTTCATTCGCGAAATCCATTTGTGGTCTGGCGGACGCCGCGCTACCCGACAAACGCGGCCACTTCGATTTTTAAGAACAGAAGCTGTTTCTCTAAAAAATGATGATTATCCAAACGATACCAAAGGTGGGCTACACGTGGGGCTCATAACGTAATACCATACACTGTCTAGTAAAAATAGTGAAGCATCCAGAAAGCGAGCAGGAAACAAAAAGAAACTTAAGTGGCTGAGAGGGTATGTGATGCTACTGCAGTGATTACAAATTCGTGTCAAATTTACAAAGGGGTTGGCAATATGAGCCGAGTTACGAGTATGTCGTTGACCCCCTGTGGCCAGGATGCATGCTCTGCTTCGGTTGGAAACTGTGTCATAAAGCTCTTGTATCTTCGCCTGAGCTAAGGTGCCCCATAACTAGAATGAGATTTTCACTCTGCAGCGGAGTGTGCGCTGATATGAAACTTCCTGGCACATTAAAACTGTGTGCCAGGCCGAGACTCGAACTCGGGCGGGACCTTTGCCTTTCGCGCGCAAGTGCTCTACCATCTGAGCTACAGAAGCACGACTCACGCCCCGTCCTCACAGCTTTACTTCTGCCAGTACCTCGTCTCCTACCTTCCAAACTTTACAGAAGCTCTCCTGCGAACCCGCAGAACCAGCACTTCTAAAAGAAAGGATATAGCGGAGACATGGCTTAGCCACACCCTGGAGGATGTTTCCAGAATGAGATTTTGCACTCTGCAGCGGAGTGTGCGATGATATGAAACTTCCTGGCATATTAAAACTGTGTGCCAGGCCGAGACGCGAACTCGGGACCTTTGCCTTACGCGGGCTAGTGCTCTACCATCTGAGCTACCCAAGCACGACTCACGCCCCGTCCTCACAGCTCTATCTGCCAGGAAGTGTCGGCGTGGCACACAGTTTTAATCTGCCAGGAAATTTCATATCAGCGCACACTCCCCTGCAGAGTGAAAATCTCATTCTGGAAACATCCTCCAGGGTGTGGCTAAGCCATGTCTCCGCTATATCCTTTCTTTTAGAAGTGCTAGTTCTGCGGGTTCGCAGGAGAGCTTCTGTAAAGTTTGGAAGGTAGGAGACGAGGTACTGGCAGAAGTAAAGCTGTGAGGACTGGACGTGAGTCGTGCTTCTGTAGCTCAGATGGTAGAGCACTTGCCCGCGAAAGGCAAAGGTTCTGAGGTCGATCTCGGCCTGGCACACAGTTTTAATCTGCCAGGAAGTTTTATGCTCCATAACTGTTTTAGCCGGCCGCTGTGGCCGTGCGGTTCTAGACGCTGCAGTCCGGAACCGCAGGACTGCTACGGTCGCAGGTTCGAATCCTGCCTCGGGCATGGATGTGTGTGATGCCCTTAGGTTAGTTAGGTTTAAGTAGTTCTAAGTTCTAGGAGACTGATGACCTAAGATGTTAAGTCCCATAGTGCACAGAGCCATTTGAACCATTTGAACTGTTTTAGCTTGCCCTTGTTATGCCGGATACTGGCAGTGGGACAGAGTTGACCTCAGAGCTGGTCCCACACAAGTTATGTCGGGGCAGATCGGCGGGTCCTGCCGCCCAGGGAGTACTTCAACATCTCGCAGACTGTTAGTAGAGACACGCGCCATGTGTAAACGAGCGTTATCCTGTTCGAAAATGGCACCACAAAACTGTCACATGACAAGTAACAGGTGAAGACGCAGGTTGTCCAGTACGTGCAGATGTGTCAGAGTTTCCTCAGTGACTATCAGCTGTAACCTAAAGTCATGCACGATGGCTCTCCACACCTTGCCGTCAGGAGCAAAACCACTGTGCCTATTCAAAACACTGGAAGAATGAGATCCCTCCCCAGGTTGCCTGCATACCCGATGACGATGGTCATCCGCGGTAGTGCAGACCCGCGATTTATAACTGATCACAATCTGAGGCCATTCACCACCGGTTCATGCTCCTGGTCACAGCACCACTCCAAATGCAGCTGGCGTGTAGTGCCGTTAATAGCAGCCTACTCACGGGATGATAAGACCCTAGTCCAACTGCTGCCACTCTCCCATCAGTGGTTGTAGAATGACAGACCATTGCAGGCGGTTCATTACTTGTTCTCGGATGGCAGAAGCAGATTTGAAGAAAATGTGACGTACCTGGTGCACAATACGGCGATCCTCCCCTGTAGTGGTCAGACGTGGTCGCCTTGACCTTTGGTGACGTTCCCATGCAGCCTAACATTGGGTGATTGTCACATCTGAGTGGCCCACAAATCTGGATATTGCACGCCTCGACCAGTAGGCCAAATGGAGATGAACAATGAGGCACGTTTCGAAGAGTATTAGGTGCTGACAACGCTATTTCACATGATAAGCAGCAGCTCTGTGTCCTTCACGATGATCACTCAGCATCTGTCGCTGTCCACGCCCCCTACATACCCTTCCAGGGGTGGTAGGAGCACTGAACATGAACGGCATTAATGCATCCTGGTAGCCATTCTACCTGCCACAGAGAACTGCAACTCTGAAGTTAAAATCTTCTGGGGTATTAGGCCGCATCGTATTTCCTCTAAAATAATCGACATTTCGATCCTTCTGCTGGAACCTTCCTCAGGATCTTCCGGCGTCCACTACTGCTAGAACACTCGAAGAGAAGATCCTGAGGAAGATCCCAGCAGAGGGGTCGAAACGTCGATTATTGTGGAGGAAATATGAGGCGGCCTAATAACCGAGAAGATTTTAAGTTCAGTGGCAACGGCCACGAACGCCTTCATACTTACGTAATTGCAACTCTGATCATTTCCATAGCCGCCCATGGTTTAATATGTTAGGTTGGTGCATAAGTTCTTAGCGTTTTCCCATAAATTAAAAAAAATCACAATAGATACACGTAACAGGGATTTAAGTCATAAATAACATATTCTACTTCACTGTTTCCAGCAGTCTGCCAACGTTGGGTTAACTTCGCGATTCCGCGAGTGTAGAGATTTCGTAGTTTTGAGGCGACGAACTCGTCGTGCGATGTTTGGGGCGCGTTTTCATCCGACTGGGGAATTCCTTGAAGGCTGTACGCCAGAGAGCGGGAAAGGAAAAAATCTGAGTGCGCAAGATCAGGTGAATAAGGTGGGTGCGGACTGACTTCCCAACCCCTATGTAGTGTTTTTTGCCAGTCTAGCTGAATGCAGGCTGGCGGCCGTTATCGTGCAGTCACATCACTTCACGCAGTCTTCCTGGTTGTTACTCCTGGATTGTTGCTCCTTGATTGTTTTCAATAAGTGTGCGCGTGATGGTTACACTTCAGGGAAGCAATCCGTAATACACAACACCGCCGCCGTTCCACTAGATACAGTACATAACGTTATCTTTCGTGGGAGCGAGCAGGTCGTACAGGGAGCTGCTATTTTGTTTGGACTCAACCACTCCTTTCTTTTCCTTCTGTTAGCATAAAGCCACAGAAACGATATGGGATGGGAATGGTCGACGTTGGTTCAAATGTCTCTGAGAACTATGGGACTTAACATCTGAGGTCATCAGTCCCCTAGAACTTTACTTAAACCTAACCAACCTAAGGACATCACACACATCCTGCCCGAGGCAGGATTCGAACCTGCGACCGTAGTGGTAGCGCGGTTCCGGACTGTATCTCCTAGAACCGCTCGGCCACAGCGGCCGGAGGTCGACGTTGTTCACGAGCCAATTGATAACAAGCAAGCAGACATGCATATATGGTCACCCACGGATTTTTGTGATTTTGGCTGAGATCATTCGGTATCCATACGGCCGATTTTTGAACCTTCCCCACTGCATGCAAAAGTCCCACGATGGTCGAATGATCACAATTCAGATCTGCCAGTTCTCGAGAGCAATGACGTGGATCGTTGTGGATTAATGCATACAAACTATTTTCATCAAATCCCGAAGGTCTGAACGTGCCGAGTCACTGATGTCAAAACAATCCTACTTGAAACAAGAAAACCTTTTCCTCGCCGTCCGTTGTCCAATGGCATTATTCTCATACATGGCGAAAATGTTTGTGGCTGCCTCCGCTGCTATAAATCCTCTACTGAACTCAAACAGAAGAACATGTCGGGAATGTTCCGATATCTCTTCATTTTCTAACGGCCACATCTCCACTCTATATCTCGAAGCGACAAATGATAATATATAAAGTCAAGTAGCAATAGTGAATTACAAATAAAAAATGACAACCGATAAATAAACTGACAGCAACCGGAAAACTAACATACAGAACAAAAAAACGGTATACGAACTTACGCACCGTCTCACACAAAGTTACACTGACATTTGACCACGTCATCTGAGTACTTCCCTTTTGTGGTCGGGCAGTGTAAGTGAAATTTTTAACAAGCAGACACTTTTAAGTTAACGTTGAGTGGCCAAAGTAATGTTGGGTCAAAGCGACATGAGTCGATTGTCGGCTGTTGTAGCCTACGCGGTGTCTTCGTCCACTTCTGGTTCAAATGGTTTGCTGATGCCACACTTTCAAATCGGTGGCGAGCCGACTCGAAGGAGACCGTTGGAAGCCAAGCAAGGGCAGTGCAGATGAAGTGAGACACAGTTGCCCACAGAAACCCGAGTTCTCGTGTAATCTCCTATATGCTGTGATCAATGCTTTTGCACCCATTACCATCACACGTTCAAAGGAGGTAAACTCGCGACTTGCTGCCGTGTACACTCTACTCTTGTCTGTGAGACTACTCAAATAGCGTGCCTACACTCGCGCCATACGGCGCATCGAGAAACAACGTTCGGGCCTCGTACATGGCGAATCTTCAAATAGCACAGCCTTCTCTCTGACTTTTGGCTACTCAGTTTATTTATTCTTCGACGGCTGTTTTCAGTACATCCCTCGCCAAGAAGCATTAATCACATCCAAATGAGCAATATGTGCACTGCTTATTAACGTCACTAAGCAGTTTAGATATTGCCTACTTGGATGTGGCATTGTAAGTTTCCTTATGACAGGCTGTGTAACAAACAACTGTAGAAGAATAAATACACACGTCTAAAAAGTTCTGCATCACCCTGGTTTCCAGAACTCCTGAAGATAGACTTTGACTGTGGATATTGTATCACAGGCACAGTCCCTTTGATTGTTCAGAGATGTCACTAAACCCAACCAAACCTGAAAACAACCACGCATGAGCAGCGCCTATTAGACGAGGTGGTCCGACAGCCGATCAGTTCCAGTCATTGCACCAGGAAGGAGGTATACGGCTCGTTTTGTCTGTGTTTCAACCATGCCTAGATGGTCAGTACCGCGGTTCGATCGCGACCGCATTGTTACTTTGTGCCAGGAAGGGCTCTCAACAAGGGAAGTGTCCAGGCGTCTCGGAGTAAACCAAAGCGATGTTGTTCGGACAAGGGGGAGATACAGAGGGACAGGAACTGTCGATGAAATGCCTCTCTCAGGCTGCCCAAGGGCTACTACTGCAGTGGATGACCGCTACCTACGGATTATGGCTCGGAGGAACCCTGACAGCAACGCCACCATGTTGAATAATGCTTTTCGTGCAGCCACAGGACGTCGTGTTACGACTCAAACTGTGCGCAATAGGCTGCATGATACGCAACTTCACTCCCGACGTCCACGGCGAGGTCCATCTTTTTAACCGCGACACCATGCAGCGCAGTACAGATGGGCCCACCAACATGCCGAATCGACCGCTCAGGGTTGGCATCACGTTCTCTTCACCGATGAGTGTCGCATATGCCTTCAACCAGACAATCGTCAGAGACGTGTTTGGAGACAACCCGGTAAGGCTGAAAGCCTTATACACACTGTCCCGCGAGTCCAGCAAGGTGGAGGTTCCCTGCTGTTTCGGCGTAGCATTATGTGGGGCCAATGTACGCCGCTGGTGATCATGGAAGGCGCCGTAACGGCTGTACGATACGTGAATGCCATCGTCCGAACGATAGTGCAACCATATCGGCAGCATATTGGCGAAGCATTCGTCTTCATGGACGACAATTTGCGCCCCCATTATGCACATCTTGTGAATGACTTCCTTCAGGATAACGACGTTGCTCGACTAGAGTAGCAAGCATGTTCTCCAGACGTGAACCCTATCGAGCTTGCCAGGGATAGATTGAATAGGGCTGTTTATGGACGACGTGACCCACCAACCACTCTGAGGGATCTACGCCGAATCGCCGTTGAGGAGTGGGACAATCTGGACCAACAGTGTCTTGATTAACCTGTGGATAGTATGCCACGACGAATACAGGCACGCATCAAAGCAAAAGGACGTGCTACTGGGTATTAGAGGTACCGGTGTGTACCTCCACACGCTGTATGGTGGTACAACATGCAATGTGTGGTTTTCATCAGCAATAAAAAGGGCAGAAATGATGTTTATGTTGATCTCTATTCCAATTTTCTGTACATGTTCGGGAACTCTTGGAACCGAGGTGACGCAAAACTTCTTTTTATATGTGTATATTGTATGCACATCAAAGATGCCTGCTTGTAAGAAAAATCTTGTGTTCGGGAGCATTAACGAAAACTTTAGTTGCGAATCTATAATTTTCCCCAAAGCAGGAATTTTGATTGTCGGTTGAACTTTTACGCTGCTTTCGAAGTGCTAAAAAGTAATTATCTGAAGTTTTATGAACCGCTTCTTAGAACTTAATTACTTATGAACGTTATTTATTTTATTAAAACCAGATCATGCGCAGAATTCGTCTTTCTCTTACCGTGATAGGTTTTCGATTTAAAGCTCTGGAGACAAGACAGGATTTCATACCCTCCGATAAATATTTACAGCAAGTCATGCTCGTATTGGCCACCCTACTGCAGCGGCGCTCCATGCGTGGAAGCAGTGGATAGTGAGGGAGTGTTGTACGCTGCGTCGAGCGGGTACAGGACCGCGCAGTGTGGCCGCGTCATGGGATCTACACTCCGCTAGCTACCTTACGGTGTGTGGCGGAGGATACTTTGCGTACCAGTGCCACTTTCCCACTTTGCCGTTCCAGTCGCGAATGGCGCACACAGAGAGCGATTCTTAGTAAGCCACAGAATGAGCTCGAATCTCTCAGGTCTTACTTTCTGGTCTTTTCGCAAGGTACATGCAGGAGGAAGCAATATGCTGGTTGACTCTTCTAAAGACGTACGCTGTCGGAATTTTAGCAGCAAATCACACCGGGATGCACAACATCTCTCCTCTAATGTCTTCCACTGGAACTGGATGGCGCCTCCGTGACGCTTTTGCGCTTATTAAACCAACTCATGACGCTTTTCTCCGTTGCCTTCATCAATCCTACTATGCAAGGAACTCAGACTATCAATAGTCCAGTATCGATCGAATGGCGATTTCGCAAACAACATTCTTTGTGGGTGGACTGCACTTCCTAAGGATTCGTTCTGTTCCTCAGTCCGGTATCTGCCTTTACTACGGTAAGTTTTATGGGGTCGTTCTCCTTTAAATCGCTGTTTCCAGTAAATTATCGCCAATAGTGTAATCAAACAACAACCGGTGTTTTCTATTATTTACGAACAATACGTTACATTTGTGTATGTTGAGGGTCAACTGACAATGCCTGCTCCAGGCGACCCTCCTTTGCAGGTCTTTCTGCATTTCGCTGAAAATGTCTAGCGTTGCGACTTCGCCGTGTACAACAGCATCACCCGCCGAAGGCCTTATGGAAATTCCGACCATATCCGCTACGTCATTTCATTTATTGTGAAAAGTAATGGCCCTGTAACACTTCCTTGGGGTACACCCGGGGTTGCTTTTACGTCTGAGTAATTATTATTTCTCATTCAAGATCGACAAAGTGTGCTCTATTTGGTAGGAACTCTTCAATTCAGTGAAAGGTAGATTGTCCGCATTTCCACAATGGACCGAACAGCTTCGTCTGCAGTGTTGGGTCAACGCTGTAAATTTATTACTTTGTCGGTCTGACGCTTACGCAATCAGGTGGAGGCATGTATGTAATTACGTTGACTTCCACTGGCCAGAACTCGCAAACGTCTTGGCAAGCCACTGGCGTGCTGAGTGAAGGTACGAGGGCTGTTCGCTGTTAAGGTCCGATCGGTCGCGAAATGGAAGCCACAGCGAAAATCGAAAATGTTTTATTTGCAACGGTGAGCTACTTCTCCCAGCTACTTCTCTACGTAGTCGCCGCTCCGCCTTAGACATTTGTCGTAGAGTTGTAACAACCTTCCATTACCCTCGTCATAGATGGCAGCCACCTGTGCTATTCGCCAATTCTCCACGCTAGTCCGCAGCTTGTTGTCTGTGGAAATTTTGTCGTCATGGCCACCAGTTCGTGTGAACAGAGATGAAATCCAGAGGGAGCCGAGTCCGGGAAGTATGGTGGGTGATCAGACACTTCCCGTCGAAAACGTTGCAGGAGCGTGTTCATTTCCCCTGCAGTGAGTGGCCGAGAATTATCATGAAGAACGAAGTGCACGGCGGCTGCGTTGTGTGGTGTTGCATGAAATCAGCCGAAATCTCTGAGCACGCAGTCATACTTCGAGGGCAACCCTATTTTCTTGGTATCTTTACTGGTCACTGTGCACTCAGAACTGAAAAGAGCTACGCGGTGCGATCGGCAGCACAAACAAAGATACTGCCCAACACATCTGTGCAAAGCTTCATCGGATTTTCACTTTGGTTTCCACTTCGAACCGATCGGACCTTCACAAACGCATACGAGTAGCAATCCTATATAAAAATGCTGAGAAAAGAAATACTATGTTTTTGGACGAGTCCAACTCCAACCTGTCCAGTAGTGAAGGCTGCATATGTGCGAAACAGTGGTCTCGCAAACGTGCATCATGTATTTCCGTACCTAACATCACCAGCATCACCTGATTTAACTCGACGACATTCCATTACCCTTTTGTCACTTTTGTTGAAGTTCATCTAGTAACATTTCTTCAAGACGTTAACCATTCCATGCAACTGTTATTGCAAGTCTTTTGCAGTTTATAACAGAATTACAATGTCACCAACAACCCTTGAAGTTTTTGTTTCTTCTCCCTGAACTTTATTTCGCTTTCTAAATTTCCCCTTGGTTTCCTTCATTGCTTTTTCCATGTACAGACTGAGTAACACGGGGAACTGGTTACAACTTTGTCTCACTACCTTCTCAGAGATTAATCAAAGACGAATAAAGGGTTTATTTCATTTGCACATGCATTTTTAAAGTATTACCAGAATCCAAAATTGCAAGATGACCTTCTATTCCAGTAATAAAAAGTTCAACATCAAATGTAACTCGGCCGCATGAATGAACAAACCTCACATTATAACGACTTAGGAAATGCACGAGATCAACAACCGAACATACAAGAACATTTGCTAAGGAGCCTAGGAGGGCATTAGCTGCTTAACCCTAGCCTGACGTCAGAGCGGCTGAACCACCGAGTAAAGATCAAAAGCAGCCGCACCTCCGCTACTAGCAGTGAACACTAGCGGGTGCGCAGCTGTGTGTAAGGCCTTAATAGGAACTGGTTCTGTAACGAAGAACGATACTAAACTACATGGCCAAACCACTTGTGTGAAAGCAGTCTTGTTCACTGACATAGCTAACATACGTTTTTGCCTGCCACTGGATGCCGTTGTACCCGATTTCGTCTCCTATGTATTGAGTACTACCTGACTAACGACCAATGCATCAATTAAATTTCAGAGCCCGATGTTCTGCCCTTTTTGAGATCCCTCCAAGTACCATATTTCAGCGGGACAAAGCACGGTTATACGTAATTATGAGCCGCGGAATGTGCGTGTCTTCTTCGGCGAATGACTGGCTGTGAACGTACTGTAAGTGCGCTGACTTGCGGCGACCGATAGCATTGCCGCTGTTGTCGAGGGCGCGAGACTGTAGCGAGTGGCAGAGTAGGTTGTGAAGTAAACATACAGCTATTTAGTTATTTGCATATTCGATGGATAATCTGAACGATTCTGTGGTATGAGTCAGCTTACAGGGTATACAGGGTGTTACAAAAAGGTACGGCCAAACTTTCAGGAAACATTCCTCACACACAAATAAAGAAAAGATGTTATGTGGACGTGTGTCCGGAAACGCTTAATTTACATGTTAGAGCTCATTTTAGTTTCGTCAGTATGTACTGTACTTCCTCGATTCAACGTGATCAAATTGTAAATTTTCACAATCAACATGTGTGGGCTGACGAGAGTCCGCACGCAATTGTGCAATCACGTCATCAACACATACTTTCTGTGAACGTTTGGACAGGCATTGTTGGTGATGTCTTGATTGGGCCCCATGTTCTTCCACCTACGCTCAATGGAGCACGTTATCATGATTTCATACGGGATACTCTACCTGTGCTGCTAGAACATGTGCCTTTACAAGTACGACACAACATGTGGTTCATGCACGATGGAGCTCCTGCACATTTCAGTCGAAGTGTTCGTACGCTTCTCAACAGCAGATTCGGTGACCGATGGATTGGTGGAGGCGGACCAATTCCATGGCCTCCACACTCTCCTGACCTCAACCCTCTTGACTTTCATTTATGGGGGCATTTGAAAGCTCTTGTCTACGCAACCGCGGTACCAAATGTAGAGACTCTTCGTGCTCGTATTGATTCAATACGCCATTCTCCAGGGCTGCATCAGCGCATCAGGGATTCCATGCGACGGAGGGTGGATACATGTATCCTCGCTAACGGAGCACATTTTGAACATTTCCTGTAACAAAGTGTTTGAAGTCACGTTGGTACGTTCTGTTGCTGTATGTTTCCATTCCATGATTAATGTGAAGAGAAGTAATAAAATGAGCTCTAACATGGAAAGTAAGCGTTTCCGGACACATGTCCACATAACATATTTTCTTTCTTTGTGTGTGAGAAGTGCTTCCTGAAAGTTTGGCCGTACCTTTTTGTAACACCCTGTAGATACTTGATAGAGTTTACATTAATGAACATATTATATTTTTTAGTACTGCTCATGCTGCTGCACTTAAACAACAGGCTCATTTTTTTTTTTACAAGCTATCGACTTTTCAATAAAAATTCGGCCATAGAACAGAAAGAGTGATTCATAAGAAATGATTGTAGGTTAACTTAAAAATTTGCTTTGCTACCTGTCAGACATTTTATGTTACTGGGCAAATGATCAAAACTTTTTGTTGCTGTATGGTGAACTCCTTTCAGAGCCATTAACGGCTTTAATAATTTCTAATAAATGTCACTGTTTGTTCTGGTGTTGTAGGTATGGACATCACTGTTCTTCTCAAATTGTGACAGATTATTTATGACGAAATACAGTAGTATTTATGTATTGTCAAGGCGCAATTAAAACGCCTGACGTTCCTGTTAAGTTGCCTCCTTGAGGACCGCGTGTGAAAACTACATATTAATTTTGCTGCTCGCTTTTATGCAATCACTAATTTCATTCTAAGTATTGAGTTACGCCAGAAAACTATTACATAAGGCGTTAGTGAGTAGAAATACGAAAAATATGTTGTTCTGTTCGCTTTCAAGACTACAAATTATACGAACAACAAAAATAGCTAAACTTAACAGTCTGAGCAGGTTAGGAGTGTGCTTCTTTCAGTTTAAGTCATCAGTATGTACTGCCATAAATTTGGAGCACTCTGTCCTGTTTACTGACTCCTGTTCATGTGTTACATCAACTGTTAGTACGACTCTATCTGTTGTACATAACGGAATATATAGTGTTTTCCCAAAATTCAGAGAGACGCCGTTCTCAGAGCACCACTTAATAATTCTTTGGAAAAGATCATTAACAACCTCTTCTGTTAGTTTCTCTCTGATGGGTTTTATTATATCACTACTATCGTCCGCAAAAAGTACCAATTCTAGTTGATGAATGTTAAGTGGAAGGTCATTTACATATGTAAGGAATAAAAGTGGACCTGAAATCGAATGGTGTGGGACTCTCTTTGAGATTTCTCGGCAGTCAGTAAAATTTTCTCTCCTTCCAACATTGCTAGAATTATTCACCCAACTTTTTGCATTCTGTTTGTTAAGTACGATTCGAACCAATAATTGTTCAAATGGCTCTGTGCACTACGGGACTTAAAATCTGAGGTCATGTCCCCTAGACTTACAGCTACTTAAACCTAACTAACCTAAGGACATCACACACATCCATGCCCGAGGCACGATTCGAACCTGCGACCGTAGCAGCAGCGCGGTTCCGGACTGACGCGCCTAGAACCGCTCGTCCACCGCGGCCGGCACGATTCGAACCATTTGTTTGTAAAACTAGCGAGTGTACGAAACTTAAGTTTTTCTAATATGGTCTATGTAGTCATACGCCTTAGAAAGATTGCAAAAAATACCAACTAGCGATATTTTATTATTTAAGGCTTGTAATATTTGGTGAGTGAATGTATAAATATCATTGCTAGTTCAGCAACACTTCCGGACGCCAAAACTCTGATGCAAAATGGTTCAAGTGGCTCTGAGCACTATGGGACTTAACATCTGAGGTCATCAGTCCCCTAGAACTTAGAACTACTTAAAGCTAACTAACCTAAGGACATCATATACATCCATGCCCGAGGCAGGATTCGAATCTGCGATCGTAGCGGTCGCCTGGTTCCAGACTGAAGCGCCAAGAACCGCTCGGCCACACCGGCCGGCAAACTCTGATGCACCAATTATTTCTGCTTAAATGTGGGACTAACTTGAGTACATTGCGTTTTCGAATATTTCGGAAAAAATTAGACGATAATTATTTAAGACTTTCTTGTCACCTTTCTCTTAAAGAGATTTAACAACTGCATATTTTAATCTGTATGGACAAAGAAGTGATGTGGCTACGTCGTTTACTTCTGTAGGTGGCACTGTGTCATATCGACGTGTGTGGTATCAGTGGTAGTATGGACTTTTAGAAATTGTGAGTGATCTCAACAACTGCAACGTCTTCAAAGTGGCTGTTACTGTACAGTAACGTACGAGAGAAAAACACTTTCACTAGGTTTGTTAATGCAACATTTCTCGGGTGTAGGGGAGTTATTACAAATATTTTGGTTGAATCTTCAAAGAAATTAAATCCTATACATCGTTCGTTATTATGCATTGTGTGTAAAACTGCACTAAAAATGTTACTAAAGCGAAACCGCTGACATATCTAACGTTTTGCGATTTCTTGACGAAATGTCTGTCTGCTTAGCTGAGTGGTAACGTGTTTGCTTACCATGCATCGGGACCGGGTTCGGTTCCTGGCTGCATTGGAGATTTTCTCCGCTCGTGGACTGGGTGTTGCGCTGTTCCTCAACACCATCTCGTCACCACCGACGCGCAAGTCGCCCAGTGTGGCGTCACCTGAAATAAGACTCCGGCGGTCGCACATCCCTGGATGCACTATCATTTCATTTTCCTTCCAGGAAATTTAATGTCCTTTAATATTAATAATGTCATATTTTTGCCTAAAATGCACTGGAACCGAGCTACTGAGGAAAACCTGAGAAAAGTGCCATTGCCTAGCTGTTTTTTCAACATACGAATAACGCACAATGGGAAGAACGTCCAAAAGTTGGATTTTTCACGGACGGGGTAATATGTACAGTATACTTGGAAATCTGAATTAGTTCACCTTTTGCATGAAAACCTTTTTTTTTTTTTTAGAGTTATCTCTACTGGGCTATATGAGCGTACATTTGGTGAGGAGGTTCCGAGGGGCCGTCAAGAAAAGATGTCCCGGAAAGCTGTCCAACGGGCTGTTTCTGGTCCAGGAAAACTTTTTGCACTACCAAGTTTTGCCTCTTCTGACGTGGCACCCACTTCTTCCTCCTTCCATCTATGAAGAAACCATTGCATGACCGCGAGTATCAATATGACGACGAGGGTATTTTCGAGGGTGAAACTTTTACGAACAACCACAGTGCAGGCATGTACAACCCATGTGTCCGCCATCTCATCTAACGTTGCGTAAAACGAGTCGCACTGAAGGACAAATTTGTAGAGAAGAATTAACACCACAGCCAAACCTCATGTCTGCAGTTCCATTTTTTCGAGGTGATGATTAAAACTTTATAACTACCTGTCGTATTGCCATTTTTCCCTCATATAACGCGAAAGATAGTTCTACTGAGTTTCTTAACTGAAGAAATAGGCATGTAGGCGACTAGAAAACTACACGCAAATATATAATTAGTTTAAAAATTTGTTACATCGACAGTTACATCTACATGATAATTCTGCAGCTCACAGTTAAGATCCTAGGAGATAGTTCATCAAATCACCTGAAGTTCCACTCCCTAGCCGCGCACAGTGGCCGCGCATTACGAGGCGCCATGTCATGAATCGCGCGGCCGCCTCCGGCCGGAGGTTCGAGTCCTCCCTCGGGCATGGGTGACTGTGTTGTCTTTGGCGTTAGTTTAAGTAGTGTGTAAGTCTAAGGACCGATGACCTCAGCAGTTTGGTCCCTTAGGAATTCACACAGATTTGAGCATTTTTTCCATTCTCGAACAGCGCGAAAAAAAAAGCGAACACTTACATGCTTCCGTGCGATCTCTGATTTCTCTTATTTTATTATGATGATCATTTCTCCCTATATAGGTGGACGGCACCAAAATATTTTCACAATTTGAGGAGAGAGATAGGGATTGAAATTTAGTGAGAAGATCCTGCCGCAGCGGAAAAAGCCTTTGTTTTAATAATTGCCACCCCAAGTCGTGTATCAGATCCGTGGCACTCTTTCCCCTATTTCGCGAGAACACAAAATGAGCTGCCCTTTTTTGAATTTCTTCGATGTTCTCCGGCACTGCTACATGATGCGAATCCCACACCGCACAGCAATACTCCAGCAGAGAGTGGACAAGCCTAGTGAAAGGAGTCTCTTGAGTAGAGCTGTTGCATTTTTCAAATCTTCTTGCAATAAATCGCAGTCTTTCGTTTGCTTTCCGTATAAAATGATGTATGTAACCGTTCCCGTTTAAGTTATTCGTAATTGTAGTACCTAACTATTGATTTGTCACTGAAGATGTAATTCTTTTATAATGTTGATTTTCGCAGATTTATTGATAACACAACAAGCAGCAGACATTTTACATTCATTTTATTGGATTTTGTATGTATGAAATCCAGGTAGAGCGTGACCAATAACCTATCCAAGTGATGTCATCTAAAAAGACTTCCACCGAGCTACGAGTCACATATATATAGGGTGTTCGTAAATTCCCATTACGAGTACTAAGACTTGTAGAGAGGGCTAGGTAGATAATTTTTGAACTGGAACTCATGTCCGGATACGTACCGCTTGCGTGCTACAACCACTTGAAATCATGTTGGTAACGCGACCACTTTTACTGGTAATTTACACTACTGGCCATTAAAATTGCTACACCAAGAAAAATAGCAGATGATAAACGGGTATTCATTGGACAAATATATTATACTAGAACTGACACGCAATTTGGGTTCATAGATCCTGAGAAATCAGTACCCAGAACAACCACTTCTGGCCGTAATAACGGCCTTGATACGCCTGGGCATTGAGTCAAACAGAGCTTGGATGGCGTGTACAGGTACAGCTGCCCACGCAGCTTTAACACAATACCGCAGTTGATCAAGAGTAGTGACTGGCGTATTGTGACGAGCCAATTGCCCGGCCACCATTGACCAGACGTTTTCAATTGGTGAGAGATCTGGAGAATGTGCTCGTCAGGGCAGTAGTCGAACATTTTCTATATCCACAAAGGCCCGTACAGAACCTGCAACATGCGGTCGTGCATTATCCTGCTGAAATGTAGGGTTTCGCAGGGATCGAATGAAGGGTAGAGCCACGGGTCGTAACACATCTGAAATGTAACGTCAACTCTTCCAAGTGCCGTCAATGCGAACAAGATGTGACCGAGACGTGTAACCCCATACCATCACGCCTGGTGATACGCCAGTATGGCGATGAGGAATACACGATTCCAATGTGTGTTCACCGCGATGTCGCCAAACACGGATGCGACCATCATGATGCTGCAAACAGAACTTGGAATCATCCAAAAAAATGACGCGTTGCCATTCGTGCACCCAGGTTCGTCGTTGAGTACACCATCGCAGGTGCTCCTGTCTGTGATGCAGCGTCAAGGGTAACCGCAGCCATAGTCTCCGAACTAATTGTCCATGCTGCTGTAAACGTCGTCGAACTGTTCGTGCAGATGGTTGTCTTGCAAACGTCCCCATCTGTTGACTCGGGGATCGAGACGTGGCTGCACGATACGTTACAGCCATGCGGATAAGATGCCTGTCATCTCAACTGCTAGTGACACGAGGCCGTTGGGATCCAGCACGGCGTTCCGTAATACCCTCCTGAACCCACCGATTCCATATTCTGCTAACAGTCATGGGATCTCGACCAACGCGAGCAGCAATGTCGCGATACGATGAACTGCAATCGCGATAAGCTACAATCCGATCTTTGTCAATGTCGGAAACGTGATGGTACGCATTTCTCCTCCTTACACGAGGCATCACAACAAGGTTTCACCAGGCAATGCCGGTCAACTGCTGTTTGTGTATGAGAAATCTGTTGGAAACTTTCCTCATGACAGCACGTTGTATGTGTCGCCACCGGCGCCAACCTTGTGTGAATGCTCTGAAAAGCTAATCATTTGCATATCACAGCATCTTCTTCCTGTCGATTAAATTTCGCGTCTGTAGCACGTCATCATCGTGGTGTAGCAATTTTAATGGCCAGTAGTGTATTAGGCGTGACCGAGTACATCGCTTGTTCTACAGTTCGACTCATTAATAACGAAAGAAACAAAAATGAAACGTAATCACTTCTCACAAACACTGTTGTTTACAGTACAGCCTCTTCCAGTTCGGGTGTACCGCGTCTCCTTGGGTACCAGAGGCACACGTGCTGAAGGTGAAGTTACCCATTTCTCGAAAAGGGTATGCAATGGAGTCGGATGTTGTGGATAACGATTTCGATACAGGCGACGAGCAAGTTCTCCATTACCGTAAGCTTCGCCATCCAGAAGGATAATGTCAGTGTATTCTGCAAACGTGTACTCAACCACTTACAGATTGGCAATCTGGCAACACTGTATCATATGTTGGGTAACTACGTCTCCCAGGTGAGAGCTCTAGTGCTGTGCAGTTGGCACAGTGGATTGCGTTTTGGGTCAGCGTGCAGAAGGTCAAGGGTTCCATTCTGGGTCGATACATATTTGTTTCATTTCCTAAATGTAATCTGCGTGGTAGGGTATCTGCAGTCTTAAGCGTCAAACAGTGCTTACAGTGAGTCTTCTACAAAGCATTTGCAGTTACATACTACGAAAGTAGAAATGGAATTACAATCGTTTGTACTGGTCAGCTCTCAAAGAAGCCTTTTGTACGTCGTGGACGGGAATTGTTTCATACCACTGCATCTATTAGATCTCAAACCTGTTTTCTGTGTACCCTCCCCCAGTAGTCCCATCGATTAATATCAACTATGATTCTTGCCACGCTCAGGTCCATTACGTTTCGTTATGGCCTTACGTCAGCAGTAGAGCTAGCAACGTGCTTTGCACGTAACTTCCAGGCGTGTACTATGAAAATGTCGCACACACGTGGCTTAAGGAAACGGTGTATACTACAGTGTTATATGGCTGAATGAAATTGGCGCCGGCCGCTGGTGGCCGAGCGGTTCTGGCGCTACAGTCTGGAACCGCGCGACCGCTACGGTCGCAGGTTCGAATCCAGCCTCGGGCATGGATGTGTGTGTTGTCCTTAGGTTAGTTAGGTTTAAGTAGTTCTAAGTTCTAGGGGACTTACGACCTCAGCAGTTGAGTCCCATAGTGCTCAGAGCTATTTGAACCATTTTTTTGAAATTGGCAAATAAAAACAAATACGCCTCGATCCAGAATCGAACCCAAAACGCGGTCCACTGCACCAGCTGCACAGCAATGGTTCAAATGGCTCTAAGCACTATGGGACTTAACATCTGATGTCATCAGTCCCCTAGACCTAGAACTACTTAAACCTAACTAACCTAAGGACATCACACACATCCATGCCCGAGGCAGGATTCTAACCTGCGACCGTAGCAGCAGTGCGGTTCCGGACTGAAGGGCCTACAACCGCTCGGTCACAGCGGCCGGAAGCTGCACAGCACTTCTACTATACGCTGACAGAGGTAGTTACCGTATATGTCATTACAGTGTTGGCAGATTACCAATCTTTAACGTCCATTTGCTGCCGTACATGCACAGGACGAAATTTTGTGACTCACATTTTTGTGTTGGTGGCATGTGAGGAATCGCGCTGCGAAGTCCAAGTGCGCGAATTTTTCTTCACTCTGTATATATGGTTCAAATGGCTCTGAGCACTATGGGACTTAACTGCTGAGGTCATCGGTCCACTAGAAGTTAGAACTACTTAAACCTAACTAACCTAAGGACATCACACACATCCATGCCCGAGGCAGGATCCGAACCTTCGACCGTAGCGGTCGCGCGGTTCCGGACTGTAGCGCCTAGAACCGCTTGGCCATCCCGGCCGGCACTCTGTATATATATTAGTGTGTGTGTGTGTGTGTGTGTGTGTGTGTGTGTGTGTGTGTGTGTGTGTGTGTGTTTGTGTGGGAACGCACTAATCTAGTTTTTGGTTTCGGGTCGTATGTATTTAAGGATTTCGCATGGTTCCGCTGTGATGTTACCGTCTTTTGTCCCTAAAGACTTAGCGGTGCGTAGAGGCCTGGTCATGAATTCGTTTATTTTTGGCGTGTTGGGAGCGATGGAGCTCCGACAGCGGCGCCCCGGACCTGGTGACCTGCCGGCTGGCTGGTTTCACCAGTCTGGTCCCGCCTCATTGAGTCTCCCACCGGCGGCTGACCTCATTAACCCAAGTTAACGCGCCGCCGATAACAGCGTTAAAAGCCCTGACCGCCGAGCACCGTTCCCAGCCGGCTACTCTCTCCCGCAGCGTTTCGCAATAAGGCGAACCGTACACTTGCTTCCGACTGCGGCCCTTATTTCGGCGTGCTTAACCACTCGGCCCTAGATGGCGTAGAGGGATACGACAATTAAGGGGGGGTAGGACGTCAGACGGGCCTACTTGGAGCAGGAGAGGCATCACAGGACATTTTAATTTCCACTGTCTATACTTTTACAAATAAATTCACAAAACTTTGTCAGCATCACCAGGAAGGATTCAGGATTCACACTCATTGCAGTGGAAGATCGAAAACATAACAAAATAATTTTTTTTTACTTGTGAAATTTCATCATTCTTTCACTTACTAATGGCTGCATTTGTTGCTATAGGTAAACTTTTCTTCAGAAGTTAGAGAGATTCTTCTTCGATGAATTTTGCACAGCATACAAACCATACTTACAGGTGTATGAAACTCTAGAATTTATTTAATTTATGAAAAAACGAATGAGCTGTTATATTTTAAACTTCATGTTTAGAAAAAACACAAATTTTCTAGTTAATTACCTCAATTTTTACCACAGTTTTAAATAGATTTGTAAAATTCTAGAGTTTCATACACCTTTGAGTATAGTTTGTATTGCTGTGCAAAATTCATCGAAGAATCTCTCCTACTTATGAAGAAAACCGTACCTATAGCAACAAATGCTGCCATTAGTATGTGAAAAACATGATGAAATTTCACATGTAAAAAACATTTATTTTGTTATGTTTTCGAACTTCCACTGCTGTGAGTGTAAATTCTGAATCTTTCCTGGTCATGCTGACAAAGTTTTATGAATTTATTTGTAAAAGTATAGTCAGTGGAAATTAAAATGTCCTGTGATGTCTTTCCTGCTCCAAGTCGGCCCGTTTGACGTCCTACCCCCCTTAACATGTGGAATCCTGCGAGAAGCGGAAACGACGAATGTGGAACGGCTGAGAGTGAGGGCGTACCACCAGGCTTGTAGCTTTCGTAAGAGCTGGCCACCGGTGTCCCGCGGCGTGGGCGTCGAGGTCGAGGCGGCAATCAAAAGCCGTCTGTACAACAGCACCTGGGCGCCACACAACAAGCTGCTGCGTGACCCAGCCGGGCGGTCTTTTGCTCCTAGCCGACAGCTCACAAAATACGCCGCCTTCAATAGCCCAGAAACCTCCCACGTCTACAGATAGTTGCCAAAGACTTTAAGGAGATGGTTACTGACTTCGTTGGCTCTTATTTCGTCTCTGTAAGTCCATCTTTATACAAATGACTGCCGGATCTTGGATGTTCTGTATACATTGAAGAGCCAAAGAAAAAGGTACACCTGCCTAATATCGTGTAGGTCCCACGCGAGCTCGCAGAAATGCCTCAAAACGACGTGGCATGGACTCGACTAATGCCTGAAGTAGTACTGGAGGGAACTGACACCATGAATCCTGTGGGGCTGTCCATAAATCCATTAGAGTACGATGGAATGGAGATTTCTTCTGAAAAGCACGTTGCAAGGCAGCCCAGATATGCTCAATAACGTTCATGTACAGAGCCTCCACCAGCTTGAACAGTCCCCTGCTGACATGCAGGGCCCATGAATTCATGAGCCTGTCTAAATGGTTCAAATGGCTCTGAGCACTATGGGACTTAACTTCTGAGGTCATCAGTCCCCTAGAACTTAGAACTACTTAAACCTAACTAACCTAAGGGCAGCACACACATCCATGCCCGAGGCAGACTGTAGCGCCTAGAACCGCTCGGTCATTCCGGCCGGCTGACGCTGTCTCCATGACCGTAAACGTCCATCCGCTCGATATAGTTTGAAACGAGACTCGTCCAACCAGACATGTTTCCAGTCATCAACAGACCACTGTCGTTGTTGATGGGCCCAAGCGACACGTAAAGCTTTGTGTCGTACAGTCATCAAGGATACACGAGTGGGCCTTCGGCTACGAAAGCCCATATCGATGATGTTTCGTTGAATGCTTGGCGCGCTGACACTTGTTGATGGCCCATCTTTGAAATCTGCAGCAATTTGCGGAAGAGTAGCACTTGCGTCACGTCGAACGATTTTCAGTCGTCATTGGTCACATTCTTGCAGGATATTTTTACGGCTGCATTGATGTCGGAGATTTGATGTTTTACCGGATTTCTGATATTCACGGTACACTCGTGAAATGGTCATACTGGAAAATCCCCACTTGATCACTGCCTCGGAGATACTGTGTCCCATCGCTCATGCGCCGACTACAGAACCACGTTCAAACTCACTTAAATCTTGATAACCTGTCATTGTAGCAGCAGTAACCGATCTAACAAGTGCGCCAGACACTTGTTGTTTTATATCGGTGTCACCGACCGCAGTGCTGTCTTCGGCCCGTTTACGTATCACTGTTTTTGAATACGCATGCCTTTACGAGTTTCTTTGGCGCTTCAGTATATAATGTCGAATCAGAACACCTTCAGGCGTCTAAATTTCAAGTTGTTATTTTATTTGAGCAAACTGTTTCCGTGATACACTACGCCGTATACAAGCCACCTGACTGACATGTAGGAACACTCCCACCTCTTGTCCAGTCAAAACAGCGGCCAGCATTCACTAACTGGTATCCCTAGATTTTTGATACAGCAATCCCTTCGATCATCACTTTATTTTCATTATTTAGTCTTTCACCCAGCTGCGTTGCGGACTGGGAGACGTAAGTACAACTCTAACCTATAGCTGAAGGCAGCACATTCACACTGCCACACACGAGCGGGCCCGCACGTGCGTGCACACACACTAAATTTTAACTTTTGTCCAGGACACATGATAAAATTGTCCCAGAAATAATTTAAAAACCTTCCGAATCTTCCTGTTCCGACCAGGATTCCAGGATGTTTCCCTTGGTTACTAGGCAACAGCTCGAACTGGAAGTCCCCTCCCATAATGCACTGCCTGGCAAAAAGAGAAAAAAGCGAAGCAACCAGAAGACATGACTGGATGTCAGCGCAACATCGTTCGCGTGCATACGACCGGCGGCTATGTAAATAACTAAAACTGCAGTTTTCTGTGACAGGTAGAAGGGCCCCCAGAGTTAATTAGTGCTGTTCGTAATTAGTGTTGTTACCACGTCTCGTAGGGTACGTAAGGGATGTGTACAGCGCCAGATGTTGAGCAATCACTGTGAAAGACTCGGAGATGTCTCGTACTCATTTGAGGCAGTCTTATCAGCACCTGACAGAATTTGAAAGGGGCCTCATTATGGGTCTCTGTTTGGCCGGCTAGTCGAATGATATCCAGATTTGTGGAGCATACGGATGTGAAAATTACCTAATGTACTGCGTGGGAACGAGAGAGCAGGCATACGGGTTGTCAAGGTTCCGGTCGACCATGTCTGACCAACAAATAGCAGAATTGCTGTACTGTGCACCAAACACACTGTATCTCCTTCACATCTGCCGGAGAACAAGCGATGAACTCCTGCAACATTCTGTGTCAATCCGCACCAATGGTCTAGGACTAGCAAATGTCGGACTAGGAAATTACCGTGCCATGCGTAGGGTGCCGTTAACACAACACGAACGACTGCGTTTGAAGAGGTGCCAAGACTGAGAAGTATGGACTACTGGTGAATGGTGTCGCACTGTGTCCAGCGATGAATTGCGGTTCTGCACCACCCCCGAACACCTTCGCCAGCGAGTATGACAGCGACCCGGGAAGAGGTGATACTCTTCCAGTGTTTTGGTGACGCACAGCGGTGTTATTCCTGGCGTCGTACTGTAGCGAGCCATAGGCATCGAGGGAGCTCTGACGCCACGGATATCGGGCACATTGACGTATTACAGTACCGTGGTATCATTTTCCAACATGTCAATGCTCGTCCACATGTGACTCGGTCCTCTATGAACAGTCTCCGTGATTATCGGGATCTCCTGCGGTCCGCAAGATCCCCAGATCTGTTCCCAACAGAACATCTGTGAAACCAGCTCTGAAGTGTTTGTTGGGCAATTTCTTCGAGAAATAAGGTGTACGTACACTAGGGCAGAACACAAAATCCGAGCACAACCTGCTGTTGTATCAGCATACACTGAAGTGACAAATGTCATGAGATTCCCCGTAATGTCGTGTCGGACCTGCTTTTGCCCGGCGTAGTGCAGCAACTCGACCTGACATGGACTCAACAAGTCGTTGGAAGTCCCCGCAGGAATACTGAGCCATACTGCCTCTATAGCCGTCCATAATTGCGTAATTCTACATCTACATCTACATCTACAGGGTGTTTCAAAAATGACCGGTATATTTGAAACGGCAATAAAAACTAAACGAGCAGCGATAGAAATACACCGTTTGTTGCAATATGCTTGGGACAACAGTACATTTTCAGGCAGACAAATTTTCGAAATTACAGTAGTTACAATTTTCAACAACAGATGGCGCTGCGGTCTGGGAAACTCTATAGTACGATATTTTCCACATATCCACCATGCGTAGCAATAATATGGCGTAGTCTCTGAATGAAATTACCCGAAACCTTTGACAACGTGTCTGGCGGAATGGCTTCACATGCAGATGAGATGTACTGCTTCAGCTGTTCAATTGTTTCTGGATTCTGGCGGTACACCTGGTCTTTCAAGTGTCCCCACAGAAAGAAGTCACAGGGGTTCATGTCTGGCGAATAGGGAGGCCAATCCACGCCGCCTCCTGTATGTTTCGGATAGCCGAAAGCAATCACACGATCATCGAAATATTCATTCAGGAAATTAAAGACGTCGGCCGTGCGATGTGGCCGGGCACCATCTTGCATAAACCACGAGGTGTTCGCAGTGTCGTCTAAGGCAGTTTGTACCGCCACAAATTCACGAAGAATGTCCAGATAGCGTGATGCAGTAATCGTTTCGGATCTGAAAGATGGGCCAATGATTCCTTTGGAAGAAATGGCGGCCCAGACCAGTACTTTTTGAGGATGCAGAGACAATGGGACTGCAACATGGGGCTTTTCGGTTCCCCATATGCGCCAGTTCTGTTTATTGACGAAGCCGTCCAGGTAAAAATAAGCTTCGTCAGTAAACCAAATGCTGCCCACATGCATATCGCCGTCATCAATCCTGTGCACTATATCGTTAGCGAATGTCTCTCGTGCAGCAATGGTAGCGGCGCTGAGGGGTTGCCGCGTTTGAATTTTGTATGGATAGAGGTGTAAACTCTGGCGCATGAGACGATACGTGGACGTTGGCGTCATTTGGACCGCAGCTGCAACACGGCGAACGGAAACCCGAGGCCGCTGTTGGATCACCTGCTGCACTAGCTGCGCGTTGCCCTCTGTGGTTGCCATACGCGGTCGCCCTACCTTTCCAGCACGTTCATCCGTCACGTTCCCAGTCCGTTGAAATTTTTCAAACAGATCCTTTATTGTATCGCTTTTCGGTCCTTTGGTTACATTAAACCTCCGTTGAAAACTTCGTCTTGTTGCAACAACACTGTGTTCTAGGCGGTGGAATTCCAACACCAGAAAAATCCTCTGTTCTAAGGAATAAACCATGTTGTCTACAGCACACTTGCACATTGTGAACAGCACACGCTTACAGCAGAAAGACGACGTACAGAATGGCGCACCCACAGACTGCGTTGTCTTCTATATCTTTCACATCACTTGCAGCGCCATCTGTTGTTGAAAATTGTAACTACTGTAATTTCGAAAGTTTGTCCGCCTGAAAATGTACTGTTGTCCCAAGCATGTTGCAACAAACGGTGTATTTCTATCGCTGCTCGTTTAGTTTTTATTGCCGTTTCAAATATACCCGTCATTTTTGAAACACCCTGTACATCCATACTCCGCAAGCCACCTGACGGTGTGTGGCGGAGGGTACCCCGAGTGCCTCTATCGGTTCTCCCTTCTATTCCAGTCTCGTATTGTTCGTGGAAAGAAGGATTGTCGGTATGCTTCTGTGTGGGCTCTAATCTCTCTGATTTTATCCTCATGGTCTCTTCGCCAGATATACGTAGGAGGGAGCAATATACTGCTTGACTCTTCGGTGAAGGTATGTTCTCGAAGCCGGCCGTGGTGGCCGTGCGGTTCTAGGCGCTCCAGTCCGGAGCCGTGCTGCTGCTACGGTCGCAGGTTCGAATCCTGCCTCGGGCATGGGTGTGTGTGATGTCCTTAGGTTAGTTAGGTTTAAGTAGTTCTAAGTTCTAGGGGACTGATGACCACAGCAGTTGAGTCCCATAGTGCTCAGAGCCATTTGAACCATTTTTATGTTCTCGAAACTTTAACAAAAGCCCGTACCGAGCTACTGAGCGTCTCTCCTGCAGAGTCTTCCACTGGAGTTTATCTATCATCTCCGTAACGCTTTCGCGATTACTATACGATCCTGTAACGAAGCGCGCTGCTCTCCGTTGGATCTTCTCTATCTCTTCTATCAACCGTATCTGGTACGGATCCCACACTGCTGAGCAGTATTCAAGCAGTGGGCGAACAAGCGTACTGTAACCTACTTCCTTTGTTTTCGGATTGCATTTCCTTAGGATTCTTCCAATTAATCTCAGTCTGGCATCTGCTTTACCGACGATCAACTTCATATGATCATTCCATTTTAAATCACTCCTAATGCGTACTCCCAGATAATTTATGGAATTAACTGCTTCCAGTTGCTGACTTGCTATTTTGTAGCTAAATGATAAGGGATCTTTCTTTCTATGTATTCGCAGCACATTACACTTGTCTACATTGAGACTCAATTGCCATTCCCTGCACCATGCGTCAGTTCGCCGCAGATCCTCCTGCATTTCAGTACAATTTTCCATTGTTACAACCTCTCGATGCACCACAGCATCATCTGCAAAAAGCCTCAGTGAACTTCCGATGTCATCCACCAGGTCATTTATGTATATTGTGAATAGCAACGGTCCTATGACACTCCCCTGTGGCACACCTGAAATCACTCTTACTTCGGAAGACTTCTCTCCATTGAGAATGACATGCTGCGTTCTGTTACATAGGAACTCCTCAATCCAATCACACAATTGGTCTGATAGTCCATATGCTCTTACTTTGTTCATTAAACGACTGTGGGGAACTATATCGAACGCCTTGCGGAAGTCAAGAAACACCGCATCTACCTGTGAACCCGTGTCTATGGCCCTCTGAGTCTCGTGGACGAATAGCGCGAGCTGGGTTTCACACGACCGTCTTTTTCGAAACCCATGCTGATTCCTACAGAGTAGATTTCTAGTCTCCAGAAAAGTCATTATACTCGAACATAATACGTGTTCCAACATTCTACAATTGATCGACGTTAGAGATATAGGTCTACAGTTCTGCACATCTGTTCGACGTCCCTTCTTGAAAACGGGGATGACCTGAGCACTTTTCCAATCCTTTGGAACGCTACGCTCTTCTAGAGACCTACGGTACACCGCTGCAAGAAGGGGGGCAAGCTCCTTCGCGTACTCTGTGTAAAATCGAACTGGTATCCCATCAGGTCCAACGGCCTTTCCTCTTTTGAGCGATTTTAGTTGTTTCTCTATCCCTCTGTCGTCTATTCCGATATCTACCATTTTGTCATCTGAGCGACAATCTAGAGAAGGAACTACAGTGCAGTCTTCCTCTGTGAAACAGCTTTGGAAAAAGACATTTAGTATTTCGGCCTTTAGTCTGTCATCCTCTGTTTCAGTACCATTTTGGTCACAGAGTGTCTGGACATTTTGTTTTGATCCACCCACCGCTTTGACATAAGACCAAAATTTCTTAGGATTTTCTGCCAAGTCAGTACATAGAACTTTACTTTCGAATTCATTGAACGCATCTCGCATAGCCCTCCTCACACTACATTTCGCTTCGCGTAATTTTTGTTTGTCTGCAAGGCTTTGGCTATGTTTATGTTTGCTGTGAAGTTCCCTTTACTTCCGCAGCCGTTTTCTAACTCGGTTGTTGTACCACGGTGGCTCTTTTCCATCTCTTACGATCTTGCTTGGCACATACTCATCTAACGCATATTGTACGATGGTTTTGAACTTTGTCCACTGATCCTCAACACTATTTGTACTTGAGACAAAACTTTTGTGTTGAGCCGTCAGGTACTCTGTAATCTGCTTTTTGTCACTTTTGCTAAACAGAAAAATCTTCCTACCTTTTTTAATATTTCTATTTACGGCTGAAATCATCGATGCCGTAACCGCTTTATGATCGCTGATTCCCTGTTCTGCGTTAACTGTTTCAAATAGTTCGGTTCTGTTTGTCACCAGAAGGTCTAATATGTTATCACCACGAGTCGGTTCTGTGTTTAACTGCTCAAGGTAGTTTTCAGATAAAGCACTTAAAAAAAATTCACTGGATTCTTTGTCTCTGCCACCCGTTATGAACGTCTGAGTCTCCCAGTCTATATTCGGCAAATTAAAGTCTCCACCCAGAACTATAACATGGTGGAGAAATCTACTCGAAATATTTTCCAAATTATCCTTCAGGTGCTCAGCCACAACAGCTGCTGAGTCAGGGGGCCTATAGAGACATCCAATTACCATGTCTGAGCCTGCCTTAACCGTGACCTTCACCCAAATCATTTCACATTTCGGATCTCCGTCAATTTCCTTCGATACTATTGTACTTCTTATCGCTATAAACACGCCTCCCCCTTCACTGTCCAGCCTGTCTCTGCGGTATACATTCCAATCTGAGTTTAGGATTTCATTACTGTTTACGTCTGGTTTCAGCCAACTTTCTGTCCCTAGTACTATATGGGCGTTGTGACCGTTTATTAATGAGAGCAGTTCTGGGACCTTTCTATAGACGCTCCTGCAGTTTACTATTAGCACATTGATACTGTTATTCCCTGTTGCATTTTGCCTACTCCTACCTTGCAGCGTCTCAGGAAGCGTCTTGTCGGGCCTAGGGAGGGAATTCTCTAACCTAAAAAACCCCATGTGCACTCCACACGTACTTCGCTACCCTTGTAGCCGCTTCCGGCGTGTAGTGCACGCCTGACCTATTCAGGGGGACCCTACATTTCTCCACCCGATAGCGGAGGTCGAGAAATTTGCACCCCAGATCTCCGCAGAATCGTCTGAGCCTCTGGTTTAAGCCTTCCACTCGGCTCCAAACCAGAGGACCGCGATCGGTTCTGGGAACGATACTACAAATAGTTAGCTCTGATTCCACCCCGCGAGCGAGGTTTTCCGCCTTCACCAATTCCGCCAACCGCCTGTACGAACTGAGGATGACCTCTGAACCCAGACGGCAGGAGTCATTGGTGCCGACATGAGCAACAATTTGCAGTCGGGTGCACCCAGTGCTCTCTATCGCCGCCGGTAGGGCCTCCTCCACGTCTCGGATGAGACCCCCCCGGCAAGCAGACAGAGTGAACACTGGCCTTCTTCCCCGACCTTTCCGCTATTTCTCTAAGGTGCTCCATCACCCGCCTAACGTTGGAGCTCCCAATAACTAATAAACCCCTCCCCCCGTGTGCCTGCTCGGACCTTGCTGAAGGAGCAGCCACATGTCCACTCACAGGCAGAGCGGGCGATGCCACACGGCCAGCCTCCACATTTACCCTCCGCCTCGTGCGCCGCGAACGCCTCTGAACCCGCCACTCCCCTTGGGGAGAGGGTGGCCCAACCGCGCCCGGTACCCGCGAAGATGTCTCGACAGCAGGGACTGTGGGTGAAGCATGTAACACCTGGGGTGTACCTTGCGACGCACCAGACAAGACTCCCCACTGCCGCTACACTCCGAGGCAGCAGCCTGAAGACGGCTGACCGCGGCCATCAACACGCTCAGCTGTTCGCGAACAGTGGCCAGCTCCTCCTGCGTCTGTACATAGCAGTCACACATCCTATCCATCCTAAGGAATCAATTTACTGAAGAGAGTTAAACAACTTTTAACTAGACTGCTAATTCACTTAAGGCGGCTGATGGTTGACTAAACTGTGGTTACTAGACACTTCTTGTAGAAAACAATGAAAATAGCACTACCTGTCTCTGGACTGTATTGAAAACAAACACTAGCACTACCGGCACTATGGTTGACTAAAGGGACTCTCTCTGACTGTATCCAAAACAAACACGAAATCTATGGAACACTATTAATAGCAATCGACAATTAAAGCTTCCTAAAAGCAAAAACTCACGGAAGAAGAAGTGACAAGTAAGAAAAATACAGTTAATACTTAAATTAAGGTAGCTCGCTGCACAGCAGACGTGAAGCAGACGGCGGTTAGGACGACACTGACACTACTGTGTGTAGGTGTAGGTACACTAGGGCAGAACACAAAATGCGAACACAACCTGCTGTTGTATCAGCATACACTGAGGTGACAAATGTCATGAGTTTCCCCATAATATCGTGTCGGACCTGCTTTTGCCCGGCGTAGCGCAGCAACTCGACCTGACATGGACTCATTGTTGCCGGTGAGGGGTTTATTGCACGAAGTGACCTCTCGATTACGTGCCATAAATGTTCGATGGGATACAAGTCGGGCGGTGGCCAAATCAATTGCTCGAATTGTCCAGAATGTTCTCCAAACCGGTCGTGAACAATTGTGGCCCGGTGACATGGCGCATTGCCGTCCGGAACATTTCCATCTTTGGCTGGGAATATGAAGTCCATGAATGGCTGCAAATGGTCTTCAGGCGGCCGAACATAACCATTTCCATTCACTCATCGGTTCAGTGGGAGCTAAAGACCCAGCTCATTCCATGTAGACACAGCGCACACTATTATGTAACTACCACCAGCTTGAAGAGTTCTGAGTTGACAACTAGGGTCCATGGCTTCATGGGATTCTGCGCCACACTCGAATCCTAACATCAGCTCTTACCAACTTAAATCGGGACTCATATGACTGGGCCACGGTTTGCCAGCGTCCATCCGACATGATCACTGGATCAGGAGAGGTGCTGCAGGCGATGTCGTGCTGTTAGCAAAGGCTCTCGCGGAGGTCGTCTCCTTCCATTGCCCATTAACGCCAAATTTAGCCGCACTATCCTAATGGATACTTCGTTGTACGTCCCACATTAACTTCTGCGGTTATTTCACGCAGTGTTGCTTTTCTGGTAGCACTGACAGTTCTACGAAAACGTCGTTGCTCTAGGTCGTTAAGTGAAGACTGCGTTGTCCGTGGTCAGAGGTTGTGGTTGAAATTTGGTGTTTTCAGCACGCTCTTTACACTGTGCATCTAGGAATACGGAATTCCCTAACGATTAGCGAAATGCCGGCCGGAGTGGCATGGCGGTTCTGGGCGCTACAGTCTGGAGCCGAGCGACCGCTGCAGTCGCAGGTTCGAATCCTGCGTCGGGCATGGCTGTGTGTGATGTCCTTAGGTTAGTTAGGTTTAATTAGTTCTAAGTTCTAGGCGACTGATGTCCTCAGAAGTTAAGTCGCATAGTGCTCAGAGCCATTTGAACCATTTGATTACCGAAATGGAATGTCCCATGCGTCTAGCTTCAACTGCCATCCGGTGTTAATTCCCGTCGTGCAGCCATAATCACGTCGGAAAACTTTCCACACGGATCACGTGGGTACAAATGACAGCTCCACCAATGCACTGCCCTCTTATACCTTGTGTACGCGATACTACAGTCATCTGTATATGTGCTTATCGCTATTCCACGACTTATGTCACCTCAGTGAACATGTGACAGCGGTTATGTGTTGTTTTCAGGGTAAGTAAGTCGGACGACTGAAATCAGTTAGTAAGTGCAAGTTAGAGATTAACTTGGACTTAGTTAATGTTTCATTTCTAATTATTTCTTTCTCCATGTTCGCTAAACCATGATAAAACAAAACTTATGTTTCCACTTTCCGTATTAAAACTGATGCAAAACATGTATTAATCAAAAATGATCTGTTGCTGTTTTTTGACGAAATAAGGGGCGCTCCGTAAACTTTTGGAAGACATCCAAACAAAACGACAGTAAAATCTGACACATGTGGATTTCATATTATGAAATGTAACATGAAACATTTATAGTCACTTCGTTAACATTAACGACAAACAGCCTTCGTTAAAACCATAACAGCCGTTACATCACTTTCTCAGATCTGAAAAACATCAGACGCGTCAACTAGCGAGCCAAGGACGTCTCTCCTCTTCGTAGCAGTATCAAGTACCGTCTCTAATGAACCTACTTGCGATTACGCGCTCATCTCCGAAGGAGAAATGTGTCAGACAACACTAGAAAATCTGTTGCAAAGGCACTTCAGACTAATTACGATAAACGAAATTGAGTCATCGGGTAGCATTATCATAAATACATGTTTTGTATTTGTGGACTGTAGTCCTCATTAGCGCCGTACAACAGATAGAAATAAGCCAACGATTAATTCAGTACATTTACGGTGCAATGTCAGCGCTTGGCACTGGATTAATGAGTAACGTATTTGTTTACCTCTAGGGAGTCTTCTGGTTGACTGCAGCAGTCAGGCGCTACTATGATGCAACGCAAAACTATTCTAGTGGGGTGACGTCGGTCTCTGTATTTTCCTGACACTAGTCTGCAATCTATGTCGTGCGCGTCTCTCTGTAACAGGCAGACAGTGTCCCGATTGATTCAGCGCGTAAATAATGCATTCGGAAACATTTTCAAATGCCATAAAACTCTTTGCTTTCCACTCATCGCATTATCACTGCACAGGTTTATTAAAAATCTACTTTCCCTGCACTTTACTCTTTGGACGGTTCGGTTACTGTAACGGTTCTATCAGACTTGCTACACTGGACAAAGTATTTTATATGCTAAAATATGCGTACGCGACACACCTCTAAATCGTTATAGGATAAATTCATGATGATTATAGTTTAACAGAAGCCAGATGGAAAAATTAAATTCTTAATTCACGACGTCATACTCTCTTGTCAAATATTAGTTTTAAGATTAACCACTGTGATACAATGACGTATGCAATAGTTGCAGTTGTATTAAACCTATATGTTGATACATTAGCTGTGTAATCTTTGAATACCATAATGTTATCACAACATTCTAAACAAAACAACGACGCATCACGAAGGGATTGTCCGAATGGAACGGAAATCGGTTGATGTGATCTACATCTACAGACAAACAAAATTATAACAATTTCGCAAAAATTGAATGAGTTGTACAAGAGAGGGCTCCACAAATTGAGCAAGTCAATAGCGCGTTGGTCCACCTCTGGCTCTTATGCAAGTAGTTATTCGGCTTGGCAACAATAGAAACTCTCACAGTGTGTGGGCGGACATTATCGTGCTGAAATGTAAGCAACGGATGGCTAACAATGAAGGGCAACAAAACGAGGCGCAGAATATCGTTGGCGTGCCACTGTGCTGCAAGTGTGCCCGGATGATAGTCAAAGAGATCCTGCTATAAAAAGAAATGGCATCCCAGACCATCACTCTTGGTTGTCGAACCGTCTGGCGAGCGACATTCAGGTTGGTATCCTACCGCTGTCTGGGGCGTCTTCAGACACGTCTTCCGCCTTGAATCCCGTTTACTGGAGCAGAATTGCCTCCAGTGATGAGTCCCACTTCGAACTGAGCTCCTACGACCACCGAAGATGAGTCTGGAAACACCTCCAACAGCGGTGGGGTACCAAGTTGAATCTCGCTCCTCATGCTGCCCAACAACGATTAGTGACCGTCTGGGGTGCCATAGTAGGACCCCTTTGGTTGTCATTCGTGGCAACCTTACGGCACAGCGGTGCGTCGACGATATTCTACGCCCCTTTTTCTTGCCCTTTCTGGCAAGCCTCCTGGGCTTACATTTCAGCAAGATAATACCCGCCCGCATTGCTTGTCTTCGTGCTTTTCGAACTCTGCCTTGGCCAGCAAGGTCGCCGGATCTCTCCACAATTGAGAACATTTGGAGCATTAAGGACAGGATCCTCCAACCAGCTCGGGATTTTGACGATCTAACTCGCCAATTTGACAGAATTTGCACAACATTCCTCTGCACGACATCCAAAAACTCTGTCATTGAATGCCAAGCCGAATTACTGCTTGCGTAAGGACCAGAGGTGGACCAACGCATTATTGACTCGATCAATTTGTGAAGCTCTTTCTCTTTAATAAATCACTATTTGTGTACATTTACATCACATCTACCGATTCCCGTCCCATACAGATAATTCCTTCGTGATGCGCCATTTTTATATGTGGGAGAGTGTATTTACAGACACGCTACCTAGTTGCTGACATAGCTGTGCTCTGATATTTATCTGTGGGCTTATCTTTTGTGTGTTAACATGGATTTCACTATGTTGAAATATTCGCAAAATTAATAGATGATTATACTGAATACATACCTCTTACGTAATCACATAGCTATTATAATACTTTTCGAAACCACAGTTTTATATTCAATAAGAAACAAATAAACTCACTAAATTCACGTAACCAATATCTGCTGCTTATAAATGTTGTGATTTTAGTTTCCATCTTCGTTGCAACTGATATGCTTCGTTTACTATTGTACAATAATCCGTGGGATATTTTATTTCTTAGTTCCAAATTCTCTTTGCATATGGACGTCGGATTTGTTTGGTGCTGGCGTTTTTCTTTACTGTAGCTGAATATTAACAGTGATCATAAAGTCAGTTTGACCACTTAGATTTTTTTCGTTTATAGTAATAGACATCTAAGGAAAAGTAATTTCTCTGCTGAGAACCAAGTGAACAACACATCTGCTCTCTGTACAAAGCGTAATAATACTGTTTTAGGATACAATCACCACAAACTGCAACAAAAAATATAAGCATGTAAGTGATTTTAAATCTCGGAAGCTTGGACGCCATATACATTCCAAACAGAAAGAAACAACTCATTCGAAATTTTATAGTAAATTTGAACAATCATTACAGATACAAACTAATGGAAAAAATGCCGATACCAACCACGATTCGTATCTACATTCGTGACAGGAAACGAGACATTAAGTGACGATGGACAAAAAACGAATGTATGTATTGCAATAAATAACTACCAAAGCGATCTATTGTAATAAAATTTCTTCATTGTTTAAATTTTCCGTGATTTCACTAAATCATTGAAGGCAAATAACAGCACAATGCCGTTGAAACAAACATGGCAGATATTCTTTCCGATTTCGATCTTCAAAGCGTCGCCGACGGATCCTAACACTCTAACCTCCCTTTTTCTTACATTGTGGTTATGCTAAGTAATGAGAAAATACTTAAGAAGTTCAGTTAGTCAGACTAGACTCTGACTGATAGTTAAAGCATGGCTAAAAGCCGTAGGAAATTGTATGATTCTGCAGTCCTGCATTAAAGGTGTACTGAAAAGTGACATCTCCCAAGAAGACACAGCCTTTACAGGCGTAAATCTAGGATTCGGTTGTTACTTACCTGGTCTGAATGATACTGACGATTATTATGTTGTCGTTGTATCGCTCCACTTTTCTTTTTATGGATACGTACAATATTTGTTTTCACACGAGTATACAGGGTGTCCCAGGAGCAATGGTCAATATTCAGGATTATGACAGGAACAATTATTCGAAGCAAAAAAGTCTTGTAACAATGAGATCTAAAATGCACATCTTAAGAGCTATGAGCACTTCTTCATCTACAACACATTGAAAGAAATCTCTTCTACTGCAAGCTTCTTGCTTTCCATACTTCTAGATGTGGTAGTGTGGACCAAAACAAGAATAAAATGTGAAGTAAACTTGGGGTCGATAGTGAATACCTCAAGAGCTACGAGTACTTATCCACATACGCTGAACAAGTGGTCATAGTTTTTGTGGTGTGCATTTTAGAACCCACCTTTACTTGACAATTTTTTCTTGTTTTGATTCGTACTACCATCTCTCAAAATATGGAAAGCAAAGAACATGCGGTAGAAGAGATCTGCTTCAAAGTATCGAAGATGAAGAGGTGCTCATAACTCCGAAGGTTTGCATTTTAGAGACCATGTTTACAATGCTTCGAATGATCGTTCCTGGCATATCCCTGAAATCTGACCGTTCCTGCTGGGCCACACTGTATTTATTCTGCACCGTTCAGCTAGTGGATTAATCCTCAGTCGGTACACCGAAGTAAGAAACATTACACACGTGCAAAGCATTAGAGTGTGTCACGAAAGGGTGTGTATATCAGAGGTGGGTCTGATTACTCTGAGTTGGTGTGCAGAAATAATGTTCCTCCCTTTAGTTCTGACTGCTGGGGCATAGTTACTTTTCCACTGGTGTAACTTCAAGAGCGCGATGTAATTAGTGTTTAATTACCGGAAACTTAGACTTTCCCAAGTAGTGCGCTATCATAACATCAACCGGAAAGAAGGGAACCGGACTATATTCTCACGAGCTGTTATCCGGTCTCGCCCGAGAAGTCTTCATCCTGTGCGCTCTAGGCACGTGCTTGTTCTATAGCTCAGTGTTTGGCTGTGTCTCTGCTTCACGAAAATTTGTATACAGCCCCAGTTATTGCTTTTGTTTTTCTATCCCTGGGATAAAATCGTCTTAGGCGTGTTAAAACCCCAAGACCACTATAATAGAATCACGCTGGTGTATGTCGACTATAATGTATTCCACCTAACGAATGGTTTGGGCAATGTAATAGAAACGTCCCGAAAGATTTAATGTGTGTACCAGAGATGGAAACTGGTAGATGGAGGCTACTACCGGCAGTGAGGCCTGCCTTGAAAGCTATGCTGGTAAGAGAATTTCCCGCAAATGAAAAGGGTCTGGCTTAGAAGCTTTCCTCAATTTCCAAAATGTTTTAACCTGTCAAGAAGTTTAACAGCACATTCTGCTGCATTCCGAAAGATTCTTTCTGGAGCGCGATAGTAGCTTAGCAATGTCATCACATCTTCAATCTTTCATCCATTCTGTAAATTCAACCCGGCATGGATCCCAGATTGATAAGCAATATTCAAGAAGCGGTCGAACGAATGTTTTGCAATCCACTTCTTTCCTGAATGAATTACGTTTCCTTAAGTCTCTTCCCAAGAATCTCAGCCTGGAAGTTGCTTATCCTAAGACATTTTTCATATGATCATTCCAGTCAAGGTCCCCGTGGACGGTTACCCCTAGATATTTGTAGGGTTGTTACTGTTCCCAATGGCATATCACGAAAAGCACAATCGAATAGTAATAACGTTACAACTTTCCTACAGAGAACATCTCCGTCCGAAAACCGCCTAACGGAGCTTCAGATGCTATCCTTTACACCACATATACCGGGTGATCAAAAAGTCAGTATAAATTTGAAAACTTAATAAACCACGGAATAATGTAGATAGAGAGATAAAAATTGACACACATGCTTGGAATGACATGGGGTTTTATTAGAACAAAAAAAAAGTTCACAAAATGTCCGACAGATGGCACTGGACAGCAAAACGTTAGTGACTGCGCGTGACAATCGTGTATAAAAGGAGCTGTAATGAGAATCAGATGCGCCAGCAGTCGCAGCATGTTAACGTTACCTGAAAAGGCGCTTTTAGTGAAGCTGTATTATCAGAATGTGGAATGTGCTAGTTCAGCGTTACGATCCTATCGCCATAGGAAGGGGATTCGAACGGGTAAAGGTCCGTTGACAAATGCAGCTGTGGCGAGAATGATTTCGAAGTTGGAAGCCACGGGTTGTTTAGACGATAGACCCCGTAGTGGCCGACCGAGCACAAGGCGTAATGCTGCTGAGACGGTTCACGAAGAACTGGAGACTCTAGCAGGTTCGCCTATGCACGGGGAATCAGCGCTCGTGCAGTCGCACGTCGCACCGGCATTCCATCCACTACTGTTTGGTTGGCACTTAGGCGTACCTTCAGGTGCTATCCGTGCAAAATCCATCGGCATCATCAACTGTTACCTGGAGATTTAGTGAAGCGGAGGGCATTTGCGGTGTGGGCGTTTCAGAAGATGGCGGAAGATGACGATTGGTTGAGTAACGTGTTGTGGACCGACGAAGCTCATTTCACGCTCCGAGGGTCTGTCAACGCCCACAACTGCAGAATTTGGGCTACCGAAAACCCTAGAACTGTCGTGGAAACTCCTTTGCACGACGAGAAAGTCACGGTATGGGTTGGATTTACCACATCTACCGTTATCGGGCCTTTTTTCTTCGAGGAAATGCGTGATTCTGGTTTTGTAACTGCTACCGTGACGGGTGAGAGGTACGCCGATATGTTACAGAATCGCATCATCCCCAGCCTGGCTGATAAACACCTGCTGGAACGTACGATGTTTATGCAGGATGGCGCTCCACCCCATATTGCTAGACGCGTGAAGGATCTCTTGCGCGCGTCGTTTGGTGATGATCGTGTGCTCAGCCGCCACTTTCATCATGCTTGGCCTCCCAGGTCCCCAGACCTCAGTCCGTGCGATTATTGGCTTTGGGGTTACCTGAAGTCGCAAGTGTATCGTGATCGACCGACATCTCTAGGGATGCTGAAAGACAACATCCGACGCCAATGCCTCACCATAACTCCGGACATGCTTTACAGTGCTGCTCACAACATTATTCCTCGACTACAGCTATTGTTGAGGAATGATAGTGGACATATTGAGCATTTCCTGTAAAGAAAATCATCTTTGCTTTGTCTTTCTTTGTTATGCTAATTATTGCTATTCTGATCAGATGAAGCGCCATCTGTCGGACATTTTTTGAACTTTTGTATTTTTTTGGTTCTAATAAAACCCCATGTCATTCGAAGCATGTGTGTCAATTTGCACCTCTCTATCTACATTATTCCGTGATTTATTCAGTTTTCAAATTTATACTGACTTTTTGATCACCCGGTATATACTGTACGTCTGTTAGGAATTGTAGCGCTGCTAGCTCTCCACATACAGCTGGAAAAGAGGATCATTGTACACGCAATCTGCCAAAATATACTGTGATTTTATCAGTCTAGGCGAATGTTTACAATGCTTCTAGTGGCCAATGTTATTGTGTGTGCACATCTTTGGTGTGGGAACTCACAGATCACAGATGATAATTCTGAATCGTATAGCAGGTCAACTCTGAACTGGCAGGAAATCTGCTGCACTATGGCTCATCTCTCCGCTGTTACAGTTCCAGACGAAAATAGCACTCCTTGCAAGAAGACAGTGTGGCACTGATGGCTGCGTTTCTGCCCAAAACAAAGAAACTCAAGTTAGACACTGTAAATATCCAGTGTCTGCACAACTTTGGAAACGTATTTTGTTATGCGAATGGCTTTGACGATCTGATCCTTATTAAAATTGTTATATTTCTTGTTTTAACTATTCTTTATGAGGCTATCATTCAGATCATCTGTACAACATCCGAGGACATCACGCTCACGCATCATGTCGAGCTAATCCACTTGACGGTGTGACATATTTGATGTTCTACAACACACAGCTTTGTCTCTAGTTATATGGCACTACCACATCCTAACTGCATCCAACTACATTACTGTGATCACTTGAGAGGAGAGGTGGAAGATATGTACAGTACACGGCTGGGCAGGCAGTGCTGTAGTCCTTTCTCGAGATGTTCTATGAAGCAGTCGTCTCCGCTAAGTCCCAGGAGAAAGGACTTAAAAAGGCTACAATCAATTCCTGCTTCTCATATTCCTCCAGTTGAGATAGTATTTTATCTGTAGTGATGTAGCCTAGCAAAAACTATTAGTGAATTCTGGGGGTATTTTGAAAAGGGTACGAGGTATTATGTACCCTTAACTATTCAAAATCCCTGTAGTGCTCCATCTCTTAAACGCTTAATATAAAAAAAGGAAGTCTGTGTTCCGTTTACGCACACGCACGCACACACACATACACACATACACACACAGATACAGACTGCATGGCAAATAATGTGGCTTGTTCTCCAGTCGTATATTAAAATCTATCGGTTAAAAACGTCAGATATTATTAAACGAAAGTGTACAAACACTACTCCTATTGTCACATTTACAACACAATGCAGGTTGTTCGAACAAGAAAATTATACAAAAACCTGAAAGAAAAATACCAGTATACAGACTCATCACACTTTTTATCACGGAAGCGATATGCCATGTGTTAGGGGTATACGGGCAGATATTTTTATTGGTGTCTGAGGACAGTGTACTGAACAACATTACATCAGCATTTACTTCATTTGTAGACTAATTATTATAGCTATTAGGAGTAGTATGTTTTTAGGTTGGTTAGTACCTTCAAGTACATGTGGCAAGATCAAGCCATTAATGCTTACTTTTCCCTCAAGTGTTGAAGTGCGGACACGTGGATGTGAAACGTTTAGTCTATACTGAAAGCCGTAGTCCAGTTAGTGGTGCACTTACGTCTGTGCAGAAAACATCAGATAATAACGTGGCGTGCCTGCAGGAAGACCGTTAGACGCAAAGAAAAAACAATTAACACACTGAAGTGGATACACATTAAGGTACCAATGATCGCAATACCTGCATTTATACCGCTAACACCCTATATGATTGTAATTAACAGTTGCTTCCGTCGGAAAAAAAAATTGAGGTAGGTTGAGTGGCTTTGAATGAACAAAAAGAAGAAGCATTTTAAACACTAGAGGGTAAACAGAAATTATATTCTGTGTCTCCCAGCAACAATGCCCACCGCTATATTGTCTTTCTTTAAGGTTAACAGAATCATCACGAAACGATACACAAAGATAAAGAATGACAGAGCTTGGTAATGAGTCTCAGAAAGCCAGTGAAATTGTTATAATCATTGTACACGGGGAAAAGAATTACCATTCAGGTGCGAAATGTATTCATTTTGCACGACGGTTCTAGTTCCATTTTCAATACAAATAATTCATTTAATATATTTCAGGTTGTTCAGGTAGTGACTAACAGTATGTGCCATCGCCCATCATCAAAAAGAATACAAGTGCCTTTGACAAAGGGCACACGATCACTTATGAACGACAGAATATCTCTAGAACTGTGAATGTCCAGGACTTTTGGTTCATGCACGTCATTTAAGTTGTACAAGATCAAGATATTTGAATGTCATCTGTCGTTCGTATATGCTCTATCCTTTCAAAAAATTCAACAGGTATTTATAGAGTGAAATTACATTGCGTACGCGGATTTTCTGCTACTTCTTGCGACTGTTAGAATGGCGCACCGTCCGATAGTTTACTCCAGAGAAGACCGACATAAACTCTCGGACGGCGCAACTTTCACATGCTCGAAATAGCAGCCCGAAAATTCCCATATTCCGTGTAACTCTACACCATAATTATTTGTTAGGCCTACATAAGAATTATACCACTGAATTTGTGTCACACAGATCTGCTTATATGGAGAAAAACTTAGTCCAATTTTAAAAAATCTAGTCATCGTTGTACTTTTTTAAAAGAATATGTTGTTCAAATGATTTTCAGTAGTGTAAGCAGATAGGGTTTCGAAATCAAACACCCCTTGTCCGAATTATTTTCTTGCCTTGTGAACACTTGTACACAGCTTGCCTCAATTGCTCCTTCAGACATTTCTCCCGCACTTGGTTACACGAAGCAGACTCTCAAATGATATAAACAAACTTTTTACAGTTACTAGAAAAAAAAGACAGACGATTTGCCTCTCGTAGGTGAACGCTTGTTATCATTCAAAATTGGCAATATTTTCATTGGAAAAGAAAAATAAGATAGCTGCGATACTCCAGCAAAACATCACCATTGAGTCCAGTTTGAACAATTTATGGGACGGTCAGTGCCTTATCGCATTAATAAAAATAAAGGAAAGATGGTCCATGCATAAAATATGAAAGAGACGAGGTTCCGTACAAGGTTAAACTGTTGTGCCTAAATCTATAAATCGGGAAAGACCTTACGTAGAGTCTGGAAACTAATGTAGACAGCATATAGCTTTTTGTAACAAGAAATGTAAGAATACTAGAACCAGCAAACTGGATTATCGGTCAACTTCTTAAAAGGTGGTAAAGAACACGCCGTTATGCTAATATGAGCGGTGTTAACAAGAGGCAGTGAACGTGCGGTTACCTTAGTGTGCCGAGGTCGGTGGCCGTAAAGGTATCTATACAAACATAAATTCTTAACAACACCAGCTAGTTCAGAATGAAAGAGGCGACGTTCTTCTACTGCTACATCGAGTGCTTTTGCAATAGCTATGATTGAAAAACGTACATGTATACCTCAGCTGGACCTCTTACAACACTCCATGACAATGTAGCTGGAAGTACCATAAACAGACTGATGGTAACAAGAGGTCACTTATTCCTATGACGGCCAACTCCTATGCACATAATTATGAAAAAACTAATTTTCCAGCTTCAAAGAAAACACAAGCTGCAGCGTGTTGATTCCGCAGTTTCCCTATGTCGCCAACATATTTGTAATACACAGAGGTTCGAACTGACGCTAACAACCTGGAAATGGCGTTTCCGAAAAACGGCTACACGAGCATCATACTCTACTGGGCACAGTACAGCTCCTGCGGTTGACACTTTGTTGTCATAATTTGGTTGTTGTCCTTGTAACAAATGCTGCTCACTAAGGGAAGAACTGTTTCACGATATTTTCATATAAAACTATATGCCGAGAACATAAGCTATGTCTCAGGCAATAATAAGCTTGCGGAGTTTATACCGTGCCGCAATAGTATGCGGGGTGAACATGGCATATCGGGTGTACAACAAGGATTAGTAATCAAAGGGGATCTGGGGGTCGCAAAGGCCATCCGGGGCTACTAGATGGCGTTGCAGTTATTTATTCACGTGCAACAAATGGACGCTCACTACAGGAGATGCTCAAAGTTTTGTCCAGGTGGATCGAGACACGCCTGACATTGGCACCACATTGAACAACGCACCTTCTCAAAGATATCTGGTGTAATCTCTAGCATACCCTGCTGCCGCAACAATCCTGCCCACTAGGTCCTCCGGTGATGTAACAGGTATTTCATATGCAGTGCTTTCAGATACCCCAACAGTAAAAACCGATTGGGGAAATATCGGTTGTTCGTGGTGCCCACGCAACTGGCGCACCGCAACCAATTCAGCAGCCGGAAAAGGTTGCCTGTGGATATACCCTCACTTGTCTGCTGAAACGCATGGGGTCTCCGTCACGCTGAAATCAAATGCGGCGACGAATAGGCGTGGGAACATCACTCGGCATGTCTAGCAGAACATATAGCAGGGATACGAGATACATGGGACCATGAAGTGAGCCCGGAGAATGTACGGCCCAATTAAACAGTCTCGGATGGTGCCAACCTGCATGCCGTAGCGCTCTATAGTGGCGTTTCCGGCCCCAGGGTTCCTACTTTGTTACTGAGCCTTGTGTACCCCATGTATCATGTCAGCTTGTAAACGTTTTTTTTTTTTTTCTCTTCACCCTGTATATCACCATTCCTGTGAACTACTAACTAATCGACATTTCTATAAAGTGTTTCCACTTACAAAATCTATACTCGGGTAATACGTGGAAAAATTACGCATCAAAAACGGTGTAAAACAACATAGTGCGTAATGTTGTAAATTTATTCATTGATAGAAGCTGGAAATGTTGTGAATGTTACAAGTGAATGTTATAAATCGATTAGAAGCTTAAAGGCGCAAGAAGGAAAGATGGACTAAAGACGGAGGAAAGTGAAGAAGGTATAAGTGATAGGTTTGAGGCGCTGAGTCACGGACTGCGCGGCCCCTCCCGCCGAGGGTTCGAGTTTTCCCTCGGACATAGGTGTATGTGTTGTTCTTAACATAACTTACTTTAAGTTAGTTTAAGTCTAGGGACCGATGACCTCAGCAGTTTGGTCCCTTAGGAATTCACACACATTTTAACTTTTTTTTTACTTAGATGCTTAAATTGTTTACACTGCCAAGGGACCGTAGACCTCAATATTTGACGTAAAATTCCACTGGATACATACACCCGTTCCTGCTAGAAAGGGCTCTTACCAGACGTACAGGTAGATGGACAATGCGAGGAGCGCTGGTGTAAATCATGCTCTTCTTATGAAGATGTAGCTACATTATTTTCTCCGAATGAAAAATTTTGCTGTGGTTTTGTTTTTTATTCTGTATTGTTCACAGGCCTTAAAGTAGAGTTTCTTAAATCAAATTGTGTTAGCAACAAAAATGTTCAAATGTGTGTGAAATCTTATGGGACTTAACTGCTAAGGTCATCAGTCCCTAAGCTTACACGCTACTTAATCTAAATTATCCTAAGGACAAACACACACACCCATGCCCGAGGGAGGACTCGAACCTCCACCGGGACCAGCCGCACAGCCCATGACTGCAGCGCCTTAGACCGCTTTTTTTCCCTAAATCTCATTTGGTTCGCTTCTGTTCGTTGCATCTGATCGGGGCGGACGTTGTAAGACATCCGTTTAAGTTCGTTGTTGATCGATTAACTCAGTTTTTTTTTATTACAGAGGGCAGCTAACCCTCTGACCGAACACGCTGAGCTACCGTGCCGGTAGACCGCTCGGCTAATCCCGCGCGGCCTGTTAGCAACAGCTGTCAAAGGCTCAGAAACAAGGTGCATTATACAAATGTACATTAGATATCACACAAATAAGACTAAATGAATAACACACATCTTTAACTCATTTTCACAATAATGCGGAAATTTACCCGATTAAAAAAACACTCTTACTCCATGGTCGAGTAAGACCACATCTGCTTACGATTTTCGCTAAGTGAGCACAGCGGTTTAAATTTCACTTCCATAAGGCTCATACATCTACATCTACAAACATACCCTGTAAGCTACTGTGAAATGAGTAGATCCATTCAGTACGTTCTGGCTCACCTTTTTATAAGAAAATTCGCTCACTCACTTTATTATAAAATTTTACGAAGAACATACTGAACGGATATACTTCATCCATTATTTCAGCTGTGGCTCACTATTTTCTTATAAAAATTCAATTTTTTCTGAAACTGTTAATGTAAGAAAAAAATCTTAATTTTTTTCTCAAAAAAGCGAATGTAAGAAGAAAATTCGAATTTAAGAAAATAAGGGAAACAAACCCTCTTATTATGTGCAGCTCCTATTTACCCAAAATTTTTGTAATTATTTCTTCTTTAGCACTCAAGAGATTGATATGAACTGTTGATTTTTCATTTCTTTTAGATAAGTTTTTACTACAGTTTTAACACATTTGAATGTACATTTAATTTTCTGGTATCTCTTAGCACATTCTTTACATATATTATGATACGAATTTTTTTGATACCTATCTTTATGGAACAGTGAAACTTTTATCCATACACGGACTACATTACTTTAGCTGAAGATTGTTGTCCATTTAAAGATTATAAATTGCAGTAGGAAAAACGTAAATTTACAAAAAAATTCACGGCGTGAACTCTAATTTGTATTTCACATGAAATACTTAACGAATTCAGAAACTAAGTTCCAAATCGTGAAATTCATTATTATCATTATTTTTAAGTTTCTTCATTCCATTATATCTCAATTTAATATTCTGTTCTTCAAAAAACTGAAGATAGCAATTACTAATTATTTTTAAATATATATCAGGTAAAATACTTTTAAGTTCATTTTTGAGTTCCAAACATATTTTTTCTTCTTATCTGGTATGTAAATATTCACTACGAGTAAAACTATATAAAGCATTTACTTGTAACTTACTAATCTTTTTAACCAAATTAGTATTGTTGAAATTCTTCAGTAGAGCTTCCATTTACATAGGAATTTTTTTTATTAGAATTTTAAATGTTGTTTATGAAGAAGATTACAATAATGAGAAATGTTCATGTTTATATTTTATTTTCCAAAATATATCTTTCATCATCATGAGGACTCTGTGCTTTCTTGTTTATCTCAGTGGGCAGGTTTCATGTTTTTCACTTCGGAGCATATTAATGCTCTTTATTGTTGAACAAACAATGTTCATAATCTTCTAAGGTTGTTTCGTTTTGAACAACACATTTGTTCACTCCTTTTGATTTTTTCTCCTCCTTGTTACCAACTTCATAACCATACATTTTTGCTATCAAACCACAGATATCTATATCTTGATAACATAACTCAATATTTTCTCCATTTTTTGGTTTCATAATTCTATAGTGAAAATCATACATCAGTTCTTTAGATAAATCAAGTATACTCATGCCCATGTAAATGGGTTTATTAAATTTGATTTTTGCCTTATTCATAAGGATAGCAATAGAATTTTCATTAAATATTGTTATCCATTTAAAGCTTGGCTTTGACACAAGTTTATCATGCTTTTCTTTATCTGCCGCTAATTTTATATCCACTCTGTCTCATATGTTTTCTATCGTTTTTCCAAATACTGAATTATTCATCAATTCATAGAAATCTTTTTCAAAATCGTTCTTGGGTAGTCGTCTTTTCTGTATTAAATCTATGTACTTTTTCAACCAGTCACAATGGTTACATTTTAAGACTATTTATTTTTGCTATCTTCTTTCTTGGATACAACTTTTGTTTTAGATTTTTGTAGTCAACAATATAATTATTTTTTTCAGGCAGAGTAGTCAACAATTTGCTTCTTTAGTATTAGGTACAAACTTATTCCCTGGTGCAAGTGCTAAATATTTATGCAAATCATGCCTTTTTTGGCTTTTTTAGATCTACTTCAAACGTATACACATGTGCAGATTTATCATCAATTTCACTTATTTTTGTGCGATCAAAATAATCTGAATCATCCCATTCAAATCCACCATATGGAAAATATTGACTCATAGCGAACCATACAGACTGTTTGCATCTAAATATGGTAAATAATTTGATATCTTTTTGACATAATAGTCTTTCATGTATTTATTATTTGCTTTTACATATCTTTTACAACACTGTGATGTACCACCTCTTATTCCTATTTCAACTACGAGAATCATATCATAATTATGCAATAACTCTAGTGGTTGTCTAGTGATTTTCAACATCACATTCCAAGATAACACTGGTGCACTAATTAACCAAGATGGATCTAAATTATAAGGTTTTATATACACTACTGGCCATTAAAATTCCTGCACAACGAAGATGACGTGCTAAAGACGCGAAATTTAACCGACAGGAAGAAGATGCTGTGATATACAAATGATTAGCTTTTCAGAGCATTCACACAAGGTTGGCGCCGGTGGCGACACCTACAACGTGCTGATATGAGGAAGGTTTCCAATCGATTTCTCATACACAAACAGCAGTTGACTGGCGTTGCCTGGTGAAACGTTGTTGTGATGCCTCGTGTAAGGAGGAGAAATGCGTACCATCAAGTTTCCAACTTTGATAAAGGTCGGATTGTAGCCTATCGCGATTGCGGTTTATCGTATCGCGACATGGCTGCTCGCGTTGGTCGAGATCCAATGACTGTTAGCAGAATATGGAATCGGTGGGTTCAGGAGGTTAATACGGAACGCCGTGCTGGTTCCCAACGGCCTCGTATCACTAGCAGTTGAGATGACAGGCATCTTATCCGCATGGCTGTAACGGATCGTGCACCCACCTCTCGATCCCTGAGTCAACAGATGGGGACGTTTGCAAGACAACAACCGTCTGCACGAACAGTTCGATGACGTTTGCAGCAGCATGGACTATCAGCTCGGAGACCATGGCTGCGGTTACCCTTGACGCTGCATCCCAGACAGGAGCGCCTGCGATGGTGTACTCAACGACGAACCTGGGTGCACGAATGGCAAAACGTCATTTTTTTGGATGAATCCAGGTTCTGTTTACAGCATCATGATGGTCGCAGCCGTGTTTGGCGACATCGCTGTGAACGCAGATTGGAAGCGTGTATTCGTCATCGCCATACTGGCCTATCACCCGGCGTGATGGTATGGGGTGCCATCGGTTACACGTCTCGGTCACCTCTTGTTCGCATTGACGGCTCTTTGAACAGTGGACGTTACATTTCAGATATGTTACGACCCGTGGCTGTACCCTTCATTCGATCCCTGCGAAACCCTACATTTCAGCAGGATAATGCACGACCGCATGTTGCAGGTCCTGTACGGACCTTCCTGGATACAGAAAATGTTCGACTGCTGCCCTGGCCAGCACATTCTCCAGATCTCTCACCAACTGAAAACGTCTGGCCAATGGTGGCCGAGCAACTGGCTCGTCACAATACGCCAGTCACTACTCTTGATGAACTGTGGTATCGTGTTGAAGCTGCATGGGCAGCTGTACCTGTACACGCCATCCAAGTTCTGTTTGACTCAATGCGCAGGTGTATCAAGGCCGTTATTACAGTCAGAGGTGGTTGTTCTGGGTACTGATTTCTCAGGATCTACGCACCCAAATTGCGTGAAAATGTAATTACATGTGAGTTCTAGTATAATATATTTGTCGAATGAATACCCGTTTATCATCTGCATTTCTTCTTGGTGTAGCAGTTTTAACGGCCAGTAGTGCAATTTTTCATAAAATTTTCAAACACCTCAGCCAGTAACAATACACCAGTTATAAGATACAGATCATGATATTCACCAAGGTTTTTGGTATTAAATTTTTCCTAAATTAAGTTTGCATTTTTATAACCTTCATCACTTATTCCACAGTCATTCAGTTTATTATACAATTCTTCTTTTGCTGGTAGTTCTCTCTCTCCAAACCACTCCCAAGAACCCATGTTGTCATATTGATGGACACTTTTTCTGATCACTACACTGAATGAGAAAAAAAGACTAATGTTTGTCATTTGATTCTTTTCAAGTTTGTTGAAAGTTTGTCAAGTGAAGAAGCCATCAGTCATGTCTCTAGATTCTTCACCTAATACTCATTCTGAAACTTTGTAAGTAGGCCTCCTAAGCCTAACTGATATCTGTCTCCAAGAGTTTACCAGTTCAGATACAAGAGCATGTAGCTCGCGCTCTCATGTTTATCAGAGAAACCTGTGAACATTGCTGCCGCCCTGCTTTGTATACGTTAGATGTCCCCTGTCGGTCCTATTTGGCATGGGTGCTATATTATGTTCTATGATGGGACGCACAAGTCGGCCAAAAACATGGAAACACTGCGAGAAATGCATACTTGAACATAAATGCAGGTGCTTGTCAAGCCTGCAGGTTGCGCTGTTGTGTTTGACCACGAACGGCATCTGTGCAGTGTCCTCATATGTTGTGTCAGTCGTGGTCAGAACCGTGTTGTGTGCAGTTGTCAGTGCATTGTGTCAGCGCTAAGGGAAATCAAATGTGGGCAAATTGTTGGTGCTCGTGTGGTTGGTGCTTGAGTAACAAGGAAGCCGAAGTGTTTGGTGTTTCAAGAGACACCATGTCGGAGATTTATACCTCATACAGGGAAAGCGGAAAAAACATCGTTCACTAAGTCACAACGCCGACATAAGGGTGTGTTGAGCGCTCGTGACAGACGGTCATTGAAGAGGATTTTGACGAAAAGTAAGAGGCCGACAACTGCAAATGTCACTGCAGAATTAAGTGTCGTACTCGTGAACCACGTCAGAAGCGAAACAATACGAAGGGAGCTCCATAAGCAAGGAACTACAGTGTGAGCTGGCATCCCAAAACGATTTATCAGTGATGGAAATGTCCATAGCCGGAAAATGTGGCGTTAAAGCCATAAAATCTGGACCATGGAGCAACAGGGGAAGAACATTTGGTCGGATGAGTCTTGTTGCACACTCTTTCCAACTTTTTTTGTGAATTCCTAAGAGACCAAACTGGTGAGGTCATCGGTCCCAAGACTTAACTTAAACTGACTTATACTCGCACCCATGGCCGAGGGAGGACTCGAATCTCCGGCGGGAGTGGGCCGCGCAGTCCTTGACATGGCACCTCAAACCGCGCTGCCACTCCGCGCAGCCTTTCCAGCTTCTGGCGGAATTTATGTCCAAAGCGTAAAACATGTTGGTGATGATTTGGACAGCCATATCGTAGTATGTCATGAGCCGCATGAACACTGTGCAAAGCCACCTTACTGGTAAGTTTCTGTGTCCATTTTGGCTGATTAGTTCCATGTTCCCCAATGTTAATGCTCTGTTCCAAGACGACAGGCCCCTTGTTCACACAGCTTACATCATCCACGACTGGATTCCTGAGCATGAGCATGAATTGTCGCATCTTCCCCTGGCCACCAGTCACCGGATCTCAAAATTACTGAGTCTTCGTGGTCTTCTTTGGAGAGAGGGGTGCGTGATCGCTGTGCACCTCCATCATCGCCAAAAGATTCCCTTGAGAACCATACAGGACCAGTGTTTACGAATTCCGAGACGACTGGAAACTGATTTGAGTGCCAACGACTTCCCTAAACCGTATTAAGCATCGTAATGTTTTTTTGGATTTTCTATATTTTCGACCACCTCCTTCATTTGTAAGCTGTTTCCTTTGTAAACTGTATTTTCGTGTTATTGAGCCATTGAACCGAAATTTATCATCTGCGTTACTTACGCCTGAAAATATGTGATCTTACCATTTCATGTTATTTGTAAAAGTCGAATGATTCCAGTTGCGACTCATGAATGTTGTAGTCACAGAATACTACAATTCTGCTTTTTGTAATTTACACAATTTTACATTTCGAACGTTTAAAACGAGTTACAAAATTTGCAACACCTTGAAATCTTTGCGAGATTTGAACAGATATTTGTGGAGCTTTTTTCTGATAGTACTTCATCATAAATACCTGCATCGCCTGCGAAAAGTCTAAGGCTACTATTTATATATCGTCATCAGGTCATTAATATAGGATATCAACAAAGTAGGTCCAAACTGACGTACCCGGACACGACTGAAAGTACTTTTACTTCCTTAAATGCTGCGTCCGCCCTACGATCAAATTTTCAGCGCAGTCACAAATTTTATTTGATTACGCACGTAGTCGTATTTCTGTGTGCTCTTGAGTCATATACAGATGCATTTGGATTGATTTACGTAAAAATGAAGCAATGTTTTAGTAGCATAGCGGAACAAAAACATTGAGAACAATAATACTATCTCTGATATCGAGTTAAATATAACTACTTTTGGGGCCGCCGGCGGTGGCCGAGCGGTTTTAGGCGCTTCAGTCCGAAACCGCCCGATTGGTACGGTCGCAGGTTCGAATCCTGCATCGGGCATGGATGTGTGTGATGTCCTTAGGTTAGTTAGGTTTAATTAGTTCTGAGTTCTAGGGGACTGATGGCCTCAGATGTTAAGTCCCATACAGCTCAGAGCCATTTGAACCATTTGAACTACTTTTGGGGATCTGCACGACTGAATACAAACCGAAGGGGCCCAGATTCGATTTCTGGCAGGGTCGGAGATTTTCTCCATTCGACGACTTATTGTGCGGCTCTCATCATCATTCCATAATGAGCAACACGCAACGCGCCTAAATGACATAAAATGATTTGCATCAGGCGGCATGCCGCCACACGACAGATAGGATGTTCACTGACAGGTGGCCAGATACTTTTGATCAGATAGTGTACCTTAACCTAAAACAATGTATCAAGTTATAACCAAATTATTATTCTTATATTAGAAAATTTTTCTATGTTATTATTAGTATTATTTTATCCTAGGCAACTATTGTACGTTAAAAGTGGGAGTGATAGCAAATTATACAGGGTGAGCCAAAAAGGACTTTACAACGTTGGAATGATATAAAAATGTCAAGTGTCATTTTGGTGCGATGTGACCACCATCTGTGATATGGCAAACATTCCACCGGTTATCAATTTCTCCCCACCCTCGTTGCACATGCTCGACAACGGCAACGTAAATTCGATTTTTCAGGTCAGCTAAATTGTTTGGTAGGGGAGGAACACACGCACAGTCTTTATTGAAACACTGGAGAAAAAAATCCAGAGGTGTCAAGTTTGAGGAGCGACGTGGCCATGCGATTGGCCCTTCGCGACCAATTCACCGACGTGGGAAGCGATTATCGAGGAAACCTCGAACTTCCGCGAGGAAATTAGGTATCGCACCCTGTTGCCAGTAGTAAAGCATCTCACATCGGTCATCTTCATCGATCTGTATCAGTGCCGAGGAGGAAGTCTGCCGACACTAGCAGGTAGAGCGCTACACCGGCTTTCCTCGCGTGTTCCAGATCGCTGTGGCGTGCAGGATGAGGCGGCGGTCGGCGAGGCCGCGCTGAGCCCGCATGTCGACGCTGCCGCGCGCGCATGCGCCCGGCGGCGGCGTCGGAGGCGGCAGGACCCGCCGTGCCGGCGGCGGCAGAAGCCGCGAGCGGCCCAGCAGCCTGTACGACAACCTGCCGGCGCCGCCCCCGCCGCCGCTGCCGGCCGCCGACGCCTCCTCCGACGGCGACTCGTCGAGCGCCGCGGCGCCGCTGCCCCCCCTGCCGCCGCCCCCGCCGCCTCCGCCGCTGGCCTCGTCGACGCCCGCCAGCCGCGCGTCGCGCTCGCTGCTGGCGGCGGCGCCGGAGACGCCGTCGCTGCTGCCGGCGCTCAACACGACGGTGCCGGTCAACGTGGCGGCGCGGCCCGCCGACCTGGCACAGCGGCACGCGCCCACTAGGTCCTCCTTGCGCCACTCGCGGCTCGTCTCCAAGGCCTACCAGCAAGGTAAGCCTCCACTGCTGCAGCTGCTTTCGAGCAGACGCACGTACGCTGATCAGCCAGAACATTGTAACCACCTACCTAGTAGCCTAAAACCCGCTGCCAGCTTATCTCCATCCTGCAGCATAGGTGTCAAGGAGCTGTTCCCCTGGAAGACGGCGCATTCGCACACTCCTATCGGCATGATGAAGAAGGCGTCAGGATTCATCAGGTCATGCAATGCTGTGCCACTGCGCCAACGTCCATTCCCAATGGTCACATACCCATTTCAGTCGTTATCCTCCGGCAGGGATAACATCGGCGAGGCGTTGTGGCATGGAAGCAATGAGGCTTTGGCAGGTCCCTGGAGGGAGCTGGCACCACATCTGCACACACAAGTCACCTAATTCGTGTAAATTCCACGTAGGGGGGTGATGAACTCTGAAGCCAGATTCAGTCACATCCAAGATGTGGTCGATCAGGTTCAGATCTGGCGAGTTGGGGGGTCAGCACATCAACTGGAACTCGCCACTGTCTTCCTCAACCTATCAATCACACTCTTGATCTTGTGACATGGCGCATTATTTTGTTGAAAAGTGCCACTGCTGTCGGAAAACATGGCCATAATGAAGGAGAGTATGTCGTCTGCAGCCAGTGTACAATACTCCTTGGCTGTCATGATGCCTTGCATGAGCTTCACTGCACAAATGGATGCCCCAGAGTATAATGGAGCCGCTGCCAGCTTGTCTCTATCCCACAGCACAGTTATCAAGGAGCTGCTCCCCTGGAAGACGACGGATTTGCGCCCTCCCTTCGGCATGATGAAGAAGGTGTCAAGATTCATTGGACCATGCAACGCTCTGCCACTGCGCCAACGTCCAGTACCAATGACCACATATCCATTTCAGTCGTAGTTGCCAGAGTCATGGAGGTAACATTGGCACATGCATGGGTCATCAGCTGCTGGGCCCCATTGTAAAGAGTGTTCAGTGCACTGTGTGTTCAGTGCATTAAAGTCTGGTGTTAGTTCCACCACAGTTTGACGCATGTCTTCTTTTACCAATCTGCCCAGCCTTTGATGTCCAACATCTGTAAAGAGGCGTGGCTGTCCAACCACACGACGTCTGAATGAGTTTTCACCTTGGTTTCGCCACGTGTTGAAGACACTCACCACAGCACTCCTCAAACACCTGACAAGCCGTGCAGTTTCCGAAATGCTCCTGCTGAGCCTCCAGGCCACCACAATTGTCATAGGTCAAATTCAGATAGATCACGCTTCTTCCCCATTCTACACACGGACAGCACAGTAATGTGGACAGCAATCGTTCTTTGCCAGGCGACGTTGTTATTGCCTGGGCAGGTTTATATTGGTAAAGGTCAGTGGTCATAATGTTCTGGCTGATCAGTGCACAGCAGTTTTATTCGAAACGTGACAAGAACCCTCTGTGCAATATAAAGACTCCTTTCTTACTTGGCTAATTACTGTTTAGCTCTACAGGGCCTTTATACTGAAATGTTTCCCCACACCACCTAGTATTGTCTTTCTATGTGTGTGAGTAACTGTATGTTCACTGTTGTGGGTAAATACATACAGCGTACACAGGGTGGTGTGTGAAACTGATGGCGATTACACGCTTCCGCTGTTGTAGAAATCTGCTCCAGATGCTGCAGATACCGTGTTGAGCTGAAAGTGGTAACCAAAGTACGGAGAAATATTCTTCGGGGCTCTGTTGCATAACAATCAGATTGCTTTCAGTTCTGAGAAATGTCCAGTTACTATTGTGGATTTGAATGATCCATGAAGTGACTTCTTTTCCGAAGAAAACATCGAACTATTTCACTAGAACTGAACGCTGGTGTTTACTAGTAAATCACAATAGCAGTACATCGCTGGGTGTATAATAAGACGTACCTTCTTGAAATGAACAATATTTTATTGTTCTATTAACTGATTTCCTTCCATATGCACTTATATTTTACAATGTGAATCAAAAAAACTCGCAATGGCGTCGATTTTTTACATCACAAGAATGGCTCTCTTCCCCCTCAAAAAATTACTCTTAACAAGAACAAAAGAACTCTATATCCTAAGAATAATTATGTGAGCGCTGACCGCCACAGAGTAATAAACAATATCTTTGTCTCTCTCTCGCACTGTCACAGCAAGTTACGCTGCATGATACATCATATATGCCCCTCTTGTGGACGAACGTTTTTGGGCAAAAACAAACACGAACGTTCACACAACACTATATCGGTGATTGTTTATGACGCTGTATTAATGTCCACTGGAGTATTAATGTCCACTGTATTTCTTATGATATTTTGGTATTAGTGAATGACTATCTAAATGTAAATTATAGATTTGGGTGCATATACTGCTGACAAAGCCTGTGCTGAATTCCTGATGCAGCATATATGCATAGCTTACATGCTTGCTTTCATTCATTTGTCGAGGATGGCATGAGATGTGATCAGAAACCTTTTTCATCATCACTCAAAGCTTCTGTCACTCGCCTTGGGATGTCTCAAACTGATAATCTAGCCATTCGGCCAAGCCCCACAAAGGAAAACCAAGGAAAATCTCGGGGTAGATTTACCATCCTCGTATTTCTCATTTGCAAAGAAAATTAATTGAATTACAATGGAAAATAAAAAAATATTTACAATATGGATTTTTTTTAAATGAATTTAAACACTGTTCACAAAAGAAACACAACAGTGTTAATCTTCTGTGTCTTGAGGTGAACCGTCGACGCGTTGGTTTACGTCCATCTACGATTCCCTTCTATCTGTCATCTCCGGGTAACTGATGGAATTCTATTCCCATTTCACCGTCTCCTCGTGGGTATTATGGTTTTCCGCATATGGTTAACATGAAAATAAGAGTCAGTGTAAGTTCCGTGGAAAAGGTATTTGATCTATGCTGAGCTGAAATAGAATCTAATCTAAAGTTCTTTCTAATTGTCTGTCCTGAATTCGAAATATTCGGAAGTCGTAAGGTGTTCTTCATTTCTATCAACAACCCTATAATGCACTATACACAAATTCAACTGGTACTGCCGTGTCAACTTATGCTCGTCATCTTTCAGATGGACTTTAACACTTGTTGATGTGCTTATAACTGAAAGGCATTCGCTCAGTTGGTAACTTCGCGAGCAACAATTGACATAACATAATTTACATACACAGGTATGTTACAACAATAGTACAATTATAAAGACAATGTTCATCACAAGAGATTGAAACCAAGTAATAGGCGTCCTTTTAAAACTGAGAACGGGTTACCCCTTCCGAACAGCATGACTTCAGCTCAGCAAGTAAAAAAAGCAAATACAAACATACACTGACATTGTTAAATTGACATAAGGAAAAATATCTTGCCATAGACCAGATTCATTTGAGTCACTAACCCATGGTCATTATGCATTGTGAAACCTGATTGAAATTACTATCTACTAAATAAAAATTTTTTAAAAGAAATCATTCATACTATAGCTAAATTCTCTGCATACTGAAAAGAAAACTTATCTTTACAGTGGAAAACCAATACATAATGTCTGCATATCTCTCGTACATTATGCCTGAAAAGAAAAAACTAACTACTAAATTGCAAAAAGAAAGAAACTATCCTAAGTATGATTCATAGGTTTAATGAAAATTCTCTAATCAATATTATTTGATAAGAATAGTATTTTCAATCTTCAGATTCTTCAGTCATCATGAAATTGCTTTAACAAGTGATGAGGATACATTCCTTTCACCTTTCCATTCTTCACATCCTTCAAAACATAAGTTCCTGGATGGGGTATTTTGGTAATCACAAATGGTCCTTGATACAATAATTGCCATTTTGTGTTCTTCCTCTGTATAAGTGAAGCCTTAGGATGAGTTTTTACTAAAACTTGGTCTTTCACTTTATATGTTTTTATTTTTCCAAGTCGATTGTCAAAATATATTTTCCTTTTTCTTGCCTTGTCCATTATATTGAGTAAGGATTGTCATACTTTATTTTGTAGGTCTATTTTGTTAATAGCTACTTTAGGAATTGGTCGAATCCAGTCATTCTGTTCCCATTTTCCAAACATCAGTTCGTATGGGGTGTATTCTGTCGTAGTATGTGGCATATTGTTTACAATTTCCTGAAAATCGTGAAGATAATCGATCCATTTGGGTTGCTGGTTGTGGCAATATGTTCTCATGAACCGGTTTAATTCACGAAAAATTCGTTCCACGGGATTCGCCGAAGGGTGGTACACTGATGTTAGAATTTGTTTTATACCACAACTGGCTAATGTTCGCCTCCAACGAAATCCAGTGAACATTGACCCATTGTCAAAAAGAATAGCCTCTGGTTTGCCTACCCTGACTATATAATCCTTGACCAGCATCTTGGCTATGGATGCAGCAGTAGCTGATTTTAATGGATAAAGTTTGACATACTTAGTGAATATATGAAGAAAAGCTACAATATATTTGCATCCTCCCTTGATGATGGTAGAGGACCACAGACGTCGACCGAAATGATTGACAGCGGTTTAGTGGGTATAATAGGATGTAGGAAATCTTTCACGCAAAAATTTCCTGGTTTGGCTAGCTGACAAATTTTACATTTCCTTAACTGTCTGTGCACTTACCTGCGAATGTTTGGGAAATAGCAATACGCTTGAATCTTCCGAGCACACTTTAATACTCCAAAATGTCCCCAAGTGATGTGCGTGTGCAAAATTAAGTCATTCTCATTCTTCTCGGGAATACACACCTTCCAATTATCTGAATCAAGATGCCCTTTGAAAAATAAGACGTTGTCCTCAACTTTGTACAGTCTCTTCAGATCATCGTTCCAGGCTTTGCTAAAGTTTCCTTTATTGAATGCCAACGAGGATCTTCATTCTGTAGTTTTTCCATGTTCTTACACATGTCAAGAAAATGTTTCCTATATATTCTATCAGTCAGTATAAGAACATTAAATTCGGACGGATTGCCCGTGATGTTGATAGTTGACAAATCTCCATCTGGCATTCTAGACAGTGCATCAGCGATGAAATTATCCTCTCCGCTTAGGTATTTAATTTCAAATTGAAACTCTTGGAGTGAGAGCATCCATCTTGCTAATCTTGGATGTAATAATTTACATGTTTGCAAAAAACTTAACGCTTTGTGGTCACAGTATACTGTTGTCTTCGCTCCATATAAGTAATAGTAAAATTTCTTAAATGACCAGACTACGGCCAATGCTTCCCTTTCGGTAGTCGTATATGTTCTCTCACAAGCAGTTAAGAGTCGGCTAGCAAAAGCTATTGGACAGAAAGTTGATTTCCTATCTATCATCTTTACTTGGAAGAGGCATGAACCTATTCCAATTTCCGTAGCATCTGCCATTAAACCGAATTCTTGGCTCATATCTGGATGATATAATATTTGTGAATTGACTAAGGCATGTTTTATTGCTTCAAATGCATTCTGACATTGTTGCGTCCACACCCACGGAGTATTTTTGCGCAACAAGCTGTACAACGGTTCTGCATTAATAGAGTGGTCGTGAATGAAACGCCTGAAAAAAGAGACAACTCCGAGGAAGCCCTTTAACTGCCTTTTTGTTGTTGGAACTGCAAAGTTTTTGATTGCCATTAGTTTCTCGGAGTCCGTTAAGAAGCCTTTTCCATTTATAAGATGACCCAAAAATTTGATTTTATCCCGAGCAAAATGGGACTTTTGCAGATTTGCGGTTATGCCTGCTTCCTTGAAACGTTCTAACACTCTTCTCAATAAATCAACGTGCTCCTTCCATGTGCTCGTAGCTATGAGCATGTCGTCCACAAATAAAGTTAAATTGCTTCGAAGTGCAGGTCCCAATGCATGATCTAGAGCACTTATAAAAACTCCTGAGCTCACGTTTAGCCCGAAAGGTAAAACCTTAAATTGATAGCTTCTACCCGCATGTACAAATGCGGTGTACTTTTTTGATGGTTCGTCTAGAGCCACCTGCCAAAATGAACTTCTCAAATCAATATTTGTTAAGTATTTCATCCCCTCGAACTTTTGAATTAGCTCATCGATATTTTCCGGATGAGTTCGCACGGGCACGATAATCTTATTTATCTGCCGTGCGTCTAGCACGAGACGAACTTTTCCTCCCTTTTTCGAGACAACATGAAGCGGGCTACAGTATGGACTCGTCGAAGGTTCGATCAGATCCCATTCAAGCATCTGGTGGATTTCCCTTATCAACTGCCTTTCGTTGATGCCACGGTACTGGATAAAAAATACGGCAGAAAACTTGGTGTGGTATCACATCTAAATGGCATGTGTATCCCTTGATTACACCAGGTCTTTCTTGAAAGACTTCATGATATTCCTGTAGAAGTTCATATAATTGCTTTCTTTGGTGTTGTTCCAAAAATTCAGGTTCTTGCACCTTTTCATATACCATATCTTCAGGGTTTAAAACTGGTTGCAAGTAATTAATTTGGTAATACCGTACAGGTTTGCTATGTATCCACTTTATTTGCAGCTTTCGTCCCTGACAATACTTTCCATGGGTACTATATTCCCTGAGAAGATTCAGTTGATGTTTCTGATCCATTATTGTAAAACTGGCACGGCCTAGAGAAAAAATCGATATGCCAATTTCTCTCTCTAAATTCATCTATACCCAGGATACAGTCCTCAACCAATTTTTCTATTACAAGGAACGTGCAATTTATAGCTACATTTCCTATATCTAACTGGAGTTGAGTCTGCACTTTAACCTGAGAAGACTTATGACCAGTAGGACCTACAATTCTACAACATTGAACAGGAAAAATCGGTGGATTTGCTTTCTGAAGTATTCTTTGAAATAACTTCTCAGAAACGACATTTACTGCTGCTCCTGTATCTAAAGTACATATTTTTCGTACAATATGTATAACGTATTGTGTTTTTACAGTATGTCTGCAATTGAAAAAAAATCATCTATAGGAGCAGCTTACTACTGGAAAATTAAAAACTGACACCTGTAAAGTCGTTACACAAGAACACCTCTGAGGAGTGGCTCTACTATCTGCTTCAATAACAATCGAAAGAGCATCTCGGCCAAAAAAGTGGGAAACATTCAAGTATTTCCGGAGGACTGCAATGTCTGCACCACACTTAGGCCTCATCTGCACACGTGACACAAAGTAGGTGTTTAGTTTCAAGAGCCGGCCGAGGTGGCCGAGCGGTTCTAGGCGCTACAGTCTGGAACCGCGCGACCGCTACGGTCGCAGGTTCGAATCCTGCCTCGGCATGGATGTGTGTGATGTCCTTAGGTTAGTTAGGTTTAAGTAGTTCTAAGTTCTAGGGAACTGTTGACCTCGGAAGTTAAGTCCCATAGTGCTCAGAGCCATTTGAACCATTTTTTAGTTTCAAGAACACTTTTAGTTTCAATAGAACTTCCGGTATCAAGAAGACTACATACATGACGTAAGCAGTTTTTTAGCGCAATGAAAGCGGGCTTTTTGTTGAACAACATTTTTATTGTCAAGAATACTTAATTTCAGGACCTAATTCTTAGAAGAAGGATTTTAATTTTTTTAAAAGTTTTTATTTTCTGGATGATTTTTATTTTGTGAAGAAAATTTGATTTTCGAAGAATATTCTTAATTTTGGAGTGGATTATGGGGTTATTGAGAGGTTTATTAGTTTTCCAAAGGATTTTTAGTTTTCAGACTACTTTTAGGTTTTGAAATTATTCTTAGCGTTTAAAAACAATTTTAGTTTTCAAGAAAGCTTTCAGGTTTCGCGAATGTTTTCAGTTGCTAGAAAGATTTTAAATTTCAAGAATTGTTTTAGTTTACAAACAGAATTTTTTGTTAGCTAGGAGCAGAATTTTGTGTTGTTGCAAGTTCTTACAGAACAGCAAGAAGTTGTTTCGCACTGACAGAAATTTTTCAGAAATGGCTCTGAGCACGATGGGACACAAAGTAGGTGTTTAGTTTCAAGAGCCGGCCGAGGTGGCCGAGCGGTTCTAGGCGCTACAGTCTGGAACCGCGCGACCACAACTCTATATATATAGGTCATCAATCCCCTAGAACTTAGAACTACTTAAACCTAAATAACCTAAGGACATCACGCACGCCCATGCCCGATGCAGGATTCGAACCTGCGACCGTAGCGGTCGCGCGGTTCCAGACTGTAGCGCCTAGAACCGCTCGGCCACTCCGGCCGGCAGAAATTTTTCAGCCTGCAAGAAGTTTTTTTTTCTTTTTTTTAGCTTGCCAACTATATTGTACGACTTTTTCTCCCCATATTTGAGAACAGAGGGAAGTGTGGAGGAGGGCGGGGTAAAAATTATAGAGGGCCACAAAAGCTGGAATATAGTAAGCTGTTTCAAATGTGCGTAGAGTACCGTAGTTCTTAGATTAACGTGGAGAACAGTATCAAACCAGTCCTCCACTAACAACAACAACAGAAACAACAACATTCGAATGGAGTTTAGGTAGAAAGCAGTAATGGTAACTATGTAAAACTCTTGGTCGTAGGTGATGTTGGAACGTAGTGCTTCACAAGAAAGCGCTGAACTCATTAAAAAAAATGTATTTTACTAGAAATGGAAGTGATCTGTTGTTCTGATCGTCGTACTGGACTGGCAAGCATTGTTGATGTATCAGGACGACGTTGCCGAAAATAATGCGCACAATCATGGACTGAGAAATTCCTGTTCTAGCAAATGGAATACAACTTAACAGAGAGAAATCTTCTGACGTAAAAGTAAATTGGGGCATATACCAAGGGAGTGTTATTGGACAACTACTATTCATGTTCGTAGCGTTTTTCCATAAGTTTAACAAACGCAACACATACACCTACCAGAGGCATTAGTCAATAATAATATGTTATCGCTCACTATTTACAAGTCTGTCAACGCTTGGGTTACTTTTCGATTCCGCGAGCGTAGAAATCATTTGGTTTTGAGGCGAGGAACTCGTCGAGACATGTTCGGAGAGCATTTTCGTCCGGAAAGGAAGTTCCTTGAACATTGTTCAATAGAGAGCGGAAATGGTGAAAATCTGAGAGTGCAAAATTAGGTGAATAAGGTGGGTGCGGAATGATTTCTTAACGCAACTCGTTTATAGCGTTTTTTGACAGTATAGCAGAATGTGAACGGCCGCTTCTCGCAGTCTCACTGGTCGTTGTTCTCGGATCGGGTCCACAAGACGTCTCAGTTGTTGGCAGAAAACTTCGGCACTGATGTTTACCCCACGGGAAAGCAAGTCGCTGTTCCATCAGGTACATAACGTTATCTATTCTGGATTCACGTAGGTCTCTGTACGGGGACTTGCTGCCTTGTCTGCGCTTAACCATTCCTTTCTTTTCCTTATGTTAGCATAAATACACCATTTCTCGTCACCAGTAACGATACAGGATAGAAATGGTGGGTGTCGTTCACGATCAAATTGATACCGAGCAAGCAGATGCACATATGGCCACCAGCTGATTTTATGTGATTTTGGCTTAGAGCATGCGATAACCATACACCCGATTATTGTACCTTGCCCATTGCATTCAAATGTCGCACGACGGTAGAATGATCGCAGTTCATCAAATTTGCCAGTTCTCTAATATAAGCCGGCCGAAGTGGCCGAGCGGTTCTAGGCGCTACAGTCTGGAACCGCGCGACTGCTACGGTCGCAGGTTCGAATCCTGTCTCGGGCATGGATGTGTGTGATGTCCTTAGGTTAGTTAGCTTTAAGTAGTTCAAAATTCTAGGGGACTGATGACCTCAGAAGTTAAATCCCATAGTGCTCAGGGCCGTTTGAACCATTTCTCGAATATACTGACGTGGATCATAGTGAATTAATTCGTTTAAATATTCTTCATCGAACCCCGAAAGCCTTCCTGAACGTGGAGAGTCACTAATGTCAAAACTATCCTCCTTAAAACGAGAAAACCACTTTCTTGCCGTGCTCTCTTCAGTGGCATTATCTCCATACACGCCACAAATGATTCTGGCTGCATCCGCAGCTGTTACTTCTCTATGAACTCGAACAGCAGAATACGTCCGAAACTTTCCGATTTCTTCAGTTGCCACCCCATTTTCTGCTGTTCACAGCTCCACTCACTATCTCCAAATGACAGTATGGCAACAGTTAAATTCAAATAGCAACAATGAACTACAAATAAAAAGTGAGAATCGGTAAATAAACCCATAGCAATCGGAATACCAACAGGCAAAACAAAAACGCTACGAACCTATGCACCAACCTAATGTAAATGACCTAGCGGATTAAGCCCCACGAAGCTGCTCACGAATGATACTAGTGTAGGCTAGACGGAGATACCGCGACAGTATAAATCTGTAGCGAGCGCGATTACGTAATTCGAATCAAACATTGGATGAGACAATTGTTCGGGAGTCAAGGTATGCGGATAAAGTTTGAGCACTTGTCTCTTCTCAAAAACGTTCTAGAAAATGTTTTTGACCCTTGATTTGGAGACGTCCAGTTCGTTGTTCCTCTGCGATTTCCGCACTACGGTTGCAAGTCCACTGCTTAACACTGCCTGCTAACAGCTGACTGATCGGTTGCACATCAATTGTTTACCGTTGGTAGTTCGAGCTGCCACCGTAGTTACAGCGCTTACGTCACTTATAGTCCAGGAACAAAATCTGTCTCAGAACATCTTAGATGGAGGTGTACTGTGTGACTTAAATTACTCGTCACAGTTTTGCTACTTTTGTTGATAAGTACATAATTTATACATTTGGATATCTCATACAGCGATATTATCCTTATTTTAAGTTTTCGAAAACAAATGAAGTGAATCTTAATAGCCTATTGTGAATGTGATATGAAGTGGAGAGGGTTGGGCAGGGAGTTGGGTACGGTGTGATGTGTGAGAGCGTGTATTTCGTTAGACGTTCCCTGATTATTGAGATCTGATAAAAATTGTCACAATAACGTTAGCTACATTATACGATGTGGCACTGCTACAGACGATAAACTCTCGCTATTTCATAGCAACTGTCAGGCCATGAATATCGCTGTAATATTGGGCTGAGTATACCCAAACAGCAGTTGTAATATACGGACAGGTTGTGTATTCGTGGCGCAAAAAGGAATGAGGTCACCTGGACAAAATTGGAAAATTTCTCTCGCATGTCTCTGAAGTTATTTACTGGCGTCTGGCCACTAATATATATTTTGCATGTCTGTACGAATATCGTGACACTGTCAAAATTATTACAGGGGAGCGCAGCTACAGTTGGGTCAGGCCTTGTCCAACTACAGTGTCATGACTGAAACCTCTCGAAGGTATCGTAGTCCTGATTACCTGTCCAGATAGTGATAGAACCATTGAAACAAAACATCATGTGTGTTCCAAAAAACACAGAATGGTGTGTTCTTCATTATCTGTTTCGAAACAAGCTGACTTTACTATGATATATTGACTGATACCTGGTCGTCGAATGCACGTACTACTATTCATGACACAAGTCTACGTTATCTCTTACAGAGTAGTGCTTGAGACATAGTAGTCATATCCAGCAGGAGTGGGGTTCAAAGCCTATCCGCCATCCCAGTTTAAGGTTTTCGTGATTTCCATAAATTGATAAGGCAAATGCCAAGGTGGTTCCTTTGAAATGTGCACAACTTATTGCCTTCCGCATCTTTCTCTAATCCGAGTGTCTGTGTCGTCTCTAATCCCTATGCAGATCGGCCATTAAACCCTAATATTTCTTTTTTCTGCACTACTTGCAGTCTATGAACTCACATCACATAATAGAAATTAAGCACATTATTGGTATCGAACTCTGAGACTGCACTCATTATCTATAATGATGACGAAAATGCCAACAGCCGCTATTTTATAAACATTTCTCCTAAATTCAGGCCATAACTAGTTTCGGACAGCTACCGCAATCTTCAAATGAATTCATGATGTTTTTAACAGACTGCTGGGGTTTGTGAACCGTCATTTGTTGCTGCTCACACAGCACCATAACATAATATACTGCTGGGGTTTGTGAAATGTCATCAGTTGCCGCCCACACAGCACTGTAACAGGCGAGATGTTGCTAACATCATGCATTGTGTAAGAGGCATCAGTTTCAATTTGCGAAGATTGGTCTAGCTGTCCAAATCTATCTATGAAGCAGCAATTTTTATAAAACCGTGTTTATTGAGGTTTTACAGTGACGAGCCAAAATACTGGTACACCTGCCTAATATCGTGTAGGGCCCCCGCGAGCATGCAGAAGTGCCGGAACACGACGTGGCATACTCGACTAATGTCTGGGGAACTGACACCATGAATCCTGTAAGTCCGTCCATAATTCGCAACAAAATGAGGGGTTGGAAATCTCTTCTGAACAGCACGTTGCAAGGAAACCCAGATATGCTCAGTAATGTTCATGTCTGGGGAGTTTGGTGGTCAGCGGAAATGTTCAAACTCATAAGAGTGTTCCTGGAGCTTCTCTGTAGCAATTCTGAACGTGTGTGGTGTCACACTGTCTTGCTGGAATTGCCTAAGTTCATCGGAGATGTCGGAGATTTGATGTTTTACCGGATTCCTGACATTCACGGTACATTCGTGCCGGCCGGTGTGGTCGAGCGGTTCTAGGCGCTTCAGTCTGCCTCGGGCATGGATATGTGTGATGTCCTTAGGTTAGTTAGGTTTAAGTAATTCTAAGTTCTAGGGGAATGATGTCCTCGGATGTTAAGTCCCATAGTGATCAGAGCCATTTGAACCATTTGGTACATTCGTGACACAGTCGTACGAGGAAAACCCCATTCATCGCTACCTCGGAGATGGTGTGTCCCATCGCTCGTGCACCAGCTATAACACCACGTTCAACTCACGTAAATGTTGATAACCTGCCATTGTAGGAACAATAACTGATCTAACAACTGCCCCAGACACTTGTTTCCTTATATAGGCGTTGCCGATCGCAGCGCCGCCGTATTCTGCCTGTTTACATAACTCTGTATTTTAATATGCGTGCCTATAAGTTTTTTTGGCCCTTCAGTGTATTTCATAACTAGCTGCTCACAGCCACACTTTGTTGTGGCTCACTCTGGTTTAATGGAAAGGAAAGAAAGCACATTTATGTAAAATATATGGGAATTAGATACTCGCCCTGATCCCGTTCTCCCCCTGTCTCTGTCCATCTCCTCCTCCTCCACCTCTCTTTGCCCATATCCACCTCCTTCCCCCTTAAAGTGCGTTTACACCCGTGCGCCTTGCATATAGTCGCCGTGCATCTGTAGCTTGCCCACACAGAAGCTGAGGCGCCTAGAGCGAAAACAAGTATGAATGGGAGAGGCACATACTTAAACGCGTGCCTATACTTATGTGTGGGGCAAACACAGTCGCAAGGCGACTAGGCACAAGACGCACAGGTGTAAACGCACCTTCTACACTGTGCATCAGCTCCTCCCCCCCTCTCTCTATCCATCTTCTACTGCGTCGGGCAGAGTGGCCGAGCGGTTCTAGGCGCTACATTCTGGAACCGCACGACCGCTACGGTCGCAGGTTCGAATCCTGCCTCGGGCATGGATGTGTGTGATGTCCTTAGGTGAGTTAGGTTTAAGTAGTTCTAAGTTCTAGGGGACTGATGACCTCAGAAGTTAAGTCCCATAGTGCTCAGAGCCATTTGAACCATTTGAGCTGTCTTCTACTCCCCCCCCCCCTCTCTCCATCTCCTCCTGCCCCCTCTCTCTGTCCATCACCTCCTCCAACCTTCTCCGCCCATCTTCTTCTCCCCCCATTTCTCTCCATATCCTCCTGACCCCTCTCTCTGTCCACCACCTTTTCCCGCCTTTATGTGTCCATTTTCTCTTCCCCCTCTCTATCCATCCCCTCCTGCCCCCTTTCTCTGTCCCTCTCATCTTTTTCGCTTTCTGTGCCCATTTCCTCCCACCCCACTGTCCCTCTCCTATCTCCCCCCTCCCTCACCTTGAGCCTTGCTCTTTATTACTGCAAATGCAGATCTTGTAGTGGTATATATGACAGGAAACTTTTATTTAAGGCTCGTCGGCTTGCGATTAGAATACTACTGGAAAATCTGCATTTTTAATGTATGAATGCTATGTGTGTCCACATTGTAACGTGTAAAAGTCTAAGTATCGGTCGAGTACTTGTGAAATTTTTGGCAACATTATTTCCCCTTTATATATTACGTATAGATTTATATACTACATGTATTAAAATATATATCGTATGTCCGTCCGAATTCTCATCATAGCATTGTGTAAAGATTTAGATTATATCGGCCAAGAACTTTTCGAGATTTTTGGTAATAATTTTTTTTCTTTTTATATATGACATTCACTCAAACGCAACTCTCAGACATGACCCCTGTCTCTGGTTGCCGAGGCGAGACAGGTATATATATATATATATATATATATATATATATAACACACACACACACACACACACACACACACACACACACACACGCATGCGGGTACGCACGCACGCGCACACACGCGCACACACATACACACACACACACACACACACACACACACACACACACACGTGTGTGTGTGTGTGTGTGTGTGTGTGTGTGTGTGTGTGTGTGTGTGTCAGTGTTGTCTAATTCAGAAGAAAGCTTTTTGGCCGAAAGCCTACTTGTTTAGCAGTTTTTTTGGTGTGCCTGTTTGCCACTCAACATTTCCACTATATGATGAGTAGCAACCTATCCCTTTTCATAGTATCGTATTAAAAATAATATGGCACTCCAGTAGGTATATAAAAACACGCGTGTATTTGAATGCAACGTTGTCAAAATTTCAAAGCAGTCGGTGAAGCCTTCGGACATACACGATTTTCAACAAACGAACATTGACGTTTTTATTTACTTAGACGTTAAAATAAAGGAACTGGTAATAACTGACTGTAAAGTGGAAAAAAAAGAAAAATGAATAATAGCGAGCAGGACCAACTTAATTATGTTTACAATTCTTCTTTAGGTTTTAATGAATGAGTTTGCGAGTATCAAAATGTCCGATATAATGGCCGTACCTTTTGACTGCATTAACTTAAAAGTTTATATTTCTTACACCGCCAAGGTTGGTTGGTTGGCTCTGAGCACTATGGGACTCAACTGCTGTGGTCATCAGTCCCCTAGAACTTAACTTAACTTAACTACTTAACTTAACTACTTAAACCTAACTAATCTAAGGACATCACACACATCCATGCCCGAGGCAGGATTCGAACCTGCGACCGTAGCAGTCGCACGGTTCCGGACTGCGCGCCTAGAACCGCGAGACCGCCGCGGCCGGCCACCGCCAAGGGACCGGAGATCTTAGTATATGGCAAAATTTTCAACTTGATACCTCCTCCCGTTCCTGAAAAAAGAGGTCTTAACAGAGGGGCAACAAATGGGAAAAATATTTTTTATGTGATATAGTTATAAATTAACAATTTTCGTATTTTTTTACTTATATTCCGGAATCTTGCTTCTTGCTAAATTTCGTGATTCTAGGTCGAAGTATCCTACACGTTTTGATGAACGAGCTTGCGAGTATCAAAAATATGACATCTTTTGATTGCATTGACTTAGAAGCTTAAATTTTTTACACTGATAACTATTTTATGTAAGTTTCGACTTGATACATCTACCCTTTCCCGAGAAAAGGGGGTTTAACAGATCGACAACAGACAGACAAAACAGTTATCCAATAAGGTTTGTTTATACCGACTGACGAAAAGGGATCCTAAGAAGTAGGAAGATCTATTTGAAATCGGCCTACATAAGGCACTAATCGGGCATTGACCTTTCAGTCATCAAATAAACAAGAAAAAGATACCTTGAAGTAATTAGTCTCGTGAGTATTTTATGAAAAAAAAACGTAGCTCCGGTATGAACTTCAAGTGTTGGGAATCTACTTCTGACGTATTACGTCTCTTATATCACACGAAACGACCCTTTCAAAAACCACCCTGGACCTAATTCAGTCTGTGCTGTATGAACTTACAAGCAATGGCATTGGTTCTCTATGTTCCTCTCACAATGGACGATGTAATTTCCTAGTAAAAAGATGAAGTTTTCATCCTGCAAATCGCTGGCAGCAAAGAAATTTTAACTGCTAGTTTGACTGTCAGTTTTAACTGAAGCTGAATGGAAGTAGTGAATCGTGTGAAATACGTCTGGCCACGTTTGTTTATTCTTTGTCACTTATTCTTTGTTCTTTGGCAGAGCTTCCTCTTTTCTCAATCTGCTAATGTGTCCATTTCGTCCATGTGTGTTTTGTAGTTGCCCTTTCTACGTAGAGCTACTGAAAGGATCTACAAATTTAGGCGTAAACTGTGATTAGAGAAGTTGAAGATTTATAGATTTTACATGCCACAGATTATTTCTCACCAGTATAAACGTTATTCCGTGGGGCCTTAACGTATACGCTTTGCCGTGTAGTAATAATTTGAACTGTTCCTGAAAGACATCCGTCGTTAATATTAATCTTTACCTGTGAAGCTGTGACTGAGTTTGCAGAGCATAGCATAAGCGATCGTTGGCGTAGCGTTTGGACAATGGGCGGCACAATGAGAAATGTAAATTAGGATGGGTGTGACGGGCAAAGCTCAGAATGCATTTAAAACAGACACGCAGCCGTCGGCGAGCATGATGCCTGAGACGGCAACATTAAGAGCTGCCTGCGACCAACGTTGTTCCAGTATACCGAATTATACACGGCACAAAACTAGCTAAGCCTTCACACCATTTCAAAAACAGGGGGAAAAGTCAAAAGTAGCCTTACGTAGATAAAATTACGAGTCTGGTAAGAAAATTTCTCTCTGTCTCCCTCTCTTACACACACAGATACACACACATTGTAAGGGGAATTGGCAAGTGAAAACATTCGAAATCACTTCGTGGATAAATTGCCTGTACTTGCAGTTATATGAATGGTAACTGTGACTAGACCCGATATTGCAGTCAGTTTGACTATATGTTGATCAAGAGAACTGCAAATCATGAAGGAACTGCAGTTAACTGAAGACGTCTCTAAGAATTATTGCAGGCTGGATGGCGTCATAAATCGACTACTGACGTGTCTACTCTTCACACTAATGTTCCAACGCTGTACACTGTTCTACCAATTAGCATCCCATTATCTACTCGTATATGTGTATCTGCTTACTGACCTGGAGAGATTAGCACTGGAGAGTACGTGGTCGCGGACAGCGGCAAAACCAATCAGTAAAAACAAATATATGAAACATTCGCGGAAGATTTCGTGGAAGGCCCTGAATTCTGAAATATGAGTGGTTTATGTACCAGTTAGTCAGCAACGCACAAAAGAACGCTTATAAGAGACCGAAGGGCAGAGCAATCACACCACTGTACATGAGTCTCGATTTTCTTTCGACAATCTTCCACAAACGTTGATGGAATTACGTTCACTTTTGTAAAATTCATGGGCGTCTTCCACGGGCACTGTAAGAGTTCCAAAGTACGTTTCAAACACAACGGGCATTGGCACTAATGCATGTCAATTAATGGATTAACTTTTAGACATAGCCGGCCGAAGTGGCCGTGCGGTTAAAGGCGCTGCAGTCTGGAACCGCAAGACCGCTACGGTCGCAGGTTCGAATCCTGCCTCGGGCATGGATGTTTGTGATGTCCTTAGGTTAGTTAGGTTTAACTAGTTCTAAGTTCTAGGGGACTAATGACCTCAGCAGTTGAGTCCCATAGTGCTCAGAGCCAGCCTTTTAGACATATTTAACAAGTTTTAGCTTTATGCAGCAAGGCCTTTATTGAATTTCTCATCCGTGCCTTGTTCTAATGCAGCTGTTTCCCATTAGCTGAAAAGACTACATGGCTGGAAAGATCTGCTCTTGGTATTAATACCATTATGGCATACCACTGAAATTCGCCACATTTGTTTCTACGTGCCATTATTAAGTTGCTGGAAGCAAACTGAATTAGTCCACAGGTTTCGGGAATCTTACAGAACACTAAAGAAGGATGGAAGATCAGGGTTTAACGTTTTGTTGAGTGCGACATCATTACATGAAGTGCTCTTTATACTCTGAGCTGGCGTTCAATGACATCTGGAGTGTGTTAGTCAGTGTTTATATCCTGAAAATTTCTTGAGCAAGTAAGAATTCATAATCAAGCTATTGTAGTCACCTACCAGAGAACGCTTGTAGTTCTCAGAGGATGTGCACACACGACGTAGTTCTATTCAGAGACTTGCAGACGATCAGTGCTCAGAAGAAAGACCGGCAGATCACCCTCAACACAAAGAACATAATTTCATGTGCGTAAACAGATAGATAAAACGACAATCCCGATATAGATTGACTTCACAGTCAATCACTGGAATCAGTAACGACCATCAGGTATCGAGCAGCAACGGTACTGAGCGGTTTAATGTGAAACAACCACACTTCTGGCGGTAAAAATGAAGGTAGCTTGCAGGAAACGTCAAATTTACATGAACTGTGCTATATGCTTGGATACCCATATGATTAGCATTTTAGTACAACAGCACAAACTATCTGGTGGTTATAACTTAAGTGTAGCTAATCCCGGAGGTCCTGTATGGACTGTAAGTATCGTATATCAACGAAACGTGGTACGTATATTGATGCGTTAACGCTGAACCGATCTCCGCTGGAAAAAAAAGTTCCAATTGTGGTTACCAGGTGCAAATCCGGCGATGTACATTCTGGTATCGGGCTGCGCGAAAGTCGAATGCCTGCCGGAGCAAATGGACCTCGATGACGATAGAGGGCAGTGTCGCCGCAGCGCTGCACTCGGTTAATGAGTGCGCCACCGTCTCGCCATATGAGTACACCGGCCAATAGGGTCCTTCGCGGCTGGCATGAATACCGCTACTCCTTGACAGCTCAGTCAGTTGTGTACTTCGTCTGATAGCGCTCGTTACAACACACATCAAAAAAAGTTTTGCGTCACCCCGGTTCCCAGAACTGCTGAAGATAGACGTTGACTGTGGACATTGTATCGCAGACTCAGTCCCTTTCACTGTTCAGAGATGTCACTAAATCCGCCCAAAGATGTAAACAATCATGCACGAGCAGAGCCTATTAGACGGAGAGCGTCCGACAGCCGATCAGTGCCAGTCATTCCACCAGGAAGGAGGTACACGGTTTGTGTTGTCTGTAGTTCAAATATGCCTAGACGATCAATACCGCGGTTCGATCGCATCCGCATTGTTACTTTGTACCAGGAAGAGATCTCAACAAGGGAAGTGTCCAGGCGTCTCGGAGCGATGTTGTTCGGACATGGAGGAGATACAGAAAGACAGGAACTGTCGATGACATGCTCCGCTCAGGCCGCCCAAGGGCTACTGCTGCATTGGATAACCGCTATCCACGGATTATGGCTAGGAGGAACCCAGACAGCAACGCCACCAATTTGAATAATGCTTTTCGTGCAGCCACGGGACGTCGTGGCTGGCTCTGAGCACTATGGGACTTAACATCTATGGTCATCAGTCCCCTAGAACTTAGAACTACTTAAACCTAACTACCCTAAGGACATCACACAACACCTAGTCATCACGAGGCAGAGAAAATCCCTGACCCCGCCGGGAATCGAACCCGGGAATCCGGGTGCGGGAAGCGAGAACGCTACCGCACGACCACGAGCTGCGGACAGGACGTCGTGTTACGACTCAAACTGTGCGCAATAGGCTGCAGGATGCGCAACTTCATTCCCGACTTCCTTGGCGAGGTGCATCTTTGCAACCACGACACCATGCAACGCGGTACAGTTAGGCCCAACAAAATACCGAATGGACCGCTCAGTATTGGCATCACGTTCTCTTCACCGATGAATGTCGCATATATCTTCAACCTGACAATCGTCGGCGACATGTTTGGAGGCAACTCGGTCACGCTGAACGCCTTAGACACACTGTCCAACGAGTGCAGCAAGGTGGAGGTTCCCTGCTGTTTTGGGGTGGCATTATGTTGGGGCGACGTACTCCGTTGGTGGTCATGGAAGGCGCCGTAACGGCTGTACGATACGTGAATGCCATCCTCCGACCGCTAGTGCAACCACATCGGCAGCATATTAGCGAGGCATTCGTCTTCATGAACGACAATTCGCGCCCCAATCGTGCACATCTTGTGTATAACTTCCTTCAGGATAACGACATCGCTCGACTAGAGTGGCCAGCATATTCTCCAGACATGAACCCCACGGGCATGCCTGGGATGGATTGAAAAGGGCTGTTTATGGACTAAGCACCCACCAACCACTCTGAGGGATCTACGCCGAATCACCGTTGAGGAGTGGGACAATCTGGACCGACAGTACCTTGATGAACTTGTGGATAGAATGCCATGGCGAATACAGGCATGCATCAGTGCAAGAAGACGTGGTACTAGGTATTAGAGGTAGCGGTGTGTAGAGCAATCTGGATCGCACCTCTGAAGGTCTCGTTGTATGGTGGTACAATATGCAATGTGTGGTTTTCATGAGCGATAGGAAGGGCGGAAATGAGTTTATGTTGATCTCTAATCTAATTTTCTGTACAGGTTCCGAAACTCTCGGAACCGAGGTGATGCAAAACTTGTTTTGAATTGTGTATATCCATCGTACTACCGACTACTCATCGACAACTTCACTTTGGTATTGGTTTTCTATTTGGTCTCGATTTGGATTATGGCTCGTGCTTGACTTGACTGACAGCGTTGTGATGAAAGTTCGTTGCACTTCGTTGATGCTATTTACTTGCCCTAGTTGTGTCGAGTCCGCCTTTCAGTTAGCCCTGTTGGTCGACTCCAGTGTTTGGTTTGAGTCCCGTCTGCAAATCGATTTTCCCGCGTTGCGTCGTTGTCGTGTCTCTCCGGATTTTCTCTCAAGTACACCGGTACCCGGCTACTCTCGAACATAGCATACACTGTTTATAAGACAGTATGATATCGGCCGGCCGAGGTGGCCGTGCGGTTCTAGGCGCTGCAGTCCGGAACCGCGGGACTGCTACGGTCGCAGGTTCGAATCCTGCCTCGGGCATGGACGTGTGTGATGTCTTTAGGTTGGTTAGGTTTAAGTAGTTCTAAGTTCTAGGAGACTGATGACCTAAGATGTCAAGTCCCGTAGTGCTCAGAGCCATTTTAACAGTATGATATCCACGCTGTCAGTTGACAAGACATAACGCGACTGAACAGTGGCTATCGAGGAGAGAGAGACCGTGCGCCGTTGGTAAAACAGTTTTATGCGAACAGCAGCAATTACAGTGCTGCATTGAGAGAGTATCACCGACTGGAAGATCGGAAGAGGTGTGTGAGGTCATTAAATTGTTTAAAAAAGATGATAGTAAAATTCCAAAACACGGGTAAGTTTGGTATGGCATCTGGAAGAGGAAGGCGTTCTATCCCAATGGAATTTATTGACGAGATTGCGTTGCTATAACTGACCATGCATTACGTGCGCTAGGTAGTGCTAGTGCTCGTGTAGTGTCTCAAGGATTGTCCCTCCCAAGACCGTAAGTAACGGAGCGAGGTGGCGCAGTGCCTAGCACACTGAACTCGCATTCGCGAGAGCGATGATTCAAACCCGGTCCGGCCATCCTGATTCAGGTTTTGCGTGATTTCCATAAATGGCTTCAGGCAAATGTCAGGATGGTTCCTTTGAAAGGGTGCGGCCAACTTCCTTCCCCATCCTTTCCTAACCCGGTGGGACCGATGACTACACTGTTTGGTCCCCAGCCCCAAATCAACCGACGAACCAACCACTGGTCAAAAGTCCAGAACCTCTTGCTGTCTATATCATACCGGTACCCGTACAAGATCCAGATGATGCTGTAACTGACACCTTATGATCTGCAACAACGTTCTGAATTTGCTCTTCGGTTTTTGGCACGGATCGAAGTTGATGACATGTGGCCGGGCAATATTTTGGGAGTAATGATGTACACTTTACAGGGTGCAGTGAGCACACACACAACTGCCGAATATGGGGCACTGTTAAACCGCATGTTGCGCGCGAAGAGCCAATGCACTCGTCGTGTGTGTATCGGTGTGATGTGGATTCAGAAGCACCTTTATTCTCGGTAGGTTCTTCTTTGAAGAGAATATACCCAGAGGACGTTTCAGTTGAACCACAACGTCTGCACATCTGAAAGATCTCCTCCCACAGCCTGTGATTCCTGCTTTGGACGAGCGCAACTGTCAGGAAACCATTTTTCTCGTGCAAGATGGGTCAACACATCCTGTCGCTCGCCCAGTGAAAGATCTGCTCGGTGCACACTTCCAAGAAATTGTTATCTACAGAGGTGCTCCAGGTGCATGGCCTGCAAAATCACCTGATCTGAACCCATGTGACTTCTGGCTCTTAGGATATCTGAATGAACACGTTTACCATGAATACGTTTGTTCTGTACCCCTCATATGAAGGCTAGTATACAGGAACACGTTGCTCAGGTTCGACTAGAATTGTTGCGAGCAACTCAACGGTTTGCAGATGTAGCATCTCGTTGACATCTCCGGTGCTCATACTGTACAAATTGTGTAAGCTGCAGTTAATAACAAAATCAAAATTTTGCCTTTCTCACTTTTTTGACCTTTTCTGCCCGCGTGCTATGCACAATCCATTATATAGCAAACATTTCTATACGTCTTTCTGGCATTCAGAGAGCCAGATTTGCACCTGATGGCCAAAATGAGAACTAATGCTTTTTCCAGCAAATCAGTTCCGCATTAACGCATTGGAATATCTAACAAGTTCCGCTGCAATAGGATAATTACAGCTCACACTGGACCACTGTGAGTTGCTGCAATTTAATTATAACCATCTGATACGAGCATGACGCCATCTACGAATATTCTGTACAGCCCGTTTCTCATTTAGAAATAGCATTTGAATGCTGTTTGTGAAAAGATCCTGTTATGCGTCGCGTAAGAAGGAGAAACGTCTTGCAACACGCATATGAATTCGACAGCAGCGAGATCGTGCCCTATGCGGTTTATCATTCTGCGATGTTAATGCTGGCTATTGTTGTTGTTGTTGTTGTCTTCAGTCCTGAAACTGGTTTGATGCAGCTCTCCATGCTACTCTATCCAGTGCAAGCTTCTTCATCTCCCAGCTGGCTATAATATAATATAATATATATATATATATATATATATATATATATATATATATATATATATATATATATATGATGGCTGGGTGTTGTGTGCTGTCCTTAGGTTAGTTAGGTTTAAGTAGTTCTAAGTTCTAGGGGACTGATGACCATAGATGTTTAGTCCCATAGTGCTCAGAGCCATTTGAACCATTTAAAAAAAAATATATGTTAACATAGCCGGCCGGAGTGGCCAAGCGGTTCTAGGCGCTTCAGTCTGGAACCGTGTGACCGCTACCGTCGCAGGTTCGAATCCTGCCTCGGGCATGGATGTGTGTGATGTTCTTAGGTTAGTTAGGTTTAAGTAGTTCTAAGTTCTAGGGGACTGATGACCTCAGAAGATAAGTCCCATAGTACTCAGAGCCATTTGAACCATTTTGTTAACATATATGGAAATAATGGGATTAATTTTTCGGCGTGTAGGACAAGCAGAACAAGCTGATCTATGCCTGTAAATCGGTGAAGAAACTTTTCATATCAGTTCCACATTAACGAAAAAGTCTCTCTCTTGTTGTAGATTTCTGCTTACCAATTAATAATACTACTTCCGATCGCCGTATCCACCTACAAAACTTGACCGTGTCCATCATTCCTTTTGCAATCGGATCTTCGTAATAACTCCGAAGTACACAGGTGGGCTTCTTCGATTTTTATATGTTACAGTACTACTTGGAATAATAACTCAATTTTTCACTAGTGAAATACTACTATATTCTTTCTTCTACGCACATCAAAAATACAGACTTTTTACTTATTCTCACAACCAAAATGGCTACCGCCGATTTCGCTCTAACATAACGTGCGTCTACCTTCGTTCATTAACAGAGAGCGAGTCCTTCCTCTTACCGAGGAACAGGAAAAGCGCATCTTATGTTTTTTAACATTTGAAAATCAAAAATAGATGACGGTAGGTGCAAAAACATAAAAGCAAGAAATGCAAAAGATACGTCACAAGGCTTAGGCGGGATCCCTCGACTGTCACGTAAATATGGAATCGATGGTTCTGTGCCAGCCAGAAACTCAATGGCCGCACACGACCAGCACCAGAGAAGACAAACATATTGTTCGCTCGGCCGCGAAGATTCGTGGTGGTGGCGGTGGTTAGTGTTTAACGTCCCGTCGACAACGAGGTCATTAGAGACGGAGCTCATGCTCGGGTTAGGGAAGGATTGGGAAGGAAATCGGCCGTGCCCTTTCAAAGGAACCATCCCGGCATTTGCCTGAAGCGATTTATGGAATCACGGAAAACCTAAATCAGGATGGCTGGAGACGGGATTGAACCGTCGTCCTCCCGAATGCGAGTCCAGTGTGCTAACCACTGCGCCACCTCGCTCGGTACGAAGATTCGTATAGCAACATGAGGATCCTCGAGTCAGCAATGGGCTTGTCTAAACGAAGACTAGTATCCACTCGGGTAGAGCGACGATGTCTGCAGCACCACGAACTTGTAGCGGTTGTTGGCTGCTGTAGACGGTGGTGTGAGTACTAAGGAAGTTTAATTTGAAGAAAAGTGGCAAAATAGTATCTTGTGCAGGCTATTTCTCAGTTTTCTTGCAAGTAGTGAGGTCTGTCATTCACCTACACCTCGGCTGCTGCATCGACTGTGGTTAGCACCGAACTATCTTCTAGCAGGGGTTCAGCTGACGGTGAGTTAACGTAACAGATAGCACAACAGAGAGAAGCTACAAGAAGAGAAAATGCGTCTGCTCTGGTAAAATCTACTGAATCATTCCATCAATAACACGTAATAAACTGGCGATGTAGCCTGATACACGAGTATAACCGTAAGTTTGTGAAAGCCAGGTCCTATTTATACTTCCTGCGTGACAATAATATAAAATGCAAACATTCAGCCGTATGAAAAGCATTAAATTAAACCGATATGACCTTGAACTAGGAGAGAGTACGAGGAGAGAAAATATGGAGAACTTTATTCACTAGCATGAGCAGTAACGGAATCCCGGGCAGGGCAATTCAAAGAACTGTTCCGGTGTCATCTTAAACAGCTCACGGTTTACTGTGTACTGAATGATTAGCAGCATAACTACGAGCTCTGTTGAATGTGAACTCAGAAATGAATTTAAATATCTGCAACTTCGCTAGCGGAATGGTCCATATCGGAAAACAGTGCCCAAAGCATGCTCACCGACGCTAATATGGCGGCTGATCCGTAATTCAGGACCATCGTAACTGCTCACTTCGTTCAACTCGACAGTTAGTCACAACTGGGCGATCATGGCGTCTCTGGCCACTTTTGGAGCCGAGGAATCCTCGACACAATACATTGAGGTGCCAAAAGTCATGGGATACCTACTAATATCGTGTTAGACCTCCTTTTTCCCGGCAACTCGACGTGACATGAACTGAACAAGTCGTTGGAATCCCTTGCAGAAAACAGCCATCCTGCCGCAATAGCCGTCCGCAATTACGAAAATGCTGCCGGTACAGGATTTTGTGCGTGAACTGACCTTTCAATTATGTCCCATGAATGTTCCAGGGAATTCATATCGTGCGATCTGGGTGTCAAAATAATTTGTTCGAATTGTCCAGAATGTTCTTCAAACCAGTCGTGAACAGTTGTCGGCCGGAGACGTGGCGCATTGCCATCCATAACACTTCCATCTTCGTCTGGGAACATGAAGTCCATGAATAGCTTCAAAAGCTCTTCAAGGAGCCGAACATAACCATTTCCAGTCAACGATCGGTTCAATTGGATCAAAAGACACAGTCTGTTCCAGCCCATACCATTTCGGAGCCGCCAGCAGCTTGCACTGTGCCTTGTCGACAAATTCGGTCCATGGCTTCGTAGGGTCTGCATCACACTCCATCCCTACCATCAGCTCTTACCAACTGAATTTGGCACTCATTTGACCAGGCGACGGTTGTCTAGTCGCCTATGGTAGTACCCGTGGCCAAGGGAGCCGGCACAGTAGCTCAACGTGTTCGGTCAGAGAGATGGCTGGTCTCTGTAATAAAAAATGGAGTGAAGGGATCAACAATGAACTTCAATGGAAATACAACGAACAATAACGAACAAAATGCAAAAAAAAAGAAAAAAAACGAAAATGGGGTAACGTCTTTGATCAGTAATCAAAAACGTCCTCAGTCCGGGGTCCGAAACTTGCCACCACTTAAATTTTGATTAATAATCAGCAATGGCGGCCGAAGACGTCCGACATAAGAAGCTACCCTCATTCTGTCAACGGCGTTGTCAAAGAGGGCAGAGGAGCGGACGGAGGTTTAAGGCAATCTCTTTTTCTTGGGGTGATTGGATTGGATTGTTTGGGGGAAGAGACCAAACAGCGAGGTCATCGGTCTCATCGGTTTAGGGAAGGACGAGGAAGGAAGTCGGCCGTGCCCTTTCAAAGGAACCATCCCGTCATTTGCCTGGAGTGATTTCCTTGGGGTGAGAAAGGCCGAAGAATCATCAATGATCAACGGTACGAAGATGCAGAAGGCAATAGAAACCACTGCATTAAAGAAAGACACATAACACGTATCCACAGGACATGTGGCCTGTAATAGAAAGAAAAAGTGTCATGATGATCGCTCCATTGGCGAAAGATTCCGGATTAGTCCCCCTTTCGGATCTCGTGCCAAGGGGGAAGTGACCATGAGAAAAAGACTGAATACCTAACGGAAGGATAACGTTTACGATTCGGTGCGTGGAATGCCAGTACCTTGAACGTGTAGGGAAACTAGAAAATCTGAAAAGGGAAAGGCAAAGGCCCAGTAGAGATATAGTAGGGGTCAGAGAAGTGAAATGGAAAGAAGACAACGATTTCTGGTCAGATGAGTATAGTGTAATATCAACAGAAGCAGAAAATGGTATAACGGGAATTGGATTCGTCATGAATAGGGAGGTAGGACAAGAGTGTGTCACGGTGAACAGTATAGGTTTGTTCTTATCAGAATCGACAGCAAACCAGCACCGACAACGATACTTCAGATATACATACCGATGTTTCAGGCTGAAGATAAAAAGATACAGAACGTATTTGAGGCTATTTAAAGGCTAATACAATACGTAAAGGGGATTAAGATCTATTAGTCATGGGGGACTGGAATGCAGTTGTAGGGGAAGAAGTGGAAGAAAAGGTTACAGGAGAATATGAGTTTGGGACAAGGACTGAGAGAGGAGGAAGACTAATTGAGTTCTATAATACATTTCAGCTAGTAATATCGAATACTCTGTTCAAGAATCACAAGAGGAGGAGATATACTTGTAAAATGCCAATTCTCTAGGGCTTCAGATATAGCAATAAGGAACAGCTCAGTAGACAGTAAAATTGGAGAGGAATGGACATCTCTAAAAAGGGCAATCACAGGAGCTGGGAAGAAAAACTTAGGTACAAAGAAGGCAACTGTTAAGAAACCATGGGTAGCAGAAGAAATACTTCAGCTGATCTATGATATTGTAGAATTAATCAAATTAGGATCCAGAAAGTTCGTCCGCCTCCACGAGCTCATAGTCTGCTAGTTAGGCAAGCCGACCGTGATCTGAGATCACCGTGGGGGGAGGGGGGGGGGATAAGTCTGATAGCGAACAGCTAAAGATTAATCGCTTTGGTATTTCTAGGTTTTCAGAAAGCTTTTGACACTGTGCGACGCAAGTGACTTGTAGTGAAATTGCGTGCTTATGGAATATCATCGTCTGTTATGCGACTGGATTCCTGATTCCCTGTCAGAGAGGTCACAGTTCGTAGTAACTGGCGGAAAGTCGTGGAGTAAGACAGAGGTGATTTCTGGCATTCGCCAAGGTAGTGATATAGCGCCTCTACTGTTCCTGATTTAGGAGACAACTTGAGCAGCCGCCTAAGGCTGTTTGCAGATGATAGTGTCATTTATCGTCTAATAAAGTCACCAGAAGATCAAAACAAATTGCAAAACGATTTAGAAAAGTTACCTGTTTGGTGCAAAAATTGGCAATTGACTCTAAATAATGAAAAGTGTAAGAGCATCAGTAGAGCAACAAGGCTTGAATCAGGATAATTTGCTAGTGCAGGTTGCATACATTAAGGGCAAGCGTACATTCAGGAGCAAATCTATTGTTCTGCTAAGAGTATTATGATCCCATGGGGATAATACATCCTTTTTATTGACAGGTTCTCAACCTGTTGCTTGGTTACGTAGTTTTTCAAGAAACCCCACTTTTCCCCATCTCCCTCGTCCTCCCCCTCACCCTCCTATTCCTCCATCCCTCTGGGAACTCCCCTCGCCGATACAAGAACACATTTGATATCAATTTGATCGAGTAATTGTCGGCCGGGGTGGCCGAGCGGTTCTAGGCGCTACAGTCTGGAACCGAGCGACCGCGACGGTCGCAAGTTCGAATCCTGCCTCGGGCATGGATGTGTGTGATGTCCTTAGGTTAGTTAGGTTTAAGTAGTTCTAAGTTCTAGGGGACTGGTGACCTCAGAAGTTAAGTCCCATAGCGCTCAGAGCCATTTTTTGATAGAGTAATTAATTAAATGGATCAATTAATTAACCCTCACCCTTATGGAAAATACCCGAGTCCCCCTCCTCCACCATCTGGAAACTGGCGGGAAAAATATTCAATTGATTGGCCATTTGAAGGGAAACCGATTGTAATGAATGGAATGTTGTATAAACAATTAAGATAATGTGTGGAATATTGTTTATTTAAACAATTTATGGAATACAAGGCGATGTATGGAATATAGTTTATTTATTTATGCAAAGAATCTGATGAGAAATTGATTGCTGTATATGGAATATCGTTTAAACAATTTAGACAATGTGTAGAATATTCTTTGTTTAAACACAACGGAATATAAGGTGATGGAATATTTAAAAAATTGCGATGCTTTTTCATTCCTATCGCGTAAGGAAACAGGTAATTACACTGTCACAGACCGCTTAAACATATCTGAAAAACTTTCTTGCGTCTAGCCTCGCGCGCAGGCTGCCCGGAGTTGGGACGCGTTTTGGAAACGCTGGTGGACTCGCCACACCGCTGTTGGCTATTGGCTGCCGTCTCAAGTGGTCTGTATGCCTGAACGAATCTGTTGGATACCAGCACACGTGGGAGACGCCTTCCTTCCAAAGCAAATACCTGACTGGGAATCGATCCTGAAATACTGCTGAAGTTAATAAATGATTAATTTCCGATCACATGATCGTGATGATGGGAATATAAGGCAGACGCAGTAGCTATTTCACACACACACACACACACACACACACACACAGAAATTGACGATATCATAAAACTCGTACCCGGCTGAATTGGAATACGAACTAGCTTGAGATATTTCATTCTACCATGGGCTCTAAACTGCCCCAGCCTTCCTGGCGCACTTGCTTGTGGCGCATTTCACGAACTGCTTCAGGAGTTAAATCTCGTGCGGAATATCACATATTGGAGGTGTCACAAATAGTGCTTCAGAAGATGTGCCACGAGAAAAATTAATTATAGCGTTTAAACAATTTGCTTCACACAGTTTATACCTACTCGACATAAAAATGAGATTGACACTGTACACTAGTTCGCGTGCATAAAAACAGTGTTATGCTTTTTACGAGAAATTTTATTAAATAATGCAAATCTATTATTATGTGGCGTCACGATTGGAAGCACTGATGTATGAAATGATAATTGAAATTTCAAATATAAACCATCACGGTTGTAGAGTTCCTGACCACTATAGGGCTGCTACATGTATTGCACACAGAAGTCATAGCCCCGATGTTAGGCTGTATTGCTCATGTGTGGAATAACATTGCCATTCCGCCTTGACGTCACGTCTCTGGAATACCTACTCTCTCCACTATTAAGGTGTGGATACGTAGCATCAGTCTGCTCTCCTCCTCCAGAAAACACAATTTTATTGATTTAGCTCGGTACTATTCTCATGGTATTTGTCTCTAATTTTATCTGTACTCACTCAATTTCCGTAATTTTACTGGGTTTTCGCGATTTTACATATTTAGTGGTATTTCCTTCAATTTTTACGTAACTCACATCAATTTCTCATGATTATACCAGGTTTTCCTCGAATTTTTCCGATTTTATGTCATTTTCTGTACTTTTCCATAGTTTTCAATATGTATGTGATCATATTTCTGACACACCTATGTGTTATTTGATTTTATATGAGAATGTTTGCGCATCTTGTAGACCAATCCACTAAAAAATCCTAAGACTTGCCCTCTCGCCGATGATTCACTTGCATGCACTTAGGATAGGATGAACATTAAAAGTATAGTAACAGTCGCTTCGTATCTATATGAAACTGAAGACTCGATTTACATCCAAGATGTAGCAGAGAATTGGACTACTTCACATACATCATCGTTCGCCTAGAGGAGGATACTGAAACAGCTAAGACAGCCTTACTCACAACATTCAGATCCCCCATATACCGTTATCTCTTTCTCCATCATACGCTGCTTCCAATTACAATTTGTAGCATCAGGAAGGAAAGCAAATCCGGCATCAACAATGGCTTTAACTCAGTTGGGTATCCAATCGAACTGGATGATAGTTACGGACACGTCATTAAATGCTGCTGCAACAGTATGGCAGAGATTATCATTCGTAGCTGTTAGCGAAAGGTAGCATGCCATTCTCGCGCAACCTAGGACCAGATGATTCCACTATCCTAGAGATCTGGTGATATTCTAGCCAGGGTAACAATCTCACTTCCTCTGTATTAAGTTAGGTCAAGACGGCATGGACAACAAGCTGTTTTGTATCATCTTCTTGAAGGACAATTCATGGAGACCTCAAAGATAGAGCGCAGTCACCTCCATTAACAAGTCAGAAATGAAACAGATGCTGTCGGAAGTGCCAGCTATGCGAACCACAGGTGATCGTATTGGGTGCCCAGCAGCACCCCCATACTATCACACCAGGTGCTGTCCCCTACAATGAATCTGTCGGTGTTCGTTCTCCTCAGGCCCTCCACACATGGATACATCCATCATTATTGTGTGTGCAAAAGCACAACTCGTCTGAAGAGACACTGTGGTTCCACTCAAGAATCCAATGTTGTCACTGAGCTCATGACTGTTGGCGTACTTCTCTCTGCTGATGTGGCAAGAGAAGCCGCAGCAATGACCACCATGCTGACAGTCAGTGGAGCTCGAGATATCATGATGTTGTGTGTATGGAAACTCATCTTGATGAAAACCAGCCTAGTTGTTGACACAAGGCCAGTGAAACAGCTCTAAAATCCAGCAAACAGTATAACTGTCTTCTTTGGCACTGTTGTTGTTGTGGTCTTCAGTCCTGAGACTGGTTTGATGCAGCTCTCCATGCTACTCTATCCTGTGCAAGCTTCTTCATCTCCCAGTACGTACTGCAGCCTACATCCTTCTGAATCTGCTTAGTGTATTCATCTCTTGGGCTCCCTCTACGATTTTTACCCTCCACGCTGCCCTCCAATACTAAATTGGTGATCCCTCGATGTCTCAGAACATGTCCTACCAACCGATCCCTTCTTCTAGTCAAGTTGTGCCACAAGCTCCTCTTCTCCCCAATTCTATTCAATACCTCCTCATTAGTTATGTGATCTACCCATCTAACCTTCAGCATTCTTCTGTGGCACCACATGTCTTTGGCACTAATCACTTGGAATTGTTGAGGTCTCACGCGGCATTGAGAATGACACTCCTGAACCTATCAAAATGGCTCTGTGCACTTAACATCACTGGGACTTAACATCTGAAGTCATCAGTCCCCTAGATTTAGAACTAGTTAAACCGAAATAACCTAAGGACATCACACACACCCATGCCCGAGGCAGGATTCGAACTTGCGACCGTAGCAGCCGCGTGGTTACGGACTGAAGCGCCTGGAACCGCTCGACCAAGCGGCCGGCCTTGAATCTATCGATTCCATAGACGCATAATGGTCATGGGATCCCAACCAACGCTCACATCAACGTCGTGGCACAATAAACCACAGACATGATAGGCTACGAATACAGAAATGTCGAATCCTGAAATATTCTGGTAGTCGTTTCTCCTTCTGACGTGAGACATAACATGGTCACCTCGCACACACAAAAGAAAACATTCAAATGAGAGCTCTGAATGAAAAATCCGCTGGTTAATATTTCCTTACGCAGGGTGATTCACCTAAAACTTGCACCTCAAATATTATGGAAATGGAAAGTACTGGTGTGTGGTTTTCAAAGAATGGATGCGTAGCCAGGAGCTCGTTCTGTTAGCCAATCAACATATTGTAATAATAGTTAGAAAGTGTATTTTAGTGCAAACATACACTTTCTTAAATGGAAAAATGCATATTGAGATTACCAAACTAAAAGTAGGATAAATTAGACTGTCACTGGTGTTTGTTGTAGGATTCTAGTGCGAGTCGTTTACGAGATATCGGAATACTTGTGGTAGCGCACAATAGAGACCAACACATGTGCATACGCTAGTTATGTAGGTTCTGAACAGTAACGAGACAATTGACTGTCACAGGCTGTGTCCAGATGACCACCGGCAGTGGCAATACACGTTTCTAGTCTGGTATGGAACGACTGCTGCACACATTCTAGCATTTCAGCAGAGATGTCTGAGCAGGCTGCAGTAATAAGTCATTGCAAATCCTTGGGTGTAGCTGGTATGTCCTTGTAGACTGCATCTTTCAGCTTCCTCATACCAAAAGTCTACGAGGTCAAATCCGGGGAATGGTCCGGCCAAGGTATAGGTGCTCTGCATCACATCCAACGGTATTGAAACAATTCATGAATACATGCTGCAATACCTCATACACTATGAGCTGGACATCCGTCATGTTGGTATGACAGGTTCCTGCTAGTCTGCAGAGGACGCCTTCTAGCATCCATGGAAGGTGGTCTGTTTTGAGGCTGTGTTACTTCGTCACATTCAGTGTTCCATCTATGAAAAATGGGCCATGAGCTGATGGTTCACTATCCCACACCACACATTTACACTTCATGGACGCTGACATTCCACCTGAAAACGCCAGCAGGGATTGACAACAGACCAATAGTGCATGTTTTGCTGTTTACGTCGCCATGATTTGTTTCATCACTAAACAAAATACGTAATACGCCTGGAGTATCTTGCCTTAAGGGCCATATACAGAAGTTAACACGATTCTCATAATCGTTTCCATGCAGCTCCTGATGGAGAGAGATGTGATTGGGATGGAACATAAGTCAATGGAGAATGTGTAGGGCACTTTCCAGACTCATGCCACTTCCTCGTGCAATTGCACTGGAGCTAAGGAGCGGATCAGCTGCAACAGCAGCAAGAACATTGATACCCCCTCTTCTGTCATCACTAGTTTCCTTCTGTTATGTTGTCTATGTGTTACATAGCACTTTAACGTAACTGACTGAAGAGGTTGATAAATAACTGCCGAGATGGTTGACGTCTGTCGGGATATCTTGCCACATGCACAGTAGAAGAACGAACTGCATTCTTCCTACACTCTCCATACACCAGAGCATGTCAGCTTTTTCTACATTGGTGAACTCCATCTTCCCCTCATCACCTACTGCTTGGACTGCCACACACTAATTGACTAGAAAGTCACAAAGCACTCAAGGAACACACAAGCACACTGTAAGCAAACGTAACAACATCGCACCTAGCATGTACACAGGTTGGATGAGACAAACAACTGTCGGTGTGTGAACTTTTCCAAGTACGATATCTCGTAAATGACTCGCACTAAACTCCTGCGCCGGCCGGGTTGGCCGAGCGGTTCTAGGCGCTACAGTCTGGAACCGCGCGATCGCTACGGTCGCAGGTTCGAATCCTGCCTCGGGCATGCATGTGTGTGATGTCCTTAGGTTAGTTAGGTTTAATTAGTTCTAAGTTCTAGGGGACTGATGACCTTAGAAGTTAAGTCCCATAGTGCTCAGAGCCATTTGAACCATTTTTTTAAACTCCTGCAACAAACACCACTGACTTTCCAATTTATCCTACTTTTATTCTGTTAATGTCAATAGGTACTGTTTCATTTAAAAAGTGTACGTTTGCACAAAAAATACACTTTCCAAGTATTATTACAATCTGTTGATTGGTTAACAATATGAGCCCCTGATTACCAACACACTCTGTGAAAACCACCCACCAATAGCACTTCCCTTTTCCGAAATATTTGAAGTGCAAGCTTTAGGCGATTCGTTCTGTATAAGGAATGCGCATGTCATCACTCCCGCATACTTCACAGCGTTCGCTGAAATGCTAATCATTTAAACATCCAAGTATGCAATACACTTTGATAGTCTGACAGATGTTACATACCGGTACCATTCTCATGGCGTCGCAGTTTCAATGGAGAGCAGTGTATATTGCACGTAATAGCCACGAGTGTAAAAAATGAAAGGAAGTACGAAACTGTACGTAAGATAACAACTCTCCTCATTCCTGTGCTCCATTTTACGAAAGAATCATTTGTTTCGAACAATAATTAATTCCGCTTTCGTACATTGTTTATGTTGCTTCATATGATCTAGAGCAGGGCTAGATGTGGTGTCTGCAGGGCTGCCCCCTGCATAGTTCGGCCACCACAGTTCCGTCTATGTTTAGCGGCCCAGGTAAGGCCCCTGTCTCGCCTTCGCGGTTGTTAGTAAATAGACGCGGCAAGGCGTTATAATATACAGTCTAGCCGCCAGCAGCTGCCGCAGCGTCTGGGGGGTGCCAACTTCGCCACTACCTGGCGGGCACTATTTTACTTCCGTCCGGTCATATGCTCACTCGGTACTGTGCCGTGTCCTCCCGTAGGTAGCTACATAGGTCCACGCTCTACCCAGAGGAGGCGAGACACGTCCCAGACATTTTTTATTTATTTATTTGCTATTTTCTTTATTATCGATACAGGGTGAACATTAATAAAACCGCAAGGCAGATTACTGACCGGAAATGGAGGAAAAAATATCCTACGAACATGTGTCCAGAAATGCACTGTTGCCATGGTAGATGACGTTGACGAATAAAAGTTCCTCTGACCGCTTGCAGTGTCTGTAGCCCACAGATGATGATAACGCAGATTGATTGTTCCAGTTCTGGTAAAGGTTGCTTTGTCGTTAATGAGGATTGATGACAGAAATCCCATAATCATGATAGTTTGGTGCAAAAACCTTCGGCGAAGGAGAAACCCGCTGCTGATGAACCTTGCACTCGTTGCAGGTGATAGGGAGAGTAGCGGTTGTTATGTAGGATACACGTATTCGTACTTTGGCTTACCATTTTGGTGGGCCACTTGCCTGGAGCTTGAACTTGGGTTCGTCTGAATATCCTGTGAAACCCTGTTCATATCTGGCGTACGCACAGTCCGCCGCTTCCCTGCATGTTCACCTGCCTGAAAGGACCCACGATCACACAAACGCCCAGAAAGGGCTTGCAACGTTGCGTGATGTGGTTGGCGTCTATGAGGGTACTTGTTTTAGTGTAGCCATGCGCCTCTCGACGGTTTCCGTACCCAAACACCATCGGTTTATTCCCGACATGAACACCTGACCATTCTACTGCTTACAGTATACTGTGGCAATCACACAGTCTGCAACATACAAGGAACGCACGGCACCTGGTCAGAGGAACTTTCACCCATCAGCGCCATCTACCGTGGCAATGGTTCATTTCCGAACACTTGTTCATAGGACCTGTTTTCCTCCATTTCCAGTCAGGATCCGTCCCTGCAGTTTGCCGATTTTATTTATGTTGACCCTGTATAAAAGAATGGACCGAATTTTGCGGCATGAATTGGCAGGGACAGCACATAATATTTTAACATAATATCAAATGTGTTTGTAATAAACAAGCATTGTGCTGTTTAAGGAGGAAAAATCTACATAGAATATTTACAACTAAAAAAAGTAGAAACAAAATTCTGCTTACTACCATTTGGCCATCTGGCGCACAGATATCCGTTCATCTGGAATTCAGAAGGCACACGATACTTGTATGTTACACTATGCAACATTGATATATCACAAATTTTGTAATTTATAATTCTGGACTACACTACTATATAGTACTATAGTACTACACTACATGACCTCTTATCAGAACCAAGCTGGATTTCTTATTTGTCTGGATGACAATCGTGATGCACGAGCAGAAGAATTTCCGCAGAAATTCTGACACACGCTTCTTCAGTGTGTTGCTTGACATGGTGTCTGTTCCTTATTTTCTCTAAATATACGAATTGCTTTAAATGACACTACAGATAAAGGTCAAATGGTGTGAGATCAGGTGATCTGGGTGGCCATTCCACAGTACCATGTCAGCCAATCCAGTGACCAGAACACTGATCATCTAACCACTGACAACTGCTCTGTAGTGTGGTGGAGTTGCATCCTGTTGAAATTAAGAGGGAAAGCTGCTATCTTCATTCAGAACAAAGGGAAACACCACATCTTGCAACATTTCCAGATAGCGTTGAGCATTTAGGTTTCGCTCAACGAGAATGGGTTAAATTACATGGGTACCTCATATTCTGCGCCAGACCACAACTTTACAACACCAAAAGGTTCCATCCAGTGTGGCTTCTGGTCACTCTAGTACAGGGCTTAACAACTGGCCGGTTTTGAGCGCGAGTACTCGCGTCTGCTCAGGCGCGTGCTCGCGAGCAGGTGTATGGTCGCGGCGCAGGGAGGGAGGGGAGGGAGGGGAAATGCGCGCGCACGTTTAAAGTACTACGATCAGCTCTAACAGTCACTTCGCTGGTTAAGAGTCATGTCAAGTCACCGTTGTGTAACCCCAACCATGCTTTCGCAGTTCAACCCCCATTGGGAGGAATTTTATCTGTTTACAGAAAAAGATGGTGTTGCAAAATGTTTAGTATGTCACAAAACGCTGAATTCTTTTACGAAATTTAATTTGCAGCGACATTATATGTCGTACCACGCGAAAGACTACGGACGTGGAAAATGTGATGGACCAGATCGTGCACAGGAAGTTATTAAACTTAAAAGGAAGCTATCCGAAGAAGATCTGGACGACGAAGAAAAATCAACTGAGGCAGCTTTTAGGAAACTCCGTGCGCCCCTTCACTGTTGGCGATTTAATAAAATAATGTTTGGAAGTTGCAGCGGAACATTTGTGTCCATCTCAAGTTGAACAGTTTCGGATTCTGCCATTATCTAACATGACCATTATGCGTCGCATACAGGACATGGCAGACGATGTCCAGAGCCAGCTTGCAAATATCTGTAAAGATTTTATGGCGTATTCTCTAGCTCTGGACGAAAGTGTTGATATCACTGGAACAGCGCAGCTTGCCATATTTATTAGAGGTGTTAATACAGATCTTCAGATGAGGGAGGAGCTCCTCGATGTAGTAGCCATGAAGAACACTACAACCGGAGGTGATATTTTAAGTAGTGTTGAAGAAAGTGTTGAAAATATAGGATTGTCGTGGAATTCTTTAGTTTCAGTGTCTACAGATGGTAGAGGCATACACTAAGCTAATAAAATTATGTGGCACGTGTACATTCTCCTTTATTTGTTTCATTTGTCACAGTAATAATTCGTGAGTGATATCCCTGCAGGTAGCCGCGGATTTACATTGACTGGCGGCAGCTGTTGTGTACCCCAAATGACCCTCCCCACTCTCCGCTCTGGTCCGGTAGTGGGGGTAGCGTGCTCGCGCTGCTCCGTGCTCGCGCCTTGCTGCTCACAGCTTGCTCCGCGAGAACGTATGTTGTGAAGCCCTGCTCTAGTACCTGCGGTTGTGATGGTTGACTTCACCACTGACAAAGAGTTTGCCTCATCACTGAGCAAGATACTTTGGGCAAAAGAAGGATCTTGTTGAACTTGGTCTATGGCCCACGTGCAAAACTGCATACATCTGTCTGGCTCATCCTCTGCTAGGTTCTGGAGTAGTTGAATCTTGAGTGGATGCCACTGATAAGCATCAAGGATTCGGAAGATCGATGACTGGCCGATCATAATTCTGCTGACAAACGTCATGTGCTGTGGTGTGGGCTCTTCACGAAGGACGCCAGAACAAATGTTGAGGTTATTTTGTTAGTAGCGCCTTTTTGGATGGCCACTCCATGGCTTGTCTGCCACAGTCCCATTTTATCGGAATTTCGAAATTAAGCACCTGACAGTGTTGCGTGAAATTGGAGGTCTTTCTGAGTGCCGCCTAGTAAAATCTGCCGCTATGATACGGAAACTCCGTTTTTCAGACATTAGAATGACCACAGTTCTCTCCTCCTTGGTCAAAGCAATTTTCTGTTGCCTGCAACAAAAAGGTGTTTTCACTTTTGAACCATAACTGCTACTTCGAATGTGTTTACAGTAATGAACTTGTCAGAAACTGCTGATATTTGATATATCATACGACCCCCTTTCCACGTAAAAGAATTGACTGATTCAAGAAGGCCGATTTCAAGTTGGCGTCCATGTTCGGTAAGATACGTTACTGGAATACTCAGGTTTCGCCATTCCTTCAGGGTTTTTGACGTAACAGGGTGTACTGCAACTTTTGACTACTCACCCTGTAATTTTATATATATTTATGTAAGAGTGGAGTATATAAAATTACGTGTAATTGTAGCACATTCTGTATGGGTCAGTCTGGCAGGGCAATAAGTACCCTCTTGAAGGGACAGCACAGAAGTTGGAAACTTGGAAGAGAAGACTACTTCTGCAGACCACTTGCTTAAAAAAGGTCATAGTTACAAGATGAAATATGAAACATTAGATCATATCCATAAAGGAAGGCGATGAACTATCTTGAAATAATGTAAATTAATAAACACATGCCCATCAAACCAAACTTAGTACCGAATGGCCAGACACGGTTCCCTTACTCGCCACTTCTAACTGCAGATACTGCTTACAATCCCATCCAGGCCATGTTGTAAATTACCCATCTTACTCACATTCCCCAGTTCCTTTATTCCAGTGTTTCTCTCGCTGTGATAAAAAATTTTACTTCGTATAATCACAGCTGCTTCACTCACCTGCTAGCTTATGTGTTTTTTTGTAATATAGGAACTATTAAAGAGAGGATTATTTTGTTCGGCCATACCTTTGGAATATGTCGTCAAAGTTTATTGTTCACTTAATTTCTTCTACGTACAGCTGTTGTAATTTGTCTATAGTTCATTAGTTAATGTGTCACATTTTTTATTTTAGTTAAATAATCTTGCTTCGCATTTACACTGAAATAATCCCTCTTGTTTTATTCCTAATTCGAACACTAACATTTTTCGTCTGTGGAAACGGAGAAACTCTGTACATGCACTAGATTAAAATCTTTCATGCAACAGAATTTCACTGCACCACATACTTGTCCTTTTACCGGACAATGGCGTAACAGCCGAAAACCAGTTCGTGTAACAAATAATAAACATTATTGCACCAGTGTTGTGTGTGTTTGATTCATAATATTTGAAATATTCTACCAAGAACCGACAGAACAATCAATCAATGCAATTTTAATAGTGTACAGTTGACTGTAACGATAATGACAGTAACTGTGAAACACGGCCTGCAGCCACTTTTAGGGCGCGGGCCACATAGAAAACGGCGACTAACAGGTAAACACACATTTCAGAGCTGGACCCGCAGCGGCCACGAGCGTACCGGTCGCGTCGGCTGGCGTGCGCGCTCTCCGGCCTGGAGCTGCTGCTGGGGCTGTCGGTCTGCATGCTCGCCCTCTGGCTGCTGCTGTGGGCGCCGCGCATGCGCACGCGGGACGTGCCCTACTGGAGCGGCGCGCCGGTGAGCGCGCTTCTCGCACATAGAGTCTCCTCTCTTACACGAACGCGTACTGTCTGTGTCCCATAAGAACAGACTCCTCGCCGAATCCGCAGCTGTGACACATATTATACAGGGTATCACAAAGAGGTACGGCCAAAGTTTCAGGAAACGTTCCTCACACACAAAGAAAGAAAATATTTTATGTGGACATGTGTCCGGAAACGCTTACTTTCCATGTTAGAGCTCATTTTATTACTTCTCTTCAAATCACATTAATCATGGAATGGAAACACACAGCAACAGAACGTACCAGAGTGACTTCAAACACTTCGTTACATGAAATGTTCAAAATGTCGTCCGTTAGCGAGGATACATGCATCCACCCTCCGTCGCATGGAATCCCTGATGCGCTGATGCAACCCTGGAGAATGGCGTATTGTATCACAGCCGTCCACAATACGAGCACGAAGAGTCTCTACATTTGGTACCGGGGTTGCGTAGACAACAGCTTTCAAACGCCCCCATAAATGAAAGTCAAGAGGGTTGAGGTCAGGAGAGCGTGGAGGCCATGGAATTGGTCCGCCTCTACCAATCCATCGGTCACCGAATCTGTTGTTGAGAAGCGTACGAACACTTCGACTGAAATGTGCAGGAGCTCCATCGTGCATGTGTCGTACTTGTAAAGACACATGTTCTAGCAGCACAGGTAGAGTATCCCGTATGAAATCATGATAACGTGCTCCATTGAGCGTAGGTGGAAGAGCATGGGGCCCAATCAAGACATCACCAACAATGCCTGCCAAAACGTTCACAGAAAATCTGTGTTGATGACGTGATTGCACAGTTGCGTGCGGATTCTCGTCAGCCCACACATGTTGATTGTGAAAATTTACAACGTGTTCACGTTGGAATGAAGCCTCATCCTTAAAGAGAACATTTGCACTGAAATGAGGATTGACACATTGTTGGATGAACCATTCGCAGAAGTGTACCCGTGGAGGCCAATCAGCTGCTGATAGTCCCTGCACACGCTGTACACGGTACGGAAACAACTGGTTCTCCCGTAGCACTCTCCATACAGTGACGTGGTCAACGTTACCTTGTACAGCAGCAATTTCTCTGACGCTGACATTAGGGTTATAGTCAGCTGCACGAAGAATTGCCTCGTCCATTGCAGATGTCCTCGTCGTTCTAGGTCTTCCCCAGTCACGAGTCATAGCTTGGAATGTTCCGTGCTCCCTAAGACGCCGATCAGTTGCTTCGAACGTCTTCCTGTCGGGACACCTTGGTTCTGGAAATCTGTCTCGATACAAACGTACCGCGCCACGGCTATTGCCCCGTGCTAATCTATACATCAAATGGGCATCTGCCAACTCCGCAAAAAAATGGTTCAAATGGCTCTGAGCACTATGCGACTCAACTGCTGAGGTCATCAGTCGCCTAGAACTTAGAACTAATTAAACCTAACTAACCTAAGGACATCACACACATCCATGCCCGAGGCAGGATTCGAACCTGCAACCGTAGCGGTCGCTCGGTTCCAGACTGTAGCGCCTTTAACCGCACGGCCACTCCGGCCGGCTACGCCAACTCCGCATTTGTAAACATTGCACTGACTGCAAAACCACGTTCGTGATGAACACTAACCTGTTGATGCTACGTACTGATGTGCTTGATGCTAATACTGTAGAGCAATGAGTCGCATGTCAACACAAGCACCGAAGTCAACATTACCTTCCTTCAATTGGGCCAACTGGCGGTGAATCGAGGAAGTACAGTACATACTGACGAAACTAAAATGAGCTCGAACATGGAAATTAAGCGCTTTTCTTTATTTGTGTGTGAGGAATGTTTCCCGAAAGTTTGGCCTTACCTTTTTGTAACACCCTGTATAAGTTGAAGGTGGAGGGAGGAGAAACGAAAGGAAAGGGACGGAACTATTGATGTCAGCTGCGTCGGGCCTTTATGTGGAATCATCGGAGGTGAGTGAAAATCTGTGCTGGACCGGGATTCGAACCTGGGATGTCCTGCTTACTAGCCGTTACATTAACCTCTGCACCACCTGGACACAGTGTTTATCGCAATTGCGCGGACTATGTCGGCATGCCTTTCGGCTGACCCACATTCCCACCTAGCGCCACCTATTATCCACACTCCCCGTCGGTGTCTTCCATGCTCGCTACTCCGAGATTCCCGCAGGAGGTCGAACGTAGATGTACATCCGCACTGAAGGCGGTGGATTAATTGCACATCGAGGAAAGTCAATTATATGAATGCATGGAGAATGCCTGAAAGAACAGACACCATGCATTCATATAACTGATTCGCCTGCACGAGTCCACAACCTCCAGAGTGGATGCGCAAGTAGTGAGCACAGAGAACACGGACGGGGACTGCAGATATGCCGAGAGGCGTGCCGAGATAGTCCGCACAATTGCAGTAATCGCTGTGTCTGGGTGGTGCAGTGGTTAACGCAACTGCCTAGTAAGCAGGAGATCCCAAGTTCTAATCCCGGTCCAGCACAGATTTTCGCTCGTAACCGCTGATTCTGCATAAAGTCCCCATGCAGCTGACATCAGTAGCTCCTTCTCTTTCCTTTCCTTTCCTTCTCCCTCCCCCCCCCCCTCCCCCCTCCACCTACAATCTGCACAAAATCTCTTCTCTCCATTTCACACAAACAGACATAAACATTATGGGACGGATACAATACCGTGATTATCGGCCACGAGCGTAAACAAACGAGAACTGAAGCCACCCGACGGGAGAGGATCGGTGCGGGGGAACAAGTCCTGCCTCCATCTCGCGGAACTGGCAGTCTATACTAGAGTTGCCACGTCCAATTTTCAGAAAATCTGGACTTATGGGCTAGTGGTCTAAAACTTCGGCAGAACAATGACACAAGAGTCGGGACACAGACGAAAATTTTCAGTCCGTGTATAATTACTTTCTTATAACACAGAGTGTAGAAACAATGCCACACTTGGCATTAGCCATGCGATTCCTCATTTCAGTTTGAGCCAAGAGTGTATCTAGCAAAAACTAGTCCCACCAACAGCTTTGATAGAAACTTAAAATACGAGGCTCTGGCAATGCTGTAACGGCGTGCAACGTGACCAAGAACAGCTAGCATGAACTCTGCGCTGTACCAGACCTTTCCTATTAGCTCAGTGAGACGAGAATGCCGTGGGGAACGGATATCCAGAATCGCCAAGGTTTGAGTAGAGTTCGCGACTAACTTTTTTTTCAGTTAAAGCATCAAATTGTACCCGATTTACACATTCACAATGTGGTATCTTGTACATTTATTTTTTTCTGTTACTGTTACCTTTATTTAAACATTAAGACGAAACACAAGCAGCCGGCAGGAGTGGCCGTGCGGTTCTAGGCGCTACAGTCTGGAACCGAGCGACCGCCACGGTCGCAGATTCGAATCCTGCCTCGGGCATGGATGTATGTGATGTCCTTAGGTTAGTTAGGTTTAATTAGTTCTAAGTTCTAGGCGACTGATGACCTCAGAAGTTAAGTCGCATAGTGCTCAGAGCCATTTGAACATTTTTTTTTTTTTAAACACGAGCTTCTTATAGACGTAAAGGACAATTTTGTTTGTCCATGACACAAATATAGCCAATAGAAAATAACTGTTGATGCAGTAACATTGACGGTATCCAATGAGGTACTAAAAACAGAATAGGTAGATGCTATGCAACACACCTTTATCCACCATTGCCAAAGTGGCATGCTCATGAGCTATTAGGTCGTAGACATCTACGGGTGGAGTCAGTGGCGGCTGCTGAGTAAGAGCACAAAAGCACGTGAACATCCTAACTTTCGACACCCTACAGATTTATTGGTTATTTTTCTCTGAATGCTGTTAAACATAACATAGATGCTGCAATCTGAAAGATACGGCACTTAAATCTGCCGTGCTACTGCTATTCTAGACTCTAAGAAACTTGAGATCAGGGTCGCGTGCACTTCATTTGTGCACGTTTAAAGCAGCTTTTGCGCATTCGCAACTTGCGTGACATAATTAACTTATGAGCCAAATACGTACTGATTTGAAACTCCCTGGCAGATTGAAACTGTGTGCCGAACCGAGATTCGAACTTGGGAACTTTGCCTTTCGCGGGCATGTGCTCTACCACGTACTGATTTGATCAACAATGTTAACGATTCACGGTGTGCACAACTAGAAGCTTATGTCAGAGCCACCAGGTGATAGCACAGTGTGGCAGACTTTTATCCCCATTTGCTCGGCCTAAATCCTGCTAGATGACAGCAGATATGCTAATTCACTCACTATGTACTGCAGAAAAATTAGATAGGATGTCAGCATATGTTATAGTTGTACTGACAGTAAACCTATTTCGTGAGTTTCCAAATGAGTTATAGTAGCTATGAATTTTATCGTACAGTAATTCATTTTGGCGCTCAGAATCATAAGGACCTAAAACGCATCACCATCGATTGTGAGACTAAAGCACTTATTCATGCTTCTGAAATCTATTAATATAGTGAGTTAGGTTTACCTGTGCTGTAGGCCCACATTGTGCACTGTGTGATTAAAAGTATCCGGACCCGTGGCTGAAAATGACAAGTTCGTGGCGCCCTCCATCGATAATGCTGCAATTCAATATAGTGTTGGCCCACACTTAGCTTTGAAGACAGCTTCCACTCTCGCAGACATACGTTCAATCAGATGCTGAAAAGTTTCTTGGGGAATTCTTAAATTTATATCATAGATACAAAAACATCTATAGGAAAGTGCTGATTGCTCCAAAAAAGCCATTTAATGACAAAATAATATATACTGCAGAGAATAAAAGCAAAGCAGTCTGGGATGTTATAAAAAAGGAAGCAGGGAGAGGCAAACAAACGCAGAATAACATACTGCTAAGGGAGGGGGATAAAGTAAATAAATGATCCGCAGCACTTAGCAAACTATTCCTTGGGCGCATCACCGCAGATATCCTCGATCTCATTGGCAGTGACCATGCTCCTGTTCTCCTCACTATCTCTAGTGGTCGCCATCCCCGCAACGCTCCTCGCCCCGACATCCCTCCTAAACTTGTCCATGATCACTCCCATGCCAACTGGGATGCCTACCGCGACTCCATTCATACCCAAGTTGACGGTCACGACCTTACCCTCCAAACCCCTGATGACATCTCTCGCACTGCTTCCTTCCTGTACCAGACCTTGTCTGACGCCGTCGTCACCATATCCCCACCAAAGCCATCTACCCTCACCACCCCGCCCTGCCTCCACAGGCCGTCCTTCTCCTTCGAGAGTCCCGCCGCCTCTACCGCTCTTTTCTCCGCACTCGTAACCAGGATACACTTACCCGCCACCAGCAATTACGACGACACATCCGCAACCTGCTTACTGCGAAGAAACGCCGTGCCTGGCGCCAGAAATGTACACAACTCAACACCACGCTCTCCATCAACTATTCCAAGTATTGGTCTGCTTTCCACTGCCTTACTGGGAACTGCCCCACCCCCCAGTACCCTCTCCTCCTAGATGACCGTCCCTTTCCTGACAACCTCAGTAAGGCCAACCACTTTGCCTCTCACCTCTCCAATGTTTTTTTCCATCCCAGATGATCCCCACTTTGATTATTCCCTCTTCCCTGATGTCATGGACCGTACGAATAGCTCTCTCCCCATGCTCCTAGCTTCCAGTACTTGGGCCACACACCACCATCTGAACTTAAAATTCCCATCACTCCACACTAAACGCAACACTGCTCCTGGACACGACTGCATTACCTACCGCCACCTCAAACACTGCCCTCCCTCCTTCCTTTCAGTCCTTGCCACCCTCCACAATGTCATCTTTGCCACTGGCTTCTATCCCGACCTGTGGAAAACCTCCCGTATCCTGATGTTCTCCAAACCCAACAAGCCTCCATCTGATGCCTCTTCCTATCGTCCTATCTGTCTTACATCGGTGTTCAGCAAGCTCTTGGAATCCATCCTTTCCCGGTGCATCCATCACCACCTCCACCAAAACCACCTCCTCCCCGACACCCAATGTGGCTTTCGACCTCCCTTCTCTGCCGATGACCAACTCCTCCGCCTCACTCATCTCCTCTCCCTCCAGCTTAATTCCCGTCGCTCAGCCATTTTTGTCTCCATCGACCTCAAAAAGGCCTACGACCGTGTCTGGCATCCCGGTCTCCTGTTTAAACTCCAAACCTATGCGCTTCCTGTCAAATACATCCGTATGATGGCCTCCTTCCTCTCCCGCCGCCCCTCCGATGTTACCATCCATAATGCCAATTCCCACACCTTCTACCCCTCTGCAAGTGTGCCCCAGGGCTCTGTCCTCTCCCCTCTCCTCTGCCTCCTGTACATGGCAGATATGCCCCAACCCCCACCCCCACCAGTACACCTCTTGCAATATGCCGATGACACTGCATTCCTCGCCCTCGCTCCTACCCTCCAACGGTCCCAACGCCTTCTCCAGAATCACCTTGACCTTTTTGCTACATGGTGTAACCAGTGGCTCCTGAAAATCAGTCCTTCCAAGACCCAGGCAATCATCGTAGGTCGTACCACTTGCTCTTTCTGGCTCCTGGATTTCTCCCTTACCGTCTGCGCCCGTTCTGTCCGCCTCACCCCCACCCTCACCTACCTTGGCCTCACCATTGACCGTCACCTCACCTGGATCCCTCATCTCCGCTCCATCCAATCCAAAGCCCACAACCGCCTCGGACTCCTCAAACTCCTCTCTGGCCGGACATGGGGGTTGCACCCCTCTACCATCCTCCACACCTACAAATTCATAATCCGTCCCATCCTCTGTTATGCCAGTCCTGCCTGGATATATGCCCCCCCCCCAAATTCTGTAAGTCCCTCCAGATCCTTGAGCGTAATGTGCTCCGCCTTGCCTTCCGTATACTCCTCCCATCCCCCACGCGGATCCTCTATGATCTCATTCCTTTCCCCCATCTGCCCCTATTCCTCGAACATATCCGCATACTCTACACCTCCCGCCGCCTTGATCCCCCTCACCCCCTGGTTGCTCCTTTCCTCTCCCATCCCCGCCCCCTGCCACGTCTTCACTGTTGTGTCCCCCCTACCCTCCATCTCTACACCCTTCATCTCCTTTCCCAAGGTGGCTTCCATCAACTCCCCCTCCCAGATGATGCCCTCTCTCCCTCCATTTATCCCTCCTATCAACTCTGATCCTCACTCCCCCTCCTTTCCTCTGTCCTTTTCCCGGGCTCCCTCCCCCCCCTCCTATCCTCTTTTTCCCCCACCTACCCTCTCTCTGCCCCCCTTCTCTCCCCCGAGTCCTTTTGCATTTCCCTCCTCTGCCTTTTCCCATTCCCTCTCGCGTCTGCCCTGCCCCTCTCCCCCCTTATGAGTCCTCTCCCTCCTTTGGTTCCCCCCCCTTTCGTTTTTTCCTCTCCTCCCTCCTTGTTTTCCCCCTCATCTGGCCAGGTCCCTTCCCTCCCTCCCCCCCCTCCCTCATCTGCCCTTGGCTAGGGAGTGTCATCTTTGTGCCGACATTTTCATGCAGTGTTTTACAGTGAGTGTTCAGTGTTGTGTGTCTTTTGGGAAGTGTTGCGAACGGCCATCATACTGTCACTGGGGGTGATTTTTTATCTCTTGTGAACAGAAACCAGACTGTCCCCATGTTTTTTTAATTGTGTGTCTACTGTGTTACTTGTCTGATTCCTGTGTATTTTATTAGCATTGCCAACCTCTTTATTTTATGTTTTAACTTTCCACAATTTTCCGCCGTTTTACAATTTAAGTCACCGTTTTATCGCCTGCTTTTATTGTTTCTTTTCTTCTTACGTTTTTAAAAAGTCTGTAGGTTGTAGAGCAGCGTACTAAGCTGCTGCCAGCCCGCCCCCTTCGAGGGGAATCGAAATTCAATAAAGGAAAAAAAAAAATTAGCAAACTATGTAAACGAGCATTTTTCAAGTATTGCAGAGAAGTTACAGCAAAAATTCCCCAAAACAAATATAATATCTGTAAATAATGTTGCATTAAATACAACGATGTTACTTCTAACCACAGAGAATGAAGTCAGTAAAACAATTCAAAAACTAAAAAATAAAAAATCAGTAGGCTTAGATGAAGTACCAATGTGTGTACTGAAACAATGCATAGGGATTATACAAGGCCCCTTAACAAATATGATAAATGAATCCTTCACATCAGGGACATTTTCAGAGCAGTTAAAACAGGCAAGAGTTGTACCTTTACTTAAGAAAGGTAATGCAGAAGACATAGAAAATTACAGGTCCATTCCCCTGCTGTCAGCTTTCTCAAAAATAATAGAAGCAATTATGAAAGACAGATTAATGAATTACCTAAATAAATATAATCATTTAAGTAAATCATGGTTTGGTTTTCGAAGTGGCAAAAATACGGAGTCAGCCACAGTAGAATTCACAAAAGTTGTACTTGATGCTCTTGATAAAGATGAGTGTGTCACAGGCATATTTTTGGATCTTTCTAAGGCGTTTGATACAGTCGACCACAAGATTCCATTAAATAAATTAGAAGCATTAGGAATAAGAGGGGTAGCTAATGACTGGTTTCGATCATACCTAACAGGTAGTGTACGAAGAGTAGAGATAACACATACTTCAAATAGATCTAAACATTTAGTAAAACACTTACCAGAATCAAAATACACTAACATGGGGGTTCCGCAAGGTAGTATATTAGAACCATTACTGTTCCTGATATACATCAATGACTATCCCAGTAATGTTACTCATGGTGAAAAAATCCTCTTCGCTCACGACAGCAATATTATAGTCGCTGAGAAAACAAGAGAACTGCTTGCCAAAAAGTAAAAAAACTCTCAAGGAAGTTTATGGTTGGCCAATAAGTAGTAAAGTGACATTGAACATAAAGGAAACTAATGCCATGAATTTCAGTTTGAAGAGGAAAAATGACAATGTTAAATTAAATGTAGATGGCACCTCTGTAGACTGTGTAACAAATGCAAAATTTCTAGGAATGAATATTGATACTCAGTTGAAGTGGTGTGAACACACAAAGGAACTTGCAAACAGAATGTCATCAGCATGTTATGCCGTTAGAATACTATCATCAGTGTGTAACATACAGTGTCTTTTAGTTACATATTATTCAAATGTACACTCAATTCTTAGCTATGGAATTCTTTTTTGGGGAACAAATGCACAAAATATGAACACACAATTTTCAAACTCCAGAAAAGAGCCAGAAGAATAATAACCAAAAACACTAGTCGAGCTCATTGTAAAGATCGGTTCAGAATACTGGGGATTTTAACTACTCCACGTGAATACATTTACCAGTCAGCTGTACACATCAAAAATAACATTGGTAATTACTGCACAAACAGCTCTGTCCATGACCATGCAACAAGAGATAGGCTCAACTTACAATTACCAAGAAAAAATAAACATAAAAATCAAAACAGCATTTTCTACCAAGGAATAAAACTGTACAATAAATTACCAAACGAGATTAAAGAAGTTGCCAAAATACACTTATTTAAAAAGGCAGCTAAAATGTACCTGTTATGCAATACATTTTATACATTGAAGGATTACTTAGCTAAAACAGAGTAGGGTTTTGATAAAAAATGTTATACAAATAAATAATAATAATAATAATAATAATAATAATAAAACATTCCACATAACACCTTCACTTTATGTTTTTTTTTTTCCTTTCTAGAAATACTCACCCCCAAGCTATGCATAGCACAATACTAACACCTCTTCCTCAGCTCAACATCTCACTCATTATGGAGGGATGCTGACTCAGTTTTTCAGGATAGCAAATGGGAAGTTGTGGTACAGAAAATGGCCCAGAGATCACCAGTGTGTGTGTGTGTGTGTGTGTGTGTGTGTGTGTGTGTGTGTGGATTCTTATGAAACAATGTATGTATAGTATGAGCAGTGGCTGATAGTGAGATATGAGTGAACAATGTGTCATTACATTATTTAATAAGTTATTTGTAAAAAAAGTATTGTATACCAAGAGTAAATCTAATGATTGTCTCTAACTAGAAGTCTGTAAATATATGTGTATACGAATTAGCTTATTTTAAATTGATCTAAATTTGTAAATACTTCGACATGTCCCATATCCTTGTAAAAATAGATCTACAGAGGAATAAAGCTACTGCTACTACTACTACTACTACTACTAGTACAGCAGCCCATTCTTCACAGAGTGCTGCACTGAGGAGAGGTATCGCTGTAAGTCGGTGAGGCCTGGCACGAAGTCGGCGTTCCAAAACATGAAAAACACGACCACACCATAACACCACCACCTCCAAATTTTACTGTTGGAACTATACATGCTGGCAGATTACGTTCACCAGGCATTCGTCATACCCACACCCTGCCACTGGATCGCCACAAAGTGTACCGTGATTCATCACTCCACACAACGTTTTTCCGCTGCTCAATTGTCCAATTTTTACGCTCCTTACACCAAGCGAGACGTTGTTTGGCATTTACCGACGTGATGTGTGGTTTATGAGCAGCTGATCGACCATGAAATCCAAGTTTTCTCACCTTCAGCCTAACTGTCATAGTACTTGCAGTGGATCCTGATGGAGTTTCTAATTCCTGTGTGATGGTCTGGAAGGATGTCTGCCTATTACACGTCACGATCCTCTTCAACTGTCAGTGGTCTCTATCAGTCAACAGACGAGGTCAGCCTGCACGATTTTTTGCTGTAAGTGCCCCTTCACGTTTCCACTTCTCTATCACATCGGAAACAGTGGACCTAGAGATGTTTAGGAGTGTGAAAATCTCGCATGCAGACGTACGACACAAGTGATACAAATCATCTGACCACGTTCGAAGTCCATGAGTTCTGCAGGTCACTCCATTCTCTTCTCTCACTATGTCTAATGACTACTCAGGTTGCTGATATGGAGCACAATGCACCTAATATGCACCTAATATGAAAAACATATGTTTTTTTGGGGTGTCCGGATACTTTTGATCACATAGTGTATATATGAAAATTCACTAACAGCTGTATCATTGGCTTCTCTGATATTCACTTAAATATGGGATCGATGGTGGTGTGCTTAAGGCTCTTATGGACCGGCTTTCGTGGCAGTGTAAACATGAACTATGTTGAATCTATTGTAAATGCTAACAGAAAAGTAAAGCTGTGAGGATGGGTCGTGCTTGGATAGCTTAGTCAGTAGAACACTTGCCGGCAAAAGGCATAGGTCCCTAGTTTGAGTCTCGATCCAGCACTCAGCTTTAATCTGTCAGGAATTCTCATGTCGGCGCACACTACGCTGCAGAGTGAAAATCTCATTCTGGGAATAGAAAAGTAAATTACCAGGAGAAGTTAGCCGCAAAGGAACTCGGGCCTCCTAGAACAAAAATGGTTCAAATGGCTCTGAGCACTATGGGACTTAACATCTGTGGTCATCAGTCCCCTAGAACTTAGAACTACTTAAACCTAACTAACCTAAGGACATCACACACATCTATGCCCGCGGCAGGATTCGAACCTGCGGCCGTAGTGGTCACGCGGTTCCAAACTGAAGCGCCTAGAACCACACGGCCACACCGGCCGGCCCTCCTAGAACAGGTTCTTTGCCACAGAGAGTGACGAAATCAAATACGTGTGACTATAGGCGAACATTTAACAGAGAGGTGTACAGTTAACATAAGTAGTTGTGTGGGTGCAACGTAAGAATATCTGATTTTCAGTCCGGAAGTAATTTCGTGAACTTATACATCTGTTAGGGATCTTGTACAGTTGTCCGAAGAAATGAAATCCCACAAAACAATTCTTACTTCTGTCAGATAAGTTATTATTATTACTATTATTATTTGTAGTAGTACTGTTGATATTATCGTTGGCTGTGGCTTTAGTTGTCTAAACTAGTTGATAAGCATAACTATTATACAGCAGATACTATTAATTCCACACTCTCAAATTTACTTGAATCTAAAAATTTGTGAACACCCACAATGTACACGGTGAGTATAATTGAAGCTAAACTTTCGAAACGCTGTAGAAATAACACCACTGATCAGAAGGAAGTCAAAATGCAACGGAATATTATCGGAGAAGAAGGAAAACGTAGGGCAGAAGAAACAGAAATGGTGTGAAAACTGATCAATAGATGGCGCTGTATGTGTCAGAATACGTAAATGAGAACATCTGTCATGCGCACGACCCATTGAAGTTGTTATAAACATGCCGGCTCCTTTCACGTATGCGACGTTCGCCACGATTGTCTCAATTCAGGATCGCGCTCTGTTTGTAAAGCTATATCACAAGATTGATGACAATGCACACGTCGCTCAGCAGAAGTTCCGGACACTGAAGGGTCCGATGACTGCTGTGGTTCTGGAGAAAATGGTTTGGAAATTCGAAAAGACGGGCTCTTTTGGTGTACAACCTGGTAGAGGGAGCAAACGAATTGATTCGATGTCAGTGCAAGCAGTGGCCACAGCAACGCAGCAGGAGACGAGTGGTGGTGTGCAAACGTATAGTGCACAGAGAAATGCCCGAACATTGGACATACCCGTCGTGAGCACAGTGTGTAAAATCCTACGAAACATCTTTCTTTGCAGAATATGTCAATACACAGAATTGTCGAATATGGACAACGGAAAATCCACACGCAAATCAGTCAGTACCACTTCATCCTGAAAAGGTCACTGTGTGGTGCGGGTTTGCGGCATCATTTATCATAGGGCCATATTTTTTCGAAGAGACGGGTGCTTCCGGTCCAGTTTCTTGTACCGTCACTGGTTAGAGTGTTTCTTGCGCAGCCACGTCATTCCAGGTCTCCAACAGCGTGGATGGGATCATTTTTATGCAAGATGGTGCACCCCCGCACATTAAAAATCCAGTTAAGCAGCTGCTGAAGCGCCATTTCGGAAACGCTAGAATTATCAGCTGCCATTTCGCTACAGCCTGGCCGTCCCGATCGCCTGATCTTAATCCGTGTGACTTCTGGCTGTGGGGCTACCTGAAAGATGTTGTGTTCAGTGTTCCGATTGCAAACTTAGCTGCAGTGAAGGCAACACGTTCTGAATATGACCCCGGAAACACTTCGATCAGTTGTGCAACATGCTGTTTCTCGATTTGCACTTGTTGCAGAAAACGGTGGACAGCATATTGAACATGATTTGCGCCAGTCACACGGAAATTAATAATTCGATATGATTTGATTGATGCTTTTTATGCGGTGTTTGGCGTCAGGATAATTAAAAACTGATGTGAGTGATGCTTTAAAGCGGTTTTTGGCCTCAGGACAATCAAAAACCGATTTTTCCCATCCGATGTGGTATGACATTGCCTTGGTGGATGGGCTTATGTAACTAACAGTATCACACCTGTACACCCATGCACACTGAGCAGTACAGTTTTTTTTTTAACGTCAAACATACACCTTAGGCATTGTTTTATGATTCATTTGTCATTTTTGGTCGACCACTATTAAAGTATGATGCTTACAGCGCCTCTATTGCTATATTTTGCAACTATTTATTTTTTCCATGCGTTTTCCCCCTTCTCCCATAATATTCCGTTGCAATTTGACGCCAATCTGACCGGTGGTGTTATTTCTACAGCAGTTTCAAAGTTTAACTTTAATTATAATCACCCTGTATACATACTAGCCGCCACTGGGTGGAGTACTATAAACATGTTGCTTTTAAGTATCCCAAACAAAAGTCTAATGGATTAAGTTCCAGGGAACTTTAAGGATACAACACTGGATTTCCATGACCAGTGCATTTCCCTGGAAACACTTCATTGAAATAGTTACGCACATTCATTCCAAACTGTGACGGTGCACTTTTATGCTAAAACTATAGCCGCTCCTGCACATCAAATGCAACGTTTTCTATAGTATTCGATAAAGTATCACAAAGAAATGTAAGATAAAGGGTTCCATGTAACCTGTCCTGCAATATGTCAGGGCCCAAAAGCATTCGTCCCACAATTCGAACCCTCAGGTTATACCAAAGTGTACCTGAAAGACAAATTTTTGGGTGACATGTTAACTGTGTTTTATGGAGGTTGAAATGTTCATGACTTTCAACTTGGTGCAAAACCATTCAGAAAACTGTACTCGTCGAATGCAGTCTTCTCGTGCTGGTGTTGTTTTAACGTGTAATGATAGGGATGCAGTTCTTCACTGTGCAACAGTTCAACAACTGTTCTTTGGAATATCAGGAACTGACTTGCAATATCACGAATACTTCACCAAGGTGACCGGTGAATGGTTTCAAGAAAAGGGTCTCCTGTTTGTGGAGGACATTTAGTCCTTGAATGGTCTCTGTCCATTATTTGACGACAAAGATTACCGGTTGCTCCAATAACGAAAAACAGTCATAATGATGGCGCCTATGAAGGTAATGAGCAGCTTACGCATGAGCAACAGCAGCAGGTTGATTACTGAATACACCCAGCACCAAACTGTACTCAAAAGTACTATTTTGTTCACTGAAAGTCCAAGTTTAGGTTGGTAATAAAAATATTTGTCAAAAAATAAAACTGCACTTCCCATTAGCCCCCCTAACATATTTGACACATAAGCTTGTCAACAAAAAAAAACTTAATACAAAAAATCCCTGCATTTAGGATTAAAATGTAAATGTCCTGTGACTAGGGCCTCCAGTCGGGTAGACAGTCGGCCAGATGCAAGTCTTTCGATCTGACACCACTTCGGTGACTTGCGCTTCGATGGGGATGAAATGACAATGATTAGGACAACAAACACCCAGTCCCTGAGTGGAGAAAATCTCTGTATAATCTATCTGAAATCTTCCAGTGTCTCCAGGCCTCTTCCACACACACAATCTTCTTTCATGATTCTTAAACCAAGTGTTAGTTGTGACTAAGTTATGCTCTGTACAAAAGTCTACCAGGCAGCTACCTCTTTCATTCCTTAACCCCAGTCCATATTCACCTACTACTTTTCCTTCTCTTCCTACTGTCAAATTCCAGTCCCCCATACTATTAAATTTTCGTCTCCCTGAACTATCTGAATAATTTCTTTTATCGCATCATTCATTTCTTCAATCTCTTCAACTAGTTGGCATAAAATATGGACTACTGCGGTAGGTGTGGACTTCGTGTCTATCTTGGCTACAATAATGGGTACACTATGCTGTTCATAGTAGCTTATCTGTGCTGTTATTTATTCATTATTAAACCTACTCCTGCACTATGCCTATTTGATTTTGTATTTATAACCCTGTAATCACCTGACCAGAAGTCGCGTTCCTCCTGCCATCGAGCTTCACTAATTCCCACTATATCTAACTGCAACCTATCCATTTCCCTTTTTAAATTTTCTAATGTAGCTGTCCAATTAAGGGATCTGACACTCCACACTCCAATCCATTTAAAAAATTCTGGAACATTGTCCTCAGAATTTTTCTATGCTCACGTTTCAGTTATTATTCATGCTCTCCTCCACAATTGACACAATGCACCCATTTCTGCTACTGGAAGCAGTCTTAGGATGCCTCTTGCTGGATCGTGCGAAGCACCGTCTGTGAATTTTCTTTTATCTCGTCTATCATTGCAAATCTTGGTCTTTCCAATAGGGTTCTCAACTTTGGAAATAAAGAAAGTCCACAGAGACCATGTCTGAAGGGTACAGAGGATGAGACAGCACAGCGATTTCGTTTTTTCTGTCATAGTCACGAACCAACAGCGATGAATGTGCGGATGCGTTATTGTAATGCAAGAACCATGAACTGTCTTGCTTCATTTCAGGCTGTTTCTTTCTCACTGGCAGCACACCACATTTCGATAGTACCATCAATTAACAGTTTGTCCCTGTGGCATGAATTCATTACGACTTTCCTGGCCTGTGCATTGCCAGTAGACATCTAACGGTGTCCTGAACGAGAGTCATCCTTTAACTTCCACCTGGCCGTATTCTAAATCATGTGAACCATTTGTAACATCAAGTATAGCTTAAGCACTCATCACCATAGGCTTACCCTGAGAAGGTTTTTTTGAGTTTCACGCACAATTTAATGCAGATGCATTACTCCTCTAACTCTGCTATCTCGAAATTCACAAACCGTGCAACACAGTGTTCTACTCAGTACAGCAATGAACAATACCTAACAGATGTATAACACAAACTTCTCGCAGTTACATATTAAGGACAGGCATGTTTAGGGATGCCAACCCCATTTTGCTACAACACACCATTGGCACGAAATTATGAATTTTACGGGATTTTTGAACAGACGCCGTACTTGCCCTGAAGATAACAGCTGGGTGAAAAATTATCTTCTTAGTAGTTCAGACCCTCTCTTCTAGTCTTTATTTTATTAAATCTTCAAGGAAGACTTTAGGGACATTTGCATAATTTTCTCTGGAATCTGGCACTAAACATTAATAAGACATTTTAAATAACGCCTAACATAACGGGGAGGGGGGGAAGACTTATTACTCAAAAACTTGTGTTGCTTTCCCATCAACCCTTTCAGACCCTCTGGCTACAACTGTGTACATTAACTTTTACTGTGTCGTAACTGCAACAGAAGAATTTTTTTCCCAGTGGGAACCTGAGGTACGTATTTGTGAATGTTCAATCTTTTTCATGCGCAAGTGCTGCCAACTGTTGGGCAACACTATGAAAATATCAGCAAGTCAATGAAGCAGTGTGCAGCAGCTCGTGAGCACAAGAATACACGGGATGTGGTTGGTTCACTATATTCCACCATATAATTGAATACTGTTATTTTTATTTTGCATGGTGATTACTGAATGATCAGTTTATTATTTATTGGAAGAGATAGTCATTTGTAATTAGTTATTTTAGTCCATAAAATGAAGCCAAATGCACAAAGTATGTTTTCAAAATGGGTAAATATTTTTGCATACATCTTGCATACCAGCTGGTAAACAGTGACTGTGACAACTCAGTACACAGAACTTGACAGCGAAGAAGATGAGGAAAAAAGGAAACATGACAAACTGTACAGAAAAACAGACACTAAAAACATAATACAGCAGGAAAACCACACCATATGATAAGACACCATAAAATAAAAAAAAAAACCACTGATGATGATGCAACTGCAGTGAAACATGTTTAGGACAAATAATAAAATTGTGTTTTTGCTAAGTGCAGACCCCATCCAAAAACATAAGTATTACATGCATAATATGAACTTGTAATATGAGTGAGGTCAATAACATGTACAAATAGAAAATAATAATACAAAAAATTTTATGTGATCATTTAGCAATTGTTATTCATTTGAACATACTGGTTTGACCTTATGTATCAGCATTAATTTTTGTTTCAGTGTACTATATACTTTTCACTCTCTCTCATGACAATTTTTTTGGTAGTGTAATGGTCTTTCTCAAGGTTCTGTTATAAACTAAATTCTGATTATCATATCACTCAACAGTGAGGCTGGGAACAAAGGCAACTTTTTGCTTTCTCTTCCTCCACCTCAGCCACAAGCTCAACAGGGTGCTAAATTCATGATGTGATACACAAATTAAGTACAAGCACCTTTGTTTTCATTTTTTACCATCTCTTTTAAATGCCATTGAGAAAAGAGTAAATCATCATTTCAATTGATATTCAGTTTTAATTCCAAGGAGTGCAACTATTTGTAGATTATCTTAACTGGTATTAACGTCTACCTTTTAGCAAATATCTGAATATGTCAGCAATCATCCTACGCAATAACTTTGGTATAGCAGATGCAGAATTTTTACTTGTTGAGGAAATGAGCATCTCTTGACGCCTATAAAATGACTTATCTCAAACACCGAAGAGATTTTATATTATCGTTGTGCATAATTGCATTTGAAGAAGAAAAGGGTCACATTAATTTTAAAATTTTTTCCCCGTCCACCCATTTCTGAGCCTTCGCTGCAACCCTATTTCGGGTAGAGAAAAATTTCAGTTTGAGAATAATTAAACGGGATAAATGAAAAGTGTGGTCTTAATAAATATTGGAAGTTTGTATTTCACTCTCTCTATTCCATGCACTGAAAAGTTAGCTTAAATCACTTATCAAGCTTAAATGCAGTTTTCTTCATGTATGATTTTCTGGCTATGCTAAATTATACTTTGTTTTGTATTACAGCTATTTCTTTCTGGTCTTTGTGGACTTACCCTTGCAGGATGTCCAGGGGATTTTCCAGGTTCATGTATAAAGTTCTTCAGGGTGAGTCAATAAATATAACAATTTTGACATGACAGAAAATAGAAATAATAAAAAAACCAAGGTAAAATATGTGATTCAGTAACTATTTTGCACATTATTATAACTGAACAATGAAGAAGACTAAAGCTGATTCTCTGAAATCAGAAACCTTCTTCCAAATTTATAAAGAAAGTGAACTGTAAGTTTTCACAACGCCATGTTTATGTAATAAACAGTGAACTGGACAATATGTCTAGTAAATCTGCTATATAATCCAAGCTTGTGAACTAGTTTGTCTAGGGTTCTGTTTGTTTACTCTTCCTACAATTACCAAATACTGTTACTTTTTCAAAGACAAATGCTCCCCCGTTTAAGTAGAGAGGATATATTCATATGTGTGATTCTTAAATTTCCACTATATTCATAGAAATATGTTGTTCTGAATGTTGTCACTGTTAAAAAGTAATCAATAATACAGAAGTAAACACCTTTTTTCAGCAGATATTTAATTGTTATGTTCTCAGGTAGTGAGCATTATCCTGGCAATACAAGCAGCTTTATCCTGTTTAGTGGCAGCTATCCTATCCATGATGCATCTCATACTTCTCCACTGGGCACAATGTGAGCCAGAAAGTGCACTTTCAACAAGCTGTGAATGTCACACTGAGATGGCAAACATTCTAAGGTACGGAAAGTGGATTATTCTTAAGTCAGCTAACCCCTCCAAATAGCTGCACATGTAAGCACCGCTTTCATGATTTGGGGCCAGGGGCATGGGGGGATCCCATTCAAATCCACATAGCGAATTAATGTCAAAGGTCGTACTGACCCACCCAGATGTGATTTTTGGATGGTTTCCCACATCCAACCAGATGAAAACAGGGCTAGTACTTGCTTCCTGCCTCATTTACACGATTTACAAACTTTTGAAAATGCTCTGACACATTCATATGGATAACACTACATGAAAACAGGTGGGGCACACAATTTCCATCCTGCAGGGGAGGGTGGTGGAGAAAGGGTGACAAGGAAGGGCATCTGACCACTTTATACTACTAACAATACCAAATCCAGATAAACAAGCCACCCAGTGACGATATGGGATAAAGGTCAAAGAAAAAACAAGATTCTTATGTCAGCTAGGTATGGAATATTAAGCAATTATATGATTATACAATGTTTATATTTTTACTGACACTGTATTGTGCAACACATTTTATTAGTTATATGAAGTGTAAATAGAAATACACATATACTGTGTAATACTCTTTAGTGTTGTTGTTTTCAGTCCTGAGACTGGTTTGATGCAGCTCTCCATGCTACTCTATCCTGTCCAAGCTTCTTCATCTCCCAGTACGTACTGCAGCCTACATCATCCTGAATCTGCTTAGTGTATTCATCTCTTGGTCTCCCTCTACAATTTTTACCCTCCACACTGCCCTCCAATACTAAACTGGTGATCCCTTGATGCCTCAGAACATGTCCTACCCTTGATGCCTCAGAACATGTCCTACCAACGGATCCCTTCTTCTAGTCAAGTTGTGCCACAAACTTCTCCCCAATCCTATTCAATACCTCCTCATTAGTTATGTGATCTACCCATCTAATCTTCAGCATTCTTCTGTAGTACCACATTTCAAAAGCTTCTACTCTCTTCTTGTCTAAACTATTTATCGTCCACATTTCACTTCCATACATGGTTACACTCCATACAAATACTTTCAGAAACGACTTCCTGACACTTAAATCTATACTCGATGTCAAGAAATTTCTCTTCTTCAGAAATGCTTTCCTTGCCATTGCCAGTCTACATTTTATATCCTCTCTACTTCGACCATCATCAGTTATTTTGCTCCCCAAATAGCAAAACTCCTTTACTACTTTAAGTGTCTCATTTCCTAATCTAATTCCCTCAACATCACCCGACTTAATTCGACTACATTCCATTATCCTCGTTTTGCTTTTGTTGATGTTCATCTTATATCCTCCCTTCAAGACACCATCCATTCCGTTCAACTGCTCTTCCAAGTCCTTTGCTGTCTCTGACAGAATTACAATGTCATCGGCGAACCTCAAAGTTTTTATTTCTTCTCCATGGATTTTAATACCTACTCCAAACTTTTCTTTTGTTTCCTTCACTGCTTACTCAATATACAGATTGAATAACATCGGGGAGAGGCTACAACCCTGTCTCACTCCCTTCCTCACTGCTGCTTCCCTTTCATGTCCCTCGACTCTTATAACTGCCATCTGATTTCTGTAAATAGCCTTTCGCTCCCTGTATTTTACCCCTGCCACCTTCAGAATTTGAAAGACAGTTTTCCAGTCAACATTGTCAAAAGCTTCCTCCAAGTCTACAAATGCTAGAATCGTAGGTTTGCCTTTCCTTAATCTAGCTTCTAAGATAAGTCGTAGGGTAAGTATTGCCTCACGTGTTCCAACATTTCTACGGAACCCAAACTGATCTTCCCCGAGGTCGGCTTCTACCAGTTTTTCCATTCGTCTGTAAAGAATTTGCATTAGTATTTTGCAGCCGTGGCTTATTAAACTGATTGTTCAGTAATTTTCACATCTGTCAACACCTGCTTTCTTTGGGATTGGAATTATTATATTCTTCTTGAAGTCTGAGGGTACTTCGCCTGTCTCATACATCTTGCTCACCAGATTGTAGAGTTTTGTCAGGGCTGGCTCTCCCAAGGCCGTCACTAGTTCTAATGGAATGTTGTCTACTCCTGGGGCCTTGTTTCGACTCAGGTCTTTCAGTTCTCTGTCAAGCTCTTCACGCAGTATCATATCTCCCATTTCATCTTCATCTACATCCTCTTCCATTTGCATAATGTCCTCAAGTAAATCGCCCTTGTATAGACCCTCTATATATTCCTTCCACCTTTCTGCTTTCCCTTCTTTGCTTAGAACTGGGTTTCCATCTGAGCTCTTGATATTCATACAAGTGGTTCTCTTTTCTCCAAAGGTCTCTCTAATTTTCCCGTAGGCAGTATCTATCTTACCCCTAGTGAGATAATACTCTACATCCTTACGTTTGTCCTCTAGCCATCCCTGCTTAGCCATTTTGCACTTCCTGTCGATCTCATTTTTGAGACGTTTGTATTCCTATTTGCTTGCTTCATTTACTGCATTTTTATATTTTCTCCTTTCATCAATTAAATTCAATATTTCTTCTGTTACCCAAGGATTTCTACTAGCCCTTGTCTTTTTACCTACTTGATCCTCTGCTGCCTTCACTACTTCCTCTCTCAAAGCTACTCTATCTTCTTCTACTGTACTTCTTTCCCCCATTGTTCCCTTATGCTCTCCCTGAAACTCTGTACAACCTCTGGTTTAATCAGTTTGTCCAGGTCCCATCTCCTTAAATTCCCACCTTTTTGCAGTTTCTTCAGATTTAATTTACAGGTCATAACCAATAGATTGTGGTCAGAATCCACATCTGCCCCTGGAAATGTCTTACAATTTAAAACCTGGTCCCTAAATCTCTGTCTTACCATTATATAATCTATCTGAAACCTTCTAGTATCTCCAGGCTTCTTCCATGTATACAACCTTCTTTTATGATTCTTGAACCAAGTGTTAGCTATGATTAAGTTGTGCTCTGTGCAAAATTCTATCAGGCGGCTTACTTTTTCATTTTTTAGCCCCAATCCATATTCACCTACCATGTTTCCTTCTCTCCCTTTTCCTACTACCGAATTCCAGTCACCCATGACTATTAAATTTTTGTCTCCCTTCACTATCTGAATAATTTCTTTTATTTCATCATACATTTCTTCAATTTCTTCGTCATCTGCAGAGCTAGTTGGACATAAACTTGTACTACTGTAGTAGGTGTGGGCTTCGTATCTATCTTGGCCACAATAATGCGTTCACTAAGCTGTTTGTAGTAGCTTACCCGCGTTCCTATTTTCCTATTCATTATTAACCTTCTCCTGCATTACCCCTATTTGATTTTGTATTTATAACCCTGTATTCACCTGACCAAAAGTCTTATTCCTCCTGCCAGCGAACTTCACTAATTCCTACTATATCTAACTTTAACCTATCCATTTCCCTTTTTAAATTTTCTGACTTACCTACTCGATTAAGGGATCAGACATTCCACACTCCGATCCGTAGAACACCAGTTTTCTTTCTCCTGATAACGACGTCCTCCTGAGTAGTCCCCGCTCGGAGATCCGAATGGGGGACTATTTTACCTCCGGACTATTTTACCTCTGGAATATTTTACCCAAGAGGACGCCATCATCCTTTAACCATACAGTAAAGCTGCATGCCCTCGGATACTCTTTAGTATCTTCAGTAATTGTGACAGACCAAGACAAATACATGAACTGGCATACACATCTAGTGTATACATTCAACCAGGCCAGACCAGACTACAAAAAAACTTAATAAGGCAGGTGCAAGGTGGCTCCCATAGCTGTACCACTCTCACAGCAGTACACACGTACAAAATATTTGTATGTTTGGTTTCTGAGCAGGCCAATGCACCTCTGGCTGGCATACCAAACTCATAAACTGAAAGAATATACACAATACATTGGTGATTGCCCTTATGACCTCCTCTCAAAATCTTTATGGGCTTTGTATGTGATGTCACGCCTGATCCAAGTTCAGCATTATAGATTACTTTGTGCACAAAAAAAAAATTAGTGGGCAAAAAGTCCTCATGCTCTCAAAGTAAAAAATGCATTTTTTTCCCGTCTTGATTGTCTAAGTAGCAACACTGAAGCAATTTTATGTACTGTATTTTGTGGAATTAATCGAACCAAATTATGAACGGTCATCAGTTTCAATAATTTTCATGGTTTATTGTTGCTTCTGGCTCCACTTATGTTTCATGCACAATAAAGTTTGCACATGAGTGCAAACATTGTGCAACTCTTTGGCATACATTACAAAAAGAAGTCTTTTCTCATGACACACTTGACAAGCAACTCTCTTTTTAGTTTTTCCATGCTAACAATTATTGCACACATGGTTATGCTAACACTAGCTTAAAACTCTGCTTTATATTGAGGACTCTGCAGAAACCCTTCCTCTGTTACCTCAGAACTGTCAGAAGCAAGCATTGAGCTAAGCACAAGATTATGAATGAGTCTCAGTTAACAAATTTTGAATGTCTGTTGATTATGAGAGTATCTCTTGCCTTCCAGAATAGATGAGAATAATGAATAATTATTGAGCAATCATGTTTGATAATCACAACCCAATTGATAACTGACTGGAATATCCTAAAGTTCATGTCAATTTTGTACCAAGATGAAAGAAAATGAAACATAAGGCAACGGAATTGATTCTGCACATACTTTCCAATAAACAGAGTGTACTCCATGTGGGTCAATAATTGCAAGAACATTCAAAACTGATTTTGATCATGTCAAAAACATTACAGGTGATGATACACACATCAAGCAACAACTGAACCAATGTAAAACCACTTAATCTACATTTGTTTTTGCAACATGAAGAGAATCACCTATGATCAGTTTGTTCTGTAAAATACCACAGTTAACCACCATTACTACCTTCTATAGCTGAAGTAATTGCATGAGGCACTGCAGGAAAAAAAAAAAATTACATTGAGGCAATCAGACGGATGGCTCTTCCACAACAACAATGATTCCAATCACAGAGTGTTGAATTCCTGACAGTTTTTAATCAAAAACTGAATAACAATACTTTTACACCAACCTGCTCACTAGCTCTGGTTGCTTGTAACTGTTCCCTGTTCCTTAGAAAGAAAGGACACCTAGATGGGAAACATTTTTATAATAAAAAGAAGGGAAACAAAACTTTCGTAGGGACTACACAGTATAACTTCACACGAGTTAAAAACTACTTCTGTTAATAAGCCAAACACTGGAAAAAATGCAGTAGGTCTGATGGAACTATTTGAAGAAGATGCATTTTTTAAATGGTCTGTCAGATACAAAATATGTAACTGAATAATTCTCATAACATTGCGAGGTCATGAAAGCTTTGCAACATACTAACAGAAAGGAATGTAAACATTAAAAAAATTCAGTATAGAAGTTTAACATGGTCAGCAATAATCAGCAGTTTACTACTGCCCAGTTTTCATTCTTCTAAGGATACAGGAATAGTGTCATGTTTGAGCTGTGCAGTCTGAGGAAGCAATGTGGAAATATTCCCCATTGAGATGCCACCGTCACCATTAGCATCAACAGATATAGTTTCCACACATCAAAGTAAAGAAAGTTAAATTAAATATGTTGAACATGACTCTGAACATATAGGACAGTCACTGCTAAATTTCTACAGTGTGAGACTTAACAGTGTAGTACATGGAGGTTTGTCACTACCTCAGTAAATGTACTTGTACTGAGTGAGGTGGAGCAGTGATAAGACACAGGACTCAAACATGGGAGGGCAGAGGTTCAAATCCTTACAAAGTCATCAGGATTTAACTGTTCATTTATTTCCCTAAATTCCTTAAGTTGAAAGCCGGGATGGTTCCACTGAAAGGGCACAGTCAATTTCTTTTCCCACCCTTACACAATTTTCATCTTTAATGACATCATGGTCGATGGCACATTAAACCCCTACCTTGCATAGTACATAAGAATTTTTGAAACACACGTGAGAATAATACTGATTTTTTCCTAATTTTCTTACTAATTTTCAAGTGTTTTTCTTGTTAGTTTAGGGTTTTATGTAGTTGCTGGCACCCTCCTCGTAGATGAAGCTGAGTCAGAACACTTCTTGAGATCTGTCACCCAATGTAACATTTGCCTTTTTTACCTTTTCTTTTTAATCCGGTCTCCATAGTTGATTCTCTTGAAGTAGAGGTCATGCTAATCAGTATCTCCAAAACCTGTGTGTAGCAGAGGAAAGGTCTGACTTCATGTTCTGCAACTCTTACTGGAACAAAAGAAGAAAACTTCTACCCATACCACAAAAACGCATGTCCACTACTTCCCTTTTACAAACATACATTTTCTTGAACAGGTGTACAGTTCATTAGAATGACTCGAGAATTTGAATAGAACACAACATTACATATGATATATGCCTCAAAGGTTCAACATGACAAGATCACAATATATTTCATTTGTCACAAAGCCATCTTGTCTTTAGTTTTCATTCTTTGAGAGTGTGGTTGCTCTTTGACGGTGAAACCACTGACAAGTCACAATGCCCAAATGTAAAAAGTCCTGCCCACAGCAGGTGAAGCCATTAACTGTTATCACATCTTTTCTAAAATTTCAAACCTCCCATTTAATGTCTGCAGACACGAACACAAACACCCCTCCTTAATATTATTCCATCAGAATCATCTTTCCTTGTACTACACAAGAAGTGTGAAACATTGTTTGCCTAAATGGCATGTAACACTTTAATTTCTTGAAATTTAATAGCAATGTGGTGTTGATTTACATTTCCAAGAATGGAAGAAAATTCATTAGATTAAAGGTAAGACCATCTCACATTGGGTATGAGCTTCCATATTTGCAAGCGACAGGCTCCACTTCTTAGTTGCTTATGAAATAAACTACCTTTCAGAAAATATGTCATAGGTATACAAAAGAAACTTGAGAAGACACATACCTACAACCTATTTGCACTTGCACATTTTAATGAGTGTAAGTGACAGCTGTGAAATCTTTACGTTTGCAGAAGAATTCATGTCCTAGCAATTGTAATGCTGAGAAGAAAAAAAAAGATATGATGAAACTGAACAGCTATATACACACATCAAAAGAAGTTCTGCATCACCCCGGTTCCCAGAACTCCTGAAGATAGACGTTGACTGTGGACATTGTATCACAGACGCAGTCTCTGACAGTTCAGAGATGTCACTAAACCTGCCCAGAGATGTAAACAACCATGTATGAGCAGCGCCTATTAGACCAAGGGGGTCCGACAGCCAATTAGTTCCAGTCATTCTACCAGGAAGGAGGTACATTGCTCGTATTGTCTGTAGTTCAACCACGCCTAGACGGTCAACACCGCAGTTCGATCGTGTCCGCATTGTTACTTAGTGCCAGGAAGCGCTCTCAACAAGGGAAGTGTCCAGGCATCTCTGAGTGAACCAAAGCGATGTTGTTCAGACATGGAGGAGATACTGAGAGACAAGAACTGTCAATGACATGCCTCGCTCAGGTTGTCGAAGGGCTGTGCACGATAGGCTGCATGATGGGCAACTTCACTCCCGACATCTATGGCAAGGTCCATCTTCACAACCACAACACCATGCAGCCCAGTACAGATGGCCCCAACAACATGCTGAATGGACCGCTCAGGATTGGCATCACATTCTCTTCACCAATGAGTGTCGCATATGCCTTCAACCAGACAATCTTCGGAGACATGTTTGGAGGTAACTCGGTCAGGTTGAATGCCTTAGACACACTGTCCAGTGAGTGCAGCAAGGTGGAGGTTCCCTGCTGCTTTGGGGGTGGCATTATGTGGGGCTGACGTACGCCGCTGGTGTTCATGGAAGGCGTCGTAATGGCTGTACGATATGTGAATGCCATCCTCTGACCAATAGAGCAACCATATCGGCAGCATATTTGCGAGGCATTCACCTTCATGGGCAACAACTGAGGCATTCACCTTCATGGGCAACAATTCGCACCCCCATCATGCACATCTTGTGAATGACTTCCTTCAGGTTAACGACACTGCTCGGCTACAGTGGCCAGCATGTTCTCCAGACATGAAGCCTATCGAACATGCCAGGGATAGATTGAAAACGGCCGTTTATGGATGACGTGACCCTCCAATCACTCTGAGGAATCTACGCCAAATTACCGTTGAGGAGTGGGACGATCTGGACCAACAGTGCCTTGAGGAACTTGTGGATAGTATGCCACGATGAATACAGGCATGCATCAAGCAAGGGGACGTGCTACCGAGTATAGCAATTTGGACCACCACCTCTGAAGGTCTCGCTGTATGGTGGAACAACATGCAATGGGTGGTTTTCATGAGCAATAAAAAGGGCAGAAATGATGTTTATGTTTCTGGTACTGCACGCCATGGAATTCGAATCCCCACCAGATGTCGTGGACGTCGAAGACCCCTAGAGGTCTCCGCACCATCGCGCCGTAAGTTATGGCGGCGTGCGCCTCCTGGCCCATATTTAGTGTGAGAGCGCCACAATGGAATGCGTAGTTCCAGCAGCCAATAGCGGTTCCCCCAATGGAGTATTTAAGCGCCCGCCTCTTGGTCAGCCAGCAAGTCTAATCTTGCGTATGTCTCTGGACACATCACCTCGCCTTAGACAGCTTATTTACTTTATTGTTCTGTGTACGAGTGGACGTGGTTGTTAGGTTTTCTTGTGACTCCATTGTTTCGGTCTTGTTGTTCGAACTGTCCTTCGTTGGTCGTGTCCATCCTCTCCCGTTGTGTTGTTGTTCGCAGGCTGCTCTGCGGGCCCCGCTACACTTTCCGTCACTTCAACCCCGCAACTGTTCCGGTTGCCGTTACAACAATGTTCATCTCTATTCCAATTTTCTGTACAGGTTCTGGAACTCTTGGAACAAACGTGGCGCAAACCTTTTTTTGATTTATGTATTAAAAATTGAATCAAGAGCTTCCACCGAACCATCTCTGGACAGTAACATACAAGCTGAAAGGAGATTTCAATCGCAGATGTGTGACTCACACAGTGTTTCACAACTTTGGGGTCAAAATCACATAGACAGTAAGACGATCCTAACTGAATATTTTCAGTTAAGGAACCAATTAATATTTCGGCCTGTACAAGATCTTGCAAAGTGATGCTTGCGATTGGAAAGTGATTTTATTTGTCTGTATGTATGTTAGCGGCGCCACCTTGAGAAGCAGTACATAGTTTTCTGTGATATGTACAAGGTGGAATTTTCTCATGAGTTACATGAAGCCATCTGCATTGGAAATCCGAACAGAAATTTAAGGAGACTTGATCCGTAGACTGTTATCTGCATCTGGTATCCAACACAGACTATGGGAATTTGACAGAGGATGACAAAATTTAAGCACTATTGTGACACTTGCCTCATTTCTTGTAGACTTAATCAAACAATGGAAACGCCATGTAGGGATATAAACAATGTAGGAATTGATAAATTGTTACTTACCATAAAGATAACACATTGAGGTGCAGACAGACACAATTAGAACACTTCCGCAATAACCCCGAGTCCAGACCATGAAGATATCAACAATGAACCTCGACTCAGGGTCAAGACACCCTATCTTTATTCCTTTAAACCTCAACATCTTCTCTCCCATCCACTTCACTAGGTCCTCCTCAAACCAACATACCACCTTCCTAGATATTGACTATCTCCTCTCTCATGGCTCCATCCACACCTCTGTCCACATTAAACCCACCAACCACCAACACTACCTGCATTTTGACAGCGGTCATCCCTTTCACACCAAAAAATCCCTCCTCTACATCCTGGGGCAGCATATCTGCCGTGACAAGAGTTCCCGTACCCAGTATGCCGACGGTCTCACCAAGGCCTTCAGAGACAGGCACTATCCCCTGCACCTAGTCCGCAAACGATTCTCCCGTGTTATTTCCCCTTACACCCCCAATCCTCTCACCGCCCTGAAGAACCAGCGACACAGGAGTTCCTCCTCATCACCAAATACCACCCTGGACTGGAACAACTAAACCATGTCCTTCACCAGTGCTTTGATTACCTATCATCAGGCCCTAAAATGACTGACATCCTACCACAGATCCTTCCCATGCCTTCGAACATGGTGTTCTCACACCCACCCAACTTCCACAACAGCCTAGTCCATCCCTATGCAACTCCCAATCCCATCCACTAACCCAAAGGATCATACCAATGTGGAAGATCCAGATTCACAGCATGCCCAATCCACCCATGCACCCACCCAGTGCTTCCCATTCCAATCCTGTCACAGGTTTATATTCTACCCCATCAGGGGCCATACCACGTATGAAAGCAGCCATGTCATTTACCAGCTCTGCTGCAATCATTGCACAAATCAAACAATGGAAAACCCAGGAAAGAATGTAACAATATTGTGAAGAGGATAGTTGCCACTCAGCAAATAGTGGAGATGCTGAGTCGCAGATAGGCACAACAAAAAGACTGTCACAAATAATAGCTTTCAGCCAGTAAGGCCTTCATCAGAATTAGACGGCAAACACACACATACACACTCGCGCAAATACAACTCACACACACGACTGCAGTGTCAGGCAACTGAGGTCACACTACACAAGCAGCAGCATGATGAGAACTGTGAGTGGATGGGGGTAAGGAGAAGGCTGGGGCATGGAGGGTGAGTGATAGTAGGGTAGGCATGGCGGACAATGATGTGCTGTTGGGGAGCACAGAGGGACGAGGTGGAAAGAGGGTAGGGCAGCTATGTCCAGTTGGGTACTTAGACAGAGAAAACTGAGAGGTGGGGAGGGGGGGGGGGAAGAGTGATAATAGGCAAGGAGAGAAATAAGAAGACTGGGTGTGATGGATTAATGAGGGCTGTGTAGAGCTGGAATGGTGACAGAAGGGGCTGGATGGGAGAGGACAATGACTAACCAAGGTTGAGGCCAGGAAGGTTATGGGGACATAGGATATATTGCAGGAAAGTTCCCACCTGCGCAATTCAGAGAAGCTGGAGTTTGTGGGAAAGATCCATATGGCACAGGCTGTGAAGCAGTCACTGAAATGAAGGATGTCATGTTTGGCAGCGCGCTCAGCAACAGGGTGGTCCACTTGTTTCTTGGCCACAGTTTGTCGGCGGCCGTTCATAGGGAAAGACAGCTTGTTGGTTGTCATGCCCACATAGAATGCAGCACAGTGGTAGCATCTTGGCTTGTAGATCACATGACTGGTTTCACAGGAAGCTCTGCCTTTGATGGGATATGAGATGTTTCTGACTGGACTCTAGTAGGTGGTGGTGGGAGGATGTTTAGCACAGATCTTTCATCTAGGTCTATTACAGGGGTGTGAGCCATTGGGTAAGGGGTTGGGAGCAGGTGTTGTCTAAGGATGGATGAGTATATTGTGCAGGTTTGGTGGACGGAAGAATGCCACTGTGGGAGGGGTGGGAAGGTTAGTGGGCAGGACATTTCTCATTTCAGGGCTGGACAAGAGATAGTCAAAACCATGGTGGAGGATATAATTCAGTTACTCCAATCCTGGATGGTATTGAGTTACAAGGGGAATGCTCCTCTGTGGCCACATGGTGGGACTTTGGGAGCTGGTGGGACACTGGAAAGATATGGCACAGGAGATTTGTTTTTGTACAAGGTTTGGAGGGTAGTTACAGTTTGTGAAGGCTTCAGTGAGACCCTCAGCATATTGCTAAATTACATGCGCTGTCAGGGTTTTGACTAGCTCTCATCATGCCCTGAAATGAGGAATGTCTTGCCCATTATCCTTCGCACCCCTCTCACAGTGGTATTCTGCCGTCCACCGAAACTGCACAATATACTCGTCCATCCCTACACAACCCCTGGTCCCAGTCTTTTACCTCATGGCTCATATCCCTGTATAGACCTATACGCAAGACCTGTCCCATACAGCCTCCCATCACCACCTACTCCAGTCCGGTCACTAACATCACCTATTCCATCAAATGCGGGGCTACCTATGAAAACGAGTCACGTAATCTACAAACTAAGTTGCAACCACTGTGCTGCATTCTATGCGGGCATGACAACCAACAAGCTGTCTTTCCCCATGAACGGCCGCCGACAAACTGTGGCCTAGAAACGAATGGACCACCCTGTCGCTGAGCAAGCAGTCAAACATGACATCCTTCATTTCAATGACTGCTTCACAGCCTGTGCCATATGGATCCTTCCCACCAACACCAGCTTTTCTGAATTGCGCTGCTGGGAACTTTCCCTGCATTATATCCTACGTTCCCCTAACACTCCTGGCCTCAACCTTTTTTAGTCATTGTCCTCTCCCATCCAGCCCAGAGTTTAACTCTTTGCCTTTACAAATGTCTGCTTGTGTCTGTGTATGTGCGGATGGATGGATGTGTGTGTGTGTGTGTGTGTGTGTGTGTGCGCGCGCGCGAGTGTATACCTGTCCTTTTTTCCCCCAAGGTAAGTCTTTCCGCTCCCGGGATTGGAATTACTCCTTAGCCTCTCCCTTAAAACCCACATCCTTTCGTCTTTCCCTCTCCTTCCCTCTTTCCTGATGAAGCAACAGTTTGTTGCGAAAGCTTGAATTTCGTGTGTATATTTGTGTTTGTTTGTGTGTCTATCGACCTGCCAGCACTTTCGTTCGGTAAGTCACATCATCTTTGTTTTTAGATATATTTTTCCCACGCGGAATGTTTCCCTCTATTATATTTATAACTATGTAAATAGTTATAGATCAGACGAGTAGTCTTTTTTATGTTAGAATTACTGAGCTTACAGATTAAAAGATGATGAAATGCCACCTAGCAGCACTGGTATGAGTTACAAAAACATTCATAGTACTTTCCGGCCAATAAGCAAAAGAACAAGAAAAAAAATTATTTTCATATACATGCTGGCATAACAAGATGTGCAACTACCAAATAATTACATTAAATTATGAAAATAATAAAATATTTAGATATCACTGTACAACTGCTAAGCAATACTGTTGTCAAGGTAACAGAGGCCAAGATGGCAGTTCTAAGAAATCAGAAAAAACACATTTACGTATTAAAATATTAATGTTAAATGTAAGTAATATATCGCCAACTGTTCATGAGCTGCAACATGGCAGAATGTGTAATAAATCATAATCTGATTTATAACTCAGCTTTTATTTTTGTATAAAGATATCAATTTTAATACAAAAACCCCCAGTCTCCAGTTCTTTATTTTACATTAAA